>NW_028258340.1:7405000-8655000 GCF_053883595.1 Heterocephalus glaber | reverse complement strand
AGGTTGTATGGGAAGAGGTTCCCAAGATAAAGCTGGGCTTGTGGGGAGTAGACAACTGCAGCACAGGAACCCCGGATGCTGAAAGCAGACTGGAACCCAGAGGGGAGAAAGAACATCAAAGTACAGGGGCAGCTTGCGAGGTCCGGCTCCTCAGTAGACAGATTTGCTTCTTTCCCTTCATACATAGACATCTCTCATCTCCTCACCTCACCCTCTTGCTCACCCCCATCCTACTTCCTGCCACAAAATGGAGCCCCTCTGTGGAGTGAGGGGCCAGCACGCCCCGCAGGAGCTGGGCTGGGGCTGGCTCCCAGAGCTATCCTGGAGCTCTTCTCCAGCCTGTCAGGGGGCTTGGAGCTGTGTGGTTTTCCAGAACCCTAGTCAATTGCGAGGCAGGATCAAGCTCTCTGAGGACAGATAAAGCCAGCCAGACCTGTGCTCCATGCCCAGTTGGCGTTTGTAGGGCCTGAAGTTCTGTGTGGTTTGGACAAGTTTGCCGGGCTTCTCTTGGGCCGTTACTCTGTTTCCAAACTGCAGCAGACAGATGCAAACGGCTCCGGACCCCACAAGTCACCTTGAAACGAAGTGAGTGACCGGTCCTCTCTGTCGCATGGTCCCACAGATCAGAGGAAGAGAGGCCGGGCAGGTCCGGGCACGGACGTCGCGCTCCAGCTTGGCGCCGGTGGCGGCAGTGTGGGCGTCTTCGGACCGCTCTGGCGGCGGCCGAGGCAGGCGAGCGCTCCGCGTCGGGAACCCGAGCTGCTGCGGGCTGACGGTCTGCTCCGGCTCCCGAAAGAGCGAGACAAACACCCGCTTTCCCACTCCATCTTCTGCCGTGGACGCCTCCGGGACGCGCCGCCGCTCACGCAGAGGTAGCCCGCGACGCTGGGGACACCGCCTGGAGCCTCGGGGCATAGCACCGGGAAGTTTTCCCTTCTAGCGAGAGGCTTCCCGTTTAACCTCTAAAGTGCCGGCAGATCTGGAACGCTGGCTGGCGGGCCTAGGGCTGACTCCAGGCGAGGTTGGGTCCGCCGTCTTTCCGATCGATCGCCACTCACGGGCATTTGGCAGGCACTTGGTGTGCTGATGTCTGCTGGGCTGTGGGCAGGAGAGGAAGACTGCCCCGCGAGGTGGACCGCCACCGGGCCCTCAGGACCCATGTAACAATGCCCTGTCCCCTGGGAAGCCTGTGCCAGAATGCGGGGACCACAGCAAAATAGATCCAGGAACATGTGCTACTTGGGAGGGAAGCCAGGGCGCCTGGCATATCTCGGTGGTGCTGGCACTCTCCAGGGACCTTCCTGCCTCCACAGGAGGTGGGGACCGAGGGGGAGGAGAGCGAGGAGAGAGAAAGGGAAGTGGGAAGAAATTGGTCACTGAGGAGGCTATTTTTATTCTTTGCTACAGCTGCCTGCATTTCTCTGACCAACTAGGCAGCGAAAATTAGAGTGGTTGAAACAGGCCCTAAACTTCCCCGGGGTGGGGGCGGGGTGGGGAGGAGATGGCTCAGTGGGGAAGGCAGAGGGCTGGGCGTGCAGAAAAGGGGCATAGAGGGGGAAATCCCAGGGGATCTTGGTAAACCCCAGTGTCCAGGACACCCCCCCCCCCCCCGCACCTCCGGTGTCCTAACCTTCACCTTGGGTCTCAGAGGTGGGACATTCTTTCCCCTCTGACATCTTTTTTTTTTTTTGGTGCCGGGGATTGAACTTAGGACCCTGCGCTTGCAAAGCAGGCGGTGGAACCACTGAGCTAAATCCCCAGCCCTCCCCTCTGACATCTTGATGTCTTGGACATTCCTCGGCCAAGACTGAGTATTTGTTCATCACTGTCTACTACTGCTGGGCTTGGGAGCCCTGCCTTATCCTTTCTGGCAGGGGACAAGATCTTTTGGTGCCTTCAGTTGCTACTCAGTCACTAGAGTGCTAGAGGACCTGGAGAGATGGCCAGTGTCCCAACGTGAAACCAAAATTGAGGAGTGAGGGCTTTAGAGTCCAAATCTTTTGGGGGCTTTGGTTGTCTAGTTCAACAGTTCCTATACTGTGGTCTGAGGATCCCTGTAGTTCCCCAAGAGTTTGTTTTCCTATTATGTTGCCTACACTGGCCTGTTGCAACCAGTGAGCTATGGCTGGTGTTTAACAGTGAGCAAGACTGCCCTGTGGAGCTTGTAACATTTTAACAGATGATGCAATAAACAAATAAATAAGATGAAATTAAAAACAATTTCAGGTTGTGATAATCTGGGCCCTCAAAGCCTAGAGCCTAAGGAACCAGGTACTCTGAAACAGGGACCATTTTCTGGGGGGTGAGGGCGACATCATAGATGGCCTGGACTGGGAAGGGGTTGAGGTGGCCTAGGCTGCAGGATCTGGTGGGATAGGGGTGAGGCCCTGGTGAGCCATGACCTGATATATTCCGGCTTCCTCATACCATCTCTCCCAAGTTCTTCTGAAAAGGACAACCTCTTTGAAGTTTCCAGGGCAACCCTGGCAGGGGTTCATCCAGGTGGCCCGGAGGCCAACCTGGGTGGGAATTGGTACCCAGGGCTCTGGGTGAGAGACCTTCAAGTAGAAAATACATCCCGTAAGTTCACAGTTTCCTTTTTGCAATGGAGAATCTACTTCTGGAGCAAAGCCACATGCGCTGGCTCTGACTTTGGTCCTAGAGACTCTTCTGTGGCTTATGGTGTCCCCTGCAGTTCCCTGTGCCTGAGAGTCCACCATTGGCCATTGATTCCCAAGGGAAAAATGCTCTGATTCATGAAAAGTGTCTTCATCTGCCACCCCCAACGCTCTTCGAACGGGTTCATTGATCATCTTGTCACTGCTACTTTTGGTCACCTTCTGCAGTCTGGGGGCAGCCAGCCCAGTCCTTTCGAAGCAGGGGTGGGTAACAGGTGACAGTGGTGAGCTTTCCTTGCCTAGGCCAGCCCTGCTCTGAGCAGGGCCAAAAGACTTGGAGTGTTTTAAAGAGGAAATGTGTCCTCCCAATAGGGTTTCAAGGTGTCAGGCCCAGGGCCACCCCCCCGGGGACACAGTAGCTTTAATGGTCACATTTACTTTTAGTGACCATATCCCAGCCCTCTAGAGAGCTCTACAAAGACCAGGTCAGGTCCCTTTGGGATAACATAGGACAGGCACTTTTTGGGGGGGGGGGGTAGGGCCAGTGATTGCTGCTTCAAATGTGGCCCTTCTGTGGCCTTGGCACCATTCTACTTTCAGACTAGATCTTGTCCACAAGGGGCTCTTGGTGCCTTCAGACCTTTCTTGGGGTTGAATGTGGGCTGTGTAGTGGCAAAACCCTACAGCCATATTAATAGTGGTATGCAAGTTCAGCCCCTACTTGGCTCTTGAGAGCTTTTCAGGATAGGATGGGGCGTTCCCTTTGTTTTCAGGATGAAATTTGTGCTCTAATTGACCATACCAGTGGTTCTCAAAACCACCACCAGCAGCAGCGGAACTTGTTAGAAATGCAAACCTTAAGGGCTGGGCTGAGGCTAAGTGGTAGAGCGCTGGCCTAGCAAGTGGGAAAACCTGGGTTCCACCTCCCCAAAAAAAGAACCCTTACACTTACTTAGAAATGCAAGTTTTGACGGTTCACTCCAGACTTACTGAGTCAGAATCTCTGGGAGTGGGGCAGGGCCTGGGCATCTGTGTTTTAACAAGCCCTGGTGTAATTCCAATGCCCATTCAAGTTCAAGCTTGTTGAGAGCCTCTATTTATTAGGTTTACAGATGAAGAAAATGAAGTTCAGAGGGGATAAGCAACTCTACCAGGATCATGCAGCCACCAAGTGGGGTGCTGGTAGCCCGAAAACCCAGCTCATTAGAGGAATTTTTGTCTCTTATCTCTTTCGGCCCACCTCTTGATCGATGGTCTTTGACTCTTGTCCCTATCCCAGAGGGTTCCAGGGGGGGTCTCAACTTGGCTGCCATCGCCTGGGGCTCTTTAAAAAAAATATTGATGCCAGGGCTCCACCTCAAAAAACAGAATCTCTGGGGTGTGGCTCCAGCATCTGCAGTTTTGATTCCCTGCTTGAGGCATGTAGCCTTTCCCAGCCTCCTCTGCCAGTTAAGAAGTTGCTAACGATTGCATTTGCACTAAGGTGTAAGAAGCCGGATGTGTTACCTTTCTTGGTGGTATCTGCATTTGGAAAAAGAAAGCAAGGAGATGGAGCAAGGACTTGCATAAGTATCCCAGCATCTCCGGAGAAGCCAGTGTTTGATCTTAGTCCCCCACTTGCAGTGACTTGATTGCTGTCACAGGTGCTGCTAGGAATCTTGCCGAAGATCTGCTCCTGCCTAGTCCTGTTGGAGATCTCTGAAGCTACTGTGTCTTTCGGAGGGGATTTTTGGACTAGAAGAACTTGAATGAATCTTTTTTTGGGGGGGGAAGTGCTGGCGCTGGAACCAAGGGCATCATGCATGCTAGGCAAGCACCCTCCCACAGAGCTGCACCCTGGACGTGAATGAATCATTCTTGAATAATCTGAAGTCATCAGCCTTGTTCACAGAGAGGAGCTTCCAAAGTCAGCAGCAGCTGCTCAGTGCCATTACAAAACCTAGCCAGCAAAACCCACATGTGAAAGGTCCAAGATGAACGCCAAGGATCTCCCTCCTTTCCAGGCCTCTTCCCAGGCCAACCCAGACCTAGCCACCGAAATCAAGGTGACACCTAAGCCCCAAGTTAGATAAGAGGCTAGATTGTGTGAGGCCCATAGTGTGGCCACCTCTAGCAGATGGAAAGATTTAGATGTTGACCCAGGCTGCAGGGTCCTTCTTTTGTAGACTAGTAAATCTTTTGAGTTTTGTTGTTGTTGTTGCTTTTATTGTGTTTTTTTAGGTGCTGGGAATGGAACCTGGAGCCTGGTGCCTGCTAAGCAAGCCCTTTACCACTGAGCTACATCTCGAGCCCTAAACTTGATTTGTAAAAGTGTACTAAAATAAAAGCCCGCTCTAACATGATTTTTGAAATGGGGGCAACATTGTCTCCCCTGTTTCCTGAACCTGGTGGGGGACCCAGAGCACCTCCGCCCTTCAGGAAATGACCCACTTGTCAGCCACTGGGATCCCAGGAACAAAGGCCTGGGTTCATTACCACAGAATGGAGCCTGACACGTTCTGCCCGCCACCTCCCTCAGAGTTCCTCAATTCACACCCCAAAGGAAGTGCATGGGACCTGGACGCCTTTGAAGTCTCCTAGCCAGCACTTTGAAATGCCCTTGATTTGCATGGGGACGACCTGGTTGGAGGTGACATTTGCCTTCCCCTTATCCCACAGTTTTAAAGACAGAGTTTTAAATGACATTCCCTGAGCAGGAAGAGTTACTATGCAAGAAACAAAATTCTCCAAGCTAAGAGAAGAAAAGGAAAAATAAGTCTGATGATTTGGCTCATGTCTCTCTCATTTGCCCCTTGGCCCAGTTCTGGTTCTGCAGGTGCCACATATGAGGCCAAGGTTTTCCCCAACCTGCAGTGTGACAAGGACCCAGGAGCCTTGGCTGGGAGGTTCTGAAGGCCTGCAGGCCACGTCGAGACCTGTGAGCAGAAAACAGGCCCTGCAGGCCAGTGAGTGGGACAGGGTGACAGTGTGTTATAGGAGTCACCCAGTCCTTCCCAACCCAGTTGGGGCTGTTGGCAGAAGTCCCCTGAGCCCCAAGAGCTGCCTGCCTGTTCACTGGGTCTGAAGTGGCCAGGGTCTGTGCAGGCCAGAGAAGGAAAGGCTGTGGCCTGGGCAGGTGCTTGCCAAGCCCAGTAGGAGCCCGCTGGGCCATCCACTTTGCTTCTGGAAGAGGCTGGACCCCACTTTGTAACCCTCACCCCCCAGTTTATCTACTTCTGTGAACTTCAAGGGCAGCCACCCACCATCCCTGAAGCAAATGGTCTACTTTCCCCGGAGTTGTGCTGTGCTGCTCCATAGGGGTGTGTGTGTGTGTGTGTGCGTGTGTGTGTGTGTGTTATTGGGGATTGAACTCAGGGGTGCTTTACCACTGAGCTACATTCCTAGCTCTTTTTAAAATTTTTATTTTGAGACAGAGTCTGGCTAAGTTGCTCAGGCTGGCTTGAACTTTCCATCTTCCTGCCTCAGCTTCCAGACTAGCTGGAGTTACAAGCATTCACTGCCATGCCTGAGCTCAAAGGACTCTCTGTGAAGATGGACATGTCCTGTAGCTGATATGTGGCTTTTGAGCACTAGAGATGTTGCTGATGTGACTGAGGAAGTGAATTTTATATTTTATTTAACTTTAATTAAATAACTGCATATAGCTAGACAACATGGGGGCAGATGATCCATTAAGATCCAAGAGTAGAAGCTACAGTTTGTGGGGATGTATGGTGTTGTCTATAGACCATCAGAAAAACTTCTCAATTAAGCCTGGTGCAGTGGCACATACCTGTAATCTCAGCTACTAGGGAGGCTGAGGCAGGAAGATATCAAGTTCATGCCCAGCTCGGTAACTTAGCAACTTAGTAAGATCCTGTCTCAAAATAGAAATTTCAAAAAGGATTGGGGAAATAGCTCAGTGGCAGACTGTTTAGCATGCCCAGTATTACACACACACAGACATGCACGCACACACTCAAGAAAGATAGAAAGGAGGAAAGAAAGGAAGGAAGAAAGAAAGAAAAGAAGAAAAAAGAAAAATTGAGGAAAGCTTCTCAATCAAACAGAGCAAAGTTTATTAAACCTGCTTTTACTTGAGTAAGGGACAGTACCCCACTGAGAACATGTTAATAATGTCTCAAAGTGGGAAAATTGGGGAAAGGTATTTATAGGGTTGGGTGAGTTTTAAATTGAGATTTTCGAGGTGAGAAATTGACTCTGGCTGGAGAGTTTATGACCAACCAGCTTTGGATTGGCCACCACAGCAAGGCAAAGGGCTGGTAGTAAGCTGCTGTTCTAGATAGCAAGCTTTTTTAGTTGGTTCCATCTTATCTTCCAGAAGTACTTCATAGGGGCAAATAGCTAAGTTATTTTTTCTTGTTCTCATATTATTTCAACAAGGGGACAAGAAAATCTGTCCCAGTTCTGCTTAACATAGGGACAGGGAATAACAAATTGTTCTGAAACTTAGTTGCCTAACATAATAAATATTCATTATTTCAGTTCCAAGGGCCAGGAATTTGAGAGCCGCTTAGCATCTGGGTGGCCCTGGCTTGGGTGCCTCACCTGAAAGCTTTAGAGGGATAGTGGTCACCAAACCTCACTTCCGCTGTATGGATTGAGGCCTCCAGGAACCTAACTGGGAGACACAGCTCCCCATCTCGGCGAGGGGTGTCCACATCAGACTACAGAGAGCACGTGAGTGGGTGGCGCTGTGTCAGCCACCGAGGAACCCCAGCCTGCTGTGCACACCAGTTTCCCAGCGGCCCGGCTCTGTGACAGGGGAAGCAGAGCCTGGAGAGTGGCACTGGCATCTCTGTTAGACAACGCTTGCTCCTCCTCAGTCCTCATTGGCTTAACGAGGTGCTATGGTCTGGATGCTTGTGTTCCTTGTAGATTTACATCTTGACCCTGAATCCCCAGTGCTAGTATTAACAGACAGAGCCTTTGGGAGGTGATCGGGTCACATTAGTGCCCTTAAAAAAGAGGCCCAAGGGAACTTGTTTGTCCTCCTCACCATGAGAGGGCACATGAGGCACCATCTGTGAGGTGACAAACCTTACCAGACACCATATCTGCTGACTCTTTGAGCTTGAACTTCCGGCCTTTAGGACCATGGGCATTGCATTTCTATCGTTTGGAAGCCACCTGGTCTATGGCATTTGTCATAGCAGCTGGGAGGGACTGAGACACTGTCTCCAGTCTGAGCTGAGTGGGACATACGAGGAGGAGCAGGAGACGGCCCCATGAGCCCCTAGACAGAGTCCTGGCCGGTGGTGCCCGAGAGGGCTTTGTCCCTTACTGATTGCTACTGTGTGCCCTATCTCTAGGTCAGGAGCAGCAAGGCCTGCCTTGGGATGGTTTGCGGCGCAGGTTGAGAAGACAGGGAAGAAGTCACGGCTGGCATTCAGTAGGTGGCAGCTGTCAGACTGTCACGGGGTTTTGTTAGGGTTTGGTTTTTGTGGTGTCAGGGGTCAAACGCTGGGCCTCACACATGCTAGGCAAGCTGTCCTCCATGGAGCACCCCTCAGCCCTGGTAGCTGTTATGAAAACATGTTTCCCTCCCACTCCTTGTCCAGCCTGATACCAGTATCTGTGGCACAGTATTAGTTATAAATTTCTGAGTAACAAGTCACCCCCAATTTAGTGTCTAAAACAACAGTCTTATTTATTTTGATTTTTGATTTTTTTTTTTTTTTTTTTGGTCAGGGTCTTGCTATGTAGTTTAAGCTGGGTTTGTTTTTTTTTTAGCCATTTTTTTGGGGGGTACCGGGGATCGAACTCGGGTCCTTATGCTTGTGCAGCAGGTGATGAAACCACTGAGCTAAATCCCCGGCCCAAGTTTAAGCTGGGTTTGAACTCACTATGTAGTCCAGGCTGGCCTCAAACTCAAGATGATCTTCCTGCCTCAGTCTCCCAAGTGCTGGGATTCCAGGTGAGCCACCACCTCCAGCTCATTTATTTATTTTTAAAATCTTTTGATTCCTGTGACTCAGAATCCAGAGCTCGGCTGGGCAGATGAAGCTTAGGGTCTCAAGGGGCTGTGGTCAGAAACTGGCCAGGTGTGGCTCTCTGAAGCCTCAGTGAGGCTAAGGCAGCCCCTTCCCCGGCAACTCCCTCATTTGAAGAGGATCCATTGCCTCTGCAAGGGGGAGCCTTGTGGGAAAGAGGATGCTTGGGCCCGAGTCTCAGGCCCAGCCAGCCCTTACCAGAGACTCTCCTTTCAGAGCTTGGCCCTGGGCTCTGAGTTCACTTTCATGAGTCAGGTATTTGCAGAATTCCTTTCCAGCCTGCTCTGTGGGTGAATGTGGCAGGTTGGAGTGAGGGGTTTGGGGGTGGGAGACCCCGGATAGGAGAGTGTTAAAAGTTTTCGTGGCATGATGGGTAGGAGTAGGAGGTTGGGCAGAGGGATCAGAAATGGGTCCCTGCAGGCAAGCTGAGGAAGCAGGGGCCCACTTCCCGAAGCTCATGAGGATAGCAAGGATCTTGGGCAAAGGCCCAAAGGCAGGTGTCAAGTTCACAGAAAGAGAGAGAGAGAGAGAGAGAAAGTTTTGGCTTGTTTGCTGCCCCCTCCGAGCAGCAAGGATGCCCTTTCCATGGCATGATCTGTTTTCAGAACCCTTCTTCCAGAGATGGGGGGCCAGGGAAGCACCAGGACCCAGAAGGGAGCTGCCACTGCCTTCCCAACTCCTTCCCAGGCTCCCCTTGCAGCTGGAACCCCTAAGTGCTTTCCAGTGACAAGCTCTCTTACCCGATCGACCTTTCTCCTAAATCAGCACTTTTCTATGCTACATTAGCACTGATTGGTTTGATATTTACACTGGGTGCCTGGGACACACACCTTCAACTGCAACAGACACTAGTGGCTAATCTCTGTCCCTGTCCTTCCCCCAGCCCTGCCCCAGCTGTCACTTGCCTTGTCCCTCACTCCCAACTCAGTTTAAAAAAGAGTTTGGGTGAGTTATCTTCTTGGGGCAAAAGCTCTGCTGAGAAACACAGTCCCTGCCCAGAGGAGAGAGAGTTCCCAAGGCAGAAGGCCTGGTGGGGACGTCTGCATTTGCATCCCAGTAAATGCACACAGTAGCTTCTTACTCGAGGAGTACAATATCCTTGAGGGCAGGGATCTATTGGGTTCTTTGAATTTCCCCACATCCCCCTTCAGGGCCAAGCACTGAGCTATGTGAACAGCAGGTTCTTGAGGAAATTTCCTCTAGAATAGGAAGCCTCTCCCTCCTTCCCCCCTACTCTGATGGCTGCTGTGGGAGAGAGTGCAGGAATCATCCTGGGAATACAGGGGAATGGAGGTCACACAGCAGGGAGGAACGTTCTCCCTTTCTCTTTTCTGAATCCCTACAGATTGGGCCAAGGAGCCCAGCCTGCAAGTAGTGGTGGGTGGTGGAAGCTGTGTGGGATGTGGCTAGAGCTCAGTGGGAGCAGACTCCCAGAGTCAGCGCTGCTAGGTGACTGGGGCTGGGCCACCTATTCTGGCCTCAGTTTCCTTTCTGGTAAAAGGGGGACCATGATAGTTGCTTCCTTCATGGGCTGGTTGTGAGGATTAAGTGAGATCAGGCATGTAATGTCTTTTTTTTTTTTTTTTTCCAGTACTGGAGATCGAATTCAGGAAACTGTACTTGCCAGGCAGGCGCAGTGCCGCTGAGCTACATCCCCGGCCAAGCATGTAATGGGCTTAGGGTCTCCTACAGGGCACACCAGGGGCCTGGTATTTATTTGGACCTGTGGCTCCTTGCCTTGTGGGAGTGAAGCCCCAAATAATCCTAACTCCAGGAGAGGACCCTGGGTGTATGCTGTCCCTTGTGGCTGGCAAAGGGCACTCTTTCATCTGCTTCAGAGCCTCACTACTCAAAGTAGGGCATGAAGACTTCGGGGGGCAGTAGCTTCCCGGGGCAGGCTGTTAGAGAGGCAGAATCTCAAATGCCACCCCAGACCCGCTGTGAAATCAGCAGTGTGGAAATGACTACTCCCATTTCAAAGATGAAAAGACTTCCTCAAAGAACTGGTGACACTTTGCCCAAGGTCAGGGGCAGAATCCACAAAGGAGAAGAGGGCTCATGAGTCCTGTGTGTCCTGGATGCTTGTTCCTACCTGTGCTTGTTCCTCAAAGGTTCAGCACACTTCTGTGGAAGGTGAAGGGGCAAGGTCCCACCTGCAGCCCCATTTCCACGAAGGGGACAGGGATGCCTGCCTGACATCTACGGGATATTGGCCCATGGGCTTACAAGGTTAGGATGACAGGGAGGCCAGGGAAACATGTCACGTCAACAGCCAAGAGCATTCCTTTGTTAAAGCAGAATTTTCAAGAGGTTAAAATACTTGACTCTCATGCAAATCTAAAATGACCACATGTCAAAGATTTGATTTAACCGATTGATTAATGAGGGAACTTGTAAGATGTGAAAACCTGTCCCACCGAGAATGTATGGAGCTGGATATTTCTAGGCAATTTAATGGAAGAACGTTAGCATAAAATGGCCGGGTTAGAAATTATTCGAATCTCTATCAGACAAAAATCTGAAAGTTAACCTCTGCCCCTATGGAGGCTGCGAAATAGCCTAGTCAACAGGAAATCAATCAAAAGTGCAAGCCCAGCTCTGCACTGAAAGAATACCCAATGATCTCTTTTACCTATCTCCAATTTGGGATAATTTTTTCTGACACTATCCTTGGTTAGTCCTTGAGAATTCGGAAAGAGCTATTGCCTGAGAGTTACCCCTGGAATGGAATGTGGGCCTGGGAAGGAAAGGGAGAAAGAAAAGATATTCGGATCGGGTCCCTCTTTTTATCAGATGTGAGGTGTGCTTTGCTCTTCCCTCTCCCTCTCTCCCTTGGTCCTGCAGAGCACAGTGCAACTGCTCCCAGAGGGCAGTAGTTGACACCGCACAGGGGACGATGACTGTTCACAGGAAGGAGACAAGGCGGCACTCTCTTGACTCCCATTCTCGTTAACCTTGGCCATCGCGCAGAGGGTGACGGTGCATCTGCAAACATATGCAGCCTTGTCCAAAATATTTTCCCCTCCTATATAGCTCTTGCCAATACTGTTAATCTGTGGGTTGACTTCAGACCAAAATAAATCTCTCCCAGCCCTGGCCACCAGCTAGCTAATTTTACTTTGTAACGAGGGAATAGAAAGTGCAGGCCCTCGCGGACCATTCTGTTTATTTGGCTTTCTCTCTGTTGCAGTTTAAAAATCACATTCGGCAAAGTAGAGCCTTTATGCAAAAGAACAGACACTGTGTGCAACAGCAACAGAGACGGACGGCTTGAAAAACAGCAATTTCTATCATCGCCTTCCATGTTTTCCTCCCTTCTCGGAATTCAGATCGTGCCGCTTTTCTGTGATGTCTAGAGTTGTAAAATGTGCCAAAAAGCTAAATGCTACATGGCCATTTGGGAGGAATGTTTTGTATTCTTCTCTCTCTCTCTCTTAAGTTTTTTGAGACAGGGTCATGCTATACTGCCCAGGCTGGCTTTGAATTTGTTATCCTCCTGCCTCAGCCTCCTGAGTGCTGGGATTACTGGTGCCTGCCACCACACCTGGCTTTGAGAATATTCTTAGGGCCTTGAAGAAATGTTTGTTGAAATTTTAGTAGGCTGGCAAGCTATGAAATGTCAGAGGCTAGTGGCTTGTCTTCAGTGCTGGGTATAATTAGTCACCCTTGTCCTTACTGCCTATGGGAACAGAACTTTAGGTCCTCCCTGCTCAGTCACAGAGGAAGCGTGTGGTGGCAACTCAGCATGTCTGCGCTGGAAGGATCAAGCACCCCTGCTGCCTACTTCCTTCTGGTTAGGAGACAGACTCAGAGCCACACAGCCCCAATGGGAACATGACCCACCACTTACTGTGTGACCTTGGGTGAGTTATTAACCTCATCTATAAAATGGATCCTACCTCCTAGGATTCTAGTGGAGACTAAAGGAAGGAACACAATAAAGCACAAGAATACCATAGTGCAAAGCATAGAATAAGCACTTGAGAAGTAAAAGAGGCTCAAAGAGGAGGAAGCTCCCCAAGGTCACTCAAGGAGTTGACAAGCTGAGTTGGGTTCCATGAAAAAAGAAGAGAGCCAGGTGTGGTGGCACATGCCTGGAATTCCAGCACTGGGGAAGCTGAGGCAGGAGGATTGCTGCAAGTTTGAGGCCAGTCAGGGCCGCATAGTGAGTTCAAGGCCAGTCTGGACTACATAGTGAGACCCTGTCTCAAAAAACAAAGACAAAAAAGCAACCAATCAAACAAATAAACAGCTCTTGTTGCTTTTGCTGCTTCTGCCACTATGTATATGTGCTGCCAAAGCAAGCATACATACTTCTGCCACTATGAACTGTAGCCCCTCAGCCACCCTTCCTTGGAGCCAGGCAATTATGGACTGAAACCTCTACCAACTGTAAGCCAAATAAATCTTTCCCCCTTTTAAAAACAAACAAACAAACAAACAAATTACTAAGCACTCCAAGGACTGCAGAGGAAAAGTAAACAGTTGGGGCGGGGGGGGCGGGGGGGGGAACGAGACATGAACTTTAGTACTGCATAATGCTACTAATGTCCACTATATATAAGAAGTCCTGCTGTATATATAACAGTGCATATATAACTAGGCTGACCACCAATGTAATCCTGCCCTTCCCAAACCTTTCTCTATAGCCCAAATTGCCAGAGCCAAATTTAAAATTCCACATAGGACAGCAAGAAAACAGTTTTCACTATAAATTTGGCATGGGTTGTATTTTCAAAACAAAGATGCAACAATATCCCACACACTTTTCTGCAGCAGGCCCTGCCACTTCCTGATCAAATAAAAACATTGTTTCTCCACTCCTTTGAATTGGGGTGGGGTCTGTGAGTACTCTGACTGAGAGGAAGAGATGGAAGTGTGCTCACCGAGAGCCTTGGCTACGCTGCCTCCTGGGCCTCCTCTCTGGGCTTGGAACCCAGCCACTATGTAGATGAGGCTGCTCCAAGCAGAGTTCAAAAGCCCCAGCTAAGCTTCCAGCCCGTGACCAATACGAACTGCCAGCCTGTGAACGCACCATTTTAGATATGCAGCCATCTTGGATGTGCAGCCATCTTGGATGTCCAGCTCTATTGAGCCTTCAGGTAACTCCAGGTCGCAGGAGAGAACTGGAGTGAAGCTTTCAGCCGAGTCCAGTCACCTCACAGAACTGTGAGAAGTAGTAATGAACTGTGAGACCAGGCCAGCTTTGGGGGCACTAAACAACTATAGGCAACCATGATCCATGGGATGACACACATTTTTAGATATTTGGATTCAACTTTAGGGTCCCTAACATCATAGTGATACTATTTCAGTTCACATCTGCTGCCTCTGATCAAAACACCATCTTGCAGAGAGACACAGAGAGAGAGAGAGAGAGATTTCCTGACAGATGTCCCCATGTGTCCTCATCTGTGTGACTCTGCAGCTAAAAGCCTCACACCTTGTAGCACAGTACTTGGTGCCCTATTGTAGATTCTGAGGGAAGAATCCATGCTGTTGTCTTAAGATGGCTTCTTGCCATTATATGATTTTTGGTTATTTCATGTAAATGAAATAATAAAAAGTACACTCATATAATTGCATACTTCAATATTTTTGAGGTTCATCCATGTCATGAATATCTATAGTTAATTCCTTTTTATCAGTAGTAGTATACCATTTTATTCATGTATCACAATTTGTCTCTTTTTTTTGGTACTGGGGATTGAACTCAGGACCTTGCACTTGTGAGGCAGGAGGCGGAACCACTGAGCTAAATCCCCGGCCCTCACAGTTTATCTTTTTATTCTGTCAATTGACATTTGGGTTGTTTATAGTTTGTGGACATACATTTTCATCATTCTCGGGTAAATGTCTAAGAGTGTTATTGAATTATATGACAAGCACATATTTAACTTTATAGGAAACTGAAAAATTGTTTTACATGCCTATCAGCAAAACACGAGCATTCCAGTGGCTCCATATTCTTGTTTTGTTTTGTGACAGTGCCCTGCTATATAGCTCAGGCTGACCTTAAACTCACTATGTAATCCAGGCTGGCCTCTGAGTTGGGGCAATCCTCCTGCTCCATGCTCCATATTCTTATCAACACGTGTCATCTTCAGTCTTATTTGTGGGCTCCCTGGTGAGTGTAATGGCGACTCATTTGCTCACAGACTCTTATCTGTATTCCCTATTATGATGTCAGCAGGGAGTTTTTTATTGCTACACCTCCAGCACCTGGGGCAATCCCAGTACCAGGAATAATATGCAGCAAGTATTTTTGGAATGAATGAGTTCATGTTTCCTGGACATTTTGTGGAAGTCTAAAATTTTTATGAAACACAGATTTCCATAGAGGATACTGTGCACAAAGAGTTATACCCTTGCAATTGGGAGAGATGTTGCCAATTGTTTTAAAGCCAATTTACTCTCCCGCAAACATTGGTTATTGTGTAATGATTTGAAATTTTCTGTCAAACAAGTTAGAAATGGTATTTCACTTTGGTTTTAATTTTGGACTATGCCTGTTATTGAGTGAAAGTGAGCATCTTTTCATACATTTATAAGCCTTTTCTACTTCTTCATCTTTGATTTGTATTTCTATGTTTTGTTTATTCCTTACTGGGCTATTTTCCCTAACTAATGTATGGATGCTTTTTGCATATTGGAGATGTTAACTTGTTGTCTGTGATGTATGGTGCCAGCATTTTGTGGAATGACAAGAAGAATGGTCCAGTGACAACTGGAGGAGCCTTTTCATGGTGCCTGCTGCTGCTGAGGATCCTTCCTTCCCTCTAGTTGGAATGGCTATGGCTGAAGCCAAGTTCCCTTTGGACTGAGGGCTCCCCTTTCTCCAGCATACCTGCCCCCTAATCTTGACTATTCCCTGTACAAAAGTTTACACAATTAGAAGGCTGCAAACAGAGTTAGGAGGGGCAGGTCCCTCCCCTGGATCCCAGCCCCATCATGTGCCCAGAGCAGCCTCTGCTCCTTTGGTTGGGTTTTGTTTCACTGAGACAGGGTCTTACTATGTAGCCCAGGCTGGCCTAAATCTCAAGATCCTCCTGCCCTAGTCTTCAAATGCTGGGGTCACAGGTGTGCACCATCATGCCAGGCTCTCTCTGCTCCTTCCTGGGGGCTATTAGAGAACAGGGCCCATGTGCCTTATCTTTTTTCATACATAAGTTTGTTTGTTTATTTATTTATTTATTGTGCTAGGGATTGAACCCAGGGCCTTTACATGAGCTACATCCTTAGCCCTTTACTTTTTTTTTTTTGGTACCGGGGATCAAACTCTGGTCCTTGAGCTTTCGAGGCAGGTGCCGGAACCACTGAGCTAAATCCCCAGCCCAGCCCTTTACTTTTTACATTTTATGTATTTTTACTTTTTATTTATTTATTTATTTTTTGCGGTACTGAGGATTGAACTCAGGACCTCAGGACCTTTCACTTGCGAAGCAGGTGCAGCGCCACTGAGCTAAATCCCTGGCCTTACTTTTTATTTTTTTGAGACAGGTTCTCTCTAAGTCACCAGGTTGCCTAGACTGGCCTCGAATTTGCGATCCTCCTGCCTTGGCCTCCCAGAATGCTGGGAGTACAGGTATGTGTCACCGTGCCTGGCTCATATGCAGGTTTTAATTTTATATACTCAAATCTGTTCATCTTTTTCATGACTTCTGAATCTCATGGCTTGCCTGCTTTTTTCTCACTTTAATAGTGTAAAAATTATTTTGTATTTTCTTTTTTTTTTTTTTGGATACCGGGGTCGAACTCAGGACCTTGCGCTTGCAAGGCAGGCGCCGGAACCACTGAGCTAAATCCCCGGCCCTATTTCTTCCAGTATTTTTACAGGTTTCTAATGTTTTGTTCCTTCATCCACCCGGGATAAACTTTTGGATGTGGGGGACGCTCACTTCCCAGTGGTCAACAGGAGAATTCCTTCTCCCAAGGCTGCTCTCAGAGTGTAACATTACTGTCCTGTATTCATTATCTATTATAGCAGAACAAATTATACCAAAACCTAATGGTTTAAAACAACAATACTTATTACCTCACACCTTCTGTGGGTCAAGAATTCAAGAGCACCTTAACCAAGTGGTTCTGGCTCAAGCCCTCTCATGAGATCATAGTCAGGATGTTGTCGGGGGCTGTGCTCATCTGAAGGCTGGACTAGGACTGAAAGGTCCATTTCCAAGATGGCTGACTTGCATGGCTGTTGGTAATAGGCCTCAGCTTCTCAGCACATAGACCTCTCCATAGGGTTTCTTGAGTGTCCTCATAATATGGCAGCTGGCTTCTCCCAGACAGATTGACCCATGAGATAGCAGGGCAGAAGCCATAAAGTTATTGATAATCTAGCCTCTGAAGTCACACTCCATCATAGACACAAGGGTATGAATAACAAGAGGTCGGAATTATCGAGGGCCATCTTGGAGGTGGGCTACCACATTCACTGACTGGTCAACATTCTTGGCTCTGTGATTTCTGGGCCTATGGGTCCAAAGTACATTCAAGAAAGTAAACAGCCAAGTGACAACTACTTAAAATGTCTGAAGCAGAAACTGGGAATTCTGGCTGTGAACATATGGACCCCAAAGACTCTTACTTCATTTTGCTATTTTATAACCAAGGAGAAAGACAAGGCTTTCAAAGCTAATCAAATTGAGTGACAGATAGGGCTAAGATTTGATCCCAGAATTTTTGACATGGACTCCATGATCTTTTCTGTTTTCCTACAAGTACTTGCCTGTCCTAGCTAATTATATCAGTCAAAACCCAGTCAAGAAAACAGAAACTACTCCGGCCTTTTTGGGGGGGTGGGGAGGTGGTGTTCACTATGTTGCCCAGGCTTCCCTTGAACTCTTGGGCTCAAGAGATCCTCCCACCTCAGTCTTCTAAGTTAGCTGGGACTATAGGCGTGTGCCACCGTGTGCAGCCATAGACATTTTGAACAGATGGAATTTAATGCACAAAATTGTTGCAAATGTGATGAAAATACTAAGAAGCCCAACAGGAAAAGATGAGAACACCCGGAGATCAGCAACTGTGGAGAGTCTGTATCATCCCTAAGGTTAGAGGGATCTAGGGAAGAGCTGTTACTGGACTCCAGAAGCCGGGGTCAGTGGATACAACCGAGAGATGTCATGAGCCTGTGCTTGGGATCCGGCCACAGAGGAGCTCTAGCTGCCGAGGCAGGAAGGGAAGAAAAGTGCCCTGGCTTTTTCCTTCCTCTTGCCCTACAGCCTCCTTCTGGTACTTCCATTGTTGAATTCAGCTAAGTCCCAAAACATATGCAGACAAAGCAGGGCAGAAGAAGAGTAGGGAAGGAGGGATCTGAGGAGACAGGCCCAGGACCAGCATGCTGCTGTTGGTCACGTGACAGAGATTCTTTTCTTTTCTTTTCTTTTTTTTGGTACCGGGGATCGAACTCAGATCCTTCCACTTGCAAGGCAGGCGGTAGAACCACTGAGCTAAATCCCCGGCCCCGACAGAGCTTATTTTCACAAAATAGCCACATTAGTTTTGCTCTCCAGGAAGCATAACACTCTTCTATCGAAGTGCAGTCTAAGGTCCTTCCCCCAATCCTGTTTTGGACTTTGAAATGCCAGGACCAATAGAAGGGCTGCTATGTGACTCCCGAGGCTGAGTAATTAAAGGTGACACTTTTTCTGTGTGGCTCTCCCTCACCTTTGGCATACTCTGCCTTTGAACCCAGTCACTGTGCTGTGAGCAAAGCCAGAGAAGTCCATATGGGTGGTCCATATGGGGAGAGAAACTGAGGCCCAGCCAGTGACCACTGTCATCCACCAGATCCCCAGGCTCTGAATCTTCTAGCTAAAACCCCAGGTGTTCCAGAGCAGAGACAAGCTGTCTTTGATGTCCTGTCTGAATTTCTGATCTGCAGAATCTATGGGCATAATTATTTTATTTTGTTTTTGTCAGTACCCTCCCCCCAGATCTCTTTGGGGGTGCGACAGGAGATAGGGTGTGGCTTAGACTGAGTGGGAAGAGGTGTGGGATCACAGCACTGCCTCTTAGGACCTGTATGTAGAAGTTCCCTTGGTTTTTGCAGTGTGGCCCACATAAAAGGACACAGACACCATGAAGGGCTTGCCGTCTCGGCTTTCCTCACAATACCCTGCCCTGTGTCCTCCAGGGTGTACTTTTATCTTGCTTTTTCCTCTTTTACTCAGCCCAAGCTCACTCTGCAGAGCCAGTTTCTCCCTTACTCTTCACTTTTACTTTTTCAAATAAACTTTGTCACCGTCTTTTGCTCGTTTTGTTCAATTCTTTGAGAGGAGCAGAACCGGAAAACCAACCCCAAAAGGAGATGCAAGCTCCACAAAACCTGGGAACATTTATTTGGAGAGCCACTTTTAGAAGGAGTAAAACCCAAGCAATAATTGGATTTCGTTGGAGAGCACAAGAAAGCTAGTCTTGCACCTCGGCAATTTTTTTTTCTTTTGGGGTGCTGAGGATGGGACCCAGGAGCTTGTGAATACTAGGTAAGTTCTCTGCCACTGAGCTGCATCCCCCAAGTCACTCTTCAAATTCTTAAAACCTTGGTTTGGGACCTACTCTCTTAAAGAATTCATTAATTCATTTAGTGCTTATTTATTAAGTGCCTAAACTGTGCTAAGTAATGCTTATGCACTTGAAAATAAAACAGGCACAGTCCCTAGCCTCAGACAGAAACCAAATTACCTTATAAGTAAATAAATAATTACAAATTGGGAAAACACTCTGGGGGAAAAATAATGGATATGGAGAGTGTATAATAGGGGATCTGGATTTTGTTTGGGGTGCTGGCAAGGCATAGGAAGTGATAGTTCTCTCTATCTAAACTTCCTCATTTCTTCAAAGGCATTAATTTTGTTATAATAGACTTTTAAAGATAGTAAAATTGGATTTTTAACTGAAAATGGTAGACAAACACATATTAGAAGCATCTACCCACAAGAAACCAGAAATCCTTGGGAGTTTTTGCTGGGAGACACATGAATATTAAGGACCTTTCCCCCAAGAACATCGAGCTGTACCAAAGCACTGAATTTAGCCTAGAGTTTTAGGGGAGGAACTCTTGGTCTCCAGGCACTAGAGGCCACAGGTTATCAACTGTATGTGGCTGGTCTCAGCTAGGACCCATAGTTTCTAGAAACCCAAGCCCAGCAGAGACGGAGGGGAGGTGGCTAGGTGGCTGCAGGTGACAATGGGGAGCCACACATGGGAAGCACAGGGGAGTGGGCTCTGGTTGTAGGTTGGGGACAAGCCCAAGGAGCAAGTCAGGTCTCTGCCACTGCCACTGTTGTGTACCTGTCGACACCTCAGAGGAGGATGGAAATCACTGCCTGCAGCAGGTTCCCGGGGAAAAAGAGGCGGGTCTGAGACCATCCCAGGGCTCTCGATTTCTGATTTCTGGTCCACCAGTGATGAGGGTTCCTGTGGAGACAGCATGGGCGACTTTCCGTCTGATGTCTCTCTCCACGGGGGCCTCTTGTCTGCAGTGGCGTCTGTCTGCCAAGGGGCACTCACTTCAAATACAGCACTCTTCCAAGTGCAGTTCCAGTGTGGATTTGATTGTGGACAAGCAGGCTGGCTGCTTTCCCCCAGCCCCCACACTGGGAGCAGCAACCGGGTATGCGGCTGCCCGCACCCCCCACAGCCAGGGGCCCCGAAGTTGTCACTTGTGGGGCTACTCCCCAAATGCACCGCCAGACACTTACAGCCACAGTCCTGGGTCTGATGCTGTGGGGAACTCAAGGCTCCCACTATGCACGGGAAGCTCTGGACTGGGGCATTCAGAGGCTCCCTGGGTGGTGCCCCTTGGGCTTACCTCCTGAGGCTCCTCGATGCCTCTCTCATCTGGGTGTGCTCCCCACTCTGCTAATCTCCTCCCCAAAGATATGGAGCTGAGTGTAGTGGTGCACACCTGTAATACTAGCACTCTGGGAGGCTGAGGCAGGAGGATCAGAAGTTTGAGCCCAGTTGGGGCAATTTAGCTACTTATCAAGACCCTATCTCAAAATAAAAAAAAATAAAGGGTCGGGGATTTAGCTCAGTGGTGCCATGTCTGCCTTGCAAGTGTAAGGTCCTGAGTTTGATCCCTGGTACCCCCCAAAATAAAATAAATTTCAAAAATTAAAAGGGCTGGAGATGTAGCTCTGGGTGAAGGCCATGGATTCAATCCCCAGTACTATGGGGGAAAAAAAAATCCAGAGCCCAGACTTACTAATGGATGATTGTCTCAAACAGGCTCTCCCTCAACTCTGTTGGAATCTAGGACCAGTATATGCATGGAAGCCCACAGACCATATCTGAAAATATTTCACAGTGAAGAGCGAGCTATAAGCTGTTCTGTGAAATATGCTGATGAACAAAGCTTCACAGTGACAGGAAAGCTGGGTTGGAATGTGGGCGTTTTAGGGGCCTCAGACTTCCTGTCTGTTGTCCTTTCTCTGCTACCTCTGGGTTTTGGTCCCCCACCGAGAGAGGCCTCTTGTCTGCTTATTGTGTTCCCTCCAGCCCATACGCTTCAGCTCAGTCAGCTTTCTGCCCACCCCCACCCCCCATGCCAACAGTCCCCTCTGGGCTACCACTCTGACCCAAGGGTGTGCTATGGTCTGAACATGTCCCTCCCAAATTCCTGTGTTGAAATTTCATCGTCACTGTGAGGTATTAAGAGGTGGGGCCTCCAGGAGGCGGTTAAATCATGAGGGTGGTGGATTGGTGACTTTATAAAAGAGGTGGGAGGGAGCTGTTCACCCTCCTTCCCCTGTGAGGACACAGGAAGAGGCGAGATCTTGAAAGCAGAGAGTGGCCCTCACCAGACACGGAATCTGCTGGTGCACTGATCCTGACTTCTCAGCCTTCAGAAGGATAAGAAACAAACTTCTGCTCATTATAAACTATCCAGTCTCAGGTACTTTGTAATAGCAGCCAGAAAGGATGGTGACATTTACCCTTGGGACATGGGGAAGACTGCAAATCCCTGGTAGTGGGCTTTGGGTTATCTGGCAGGGAATTCAGGGGCCTAGGTCCCAGAATGTGTCCAGAAGAGAGCAGGCTCCAGTTGGGTGTCCCTCTGGTCCTGTGAACTCCTTGCTCCATGGATGGAGGTATGGCCAGAGCAGTGCCATTTAGAACAAGGGATGCAGGCCAGGGGCCTTGACTGCCTAGTTCTAAGGGCCATTTCCATCCTTCAGGGCAGACCAGGCCTTGTTCAGTAGAGGCACTCTGAGTCCTCTGAATGATCAGTCACTGCCTTCTCCTTTTTCCTGGGCAGCTGCTAGGAAGCTTTATTCAAGCTCTTCGCCTAGCTGTCATCCATTTCCCCAAGGTTGCTGTTGAATATATTTCATCACCATTCAGAGAAGGCACTGACATCCACCCACGGGAGAGGTGGGATCTGAGGGCCCTGTGCTAGGCCAGGCATTGACTCTTCTGTTGCCGGGCCACGGGGCCACACGGTGGGACATTAGGGTGGTGGAGCCCTGGAGGAGGGGCCACGTGTCACCAGTATGGAAATATTTCACCATTTTAACAACATGACCACTGAGCCTGTGAATATCACTACTGCATTCTCCTAGTCTTTCTTGGCTTGATTAGGAGCAGCATTGTGCTCAGCTAAAAGACATCTTCTTCCTCACTTGAAGCTCACAGGTGGCCATAGATATATACGGATAAGTCTTCAAAGTGGCTCATTCAGCCCGGAGGAGTCCCCTTTGCCCCTTGCCTTCTTCTAAAATCTGTCCTACCTGGAATGATCATGGCTGGAGTCCCAGCAGCCATCTTGTGAACTTGGAGATAGAAGCCCCTTGCCAAAGAAATCAAAACTGAAATCTAGAAGGAGCCTGGCCAGGCATGGTGGTATATGACTATAATCCCAGCATCCTGGGAGGCTGATGCAGGATGATCTCAAATTCGAGCCCAGCCTAGGCAATTTAATGACCTAGCGAGATCCTGTCTCAAAATTTTTAAAAAATAAAAAGGTCTGGTGTTGTAGCTTAGTGCAAAGGTCTTGGATTCAATCCCCAGTACACCACACACACACACAGACACACACACAGACACACACACACACACACACACACACACACACACAGTCTTCTGATGAACACAGCAGCCCTAGACTAATCCTCAAGACCATTCTAGTCACACTAGTGTTACTTTCCTCACATTGACAGGGAGGGAACTAGGGCCAGAGCCTGGGTATGACAGCTCATATCTGCTCTACCACACCTCCTACTTCATGAGAACCCCTGGGGCCCTCTTCCCACCTGCCCCTGGGAGCGAGCGAGCCAGGGAAGCCCTCTGAGGCCAAAAGTTATTGGTGTGAACATGGTGCCCACTGGGCATCTGCCTGTCCAGAAAAATGAGGAGGGAAAGGGTGTCAGAATGGAGCCTCGAAAACTCTCCTGTCTTTTCTATTGGTACCCAGGAGGAAACTCCAAGAAAACCCCAATGGGACTGCCCAGAACACTGCCCAGAACACTGGCTCCCTGAAACGTGAAAGTCCAGCTTCTCCCTGACCTGTCAGGACAGCCGCAGCAGGAAGATCGTTTTCCAAGGGAGATTGATTGATTGATTGATTGATTGATTGATTGATTTTTGTTTTTTTGGTACCGGGGATCAAACTCAGATCCTTCTGCTTGCAAGGCAGGCAGCGGAACCACTGAGCTAAATCCCTGGCCCTAAGGGAGATTTAGTATCTCAGAGGTCAGCAATGGACGCCTGTGCTGGGCACCTGGAAGATGAGTCCTCACCGCCTCCCAGATCTCTCTCCCTGACTCCCTTTACTCCTAGTACATTTTAGGGGGACAAGAACTGTCCAGAGCCCAAAGCCTTTGCTTTCCATCAGGCCTCTCCGAGTTTTAGGTGCCCCAGTTTTCCTCCTCTTCTTGCCCTGCCACCTGCCCAGGGCCCCCTCACCACCCAGAGCAGAGCAGGCCAGGGAGGCCAGCCGAGGGGCCAGACCCAGGGCCTTACAGGCTTACAGGCTGCCTCTACCAGGCCCTGGGTGACCCTATCTCCCCTCGGCAAAGGGGACCGGCCAGGCCCTGCTGACAGGTCCCCGATGCAGGCTCCAGGCCGGCCAGGAGATGGAAAGCAGGCCTTCCCGCTTCTCATGGAGATGATGGTGACTTTCCCATGGCCGCCAGCCACGGATCCTTTCCCTGTTCCTTCAGGGACCCTGAGGCTCCATACGGTTCTCATTTGCAGCTCGTTCCTGAGGAGGCCTCATTTCCTCGCCACACACCCCTGATGTGGTCAGGTCTCCCTCCTGCAACCAGGGTGGGGGCTTCCCTGAGCTGGTCCCTAATGGCTGGCCACACCCCTTCCTGCCCTAGCCAGACCCCTCTCTTGGCCTCTGCCCTCCTCCCCCCTTCCCCTTCCTCTTCCTCCTTCTGTTCTCTTCCTCCTCCCCTTTCTATTCTTCCCCCTCTTCCTCTTTCTTCCCTCTTCCTCCCTCACTTCCTCCTTCCCTTCCTCTCTCATCCCCCACCCAGAGGCTGTTGTCAGGGCTGGGCCTCTACCCTTGGCAGAAGTGCCCTTTCCAGAAGTTTCTCCCACTCAGGAATGGGAATAACTTCCCAGCCCCAGGAGCACAATATCCCATGCGAATGGTGCTGCCTAGAGTGGTGAGATTTGCCAGCTCTCTGATAGGCCTGGAAGGATGGTTTCAGAGCCCTTGCCAGCCAGAAGGTTCCAGTGGCTTATATTTCCACACCTCTGCCCCAAACTAACCCCACCACACACCTCTCATAATTTTGATCTCCTGGGAAGCCAAGAGGAGTTGAGAAGAGAGAACAGAACAATAGACTCGCTTTGGCAGAGAATTATGGTTTTGTTGTTCTTGTTAGCACTTCTACATTCCCAGCATCTCTCAAGCTACAAAACACTCTGTGCAAGTGTTGGACAAAATAGATGAGCTAACATGAGACCCAGGGAGCTTGAAATGACAAACCCTGGTGTTAGGGGCAGATGGGGGCAAGGTCCTGGTTCCGCCCAATCCTGCCATTTCCAGGGGCAGGAAGCAGGAAGCAGGAAAAGAAGAGAGAGAGGGCAAGCAGACCGGAGCTCCACTGCCTGGGTCAAAGTCTCCTGTTCCACCATTTGTGAGATGTAATCCGTGTGAGTCACTTAACATCTCTGTGCCTCAGTCTCATCTGGGAAATGGGGTCCTGGTGAGTTGTGGGCTAACACAGGGAAGTGCATAGAACTGGGCGTGAGAGCCCCTGCCCCCCCAGCTCTGCTTCCCTCCCGCACCCGTGTCTACCATGCCTGCTGAGGCCCTTGAGGATAAGTCAGCCTGCTGCCACTTCAGGTCTAACGGCCACTTTCCACAGGCCAGACCTACTTCTAGCATTCTCCTCAGAATGGGACAGAGTTCCCTTGTCCCTGTTGGCAGTAATCTGGGTTCTAGTCAGCCAAGATCTGTCTGGGGCTCAGGTCCACATAGCCCCGGAGAAGCCAGTGCTGGCGCCTGGAGAGGTCTTCAGGAGCCAGGCTACCCTCAAAGGCTGGCCCTTGGGGGAGTCTTTTGTCTCAGGCTGGACCCAAGATAAAGAGATGTGATCAGGAGATCAAAGCTCTTTCCACGGCTTTGGCCCAAGGGGGCCCTTTGATGTGACACAGTCCCTTGAAGCCCTCTTCCCTCCCCCACATCCCAGGGTCCCCTGTGCTCTGAAATCCCTCCTGACTTTCCTTCCTGTTCCCATCAAGCTGCTGGCCTCAGCCCCTGCCAGGCCCGGGATGGCTAGCAGGCCCTGTCTATGGGCCGGAGCAGAGCTGGGTTCCCCTCCAGGCTGTTGACAAAATGACCAAGTGGGAAGCAGAAGCCAGCTGGAGGCACAGGCCTGGGAAACCCACTGGGTTCCCCAAGAGGCTGGGCCACAAAACCAGAAATCCTGAGCTGCTTGTGAATGACTGGCAGGTGAATGTGCCTTTCTCCTACCCTTCGCTCCCCTCCCCTCTTCTCATTAAATGCTCCCCCAGACCTTGGCCCAGGGAAGGGAGGAATTATCAAGGACATTCTTCCTTTTTCTTTGGAAAAGGGTGGAGATTTCTATAAGTGCTCACTGTGGAATTTTCCTTAAAACTTGAGCTATAGCTTCTAGGGTTGTGTCCTAACTGCTCACAATGTACCCTCTGCCATTTATGGGCTCCTGCTTGGGGACAGTCCTGTGAGGGGACATGAGGTGTGAGGGGACATCTTCCCCATCAGAGAGGCGCTTCAAGGAGCAACTCCTGGGAGAATGGTGGTCCCCACTGCCCTGAGCTTCCCTGGGGCAGATGAATGAGGGCTCTGGCTGCTGGGGACAGAGGAGGAGGGGATAGACAGCCCTCAGAAGTTGCTCTTCCCAGTGATTTGCAGCAGGAGGGATCAACAGTTACCGGGAGGTTCATTGGTTCAATAAAGATTTGCCTAGTGCCACATGTGTTCTTGTGCTCGAGCTGGGATGGATCAGGGATGGGAAGGGACGGAAGGGTGTGTGTGGTGTCTCCTCTGTAGCATGGGGAGACAGACAATAAGCCTGACAAACCACTAATCATCTCTGCTGTGAGAAAGGAGAAAAGCAAAAGGTCAGAAGGGGAAGGGGCATCAGGACAATGAGTGGGGCTGGTGGCTGCAGCCAGTAGGGTAGCCAGGCAGTCTCATCAACAAGGTGACATCAGAGCAAAGGCTCCAAGGAGAAAGGGACTCGGCCAGGCTGATTATCTAGAGAAAGAGTGACCCCAGCTGGAGACACAGCCAGTGCAAAGGCCCTGAGGCAGGGTGGCTTAGAATGCTCCAGGGACAGCTGAGAGGCCTGTGCAGTTGTGGTGGTGAGAGGAGGGGGAGAATAGGAGTAAAATTGGAGTAAAATGGGAAGTCATACTGGGGTGTTGAGCAAAGGAGTAGCACCATCTAGCTTAGGTTTGTCTAGGATTGTCTTTCCATACAAACTCCAAAATTCTTAGGCCGAAGGAAAAGGGAGTAAGCCAGATTTAATTTCAATACTGAGTTTCTGGTATGTGCTAAGCATAGTGTCCCAGTTGCCAGGCAGAGAGGGGGCTCTTTGTTCAAAGAGCTTATTGTGTGTATACCTGGGGGGAGGGATGTCCTTGGAGTGGCAGGAAACAAATTTAATTACAAATCAGGTGAAGAAGCACAGAAGTGACAGGTGGAGTATATGACTTCCTGGGAAGAGAGGAGTCAAGGAAGTCTTCCTAAAGAGATATCTGAACTGGGTTCTGAAGGCTGAAGAGGAGTTTTCCAGGAGATCAAAATGAGAAAGATCATTCCAGAAGAGGAAACAACCTGTGGAAAGGAAAAGAGGTTTGAAAGAGCAGAGAACTATAAGTAATTCAGAGAGTGAGTGGACACTGTACTGTGGCATGTATGGGGGGACCGGGCAGAGGTGAAGGTGAGGAGAGACAGGAAGGAAGAGGGGGAGACGAGGGAGGAAGAGAAGAAACACCAGCTCCTTTCCCCAGAGCAGTTGTGTTACTGGCCTGGCCTTTACCCACGGACACACACATTTCTGAGATGGCCCCCAATGAAGTCCGAGTGTTCTCCTGCTATGCTTTGTCCTAGTTTGGGTCCCCCAGAAGCAGTCCTGAGTGCCATCTTAGACATGATCTCCAAGGTCCAGCAGGGGCACAGGGGCACAGGGGACAGAGACAGGGCAGGAAAGGGGACCTGGGGGAGGGGTGAGCAGTGGGGAGACAGCTGCCACTCTGCTGGGTCCGCTGCGCTTTGCCCTGGAGTCCGTTCGGCTGAGGGGAGGGAGCTGAGGTCATGGCCCCGTTGTGGTGGCCTGGGGTGGCAACCTGTGGCCTTCACAGCCTGCCCTGTCTTCAGGTGGACCCTGCCTGCCGTCTACACCAGGGAGCCTACTCCATGTGGGTGCTGCAGAAGGAAGACTGAACCCGGCCACAGGACACTGGGCTCCATCTGGCTCTGGGCAATGCTACCTGGGCTTCAGGAAAAGGGGGACAGGTGAGGCAGCCCCGGTCAGGACACTGTCTTGCTGCCCAGCTGGGGAGGAGGGTTCGCAGCGTGTGGCCTTTCCTTGGTGTCCCAAACCCCCCTCCTTGTATTGTGGTAAAACAGACAGGACACAGACAGCCATGTTGCTCTTCAGCCACTGCCACCATCCACCTCCACAACTTGTCTGTCTCCACAAGCTGTGGCTCTGTACCCCTTAAACGCGCACACTGTGTCCCTCCCTGAAGCCCTGTTTTTGCCTCTGAGTCACATGACTCTACGTGTTGTGTGTAAGTGGACCCTGCAGCATGTGGCCTTAAGTGCCTGGCTTTTTTCCCTCAGCATAATGTCCAAGGCCCAATCCCTGTGGGAGCACGTGCTCTCCTTTCCAGGCTGCATAATACTCATGACGGGAGGTACCAAGTTTTGTGTGTGGACTGGGAGCCTCCCCCTTGGGAATCCTGGTGCCCCGAGTCAGATTGAGTCCCTGCTTTCAGTTCTCTGGGATACAGACCCAGAGGTGGAAGTGCCGGCTTGTGTGGCAGAGGTATGGGACTCCCAAGGAGCTACCACAGCGTTTTCTACTGGGGCACCCTGCTCTGCATTCCCACTGGGACCCTGAAGCACCTTGTGAGGACATGTGGGTGCCCCTGTCACGCCGGCTGGCTGGGGTGGGGTGAGGTGAGGAGGAGGTACTGTGGGGTCAGAGAGGACTCACTAGGCGAGGACTGGCAACAGCCTTGTCTCCAGTTCATTCGTGTGCAGCTGGCTCAGTTTGGTTGGTTAATGTCACAGTTCCGGGCAGTGAGAAGGATGTGAGTCCTGCCTGTGCCATGGCTGTGCCACTCAGTCAAGGGATGTCACTGTCGCTTCCCAGCCTGAATTTCCTTCTCTGCACAGAGCAGTGGGGAGGACATGGGGTGGGGGCACTGAGGGGCTGCTGGTGGTGGCAGCTTGTGCACCTGAGTCAAGGTAAGTACAGACTTGCTGCCCGAGACGGTGCTAGGATTGGGGACGCAGGGTCCAGGACCCCACAGGGCGACCTGGTGTGTCCCAGCTTGCAGGTGCCTTCAGGAACCCCTCCTTGTCAGCTGTGGAGAATGCCTGGCTTGCTCTGAGTCATGCCCTTCAGTGACCTCTTCCCGTGCCATCCTGGTGGCCCCATGTCATCACAGGGTCCTGAGAGAGGCAGGGGCGCCAGAGGCAGCAAAGGAGGCGCTGGAGGTGGAGGCCACAGGGATGTGGCTGCTGTCTTGGAAGGTGTAAGAGGGGACCACAAGCCAAGGGACACAGACAGACTCTAGAAGCTCAAAAAGGCAAGAAAATGGTGTCCCCCAGAGCCACCAGAGGAGCCAGCCCTGCCCATATCCTGACTTTAGATTGCTCGGCTCCAGAACTCAAAGAGAATACATTTTCCACTGTCTGGATTCAGAATCTGAGAGGCTGAATTGCTGCCACTCAGAGCTCTGCCAGGCTTTTCTCCAGAGAATAAATGTGTGTCGTTAGAAACCTGTAAGCAGGTGGCCACTTATTCCAGCAGCTACTGCAAATGAGTCCAACTCTGAAGGTAGTTCCAGCCCCTAGCTCCTGGGGGCTCTGCTCCCTTCCCATCCTTCCCTGGCGCTGGGTGCCACAGCTTCTTCCTACCTGCAAGAGTTGGCATTTTTCAAACACTTTATTATGGAGAAGCTCAATGGTACACAAAATTAGCAAGAAGAATATAACGATCCCACCTTATCCCATCAGCCAGCTTTGATGCTTGTGCTTAGTACATAATCCTCTGTATCTGTGGTTCCACGTCTGGAGTTCAACCAAAACATCTGGAAAAAATAAAATAGTGTCTGGACTGAACATGTACAGACATTTTTCTTGTCGTTATTCCCTAAACAATACAATGTAGCAACTATTTACCTAGCATTTGCATCACATTAGTTATTATGAGTAATCCTGATATGATTTGAAATATATGGGTGGATGTGCATGGGCGCTATGCAAATACCACAGCATTTCATAAAAGGAGCCAGAAGATCCAGAGTTTGAAATCCTCAGGGGGTCCTGGAGCCACCGAGGTAATCCAGGGTGATCTCGTCTCAAGATCCTAATTATATCGCCAAGATCCTATGTCCAAATAGGACCACACGTGCAGGTTCCAGGGGTGAGGATGGAGACATGACTTCTGGAGGCTCCCATTCAGCCCACTACAGATGATGCCAGTGGAGCAGGAGTCTGAACCTAAGAATTTGGCTCTGTTGTCACTGACTATGACGTGCTGGTGCCAAGAAAAGACGGAGCAGGAGGAACCTCTTTCAGTGGCTTTCAAAAGCATCTAGAAGTCTTTGACACTCCTTTTATTCAAACCCTGGTGCTTACCTGTAATCCCAGCTACTTGGGGAGGATGAGTCAGGAGATTGCAAGCTTGAGGCCAGCCTGAGCTATATAGCAAGGTTGTGTCCCGAAACACAATAAAAAGGTGGCATCTCTGTTCCTTTTTTCGAATATGACTCACAACCAGAGAACACGGAGCAGGGATGTCACGTGACTGTCAATGGTGGTTCAGAATAGGTGGAAACTCTTGCCTTTGGAACCCTGAGCGGCCCTGTAAGCCAGCTCACTGCCCTGAGGCCACCAGAAACCCAGAACACCCAGGGACTGCTGGCATCACCCAGCAGACCGGGAAGCAAAGAGGCCTCCTGATGATTCCAGCTGCAGTTGTCCGGTCAACCCTAGGCACTGAGTCTTTCCGGCTGAGATCCCAGTCCTGATGGAGCAGAAGTAGGCTGTCCCTGCTCTCCTGTCAGTTCCAGACCCACAGAATCTGTGAATTGAATCAAATAAATGGTTGTTCTATGCCTAATTATTTATTTCTTCCTTTATTCATTGTGCTGGTGATGGAACCCAGGGTCTCTTGCATGCTAGGCAAACACTCTACCACTGAGCTACACCCGTAGTCCTTTTTATTTTGTATTTTAAAACAGAGTCTAAGTTGCCCAGATCAGCCTTGAACTTGTGATCCTCCTGCCTCAGCCTCCCGAGTAGCTGCTTTTCTATTGGTTCTAATTTCAGGGTGGTTTGTCACACAGCAAGAGGAGCTAGACACTGGTCCTTGTCCAGGAGAGAAGGCCTCAAATATTGGGTTAGCAGTTCCTGAGAGATCTGATTCAAAGAGGGACAAAGAAAATCTCTCTTGTGGTCCTGCAAGAAGAAATGAGGGTAGGGGAAGGGGGCACCGCTCTTCAGCTGGGGAAGGCTCCTTCCCTAGGTCCAATGGCAGCCAAGGCCTCTCGCAGCCGCCCTCCCTGAAGGCCCTGCCAGAGCAAGGTGACACACCCGATCCCCAGCGGCTGCCACACTTAGCTGCCAGGCCCTGGCCTCGCTCCGCATACCAGGGCTACCTGACCAGCTGCAGAGCCCACCTCAGCCCAGCCTACCCTACCCGGGGCACTGGCTTTGCCAGGGTCCTGGCTCCTAGGCTCATTGGCACCCTGGCTGCCAATTATAGTGCGAGCCCATTCATTTGCTGGATGGGATCTGTGGATTTGTCATTTGCTATGTGGAGGTTTTCTTTCTGACTAATTTGTTTACCAGGTTTAATGCTTCAATCGTGTTTTCATTTTAAGAGATTTCAGGGTAATTATGAACTTTGAATAAATCCATCTGAGGCACTGAAGCGCGCGCGGTGCGGCTCCCTCAGGGCCCACCATTCGCTGTGGGGGCCGCACTCCAGAGGGAGGTGTGACCTGGCCACTCCCCCTACCCGGCCGGTCCTGCAATGGAAAACAGCTGGGCCTCCGTGAGACAGCGCTAGAGAGAAAACCACAGCTGAAAGGCACGCCGGAGCTGGGGAGAGAGTAATCAGCCCAGGTCGGGCTGGAGCCGGGCTGGAGCCGGGCTGCGCGACCTGTCAGCGTCGGGGCCTACGGGCTCATCTTGCCCAGGCTGCTGCCCATGGTGTCGGGCAGAGGCCTCAGGCCGCCCCAGCAGTGCGTGCTGAGTGTTTGTCACCGCGGGATGCGGGTTCTTTGGCTCAGCTACCAATTAAATTGACATAAAACAGATTAACAGTAGAAAACCCATTTTAATTATGTACATACCCATGGGAGTCCCACAAAAATATGAGACTCAAAGAAAGACCTGGTGATGGAGGCTTATATAGCATCCTAAGCTATAGAAAAAAGAGGTTTGGGGTTCCTGGGGGGTGGTAGAAAAAAATTATGGAAGGGCAGGGGAGGACATATATGCTGAATAAAAGGCTCCCCACCCCCACCACAGCACTGGGGATTGAACTCAGGGCCTTCCAACTGAGATACATCCTCAACCATTTTTGTATTTTTTATTTTGAGACAGGGTCTTGCTAGGTCCCTAAATTGTCCAGACTGGGCTCAAACTTACAATCCTCCTGACTCAGCTTCCCAGATGCTAGGATTATAGGCACGAGCCAACATGCTTGGCTTGAATAAAAGTTTTTAAATTGATTTTTTTTCCCAGGGACAATGGTGCATGTCTGCAATACCAGCTACTTTGGAGGCTAAGGCAAGAGGATTGGCCAGCCCGAATAATTTAGCAGGACCTTGTCTCAAAATAAAATTTTTAAAGAGGGCTGGGGTTATAGCTTGGTGGTAGAATGTGTCTAGCATTTGTGAGGCCTTGGGTTCACTTCCAAGCACTTTAAAAGAGAAAAAAAATAGTTCACTTTTTAAGAGACTCGGTCTTGGTCTACTGTCCAAGCTGGGCTTGAATTTCAGGCCTCAAGCAATTTTCCTGCCTCAGCCTCCCAAGTAGCTGGGGCTACAGGTGCTCCTGGCTCAAAACGTTGTCTTGTGATGTAGATAAAAGTCTTTCAGGCAATAAAAGTTGAGCAGCTCTCTTCCTGATCCAGATACTTTTACTAACAAAAATTTCCTTTACAAATAGAAGTGTTTCCGTGCTATTTTTGTGTCTGCAATTTCTCAACTAGCTTGAAATAAAGGATATTTTCAGGTTTCTTACAGTTAAATTTTGGGATGCTATGTCCTGAACCCCAACAGTGTACTTGGGGGAGGCCCAGGCACGATGGCCAGAGGATATGGCTCTCGCCTTTGTGAGCGGCAGGCCAGAGGCAGTTTCTGAGCCCTCAGGGGCAAAAGGGAAATATATCAAGGACACTGATGACAAGTCCTGTTCTATCCATTTGCAGGCTTGTCACAAAGGTGCGGAGGCAAGAGGAGACATTTCTGTGAGCTGTATCATATGACACATCGGTGAGGCTGTGGTGTGAGGTTGTGGAACCAGGTCTCTTGGTCCTATCAGCAGGGTCCCAGTGGCAGGCTGGGGTGATGTGACACCCAACCAACTGATGATGGAAAGGCAAGAAAACACCACCCGGCTCCCAGATGTCTTGACTCTGTTACTGTCTCTGGACTAGTGTGTCTGGCTCCTGAGTGTGCTGGGACGGTCTCAATGCGAGCAGATGAATTGTTTCCAGCCTTAGCACCTTATCGACACCACACAGGAGGGTTGTCTGTGACCAGCATCTTATCAGCATCAACAAATTAGTGTACTTAATTTGCATACCCATATTAAACATACAGCCAGCCTGGCCAGTGGTTGGTGCATCAATGCATTAGGCTTACCTAATTTACATGCAGCCAATCATAGCAAAGACAAAGAGCAAAACAGCCAAGGGAACCAATCACAGGAAAGGAGGTCTGCCCTGCAGAGTGTATAGTCCCCAGAGCTCTCTGGGCTTGAGGCTGCTGGTTCCTGCTGTGGGAAATAGGCTGCATGGGGACTCTGACCAGCTCCTCTCACGAGACTCCTGTAGTGGATCCCATCCACGTTGACAGCCCAGGCAGCCACTGGCCAGAGGAAGGGTGCATCCTTACTGTCTTAGTTTGGGTTCTCCCTGAAGCAAGCCTGAGACAAAGAAACACCAATGGGGAATGTGGGTATCAGGGAAGACAGCTAAAGAAGGGTGTAGGATCAAGCCAGGGACCTCTGAGGGTAACTGTTATGGGCTGAATTGTGTGCCCCTCTGTGTTAGTCAGTTTTCTGTCTGTGGCAAAACATCTGAGAAAAACAACTTAGACAAAGAAAGGCAGGGGTATCGGTTCCTGGTCATTTGACTGTTGCTTCCAGGCCTTTGGTGAGGCCGAGTCTCATGGGAGCAGGGCTTGTGGGGTGAAGCTGCTTACCTTATGGTGACTGGGAAGGGGCCGGGGTGGGTCAGAGACAAAGGCAGGTCCCCAGGGGCAGAATTCCCCCAACTAGTTCTCATCTCTTCAATCCCCACCATTTCCCAATAGTCCATTCAATGATGAACCCATCGATGAAATAATCCATCAATGAGGTCAGAGTCCCCGTGATCTTCCCCAAAGCCCCAACTCTGAACATCACTGCCTTGGGGACTAAGCTTTCAACACCCGAGCCTTTAGGGGGACATTTAAGGTGCAAACCATTCCAACCCCTTCCCCCAGTGATTGTTGAATCCCAACCTCCAGGACCTCAGAATGTGACCTTATTTTGGAAACAGGGCCTTTAAAGGAGGTGATTAAGTTAAAATAAGGTCATTAGGTTGGGCCCTAATCCAATGTGACAGGTGTCCTTGTAAGAAGAGGAGACCAGGATACAGGGAAGACCACATGAGAGGGGAGGAAAATAATCCTGTATCAACACCTTGCTGGCACCTCCAGAACTGTGGAAAGACAAATTTGTGTTGTTGAAGCCTCGGTGTGTGGTTCTTTGTTACTGCAGCCCGAACAGACTTATAGGACAATAAGGCTCATTTCCCTTGGGGGAGACTGTAAAATACAGGTGTCTAAGCTGGGCACGGTGGTGCATGCCTGCGATCCTAGCACTCTGGGAAGCTGAGGCAGGAGGATTGTAAATTAGAGCACAGCTTGGGCAATTTAGTGACTTAGCAAGATCCTGTCTCAAAAAGGGGCTGGAGATGTAGCTCAGTGGGAAGGCTCTGGGTTCAATCCCCAGCATTGGAAAAACAAACAAAAACACAGGCTTCCAAGTTATGCCATCTGAAGGGTCAGAAGGCCGGGGTATTTGTCCACCAGCTGTGTCAGTAACTGGGAGCTGTTTCTGGGGAAGCATGAATTCCCATACTCCCAGCCCACTTCAGGCAGACAAGGCAGCTTTGGCAACCAGTAGGAGCCCCCAGGTGAGGAAACAGAGGGGCCGCTATTTGGAAGTTGGGCCAGGAAGGCACTAATGGTGAGAGGGAGAGGATTTGTGAGAAGCAACAAAGAGGGCATCTGCTCTACAGCCCTTTGCTTTGAAGAATGGGCTATCTTAGGAAGCTGCCCAGGGGCTAAGTGGACTTTTCCCTTTACCCCAAAGGAATTGGCATGTGTGTGGTGTATATTTCTGCTGGAAGATTTAGGTTAGATGAAATACAGACTTTTGCACTGGATAATCCTGTGTAAGAATATATAACCCTGTAATAAATGCCTTTTGCAAAGGTTACCTCTGACTACTAAAGCTAGTGGTGTGAACAGAATGTGTACCATTCACTGGGGCCTTGGGACAGTAGCTCTGGTGGGTCTGGTGCACTCCACTGCCCCTCGATAATCTGAGACTTGAGTCCTAGGCATAGCTAGGATAAGAGTGCTTTGAGGCAGGGTCCTTGGCTTTAAGCAGAGGGGACCCACAATAGTGGACCTCAGCAGGAAAGGGATTTCTGGCAGGCTGTGAGGTAGTCCACAGACTTGAGGGAAGGCGGTGGGACTCAAAGCCAAGAACACTGCCAGGTGAGTGGGGACAGTGTGGAGAGGCAGACTTGCTGCCACCCTGTGCCAGCCTCTGTAGGACATGGTCACTGTTGGATGCTTGAGAGTGCCACCATGGTACCACTGTCTTTCTCCCTTTCTGACCTTCCTTTGAGACTCAAAGCTTGGGGGGTCCTGCGGTTCAGGGAGAGGAGACTGGCCATGAGCTTCTCTAAGTGGGACATAGGCCATATGTAGGGCAATGCTCCCAAATGGAAGATACATTTGTCCTTGGCACATCAATGAGGGAAAATTCTAGACAGGGGTGGACTTGTTCTGGCCAGTACGTCATCTGCTCAGTCTCGGGCCAGTCTAGTGGAGACAGTGGGTAGACTGGAAGTCTGGCTGCACGAGGCTCCCTCGGCCAGGGATCCCTGTGGGTCTCACATGGCACCAAGGCACAGCAGCAGGAAGACAGGAATGCTGGGATGCCTACCTATTATTGAGTAACAAGCCATTCCAAAACAGTGACTTAAAACTACAGCAGCCACCGATGTTACTCACTGATCTGGGGATTGACCAGGCTTGGCTAGGCAGTTCTTACAAGGTGTGTCTTGGGTTGCAGCAATATGATGTCCAGGACTGGAGTCATTTGGAAGGCTTCCTCACTACATGTCTGGTTCTTGGGCTGGGAAGGCTCAATCAGCTGGAGGTGTGTTATGGCTTGTATCTAGATGTCCCCCCATAGCCTCATACACTTATAGATGGGGTTTTTTGGAGGTGGCTAGACCTAGGGTGTGTGAATATGGATTAAGGGTATGTGATAACTAAATTAGTCCGCTGATTGGTTTAGTATCGTTCTGTGTGTGTATGATGGGAAGCCCCACCCTGGGTGTGGGTGGCACCAACCAATAGGCTTGTAGCCTGGATGGGATAGGAAGGGAGGCTTGCAGCTGCTGCTGCTGCTGCTTCGTGTCTGCCTTGCCATGAGCAAGCTTCCTCTTCCATCCCTCTCTGCCATGCTGCCCTGCCTTGGAGCCAGCCAACCATGGACTGAAACCTCTACAAACTGTGAGCCAAAATGAACCTTTCCTCCTTTAACTTTGGGTGTCGGGTATCCTGTCCCAGCAATCAGGAAGTAACTAAGATAGGGTGGAGCCAGCTGGAACTCATTGGCCCTTCCTTTTTATCTCTATGTGGCCTCTCCACATGCTCTATCCAACACGGCATCTGAGGACCCTAGGGCTTCTTATATATCAGCTCAGGGCTTCCAACAATGAGAACCAGACAGGAGCTGTGTTGCCTTTTATGACCTAGTCTCAGAAACCACATGGGATTATTTCTAGTGGATTCTATTCATTCCATGGAGTCAGGAAGCCTAGTCCATATTCAAGGGGAGGGACATGGGACTATTCCACCCTTTGCTGAGAGGACTGTCACAGAATTTTTGGGCATGTTTAAATCCAACACAGGAGACTAGGAGATGGCAAACAGCCACTTTGCTTGGCTGTCCAACTGGATCAATTCAGTTTTCATTCTCGATTTTCTTACTTGGCCGCTTGTTTTCCATGATGCAGAAAGGCCAGTGCTTAAACTCCTGGCAACCTGTTAGTGACTCAAACGTTTGCACCTTGTGGGCTGGACCTACTGGCTCTAGTTAATCCTGCCTCATCATTATGCCAGAAGAGCTCATTCCAATTGAAATTTGACTATTGGTTTTTAATTTTGCTGCCATTTTTCAAGCTGATGGCTCTTATGGCCGACAGTGAATTACCCTGGGTGCAAATTAAATACCATAGAATTGCTAATCAGGCTATTAGAATGTGCAGACCAGAGGAGATCTACAAGTTGTCAGAGCCTGGCGGGCTCTCTGCTTGCCTTTGGTATGGAATCTTCGCAGCTTTGAATGGGCCCATGGGCAGGATTGGATTGCACAAATGGGAGAAGCCAAGGTCTTGCAGGAAGCCAGGGGACTGAGCAGGAGGCCGCAAAGCCCACCTTCCTACACTGGTTTGGCTGGTTCCCCCTTGCAGAGAAAATCTTGTCCTCTCAGTCTTCGTGTCCCTGGGGGTTGCTGTCTAATGTCCCCCACACCCTTCTCCTGCAAGTGTGGAGTTTTAATTCTCAACGTCCAGGCCCACAAGGAAGTCACCAGATATCTGGCATAATGAATGATGTTTTCAGATTTCTAAATTTAGAGGGAAGGTGAGAACGCACTAGTGGTTTTTCCTCTTGTGTCTAATTCTGAGCAGGGTAGAAAGATTTTATCTGTTGAAGACTTCATGTAGCACATTCACAGTTTCTTTATGTTTGTTTCTTTAATCCCCATGAAACTGACTGAAAGAAACAGGAAGAGCCATTTCCTGTGTGCATGATACTTGATGTAGACCAGTGCTTCCAGAAATCAGGGATATGTGGCCTTGAGAGAAGACAGAATGTGGTCTTCAGGGTGGACATACAAGCCAGGATGTTGTTTAGTAATGCTGGTTGGGGTGCGAATCATGATCATGCCCATTTCATGGATGTCAGTCTTGAACTCACATTACTTTCCTGAGGACACCCAACAAGCTAGTGGTAGGACTGGAGTTCAGCTGCCAGAAACAGGGGAAAAGAACCTCCAACCATTGTAACAAAGTCTTAAGCAAGGTAGATTTTTTTTCCTACAAAAACAAAGTTTTGCGGTAAGCAGTCTAACTCCAATACAGGGGCTACCCAAGTGCCTTCTTACCATATTACTCCATCCCCTTCAATATATAACCTGTGCCTCGGGTGTCCAGATAAAATATAGGACACCAGTTGAATTGGAATTTCAGACATATGATACATAATATTTTAGTATAAATGTGTCCCATGCAATATTTGATAGAGCCCAGACAGGGACAACACCAGTTTGAATGAGTCCACCTGCCATCATAGAGAAACATAGGTTTCATTTTACTTAGGTCACAGAGGACACAGGGGACAGATCAGCAAGCCACAAGCCTGCTGTTTCTCTGACCCACCCTTTCAAAAGCCCACCAAAAAACTCTATGAAAAAGCCTCTTAGCCTGTAAGAAACACCACCTCTGTTCTGCTCACACAGAGAGGGCCCTCTCAGGTTTAGCAATACACCTGCTTGGACTGTTGTGTTTGTGTCCCTTCTTTCCAGCTCAATTTTTTTCCTTTTTTTTTTTGGTACCGGGGATCAAACTCAGGACCTTGTGCTTGCAAGGCAGGCACAGGCACCACTGAGCTAAATCCCTGCCTTCCAGCTCAATATTAAATAATTCAAGCTTAAATAAAGAGGAAATAGCTTTACTTGCTAAATCTGGCAACCCTATTTCTACGTCATGTTTCAAGATGGCTGCTTGTGTATCAGCCTTCAGGACCACATTTCAGGCAGCAGGAGGGAGAAGGGTTAAAGAAAAGCCTTCCTTCCTTTAAACATACATTATAGAAGTCACACTTCAAGCTATTGCTCACTTTGCATTGGTCACACATGTGTTTTAAGAAGGCTAAGAAATATGGCTATAATTCTGAACAGCCATAGGCCTAGCTAATAGTTAGGCTTCTATATTAAGAACAATAAGCTGGGGCATGGTGTCACATGACTGTAATCTCAGCACTCAGAGTCTGACAGCAAGTTCAAGTCCAGCTTGGGCAACTTAGTGGCATAGCAAGACTGTGTCTTAAAATTAAGAAAAAAAAAAATATATATATATATACACATGGGCTGGAATGTAGCTCCATGTGTGAAGGCCCTTGTTTCATTCTCCCGTACTGAAAAAAAAGAGGACCAACTTAGGCTTCTCTGTTCTGCAACAGCTGAACCTGTGCCACACTTCAGGGGACTGTCCTCTGGCCCACACCTGTGAAGTCAGGGGCCTGCAGCTAGGCACTCACACCAGAGGATGGTGCAGGAAAGTCCAGCTCCCTTGGCTGGGGCCAGTGTCATTTGCCCTGCAGGGTCAGGGAGTGTGACCCAGTGTCCCTTCCTCTTCCTGGTCCCTCCCAGAAGCGCTTTCTTCATCAACCACTGGCACATGAGCCTTGTTATGGTGTCTTAGTGGCCCAAGGTCCGGTTTAACCCTGCAAAATATAAATAGGAGATGGGCCAGCATGTTTGAAGACAAAGCTGTTCTGTCATTGCATGCCCTTCTGTGATGACACCAAAATGACTCGAGAAGCCCCTGAGCTTGAATTAGGTCACACCCAGACTTAGCAGCTCTGCCCAAGCTGTGACTACTTGTACTAAGTTGAACATTTAAAGTTTGTTTTAGTCTACCTCCAGGCTGCTTGCTTTCTCTCTTCCCTTCCCTTCTTCTTTCCTTCCTACCTCCCTTCCTACCTTCTCTTTCCTTTCTCTCTCCCACCCTGTCTTCTTTCTTTTTTCTTTTTTTATTATTGGTGCTGGGTATGGAACCCAAGGGTGCTCTACCACTGAGTACATCCCTAATCTTTTCTTTCAAATTTCATTTTGAGGCAGGGTCATACTAACTTTCCCGGGCTGGCCTCGGGTTTGCAGTCCTCCTGGCTCAGCCTCCTGAGTAGCTGCATGCTCAGGGTGCAGCTCAGTGGTACAGTGCTTGCCTAGCATTTGTGAGGCTCTGGGTAGGACCCATCCCCAACACACACACACACACACACACACACACAGAGATTTAATACAGGAAGTAGGTACGATGGCTCTCCCTATCTCCACAGGATGCAATCCAACTTCCCAATGCTTAGAGGGCATAAGGGTCTGGCCCTACACAGCTGAAGGCTGGAAAGCTGCTAGAGCGACGTCCCCAAGCTCTCCGCTGAAGCTTTGTCAGAGCTGCATCACAGTTCAGCTCCTCACTCTGCCCTATCCTGTCTTCCCCACTTCTTTTCACAGGGTATAATCCCTATTAAACATCTTGCCCTTCAAAGTCCATCATCTGTTCCTGGAGGCCCCGCCTGCCACACATCTCTTCCATAGTGGGTTAGGACTCTCCAGAGAAACACAACCAATAGGTAACACATGGATATTTATTGTGGGAATTGGCTCACACAATTATGGAGGCCAAGGAATCCCAGAATCCACCATCTGCAAGCCATGGACCCCCCAAAAGTCAGTGGTGTAAATTTTGGTTCAGGTCCAAAGGCTCAAGAACTAGGGGCACCACAGCCTAAGGGCAAGATGTTCCAATCGAAGGAGAGAGACACTGTCCGGGTCTCGGCTGTGGTTTTCTTATTCCACCCCATTGTCTACACTGCCATCTACCCCTTCCTGCTCGGTAGGATAGCTGGATGATGTTTTGTGGTCTACCAAGGATTTTCCCATATAATACCAGATTTAGTCATCATCATAGCCCTGTGAAAATGTTTTTATTCCCATTTTTCAGCAGAGGGGATCGAGGTTAGAAATATAGAGATTTCCCAAAGGCCCACCACAGCTGCTAAGTGGAAACTGGAACTCAAAGGCACGACAAGAACAGGAATGTGGGCAGATGACCTCTGTCTCTGTCTTACTTTTCTCATGGCTGAGACAATACCCAACACTCAAAGATAAAGAAGGAAAGGTTTATTTAGCTCAGTTGGTAGAGGTTTCAGTCCATAGTTGGCTGGCTCCAAGGCAGGGTGGCAGAGGGGCACCAGAGTGGAGAAACAGTTCGTGGTGGCCAGAAGGCAGCAAAGCAACAAGGGACCTTAACAGTATCTTTCTGCCCTTTTATCCGGACTACTTAGGGCGGGTAGCACTCACACCCTTAATCCTAGTGCCCTTGAGCCTAGCATTGCACCATGAATCAATTCCAGTGTCACACACTCTAGATCAGGCCACCTCTGAGAAAGCCCCACTTATGACTGCATGAGGCTTTGGGGAACATCTAAACACAAGCCATAACACCCTCCCAGTGGACCCTGAGGACATGGGTCCACTTTCTGCTCTGGGAACTAGCTAAGGCATTTGCCTAGCAGGTGGAGGTGAATCACTTGCCTCATTCCTTTGGGTTCAGGTGCTGAAGATCTCTGTTGAATATTCCCTGGGTACAGTAATGGCACCCAGTTCCTTCAGCTGAATTAACCTGTGGTTTGCTCAGGAGTCATCTCTGCAGGTGGGCACCTGGGGGGAAGTTAGAGAGGTCCAGGAGAGCGGTTGTAGATGAAGTGGGTACCGGAAGGGAGGAGAAGATTCTGCACAGCCTCATGCTCCAGAACACCAGTGATCTCTCCTGCTAAGAGTGGCCCAGTGAAGAGGGGCTGATGTGGGATCCCCATCTGAAATTTGAGAGCTCCCGCCTCACTCAACACAGGGGAAGGCCCCCTTGGAAGTTAGCGGGTGACGCTGCACAGGTGCTCCAGCCCTGGGTGATGAATGGGTGGCCACGGTTGAGAAGAAGAAGCTAAGCACACTGTCCATCTTAGATGAAGCCCAGCAAAGGGTAGCATCTGTCTGATTTGGGGGTGCCGAAGAGCTCTGGCATGTCACCTGTCAGAGGGGCACACACGGGGGCAAGGGGCAGGCATTCCACTCCCCACCTAGTAGTCATTGGCTCAGGTCGGTCCTCTTCTGAGGAGACACACAGCTCCAGGCACTGCCAGCTCCCCTGCATCTGCATCAAGCTGCTGTAGTGGCTCAAGGGCAGGGACTGAAAGGAAGAGAACACTGAAGCCAGGGGTGCTCAAAAACAGTGCGCAGCACCACAAAAACAATGCAGCACCACATTCTCAGCACCACCTTTGCTACAATGGTTCTCTGTAAAGAATGAGCAGTTCTGTGATGGATGCTCCTGGGGCCTGTCCTGCTATGGTCAGCACCCTCTTCACTCCAGCTGTGAGCTGCTTGCGGGCTGAGACGGTACCTTTGCATCCCCAGCAATCAGCACAAGGCCGGGTCCACAGTGGTCCAAATAAGCAGTTGCCAAAGGGGTGGGAAGGAGGTGGATGTTTCGTCCAGTCAGAAGTCAACAGTGAATGCTGGGGTGAGAATGACCTGCTTTGGAGCAGGCCTAGAATTGGCCTGCTTTGGAGCTATCAATCCTTTTGGACCGCCTTTTAAATGGATGATGCCTTCTGGGATGCTAATAGCTGTCGCTTTGAAATTTTCCCAGGGCCAAGCCTGTTTACTTCTAGAAATAGCTGGAGAATGCCTGGAGTAGGTGCATTTACCCCTGCTGTGCTCTGCCTTGGGTACTGGTTCCTTAATGCTTTCAACTTTTTGTTTCTTCCTTTTAGGCCCCATTGTTGCCTCCTTCAGGAACAAGGGGGCCCTGGGGACTGACTCACTGTTAACTAAAACCAGGCAAGATTGGTATAAAAAACCAGAGAATTCATTATTAATTTACAGGGAGAAATCTATCATTTATTCATCTATTTATTCCATAAATATTTATTGAGTGCTGACCTAAGCCAAGTTGGTCACACCTCACTCTGAAGTTCTTTCTGGAAGGGAATATAGCCTCCTGTATCAGGCAAGAGACAGAAACCACACTAGTTGTTTTAACAGAGAGATCTGAACGTAGAGAATTGTTATCTAGGTATAAGGAATTATTAACTAGTCACTGAAGAACCAAAAAAGCAAAAGGAGAACTTGAAGGTATCACAGAGGTAGCAACTTCAGGAAGCAGCTACTACTCTTAGGGAACAGAGAATTTAAAGCTGGGCTTATGAAAACCTAGAAGCTTAGAGGAGCCATTGCAGGGGGCACCTGCTGGTGCTGGTGACTCTGAGTTCACAGGTGGGACCAGACCCCCAAGCAGGCCAGACGGTGTCTCAGGTCCAAGGTGATGAGGCTGGTTCTGGTGTTGGAAAGCCATATACCAGTCTCAGCTGCTGCTACAAGAATGAAGAGGTAGGTGCAGATGGGGGAGGGACCACTCACAGGACCAGAAGCTAACCAGCAAACCGGAAGAACCTCAGGACGGCAACAGGAAGCCAGGAGAAGCCCAAAAGGAATAACAAGCCCCTTCTTCTTCCTCTAGCCATGTGTCTTCCTCTAGTATTTCTTATGGGCAGAGCCTAATGGAGCTGCTGGTAAAGGAGAAATGTAGGTGGCAGAGTGCTGGCCCCAGCATTGTAAGAAAGGGTGGGTTTGGGGCTGTGAAACTAATCCTCAGTAACTGAAATGTCTTCAAAGAATCTTGAGGTAAGGATTAGCAATTCCTCCTCCTCTACCACAGTTCACACCAAAGCAGGACTTAGACCAAATTCTGTCACATCTATTGCATTCCTTAGCAACCCTGGCACAAAGTAGTTCCTGCAACCTGTTCTCTAGGCTTCAGAAAGTCCTAGCTTTCAGCCTACCCTTGCATGAAAGGTAAGACACAATTCCACTCAAGGCAGAAGCAACATTCTAGAAGCTTCTGAGACCCAGAAGTCCTCCCAAATGTAAGGTGGAATTAAGCTTCAGGTGCAACCTCCAAAGTGCAGGGTGCAGGCCTTGCTAGATTCCTATAACCTTTTCATGTAGAGGTGGAGAGTGGAATGTATTTAAGCACATCCGTAGATCCAGAATAGCTTTAATTTCACCAAGTGTGTATCTCCAACATTCGTTAAGCTAATTAACAAGCCACCTATTTCATCAATGAAAACCCATTTCTGACATTCACTTTGCTAATTAGCAAAGCCTCAGGTATTGATGAAACCCCTGTGATCTTGCATTTAGATGTGGCCTTTCTGATATAAAGCCAGCTGACTAACTAGCTGGAGAGAAGATTTTTTTTTAATGAGGGTAAATGACTGCCCCTGAAATTGGAGTTCAACCAACACACGTATTGTCACTGCTTGGGTGGAAGCACTTCAAAAATGAAATGCAGACTTTTTTTGGTTTGCATTTTGCAGTAAGAGGGATTGAACCCAAGACCTTGTGCATGCTAAGTTCTACCATAGAGCTACAGCCCCAGACCTTTTAAATTTTGTTACCCAGGCTGAATTGGAACTTGTGATCCTTCTGCCTCAGCCTCCTGAGTAGCTAGGATTACAGGCAAAAGGCAGACATCTTAATAAGTACTGTTTATACCAGGTACCACTGGGAATCAGTGAAAGACAAAACAGGTCTTGCTCTCCAGTGGCTCCAAGCCTGGGAGATGAATGATAAACAGATTGCGGTATGTGTGGAGTGTGCCTACAGGGTCCAGCCAGCTTGGGCCTGGTGCTTTTCTGAAAACATTAGGAGGACCAGGTTCTGCAACTCAGTCCTCAGTAAACCTTCCCTGAAAGTCGCCAGATAAAACACAGAACATTTAGTTCAATTTGCATTTCAAATAACAAATGCTTTTAAGTATAAGTACTGTATTTTATCTTCTAAATCTGGTGACACTAGCCAAACAGTGCAGAAGTCAACTTGGTGAGTGGGAGATTAGTCAAGGCTGGAGAATGAGATAGTTTCAGGTTCTGTGCCTGAGTTACTCATTTCCAGATGCTTCCCTAGCCGTGCCGAAGTGTTTTGGAGGTCCAGGGTCTCCTCCCCTGAGCAACGCTGATCCCAAGTCACAGGTGGTCTCTCTGAGCTGCTCTTTTACCAATGCCATGCACATTCTTTTTTTTTTTTTTTTTTTTTTTGGTTAAATTCTTTTATTGGTACATTTTAGGTATACAATACGTTTACATTTATCATTGGGTGTTTGTACCTGTACATGATGTATCTTGGTTCTTATTTTTTCCCCATTGCCTGTCCTCCCTTCCCTATTTACAAACACTTTATTTCCATTTTTTCCATTTCTCATCATTTTTTCCTTTCCCTTCTTTCCTTTCCCCTGTGCCTCCCACTACCCCTACCCTTTTGGACCTTTTCTTCCTATTTTGCATTATCGATTATTCATTCTAATCATTGGTACATTTTAGGTATACAATATAATGACATTCATCATTGGAAATTTGCACCTTTACATAGTCTCTCTTGGTTCTTATTTTTCACCCTTGCCCAGCCCTCCCTTCAACCCCTCCAGTCCTCCCTATTTACAAAGATTTTGTTCCTGTTTTTCCATTTTCTCATATTAATCCCAGTCCCTTCTAGCCTTTCCCCTAGCCCTCCCACTTCCTTCCCCTTTGCCCCTTTTCTTCCTATTTCACATTACCTATTATCCATTTAGTCCTTATTTACACTTTCAGTTTTTCACACCAGAGAAACTATTCGGTATTTACACATGTGTGTCCTATTTATTTCACTTAAGAGTATTGCCTCAATGTCCATCCACTTAGCTATAAATGTCTCTAATTTCTCATTTTTTATGGCTGAGTAGTTCTCCATTTTATAAAAAAACCACATTTTCTTTATCCAGTCTCCAGTTGATGGGCATTTGGGCTGTTTCCAAGTTTTAGCTATTACAAACTGTGCTGCTATGAACATGGGTGCACATATATCACTGTGGTATGATTCTTTTAATTCTTTGGGGAAGATCTCCAGCAGGGGAATAGCGGGGTCAAATGGGATTTCCAGTCCTAGCTCTTTGAGGTATCTCCATACTGATTTCCACAGTGGTTGCACCAGTCTACACTCCCACCAGCAGTGGAGCAGGGTTCCTCTTTCCCCACAGCCCCGCCAGCATTTGTTATTGGTTGATTTCTTGATAGCAGCCATTCTTTCTGGGGTGAGGTGGAATCTCAGCATTGTTTTCATCTCATTTTCTCACATGTTTATTTGCTGCTTTTACTTGTTTGTCTGAGAAATGCATGTTCATTTCAGATGCCCATTTTTGAACTGGGTCTTTAAATTTGAGGGGCCTGATTTTTTTCAGTTCTTTATATATTCTAGATAGTAATCCTTTGTCTGAGGTACAGCTGCTAAAAATTTTTTCCCACATTATAGATTGTCTCTTAACTCTGTTGGTGGTTTCTCTTGCAGTGAAGAAGCTTTTTGTCCAACTTTTTTTTTTTTTTTTTGGCACCGGGGATCGAACTCAGGACCTTGTGCTTTTGAGGCAGGTGGCGGAACCACTGAGCTAAATCCCCGGCAAGGAAGTTTTTTAATAAGACGAGATCCCAGTTGATTCTTTGCCCATGCACATTCTTTAACAGGCCCCCTTCTGCCACCACATTAGCCCTGTGATGGTGCATTGTATGAGTCAACCTGGAGGGTGTTTTTGATGAGGTTAATATTGAAATTGGTGAGCAGATTGACTGCCATAATGTGTGTGTGTGGGGGCTTGTCCAATTCCTTGAAGGCCTGAATTAAACAAAAAGATTGGCAATCGTGAACAGGAGGGAATTCTCCAGCAGACCTGTCTTTGGATTTCACCCGCAGTGCTAGCTGTCCTGGGTCTCCACCTACTGATACACGCTGCAGATTTTGGACTTGCCAGCTTTTATAATCACATGAACCAATTCCATATAATAAGTCTCTGTCTCTCTTGCAGTATGTGTGTATGTTCATATCTGTATCTATGAATCTGTTTCTCTGGAGGTCAACAGGCAAAAGGTCAACTCCAGTTTCAGTGTGTCAACAATTGGCAACTTATATCTATCATAATATAGTCTCACCGAGGCTGTAATTATTCTAGAGAGATGGTCAAATTGTTACCTTGGTCACAGTACATACATCAGGGAGCTGTTCATAGAAATGTAGAAGAGATTCTAATATTGGAATGGCAGCAATATTGTTGATTCATGCCAGGACTCGTGGTATATTCAGCATATAAACCTCCTTTTCTAGGTAAGGCCATGAAATCCTGGGCAAGAATTTTGCAGGACTCAAACAGAGACATTACTGTTTTAGGCTCGTTGTTGCACCCCAGACCCCTGCTTGCACATGCTTAGGTCTCCAGTGGGTGATTTATAGCACGGGCATTGCAAGCCACTTATCTCTGCTAATGGGTCTGCCTTTGCCTCCATTCAGTACCAAGGATTTACGCACAAGAAGCTTATCCTCCTGTTGCCATCCTCCCCCTGCCCCAGATGAGTGGACAGATGCAGAGGCTGGTGCTGTGTGCTACAGATGCTCTGAAGGAGGTTACTGGAAAGATGAGTCATAAGACATGCCAGGTTCCTTGATGCTTAAAATGTCACACACTATTCAACTTTTACAGCCAGTCCTGCTGAATTACTGTGGGACCATCCATCAGGAATGGTCTCAGCTGTCTCCACACAGATAAATAAGTATGATGTTGGAATAATCTGTAACTATATTTCATTTATTTTCAACCTATGAGTTAGTCTTGTGGGGTTAGTCTAAGGGTGGGATCTGCCACTAACATCATTAATGCCGGCATCTTGAGAGTGTAGCTGAGTTGGTGTGGCATTGTCTAATTGATCAATGGCAAAATTTCCCTCCTGGCATGACTAGGGGAAGACAGACCAATAGAAATGTCTCCTTCAGAGTCACTGGTGTTGATTTTTCAGACTCTTGAGGATTCCTTAAAGCTGCAAGGAAAGCAATAATTCCTAAGTCAGTGCAACTGTACCCAGTATTTCACGTGCGGAGTGCCCAAGAGTACTACTGAAAAACAGTTTGTCACAGGCCAGGTTTCCTGGGAAACGGACCCTGAGGCTGAGATTTGCATGCAGGAAGTTTATTGAGGACTGAGTGTTCTCAGGAACTATACTTGAGGGGCACGAGGGACCCAGAACTAGACAGAGGGAGAAGTTGAACTTCTCTCTCTAATATTGGAACATGCCGTTGTAACCAAGGCCCAGTTGCCCCAATGAGGAGTTACGGAGCTTGGATGGGCCTTTAGAATTGTCTCACAATTGAGATGAAGAGCTAGGCCTTTGTATTCCCACATGGATGTGTCATAGGATATGGGCTGCCCCTGGGAAGGGGACATGACCTTAGGTGAGGCAGGTGTCTTCAGCTGAAGGCAGTCTCCAGTAAGGGACTCAATTGTCAGCTGTCAGCTTCCAACACTCCCCATAGCAGTGGGAAAGAGTATTTCTGTCCTGAGGTGGAACATTTGGGCAGTACACCATAGCAACCATCACAGTCCACCCCTTGTGCCACTCAGATGCACTTGCTTCATACAGTGAACTTGGGGAGCAATTCCTCCAGGGTTCAGGTGGGCTTCACTTCCTGGAAAACATACAAGAGGAAAGTTAGTTAGATAAACCATACACCCAACCACTACAACTGGTCTTGAGGCCTTAGCTGATATTTAATATCCTTCTTCTCTATTGCCCATTCTAGATTCTCTTCTTGCCTTGGAGAACAACTGTCGGTGTAGGCGGCTTACCTGACATCATCATTCAGATTCTTATTCCTTAAGGGTCTGAGCCTTAGTTACTACTCCTTTTTCAGACTAGGGTTGCTATACTTATTTATCTCCTATCAAAATTGAGCAAAAAAGTATCAAGGGGTGCCCAATATATCACTTGAAGGCCAAATATAATTCTCACTACCTCCATTGCACAACAGCTCCACATCCTCATGAAGATCAAGGTCAATTAAACCTGTTGGCACAATGATTCTTCTTAGTGCCTGCTTTTTTTTTTAGCCTGTGAAGCTAGTATAAGCTTTTCCATCTCGGTATCAGACATGCGGCTTCTGGGTGGCTCAGTATGCAACTTTTACAGCCAATTCTGCTGAATGGAACTATCCATCAAGAGTAGTCCTAGCTGTCTTCACACAGATAAATATGATGCTGAAATGCCATTCTATCTGTGACTAGCTTTCATTTATTTTTACTTTATGAGCTAGTCTTGTGGGTAGTCCAAATTGGAGTCTGCCGCTAGAATAATAGTGACAGGACCTAAGAGTGCAACTGGGTTTGTAGAACATTGTTTAATTTAGTTTCAATGAAATCCAATCTACCTATTTTTTCTTTTGTTGTTCGTGTATTACAAATCTAAGAATTTACTGCCAGGTCTGATATCATGAAGATTTATCCCTAGATTTTCTTCTAATGGTTTTCTAGTGTTAACTCTTGTATTTAAGTCATTGGTCCAAGTTTAGTGAAGTTTTGCATATTGTGGTAAGAATTCAACTTCATTCTTTTGTGCATGGATATTCAATTGTTCAAGTACACAACTTGAAGAGATTTTTTACCCATTGCATGGTCTTTGTAGCCTTGTCAAAAAAATCCATTGGCCACAGATATTTGGGTTTACTTCTGGGCTCTCAATTCTATTCCATTCATCTTTCTGTCTATCCTCATGCCAATACCATACTGTTTTGATTGCTGTAGCATTATAGTAAGTTTTAAAATCAGAAAGTGTGAGTCCACAAACTTTTCTTTTCTTTTACAATATTGATGTGTGACTATTCAAGGTCCCTTACAGTTCCATATGAACTTGAAAATCAGCTTTTCCAGTTTACTGATTGGAAGTCTTTGCAATTTTGATGGGGATCATGTTGAATCTGTAAACCTTTTGGGAGAGTATTGCTATCTTCTTCCTCCTCCTCCTTCTCCTCCTCCTCCTCCTCCTCCTCCTCCTCCTCCTCCTCCTCCTCCAGGGATCAAACTCAGGACCTTGTGCTTTCAAGGCAGGTGCAGTGCCACTGAGCTAAATCCTCAGCGAATATTGCTATCTTAATGTGAAGTCTTCCAATCTGTGAGCATAGCATGCCTTTCCATTTATTTAGGTCTTCTTTGATTTCTTTTAGCAATATTTTGTAGTTTTCAGTGTACAAACTTTTCAACTTGTTGGTTAATTTAATCCTAATTATTTTATTCTTTTGGATGCTATTGTAAATGGAATTTTATTTTTAGTTTTCTTTTGAGTTGTATATTACCGGTGTATAAAAATACAGCTGATTTTTAAAAACGTTCCTGTGTTTGCTATTATAAGCAACAGTTTTTGGCTTTCATTTGGTACTTACTTTAGTGTGTGTGTGTGTGTGTGTGTGTGTGTGTGTGTGTGCATGTGCATATTTAAACATTATAATTTTTTTTGTTGTTTTTGGTACTGGGGATCAAACTCAGGCCCTTACACTTGCCAGGCAGGTGCAGCGCCACTGAGCTACATCCCCGGCCCTAAACATAACAAATTTATTCTCTAAAATTTCTAGAGGTGAGAAGTCCTGCAGAGCTAAAATCCAGGTTTGAGCAGGGCTGTGTTCCTTCTGAGGGCTTCAACAGAAAACCTATTTCCTTGACTTTTCCAGCCTGTAGGGCTGCTGACTCCCTGGCTCCATCTTCAAACTCAGCAGTGTAGCATCTTCAAATCTTGCCCCGATTCTCATTCTCTGCTTTTGTCATCACATCTCCTTTATTCCTGATCCACTGACTGTTTTTTAAAATTGTGGTAAAATATATAACAAAATTTATCATTTCAACCATTCTGAAGTGTATGGCTCAGTGGCATTAAGTATACTCACACTGTTGTGCAACCACAACTGAATTTTGTATGCTGACCTTGTGTTCTGCAGCTTTGCTGAATTCATATATTAGCTCTAGTAGTTTTCTGTGTGTCTTTGATGGGATTTTCTATATATATAATCATGTCATCTGCAAGCAGAATTTGTTTTATTTCTTCCTTTCCAATTTTTTTTTTTTTGGTACTGGGGATCGAACTCGGGACCTTGTGCTTGCGAGGCAGGCAACGGCACCACTGAGCTAAATCCCTGGCACCTTCCTTTCGGATTTTGATGCCTTTTATTTCTTTTTCTTGCCTAATTATTCTTCCTAGGACTTACAGTACAGTGTTCAGTAACAGTGGCATCCCTAACTTGTTCCTGATCTTGAGGAGAAGCTTTCAGTCTTTCATCATTGAATATGAAGTTAGTTTTACGTTTTCACAAATGACTTTAATCATGCTAAGGAAGTTCTCTTATGTTCCTGGTTTACTGAGTGTTTGTTTTTTTGGTGTTTTTTTTTTCATGAAAGTGTGTTGAATTTTCTTTAAAATTTTTGCGTCTACTGAGATGATCATGTGGGTTTTTTTCTTTGTTCTTTTAATGGGGGGTGTTATATCAAAATATTGATATATTTTCTTATGTGGAAGCACCCTTGCATTCTTGGGGTAAATCCTACTTGGTCATGTTATATAATCCTTTTTATGTTCTGTTGAATTTCATCTGCTGGCATATTATTGAAGATTTTGTCTCTGTATTGATAACAGACATAGGTCAGTAGTTTTCTTATGGTATTTTTGTCTGTCTTTGGTATCAGAGTAATGCAGGCTTCATATAATATGCTGGGAAGTATCCCTCTTTTATTTTTTGGAAGATTTTGGGTAAGTTTGCTGTTAAATTTTCTTTAAATGTTTGGTAGAATTCACCAGTGAAACCATCTGGTTTTGGACTTTTCTTTCTTTAACTGCTTTACTTTCTACAGGTCTGCTGAGACTTTATACTTTTTCTTGAATTAATTTGCTAGCTTCTAGTTTTTGCCCATTTCATCTAGATCATTTAATTTGTTGGTGTACAAGTTGTCCATAGCATTCCATAATCCTTTTAGTTTCCATAAAGTTGGTTTAAATTTTTCTGACTTTAGCTATTTGTGTCTTTTCTCTTTTTTCTTAGTCTAGCTACAGGTTTGTATTTGTTTTCAAAGAACCCACTTTTGATTTTGCTGATTGCCCCATGCTTTTCTAGTCTCTATTTCATTGAGCACTGCCAGCCTTCATTTTCAGGTCTCGTCAACATTCGGAGTTCTCCCAGCCATGAACCAGGCTTGGCCTTTCCCCCTGTCATTAGCTGGTCACAGGAAGCCCCACAGGAGCCATAGTGTGAGTTGAGGGACAGGCACCCGTGCAGCACTGGTGGGTGATAGAAGGACACAGGGCTCTTCCTTGCGCAAGTTGCTATGCTCTCTGGCTCTGCTGGTAACCAATCCACAGATAACACTTCCATCTTCTGAAGAGCTGCTCTGGATCTAACACAACTGAGCTCTCACAACTGGTCAGTGCTGACTGTATGGTCACTTTGTGTGCCTTGGTCAAACACTTGTCTCTACCAGGCATCCACCTTGCTTGGTAATTGTGTCTCCACTTGGCATGTTTTATTTTGGGATTCTGTCATGCTCATCATCACCAATGAGTTCTGTACTCTAACAGGATATCTTACCAACATCCTCAGCCTGGGAAGGATACAGGTTGATAGACATTTAGTCTCTTATAGTTCCAAAAGCTAGGTGTCCAAGATCAAGGTGCCATTAGGTTTGCGTTGTGGCAAGGCCTCTCTTCCTGGCTTGCAGATAGTCATCTTTTCACAGTGTCCTCATATAGTGTTTCCCCTGTCATTGGGGAGAGAGAGAGAGAGAGAGAGAGAGAGAGAGAGAGAGAGAGAGAGATCTGGTGTCTTTCCCTCTTCTTATAAGGACACCAGTCTTATAGGAATACAGCCCACTATGGTTTGAATTTGTCTCCCAAAAGCTTATGTTGGAAATTGAATCCGCAATGCAACAGTGCTAAGAGGCTGGACATTTGAGAGGTGATTAGACCGGGAGAACTGTGCTCACATGAGTGGATTCATGCCAATTATAAAAGGGCTTTAGGTTGTGAGGATCCCTTGCTCTCTTGCCCTTCCACCTTCCACTTTCCACCATGAGACGATGTAGTAAGAAGGTCTTTGCCAGATGCACCCTCTTGATCATGACTTTTTAGCTTCCAGAAGCGTAAGTCAAATAAATTTCTGTCAATAGAAATTACCCAGTCTCAGGGCCGGGGATTTAGTTCAGTGGCGCTGCTCCTGCCTCAAAAGTGCAGGGTCCTGAGTTTAATCCCTGGTACAAAAAAGAAAAAGAAAGAAATTACCCAGTCTCAGGTACTCTGTTACAGTAATACAAAATGGACTAAGACAGGGACCCACCTTAATTACCTCCCTGAAGACCTTATCTCCAAATACAATCACATCGTGGATTAGGAATTCAACATGTGACTTTTAGGGAATACAATTCAGCCCATATCAACTCTCTAGACTACCTATTTTCCTGTTTTTTTACTTTCTTCCACAGCACGCCACGGCAGTTCTAGAATTTCTGCCTCAGTTAGTGATGCCTGTTAGTTTCTTTAAAGTTCCAATAATGTGTGTAAAACCATCTCCCAGAGATCCTGCCAAGATTTAAAAACCTATATCCTTGAGAATTGAGCTCGTATCAATGAACTCCTTTCTAGCCAACTTTATGCTTTAGCTCTTGAATTAATTACCAGGCATACTGTAACAAAGTTCCTGTAACTGAGTGACTCAAAACACCAGAAATTTATTGTTCTGTTGTTCTGGAAGCTAGAACTCTGAAATTAAGGTGTTGGCAGGGCTGTGCTCATTTGAGACTCTGGGTAGAACACTTCTTTGTCTCTTTCTATGGTAGTTTCTGGTAATGCTGACAATCCTTGACATATTTCATCAGTTCAATCTCTACCTCCATCTTCAGAGGCATTCTCCTTGGGGGTCTTCATATCACCTTCTCTGTGTGTGTCTGTGTCCAAATTTACCCTTTCAAAAAAAATAAGGATACCAGTTGTTTTGAAAAGGGGCCCACCAAAATGGCTTCACCTTAACTTGGTTAAATCTGCAAAGGTCCTATTTCCACATACACTCATCTTCTCAGATACTAGAGGTTTGAACTTCAACATATCTCTTTTGGGGGGTGTAACTCAGTCCACAGCACTTTGCTTGTGATAAGCTCCTCAGACTCTTACACACACTCTATATCCATACGCTCTCTAGTCTCTGGCCACTCTATGTTGGGGAGCTCCTGCAATCTTTTGAAACATAGCCTCTCTATTCTCTTACCAGGAGGCCCAGCACTTAGTGGCTGGGTTACATTATGACTTAACCATAGTTATTGACTAAACAGCCAGGAAAGCAGGTTGGGGTAGATCCTCATAGAGAGTTGGGTACATGTTATCTTGCAAAGTAGAAGGTTCCATACCATCTTCAAATAAAGAGGTGGCATAGCCTTAAGATCTGTTTTATTTGCTGTCAATACAGTCACTCTAGTTCTCTTTTTTGTTATTGTTTGTATGGAATATATTTTTCCATTCATTTAGTTCAATGTATTTGTTTCTTTGGATATAAAGTAAATCTCCTGTAGATTGCATATAGTTGCAGCATATATTTTGTCCATTTTGCTAATCTGTGACTTTCAGAGATTTAATCTATTTACATTTAACATAATTACTAAAAAAGAATGGCTTACTTTTGGCGTTTTGTTATTCATTTCCTGTATGCCTTACATTTTTTTGTTCCTCCCTTTATTACTGCCTTCTTTCCCATCTAATGGATATTTTCTAAGGTCCTACTTAAATTGTTTTGCCATTTCTTTTACTGCATGTTTTGAAGTTATTTTCTTAGTGGTTGCCATGAGGATTGCAATTAATGTATTACATTTATAACAATCCAGTTCAGTTCAATACCAATTTAATTTCAATAGTGTACAAAGTCTTTTCTTTCATATAAATTTATCTCCCCATGTTATTGTCATAAATTACAACTCCATACATTATGTGCCCACCAACATAGACTTATGAATATTATATCATGCAGATGTATTTTAAATCAGATAGGATAAAAGTAATTACAAAAGAAAGTACTTTAATATTGACTTATATTTATGTAATTACTTTTACTGATATTCTTTATTTCTTTATATGGATTTTGAGTTACTGTCCAGTGACCTTTCCATTCAGGCAAGAGACTCTCCAGCATTTCTTGTAGTGATGACCTCCCTCAGCTTTTGTTTACATAGGAATATCTTGATTTCTCCTTCACTAAAAAATCAATTGTTCAAATTATTTCTTTTAAATAAGAGTTTCTTTCCTCTATGTTCCCATAGCTTAGTGATCAGCTAATAATTGGAGAGATTTCTTTAAATTCCTAGGAAAAGCTGGGGATTTAGCTCAGTGGCACTGTGCCTGCCTTGCAAGTGTAAGGTCCTGAGTTCAATCCCTGGTACCAGAAAAAAAAAATTCCTAGGACAAAACAAAACGAAACAGGGGGCCAGGGATTTAGCTCAGTGGTGCTGCACCTACCTCCAAGCACAAGGTCCTGAGTTTGATCCCTGGTACTGGAAAAAATAATAATAAAGCAAAAAAACCCAAAAAAAACCTCCTTTAAGTCTTTGGGACACACCTTCAACATTCAGCCAGGCAATTTAAAACTCTGCCTTAGCCTTCACTTCCTGCTTGCAGAGAGCCTCAAAGTCAGCCTGATGTGAGAGCTCAGGGCCTTTTTAGATGTTTTCTGGGCATGCATTATGGCCTTTTAGATTGTTACAAACATATTGGAGTTTTTCAAAGCTCCTACTCTCAAAGCATCTCATTACTCATATTTTTTTCCCCCAAGATTTTTAGTTAGTCCATGGTTTGACTCAACTATTATCCATTGCTCCAGGCAGTGGTGACAACACAATTGCCTGTAAATGTTTTTCATAAATTGTCCCCAGGTAGCCATCTCAGTACTGAGATGTGTACTGGGAGTGTTCTGACTTAGGCAAGATAAAGCAAGCCCTTTGAGCTGGTCCTCTAGGAAGTCATTAGGCATGTCAAAATAAACAACCACAATTATTTGGAAATGAAGTGTACTTTCTCACAACAGTACTGGTACCAGTATATGAATGGGGTCCATTATCATCAAGGCAACCTACTGTCAAGCTAGAGAGTGGGTAAAGGGCCCAGGATTAGTTAAAATGTCATAAAGTTCACTATTCTCATGAAATACAGCCTGTTTTTCTTGATTAAGTAATCCCTAGAATTCTAAAAAGTTGACTCTGGCAGAGTTTTTTGTTTTTGTTTTTGCATTTTTTCCATTGCATTTATGGAAGGATGGAGTTTTGGCATTCCATATGGCATCTTTTTTTAGGCACTTCTTCAGGCCTTGAGGGTTTGGGGATATATGGTGAGTGAAGATTTTTTTATTGCTACTCTATGCCCCAGAGTCCCATTTTTTTTTTCCCAAACAGGGTCCTGATTTTAGTACAGCAGACTTGCTGCTTGCTGGAGGTGAGAATTCAACTTTCTCTGGGGGTCTGATACACTTCTAATTAAGTTCTAAGCCTAATTCTCATCTTTTTCTATCCTCTGCTATAGTAGATAATAGTCATTTTTAATGCAGCTAGAATGACATGTTGGTAGAAAGGAATTTACTGGCCTGGTGTAATATCTCAGGCATTTAAGAGGTAAAGGGGAAATAATAATTATGAAGACTATGAAATTAGAGGGATTTGTCTGGAAGGAATTAATGCACTAGAGACAAAAATGGAAAATTGAGGATGATCAATCCCAAATTAAATGTTAAGGGTAAAATCCATAAAACCTCTTTAATAATACTAATAAATAAAACAATATTAGAATGTACTAAATTGATCTAAATGAAGGCACAAAAAGTAAGAAAAAGAAATAACTTGCAGAAAAAAGAAAACATTTGACATGATGATAAATTTAAAATTAAATATACCATTAACTATATTAATATAAAGTAACTGTATTACTCAAGTTTCCCATTGCTGGTACAATATACCTGACACTCACAATTTAAATGACGGGAAGCTTAATTTGGCTCACCATTTCAGGGGTTTCAGTCCATGGTTGACTGGCTCTAAGGCAGGACTATCACAGCAGAAGGGTATGGCAGAGCAGAGCTTCTCACTTCCTGGTGGCCAGGAAACAAAGTCTCCATGATCCACCCAGTCATGCCCAAAAGTGTGATTTACTAATCTATCCTGTGGCTCTCAAGTCAGTCTAGTTGACAATCCAGCTTAATATTAACAAAAAGCTGCTGTGATTATGAACTTTACAGAAAAAAGTGGCAAAAAATCTAGTTCACCAAGATGATATATTGTTCTTTGTTCTATTCTCTCTTTTTTTTTGGCAGCAGGGATCGAACGCAGGACCTTGCGCTTTTGAGGCAGGTACCGGAACCACTGAGCTAAATCCCCAGTCCTATATTGTTCTATTCTAAATGTTTATATTTGTAATAAAAAGGCCCCCAAATAAAGCAAAACTGTAATTACAAAAGAGAAGTCCAATCTTGATCATAGTGGAAATTTTAACACACTTCTCTTGTAACTGATAGTACAAGAAGATAAAAATATCAGTAAGGATGGGGAACAGTTGCACAGCTCAGTGAATGAACATGACTTAACAGACATATAATGAATGCACTCAGCAGCTTTAGAAAATAGTTTTTGTATCAACTCTGATAAAATAGTTACAAAAATTAACTGTAGAGTGGACTGTAAAACAAGTTTCAACACACTTCAGAAAATGAAGCAAGCTCTCTGACCACAATGTTAGTAAACTAGAAACCAATAATAAAAAGATAATGTAGTTGGGTGTGGTAGTGCATGCCTGTAATCCCAGCACTTGGGAGGCTGAAGCAGGATGATCATTGTGAGTTTGAAGCCAGCCTGGGCTACATAGTGAATTCAAGGCCATCCTGGAATACATAGCAAGACCCTGTCTCAAAACAAAACAGAAATCATAGACAGAGGCAAAGACTTCCTGATTAGCACTCCAATTTGCACAGGAAAGAATAAGAACCAACAAATGGGATGACATCATTTAATTTAGAAATTTAAAAGTTTCTGCACAGCAAGAAAAGCAACCAACAGAGTGAAGAGACAGCCTACAGAATGAGGGAAAATCTTTGCTAGCTATTCTTCTGACAGAAGATCAATATCTAGAAGAACTCGAAAAACTTAACACAGAAAAAGTTGAGTAGCACAATCAATAAATGGGCAAAAGATTTGAACAGACACTTCTCAAAAAGAAGAAGAACAAATGGTCAAAAAGTATATGAAAAAAATGTTCAACACCTTTAGACATTAGGGAAATGTAAATCAAAACTGCATTGAGACTCCATCTCACCCCATTCAGAATGGCTATCCTCAAGAATATAAAAATCAATCAATCAATCAATCAATCTTGGTGACAATGCAGTGACTAGAAGCCCTTCCACACTGCTGGTAGGAATGTAAATTAGTACAGCAAGTATGGAAATCAGTATGGATGGATGTTTCTCAAAAAAATTAACAATAGAACTATCATACGACCCAGTATATTGTTCCTTGCTATGTACCAAAAGGAATTAAAGTCACCACACTACAGGGACACCTGCATACTCATGTTTAATGTAGCACAATTTGCAATAGCTAAGATATGGGACCAGCCTGGGGACCAATCAATAGATGAGTGGATAAAGAAAATATGGTGTATATACACAATGGAGTATTAATCAGCCATAAAGAATGAAATTATGTCATGTTCAAGAAAATGGGTGTAACTGGAGATCATTATGTTAAGTGAAATAAACCAGATTCTGAAAATAAGTATCATGTTTCCTCTCATATGTGTAATCTAAAAAAAAAAAGACATAAAAGTACAAAGGAGACTCTGATTAGACAAAAAGAGAGGAATAGGGGGAGTAAGGGAGGGTAATAGAGGAGATAAGTATAATCAAAATATATGCCTGTATGAAAGGGAAAAAAGAGAGTAAAAAGAAGCTAGAAAAAGAGCAGTGAAGCCAGATGTGGTGGCACATGCCTGTAATCCCAGCACTTGGGAGGCCGAGGCAGGAGGATCATCATGAGTTTGAGGCCAGCCTGGGCTCCATAGTGAGTTCAAGGTCAGCCTGAATTACATAGTGAGACCCTGTCTCAAAAAAAAAAAAAGTGCACTGGATTTAAACTAAAGAAAGTAGAAAAAATTGAAATACTAAAGTGTGTAGTCCATTTTCTGTGCCTATAACAAAATACCTGAGTCTGGGTACTTTATCAACAAAACATGCTTATTTATCTCATAGTTTTGAAGGCAGAAATTCCAATATTGGGTGGCTCCAGCTGTTTGGTTCCTGCTGAGGTCCCCTTGACTCTATCACAACATGGCAGATGGCATCATGGTGGGGGCACAAGTGAGCAGGAGAGGACTGTCACATGGCAAGATAGAAAGCTGTAGAGATTCAGGGGCCAGCCTTGCTCTTTTTATTATAATTCCCTCTTGTAGGAAGTAACCAGGGCACTGAGAAAACTACCTTAACTCCTCTGATGACAGCACCCCAATGACTTCATCACATCTGAATAAGCCCCACTATCAAAAATGAAAAACAATCATGATAGATTATGCAGACATTGTAAGGATGATAAAATATTATGATCAATTTTATGGCAATAAATTTTGAAATCTGGATGAAAGAGACAAATTTCTAAAAGAGAAAAACATCAAAAGGTTGCAAGAAGAAATAGAAAGCCTGAATAGTTTTCTAATTATTCAGTAAGTTGAATCTTTAAAACCTTTTCCATACCTTCTTCACCCCTCCTCTCCACACAATACACAAACTCTAGGTCTACATGACTTCACTTAAAAATGCTACCAAATGGCTGGGTGTGGAGGTGCACACCTGTAATCTCAGCACTCTGGGAGGCTGAGGCAGGATGAGTGCGAGTTTGAGCACAGCTTGAGCAGCTTAGGGAGTTAGCAAGACCCTCTCTCAAAATAAGAAATAAAGGGGAGAGGTTTGGGGGATGTAGCTCAGTGTGAAGTCCCTGAGCTCAACCCCCAGTACCACACACACACAAATCTACCAAACATCAACAGAAAAAACAATACAAATATTATAAAACTCTTCCAGGTTGTAGAAAACAAGAGATCATTCTTGTACTACTCTGGTAAAGTTCTCGTTAACTAGATAATGATATACAAATACTACAAAAAAGAAGCTATTGGCCTACTTTTCTCAAGAACATAAGTGCAAATGATCTGTGTTAATTAGCTTTCATTACTGTAACAAAAAACCTGACATAGTCAACCTAAGAAGAGAAAGTGGTTTATGTTGGCTCACAGCTTTGTAGGATTCAGTCTGCACTCAGTTGGCCCTACTGCTTTTGGGCCAATGGCCAGGCAGCACATCATAGCAGAGCAAGCTGCTCACTTCCTGGTGGCTGGGAAGCAAACAGAGAGAGGAGGGTACTGGAGTCCCACAGTTTCCTTCAGGACACACCTCCAATGACCTAACTTCCTTCCACTAGACTCTGCCTCTTAAAAGTTCCACCGCTGTCCAATAGCACCAAGCTGAGAACCAAATGTTGAACCCATGTGCCTTTTAGGGAGCTTCCTAGATCCAAACTGCAGCACTGCCCTAACACAGTATTTGAAAACTGAACATAGCCATAAAACATAGGGGAAAAAGAAAAGGATAATATATCCTCACCATATAAGACTTATTCCAGAAATGCAATTATTTTGATAGCAGAAGAATCAACTAATAAAACTTACCACACTAACACAGAGGGAAGAAAAATCATATGATCTACTTCATAAATACAGAAAACAGTTTTATAAAATGGAATGTCCAATTATTGATAAGAACTGTTGGCAAACTTCCTTTCTCCGATCAAAAGTATCTACAAAAAATATTACAGCAAAAATATGTTTAGAAGAGAATTGTAGTAAGTTTTGCTGTGAAATGAGGATAAAGGTAAGAATCCCTACAATGGTTCTAGCTATGGCAGAAAGGCAAGCAAAACAAAGCAAAACAAAACAGTTAGAAAAAGAAATAAAATAGGCATTATTTGCAGATGATGTTATGAGGTACCTCGAATAACACATACAGAAACTGAAAGTTGATGCCATTTACAATAGCATCAAAAAATATCAAGTACCCAGGAATAATTTAAAAAAAAAAGAGTATAAGGTATCCTGTGGAAAATTTAAATATTACTGAGAGAAATTTTTATTTGAAAACTAAGTAAATGGGAACTATACCATGCTCCAGAATTGGAAGGTTCAACAGTGTAGACATGTAAATATTACCCAAATTCATCTTCATATTCAATGGCATCATCATCAACATCTCCAAGATGTTTTTGTCAGTTTGTGTTTGTGGAATTTGACAGATTAATACTAAAATTTTGTGGAAATTCAAAGGAAAGGTCAAGAAATTCAAGGGACATGCTTGAAGAATTTGGTGAAAGGGCTTGCTGTACTGCATTTTAAGACTCAGGCAGTGAGACAGTATAAAATTCATAAACAGATATTTGTAATAGAGGGTCCACAAACAAACAAATCTCTGCAAATATAGACAATGTATGACAAAGACAACTTTGCAGAACAGTGGAGAAATGATATTTTCAACAAATGGGACAGGAACAAATGGACACCTATATTATAGTAATGAAATCCATCTCTGCCTCAGCATATACAGCCATAGATTCTAGGCAGAATAAGTACTAGAATATATAATTGATTTTTTTTTTTTGAGACAGGGTTTCTCTATGTAGTTCAGGGTGGCCTCAAACTCACAGTGATCCTCCTGCCTCAGCTAACCAAGTGCTGGCATTACAGGTGTGCACCACCATGCCCAGCTAAGTACTAGAATATAAAAGGCTAAACAGTCAAGCTTTAGAGAGGAACATATGACATGTCTTTATGACCTTGGAGTCAGGGAAGATTTTTTTTAAATAGTCCACAAAAACAACTAGCTGTGAAAGGAAAATGTTACTAAATGTGAGCGCATTAAAACTAAGATTTTTCTCTTCATCAAAAGACATAATTACAAGAGTGAAAATGTGGAGAAGGATAGTTGCAATTCATGTATCTGACAAAAGGCTCCTATTGAGGATATATAAAGAACTACAAATCAATAAGCCAAAACCAGAAAAGCACAGTAGAAAAGCGGGCCAGAGATTTGAACAAGCATTTCAAAAGGGTGCAAATCTGTACAGAAGGGCTCAATCTTATTAACAATCAAGGAAGTGAAAATTAAGGCCACAAAGAGATAGCATTACAGACCCACCAGAATAGCTAAAATTTCAGTGACAATACTAAGTCTTTGCAAGGATATAGAACAATAAGAACTTTCATACACTGCTGGTGGGAGTGTAAAATATAATATTTTCAAAAAGAGTTTAGTGTTATCTACTAAAGTTGAGGATATACGAAATACTATGAACCAGCAATTCCACTCCAAGATTTATCCCAGCCAAAAGTGCATGCACACACATGAGACCACTCAGGGCAGCAAATATCCATCAACAGCAGAATGGACGAGCACGTTCTGATGCAGTCACTCAACGGAACGATACTGTACAGCAATGAAAATGAGCCAACTTTAGCTTCCGTCTGACAACATAGTGGTGGCTCAGAATCGTGACAATGAGTGAGTGACGCAGACACAATGCTTTCTGTAATCCCAAGGCGAATGCCTCCACACCAGGTAGACGTGAACTTGTGTGGTAGGGCTGCTTACTTAGCTGTAAAAGTGTGGGACAAAGTAAGGGCATTGATTCCAATAAGTTAGGCTAATGGTTGCCTTTACTAGGGAGAAAGGGAGCAGGAATGGGAGGAATATGTTGGGGTGCTTTTGAGGTGCTGACATGGTTCTAGTTCTTGTTTTGGGTTGTCGCTCCACAAGTTTTTGTTTCACGAGCATTCAGTATAACTGCACATTCATGATTTATTTATCAAACCCAGGACCTTTGCACCGAGCTACAACTCCAGTGTGTTCCCCTTGCCCTTTTATTTTGAGACAGGCTCTTGCCAAATCGCTAAGTTGCAGAGGGTAGATTCAAACTTGCAGTGGCTGGATTCGAACTTGGAGTCTTCCTGCCTCAGCCTCTTAGAGTGCTGGAATTATGGGCATGCACTACAGCACCTGGCTGATATTTATTTATTTTCAACAGCTTTCCTGAGATCTACTTCACATGCCATACAGTTCACTCATGTAAAGTGTGCCATTCCATGGTTCTAGTATGTTACTATTAATCTTCTTTGAAATTATAGTCTCTGCCTCTCTCTCTGTATGCATATATATATATAAAACATAAAATTTGCCATTTGAGCCATTTTTCAGGGTGCAATTTAATGGCATTAAGGACATTCACAATACTGTGTAATCATCATCTCTCTTCTTCCAAAACGTTTTTTAAAAATCACCCTAAAGAGAAACCCTATAACCATTAATTCCCCATTTCATATAAGTGGAATCACACAATATTTGTTCCTTTATGTCTTATCCTTCTCCCACCTTCCTCTCCCCCTTCCTCTTTCTCTCCGTCTTTCTTCTCCCCTGTCCTCCTTCTCCTCTCCTCTTCCTTCTCCTCCTCCTCTTAAAATTCTTTTAGCATTTTGAGACAGGGTCTTACTAAGTCACTAAGTTGTCCAGGCTGGGTTCAAACTTTCAGTCCTCCTGCCTCAGCCTGGCAGAGTGCTGGGATTATGGGCATGTTTCTGGCTTCTTCCACTTAACATAGTATTTTTAATCTTCATCCATGTTGTGGCATGTATCCGAATTTCATTCCTTGTGCTATTGAACAATATTCCCTGTGTTTATCCATTCATCGTCCATGGGCACTTGGGCTGCTTCCACCTTGGGGTTATTGTGAATCACATTGCTGTGCACGTACAAGGTTGCGTTCTGTATCCGAATCCTACCTTTCAGTTCCTTTAGGTATATATCCAGGTGTGGGATTGCTGCAACGTGAATACCTTCATGTTTTCATCATTTTGCCACATGCTTTATGTTTCACCATGAAAAGAGGATGTCGAGAAGAGGAAAAGGAGACACCAAGTATAGACGATTCTTTTGAATATTTTATTCCACGAGTAGCAGAGAAATGAGGCAGTAGTTGCAAGAGGAAGTGGACTCGTGAGAAAGATTTTAAAGATGGGAGAAATCAGAGATGCGAATGAGCATGATGAGGAACAATTAACAGCATGGGAGAGAGGAAAGAATTGCTGAAGCCCATCCTTGTGTGGATGAGGGATGGTGTCGGCTCAAGCTAGGAGCAGGGGACAGTTCACCCCAAGTGGCATGTGGGAAGGTACTTTGTTGGGTGTATGCTGTGCTGGAGGCGGCTGAAATCACTTCCAATGGCTTCGGTTTGTTGGTTGAGTCAGGAAGGAAAGCTGTCTGTCAGGAGAAGGGGGAAGAGGAAGGAGGTGTTGGAGGTGTCAGAGTGCAGAGGAGATGGGAAGTGGTCACCTAGGAGAGTGGCCAGGAGAATGGACTGGGGAAACAGACTGATGGCTGGGCAACGTTTAGGGTGCAAATGAGGGTCATGACCATTAACCGAACGGTGGCCTGCCAGCTCTTTCCCACATGGGTGTGGGCCGTGGAACGGGCAGTGGGTTTGGCCCAAGAGTGCAGGGAAGCTGGCAAGGTGAGGAGCTGAGTGTGTCTGCCAGGGAGTGATGGGAATGACTCATCGTGGTATTTCAGTTGTGTAAGGAGCTGACAGAGAACGGCAAGTGGAGGAGGGACAGTGAAAAGACACCAGAAGTCCTGGCACAGTGGGAGAATTGAGGATATGAGCTGAAAAGCAGGCCCGGTTCCAAAGAGGGACACAGGACATGGAGTTGAAGGAGGAGCAGCAGGGGTCTGTTATGAGCTCTGGGGTTCAGCCTTGGAGGTGTGTGGCTGAGGGAGGATGGGGAGCACATCAGGGGAGGAGGAGTGGGGCTCCCATTGGACACGGGCCTGGCTCCTGCGGGAACGAATTCCTGCTTTCCCACATGTCCCCAGCGCTATTAGCAGGGGTCAAGGGGAAGAAGTACTGAGTATTTTGCCCTCCCCTGGATGGGGTCAAGAGGGGTTCTGGGGGCCTGGGACAAAGATCATGTTCAGCTGAGCCCTTCAGCAGGGATCAAGAGGGCCTATCAGAGGTCAGATATTTATTGAGCAAGCACTAGAAGCCAGGCAAGAACACTAACACCTAATGTTTACTTCCTCTATGCACAGTGCAGAGTACTTTCCCTTTATGATCTCCTTTAGCCCTTTTAACAACTCCTTGAGGAAGTGCTGTCCATTGGCCCATTTTACAAATGAGCAAAGGGAGACTTCAAAGATCTGCAGCTAGTCTACCAGTTCCAGAATCTAAATGCTTGAACGTGGTGCCTTCCATGGAGGGGTGCAATCTGAAACAAACCAGATCAGCCCCTGACTTCAGACATGTAAACAATAATTAAACTCTGCTTGGCAGTTACTTCTTTTGCTCTGGTCTCCTCTCCTCACTTCCGGACCCCAGGCTCTCCCAGCCCCCACAGCTGAGGTAACCAAACAGACGAGAGACTTTCGGCACTAACATCAGGACAGTCCTGGACAAACAGATAGAGGGGTTGGGCTGCTCCTTACTTGTTTTTTCTCCCTCTCCTTCACTGTTTTTGCTCATTTTGGGCACACCATTGGCTTATCCTCCACTGCCTCCCAAGGGGCCATGAATCCTTCCTAGGCATTTTCTGGGAGCCCAGCACCCTGGTTGGAAGAGACTGGAGGCTGTACTGGAGGTTTAGAGAGGATGTTTTGTGATCAGGGCCCAGGATTTCAGGTGCTCATGATCAAACTGCATGTCACCCCGAAACAGACACATTATTCCCACTTATAAGTTAGAATATTCTGGACATGGCTGCCACCTGGGGAAAAGGAAAGTACGATTCCTCAGTCGCATTCTCGTTTGATTCATTGACTGATTGGTTCATTCATTCGTCAACTCTTTATGAGCACCAACTATGCTCTAGGTTCTATTCTTGGCAGCAGTGAACAACAAGCCAGGTAGAATTTTTGCCATCATGAACTTATGTTTCCTGGTCTTGTAGTGGGAGAAAGAAAGTGGGCTCAACTCCCTATATAGCACGGACAAGTGGGGGTTTATAGCCAACGAGAAACAATGGACAGAAAATGACCACAAGGAAGTATCAGGGTGCTGTGGTTTATATCTCAGTGTCCCCCAAAGCCTCATGGGCTCAGAGACTGGGGCTTTTGGAAGGTGATTGGATTAAGGGAATGGTATAGCTGGCTTGCTCTTGGGAGCTGGGAGGTGGGGTCCCGTTGCAAGAGGTGGGTTGCTGGGGTCATGACCTGGAAGAGTACAACCCCTTCCTAGCTCCTCCCTTCACAATCTGCTTCCTGGCTGCCATAATGTGAGCAGTTTTCCCACGCCTGGCCCTTCCACCACGCTGCTGACCACGCAAGGCCTGAAACTTCTAAAACGTGAGCTAAATAAACCTCATCTCCTTTGAATTGTGGGTGTCGGGTATTTTGTCCCAGCTACGGGAAAGTGATTGAGACAAAGGGTAAGGAGCATTCTGGCTAAAATGACCTAACAGGATTCTTACTAAAGGCAGACCAGGGTGGTCAGATATCATCACCCGGAGGATAGTGGAGGCAGAAGAAGCCCATCAGATATTGAGAGTGATGGGATGTCAAGAGCAGCTCTTTTTGGTTATTTTGTGTTTTGCAGTGCTGGGGATTGGACTTAGGGCCTCACATATGCAAGGCAAGTGCTTACCACTGAGTCAACCCCAAGGGTGGAGGGTCTTACTAGATCTTAGGTATTAGGCTTCATAAGCCAGTGGACAGATGGGGCCAGGAGAGGGTTCAGGACACTGACCAACATTTGGTCAATCAAGAACCTTGCTAAGGGTCCTCTGTGGTCTCCGGACCACCCATATCACCTGGGAACTCGTTAGAAATGCAGACTCTCAGGCTGGCTGAATCCCAAGGCCGGCTCTTGAAGGGGGCGGGCAACTCTGAGGCCATCCAAGTGTGAGAAGCAATGTACGAAGTCAGCACAGGAAGAAGACCTTCGGAAAGGACACGCTGGACACGCTGGTCTCCTCTGTCCTGCTGCAGGAGCCTGGGGAGTGGGGCTCAGCACTGCTCCCTGCCAGATTTGCCTCCGCAAGGAGCCCACGCCTCTTCCCAGGGGGCAAGATGTAGCCATCAGTAGTTCTCCCAGCTCCCCAGGTCTTTCTCCTGCTGGCAGCATGCACAAGAAGCCCCTGGAGATCTTGTTAAAACACAGAGTGCCAGCGCCACCCAGGAAGTGGCTGATCCCACGATCTGGGGTTGGAGAATGCCCATTTCTAGCAAGGCAATGCTGGGCCTTGGACCACAAGATGAGAACCACTGACTGCCCTGGGAGGGTTAGACCCCAGACAGGTGCTGTGAAGGAAGCACTGCTTCCTGTCTGCCTTGCATCAGGCGCAGGGTAGTTGGCTCTAACTCTGTGTGTCCATTGTTTCAATGCACTCTGTCTGTGCAGAAGGGATGAGGTCACTTGACATTTGTGGAGAAGCTAAGCTGTACCATAGGTCTCCCTCAAGGAGAGCAAGAATTGTCTCCCCCCAGGAAAGTAAACGAGAGGAGCCTCCTGTTCCGCTGAGTGACCTGTGGAGCCACCCCATTTACATCCCTCTAGCCCCGTCTCGGGCCCTGACTACCTTGCTGGTGTTTTCTTAGAAGAAAATCCTTGCTTATATGATTTCATGCTGCCTCCTCTGGTTTCTAGGCTCCCCGAGAGTGGAGAGAAGGGGAGAGGGAGCCAGGAGACCAGCATTGTTGGCTGAGGTTTTCAGTTGTTCTAGATGCATTCATTCACTCATTCCTTCATTCAGTATCCATTTCTTTTTTTCTTTCTTTCTTTTTCTTTCTGGTACCAGGAATCAAACTCGGGTCCTTGCACTTGTGAGGCAGGCAGCGAAACCACTGAGCTAAATCCTCGGCCCATTCAGTATACATTTCATTCAACAAATATGCCAGATCTCAGAGTTTCTCAGGATTTTGTCTATTTTGTTTACTATTATATGCCTAGTATTTGGCACATAGTAGGTGCCCAATAAATGTTGTTCTTAATTATTTTTTTGGTACCCGGGCTCTAACTTGGGTCCTTGCGCTTGGTTGCCAGGCAGGCAGAGGCACCACTGAGATAAATCTCTGCCCCCCCCCCCCAGTAAATGTTAAAGGGACAGCAGGCCAATTGTGAGCTAGTCCCTCTACTGGGCAAGGAAGACAGCCTCTATTGGTCAGCTTCATGTTACTATAAGGAAATATTTGAGGTGATTTACTTATATGAAAAAAGGCTTATTTTGCCTCATGGTGATATACGGTTAATAGATATGACTCCCAAACCTGCTAGATATCTAAAAACTCAAGTTTGTTTTGTCTAAAATCAAAGAATAAATTCTAGGAACAACGGAGGCTAAGAGTAGGAAAAATTTATGGAGTGAAAGATAGCTTCTGTCTAAGAGAGACAGAAAGGGGACTCTGTTTCCCAGGGGGTTTTTATGGAGCAAAGTCACACTATGAGGCAGGTTCAAGGTGGGACAAAACTATAGTCAACTAGTAAGATTACAAGTACAGTTGCTTAGGTAATATCGATCCAAAGGGAAATCACAAGGTGGGTATGAGGTGGGACAAAATTCTGACCAGTAAGATTACAACAAGTATAGTCGCTTAGGTAATATTAATTAAATGGGGATCCAAAGGGGAAGCAAGTCATGTAGCACGTGTACATTGAACAAACAAGGATTTTTTGGTAAAGGGATGGGTCAGGGGCCTTTCCTGGAATGGGGAGGAGGGGGAGGTTAAGGTTTTGGTCCCTCACCCAGGAGATCGATACCTATTTAGAATATCAATCACTGCTATGCATCCCTAGAAGTACTCTGGTGTAGTAGTTTCTCTCTTTTTATAATGCTAACCAGTGAATGTGCCTCAGTTGTTTTTCTATACTTAGGGGCCAGCTTTGTCTAACTGCCTTACAATAACTTCTAACTAACTATCTGCAATAATGGTTCAGAAGTTTCCAGTCAAAAATTGGGGAGCCCTATTGCTTTGGGCTTCTGCCAAGAACAGCATGTCATGGTGGAAGCACATGGTGGAGCAAACTACTTATGTCACAAGCCAGAAAGCAGAAAAAGACTGAGACACTGGAGTCTCACAGTCCCCTTCTGGGGTGCACCCCAAAGACCTAACGACCCCACCTTGCAAAGATTCCACTACTTCTCTCTCAATTATGTGGCTCTGGGGACCAAGATTGTAACGCATGGGCCTTCAAAACCATAGCCCAGCCCTAGCCATCAAGAGCTCAGAGCTGGGTGTGGTAGCACTTATCTGTAATCCCAGCACTAGAGGCAGAGGCAGGAGGATTGTGAATTCCAGGCCAGCCTCGGCTACATAGTGAGTTCAAGGTCGACCTGAACTGCTTAGTGAGACTGTGTCTCAAGGAAAAAAAAAAAAGCTCTGAGCTGTATACCAGGGACAAAAGACACTAAACCACCAGCTACTGCCTGTGTGAGCAGCATGGTGCCAGCCAGGGGCCAGGGTGTGTTTTTCAGAAGCCCTGTTCCAGGCTGCAGGGGACCAGGCCAGGGCCAGAGCTCCCGGGTGAAGCAGGTCTCAGCTGGGGCCTGGAAGAGCAGCGGGCAGTCTGAAGCCAGGGCAAGAATGTTCCAGGCTGATTCTCGGACAATGGTGGGATGTGTGACAGACTTGCTTGTGTCCCCTGTACCGGATGACATAAAGCACTACCAGGAAGACGAAGCCCTTTTGACCCCCTTTCCTGATTAGGTTCTCTTCTCTACTACAGAGGTAACCGCCTTGTGGGATCTGTTGTGCACCATTTCCGTACACAGCTTTATATTTTTATGACATAGCTGTGTGTCACTATGTAAAACGTGGCATGTTAAATATTGTTCTATCTCCCTGTTATCTCACCATATTTCCTCTGTTTGTGAAATGCTCTGTCAACTCCTAGGGTCCCCACCTCAAGCACTATCCCAGCTGTTTGAACCACCCTCCTCAAGGACACCATGATGCCTGTTCTCTTCTGCTAAACTCCTTCCTTGGGTATCTCATCAGAGCCTCAGGACTATCCTATGAGGTAAGTACAGTCATCCTCAGCCTCCATGGGACATCAGTAACCATACACCCCTCCCCACCCCTGCAGAGTCCAAAATCCCCGGATGCTCAAGTCCCTTATACAAAATGATGCAGTATAGTATTTGCATGAAATCTATGCACATCCTCTTGGTTGCTTTAAATCACCTCTAGATGATCTATGATGCCTCCAACAACGTAAATGCTATGGAAATAGTTGTTAGACTGCATTGTTTAAGTAATAACAATGAGAAAAAAGTCTGTACATGTTTAGTACAGTTGTAATTTTTGTTCGGAAGACTTTGGAACTGTGGTTGGCTGAATCGCCCATGAGAAGCCTGTGGAGATGAGGGCCGACTGTTACTAACCACGCTTTATAGAAGAGGCATTGGAAGTGTGGCCTTTGCAAAGCTGGGCCTCCCCACCAGCACCCCCAGGACCTTGGTTTTCTCTTCCCCCTTTTGCAAGATTGGGTCATGCACTCCACATCCTCCTTCGTCCTCCTAGTTAGTGGCTGTGGGGCCTCTGCCAGTGGCCCTGCCCAGAAGGCAGTGCTTAAAGCATGGGAGCCCAGCACTTTCTCCACCTGGGCAGTGGCCTTGGGAGAGGCAGACCTTTGGGGAGCTACTGGTGACCCTAGGATACTCAGGGTGGAGACCTGGGGCCCAGGGCTGCCCTGGGCCTGGGTTGCCAGAGCTTCTCTGGTACCTGTGCCCAGAGAAGGCCTAGCTTCTGGAAGCCTGCACCTGGCAGGAGTAGGGCAGAGCAGGAAATACACATCTGGGAGATCAGCTTCTGCCTCGGGTGATATGACCTTGATATGACCTTGGGCAAGTCACTGCCACCCTGGACCTCAGCTGTCACATCCAAAGGTGGGTATTCTGTTTTCATGTCTGAAGTTCAAGTCCAAGATCCTTTCCGCTCTACACTTCTTCCTTGCATCCTGGGCCATGGAAGGAGACTCTGGGGTGAGCTCACAGGGTTTGGAGGTGAGGGGTCCTACTGAGGAATTTGCAGCCTTGCTGCTAATGTGACCAGGTGCTTCTTAGAGGAAAATACTTTCCATGTGGGTTGGATGGTCCTCTGCCCTGGGGAGTCCAGGGCAGTGGGTCCAGACCCAGGGCAGCCAGCCTGCTGCTGTGCTTGCTTGTGATTTATGGATCAGCGGGACTCAGAGCTTTGATGACAGTGAGAGGAAACAGTCTTGAGAACAGGGACACCCAAGGGGACAGATGGAGCCCGCAGCCAAGACAGATGAGGCCCAGGCCTGTCCTGGCCACTGTACCTAGGGAGAGCCTGGGGAGGGTAGCAGGAAAGAGTGAGCCAGCCCCTCCATAATCACATGAGGCAATTCCTGATAATAAATCTCTTTCCCTATAAAGATGCATCTGATCGGTTTGGTTTCTCTGGAGAGCCCCGACCAGCCCCGCTTGCTTCCTGCCAGAGCATGAGCTGGCTCTAGGATCCGTGCTCTGGGCAGGCAGAGACAGGCTTGGCACCCTGTGTACCAAGATGAACTCAAAACCTTGTCTCGAGTCACAGTGATCCCTGGGGCCTCCGATAGGAGCCGCCTTCACCAAACAGAAGCGCCCATCCTCTTTGACCCCCACACCCCCTTACTCTGTGGCCCGCCACCTTGGCCTTCCAACCCCAGGGCCTCATGTTCTGCCTAAATTGCTGTGCCCAGGCCTCAGCGGGAGACTGTGTTCTTCCTGCACCCTGGGTCCCCTGCCCTCCCTGTCGCTAGGCTTGGGAGGGCATTTTCTTTGGATGTCCAGGAGTCCCAGACATACTCTGCCATCATCTGCATGGGCTGCCCAAATGAAGTACCATGCACTGGTTGTCTTCAGCAGTGCACCTTTCTTTACTCGCAGTTCTGGAGGCTGAAAGTTCAAGATCAAGGTGCCAGCAGGCTCAGGTTCTGGAGAGGGCCCTCTTCCTGGCTTGTGGACAGCCACCTTTTTGTTGTGTCTTCACATGATTGGGAGAGAGAAACAGCAACCAGCTGGTATCTCTTTTTTTTTTTGGTACTGGGTATCGAACTCAGGACCTTGCGCTTGCAAGGCAGGCGGCAGAACCACTGAGCTAAATCCCCAGCCCTGTTATCTCTTTTTATAAGGACACTAATAACCCCTATTAACCCCTTTGAATCAGGGCTGACCTTTAGAACCTCATTCAACCTCCATTATTTCCTGTATAGGTTCTGGGGCCAAATACAGCGACGTTGAGAGTCAGGGCTTCAGCGTATGACTTTTGAGGGTGGTCAAAAGTGTGTGCATGGGGGGGATATAATTCATTCCAAAGCACCTCGGTAGATGAGTTCTACTCCTCCAGGGTCATCATCTGGCTACTGACTAACGAGAGCGGGCTCTCAGGGCTCCACCCACCCAGAGAAGTAGGGAGCACCTGGAGGGCTGATCTGGACACTTTATTCAAAGGCTGCTTGCAAATCCCCAGTGAACCTCATCTGCTGCACATCCCCTCAGAGGCTTGGCTCCTTCGGCCACATTCCCAGGTCCTGTCCTGAGCACAGTAGATCAGTGAGCACCTAGTAGGTGCTGTGAGGGCCGGAAGTGGGGCTGGGGCTGGGGAAGGGCCAAGGGCACGACTGGTTTTGTGAAGCCCTCGAGGTTTGCTTCCACTGAGGAAGGAGCAAAACTCTGCGTGTGTCCACATATGTGTATATGTGTGTGTACATGTGCACATGCGTCCACTCAGGAGCTCTCACCCATCCTCTAACCTCACCCTCTCACTTCACAGATGCTGAAACCCAGGTGCGGTGCGGGAGGGGCCTAGCAAAGGAGATAGGGTTGCTTCAGTGCACAAAGCACGTAATAGAGCGGGCAGTGAGAGATAACTAGACTTTGTGTGTGTGTGTGCACACACACGAGTGCAAGCTTACACAACAGAGAGAGGCTGAGGGACAGAGACAATGGATATGAGTATTTGTGGCAAGGAGGATGTGCTACCTATGTACAGGCCTTTCAAAGTGTATTACAGATGGACCTTTGTTCCAAGGGACGTTTTTCTTCCTAACTTTTCTCCTCACTGGCTAAGACTTCTCAATACAGTTGCCACACAAAATATAGGATGCCCAATTAAATTGGAATTTCAGAGAAACAACAGATAATATTGGCAGCATAAGTGTGTTCCATGCAGTATCCGAGGTATACTTACACTGCAAAATTAGTCACTGTTTATCTGTTATCTGTTTATCTGAAATTCAAATGTTACTGGCACCCTGTGTTTTTATTTGCTAAATCTGGCAGCCCTATTTATAAAGGATGGGCAGGCGACACGCAGGGATGGCAATCAGGGAATATTAATAGACAACTGAGCCAGCACTATGGGTTTGGCAAGTAGGCAAGTGAGCCCTGGGTAGTGGGAGGGGCAGCTGCTGTCCCCAGAGACCCCTGGGAAGGAAGCGGGCTTTGCTCAGCCCATGCTGCACTGGGCACCTACTGCTGTCACCCACCTCACTTATTTCAGGGGCTTGGCTGAGCAGATCCATTTTCCCTTGGGGACCTTTAGGAGGTACTGACCTTGCCCAGCCTCTAGCTGGCTGATCGATGGCTTGGGTCAGACTGTTCAATAAACCCCCACTCAATACAGGGCCTGGTAGACACTCTGGAGTGTGTAGTTTTGGGGAGAGGTGAAAACAGTGTCAAAAGTAAGGGGTCTTTGGTGACCTCAGCTCGTGCTACCTTTTGCGTAGATCCAGAACAGGGGCAAGTGCCAGGGCAAGTTCGAGGGCAGGTCCCCCTGGACTGCAGGGCAGAGGGCTTGGGCTTCCATGGGGTGAGGTGGGGTGTAGGAGCAAGCAGAGCTCAGCCTTGTGCGAGCAAGATGAGCTGGAAATCACTTTGCTTCTTGGAATCTCAGCTCCCCCTTCCTGGAAGGGCTTGTACAACATCTGCGGGCCACGGTGGTTGGAAGAGCTCCATGGAAATGATAAATCCAAAGGGCCTGGTCTAGTTTATGACTATGGAGCCGAGAGAAGGGGACCAGAATTTCCATGGTTCCAGGTCCCCACAAGGGGCTCTTTCAGGCAATGTGTTTCTGTTGGTTCTGGTTGAGGGATGAAAGTGAACAATAATCTCAGTGGAATCCCAGAAATAAACTGTCCGAGAATATACTGGAAGCGTCTAGATCGCTATGTGCTCACTCAGGGGGGAGGACAGTCACTAGACTGCCATTAAGGAGCCCAGATAAAAGTAGGCTCTGCGCAAGAGTGGGGGAGGGAGACCTCGCAGAGGAGCTGGGGGCTGTGAGTCTAAGACGTTGGTGACAGCTGCCAAGTAGAGGAACAAAAGAAACAACTTTGGGTGTTTACGAGCTCTCCCAAACACTTTGAAAATTTAGCTTTTGTGGTCGACAGGATTCTAAGAGGGCCTTGAGGTTTCCCATCCCCCCTGTGCACACACCCGGGATAATTCTCACTCCATATTTTAATTTTTTTTGTGGTGCTGGGAATGAAAGTCAAGCCCTCCCCCAAGCTAGGTACGTGCTCTGTCTCTGAGCTACACCCCAGTCCTATCCTTGCAAGGAGGATTTGGAAACATGATGATAATTGTTATGCGGCAGGAGGGATTTGGCAAAGGCAGTTAGGGTCCCTAATCAGTTGACTTTGAGGGAATCAAAGAGAGATTCTCCCGACTAGGCCTGACCTAATCTGAATTTGTTTTGTTTTGTTTTTTTGGTAGTGAGGAACGAACTCAGGACCTTGCACTTGTGAGGCAAGTGTGGTGCCACTGAGCTAAGTTCCCAGCCCTGCCTGACCTAATCTGAGACTTTCAGAGGCCTCGGGGAACAAAACAAATGGTGTCTTTTCAAACTGCCCCTGGAAGGAGCCACAAGGCAAGGTCCTGAGGCTGGTCTCTACGGCCAGCAAGAAAACCAGGTCCTCATTCCTACAGTGGCAGGAACCACATTCTGCCAACTAGTGAGGCTGAGAGGAGACTGCCCACTCCAGAAAGGAAGATAGCGGCACACGATTTGATTGTAGCCTCACGAGACCCTGAGCAGAAAAGCAGTCCTGCTGGACCTGGACTTTCACCTGCAGAAACTGAGATAAATGAGTGTTGTTTGAAGTTGCTCCTTTGTGCTAGTATGTTACACAGCAGCAGGAAAGGACGACAAGCCAGGTGTGATGGCGCATGCCTGGAATCTCAGCACTCTGGGAGGCTGAGGCAGGAGGATGGTAAGTTCCAACCCATCCTGGGCAACTTAGTGACTTAGCAAGATGTTGTCTCAAAATAAAGAATAAAAAAGGGCGGGTGATGTAGCTCAGTAGGAAGGCCCTGGGTTCAGTCCCCAGTACCACACACACACACACACACACACACAGAAAGAAAAAGAAAAGAAATGGAAGACAGCTGTGAGGTATTATCATAAGTTCCTGCTGTCTCTGTGTTCTGCCACCCAGTGTCTTTTGGCTACCACCCCCGCTTTTTTGTTTTTTTGCATTATTTCTTCCATCAGCATTTCTCAAAAGGCACTCAGTGAATCTTTGTGGTTCTCTCCTTCCTCAAACTCTTCTTTTCCACATCTTCCTTCCCTTCCTACAAGCAGACGCAGTTGTGTGCCTCATAATGACACTTTGGCCGTCCACGGACCACATAGATGAGAGTGGGCCTGTAAGATTATAATGGAGTTGGGAAATTCCTGTTGCCTAGTGACTTCCTAGCCATCTTGGTTTGTGTAAGGACACTATGATGTTCACACAATGACAAAATTGGCTAATGTTGCATTTATCAGTTTGTGTCCCTTCCTCACACCAGATGGTGTCCTTTATCTGTTCTTTGCCATGTCAAATTTCTTTCCTTTTTTCTTTTTTTTTTTTGTTTTTTTTGGGTACCGGGGATCAAACTTGGGACCTTGTGGTTGCAAAGCAGGCAGCAGAACCACTGAGCTAAATCCTCAGACCTGTGTCAAGTTTCTTGAAAGGCATCTACGCCTCCTCCTGCCCTGCATGGTGCCCTGTAGCCACATAGACTCCTTCCCACGGCGGGCTGCCAGCCTTCTGACTGTGTCCGGGAGTCCCACCGCCCTCTTGCAATTAGTGCGGTAGCCACACTCACAGCTACCTTCACAGCTTCCTTCACCCTTTGCGAGAGCATCCATCTCATCTTTTCCCAACCCCTTTCCCTCACTGCCCAGCAATGGTGTGAGTTGAGAGGCTTTGACTTCTTTGTGATGGGTCTGGTTGGTCTGATCTCTTCTCTCTTCCCAAGGTGATTGGCTCAAGGATGGGCAAGGAACAGTGAAAAGAAGTCGAATCCTAGGTGATGACATTAAAGTGTTGGATTAAATTTGCTTTGAAGCCTATTTTGCTCACACATTTTTCCCTTCTGTGAGCCAATAAATCTCTTCAAGGCCTCTGCTAACCTGACTTGTCTTTTCTGCCACATCAAGTGTCCTTGAGCTAAGAGGTAGGGTGTGGTAAAGCTGGCTGGGGAAATAAGTGTGACCTGCTAATTACAAGATCCCAGGACAGCACCAATTAATTCCCAAGACCCTGTATGTGGGACTCCTCATGGGAGCCCACAAGATGTGGATGACATGTAAAGACACAGATGCCATGAGGAACCCATTATCGTAGCCCACTCTGTGTTTTCTAGACCAAGGTGTACTTTTATTTTTGTTTTTATCCTTTATTCTCCTTTGTTCAGCCCAAGTTCACTCTGCAGAGCCAAGATTTTCCTTTACCCCTTCATCCCTCACTTTTCTTTTTCTTTTTTCTTTTTTTTGAGAACTTTGACAAGAAGTTCTTTTTTTTTGGTACTGGGGATCAAACTCGGGTCCTTGTGCTTACACAGCAGGCGGCTAAACCACTGAGTTAAATCCCCAGCCCTACCCCTCACTTTTCAAATCAACTTTTGGCACCATTTTTCGCTTGTCTCATCCAATTCTTTGTTGGAAGCACCAAGGACCTGGAATATGTTTAACTGGCAAGCCATTTCTAAAGGAGTTATCTGATAACACCTTCACTGCCACACACCTCCATGACATTCGATACTATTGATAGCTTCTGCTTGCATCATGGAGACCCCAAGTAATGGCGGCTTAAACATATTGGAAGACTTTTTTAGGCTCTGTGTAATAAGAATTCTGAGGAAAATGTGCTGCGACTGTTGGTCATATTCACTGCTCAAAAATATTGGAGAAATTTTCTCAACTTTGCCCTCATAATCTCAAGATGGCTTCTTCACATCTTTTAGTCAAGACTGAAAGCAGGAGGGAAGGGCAGATGTAACGGTTAAGGTGGAGTGTCCGCTTGATTGGCATGGGAACCATCCACAGGAATGGTGGAATATACTTTTGGGTGTATTATGGAGGCATGATCACTGGCACCATTCCTCATCCTGCTTCCTGGCTGCCATGAACTAAGCAGCTTTGTTCCACCATGCCTTTCTGCCATGATGTTTCTGCCTTGGAGCCACCTGACCATGGACTGAATCCTCTGAAATGTGAGCTGAATTAAACCTCTCCTCTTTAAGTTGTGGGTGTTGGGTGCTGTGTCCCGGCATGGAGAACCTGACTAATATAGCAGATGAGACACCATTACCAATTGCTATCTATTAATGTCTCATCGATCAGTACTGTGTTACATGGCCTCCCCTGGCTGCAAGAAGTCTGGGAAGTCAAGAGTTTAGTTTTCCAGACTGTGTAGTAAATCAAGCTAGCTACAAGGGCATTAGAGTGGGATCTGAATGAGCAACCTAGAGCACCTTCCTCTAGTGTCCAGGGCTCTTCAAGAGCTGTCTTCCCCTCCCTTCCTCCTTGGATGGCTTTGCTGCAGCTCCCAGGCACCCTCTCAGAACCCCTGTTCTCTTGGGCAAGCTTTTGGACCACTGGAAGACCCCAGGTGTGTGTCCAGACCCCCTTTGCCCTCCCTCCCAGGCTACTGATTGTTTGCTCAGCTGCCTGTGCATCATGTCCACCTGGTGTCCCACAGGATACCTGGCCCCTGACGCCACCTCCCAAGGCCTCAGCAGACTACTCACTGGCTTCACCTGGGAACCGCTAGCGGAACCACGTGCTGGTGATTATGGAGCAAAGGACAGCTACCTTCTGGAGCCTCTGCTGGAGGGAGGCCAGGTGGGGAGGACGAGGGTGTTGGCACATCTGGAGGTAGAGGGCCTCGGAAGAAAGACAGCTCTGTTGCTACAGATTCGGTTTCCAGTTTTGAACTGAAGTCATGATTAGTCCACAGTGTGATCTTTGTTTTGTTTTGTTTTGTCTTTGTCCTCCTGATCTCTAGGCCCCAAGGCCCTAAACAATGCCAGGAACTGGCCTCTGATTCCTCAAGGGCTGGTCAGACTTTGTGGCTTCAGACTATCGCTGGTGTCCAGAGGGTTTGAGGACAGCCAGCAATAGATTGCCAGTCTTGCTCAGGAAGTAGAATAGAAAGGACTCAAACATGAGGAGAGGAGGAAAGGAAGGCAGACAGGCAAAGTGGGGAAGGAAGTAAGAGAGGAAAGAAGGAAGGGAAGAGAGAGAGGAAGGAGGGAGGAAAGAGAGGAAGAAAGGAAGGAAGACAAGAAAAAAGGAAAGGAGGAGAAGGAGGGAGGGAAGAGAGGAAGGAAGGAAGAAGAGAGAAGGAAAAAGAGGGAGGAGAGGCAGGGAGGAATAGAGGGAAAAGAAAGAGGAAGGAAGAAAGAAAGGAAGGAAGGAAGGAAAGAGAGAGACAGAGAGACGGAGGGGGGGTGTTGGGGTTGAGACTATAGCTCAGTGGTAGAGCTCTTGCCTAGCAAGTGTGATGCCTTGTGTTCAGTCCCAATCAAAAAAAGAAAAGCAGAAAAAGGCCAAAGAAAACCTCAGGCCTAACCCAGGTGTGCGCGTTCTCTCTCTCTCTCTCTCTCTCTCTCTCTCTCTCTCTCTCTCTCCAGCCTCGGGTCGCCTCCCTCTGTGGGCCTCAATTTCCTCCTCTGCAGAAAGAAGGCCTGGATTAGATCACTCCCCAGGCCTCTTCTAGCCCTGACATTCTGTGATTTTCTCATTTCCTTCAGACTCCAGGGGCCTGCAGACCCCATGCTAATGTGCATGAATAAAACATGGGCATCCGAAAGCTCTAAATATTGCAAGTGTTTGCTCTGGATTTGTTCTCACTTAACTGCGCAGTAAGCAGCGTCCAGCTGGGCCCCACAGCCTCCTATTCGGATCAGCCCAGTGTGGCCGGCTCCCTGGGGAGGCCCAGCCCCTGCCGCAGCCACAGCAGCCTGGCCCCTCCTCCCTCAGCCTGGTCTGCATTCTGGCCCTGAAGGGGCTTTGTTCTTGGGCCTCAACCTCAAATGCCTCCCCAGGTCCCCTGTGCACTGGTGCCTCAGGCCCCAGTCCCCACGGCCATCTGCCCTGGCACCTTCACACTTTCCACCCTGGGAAGCAGCCTGTTCTCCACTTTGCTGTGGCCCTCCAGAGCACTAACTTGCCCTCCAAGGGGCTGCAGAAGCCAGGTATCTCCCATGAGAGCTTGGAGAATATTCTTTTCTTAATGTAAAAAAAATTTAAGGAAACTATTTTAGAGGAGTTTTCTGTTTATGCAAAAACTTCACAGAAAGTTCGGAGTTCCTATGTACTCCCTTCCCTTATCTTGGTGTCTCCTTTTTAAAAATCTGAGGTAGTGGGGATTGAAGCTAGGGTCTTTGCATTGAACTCCACCCTCAGCCTTTTAAAATTTCTAAATTTTGAGACAGAGTCTTGTTGATTTACTAAATTCCCCAGGCTGGGCTTGGACTTGTAATCTTCCCGCCTCAGCCTCCCAGAGTGCTGGGATTACAGGGATGCACCACCAGGCCTGGCTTCAGTTTCTCACATTAATTCATACCTCACATTACTGTAGTATCTTTGTTATAGTTGATGAGCCGATATTCGTACATTATTTACTAGAGCCCATGATTTTCCTTAGGGTCTAATCTTTGTTTTCTATGGCTTTTGCCAAATGCATGACAGTATAGTACAGAGCAGTTCAGTGCTCTAAAACTCCCCTGTGCTCCCTCCACCTATTCATCCCTCCTGCCCCTTAAACCCTGGCAGTCTTCCGACTGTCTCTATAATTTTGCATTTCCCAGAATGCCATATAGTTGGAGGCTTATAATATGTAGCCATTTCAGACTGTCTTCTTTCACTCAGTAATATGCATTTAAGGTTCCTCCATGTCAACTTATGGCTTGATATAGTGCATTTACTTTTATTTCCTAGTAATATTCCTTTGTCTGGATGGGCCACACAACAAATATAATTTTTGATTGGTTGAAAAAAACCTAAAGTGCTAGATGAACAATAATTCAAACACAAGCTATAAGAAATATAGACTTCAGGATGGTCCTAATATACACAGTGCGTCTAATACAAAGAAAACCCAATGGCCTGAGAGCTGAATTTAGAGTATTAGTTATGAAATAATTGCTTTTATTACAGAAAAATTTTTTCTTACACAATTGCATTTAAAATAGGATTTGATTAACAAGTTTTTAAAAACAACATTTTAGTTGTACATTCATACTATAAATTGTCTATGGCCATATTAGATACTGTGTGAGTAGGGACATTTTTGAGAATCAAAGGGAAATACTGTTAATAATTACACTCAGATCATAAATGTAAACCAGGATTCTCCCAGATAATACACAGCCTTCCTCTTTATAACTGGAGTCTGTCCTCTTAAAATAGCTGAGGGAACATAGGTTATTTTTATGCTTCTCCGAAAAGTATTAGATGGTGCATCAGTTAAGTTCATACTAGCGAGGTAAAACACAAAGTAGCAAATCTCAGTTTATTCTTCACTCACATAAATTCCGAAACAGGTGATGCTGATTGGCAGGGGGAATGGCTCCAGGCTGACAGTTGATGGAGGCTCTGTCACCTTCCATTTCAAGTAAGGGTAATCAATCACCCCAGTTTGTCTCCAACCAAAGGGTTTCCCGGAATGTAGACTTCCAGTATCAAAACAGGGACAAGCTGGAATCTTTGGTCACCTATTTCCAAGGTTGCACTAAAGTCTGATATCCTACTGGCAAGAAGGGAGGGCAAGAAAGAGAGTGCAGAGTGGCATGGCTGGTTTCTGAGCCAGGCCTCTGCCACATCTGCCTGCCTCCTATTGGCCAGAACAGTCTCATGGCCACACCTAACTGCAGAGGAGACTGGGAAATGTAGTTTAACTATATGCCTAAAAGGAAATGGAAATGGTTTGGATGATAAATTAATCATATATATATTTTTAAACTACCGGGTCCTTAGCTGAGATTATTGTGTTCTTCAGTTGTCATATATCCGGGAAGAGCTGGTGCCCCTCTCCTTTGAAATCAAAGTCTCATTTGCCTGGCAGTCAACAGTATTCAACTCAGGGTGTCCCCATAACCCAGGGCCCAGCTAATGGGTAATCTTGAACATTCTGGGGTTGTGGGAAAGTTGGGGGCATGGCATGGTGGAGGTGACATATGGCAGCCACAGAGATTCACTAAAAGACAACCAGGCCATGTGCAGAGAGCAGGGAGCAGGGAGATGCCGCATCAGAGGGTTTGGTTATGCTATGAATTGAAAAGTTGTGGTCTGTCAAGTCACTACAATACGTGCCCTCCCACCATGGAATATGAAGCAATGTCATTAGTCTTCAGCATAAGTGCTTCCCCAGATCTAAGTGGTCAGTGGTCACTTCATGCGCTGTATATTTCCATGGCAGTCAGCACCTTTCACAATCATTAACTCTGCTGGCATCCCTGAGACCTGGCTTAGGGCTGTTCCCCCAGGTTGAGGAAGGTACAGTCTGCAGGGTGATGCCATGAGTTTGCCCTGCACAGGCTCTGTCCTCCCCTATGTAGAGCCAGAGAGCAGATCTAGGAGATACTGCTATAGGTCATCCCTGTCTTGCTGGGAGAGGAGGAGTTTGTGCTGAAAGTGGGGAAGGAAATGATGCTGACTTCACTTGTTTCCTTGCTTGGATGCCTCCTGTGTGGAGACAAAGCGGAAGAGCTAGAGGAGCGTCCATGTAACAGGTCCAGGGCAAGACCAGCTAGGGGGATGCTGAGGGCCCAAGGGCTATATTTTCAGAGTGTGGGCTTGGGGCCTGGCCTTTCCTTTGTTCACTCTCAATTTGGGGTCACAGACTCAGCCACTGTACTAGTGTCCTATGGCTGCTGTAACAAATGACCACAAACATGGCAGCTCACAGTTCTGGGAATGGGAAGTCCTTAAGTCCACATCACTGAGCCCAAATCAAGGCACCCACAGGACCAACCCCCTCTGTAGGGTCAGGGGAGAATCTGTTCCTTGCCTCTTGCAGCTCTTGGTGGCTATCTTTCCTGGGCTTGTGGGTGATTTACTCCATTCCCTGCCTCTTGAGCTTCTGTGGCCTCCTCTACTCTCTCTAGTTTCTCCCACAACCTCTCTCTGATAAGGACACTGGTGACAGTGTTTAGGGCCCACGTGAGTAGTCCAGGAGAATCTCCCTCTCTTGAGATCCTTAAGCTATTCATATCTACAAAGTCCTTTTTTGCCATATAAGGGATCACAGATTCTAGGGATTAGGACATGGGCATCTTTGTTTTGGTTTTGTTTCTGCTTTTGTAGGTGTAGGGAGTGGGAGACGTACTACTCAGCCTAAGACAATACTTCAAGCAGTGTGAGGCCCTTGCTGGGTACGCGTGGTGGTCAGAGGGAACAGGAAGGAGACCGCCTGCTCTGTGCAGATGCTCATGATCTCACTTCATTCTTCTGAGCAGGCATTATTATTTCCATTTGGGAGTGTGGGATCCAGAGAGATTCAATGACTTGCTTAAGGTGACACAACGGGTAAGAGAGAAAGCTAGACTTAAATAGGCCATCTGACTCCAGAGCCCATGTTCTTTCCACAGAAACACAGGAAGTTCCACAAGGGCAGGGCCCAGTTGGAATGCAGACAAACAAGCACATCTGCACGTGTTGGCCAGATCCACCGTCTCCCCAGGGAGGTGCGGCTGGCCTTTTGCCTGTCTCCGGGATAATCCCTTAGCTATGGGCTAACAAGGCCTGACTGCACGTACTGAGTGTAGATGCAGCCGGCCCAGACCCCAGTGACACCCTGGATCTCCCTCATGATCTTCTTTTCAATGACACTGCCCTTCTCTAGTTCCCCGTTACCTCATTTCTGGCTCCCCTTTCACATCATCCAGCCTGGATAAGACTGTGGCCTCTTTTCATCCTAGCACTCCGGAAAGTTCCTGCTCTTGTTATCACTGTGTGTTTGGCAACTTCCTTGTCTACAGGAAGACAGGCACAGGCCATAACAACAAGTGAGCCCATGTGGGTGGAGGAGCATACTTCACATAAGCAGACACATTTTTGGAGCTTATTTACAAGACCAGTGCTTTTAGATGTGAGGCTGTTCGGAGTGAATCATGAAGTTTAACTTTCTGGTTCCCCTTTGGAATTCCTTTCGAGAAAATCAGTTCTTCCTGTGTTTCTCTTTTTTAACCAATGAATAAAAATATTGGAGCCATCTACTACTCCTCTGTGTGTGCACGTGCACGCATATGTGCGTGTGTGGTGCTGCGGATGGAACTCATAGCCTTGCACATGCTAGGCAAGGGTTCCACTGCTGAGCCACACCCCCGCTCCCTCCTCTTTTTTGTTGAGAGATGGAGGTGGAGAGGTGAGCTAATTTTTACATTTAACATCCGTGGCTTTATTGGCAAATAGATGACTAGTTGTTAGAACATGTAAGTAGTTGAGAGCTAGGGGCATGTGGCTAACTGGAAGATCTCAACCAGTAGAGAAGGTGAAGTTGGAAAAGCTGAAAGTTGTGGGTGTTTCCAACTCTGTTTTACTCAGGAAAGACTAGGCTTGGCTGGACAAGAAATAAACCCTTACCCGCACAGTGGCTGAAGATTATGTGTTGAGTTCTTGATCATAAAATGACTGGTGAAGGCTGTTAGGTGCCTTCTCTTTCCAGTAACTTGAGGATCCTGGCTCCCTGCATTCCAAGTTGCCGTCACTTGAACATGAGCCCTTCATGCTTATCACTTCTTGAGGCACCACAGTGGTCCTTGAAGTCTTTGGCCTGCTGCTCACATTTCATTGCATAGAGCCAGCTGCTAGTGCCCCCTAATGGCAAGGCTTCTGGGAAGTGTGGCGTTCTCCTGTACTCAGAAGGAAGAGAACTGAATATAGGCATGGTCAGTTCTTACTACTCAAGGTGCTGTGTTCTCTAACATCTTTGCGAACAGTGCATTTGCGAATATGGAGCTGTCTCTTCTTTGGGAAATACAGGGTTAGGTTCCTGTGAGCCTCTGGTCACATTTTTATCAACCAATCAATGCACTACCTTATTTTATGTGTATTTTTGTTTAAAGGCAACTTAATTAATATATATGTATATCTGATTCATTAACATTGAATTCACAGCCAGTAGCTCTATAACTCATTCCATAAGGAGTAACATGTATCTAGTGAACACATGTATTTTGTTTGTAAGGCATGTTGCAAGCTTCTTGCACTAAGGAACACTAGATAGCACTTCAGTGCTACACTTGGAGGTTATTTCAACAGCAAAATCACCAAGAAAAAGCACAAAAATGTGGCATTAAATAGATTGCAAAAATGAAACTTATTTGCAGTATGAGAGCTATGCTCAATTGTTATAATTTTAGATTGCCTGATGTTATGGTTTATATCTAGATGTCCCCCAAAGCCTCATGTGCTCATAGGTGGAGCTTTGGGGAGGTGACTGGATTGTGGTCCCGTGATACTAGATTATCCCACTGATGGGTTTACAGCTGGGTGTGATGTTGGGAGGTGAAGCCTGGTGGGAAGAGGTGGGTCACTGGGGGTGTGGTACAAGGGTGTATCTCCCTCTTCCCTTGACTTTCTCTCCTCTTCCCATTGCCATGCTATGAGCTCTTTTTCTCCTCTGCCATGCCACTCTGCCATGCTGCCCTGCCTTGGAGCCAGCTGACTACTGACTGAAACCTCTACAAACTGTGAGCTCAAATAAGCCTCTCCTCTTTTAACTTGTAGGTGTTGGGTATTGTGTCCCAGCAATGAGAAAGTAACTAAGACACCTGGTGTGTTAATCAGCTTTATGTTGCTGTGACAAAACACTTGAGATATTCAACTTACAGGGGGGAAGGTTTATTTAGGATCATGGTTTCAGTCCATGGTCTTCTAGCTTCACTGCTGTGGCCTGAAGTAAGGTAGAAACATTGTGGCAATGGAGCAGAGCTGCTCACCTCATGGCAGACAGGGAACGATGGGGAGGGAGTGAGGGGGAGAGAGGGAGACCAGGGTCCCAATACTCCCTTCAAGGGCAGACTCCTATGACTTAACTTCCACTAGGGAGCCGCCTCCTAAAGTTTCTACTATCTCCCAGTAGTACAACAGGCTAGGGACAAAGCTTTCACAGTGGCCTTTGGGAGACATTTAAGACCCAAAACATGATGCCTGAGATTCATTTTGAATATGAGTTGGACCTGCTCATACCAGAGCAGGGCTCAGTCACCCTTGACTCAGTTGCCAGCTCTCTACCTTCTCTGAGTTCCTCAAGTTGGGTGACCCAGATATCTGCCTTATCCAAAGGCTACCGGTGACCACCTCCTTATGAGACAGCTAGATGCAGCCTGCTTGACTTACCTTACTGACCCCACACCCGACATGAACAGTGCTGATAGCCCACAGTGGCCACCTGTCAGTCACAGCGTGACTCCATGCAACTTGTGCCTGCTTGCTCCAAACCCTCCAAATAGAACTTCCTATTTAGGGAGCACTGCTTGTGTAATGTCTTGAACCCAAATAAAGGCTTTGGGCTGCAGGTCTCTTCATCTCTCTCTGCTCCACCCCCCATATCCAGGCTGAGCACATGTCTCGGATGCTCCCTCCCCATTTCCTGTTGGCACTGTGGGGCATGCTGCCCTCCTCCCTGTGGGGTCTGTAAGTGGCCCTCTGCTTCCGGTATGGCATGTGTTCTGTAGTGCTGCCTCCTTTGTGCCTCTCCCTGCCACACATCTGGCCCAAACTTCTTTCCAGGTCAGGGGCCTCCTGGGCAGGGCTATCTTGGTAGAGATAGACAGGGCACTGGGCATCTGTGAGTATAAACAAGTTTCCTGTGAGAAGGACACATGGCCAAGGTCAGTCATTTAGGCCTGAGGCTGTCCACCAGGGTAAAGCAGTATCCTGTGAAAGTCCCACTGCAAACCACTGCAACTCCTCTGGAGTCCATCAGGGCAAGGTGAGAGTTTTTAGCCTCCCTACAGAGAGAGACTTCAAGGTCAAATTAGAAAAAAAATGCAAGGGCTAAAATGTGAAGGCAAAGTGTCACTTTGTTTGACTGTAGCTGTGAATCAGCATGTCAGGTGACTCAAATCTATTGCTATGCCGTGTGTGTCTATGAATGACCACAAAAGCATCATGAGTGTTTGAGTGTGGGGTTATAAAACCTTTTAATGAGTAGGCAAATTTGCAAATACAGAATCTAGAAATGATGATTGACTGCATATTAGTTATCTATTGCTGTACTATGAACCATCTCAGTACTTGGTCCCTTGAAATAGCAATATATTTTGCTCAAGGACGTACCTTTAGGCAGAGTTCAATCAAGGTCAGCTCACCTCTATTCCACTTGGCATCAACTGGGGCACCTGGAAGGCTGGGAGTTGAAATCACCTCAGACTTGCTCACTCACACATGTCTTTTGGCTTGGGAAGATGCAAATAGCTGGAGACTGGAACAACTGGAGCTCTTCAGACATTGACCTCTATGTGGTCACTCTGTGTGGTTCCTCCAGCATGGAGCTTTGGAGAATTCAAAAGTATGTGTCCCAAGACAGTCAGGTGGAAGCTGTTTCTCCTCTTATGACATGACCTTGGATATTGCCTAGAGTCACTTTTGGCCAACTCTGTTGGTTGAGGCAGTCACAAAGGTCCACCCAGGCTTAAGAAGTAGAGACATTAACTCTATATGTTAGTGAGAGTGTGGCAGGTCACACTATATGGAGAGGATGTAAGATGGGAGATATTGCGGAGGCATTTAGGAAAATAAAATCTGCTCCAATGAATGAGTGCTAAAAGCTACCACCACCAGTCTTCTGCATAACACATATGTGGTTCACTTTTTTCACTCATAGCCCTCAAAATGACATACTCATCCCCTTCTCAAGAAAACTGACCCAAAGTCCTCTGTAGCCACCACATCCAGCTTGAAGGTGATGATCTCTGGGCAGTATTCTCCACATATGGCCTTCCACTACTTCTGTTCTCCCTGTGTGTATGTGTGTTTGTGCTGCTCCACCTGGCAGAAGTGGACTCTTATAGTACTCCTGTGTTAGTCAGCTTTCCATTACTGTAACAAATACCCAAGATATCAACTTATAAAGAGGAAAGGTTGATTTTAGCTACCAGTTTTGGAGGTTTCTGTTCATGACTGATTGGCCCCACTGGTTCAGGCCTGTGGTGGCCCATGATGGAAAGGAGCATGTGGCCAAGCAAACTATTTTTCAGGAGACCAGAAGTGGAAGACAGAAGAAAAGACTAGGGTCCCATCATACACTTGAAGGGCACATCCTTAGGGACAAGACCTCTACTAGGCTCTGCCTCTTGAAGATTCCACCACCTCCCAATAGTGCCAAGATGGGGCCCAAGCCTTTAACACATTGTCCTTGGGGCACATTCCAGATCTAAGCTTTAGCCCCTCACCTTGAATCCAGGCTGGACTCCTGGGTCCCTTTGGTCAATAGCACATGGCAGAAGTGATGTCGTGTCAGTTCTGGGCATGGTCCTTGGGAAGGGCTGGCGGCTTGTACCTTTGTGCTCTGGGAGACCAGTGGCATGATGCAAGAATGCTAATGTTGGACCAGTGAAGGGTGAGATGTCATGTGCCAGGAAAGAAGGCCATGTAGGAGAGCACCCAGAGCCAGACCCATGAGAGAAGGTCTCCTGGCCTAGTCACCAGTCAAAGGCAGCTAGGCCCATGATTCCAGCCAGTGCCAGGTAGACCCAAAGATCCACCCAGCCAAGCCCTGCCAGAATGCTAGGGAATTGTGAGAGATAATACGTTACTGCCTAGGCCACTAAGTTTTAGGGTGTTTTGTTACCTGCTAAAAGACCCCTGAAACACTGATGACACTGAGTCATTTCCCCTTCAGGTGCAAACAGTGCTTCTCTTAGTTTGCTAAACTATCAGCCAAACAAGGGAAGTTATCAACATCCCATCCCCCATCCCCAGTCCAGTGATGGAGCAGGGACACAATACTGATACCAGAGGAAACACTAGTGGTCTGAAAAGGGAAGGATGGAGGTCCACAGCAGTCCCTCCACCCCAACACACACACACAGGGAATCAAACTCAGGACCTTGTGCTTGCCAGGCAGGCACAGCACCACTGAGCTACATCCCTGGCCTAATTCTCAGGTCCTATAGTGAAGGTCTTCTACCTGGCAGTGGAGAAGATTCCCACTTTAGGTTTCGTGTTTTCTCCTTTGTCCATTTTTCTCCCTGACTCATGCATGCTCCACTTTTAGTTGGTTCTTTTATTCTATAATCTATCTTCATTTGCCTTATCTAAATGAGTCCTGAGGAAATCTCCTCTTCAAGGGGTCACAAAACATTCTCAGCCTGCTTCCTGCTCATGGTGGGAGCCCAAGGACCATTTTATCTCCATAGCTAATTCAAGAAAGATTTTGTTTGGTCCAAGTTTGAGGTTTCTTTGACAGTACAAATCCCTTAAAACAAAATAGGCCACTGATGTATTTGTTCTGAGTCACTTCCATGTGCTAAAAGCCACATCTAAAGTTCTTTTCAAGATACAGTATTCATACCTGATATATTTCCTTGCTCTTTTACCCCTATACCTTGCTCTCTGAATTTAATGGAAGCCATTTTAAGGTTTCTGGGAATTTGAGGAGGGCCACACCTTTAGCCTGCTCTTTACCTTGAGTCATTTTGTCACTCAGAGGTTTTCTTATCCCTATCTCTTACTATTTGCAAGGGAAAATTTGACAGAATATTATAACAAGATGTCCCACCAAAGCCTTATGCTGTCACAGGTAGGGAGTTTCGAGGTGGTGGCTGGATTAGGATGTGTGAACGTGGATTAAGGGTGTGATACTGGGATTAAGGATGTGGAAATGGAAGCCCTGGCCTGGGTAAGGTTAGCACCAATCAGTAGGCTTGTAACCTGGATGGGATATGAACGGACAGGAAGAACACAGTCTTGCTGCTTGTTACTTGCTGCCTTCTGCCTGCCATGCCATGAACTGTTTTTCCTCTCTGATGCCCCTCTGCCATGCCACCCTGCCTTGGAGCCAGCTGACTATGGACTGAAACCTCTACAAACTGTGAGGTGAAATAAACCTTTCCTCCTTTAACTCTGGGTGTTGGGTATTTTGTCTCAGTAATGAGAAACATAACTAAGACATTGTATAACATGGATCACTATCTTACCAACCTTTGGTATTATTTTCCTTACTGTCTCCTACATGACACTGTAATTTAGATTTTTATTTCAGTAAAACCCATTTCTGGTACCAATTTCTATTTTTCTATAATTTCTAGGCTACACAGCAGAAACAAATGAGGCCCCAAATCTCAGTGTCCTAAGCAATCAGATCTGTATGGGTCACTTATGCAAAGTCCAGTGTGAGTCGGGCCACTCCCCAGGGCAGCTTTCAAGCATGCAGTGAATCTGGGAACCCAGATGCATCTATTCTACCATCTTAATAAATGGCCTCTATGGTTATTACTGAAGGTGACAATACAGCAGGAAGATTGCACAAGAAGTTTTTAATGGCAAGGCCCAGCAGAAGTGATTTATATTATTCCCACTTACATCCCATTGGTTAGAATCCAATCACTTGACCTCAGTCTAACTTGAAGGGAGGCTGGAAAATGTAGTCTTTCTGTGATACCAGACAGAAGAAAATGAAGCAGGCTTTGGTGATGATGTAGGATTACTTCTTTCACACATCCTTTTCAGAGCTCTATTTTTGTTCACCTGTCTCTGTTTATTATTATTACTAATAGTTCTCCCTTGCTTATTTACTGTATCAATGTACCTCTCCAGATAACATTTTCACTAAGGAATATAAAGGACTCTTTTTTTTTTGGTACTGGGGATTGAACTCGGGTCCTTGTGCTTGCGGGGCAGGCGGTGGAACTACTGAGCTAAATCCCTGGCCCCTAAAGGACTCTTAATGTCCTCAGACATGACCCTTCTTAGAGATAGTTGCTTATTAAAACAAATTTAAGCTTTTTTTTTTTTTGGTACCGGGAATCAAACTCAGGACCTTGTGCTTGTGAGGCAGGCGCAGTGTTACTGAGCTAAATCCCTGCTGGCTCATCCATGACTGTCTTTGCTCCTTCTGGCTCCAGTCCAAAGAGAAGAAAGAGGAAATACATGATTGCAACCTCTTTCATTGGTAGTACTCAACCCTAACACACACTCCAGTCCTGTGTGCCTTTACACTATGGCTAGCTTGTCAAGCTGGGACTACATTTCCCAGAACTCCCTTCTCTGCATGGTTTCAAGTTGGGGTTGGATGCAGGAGACATTTGCATGTGATTTGGAAGGCAGTGGGGAAGCACCTGCCACTGTCAGGCTCTGCAGCTAGGTGTGGGCAGGTGCTGCTGCAGCCCACATGTGTGTGTTGATCTCCTGATTCTTGTGTTTGGAGAACAGCCAGGTCTGTAGTTGCTTCGGCTCTTGCTGAAACTTCTCCTTTAGTGTTTCCAGATTCTGAGATAGGTGCATATGCAGTGTGGCTAAGAATGCTAGAGTTTCCCACAAGTAACTCACACCATAGAGGTTGTGTCTCTGGCTAGCATGGATTCTCAGCTACATATAAGATGGAAATAGGACATGGCATGGTTCTTGAGCCATTTCTCCATTGCTGACTGTTGTCTACCCCTTTCTTTAGAGTCCTCTAAAGAGGAGGGCCTTTGTACAGGCCACCAAGATGTTACCAATGGGCAAAGAGCTCTTTTGCTCAATTTGTGTAGGAATCATGAATTGGCGAAGTGTGGCCTCCTGTAGTATCACAGCCCTGAGCTTTGAATGCTAGTGGCTACCAGATCTTTTAGTGGCCCTCCTTGCCTCTTGGAGAAAGCAACTACCAGCAAGCCTTGGAGACTCTTCAGCTCAGTAGAGCTGATAGCTTCTGGCAATTCTCCAGTGCTCTCCACTGTTCTCTACTGCTACCCACTGCTCTCTGCTGCTACCTGCCAGTCCCAGTTGTCAGCTGCTTTTGGTGCCACTCTTTGGTGTTAGCCCTGGCTGCTCACTGCTTTCAGCACCAGCAGTGTTACCAGCCCCAGTTGCTGACAGCTTTTGGCACCAGTGACTTTTGGTTTTACCAGGTCTTAGTGCGCCAGCTCAGCAAAGACTGACCTGCTGAGGGCATGTGCAGGTTGCTCATGATGCACAGTGTCAAACTTTCTGTTTGGTCAAGGGTAAGGGCAGGACCCCTTGTAGACCTAATTGAGCAGGGCTCCAGAGGGACAGAATCATCCAGAGGGGAGTCATCTTGGATAGGTCTACACTAGAAGACTATTGAAGATAAAGCAAATCTCCTGAAGCTGCTGTGAAGTGTTTGGTGTAGCTGGGCTAGCTGCAAGGCATTTGGGGCAGCAGGGAAGGAAAATACAAAGTTCCTCTTGGGTAGCATGGGGCCCTTCTCTCCTGTCAAAGTTGGAGGGGTCTAAATGTGGATTTCAGCTGTTATGTGGGTTCCAGTTCATCTTTGCACTCACCCACAAACAGTTGTGGAGGTGGACTCCAAAACACACCCCCTTAGTGACCCCTGCCTCCTGTATTCACACCCTTGAATAGTCCCACCCATGTTGTCCCCAGTTAGTCCGTGTGATCAGTATAAATATGTCAGAAGTCATGGGATATCACTTTGGAATTAGATTATAAAAGACATTTTACTTTTTGTCTTAGACTCTGTCCTCACCCTTCCCTCCTGTCCTCTCCTGAGTTTACTTGGTCTGTAGAAAACCAGCTGCTATGTCAGGAGCAGGTCCATGGAGAGGTCCATGTGATGAGAAGTTGAAGCCTTTGACCCACAGCCAGCAAGGAACTGAGACCTCCTGTCAACAGCCATGTGAGGCAGCCATCTTGGGAGCAGATCCTCAACCCCCAGTCCAGCCTTTGGGTGATTGTGGCCCCAGCTGACATCTTTCCTGAAATCTCATGAGACTTTGGGCCAGAACAACCCAGCTAAGCTGCTCCTGGATTCCTGACTTGCAAACACTATGAGATAATAAATGTTTGGTTTTTTCCAAGTTACAGAATATTTGGGTCATTTGTTATCCAGCAATAGGTAACTATTACAATGCCCATCTTTCATCTCAGCTGCTGGCCCTACTGCCTTCAAGCCCACCATCAGAAACAGGCCAATCTTCTTACACAGATGGCTTGGCAAGTGCACACAGTTGCATCAAGCCTAATTCCATAATAAATCCCTTCTACTGTATCACTCAGAGTGGTTTCACTTCCCTGATCAAACCCTGCCTGATACCACAGGGAGCTAAGGGGAGAGATTCCCCAGTCCTTTCATCACTGGCTTCTTCTACAGCAGAGGAAGTTCTCAACCTTTGATTAGAACTAGATTAGTTTTTTAAAAAAAAAATATTGTGCTTGGGTCTCTACAAATTTGGATTTAGTTGCTCTGGGGTATGGCCAGGTCATCATCCCAGGTGCTTTTAATGTGCAGGCAGTGCTGAGAGTCACTGGTCTGCAGTCTGGCTGACTCAACTGGCCCTGTTAACCATCCCCTTCCCAGACCTCCTTGGGCACCCAATCCAGGCATCAACAGTAACTTTGAATCAGAGACTCTTGACATCTAGAAGTAGGGGCCATGTGGAATCTTCTCACTGGTGGCAGTGGCTGCAATGAGACTGAGTTCTTAGGGAGGCAGGCTGATGTTTCCTTTTCTGTCAAGAGAAGGGCTCTAAGAATGAGATCCAGACCCTAGTCCTCAGGTTGGGTGGTCCGCAGAGAGGCTCTGAGGTGGAGGTTGCTGAGCAAGCATTTTCTAGGGATGCACCCCTAAGATCAACACCCCTAAGCCAGTGACGGAAGCAAGGTTGGGCAGAGGAGGACTTGAGCTGGGATGTGGTCTAAACAGGAAGTCTCCATGGTCCTCGGGAAGGCTTTGACCAAGAATGACCTTTCATTGATGCTCGCATTTGAGCTGAGGAGGCTGGGCCTTTGTAGCCCCAACAGGCTGGTCCTTGAATGTGGTCTGCCCCAAGGAAGAGGTTGTGACCTTGGGTGAGTCAGCTTTCTGGGCTGAAGGCAATTTATGGAGTGGAACTCACTTAGTTGTGTGTGGCCCACACCTCAATAGTTGAAGGAATGAGACTTCCTAGGTCTAGAAGGGAGGGTTGTCTTAGTCTACTCATGCTGCTATAACAAAATAACACACACTAGGTGGCTTATACACAACAGACATTTGTATCTCATGGAGCTGGAGGCTGACAGGCCAAGATCAAGGTGCCAGCAGACTTGGTGTTTAATGGTGTCTTCTTGGTTTATTAACGGCCATCTTCTTGCTGTGTTCTCATCTGGCAAGAGGCAAAGGCCTCTCTGGGTCTCTTTTTAAAGGGCACTAATCCCATACAAGGGCCCACCCTCATGATCTCATTACCCCCAAAGGCCCCACCTCCTAATACTATCACTTTAGCAGTTACAAAGTCAACTTATGAATTGGGGGAGTCCTTAGCAGAGAAGATCTGAGCAGTGCACCCTAGTGAGTGCTGCCTTCTTCCAGTGCAAAGATTCTGTGACTGTGATCCCATGCCCGGGGGTCTGTGTGGAGAAGGGGTGCATTTCTGACTCTTTGGCTAGGGTAGGCATCAGATACCCCAGGAGGGCGAGTAGCTAGAAGCTTCCAGGAGACTAAGAGCTTGATTAAAGCAAGACAACTTTCCTTAAAACCACCTTCACCATTAGCAGAAGAAGGTGTAAAACCAACTTGCTCCAAAGCAGCAAGGCCCCCTGGGAGAAATTAAAAGGAACTCTTGGAGGAAGGAGTGGCTTCCAGAAGGAAAGTCTCCCAGGTATCACCCTTCACTCCCCAGATCATGGAAGATAGCAGAGCTGCCAGGGTCTGCAGTCGCCATGGTAATGGTATCTCAGATTCCAACCAAATATAAGCCGCTGGCTGGCCTGTCAATCACACAGCATTTCCATTTACAATGGGACTCGGATAGGTGCCGGGCAGGGGTGGGGAAGGCAAGGGACCTCTCTTGTGCGTACACAGTGGGTTCGCAGGAGCGTTTATGCTCAGGTGTGTGTCTTCGCATATATAAGTCTTAATGAGCACCTCCGTTTACAGGCCTGTGGTCACAAGCCTGGAAAACCAACTTCAATACTTTTGTGTGCTCTGTGCTGGAGCTGGGGTTGGGGCTGAGTGTCCAAATGCCAGACCCACTTCCTATGAATGTCAGATAGAGTCGAATATTCTAATTACGAGAAATGTTCTAGGGCCTCTTCATTCTATTTCAAAATATCAGCAACTGCCATTGTCTACTCATTAGAAAGTCAATTCTTCAGAGAAATTTTCTACCTTCAATAGCCTCATTTAAAATGCAAATATACTCATGTGTCAATTAATAACAGGGACACTTCTGAGAATGCATCATTTCATTGTTGTGTGAACATCACAGAGTGTACTTACACAAACTAAGACTAGATAATGACATCACTAGGTGACAGCAACTTGTGGGGCCACCATCTTCTATGTGGCCTGTCGACTGAAACATCTTTATGTGGCGCATGACTGTGATCGTTAGTCACTGATAGACCACAAATAAGTGAAGAAAGAGAGGAGAGCTGGACCTGCCTGAGGGGGGAGTTCTCTAGCTAGATAGCAGTTTACATAGCAGCTGCCCAGTGTATTTGTATGAGTTTATGAATGCATGGAATGTATGAATAAATAGAGAGCAATATTGGAGGGCGGCAGCCATGAGAGATTCTGGGCTGATGGGGGAGCAGAAGAGTTTTTGGCATCAGCTTCAAGTCAGTTGCATTCAATTTATTGAACAGCTCCCTCAATGGGGCTGGGCTGCCTAGGTGAGTAGAGGAGATGGGCCCTCCCTTCCCTCTGTGCGCTCACAGTCTGTTGGGGGAGAGTTTGTCTCTTCAGGTTGCTGTAACAAAATGTCATCAGCTGGGTGGCTTAGAAGCAACAGAAATTGATTTCTCACAGTTCTGGAGACTGGGAAATCCAAGATCCAGGTGTCCACAGATTTGATGTCTGGCGAGGGCCCATTTCTTTCTTTCTTCTTCTTCTTTTTTTATTTTTTTGGTACTGAGGATTGAACTCAGGACCTTGTGCTTTTGAGGCAGGTGTTGGCACCAGTGAGCTAAATCCCTGGCCCACTAGGGTCCATTTCTTGGTTCATAGATGGCGCCTTCTCCCTGCATTCTCCAATGGCAGAAAGAGCAAGGGGCTCTCTCTCCTGTGCCTCTTTTATTTATTATTTTTTATTATTTGGCAGTGCTGGGGATGGAACCCAGGGCCTCATGCACTCTAGGCAAGAGCTGTACCACACCCCAGACCCACTGGCCTCTTATATAAGGGCACTAATCCCACTCATGAGGGCTCCACACTTATGGTCTCGTCACTTGTAAAGGCTTCACCTCCTAATGACATCACCTTGAGGGCTAGTACCCCAACACATGGATTTTGGGAGGATACAAACATCCAGTCTGTGAGGAGCTCTTCCGTGGGTTTCCTCAATGCAGGACAGAGCTGCAGTGCTTTAGTTAGGTTGGGACCCCAGGTCACCCCCATAGTTCTGGCCTTTGAAGAGTTTCAGCCGCACTCGCTCTAATCAACCCAATGTCTTGGTTTAGCTCCCCCAGAAGCAAGGATTTAAGTGCAGACTGGGCATTTAGGAAGTATCCGAGAAATGGAGCAAAGGAATGGGGTAGTAAGATTGGGGATAGACAAGGTCAGATGTGGAATTTGCTGGGAACAGGGTCCCAGTGTGTGTGTGTCTGGGGTTCAACCCCACTGGGGACATCCAGGAATCCAGGCAGTGCAGAAGTCTCAGAAGCAGGCAGCTATCCCAGCAAGGAGCTGGGGTGATTCTCCACCAGTCCCTGTTTGCTGTTGCCTGAGGGCTGCTCTGGGGAGACTTGGCTCTGGTCTGGCACCCTACCTCCCTCGGCAGTGCAAGAAAGCCCTTGGGAGGAGGCGAGTTGCAGGTCCCAGCAGAATGTGGCATGTCCCAGAATGATCAGCACCTGGGGGACCAGGTATCCTCCACCAGTATCCTCCACATCTTATGTGGCCCTGCCAGCAGGGTGACCAGAATAGGTGTCCTCTGGATGCCCAGGAAGCCCCTCGGCAAAGAACTTCAAGTTGCCGGGCTGGAACTGGGTCAGGGCAAGAGAGTCAGGGCATCTGGACTGCTGGCTGAGTAGAACTGGCTGCCAGGGACCACCAAAGCAGAGATTTATTTCTCTCTTACTTGAGACAAGTCACATTGTGGCCTACTAGATGACAGACATTTGCAGGGGTCTCTGCTTTCGTCCCCTGCCCACCAGCTTCTGTCTGTTCCTGACCCCTTGGCTGGGTTCTGCTAGCTCCCCTGGCCTGGCAAGCACTCCTGGCTTCCTCTGATGGCTCCACACTGCCAGCCCCAAGACCTGCTTTCCCACTGACCTCAGGGGCTGCTGGGAAAAGTTCTCCCAGCTAGTCAGGATTTAGAGGAGACCTGACTACCATGGGCTCCATCCCCTCCAAGTCCTCAGGACAAACGGGTAAAGGATAGAGGGGACAAATCAGGAGGCAGGAAGCTGCCAACTTCCTTATTCTACTCTGCCGGGATTCCCACCCATTCCCACCCTCCCTGGCTGTTGGGTTCCAACAGCTGCTAGAGGACTTCCTGAGAGTCCAGGGCTGTACGGAGCATGCTGGGATTAGAGAGAAACCCAGTCAAGCCTGTGACACTCACCTGGGGGGCCGCTTCTGTGCTCAGCAGCTGTGAGTGGCAACCAGGGTAAAATCCCACTGGGCATGTCTGGGAGACAGCAGTTTTGACCTGTATAGGCCAGAGCTCCAAGAACCATGATGAGCTGGGAACACACCAGATTGCTGAAAACTGGAAGATGAGCGCCAACTCTGGATGAACAGGCTTGACCTGCCCAGGCCTTGAACAGCCCTAGGTACAGCCTCGCGTCAGTGAGCGTCGGCCATAGGAGGCTCTGCCACAGGGCACTGTTCATCAAGGCAAGGCGGGACTGTATGGTCTGCTGCAAAGTTGACCAGGAATTTCTGGTTGTTCCACAATCTGCTGGCATTGAGGTGTTGCCCCTAGTTGCAGTCAGTGGTTGACTTCTGGGCAGATCTGATATGCTGCGCTGCCCTCTACGTCTCCCGTGTGGGCTCACTCAGGTCCAACCACTGACCCCAGGAGAAGGGCTTTGGCCACAAGCAAACAGCTCACGAGGGACCCCTGGCCTTGTGGATTAGAAAAGCAAAAGTCCTCAGTCACCTTGCCCTGGAGGTCTGGTCACTCTAGTATTAATAAGGTCGTGTCACCAGGGACTACAGAGGCTCCCGGATTTAGCAATCTTCTAATGCAGCTTCCTCATGCCACCACCGCCAATCAGACCAGGGAGGTCAAAAGACAGGAAGTGAGGCATCTTTGGGAAGCTTGGTGGGAAGGAATTCAACATTTATGATTGTTTTGTAGCACTCTCCATTCTCACCCCAACTCCCCACCCTTATCCTGCCTTTTTGTGGTGCCCAGCAGCAAATGACTAACACTTTTGTAGTGCTGAGTAGTTTTCATAGCTTCATAAACACCCTCTCACTTCCCTGCCCAAGCACATTCTGATCTGTGGAGCAGGCATTATGATTCCCTCTGTATAGATAAGGTTATCTATGGAGGCCCAGAGAGGCCACAAGACTTTGCCCCAGAGTGGGTACATGTTTTAGTCAGGAGTACATATATAGACCCAAAATAGCTTTGGCTTAAACAAAATAAGTTTGTTTTTCTTTCCCACCCCTAAGCATAGGCAGCTCTGCTCCACAAAGTCATAGGAATCAAAGATCCATCTATGGTTCTGCCATGGTTTTCGTGATTCAATATGGCAGCTAGAGCTCTGAGCATCACATCTGCATCCCAGGGAGCACAATGGAAGAATAGGTAAAGAATAAAAAGAGAGAGGACATTGATGTCCTTCCCTTTCAAGGATACTTCCTGAAAGTTGCACTCAATACTTCTGTTTTTACTCCAGAACCTAGTCCTGTGGTTACACCTAACTGCAAAGAAGGTTGGGAAATGCAGTCTTCATTCCAGGTGACCATGTACTCAAGGGAAAAACTCAGGACTGTATTTCTATGAAAAGAGGAAACTAGATATTTCTGCTGCAGTGGCTCCCATTGAGGAGAGAGATTAGCTTTTAAATCGTTTGTTTTTTTCCCCAACTCCAAACCCTGCTTCGTTTCCCCCCATGCCATATGGTGTTTCTTACCTGTGTGAATTCACAGAATCATAAAATTTCTTGATTGGGACAGTCCTTGGGGATTCTCCTGTTTTCCTCTGGCTGGGTCCTTCCCCATTCTGACCTCCTTCTCCTGGATACCATGTTGCCAGTGGACACCTCTCTCTCAGCATGGCTTTGGTTTTAGGGTGGCTATTTCAGTGTGTACCCTAATGGTCCCCTGAAAAATAAAGGAATTGGGCTCAATAGCCTCTGAGCTCATTTCCCCAAACCTTTCACAACCCTCTTTTCTCTGGTCTTCTACCAGAGAAGCTGGAAAATGAAACTGCTCCTCTTCCCAAACTCTTACAGCTGAGCAAAGGATTGAGCAGGAATGGACTGGTAGGAGGCTTCATGAACTAATGGGGAAAACCCCTCAAAGGGCTTCCTTATAAAGTCTAAAGTTTGAAGCTTGGCCATGCTGTCACCAGCTGTGTGATCTCGGATAAGTTACCTAACATCTCTGAGCTTCACTTGCTTTATGTGTAAAGTAGGAGTGATACTATTCACTTCTCAGCAGTGCCGAGCAGGTGGAGGCCCTGTGCCAAGTTCCAAAGGCGGATGGTACCATCATCAGAAGGGCAGCTGGGCACAGTGCTGATGGGGCTCTTGGTTTTCTGTCCACGGGCCCAGCTCTGGCTTCCTTGAGGGCCAAGATGCCTCCTCTGTCCCTCTCTCCCCCATCACAGTCACTCTTGGTGACCAGTAGTGATCATGATCAGGCTGGAGCCCCTCAAGGAAGCAGACTAATTGGTCCTGGGGGAGGTAACTTGGACCACCCAGGCTGGCAGCTCAGCATGGATGAAGGCCACTTCTGTGGACACTAAACATTCTCCAAAATATGGGGCTGGGCTGATTGTGCTGGGTCACAGCGGGGCGGGGACACTGCAGCTGAGCCTGAGGGGCTGTAGATGAGAGACCTAGAGGTGGTACCCAGTGCCCACCCTGAGCCAAGATGTGCCTCCCCGTGCTAAGCCAGGTTGTCCTCTCCTGGGAAGGAGCCACCTGGGCAGCACTTTCAAGTTTCTTAAAATAGACCCAGAAGGGTCCCTGCTGCCCACACTGGGGAGCCCGGGCTTTTCCCTCCCCTGCCAGGGCACAGTGCCCCTGGCCAGTGCTGCCAGGCATCACTGGCTGATCTGAAGGAGGCCGGGTCCTTTGATGACACCGCCTGGTGGCTCAGCGCTGAGTGAGGCATGAAGTGCTAATTGAGCTGCTTGATCAGGACAGGCTGGGGCCGACCTTGTCTTCTTAGCATCTGGGCATGTTCCGAGCTGAATCAAGCTCCCCTTGGAAATCATATATTGAAGTCCTAACCCCCAGGACCTCAGGAGGTGACCCTACCCCTTAGATGGTTTGACTGAAGAGCATGCTCCAAATACTGCATCTGGGTGTTCTCCCAGTTGGGGCTATGCACTCCATCCTCTCTGGTGACACTGGGCAGTGGTGGCCCCACAGCTCCCTGTCAGCCCCGAGATCTCAAGAGAACATAGCCACGCTCTCTGATGTGCTTGCTGCCGAGCTGGGATGGACCCTGGCCTCTGTGTGTTCGATGCATTTTCAACTTGCAGTATTTTCCCCTTCCCATGGGTCTGTTGTAGCCATATGGATGCAGGGAGTGGCTTCATTTGGAGATAGGGCCTCTGGAGAGGTAATTAAGCTAAATGAGATTGTTAATACCTGGCCCTAATCCACGGTGGCTGGTGTCTTTATAAGAAGAGATTAGGACACAGACACGCACACAAGAAAGGGCGTGTGAAGACACAGTGAGAAGACAGCCACATGCAAGCCAAGGACAAGAGGCCTCAGAAGGAACCTGTCAACATACTGACCTTGGACAGCTAGTGTCCAGGATCATGGGACAAGAAACGTCTGCTGCTTAAGCCACCCAGTGTGTGGCACTTCCTTGAGGCAGACTAGTAGGGGCTCTTATAGCTCCTGGCTGGGCCTTCGTTCTGCAGAAAGGAGAAAGAGAAAGAAGAACAGCAGTTTGAGTTGATGGGCATCTCTCACTCATCTTCTCTCATCTATAAGTGCTATATGAATGGTCTCTGTTGGAATCATAACCAGGACCTATTAATAATAATAATCAACCTAAACGTATTGGGAAACTTTCTTTAAGAAAAAGAATGCAAGCTGGGTGCATTGGCACAAGCTGGGTGTGGTGGCACACACCTATAATCCTAGCAGCTCAGGAGGCTGAGTCAGGAGGATCACAGTTTCAAGCCCAGTTTGGGCAACTAAACAATTTAGGAAGATCTGGTCTCAAAATAAAAAATACAAAAGGGCTGGGGATGTAGCTTCATGTTAAGGCTCTGGGTTCAATCCCCAGAACCACAAGAAGGAAAAGAAAAGGAAAGCAAATTTGCAAAAACAAAACCTGGGATGAAAATGGACATTTAAATGGGAAGAGAAATAACAATTGGGAAGTTGAAAAGCTCACAATGACCTCAAACTTCACAAACTAAAAAACATTATAGTATTTTTACTAATTAACTGGAACACTTTTGTGTTTCCATTTTTTGGGCTGCACCTTTTTGATCATCTTTTGACACGATGGTCCTTTTTAAAGCATTGTTTTCTATACAGACAATAGAAAGATCATTCAGTCGTTCCTCCGGTGTGCTTGACTGGCTTTAAATAAAAATACTGATAGTATTGTAAAGTTTCTTTCAGGTTCACTCGTTGTCACTGGCAATTAGTTTCCATTGTGAGGTAATAAGAGTGACATTTCGAAGAATCTGCACATCTTCTTTTTCTAGTTTATGTTTTTGGCTACTACCGAGATAATTCTGCCTTTCTATCTATCCTATTTGCATTTTGGTATGATCAGTAATTATAAAAATTATGGATAGAATTGTCATAAAATTAAGGTGCACATATTGTGTGGCATATTGAATAATAAAATAATGCTATGTGAGTTGATGTACTTATAGATTGATGTTATTATCCTAAAATAAAATATTATCAATAAAATAATGTTTCATTAATTGATGCACCCATGAACCCGTTATGTGCCACTTTTGTTGTTGTTGCTGTTACTGAGGACTAAACGCAGGGCCTTTGCATTGAGTTAGATCCCCAACCCCTTTTTTTGGAGACAGGATTTCACTGAGTTGTTAAATTTCCCAGAATGGATTCAAACTTGCAATCCTCTTGCCTCAGCATCTCAGAGTGCTGGGATTATAGGTGTGTGCACCCCACCCAGCCTGTATGCCACCTTTTTCTGTATCCACCAGACTCTATCAGGACAAGATGGATCAGGCATGCTAGAATGCAATGGGAAACACAATGGGATGCCTAGAACTTACTTCTCAAACAGACACTACTTGGGTTGGTAGGACTGTTACAGTTGCCCTAAAACACACAAATCCCAAGAAATGCTATTATGTACATTTCCTGTCAGATAAGAAATAAAAATATATGGTGCATTATTAATTGCATATGCTGCATTATTGAGTGCTTCTTGACAGAAACAAATTTCCGTCTCCGCGAAGCATCAGTGAGAATGGATTTGTCACTTACAATTTTCCTCATCTGATGATTGGGAGGTTTTCCAGACAAGCTTCCGGCTCCACGCATCTCAAGCGTGGCTTCTCCCGCTGCCTGCCTGGTTTCAGGGCCTGGGAGCCATGGGACACTGGCTGATTCTATTTCCGAAACAGTCATAACCAGACCTCTCCTCGCAAGTCTCTTCTTGTGATGGGACATTGACATTCCTCTCACTGAGAAGTGGGGCTTCCTTGTCTTCCTTCCCCTTCTCTGAATGGGCCTGTGACTGTAGCGAGTGTCACTGTGTAACTTCTGAGGTAGGTCACATAAGGCACTACAGCTTCCACCTGACCCTCTCGGGACGTGCGCCCTGGGGATACTGGCACCATGGAGAGGCCACAGCCAGGCAGCTAAGGTTTCAGCCAAAGATCCCCACTGAGCAGCAGGTATGTGAGGGCAGAGCCCCCAGATGATTCCAGCCACTCTGGATGATGTCATCATGTAAAGCAGCGACAAAATGTCCCGGACAAGCCCTGGCCACTGCAGATTCGTGAGCAAAACAAATGATTGTTACTGTTTTAACCCACTGAGCTCTGGGATGACTTGCTATGTTGTAATACATCCGGGACAGGCAACATTTACGTCTCACAATGACCTCTAGCACACACAGTCACATCTCCACAGTGGGTGAATCAGCCCAGAGGACAGTAGTGTCCCCGAAAGCCATTTCTGCACTGCCATGTGTGATGGTCCGCACTCACTTTGCACAGAAGGGGCTGCAAACCTACAAACAAAAACCTCCTTGTAGCCTCACTTCCACTTCCCTTTAGCCGGATCCCTACACCAGGGAACCCCAGGGAGGCATGACAAAGTCAGACTGGGAACAGGCAATGGTCCGTACAAAACATCTAAGCACTCTGCTACCCTGGAGCCATGCTTGGAAGGTGCCAGTGGAAGCGTGGGACCTGAAGTGTCGCCTTCTTTAGGTTCACAGCATGTCCATTCCCATTGCCAAAACTCCCTGACTGCTTGTAAGTGCTAAGCCCTTTACACGAATGGCCCTATGTGAACTGAAACTATGATCCTCTGGGCAAGTACTAGGCTCATTCTTATTTTATAGGTGAGAAAAATAAAAGCCCATTGTCATTCAAATATGTTCAGTGTGGACTTACTGGGCATCTGGCTTTAAAATGAAAATTTTATTATCTTGAAAGTGCAAAGGATCTGCAAATCCATTATGGTGTTATACTTGTGACAACCTTCCAGGCACAATTCTTATGGGCATTTTACAGAAATGTAAACTGAGGTGAGGCCCTGAACTGGGACTGTGATGAATACCAAGAAGTAGGAGATGCAATGTTTACCCTCAGGAGGCTGGGCTCCTCCAAAAGGCTAAGAAATGCTTTTAAGATGGAGAAAGTAACTAAAGATGTGAAGACGTTAGGGCCACAGGAGGGAGGAGTCCTGAGGCACTGTGGTAACAGCAAACGGGGCTTAGTGTGGATCTCAGAAGTGGCTTCTGGCTCATTGGAAATTTGAGCATAACCCTAACAGTCCACCTGTCAAGGATGTGTTGCCCTTGCTGCTGGACTAGTGTGGCCTCTTTGGGTGCATTCACAGATAAAAAATGAAACTTCACTGAGAGTCTGGGTCTAAGACCCTGAGCTGGCTTCTGGTCTCAGCATGGAAGAGCTTTGAGCTAAAAATACTCACATCACCAGCTACTCCCATTCCTTGAGAATCTGCCCCCTCCATAGGCAATTTCCCCCTGACTTGACCCTCTTCAAACTTCAAAACAATCATGCAGATGAGCATTATTATTCTCCTCTAACATTTTTACTCTTAATGGACACATAATTGTACATATGCACGAGGTACAGTGTAATGTTTCCATAGGTGCACACAACATGAACAAGGGACAAATGAAGGGCTATGAGTTATCCCAGTCCATAGGTGTTAAATTGAAGCTTTGCTGTCTCTGCTCACATGCTCTCCACTCAGGTTAATGCTGTAGTGCTGTGATCTAGAGAGGATCCTGGGAAGTCAGAGTGGAAAGGCAGAAAGGCAGTCAGTTTGGCAGAAAAGGGAAAGCCTTGTGTTCAGAGGGTGGGGCAGAGAGGTTCCGGGAGACATCTGGGGCAGATAAGCAAAGGCAGAGCTTGACAGAACACTGCAGTCAGGCCCAGGATGGGGCTCGAGCAGAGAAAGTGTAGTGGTGATGGAAGATGGTTTCTTCTTGCCTATTTGATGCTTTTATTGGATGCTATTGTACGGTGATGTCTTTTTTCATTTCCTGCATATTTTGCCACGTTTGCAAATAGAAATGCAATCGACTTTTGTATATTCACTTGGTATCCCATGACCATGCTAAATTCATTCATCAGTTCCAGTGATTTGTTTGTATATTTCCTTGAATGTTCTACAGATGCAATTGTATCAGCTGAGTACAGGGTTCTACTTTTTATTTTTTTTTCCAATTTTGATACTTTGTTTCTTTTTCTTGTGTTATTGCACTGGCTAGGGCCTCTAGTAAATGCTGAATAGAAGAATGAGTGTGGACATCTTTGTCTTATTCCCACACTTAGAGGGAAAGCAGTCAGTGCAGGATTTTTGTAATGTCCTTTTTCAAACTGAGAAAATTCCTTTCTCTTTCTAATCTGCTGAGATGCTCTATCCTGAATGAGTCAATTCTTAAAATTTATGCCCTGGTCTCAGCTGTATCCTGGGGAACTGAAGAGGATTGTAACTTTTGATTCATGGGTACAGCAGTTATTGCTCCGGGGTACTTAGGAGATTAGGGAGGCAGAAGGCCAAAGGCCTCAGTAGAACATGGCGTGTCCTACTGAATGGAGACTTCCCAGTGTCAACAGCAGAGAGAGCTCCACTGGGTCTAGGCAGAAAGGGCAGAGAGGGACCACAGGGACTGGTTCCAGGACACTGGTGAGGCAGTGTCATGGAAAAGTCTAGAAACAATTGAGGATGTGGAAAATGAGGGTGCTTCTCTCAGCTAGAAGGCCAGTGGGGCTCACTACGAGCTTCTTTTTTTTTTTTTTTTGGTACCGGGGATCGAACTCAGGTCCTTGCACTTGCAAGGCAGGCAGCGGAACCACTGAGCTAAATTGCCAGCCGTTCACTATGAGCTTTGGATTTAAAAAGGGGGTATGGGTGAGCTGCTCCCAGCCCACAAGAGGAGGCTTCCGGGCTGCTGTACCACGCCCACCAGCATAGAGGAGGAGCCGCACGGGTGCCAGCAGCACCACCCCCCTGTTGAAATGAGAAGACACGTAAACAAGTCTCAAAACCAGACTTCCAGATCACCTATAGCAACCCCAAAGGGAAACAAGATGGAACACTCTGATACTCAACCACCTGGACTCCCTGAATTAGCAACAAAAGAGGATCTGGAAAAAATAAAATCAGAAATAATTTCTCAGATAACAGCAGAGATTGTGCATGTAGTGCAAGACATGATTAATAAATCTAGAGAGGCGCTCAGGAACATGATGGAATCCCAACATAAGAAACGAATGGAATCCATAAAACACATGCAAACAGATTTCCAGGAGATTAAAAACTTCATTGAAAGTCTGCACAGCAGAATGAGCCAATCTGAGGACAGAATTTCAGATATAGAAGATAAGATTGCAATTAGTGACCAGGAAAAGAAAAATTGCTTTAAAATTTTAAGGGACCATGAGAAATCAATCCAGCAGCTGCTAGACAATGCAAAGAATAACATAAGACTGATTAGAGTCAATGAAGAAACAGGAGAGAGTCCAGACAACATAAATAACTGTTCACAGAAGTGATGGCAGAAAACTTCCCAAGCAGGGAACAAGAACTTGACATATAGATAAATGAGGCATGTAGGACTCCAACTAGCCTCGATCAAAAGAAAATCTACACATAAGCATATAATTGTTAAGATTCCAGAAACCCAGCAGAAGAACAAAGTTCTACAAGCAGTTAGAGAAAAGAAACAAATCACATACAAAGGAAAGCCCATCAGAATCACAGCAGACTTCTCAACACAAACCCTCAAGGCAAGAAGAGCTTGGAGTGATGTATTTCAAGCCCTAAAAGAAAACAGCCTCCAACCCAGATTGATGTACCCTGCAAAATTATCTTTCAAAATTGATGGAGAAATGAGATACTTTCATGACAAAGAGCACCTTAGGAACTTCATGAATACCAAGCCAGCACTCCAAAAAAATGTTAGACATTATCCTAGGAAAAGACTATGAGGATCACAACCCCAGGAAGCCCAGCAGAATGAATTCATCAGGCACAAAAAAGAAATTAAATGCAAAGGGGGAGAATCCACCAAAAAGAAAAAGTCATGACAATGATAAGTCAATATGTATGAGTTATAACCATCAATGTTAATGGTCTCAATTCACCAATCAAAAGAAATAGACTGGCAGAATGGGTCAAGAACCAAGATCCAACAATATGCTGCATACAAGAAACACATTTAATTCAAAAAGAAACTCATAGACTGAAAGTTAAAGGGTGGAAAACAATACTCCATGTGACAGGAACCGCCCCCCAAAAGCAGGAGTAGCTATCCTCTCTGCAGATCAAGTGGATTTCAAATGAAAATCTAAAACACTCTGGTCCCAAGAATTTCAGATAAGGGATACTCAACTTGTATGTACAAATCTATTGTGAACATGTGTTTTCATTCCTCTCAAGTAAAAAGAACAGGACTGTTGGTTCTTAACAGTTATTCAAGAAATTTCTATATTGTTTTCCAAAATGGTTTTATCATTTTACATTCACATTAGCAGCATTAGAAAATTCTAACTGGTTCACACCTAAGCTGACATTTGTTCTTTTAAAACTTTTAACTTCATCTCCCTAATGAGTGTATAATTCAATCTTGTTATTGTACTGATTAGTATTTTTCTGATTCTAGTGTTGCACACCTTTCCTTGTGCTGTAGTGGCTATCTTCTTGTGTCTACTTTTTAATTGAGTTGTCTATTAATGAGCTGTTAGAGTTCTTTATATATTCTGATCATGGGTTATATGTGTTATAAATATGGTCTGCTTAAGGACTGCTTTTCATTTTCTTGACGATGTCATTTAACGTTCTAAATTTTGATGGATTCTCATTTATCAATTTTTTTCTTTTATATCCTAGGAAATTCTTGCCTACCCTAAATTCATGAACATTTTTCCTTATAATTTCTTCTTAAAGTTTTATAGTTTTAGTCTTTCATATTTAGGTTCATAGATCCTTTCAAGTTATTTTTATGTATGGAAATAAAGGGTTGAGGTTAATTTTTTTATATACAGATACCAGGTGTTCTAGTGCCATTTGCTGAAAGCACTGTCTTTTCCTCTGCTCTTGAATTGAGTTTATGTTCTATAAAATGTTAATGTTAAATAATCTTTCAAAACTCAGTAGACCATATATGTGTGGTTCTATTTCTAGATTCTCTGTTTTATTCCAATGATCTATATGTCTTTCCTTACACCAACACTGCCTTGATTACTGTAGCTTTAGAGGAAGTCTTCCAGCACTGATTTTTTTTTCTTTTTCTTTTTACTTTTCTAGGTCCTTTGTACTCCTACATAACTTTTAAATTTCAATATCCAATTCTGCATTTATAGCAAGTATACATAAACCTGAATTTTTATATATACCTTGTGTTTTCTAATCCTGCTAAATTCAAATACAAGTTCTAGGGACTCCTAGAGATTTCTTAGCATTTTCTCTCTAGATGATCATTTCATCTACATATAAAGACTTCACTTCTACTTTGTCAATCCTATACTAATTGTGTCATTTTATTGCTAGGCTGTTTTGGTTTGGGCCTATGTTTCAAAGTTTAATGGACAGATGAAGAGTAGGCATATCTACCCTTGTTCCTCACCTTAGGGAGAAAGCCCTGTATCTTCTCCATTCATATAAGGCATTTTTGCTGGAAGTATGGAATACATGTCTTTGATCTGTTGAGAAGGTTCTGTTCTACTTCTAGTCTCCTGATAGCTTTTACCATGAACAGCTGTAGAATTTAGTCCAATACTTTTTCTCCAACTAGTGACAGGTTCATATGGCTTTTTCCTTTCCTCTGTTAAAATGATGACTTTTGGGGTGGATCTTCCAATGCTGAAGCAACACTGCCATCCCTATAATAAAACTGCTTTCTACATACTGCCAGATCTGACTTCCAATAGTTTGTTTTGTTAAACAAATTTCTGTCTATGTTCATACTTTTTTCTTCTATTATCTTTATCCAGTTTTAGTATTAGCACAATGTTGATTTCCTAAAATGAGAGGAGAAGTGTTCCTTCTTTCTTCTGCTTTAAATGTTTGATATAAATTAGCAGTTAAAATGTATATGAGCCTGTTGTCATATAGGTAGGTTTTCAAGCTAGGAATATACTTTCTTTAATAGGTGCTATTCAAATTTTATATTTCCTCCAGAGTTAGTTTCATTAATTTGTCTTCCAAGGTACTTCTTAGAAGTTGTCCAATTTATTTCAAAAACGATTTTTGTAATATGCTTTCTATATCCTTTTAAATTCTGTAAAATCTGTGGTAATGTCTTCTAGATCTTGATAGTGCAATTTAAAAAATGTATAATTGATATTGTGTAATAGGAAGAAAAGGTCTAAAGGAGTAGGGGAAGTGGGAGGGGTAGGGGAAAGGAAAGAAGGGAAAAGAAAAAATATGAGAAAAGAAAAAAATGGAAACAAAGTCTTTGCAAATAGGGAAGGGTGGAGGGGGTGAAGGGAGGGGAGGGGAAGGGGAAAAAATAAGAACAAGATACTCATGTAAAGGTACAAGATCCCAATGATGAATATAACTGTATTTTATACCTGAAATGTATCAATAAACTTAATGAGAAAAAAAGGGGGTATGATTAGTATCAGAATTTAACTGGGGAGAAGAAACAGTAGTTCATTCCACTTTGGGGTATGGGAAAATTTTAAATAACTATATTTTCAAACACAAAGGAAAGTTAAAAGAGTAGCACAAGGAAACATATGAACATCCACCTTCCGCACCTGGTTTGAATATTCTCTCTAAAATTCATGTTGAAATTTAATTGCCACTGTACCAGTATTAAGAGGTGGGACCTTTAAGAAGTGATTAGGCCATGAGGGCTCCACTCTCAAGGTGGGACTAGTACTGACATAAAAGGGCGAGTTCAGGCTTCTTTGTTGTTTTGCCATGTGGAGAACAGTTTCCTCCCCTCTGCAAGATGCACTGTTTAGGGTGCCATCTCAGAAGAGGAGACCAGGCATTCAGCAGACACAAAACCTGCTGGTGCCTTGATCTTAGACTCTCCAGCCTAAGATCCAAAATTGTGAGAGTTCTATTGTTTATAGATTTCTCAGCCTGTAGTATTCTATTATAGCAACACAAAACATACTAAGACACCACAACATAGCCATCAACTGCTAACATTTTGCCATGTTTGCTCTGTCTTTTTTTGTTTGTTTGTTTTTGGTACCAGGGATCGAACTCAGGACCTTGCCCTTGTGAAGTAGGTGGTGGCACCACTGAGCTAAATCCCCAGCGCTGCTCTATGTCTTTATATAAGGTTAAACTGCATTCTATTAGTCATTTTATTGTCACTGGGCCAAACTACTTGACACCTGAAACTTAAAGGAGAGTTTTATTTTGGCTCAGTTTCAGTGGATTCAGTCTACAGTAGGCTGGCTTCAGGCAAAAAGGGCATGGTAGAATGGCACAGAGGGGGAAAAACTGGTCACTGCATGGCAGCCAGGTAGGAGAGAGAGAGAGAGATGGGGGTGGGAGAGGAGGAGCCAAGGACAAGAATACACCCTTCTAGGTCACATCTCCAGCGATCTGTCCCTTCTGACCAGGGCTCACCTCCTAACACCAGACTTTGGAGGAATATTTTAAGTCTAAACCATGGTCAAAAATGGTTGAAAATAGCAAACCCAACTCTCTTGGTTTGATCCTAGCATGAAAGAGGGGGGGGGATATGAGAAATTTTACATAGCTTAACCTAACAGGTTATATTAGGTTTTTGCCAAATCATTTGAACATTGCAGCTATCACTACATTTCATTCCTAAATACCTCTGCATGCATCTACTAAGAACAGGAACATTCCCCCACAAAGCCATAATAGCATCATCAAAGTAAAAAAAATTAGGCCAGGCATAGGGGCAGACACCTGTAATCCCAATGTCCTAGTTACTTTTCTCAATGCTGGGACATTGGGGTGATTTACCAGCCAGCATCTCCAAACCTTTCCAAACTCCTCCCGTGAACCAGTTCCAAAGGCTTTTGAATAACACAGTCAGGTATACTCACATTAACAATGCTTCTTGTCTGGTAAAAAAAATCTGCCTTAGTCAATTTTCTCATTGCTGAGACACAAAACCCAACACCCACATCTTGAAAGAGAAGAAGTTAATTTTGGCTTATATTTTAGAAGTTTCAGTCCTTGCATGGTCAGTGGCATGGTTGAAGGGCCTGACTGGAGGAAAGCTGCTTGTATCATGATGGCCAGTGTCCTAGTTACTTTACTCTCATTGCTGAGACAAAATACTCTACATCCAAAGTTAAAGGGGAAAGGTTTATTTAGTTCACAGTTTGTAGAGGTTTGAGTCCATAATCAGCTGGCTCCAAGGCAGAGTGGCATGGCAGAGGGGCAACAGTTCATGGCAGTGGAACACAGCAAAGGCAACAAGGAGATTTAACAGCCTTTTTGCCCCTTTTATCTTATCTAGACTACTTAGGGTGGGTAGCACTCACAAATTTAATCCTAGTGCCCTTGAACCTAGCATTGCACCATGAATCAATCACACTCTAGATTCAGCCACCTCTAAAAAAAGCCCCATCTAAGACTTCATGAGCCTTTGGGGGGATATCTAGACACAAACCATAACAGTCAGGAAGCAAAGAGAAAAAGTTGCCAGGAAAGGAGATACACCCTTCCAAATCATGCCCTTAGTGGCCCACCTCTTCTGATCAGGTCCCACCTTCTAACATCACATTTAGCTGTAGTGCCATGATTTAATCACCTTTCAAAAGCCCTGCAAAGCCATGCATGGTAACACACACCTATAATCTCAGTACTCCATAAATTGTGGCAGGAAGATTGCCACAAGTTTGAGGCCAGCCTGGGCTACATAGTGAGTTTAAGGCCCGCCTGAACTACATAGTGAGACCCTGTATAAAAAAAAAAAAAAAAAAAAAGATCTGCCCATAAGGGCATGAGACTTTGAGGAGACCTCTAGATAAAAGCCATAACACCCTGCTACTCAGGAGGCCAAGGCAGGGGATCATATAAACCTGCCTTATCATGGGTAACTTAGCAAGACCTTGTCTCAAAATATAAAATTTCAAAAAGGGGCTGGGCTCAGTGGTCGAGTGTTTTCCTGGCATGCATGAGGCCCTGGGTTCAATTCCCAGTACTGCAAAAAAAAAAAAAAAAAAAAAAAAGTGTAGGCCAGTTTCCAACATGGTCCCCAGTGATACTCATATCATTGGGGATCCCTTTCCCACAGTGAATAGGGCTGAACTGGATAGCCAACGGGACATGAGGAAGGGATGGAGAGATTTCTGAGGTTAGGTCATAAAACACACTGTGGCTTCTCCTTGCTCTCCAGAATCTCTTGCTCTGGGAGAAACCAGATGCCATGATGTCTTAGTTACTTTTCTTGTGGCTGAGACAAAATATCCAACACCCACAAGTTAAAGGAGGAAAGGTTTATTTTGGCTCACAGTTTGTAGAGGTTTCAGTGCATAGTTGGCTGGCTCCAAGGCAGGGTGGGATGGAAAAGGAGAAACAGTTCATGGCAGGGCAGGCAAGCAGCAGCAGCAAGAAGCAAGCCTGCTTTCTTTCTGTTTCTTTATATTCCATCCAGGCTACAAGCCTATTGATTGGTGCTTCCATTATCCACAACCCAGAACTATGCTAAACCAATTTAGTTATCACACAGTCTAATCCAGCATCACACTTCCATGATCCAGTCACCTCCCAAAAGTCTCACCTAGGAATACATGAGGCTTTGGTGGGCATCTAGATAGAAGCCACAACACATGTGAAGGTACTTACATGTCAAAGGCCCACATGGCAAGGAACTGAGCCCTCCTGCCAACAGTCAGAACCCATTTTTCAGCCATGTGTGAGCCATCTGGAATCAGATCCTTTAGCCCCAAACTTTCAGATGGCCATATCCCAGCCAACATCTTGCCTGCAACCTTATGAAAGACCCTGAGCCACAGCTACCCAATCTAGCCGCTCCTGAGATCCTGATCCACAGAAATCAAGGAACAGAATAAATATTTGTTGTTGTTTTCAGCCACTAAATAGGAGGCTCACTTGTTAGTCACCAATAGATATCAGTTAAATAGATGAGAAAACTGACTAATACAGAATATTAATACCAAGAGTGGGGTCATTGCTGTGGCTGTACCTGACCATGTGGTTTAGAAGCCTTTGGAACTGATTTGCAGGCAGAGTTTGGAAAGGTTTGGAGATGTAAGCTAGAGAAGTCCTAGAACATTATGATAAATGCTTGATGTGTGATACTGGCCAGAGTTCAGAAGACCAGATTGCTCATAGGAATGCAGACAGTAAAAGCCAGGATTGGGAGGTTTCAGTTGGGAACAAGGACTCCTTTGGCAGTTGGATACTCTGGCTGAAAATTTATCTATATTGTGCCCATGTTCTGAGATTTTGTGGGAGACTGAGATTAAGGGCAGTGGATTAATTAATCTGGTGAAGGAAATTTCAAGGCAGCCCAACATTCAGACTGTGGCATGGATACTGCAGTCTGCTTTCAGCCAGATTTACAGTGAGAATCAGGAGCAAAAAGCAGAGGGGAGGGCCAGGGATTTAGCTCAGTTGTGCTGCTGCCTGCCTTGCAAGAACAAGGTCCTGAGTTTGATCCTGGCACACACACACACAAAAAAAGCAGAGGTGAATGATGTGAAACTTAGCCAGAAAGAAAGCACCTGTAAAGTTGGAGCAAAAGAGAGTGTGGTTGCTGAAAAGATCTGCATTAAAAAGAAGCCAGGTATTTTGTATCATAAGGATAGGAAAGATGGTTTGACAGCACTCAGGAACTGGCCAGATTCCAATGTTTCAAAGACTCAATGGTATAAAAGGGTAAAGATAAACTCTTCTGAAACTACATGGATCAATCAAAGGAAGCACTGCTCAGCCACATCTGGAGAGTTCCTTCACAATGAGGGCTCGGGTAGCATGGTCTAAGGCTCCATCTCCAGCCACTAGAAGGGTGTGTCCTATGACACTTAGGGTTATATTAAGTCACAAAGATTTTGTGAGCTTTTGTGCTCACTTGTGATTTGTTCTTTTTCTGTCTGTCGTTAGCAGACCCTGTTGGTGTTTCAGCCACTCATATTCACCTCATCTGCATCTCTGTACATTAAAAGCTGTGCTGTCTAATAAAACTTTCTGAGATGATAAAAATATTCTTTATCTACATGGACAAACATGGTGTCCACTAGGCACACGTGGGTATTGAGTATTTGAGATGTAGCCAGTATGACAAAAGAACTGGATGTTATATTTTATTTAATTTTAACTCATTGAAATTTATTTGCCATGCTAAAGATTGAACAGGGCTTTGCACATGCTAGGCAAACACTTTACCACTGAGCTGCATCTCCATTCCTTTATTTTACTTTATTTTGAGACAGAGTCTAGCCAACTTGCCCAGGCTGGCCTCAAACTTGTGATCCTCCTGCCTCAGCCTCCAGTAGCTGGGACTACAGGTTTGTACCACCTCCATTGTCTTGTTTAAATTTAAATAGCTACCTATGCTAGTGGCTATTTTTTTTGACAGCATGGAGTTAAAGACTGTTCACTGGAATACTTGCAATTTTTTGCCTGAAGGCTTATTGGGGAGGTCCCAAGAGCACCCCTGTTCCCAGATCCTGGCAATTAGGGAAGTTAAAGATCCTGCTCCAAGCAGCCTCCCTACAACTCACAAACTGATGAGGCGCCCGGCACCTCACTTAGGTTAACCCAGTGGGGCCGTCCCGAGTTGCCCATAGCCAAAAATGACTCGGTATTAATGAGCAGTTTTGATGAGGTTCCTTCCCTGTTTCTTTTTCTTCTCCAATAAACTACAATCAGCCCTGTGTATCCCAGGTTCTGCATCCATGCATTCAACCCGCTGTGAATGGAAGACATTTGGGGAAAAAATTGCATCTGAATTGAATGTGTACAGAATTTTGTTCTGGTTTCCTAAACAATACAGGATAACAATTATTTACATAGAATTTACATTATACAAGGTATTAAAAATCTAGAGATGATTTCAAGTATACAAGAGGATTTGCATAGGTTCTATGCAAATATGATGCTATTTTACACAAGGAACTTGAGCACCTGTGGATTTTGGTATCCACAGGGCCAGCAGTGTCCTAGAACTGATATTTGAGGGATAATTGTACTTGTCCTTGAATCTGTTTCAGGCTCTGCTGTTGAGAACCCAACAAAGGCACTCCAGCCCCAGTAAAGTGCAAGTCAGAGACAAGTGCCCAAGGCATTTGTACTTCAGCTTATACACAGACGAGCTCATTCTTTCTCTGCTTGGCTCGGTCAGAAGCACTCAGATTCTGCAAGTGTGGGAAGGGCCTCAGTTTCTGGGTAGGGTCAATGTCAAGCTGGCTGAGGGGAAAGAGGGCGAGAGCAAAGCTGTGTGCAGTCAGTCCGAGGTGAAAGGTGGTTTCCTGAGTTCGCCTTTTATTTAGAGACCTTTTTCTTCAACATGGTGCATATCAAGGGATGACTCAGCTACGAGGGGAAGGTATTTGAAACCTTCACATTGACAAGGCTCCTTTCTTCTGTCCCAGCATCTCCTTCCCCGCCTGGCCCCAGCACTTCCCCTTATTGATTTCCCTTATTTAGTACTAGACGGTGAACTCTGGGGACCTTCCTGGCAAATGGCTATGCCTATCGCCACCTGACCTAGGAGTCTTGAGGTCCAGAATCTTAAAAATGGGGTTGTTCCTTTCTTACATTGCATACAGCTCTGCCCCTGGAATGAAAGCTCTCTTAGACTTAAATGTTTATTATACTTCACTGTACCTGTTGTGAGGAGACTTTCTTATCCAACCTTGTTGTGGCAGACTGTTCCCCCTGATTTCTTGTGGTTTATTTCTGTGAGAAAGTTCCACCAGTGGGCTGGAATTTTTAAAAGCTAGTGTTTTTCTAAAGGGTCAGGGCAGACTGCCTGATAGGACCGAGTGGCCATGGAGAAGTTCCTCTGCTGTTTGGCCCAGAGTTCGGGGGCCCCTGATTACCTGAGGGTGGAGGTGGCCAGGGGGCTCCCCTGGGCCACAGAGGGGCCCCATCCTCTGGCTGGAGGACTGAGACCCCACCCCCACCCCCACAGAGCTTGCTGCCAGGGCTGAACGGGGAGAATTCGGAACGGGTGTAATTGCTTATGTAGTTTTAATTGCTCATTCATCATGCTAACAGGCCCAGAGTGCTGATCATTTGTAGAATGCTTACTAATTAAAAGAGCAGGGGTGATGTAGGGTAATGGGGGGGGGTAAGATGAGGTGAAGAAAAGCCAGAACCTACAGCAGGGGAGGAAAATGGGGGTTCAGACAGAGGCTTGTCTCCCTTTTGACACCAAATGAAGGCTTTTCCATACCAGCATTTCCTGCTTGTGGGTTTTAAGCAGAGAACAACATGGCACTCAGCTCCCTGAGCTCTAAACTCACTTCTTCTCATTCCAAATGGCTGGCTCTTTCTTCCTCAGGGACAGCAAAATGTGGGTTTTGCTCTTGGTTCCACAAACATTGCTGCAGTTGTTGGATTCTGAAAGGAATATCCAGTTGCCTGGGAGAATTTATAGTAAAATACTTATTCCTAGGCCTCACGGTGGGTGTTTTGGTTTGGATCCCTCCCCTCTCATGTGGCAGAAGCAGATTCTGAATCAAGGATTTGAGTGCAGGAAAGTTTATTTGGAAGGGGAAAATTTTCTGGAAGGATTGGGGGGAAATGAGACAGGGAAGGAAAGGCAAAAGAGAGTTTGTTGTCAAGCAAGTTACTTCTCTGGAAACTGGAATTTAGTTCCATTGGGTACCCTGGGAGCCAACGTAGAGTATCACAGTCACCTCACCCTAGGAGTGACAGAGTCAGGTGTCCATCCTCCAGCTGCCCTAAGGGAGGGGTTCTTCATTCCCTGTCACTGTCCCTTTTAGCCTACCTGCATGGCCGAGCAGGCTCCAGTGGCAAGAGGAAGTCCTCAGGCAAAGGAGGGAAGATTCTAGCACTGGTGTGTTTGACTGGTATGCAGGACAGTGACAGGCCCCCAGAATTCCATACAGGATGGGGACACTGTCATACTGCTGTAAGGGAGCCCCGTCCCCAACCAACTGTGATGTTCATCTGTCTTCACTGGCAGCTCAGCAGTTTCTGGAACAATTTGCAAGTTGAAATAATGTGCTAGTCAGCTTTCTGTTGCTGTGATAAAATACCTGAGAAAATTAATTTCAAAGGAGAAAAGGTTAATTTTGGCTCACAGCTTCAGAGGTTTCAGCCCATGGTTGGTTGGCTCCATTGTTTCCAAGCCTGTGGTGAGGTGGAGTAGCATGGCAGGGATCATGGGGTGGCAGCCAGGATGTGCAGAGAGAGATGGTAAAGAGTGGAGGTCCCAATGTTCCCTCAAAGAGCAGCCCCAAGTGGCCTAACTTCCTCCCACCAGAACCTACCTCCTAAAGGCTCTCTCACCTCCCAGTAGTGCCCCCAGCTGGTCAGTGTTTCCCTCGGGGAGTGGTTTATGGATTTCTTTTCCTTTTCAATTTCTTCTTATCCTCTATCTAAAGGGGGCACCCCCGGGGCCCTAAAAGCCAAAGGAGACTTAGTAACCCATTACTGGGAAGAAGGCAGTGGGTGGGGAGGGAGTGGAGGAGACTCAGATCTGCCGTGTGGGCTGTGCATTCCATCCACGAGCAGAGAACAGTGTCCTTGTCCCCAGTGAGAGGGGCAAACATATGCTGATGCTGACACACACAACCCCTCCAGAGAGTAAGCCTGGGGTTACGCTCACCTCTTGGCTCAATGACTGTAATTCTGCAACTTTCTTTTCCACTCAAGAAAGTACGTAGGAAGGCAGCTAAGTGTGAACAAAGCAAATAATTTGAGATGTAATGTATTTTGTTGTTAAGAATAAATTTTTGTGGGAGGCAACTCAACTGATGGGAACTGCTATTCTATACCATTAAAAAAAAAGTTTGCTTTTTTTTGCACTCAGGGAAGTAAACTCCCTGAAATTGATTTTATTTGCATGCATGACTGACTTTTCATCAGTTGATGAATAAATCAATCAACAAACATTGATTGTCTATAAGGCATCTTAGGGATTTATTGGAAATATAAACATGGTCTTTGCTTCCAAAGAACTCAATGTAATTGGGGGTAAGATCTCTAGACAGGGAAATTTAATTTATGATGCAAAGCAGCATAAAAAATGCTGAATGAGTGGTGTACATTGATTGGGTTTGGGATAAATTCAGGAAGACTTTGGAGGAAGGGTGATTTGGACTGGGTATTGAAGGATAGGTAAGAGTTGCACAGAAAGAGAAAACTGGATGGCATTGCAGGCAAAGCAGAAGTGCCAAGGAAGAGATGCCCAGGCCTGTTCAGAGACCATGAGGGGAACTCCTTAGCTTCAGTGGGGCACATGGATTGCACGGATGTCTCCCAGGCTGACTTTGAGTCACCCCCATTCAGAGAACCACGCAGTCCTCAATGTTGAAACTTGATCATTTTCTACACATTGGAAGACTGGTGCCCATGGCATGTTTATATCTCGTGAAAAAGCAGACAGGTTCAAGCGGGAGCTGGGGAGCGAGTAAGGATCATAGGGCCTCTCTGGGCCATGCCATGTGGCTCTGCCAGAGAGCCTGGCCTCTACTGCCCTCTGTACAACCTCTGAGCCTTAAGCAACTGCAGTTCTCTTCCCATCAGGCACATGCAGAAGGGTCAGGCTGAGACAACCTGCCTCTTGCCCCACATGCTCCCTGGCCATATGGAAGGAGGGCTTCCGGATTTCAGGAATAAAAATACAGGATGCCTTGTTAAATTCAAATTTTAGATGAACAATAAATAATTTTGTTAGTATAAGCATGTCCCATGCAATATTTGGAATATACTTACACTAAAAATATGCATTGTTGGGGCCGGGGATTTAGCTCAGTGGTTCAGGTGCCTGCCTCGAAAGTGCAAGGTGCAGAGTTTGATCCCCGGTACCAAAAACAAAACAAAAGAAAAGAAAAAATCACAAGAGAAATTCTTTAGGGCCGGGGAGGCACCGTATATGGGTGGTTTGTGACCCATATGTGGCCAATCAAAATATTCCATGCTAAGTCATAGTGGTTGGTTCACAGTTGAGTGGCCCTACACTTGTTGGTGTCCCAGGTCTAAAAGCTAACAAGCTGTCAGAATGAAGGAGTCATACAGTTATGGGAGGCACCTGTCTGATGATGGAGTTCACACAGCAGGACAGAGAGCTGGGAGAAAGAAAAAGGTGCCTAAAGACATTGCTTGCTTCAGCATCGTCATGGTTAAGCTTGATTGTCAACTTTGCTGGCTTGACCTAGGAGATTAGTTAAACACATTTCTGGGTGTGTCTGGGTGGGTCATGGGTGTGCTCTTGGGACTATATCTGGTCCTTGGCCCTTCCTCTCTAACTCTTCACCTGCTCTCTGCCTCCCAGATGCTATGAGGTGAGTCTCTTTCCTCTGCCATTGCCCTTCCACCATGATCTTTCTGCTTCAGAGCTGGGTGACCATGGACTGAAACCTCCAAAACCATGAGCCAAAACAAACCTTTTCTCTAAGTTGACTTTCTTGGAATTTGGTTAAAGCAATGAAAATCTGACCAATACAAGCATTGCTCCTTGTGCTTTACAGTTATAGGAACTAGCAGAGGGCCTTTTGAGTTGAAACAGTGTAAGTTGGGAGTACTTTACTTACAGGTGACTCAGACTTCTGGTGAAATCTGCCGGGCAGTACCCCTCAGGCTCACAGTCAGCAAACCTGACTAAATTCAAGAGGAAGTCTGCACCTGAGACATCCTTTTTTATAGTACTGGAGATTGCACCCAGGGCCTTTGCACTGAGCTACATCGCCAGCCCCTATTTTGAGATAGAGTCTTCCTTTTTTTTTTTTTTTTTTTTTGGTGGTACCGGGGATCAAACTTAGGATCTTGCATTTGCGAGGCAGGCGGTGGAATCACTGGGCTAAATCCCTGGCCCGAGATAGAGTCTAAGTTGCTTAGTTGCCAAGGCTGAGTTCTAACTTGCAAGCATCCTGCCTCAGCCTCCCAAGTGCTGGGATTACAGGAGTCACCACCACACCTGGCTATGAGACACCCCCATTTAACTGCGGAGTGACTAGGGGTTCCCTGGCTTAGAAGACAGTGAAACAAACCAGCCAGCTCCTTGGGGAGGCTGAGATGTCACGTCTGTCATATGATCATCACCTTTATCATACCCATATCACCTTCTGACAGCTGGCTGAAGGAGCCCTGTGCTTCCCACTCCCTCACAGTGTCTTCTCTGCTCTTCCTCCACTCATTAAGCTTGGGGCCTGGCACTCACTGGGCAAGCAGACCTGCATCAAACTCCACCCTAGCCTTGGCCTTAAGCAAGCCTCATCAGCCTCAACTCTCTGATCTTTCCCTCTGTGTTCACCTTGAAGGATGGGGCTGAGAGACTCTAAGTCACAGGGTCTGTGGGTTTATCCAGGACATCTCCTGGGCTGGGCAGGAAATACCAGAGCTGATCCACTCCAACCCCCTCAACATCCTTCTGGACAGAGGAAGAGGAACCTGAGGTTCAGCGTGATTCCGTCGTACGTTGCAGGCAGCTCAAAAAATAAGAGGAAAACTGCGTGGTTTGGGGAGCAGTTCCTTGGGTTGGGTTTGTTCATTTCTCCAGCTCCAGAATGCACCTAAATGCTAGTTCCATCCACCCTCACCATGACTTCCCAAGGCTGACAGAATTACAAAAAGCCGGCTATGTGTGCCGGACAAAGGCTGTGCAGCATTTAGTGTTGTCAGTGCTACTATTATTATTTAACAAAGCTAATCTACCACTGAAGGAAATGAGCACACATCGTGAAATTAATTATGGATGTTTTTTAAAATGACTGTTTGTATCGAAAGGAAGGCCTTGCATTTGCTGCACAATTTCAGGATAAGTCGTGTTTGGGAAAAATATTAATATTCAGAGCAGTGTTGATTAGCTTCACTCCTGTTGCTAAGCAACAAGGCCCTTTGTAACCTCTGCCGCATTGAGTTTTTTCTGAGGGTGGGGGTTGGGAAGGGGATGGGGGATTAGAAGGAGGAAACTATATTACAGGAAATTATTCCGCTGGTTCAGCCAGTTCTGAAGTTGCCTCAAAAAAAACCCAAAAAACCTTTAACGACCTATGTGATTATAGTTCTTGAGTGAGGGAAACCAAAGCTCAGCCCACAGCTCTTCACTCACCCAAGACTCGAGTTTCAGCGTTGGCAGACTTGTGTTTACTGGACCCAGGCTGTGCTGCATGTGGCCCAGGGTGTGCCACCAATGTCGTGCATTGTGGCTCGTCTTGGGAGCAGCCTTTTAGCGCCGAGACCAGAGGTCTGTAGGAGACTGGGAGGGAGATGGCCATGAATCCAATGACCCAATCTCCTTTGCTAGCTGCCATGGCCTTTCACTCAAATTCTGCCACTTGAATGGGGGCCTTGGTGAGAAAGCCAAGTGACACGCTTTCTGGATCCAAATAGAGACTTATGAGTATTTTAAATTCACTGAAAATGCAGGACAGAGCACCTGGCAAATTGGATGCTTTGTAGGGTTAGCTCGATGACTTCTGGCACCATACTAGGAAGGATGTGGTACCCTTCCCACTTTGGAGATCAAGGCTCAGGGAGATCAAGCAATTTCTGCAAGGTCACATCAGCCAGTGCAGGGCAGGCCAGGACTGAAACTCAAGTCCATCTACGTCTGGATGACATGGTCCCCCTTGACTGGGCAGCCTGCCCTTTCCCATGTAGGAGGTCCTGGGTGAATGACACAGAGAGCCCGGCTTGGGGCTTTGCATGGAGTTGGCTTGTGGCTTGTTAGGTGAAGGCCACTCAGTGAGTCTTAGGTTTCATTCCAAACAATTTATTTGTGGCACTTTTCTAGTCATTACTGCTACCTAACAAACTACCTCAAACTTAGTGGCCTAAACATGGGTCCATTTGATTGTGAGCTAGGATTTGTGGGTCAGGAATTTGGACAGGGCTCAGTTGGGTGATTCTTAAGAGCTTGTTTGGAGGTTCTAGCAGGGGAGCACAGCTACTTGTATACCCTTGACTGAGGAAACAGTCTTCCTCTATCGGGGGTGGTCGTCCTCTTCAACCGAGCGCACAGCTTTGGGAGGGACGCACATGGAGCGGTGAGGGAGGAAGGGGACCTCCGCCTAGCCAGCCAGATCAGCCGAATCAACCCTGGCGATCAATGGGGTGACAGATGTCACAGCCAGATCACCCTCACATCCAGTTGGGTGGTTCTTTTGCTCCTTGTGGCATCTACAGAGGCCACTCAGTGGCAGGTAGGCTGGGTCTGGAGGGTCCAAGATGGCTTTATTCATGTCTGCTGCTTCACCTGGAGCACCTGCAGGTAGCCTCCCCAGCATGACAGACTCAGGCCCTTGGCCTGAGTGTAGTGACTACTTTTCCCCATAGCAACACCCAGGTAGAGGTCACATGGCCCTTTCTCAGCCAGCCTCATCAGTCATATGGTCTCACACAGGCCACACTGTATGGGTTGGAGCAGTCATGAGCTCATTAAATTCAAGAGGAAGGGATACAGACTCCAATTTTTAAATTCTATTTTATTTTATTTTTTATTTTTTTAAGAGGTGGAAGACTCACTGTGCTGCTCAGGCTGGCTCTGAACGCCTAGGCTCAAGCAATCCTCCTGCTTCAGCTTCCAAGTAGCTGAAACTATAGGTGCATATCATCGTGCCTGGCTTAGACCCCTATCATTATAATGATGATGATGTGGTATGGGGATTGAGCCCAAGGCCTTCACACTGAGCTGCATTCCCAGCCCTTTTTATTTTTTATTTTGAGACAGGGTCTTGCTAAGTTGCTCAGGTGTGATGTAACGTGTGATTCTCCTGCCTTAGCCTCCCAAATGCTCCCATTACAGGTGTGTGCCATCTTACCCAATTTAGACCCCAATTTTTGATGAGAGGTGCTTCAAAGAATTTGAAGGCCACATTTTAAAATGGCCCAAGGTACCAAATTTCTCATACCAGTGAAAAATAAGTAGTTGTAAAACTTTGAATGTTCTGAAAATCATAGAATTGTATAAACAGTAGAGATTCGAATATTCAGTACTGTGGATTTGACTTGTTTTGATAAGTTAAGGTGAGGGTCAGTTTCTAGAAGGGAGGCCTACCCAGAGCTTTTGTTTATTTGGATCGTTCTGTTCTGATGTTATCATCCACTCAGCAGCTAGGAAAACAGATGCAAGCAGGAAGATGTGGTCCCGAGGGCACCACTGGGTCGGGCCTTGAGCCCTAGGACCTCCAAACTCGAAGGCATTGAAAGAGGGTCGTGGTCTCTGATTCTGTGGGCTGACTGGGCAGCTCTGTTCTGCATGGCTTTGGCTGGGACCACTCCTGCCACCTCCCTCTCGTCTGACCTCAATGGCTGGGACTGAAAGGGCCAAGGGCTAGCTGGCTTTGGCTCTCTCTAGCACTGTAGGCTCCTGCCTCCAGGGCCTCTCTCCCTCCATAGGCCCAGCCTCACCAGCGAAGCAGTGAGACCTCTTTCTGTGGCAGCTGGCAGCCAAGAGACAGAAGCCCGAGCCACCAGGCCTCTGATGCTGAGGCCTAGGATTGGCACAGGGTCCCTCCTGTTGCTTTTTCTTCACCAGAATGATACGAGAGGCTGATTCAGGTTCAAGGGGCAGAGAAATAAATCTGTGCCTCTTGATGGGACTTCCTGGCAGCCATAGTTGCAGACTTCATGTCCACTGCATTTCCTAAGCTTAACTAAAGGGCCTCTGTGCTCAGAGACCTCAGACCCAGCCACTCCTGAGCAAGTCCACCTCCAGCCACATCAGTAGCAGTGGCTGCCACTCATACGGCACACTCTAGGTGCTAGTCACTCTTCTGAGTGCTCTATGTGGAGAAGCTCATTCACTCTTCACAATAACCCTGGGGGCAAGTGCTATTATTCTCCCCATCCTCGAGATAGGGAAAGGGAGAGGCTAAGTGACTTGTCCAGGTCACATGGCTGGTTAAGTGACAGCTGATGTTCAGATCTGGAGACTGTGCTACCCTACCCCTTATCCCCTGAGGCTGGTGTCAGGCACTCCTCTGGAGTTGTTCAGAGATGCGTAAGACTATCTGTGGCAAAGACTGTTGCCCTGCTTCTAACACAGCAACAAAACTAATTTTAAGCTGGGCAAGTGGCCACCTAGAAGAGAGACTACATTTCCCAGGCTGCTTTGCAGGTAGTTGTGGCCATGTGATTAAATTCAGGCTACTGAGATATAAGTGGAAGTTTATATGGCTGCTTCCAGGACCTGCCCTAAGCTATCACTGATCTTTGGCCACTTTTCATCTCTTGCTGCCTGGAATACAGATGAGATGACCTGAGCTCTAGCTGCCATCATAGAACATGAGAACACAGGCTTCACTTTCATCCAATTCAGGAATGTAGAATCATAGGCTGAAAGGAGTCTGGGTCTTTGAGGTCTTCTTAGAACAACAGCCATTTCTGTGCTGAGCTGCCTACTTCTGGACTTTTACACATGAGAAAGAACTCTCTGTTGCATTTAAGCCACTGCAATTTTGAGTTTCTACTGCTCCCTGCCAAACCTAATCTTAATTGATAAAGTCTCCACCTAAGAAGCTCACAATCTACTGGAAGAGACAAAATTACATAATTTTGGTCAAAGTAGAATGATATAAGTAGTTTAATCGTCGTGACAATACTTTACAAGCCAAAACTGAGGACACGTGGCCTGTATCTGTACAGGGTTATGGGGTCACTTCCAATGCTGAGATGTAATCTGAGAGCTGTACTTTCAGTGTGGAAAAACTGAAGTTTCTAGTACATTTACATAGTTTACAGAGACAGCGTGACAATGTTTTTAAACTTAGGGCTAATGCAGAAAATGGAGGACAGATGATAGCTAGATCCAATGCTAGAGCTAAAAGAAAAATGCCACTTGTGCTGTGAGCAAGGAGCAAGAAATTCTGGTGAAGAAATCCTAATCAGATTCATGGAAGAAAGGGTAAACATTTTAATTTAGCCTTGAAGTTGAGGATTCCAATTGTAGGAGAAAGAGAACAAGGGCAAAGGCTGGAGGCATGGAAATGCATAAGGTATTTGTAGAAGGACCTATGTGGCTGGGCAGGAGACCAGGTGACAGTCCTCCTTGGGAGAGAAGAACAGGCTTGTTGTCCAGGTCCCCTTGGCAGGCGGCAGGCAGCTGTGTGGCCTGGGATGTTTGCCGAGTGACACACAGTGGAGATTTTGGTCCCCACTCTGCTCCGAGGGTGAATTTTTGTGGATGGTGTGAGGAAGGGGTCTGACTCTACTCCTTGGCATGTACATATGCAGTTCTCCTTGCCCACTTTTTGCCCCTTTTGCTGTTGCCTGGATGACACGTTGAGGCCTCTTCTTGTGGAACAAGCACGCGCCACATCTGCCACGTGCACAGAATAAGGGGCAAGCAGAAGCCGGGCTGAGCTCTTGGCGCTGTTGTTCGCTCATTTTTTTAAATGTGGGCGGTTTGGTTTTTAATATTGATGATCTTGCCCAGCACATTTTGAGAAACGCCCTGCTGAGAGTTGTGCAACTCAGCAGAGCTCCTGGAAGCCCAGACTGCTCCTTAAGTGCCTCTCCCCAGGAATCTTTTCTTTTGCCTTAGTGAGATTTAGCAGGTTTGTGGATTTAGCATAGTAATAATTGGCACAGTCCCACTGCGAAGATGGCCAAGTGCCCAGGGCCTCAGTCCACAAACCCTTTGTTAATAATCTGATGTGGGGTTAGGGCAAGGGACATAATCATGAGGCTCTTAAGAAAACTTTTTTCAAACACTGAGCTTGTAAAATATTTTTGAACAATGACAGCAATGCCTTAAGACATTGGGGGAGCTGGTGTGTCTGACCTGTTGAACACTGGCTCTCCAAACTTCTGCCTTCCAGGGAAATGTAAAGGGTGAACAGCCAGGACAAGGCATCAGGAGAGCAAAGCAAAGACTGTGCCTTGAAATGTTGGTGTAGATGACCCAGGACATGCTCCTGTTTGTAGCAGCTCTTTTCAGAGGTGACCATTCATTTATTATGCACATAGCCTTTTACTAGGTGAAATTCATACAACATAAAGCGAACCACTTAGAAGGGAATTTAGGACATTCACAATGTGCTGCAACCATCACCTCTGTTTAGTTCCAGAACATTTTCATCACCCCAAAAGTTAATCAATTAATCAATTTTTCCCTTTTCCCCTTTCCTAAACCCCTGGCAACCACTAATCTGCTTACTGATCTACCTATTTTGAATATTTTATATAAAGAGAATGAGATACCATTCGTCCTTTTGTATCTATCTTCTCTCAATTAGCAGAATGTTTTCAAGGTTGTGCCATACAGTGGCATGTACTGGTTCTTTTATTCCTTTTTATGGCTGAATACTGTTCCATTATGGATATACTATACTTTCTTTATCCACTCATCTATTGATAGTCATTTAGTTTGTTTCCACTTTTTACCTGTTGTGAATAGTGCTGTAATGAACATTTGTGTATAGATATTTGTTTGAATAGCTGTTTTAATTCTTTCAGATATGTACCTAGGAGTGGAATTGCTGAGTCATGTAGTAATTCTATGTTTAAATTTTGGAGGAAGAGTCAAACTCTTTTCCACAGTAGCTGCATCAGCAATACATTTGGGTTCCAATTTTTCCACATCCTCAACACTTGTTATTTTTCTTTTAAAAAATTATAGCCAGGGCTGGGGATTTAGCTCAGTGGTTCTGCTGCCTGCTTCCCAAGTGGAAGGTCCGAGTTCGATCCCCAGTACCAAAAAAAAAAAAATTATAGCCATATAGTGGATATAAAGTGGATCTCATTGTGGTTTTAATTTGCCTTTCCCTAATGACCCACTGGGTCGAACATCTTTTCATGTGCTTCCTGGCCACCTGTATATCTTCTTTGGAGAAATATCTATCCAAGCGCTGTGCCCAATTTTTAATTTACTCATTTGTTGTTGGTTTGTGAGAGTTCTTTTTGTACAGTGGATACAAAACCCTTATAACATATATGATTCACATTTTCTCCCATTCTGACTTTTCGTGTTATTAATAGCATTCTTTGATACACTGAAGTTCTTGATTTTGATGATGTCCAATTTATCTATTCTTCCTTTTGTTCCCTGCTATTGGTGTCACATCTAAGAATCCAGCACCAAATCCAAGGTCATGAAGATTTACTCCTATGTTTTATTCTAAGAATTTTGTACTTTTAGCTCTTACACTTTAGTTTTGATTCATTTTGGGTTCATTTATGTACATAGTGTGAGGTAAAATTCATCTTCATTCGTTTCCATGTGGATATCCAGTTGTTCCAGCACTATGAAAAGACGATTCCTTCCCCATTGAATGGTCTTGGCACCCTTGTAAAAAATCAATTGACCATAGATCTGTGGTTTTATTTCTGGACTCCTGATTCTATACTATTGATCCATATGTCTATCCTTATGTGAGTACCACATTGTTTTGATTACTGTATCATTGTAGTAAATTTTGGAATTAGGAAATACAAGTTTTCCAACTTCTTTTTCTTCCCAAGATTATTTTTGACTACTCAGTGTCCCTTCCAATTCCATATGAATTTTAGGATCAGACTTTCCATTTCTCAAGAAAAGCCCATTGGGATCTTGGGAATGATTGTATTGAATACATAGCCTCCTTTAGGAAGTATTGCATCTTAACAATAATAAGTATTCCAGTCCATGAATATGCAATATTGCTATGGTTTAAACTTGGTGTGCTGTCCAAAATTCTTGTTGAAGCCTAATCATCACGATGATGGTATTAGATAGTGAGATCTCAGGGAGGTGATTAGGTCATGAGGGCACCTCCTTCATAAATGCATTAGGGTCCTTCCGAGAGGGCTTGTGAGAACTTAGGGGTTTGCTATCTTCAACTCTTCTGCCATGCAAGGACACAGTGTTCCACCCCTCTCTAGGACGCAGCCCTCATCAAACAACTGAACCTGGCGACACCTTGACCTTGAACTTCTTATCCTCCAGAATTACGAGAACATAAATTTCTGTCCTTGAGCCAGGGATTTAGTTCAGTGGCACTGCATCTGCCTTGCAAGCACAAGGTCCTGAGTTCAATCCCTGGTACTGGGAAAAAGAAATAAATAAATTTCTGTCCTTTATAAATTACCCATCTATGGTATTTTGTTATAGCAGCACAAAGGAACTAAGAAGACATCTTCACATTTATTTAAATCATCTTTAGTTTCTTTCAGCAATATTTTATTGTTATTGTTGTCCAAGTCTTGCACCTCCTTGGTTAAATCCAAGAATTTTATGTTTTGATGCCATTATAAGTGGAAGCGTTTTAAAATGTCATTTTAAAAAATAGACTGACTTTAGTTTTTGGAGCAATTTTGAAGCTCACAGCAAAATTGAGCGGAAAGTACAGAGATTTTCCATAGACTCACTGTGCCCACACATGCACAGCCTCCAACATCAGGCAACACAGTGTACATTTGTCACAACTGATGAACCCACACTGACACATCATTAGCACTCGGAGTCGATAGTTTACATTAGGGTTCGCACTCGGTGTTGTGTATTTTATGGGTTTTAACAAATGTATAATGACACATATCTACCATTGCAGTATCATACAGAATACTTTCACTGCCCTAAAAAATCCTCTGTATTCTGCCAATTTACCCCTCCCTCTTTCCCCCACTGGCAACCACTGATGTTTTTACTTTCTCTCTAATTTTGCCTTTTCCAGAATGCCATATAGTTGGATGCATACAGTATGTAGCCTTTTCTGATTGGCTTCTTTCACTTAGTAATATGCATTTAAGGCTTCTCCATGCTTTTTTCAAAAATAGCTTCTTAACTCATTTCTTTTTAGCACTGAACAATATTCCATTGTCTGGATGTATCAGAATTTGTCCATTCATCTCCTAAAGTGCACTTTGGTTGTTTCCAAATCTGGGAAATTATGAATAATGAATATGTAAATGTCCATGTGCAGGTTTCTGGGTGGACACAAGTTTTCAACTAATTTGGATAAATTCTAAGGAGTGTAATTGCTGGGTCACATGGTAAGATATGTTTAATTTTGTAAGGAATCACAAAACTGTCTTCCAAAGCTGTTGTCCCATTTTGCAGATTCCCACCAGTGATCGCTCTGTATCCTCACCAGCAGTGTTGTCAGGGTTTTAGATTTGGGCTGTTCTAATGTACGTGTAGTGATACTCATTATTGTTTTAATTTGTAGTTCCGCAATGACATATGGTGTCAAGCATCTTTTCACATGCTATTTTCTTTATGCGTATTCCTTTTGGTCAGATCTTTTGCCCATTTTTAAATTGCTGAGCCTTAAGGGTCTTTGTACTGGATATAGCTCAGTGGTAGAGTGCTTACCTGTCACACGCAAGGCCATGGGTTCAATCCTCAGTACCACACACACACACACACACTCTCACATATATTTTGGATAATTGGTTTTTTTTCTTTTTTCCTTTTTTTTGATACTGGGGGTTGAACTTGGGTCCTTGCGCTTGCAAGGCAGGTGGCGGAACCACTGAGCTAAATCTCTGGCCCCAGGACAATAGTCTTTTATCAAATATGTCATTGGAAATTTTTCTCTCCTTGCCTGTGACTTCTTTTCTCATTCCCTTAATTTTATTTTCAGACTGTTTATTACTTGTTTATATATTTACTGATTTCTGTGCCTTGATCTTACATCCTGCAACTTTGCTGAATTCATATCACTTAGAAAACACGAAAGTTGTAGTAAGGCCCAATTCAATATGACCTGAACAATAAGGGAGATTTCTTGTCCCACAGAATTTTAAATACCCAGTGGGCTTCCAACCTGGTTTTATCAAGTCTCTGCCTCTATTTAACTGTACTTCTACACTGAGTCTGTGCTTCAGTTGACTTCCCTCATGGTTGCTTGATGGCTGCCAACAGAAACTCTGGATGCTTCTTTGGTCACATTCAAAGAAAGAAAGAGAGCATGTTCCCTCTCTCAAAAGTCCTGAGCATCTCTTTGTTGGGCTGGCTGATCTCTGACAAGGGAGATGGAATTGCTCTGATCAACTTAGGCACCCGAGGTAGGGATAGGTTCAAATGCACCTAAAGTTCTTGGCTGCTATATAACAGGAGGAAAGGGTCTGCAGAGGAATATCTCAATGCTATTAAGAAGGGGAAAGGGAGGGGCCGAGACATGGCTCGGTGGTAGAGCACTTGCCTAGCATGTGTGAGGCACTGGGTTCAATCTCCAGCACCACAAAAATTGGGTTGTGGGGAGAGAGGCTACCAGACTCATGAAATTGGTACAGTGCCACACAGGAACATTGGCTGGATTCAGGAATAAATGAGAAACCCTTAGTCCTCTCACTGATGTACAGTTCCCTGGAACCATGGCACCTCCATTCTGGTAATGGCCAACTCTTCAACTTCTATAAATCCTTTACTGAGATACCTGCCCCTTCCATGGGGTGGGGGAGAGAATTCTGCCTACTGCTCTGTAACTTCTGTGATCTCTGAGCAGCCAGAGCTTGGTGAAGCAGACCTGGAGAATGGAGAACACTGGAGAAGCCATGTACTGAAATGAGTATGGTGAGCCTGTGAATTAATGGTGTGGCTTTCAAGTCATCATCTGCAATTGCTCACCAGGCTTTATGCCTGAAATTCTACCATTAAGAATTCACTCATTCAGTTTAAGTTCAAAATGCTTTCCTACCTTCAAGACCTGGCTCCTGTCACCACTGGATCTTTGATTTGCAACCAGACATCCTAGCAGAGAAAGAAGGGGCACCTTGCTAGACTCCAAACTGTAAGGACATTGATATGATCTGAAGGGAATGTTCAGTGGTAAAGAATAACCTACATCAGGGAAATAGAGTCAGGGGTAGGAGTCTCGGGAGCCTCATGTCTGAATTATGAGAACCTATTTCTCTTTCTAGATATCCATCTTGTGTCTAGTTTTGCCCACTGTAGACTCGGCCCCTTCTCTGATTAACACCAAGCTCCACTGTGGTAGAAAGTATTGCCCAAAGATAGCCACAATAATGTCTCCTGTCCCATGTGCTCTTCCAGAACCTTGCCACTCTTTCATCAATTAGTGGAGTCTATGGCCCTTATCTTTGATGCTAGGTGGCCTTTGTTACTATCTTGACTGATAGATTATGGCAGAAGTGATGCTCTGTGATTTCTGAGGCTAAGTCATAAAGGATGTAATGTATACTCACCTTACTCTCTTGGGACATTGGCTCTTAGAATCTAGCTACCATACTGTGAGGAAGTCCAAGGAACCCATGGAGAGGAATCAAGTTTTCCAGCCCACAGCCCTAGCTGATCTTCTAGCCAATACCCACTACCAAGTTTTGCTAGTCATGTGACAGAGCCATCTTGAGGGTCGATCTTTATAGTAGGCAGCATCTAACATGGCCCCCAATTTTGGTATTCATACCAAAATCTCCAGAATAGAGACTAGACTGAGTTCCTGGCTTCTAACAAGAGTACAGGAGAAGTGATAGGATGATTCTTCCAAATGTTAGGTCATAAAAAGGCTGTGGCATCAATTACATCGCAATAAAGTGGGGAAAAGGAGGTTATGGCTTCCATTTTGGACACTCTCACATTCTCTCTCTCACATTGCTTGGCTGAGGGAAGCAAGCTGCCATATTGTGAGGCAACCTTACAGAGAGGCCCATGTGGTGAGAAACAGACCTGCCATCAGCCACATGAGCGAGCTTGGAAGGAGATTCTTCCACTGGTAGGACCTTCACATGGGACTGTGACTTCAGCTGGCAGGTCAACTGCAATCTCACAAGACACCTCAAACCAGAGGCCTCCAACTGAAAGAGGCCCCCAGCTAAAATGTACCTGGATTTCTGACCGACAGAAACTATGTGAGATAGCTGTATAAGATTTGTTATTTTAAACTGCTGAATGTTAGAGTAATTTGTTAGGCAGCAACTGATAACTTATATATCTTCCATTTCCCAGTCAAATCAGCCCAGCTGATACTGCAGAGAGAAGAGACAAGATGTCTACACTGAGTCTCCCTAATTACAGAACTGTGAGTAAAACAAAGATAGCGAGTCTGCTTGTCAACAAAGGCTTTTCCTGAGGCTGACAAGAGGCTTCTCACTAGGCTTTAGAATAGTTCGCCGTACAGCTATGGCTCACTTTTTTCTCATTGAAGGCTATGTGACAGGTGCTGGGGAAACAAAGTAATAAACGAACCAGGCACAATCTTTCATTGACTACAGCCTAGTATGCTGGTGTGCTGCAGGTAACATAACAAAATAGCTCAGACCAGGCAGCCTAAACAGAAGAGATGTATTGTCTGACCAGTCTGGAGGCCAGAAATCTGAGACGGAGGTGTCAGCAGGGCTGGCTCCTTCTAAGGCTTCTCCTTGGCCTGCACGTGGCTGCCTTCAAGCTGTGTCCTCCCACGGTTTCCCTCTGTGAGTGTCTGTGTCCTAACCTCCTCTTCTTAGAGGACGCCAGTCAGTTGCAGTGGATAGGATCCACTCATGACTTCATTATCATGCAATTGCCTCTTTCAGGGCCAAGTCTCCAAATGCAGTCCAAATGCAGTCCCATTCTGAGGTACAGGCAGGTGAGGGCTTCAAAATACAGAATTTTGGAGGATGTGGTTTAAGCTGTAACATATAGTAAGCCCAGTTCCTTCTAAAAGTCCTCAAAGGACCAATTTTCCAAGCGCTAAGAGGTGTCTTGTCTTCTTGCTGAAGCATTTTATAATGGTACAATTTTCTCAGCCTTCCCAAAGTGTTTTCATCTCATTCCACATCCCCTCTTAGTCACCTCACCTCCCCACCCTCCGCAGGCTTCTGTGCCCCATCAGAACATCCCCAGGGCCTACCAAAGATGGAGGCTCATGGCAGATATGTGTTTGAGGCAGTCACAGGACCTATGGCGAAGGCTCAGGTGACCTGGGGCCAGGTAGACACAGGCCTGTGGCAGACATAGGCCCACAGAGGTCACAGAGCTCTGAGTCCAGAGGTCACTGGGCCCAGAGTCCCGGCAAACATCAACTAAAACGCCAAAACACGAGGGCCACCTTTCTAGTTATGTGGTGGGTTTAGCAAGGCCAGAGAAATGGCTTCCTGGTCCCCACTTAAGCACTTTGGGAGGATTAATGACAATGGGAGAGCTGATGGCCTGAGGCAAAGCAAAAAGCTGTCACCTTCTACTCAGCTGAATTCCATGGCTATCAGGCCAGACTCTTCTCCTGGGTTCTTTTCAATTTGGGGGAAGAGGGGCCAGCTTTTTCCTCCATGGGGTACTATTCTTTTCCAACAGAGCTCCTGCTGAGGGGTGGAGGACATGGGACAGGTAAAAACTGTGAGGCTGCTTTCAACACAGGCTTTCCCTGAACCTGGTAGAGAGGCTTCTCAGAGATTCTCTTATGTATTGGATCTCTTTCCCTCTGGCCCTGCCTTCTAGCCTGTCTTCCATCGTCATCAGTATGACCACAGGCCAGACACTGTGCAGGCACTTCATTTTCTGCTGTGACTTGAGTTCATACTGCTTCCAGAAACCCTACCAAGACTTTCTCTTCCACCCTTGAATCCCAGCCCTATCCCTGGATGACTTGAAGGGCCCCCCACTCCGCCCCTAAGGTAATAGGCTCTCCTGGAGGTTGTGTGCAAGTGGAGTAAAGGAAGGTAGGAAGGTTCAATCAGTTTTCCAGTACTGTGACAAAATGCCCAAGAGAATCAACTTAAAAGGAGAAAAGTTTCTTTGGCTCACAATTTCAGAGGTTTCTGTCCATGGTCACTGAGCTTCATTGCTTTTGGGCCTGTATTGAAGTAGCCTCACATGACAGGGAGTATGCGCCTATGGAAGCTGTTACTTCATGGTGCCCAGGAAGCAAAGAGAGACAGGAATCCCAGCATCTGATTCCAGGGCAGCCCCCAGTGACTAACTTTCCTCCCACCAGACCCCATCTCTAGAGGTTCCATCACCTCCCTCTGGCACCATAGGCTGGGGACCAAGCCTTCAACACATAGCCTTTGAGGGTGTTCAAGATCCAAACAATAGCAGAGGGGCTTGTGGCAGCTTCCTTCCAGGCATGCTGCCTCAATTAGGGGGCTGAGAGGCAAGTGGGGGCAGGGGGCACCAAGAGGCAGCCTTCCTCCTAGGCTTCATGGCCAACTTTCCTGCTGACTCTTAGGAAACAGAGCACACCCTGCCAAGGAACACACGGCAGAGGGCCTGGGAGAGAGGCCATTGAGTCCAGAGCATGAGCCACCAAGTGGCTCTTCAGCTCGTCTAAACCTCAGAAATGTGACTTCTGGGTAGGACAAAGGGTGCTGTGGAGCAAAAGTGAGACAAACAGATGACAACATGGGCATCCTGTAATTTCACTCAATGGCAGATTTATAAGGAAAGTAGCCTTCATCAGGGGTCTCTGTGGGCCCTATGCAAGCAAGGTCTCATTTTTATGGAGAAGTCCCTAAGTCACTGTCTCACAGGGCCCAGGAGTCTAGCAGCAAGAAAGCCTTGTGCATGGGGGCCTGGAGCCCTCTCCTGCCACCAGGACTGTGAGCGGCCTCCAGGCCTCAGCTGGCCCTTGGCGGAGGCTGCAAGATCCTGATTCACAGGAAAACAGAAGCTAGGTCCCAGTCCTCTGGCAGCTGGCATCTGCATCTGAGGGGGAGGCATCTCTCTGCTCCATCCCTGTCTTTCCTGGCCAATCAGATGAGTCAGCATATTCCCAGGCCCTGCCAGGCGCCAAGGTGATTTATAGTGAGCTCTGCAGGCCTGATGAGGGTGAGTGCCAATGGGGAGCGGGGCCCATCCTCCCTGTGCGGGCGTGTGTGCGTGCGCACGCTTTCCACAACACACACACAGCACCAGATGGGGGCTGTGTTGGAGAGAGATGAAAACATTTGCAGGCCTCTCACAGCCGCTGCCTTTGCTGATGGCTTCTATTGGAGAAATTCTCCTCGCAGGGGAAAATATTTACTTTCGGTAGCTTTCCATAATCTTTTTTTTTTTAGCCGAGGGGTGGAAAGGGAGGAATGAAAAGAAGGGCAGGAGTTTAGGGTCTTCACACAGAGCTACAGCCCCAGCTCTTTTGTATTTTTTATTCTGAGACCTGGGGTCTCACTAAGTCACTAAGTTGCCCAGGATGGGCTTGAACTTGTGATCCTCCTGCCTCAACCTCCCAGAGTGCTGGGATTAGGCTCACTGAGCTGTTCTGAGTTAAGCACTTCTGGGGAGACAGAAAGTGCTTGCCTGGGAGGCGGCAAGAGGGACTGGGCTGCTTGGCTTTCTCCTGAGCTCGCTTCTCTGATGGCTGTGGTGGGTGGCCAAGGGGCCTGATGCTGCAGGCAGGAACCTGAGCATGCATCAGGGACGCATGCACAGGGCTCTGCATGGGTGCTGGAGTGTTTCCCATCGATGCTTGGATAGGCTGCTCCGTGGAATTGCTCCAGTGTGCGGTTCAGCAAATCCCGGGGTTTGGTTGTATTTTGCATCACTGGTCCAGGATGGTGAGGGAAGCTGTGTCGTATCTTTAGACATAAGGAAGCCCCAGCTAATCTTCAAGAAGGAATCAAAGATGGACTACGATGGGTGGGGAAGACTGAACTGTTTCATCCACTTCTGTTTCCCCCAAGCTGGGCTTCAGCTGTTGTGCAGTGAGCCTGCCCAGCCCCTTTCTAGGTTGTTCCTTTGCAGCTTGAGGGTCCTGGCCTGACACCTTTCCCACTCTCATCGCACCTCCATTGTCAACGCCACTGCTGTCATCTTCCTCCATGTTTATTAAGTGCCAGTGTATGCCAGCCATTATCCCCACAGCTTTCTGCACCTCATTTCTTCCCCAAGACAATCCTCTTGGTAACATTATTAATCTCCCGTGATAGGTAATTTGGGGGCAAATTGCCTGGCCCACAGCGTGTGCAGACATTTGTTCAAACGTTATTCTAGATGTGCCCATGAGATGAACATTTGAATTGGTGGACTGCGTAGAGCAGATTGCTGTCTCTACTGTGGAGAGGCCTCATAGAATCAACTGAAAATCAGAATACAAGAAAGAGCCTGAGGAAGAAGGAATTTTGCCTGCCTTTTCAGCCTCCATAACTGTGTGAGCGAATTTCCTATCTATCTATCTATCCATCTATCTCTTACCTTCTGTTGGTTCTGTTTCTCTAGAGAACCCTGACTAATACACTTTTTGGTACCAAGAGTGACCTTAGAGGAACAGAATTGTAAGGAGAGGTTTCTGAATTGGTTCTGGGATTCTGGAATTGGCTCTCTAATCTGATTAGATTTAAAGATGGCAATCATCTTATTTCCAGCAGTAAAGAGTCCACTGGTAGTCCATGATGTGACCTGGCAATAGAAATATGCAAAATATCACCACTTGTTACTTCTAATCGACCACTTATAAGAAGCAAAGAGCTGGGTTACTGTGTATTTAAGACTTTCAAACAATGTTTTTCCAAACTCATGCATATAATGAAACTGGCCAGCTGCTCTTAGTGGCACTGGACAAAAGGGGTGGTGCACTTAGAGTTTCAAATACCCAGCTCAAGCATCACATAAATGAACCGAAAACACCTATATGTCCCCTGAAGGAGACCCTTTTCTCCTGCAGCTACAGAACTGAGAATCTGAAAATGAAATCCAGAATCTCATTTTATAACTGGTTGAATTACAGTGCAGGATGAAATCCCAGTTTTGCAGGATGTCTACTGTTAAAATGAGGACCTATAACTACGCTCAAGGCCTAGAATGCCCCTAAAAATGAGGTATGAAGGATGACCCATGAGGAGGCACACTACACTACAAAAGAACTTGAATTTCTTAATTCACGCAGACAGAATTTGAGGGACATGTGCAAGATGGATATTAAGGGTGTGGGATAATGGTGGAAGGAGCATAAGGTTGGACTCCTAAGCAGAGATTTTGCATTAAATGTTACAGCTTGAGGAGCTGGAAAGGTCTTCTATAGTCTGTTTGGTTGGCTGAGCCATGGACCAGAAGGTGACCTAGTGAGTCGACCTCTTGGTTCATGTAGAGAAAGGGATTCAGAAGATTAGGGAGATTGGGATGTTAGACCAACTGACCCTGGGAGAGGGTCCAGAAGACATGCTTTTCACCAATACTATGAGAAATAAATGTGTGAAGGGAACCACCTCATCCTCAGAGAGCTCGGTGTTAGCTTTCTCTGGAGGCTGTACCTCATAGTTAAAACCACAGGCACTGAATCGGGGGGCCTAGGTGCAGTGGAGTGTCTGGATCCTGGAGTGGCAAGGGCCAAGTGTTGAGCACTTAGCTGCTAAAGGTCAGATGGCCTGGTTACCATAATGGGCTACAGAGTTACCTCAGCAATCAGAATAGTTATACAGACCCACAGTGTTGGCTAGATGATCGTGGTCTTCCTAGAAGCAAAGAGATGGGAAGCCTACCTTCTTGTGAATCATAAAAACAGAGTGAGAGCCCCTCAGTTTCCACACTTGAGCCAGTTTATTGTCCAAGGATCCCTTGAATGAATGGCAGCCGTGTCCTTTGAGAAAGAACCTGGGTACACTGCTAAAATTTGATACTATCCTATTGCTTATTTCTCTAGAGAACCTTGACCACTACACATTCCCATTTAACAGGCAGGGAAACTGAGGCATGGGGTTTTCCTGAGAAAGTTAGGATTTGGCACCCGGCAGTGGGACCACATATTCAAATAATTCCTCAGAAAATTCAGCATGGGAGAAGGAGCTGAGAAGCCTGGGCCCATCCAAACTACCTAGGCAATATGGTGGGAGGAGTAGAGAGACTTCCAGAGAATTCACTTGCTGCATGCTGGGTTAGAAACCTCCTCACTGTCACTAAGAAGACAGGTGATGGAGGGGAAGCAGAAGGTGGAAGAACCAGTTTGTATTTCTACCTGGCTGTCTCTGCACCTCAGTTTTGTCGGCTAAGAAAGGAAAGGTGAAGGCTCCAGTATTTGCGTTGCTCCTAAGTCCTTGATTCCGAAGGCTGTGGTGTCTCAGAGTGGGCACCAAGCAGCCCCGAGTAACCAGGTCTGCCACTGTGGAGTGCTCATGGGAAATGTGCCTGGCTGCTGAGGAAGAAACTGGGAGGGTGACAGTTCGAGGGCTAATGCAGGCTCTTCCCTTGACTGTGAGACTCTGGCCAAGTTCCTCAAGTCCTACTGGCCCAGTGGTGGTGAACCCATGGCACGTGTGTGGGCTATTGGTTATCATTGAAAGCTCTAAAAGGTTTGCCACCATTGTGCTAGCCTGTTTCTGCACAAAAGGATGATGACATCAACTCCTGGGACTTCCAAGGTGCTGGAAGGTAAAGCCTGTACTGTGCTAATATAGGTGGCCACAGCCTGAGGTTTTTACTTCCTCTCCTACCTCAGGCCGTGGCCACAAGGCTCATCTCCCCAGCTGCAGGAGGAAAAGTGCTTCTGGCTTCTTTCCCCTTTTTTTTCCTTGAGCCCGAGAAAGCTTCAGGACACTATGGGGCCCAGCTACTCTCACAAGGCTCAGGCTTGTGTTCTCTCTCGGTCTTCTCCTCTCTCCCTTGTTTCTTCGCTCCTTTCCCTGGTTCCTTTCTTGTATTCAACCAATAGTTGCTGAGAAGCCCTCTGTGTGTGCATTTGTGCTGATTGCCTAAGGGTTCACCAGCTTTCTGCATGTGAACCCTCAGCCGGGCATCACAAGGCTGCCTAAAGCAGGGAGGAGGACAAAGACTGCCTCGTGGGGCCACATGTGCATGTACATGTGGACATCCACGTGTGCCTGTGAGCAGGACCCCACATGCATGTGTGTGCACTATGTGCAAGAGGAGACCCATGTTTGTGTAAACACATGGATACTCACATGTATGCATGTGTGTCCAAGCTGACTGCCATGCATGCACTCATACCAAAGCATGATTCTCTGGCACATGCACAAATGAGTCTGATAAAACCCTCTTCCTGACCGGGCATGGTGACATAGGCCTGTAATCCCAGCACTCGGGAGCCTGAGGCAGGAGGGTCTCGGTGAGCTCCAGACCAGCCTGAACTACATAGGGAGATCCTGTCTCAAAAAAGTTTAAAAAAATTTAAAAACAACAACAAAAATCCTCCCTTCCCTCTACCTCTAAAATGTAAAGTTGCCAGTGAAAAGCAAATCATCTCTCATGGGCTGGAAGGAAATAAGATGCAGCTGTGTAAAAGGAACGCCTCCATTCCAAATCGGGCACTCCTCATTTTGAAGCTAGCCATCTTGAGATGTGCCGCCTCCTAGAGGAGGAACATTTAAAAAAAATAAAACAAACAAAACAAAGTTCATGGATTGGAAGGCTTAACACAGCAAGGACTCCAATTCTCTTCCAAATGTATATACTTAACACAACTCCCAATCAAATCCCAGCAGGATTTCTTAAAAGTATAGACAAGCTGATTCTAACATGTATATAGAAAGGCAAAGAAACTAGAATAGTCAAAACAATTTTTTTTTGGTACCAGGGATCAAACTCAGGACCTTGTGCTTGCGAGGCAGGTGGCAGAACCACTGAGCTAAATCCCCACCCCCTGCCAACTGATTTTTGATGAAGGTGTACCAATAGGATGGAAGAGAGGATATTTTTTTCAATGACTGGTGTTGAGACAATTGGATATCCAGGTAAAAAAAACAAAACTTCAACCTAAACCTCCTACCTAATATAAAAATTAATTGAAAGTAAATCAGGGCTGGGGATTTAGCCCAGTGGTTTCACCGCCTGCTGCGCAAGCGCAAAGACCCGAGTTCGATCCCCGGTACCAAAAAAAAATAAAAGAAATAAAAGAAAGTAAATCAGACATTCAAATGTAAAGTGAAAAATGTAAAACTTTTAGAAGGTAAGAGAAAAACAGGAGAAAAATCTCCATTATCTAGAGCTAGGCAAAGAGTTCTTAGACATGAGACCAAAAACATGATCCATAAAAAGAAAAATTAATAAATTAGATTCCATCAAAATAAAAAACAATTGCTCTGTAAAAGACATCATTAAGAGAATTAAAAAGCAACTTACAGACTGGAGAAAGTATTTGTGAATCATACATTCAGCAAAAGACCTGTATTCTTTTTGTATTTATAATGAACGCTCAAAATTCAACAATAAGGCTGGACTTGGTGTTGCACTCCTGTAATCCCAGCACCAGGGAGGCTGAGGCAGGAGGATTGCTGTGAGTCCAAGGCCAGTCTGAGCTATATAGCAAGACCCTGTCTCACCCCCCCCATGCAACAATAAGAAAACTAACAGCCCTATTTATGCAAATAGCCAGAAAAAGAAGTTCAGTATCACAAGCTATTAGAGACATGCAAATTAAAACAATGGGGAGGCACACACCACACCACACATCTGTCAGAATGGCTAAAAGAAAAATCTCCGACTATATTAAATGCTGATGAGGATATAGAGCAAGTGAAATGCTCATACATTGTAGGTGGGGATGGAAAATGGGACAGCACTGTGACCAACAGCTTGGCAGTCCCTTAGAAACTCAAACACACCATGTCCATGTGACCCAGCCATCCTAGTTATTTACCCAAGGGAAATAAGAATGTACGTTCACACCAAAATCTGTCCACAAACATGCCCGGCAGCTCTCTCTGTAATTGCCCCAACCTGGAAACAACCCAAATACCCTTCAGTGGGTGAATAGCTAAATGGATGGTGATTCAGCCATAGAGCAGAAAACAACTGAGCCATGAAAAGAAACAAACTACTGATCCACACAACTTGGATGAATCTCAAAGGCATTAAGTTGAGAGAGAGGCCAGTACTCAACAGCTCACTCACTGCACGATTCCAGTTGTGTGACATTCTGGAAGAGGGGACTCTAGATGACGGAGGGCAGCACAGGAGTGGCCAGACATTAGGGTGGGGGAGGGCTCGACTACAAAGGGGTTTGGGGGGGGTGATGAAAGTGTCCTGCATCCTGATTGTGGTTGCAAGAATCTATACCAATGATAATTGGACAAGCATGCCTGCACACACACACACACATACATACACGATCATGTGCACGTGCACACACAGGTGAGGGCTGTCCCTTAATGAATTGAACATCTGAGGCCATTTGTCTGTTGGGAAGTGTCATTATTTCATTCTTCCTTGAAGAAGGAAGATTTGATACAGGTTTTAAATAGACATGTATGTCACCTGGAAAAGTGAGAGGTTAAGTATTTTGCAAAGAACATCCCTACCAATTCCCATCTGGATGCCACAATCCCTTTTTTGCCACTTTACCTAACCTGAACCTTTTTCCTCTATTACAATGTGCCCACAACTACAGGGACCATGTTTGGGGATCCTAAGTGGGCTGTGTCATCTCAGTAAGAACAAGCGTGCCTGAGACTGATGGCAGGGACTCCATGTAGCTGCCCTGTCCCAGTTGGAACCCTCTCTTCCTTCTCCCTCAGAAAAAGGGATAGTCACGTGGAAATGCAACTCCTGATAAACAGATAAGCAGATTAAGGCTGGCAGAAATTAGGTCCCTCAAAGCAATCAGGCTGAAGATAAAACAGAAATTTAATGAAAATTGAGAATACAATCCATATTACGTAGCCATTAAAAATGATGTTTACCAGGAATTTGCAATAGCATGAAAAATGCTTGTATCACCACATTGAGCAAGAAAAGAGCAAATTACCAAACTGCATGTATAGTTGATCACAATTATATTTTAAAAGATGTATAGTCAAAAAGACGGGCGATAAATACATTGAGATGCTGCGGGTGCCTGCCTTACAGTGGGAGGAGGAGACGACCCCCACCATTCTCAACTCTAATCTACAGTCCCAAATATTTTCTAGAATGACCCCGTAAATGTAATTTAAATTAATCTTTAAACATATAAAATAGAACGTTGGAGCTTTACTTTTAAAATACAATTTGGAGTACCAGAGCCGTATGCATGAACAGTCCCATGTTTATTCAGCACCTATCATGTCCTCAAAATCCTTTGCGTAATAATAAAACCATCACTGCCAACTCCCCCCACGCAGGAACTTCTGCAGCCTCCCGCACCCCCGGCACACGCGTGTGCTGTATCTGTGACTGCTCTGCATCTGCATCCCTTGGGCAAGCTCAAGGGTCGGGCACAGACATTGATAAAATCAGCTTCCGTTTGGCAATTTTACTGAACTAGATGCTCTATCATAAACCCAAGCATGGCCCTAAAAGATCCCAATTTAAACCCTGGTCTGTCTTGGTGGAGCCTTCCTGTGACTCAGTCAGGTTCAGCCTCCCCGCAGTTCCAGCCCAGCCCTCGGAGCACATCAGACCCCTGTCCTTTTGTATCTGGTGGCCCATTCTTTCTCTGCCATCCTCTCCTGATTGACAGAGTCTGCCTGTCAATCACAGGGTCCGCCCGCGGCCTTTGAGGACTTAACGCGGGGGCCCCTCGGCCTTCGGGAGTTAATGCCTGCCTCCCCTGACACTGGCATTCTTCCGCTGGGGCTGCGACCCGCTCCCAGCCACCCCGCCATGTCCCTGGAGTGTCCTGGGGCTTCTCACAATGCCTGGCCGCCTTCATTAGCCCCGCGAGTCTTCTGGGCCCCTTCCCAATGCAAGGCGCCATTCACGCTGATCCCCGCCCCCCAAATTCAGTGTTAGGCCACCTGACCCCTGTCGGCAGCAATTTCTGTGACAAGGCTCCGTGTGGGAAAGGCCAGCGACATCCTTTCTAGGCAGATCAGGCCCCTCGCGGCCTCCTGTGACCCTGCCCATCTCCCTCTACCCTCCCTGCTCCGGAGACCAGGACAGTGCGTGAGAGGCTACTGGGGCCTGGAGTGCATATCCAGCTGCGCTGGTCTTACACCTGGGGTCCCTGGGCAAGATTCCAGAAAGGACTCTAGCATCACTCCTGCAAGAGAAAAGCAAAGTTGATAAAGGGAAAGCAGGCATTAGGTGGAATCTATGACAGGCAGAAAGGGAGCTGAACCCCAAAGGAGATGGGATGGGGGTGGGTCAGTCAATGTCACTTACACTGTGTTCTGTTGGGTCCCTAGGACAGCTCAGATTCCAGGGCAGAGGAGATTCATGCCACCTTGCAGTGGAAGGACTGTCAAAGAATTTCTAGACTTGTTTAAAACTGCTTGGGACAATGTCTCAACTAGTCCACCCCCACCCCCCCATAATGCATTGGAGGCTTTTGTCATGTCTACATTTAAACAAGAAACCCACAGAATCCCCAGCGGTGCCATTGAAATGTTTACTATGGGAAAAGCGCCAACCTAAGACTCCTACAATATTTGAAGAACAACTCAAAGTGGGAAAGCCACAAGCTTCCAGGTCTTTCCACAGGGAGCTTGACTGGCATCAGCTCAATTCCATGTCTGTCCCAGGTGTTGATGGGAACAGCAAATTCACAGGGTTCTGGGGATAAGGAAGGGAAGAGTGTTTAGAAAAAGGGGAGGAGCCAGATATGATGGTGCACACCCGGCACTCTGGGAGACTGAGGCAAGAGGAAGAACTCTTACATTTTCATGACTATACGTTAATAATTGTATTTTTAATTAGCTCTCTAGTTTCATATCTTATTTCTCTCACACTAACTACCAAACTTACTCGTACAAACACTATGGATGCCCACCCTGGGCCATTTAATGACCCTGTCTCAAAATTTAAAAGTACAAAAAGGGCTGGGGATGTAGCTCGGTGCAAAGACCCTGGATTTAATCCCCAGTTCCACAAAGAAGGAGGTGGGTAGGTAAGAAAGGCATTTTGCTAATTAGCAAGATAGAAGTACTTGTCCCTTTCCTGGAGCCCCTAATGACACAGCCCTAGGAGGGGACAGAGATTGCTCAGATTTTCAAGCCTGGCCAGCCACACAGCTTCAGCAGGGTCCTTGGGCTTTCTGGCCTCTCCTCTCTCCTCTGGAAGGTGGGAGGGTGAGCTGCAAGCCCAAGGCTAGTCCTGGTACCAACACTCAGTAGTGCTGTACCAAAGGAAAGGCGTCCAGCTGGGCAAGGTCTGGCTAAGCCCCCAGCACAGGGGCAGAAGCTGGGTCTGTGCCCTCCAACAGCAGCATGGCTGAGGTCCCCTTCTCAGCCAGGTGACAGTGTCACCAACGATCCAGCACCATGGTTTCAGTCCCAGGAGTGTTTCCTTTGTGAAAAGTCACATCCCTGAGCACTGCTATTGATATTAAAAAGAAACCAACTAACAACCAGAATTCTTCTGCACCTACAGTGCGATCTGGGATGAAAAAGATGTGGTAATTATTCTGAACAGGCAGAAAATGACAGATGGCCTTTAAAACCCGGGGTGCAGGTCCTGGGTGCACCCCCACGTGGAGTACTGGCCTGCGGTTTCCTCCACGCTAGGTCAGCTCACTCCCAGGTAGAACCAGCACTAGACACTGGCATCTTGTTCAGGTACCCGGGCACTAGCAGAAAGGCTGCCCCATTCCCTTGGGGAAGGAGGGGGAAGAAGGCTGGATGGATATGATCAATGCATGCTGTATACATGTGTAGCTGTGTCACACTGAACCCCATTAGTATGGACAATTGACTAATTTAAAAACAATTTTAAATGTAAAAGACCGGGGGAGAAAGTAAGATCTTGGCTGATGAAAAAGGCAATGTATAGGGCTGGGGGTGGAGCTCAGTGGTAGAGCACTTACCTAGCATGTGCAAGGCCCTGGGTTCCATCCCCAGCACCACAGCAGGGAACAACACATAAAACGGGGGATGGTGATTTAGTTCCATCCGGGTAGGGACCAGAGGCAGTCCACCTGGCACATCCCAGGGTCCCCTGCAGACATCTAGATTTCATCCATGTGGAAGATGGTGTTCTCCAAGGATGGCTGCAGCCATCATCCCACGTATTCTTGGTACAGTGTCGTGTCAAGAGGGATCTGTGTGCTCTCCCTCTTGAATCTGATGGCCTGTGGTTCTGGCAGAAGTGGCACCACCTAACCTCTGAGGCTAGGCCATTAAAGCCCACCAAGTTTTCTCCCTGTTCTCTTTTAAGGTTTTTACCACCAAGAACCTGCTGAGCATGCTGTGAGGAAGCCCAAGAGACATGGAAAGGCCCACATGTACATACCAATAGCCCTAGCTGAAGTCCCCACCAATAGCCAGCATCAACTACTGGCTATGTGACTAAAGGAGTTTCCAGAGGATTCCAGCCCCCAGCCTTTGAGAGATCCCCAGCCTTCAAGTCTTCCCAATCGATGGCCCAGACATTAGGGAGCAGAGCCAAGCTATCCCTGTTATACCCTTTCCAAATTCCTGACACACAGAATCTATGAGCAAAATAAAATGGTGGTCATTTTGAACTCATAAATTTGAAGCTATTTGTTACACAGCAGCAGTAACCAACACACCACTAAACTAGCTATAAAGCTACATTTCTCAAACTTTGGTCTTTGGACAACTTACAGCAGAATGGGGGAAGAGGTTGAAAATGCACTCCAGACACAGGGAGTCAGAATTTCTGGGGGGGATGGTATCCGAAAAATCAATGTTTTAAACAAACATTTCCACATGATTCCGAGGCATAACAAAATGGGCAACATTGATGATTAGGGCTGAAGAAGCTTTGATTGTCTTAGCTGTTTTTGTGGCTGAAAGTCACAGATTCTAGTTCACTTAAGCCCAAAACGAGACTCTCTGAATGGGCACAGACATCCATGTTACCTCCTCCCTCTCTCTGCGTGGCCCCTTGTTTTTGTACATCTTTTGTTGATATAAAAGAATTCCTGAGACTGAATGCTTTCTAAAGGTAAGGGTATTTAGTTCTTGGTCCCAGAGGCTGGAAATCCAAGATTGGGCATTCGATCAAGGGTGACATTAGGACTGGAGCTCATGTTCAGTTGAGTGACAAGATAGCAGGATCTTGTCAGAGAAAGATACCTGGATCTCTGAAAATCTACTGGAACAGAATCACTGTGACTGAATGGGCTATTAAGAGGTGAGGCCTAGGGCTGGGGGTTTAGTTTAGCTCAGTGGTTCTGCCACCTGCCTCGAAAGCGCAAGGTCCCGAGTTGGTTCCCCAGTACCAAAAAAAAAAAAAAAGAGGTGAGGAGGTGAGGCCTAGCTGGAGGAAGTGGGTCATGAGGGCATCACCTTGGGGACTATATTTTGTCCCTGACCCCTTCCTCTCATGTTCTTTCTTGGTCACTCTGCTTCCTGGCTGCCCTGAGGTGAGCATTTATCCCCCACCACACCATTCTGCCATGATATTTCTGCCTTTAAGCCAACCAAATTTGGAGTTAAACCTCTACAACCATGAGCTGAAATAAGTATCTCCTCCTTTAAGTGGTAGGTGTCGAGTGTTGGGTCACAGTGACAAAAAGCTGACTAATACAATTACCATACTAGCGCTTGCCTTCGTTTGTCCTAGCTTCTGTGTATAACAAAAATAAACTGCTGTTTGTTTTCTTTTCTTTTGTTTGCCACTGTGACCTCCTCTTACTTGCAGTTGAACTTCACCTTAACTGGTACAAACAGCAGGCTCCATGAGAGAAAGTCCTCTGTTTATGTGGAGTCCAAAGCTGAGGGCTGATGCAGGACTGCCAGGGTCCCTCCAGGCCAAGGCATAGAGCAATCTAAGACTGGAAATCCCTCCCAGGTCTAGGCACCAGGAGAAGCCCGCTAGCTGTTTCTGAGCTCCTTCCACAGGCCACAGAGCTGTGGAAGACATTGGCGATACACTGCCTGCCAGTTCCACGCTCCCATGGGGAGCTAGATATTGTCTATCAAAGGCAGCTGGGTCCCAAGTGCCCCAGGCAGACTGAGGTCTCCTGGTGGCAAGTGCTGAGAGTCTCACTTCAGACTTAGGTTTGTGCCGAAGAGCTCATCAGTTCTACACTTTTGTGTAATTACTCCAATATTTGTTTATAATAACAGATGCTTATAAGGTAGGCAAACTCTCACAGTAGGAAAACAGGCTCAGAGGGGTTCTGGGGGATGAGCCCATGGTCACATGGTCACATAGCAAGCAAGTGGAGGTGCTGGGACTATCACCCAAGTTCCAATGACTCCAAATCCCAGGGGCGAACATCTCCACGACCTTCTAGAAATCAGCGCTGTCTCCAAGCTGACACATCTTCTCCCTCAGGGAGCAGATACCTGGGACACTGTCAAAGATCTGGCAACTTCTGTCGTGGCAAGTTTGTTCAGCAAGGCTGCAGAGGAAGAGGAAAGAGAACATGCTGGGACAGGCGCCGGCAAGAAGGCAACATCCCTGAAAGGGGTTTGTGCTGGATTCCTGGTCCAGGGCTCAAAAGGGCTGCAGATGAAATGCTACTGGCCTGAAGGCACAGCAGCCACCCATGAAGAAAGCTGGGTGTGGCTGGTGTCCAGTGTGTCCGGTGTAGCAGGGAGTGCAGTCCACAAGGGCTGACAAGAGGTGCCCTCTCAGGGAAAACGTGTCAACCTGGAAGTGCCCCCTGCCTTCCAGTGAATGATTGCTAATTGCTATTCTAGGAATCCAGAGCCCTCTTGCCTAAGCCCACTCTCCCCCCAAATTTCATGACTTGCAAACTGCCAATTAGGAGCCAACAGAAACTACTAGCTGCTGATTAATACTAATTAACAGGGCTACTTAAAGTGTTAAAGAAGCCAGAAGTACTTATCTATTCCCCAGTTAAGTTGAAGAGGTCACGCCAAGGTCACACAGCCACCCTGCTGTCTCCTATTCATTGCTTTTCTTTCCAGACCCTTCCTTCCCCTCTGGCCACTGCACATGTCACTCTGATGTGTCTGCTGCCCAAGGCACCAGTCACTTTCTCCCCTATCCTGCAATAAATAATGCTCCAGTGGGGGCAGAGGAGGTTATAGTGAGCAGAGACTTGGAGAAAGCTGGCCTCTGCAGAACAGTCAACCAGGGATGTCTGTGGTGTCAGAAACCTCAGAAGGTTTTGTGAAGGAGGTCTCAGGGCTCCGGATCTTGTCACCCAGTCTGGACACCCTCCTATGGCTGGCATCTTCACATCCACCAGTGAAGGCACTGTGGAAGTCAAACAGAGACACTCGCCCTACTTGTTTCTGGCTCTCAGCCTTCCTGGCCACGTGACCTATCATGACCAATGAGACACAGGGAGGAAGTGATGTGTGTGGATTCTAGGCCAGCACATTCCATTGCTAGGGTGAAGTCCTCCTAAACTTGTGTTCCCCCTGCCACCATGGATGGCAATCCTCTCAACAGTGGCCCATCACCCTGTGTCCTGCCCCGAGCACCAGCTATGGCAAACCCCCAGCCAACCCCAAACAGGTGGATTGTGTGTGTGAGGAAATAAATCTTTGTTGAGTTAAGTCACTGAGAATTTAAGGGACCATTCTTACTGTGGCATAGCCTCCCACTTGCCACAGGGTTCTAAACCTCTTGGAGTTTGGAGCAATTTTCCAATTTGGGGATTCCTGTCTACATACTAAAAAAGTGGACAGTAGGCTCAAGTCATTCGCTACAGTAGTTTTTGGGTGTTTTTACAGTCATCCGAAGCTGTCACTCTTCAACCCTCTGCCCTCTGACCACTTGTCCGCCGTGACTTCCTTTCCAACATCCGTATGGCAGAGGAAGCTGTGCATTCCAGAGAATTGTGACTTCCTCCACGCTGCTGTGCTGGCCGCGCTGGGAGCCACACCTCTCCTCATTCTTCTACCTCAACGCCTGACTTGCTCGGAACAATGCTGACTCTGACACGGCGTCAGCACAGTTTCATTCTCGATGGTTTCTCAGTTGTCACGTGAGAACTCACCTCCAAGAAGCAGCAGCCTCTGAGAGCAGTCCCAGGAAGGAAAGGCTTGCACACCAGGATGCAAAGTTTCAACCACACAGTGTATGAAATTGATTGAAAACATAGTGAGCCAGGTGTAGGAGTGCATTCCTGTAATCCCAGCACTCTAGGAAGCTGAGGCAGGAGGACTGAGACTGAAGGTTTAAGCCTAGCCTGAACAATTCAGCAATTTAGTGAGATCCTGTTTCAAAAGACAGGGCTTGAGATGTAGCTCAGTGCAAAGGTCCTGGGTTCAATCCTCAGTACTGCAGAGAGAGAGAGAGTCAGAGAGAGAGGGGGCCAAAGAAGAGCTGGAGAGGTTCCCAAACATAGGCCAGGGGACAGTCTTGGGAGGAGCTACCGTGCCTGAATCCATAGGGCACACTCCTGTCACTCTCTGCTGTACTCATCTGCTTTCCCTGCTAATAGTGTGCTTATGACATCGGCGCCGTTGTTTGAAGTCCACAGACATCTAGCAGGTGCCTAGGGCTGATGATGACCACTCGAGCTTTCCATCTTTCTGGGAGATGAGGAGACAAGGAGGCCACCGCTGCGCTTCTCCAGTCAGCCCGAGGAGCAGCCATGGAGGTTATCCACATTTCTTGGGGAGAGGACCCGTGGGGCTAGAATGAGTGTCACCAATGGGTGGCTGAATACTGAGTGCCTCATCTGCCTCATGTAGCTAGTTGATTACGTATTATGTATTTAGAGCTTTATGAATAGCTCATGTCTCTTGTGTAGTTAGTGCCTCATGAATATCAGGACGCTCCTGCTCCTTCCCTTTCTTTCGGTGTTCATACATAGGTTCTTCCTTATCTGTGGTACATTTCTCCCAAGTCACTAAATGGCTTCTCTTTGTTTGTTTGTTTGTTTTTGTTTTTTGAGACAAGGTCTCACTAGGTAGTTCAAGCTGGCCTTGAACTCACTATGCAGCCCAGGTTGAGGCCTCGCAGTCACCGTGATCCTCCTGCCTCAGCCTCCTGAGTGCTGGGTTCACAGGTGTACACCACCACGAATAGCAGCCATCCATTCCTCTTGTCTTCATGCCTTCTGCAGCAGAATTGAGCATTCTGAAACAGTACAGCAAATGCACATCACTTAGAACAAAAACAAAACCAACTGTAGTTGGCCAGGATTCATCATACATCTACTTGTGTTCACAGAACACAGGGCCCCTCAGCACCCTGCCCTGCTGGGTGCCAGCTACCCCAGAGGTATCTCACCTAATCTGCACAACAGCCCAGCAAAGTAGGCCTTGTTATCCTTACTTTACACATGGGGACATTGAGCCATGAAGAGGTTTAGAAATTTGCCGGAGTTCACACAGCTGCTAAGAAGAACTTTCAGAATTTGAACTCAGATCTGCTTTATGTTTTCTCCATTATATCGCGTTTTGGGGTTGTGGTCTCTGCTAGGAGGTGAGTGACTCTTCATCAGTTCGATACCTCCCAGCTTTTCACTTCACAGCCTACACTCTGGTCTCTGGTCCAAGATGGCCAGTGCCATTCACCTGGACTCCTGCAGGACCCAGCTCTGCCTCCTCTTCCCACGGATCCAGCCTATGTGTGGTTTCCAGGGAGACTATGAACCACACAGATCTGACTACATCACACCAACACTTAAACCTCCAGGGGGGTTGGGGTGGGGCTCGGTGGTACAGCGCTTGCCTAGCATACACGAGGCCCTGGGTTCCATTCCCAGCACTGAAATAAATAAAATAAATAGACCAGTGCTCCAATGGTTGTCCCTTACTCCCTAAATAAAGACCCAAACCCTCACTATGACCTATGACTTTTTGCCAGGACAGCATAACCTGGCCTCTGCTGGCCACCTCAACCTCTCTCACCATGTCCCCCTCGCTGTCATCTGGCCATCCACAGATCTATCAGTTCTTAAATATGTCATGTTCCCTCCCACCAGAGGATATTTGCATACGCTGTTCCCTCTGTCTGCAATGCTTTTCCCTTCCTTCCTTGCCTGGCCAATGCCCATCCATCCTCATAGCTCAGCTTCTATGTCCCTTCCTCTACCTTCCTGATCCCTCTAGTCACAGTCAGTTTCCTAGTATGCAAATTCTTTCCCTGCAGAACACTGGTGTCCACTTGTAATTCTATTTGCATTGGTGTAAATACTTACCAACCTCTTTGGTGACCTGCAGATGCTCTGAGATCAGGGCCTTTGCTCTCCACCATACCTCCCTGCCCTCACCTTAACTCACCCTAAGTGTTTGTTGTTGCCGATGTAGATTCTTTCCTTGGAGAAGTTGCCTATATCAGGCACATCCTCAGCTAGTCTCTCTCTCTCTCTCTCTCTCTCTCTCTCTCTCTCTCTCTCTCTCTAAGTCTCCCCTTATCTGGAACCAAAACTGATGATCACTTGTGTAATGTGACCTCAAGTGGCCTCAGAAGTCCCCTTCCCCCCCTTATTCTGTTGGAAAATTCCACCATGACAAAACCACGTCTTTGAGATAGAGTCTTCTGTGAAAATACAGACCTCTCTGGAAAGACTTGCACATAAAGCCACAGCCCAGTAAGAATCAGATTTCAGTCACATTTACTGAGCACCTAGTGTTCCAGGGACTGTGCTAGGCACTTACTACTTGTTATGACTGTGTCTAGATGTCCCCTCAAAGCCTCATGTGGTCATAGGTGGTGCTTTTTAGGGGTGGCTGGATCTAGGGTGTGTGATTCTGGGACTAAGGCTATGATGCTGGGATTAAGGGTGCCCCCCCACCCAGGTGTGAATGCTACCTGCCCAAAGGGCAGGTGGTCTGGATAGAATATAAGAGCCAGAAAGAAGCCGCTTCAGTGCTTTGCTGCCTTCTGACTGCCATGAACAGTTTCTCCTCTGCAACAGCCCTCTGCCATGTCACCCTCCCTTGGAGCCAGTTGACTCTAGACTGAAACCTTTACAAAGTGTAAGCTGAAATAAACCTTTCCTCCCTTAACTTTGGATGTTGGGTATTTTGTCTCATCAATGAGAAAAGTAACTAAGACAGATTTCGGTGCCAGAGAAGTGGGGTCGTTGGTGTGACTGTACCTGACCATGTGGTTCAGGAGCCTTTGGAACTGTCATGTGGGAAAAGTTTGGAAAGGTTTTGAGATGCTGGCTAAAGAAACATCCCTGGAATGCTTTAAGCTGTACTTGATGGGTGATTCTGGTTCGAGCTCAGATGACAAGAATGTTGATAGGAATTCTGCCAGTAAAGACGAGGTAGGAGGTTTCTACTGGGAAGGACTGCACTGGCTGTTGGACTCCAGATGGTGTGTGTTGTGGCTTGGCAGAAAGTTTGTCCACATTTTGCTCATGTCCGGAGACTGCCTGAGCCTGAGATTAAGGGTGGCAGACTAATTAATCTTGCAGAAGAAGTTTCAGGCAGTCCAATGTTGAGGCGGTGGCATGGCTACTGTTGGGGGCTTTTAGCCAGATCTATGTTGAGAATCAAGAGCAAAGAGCCCAGCAGAATGATTTAAAATATTTTGAGCTTGGCCAGAAAGGAAGCTCCAGTAAAGTTATGGCCTACAAAGATACAGCAGAAGAGAACTTGGTTGCAGAAAAGGAACAAAACAGTAGAAAAGATGGCCTGAAAACATCACAAGAACCAGCAGGAATCCAGCCTTTGCAGCCTCAGAGTTGCAAAGGTGAAAGACTTTGCTTTGAGGAAATAGCCCCAGAACACCATGTTCCACAATGGCGGCAGTCTAGGGGATTTGTTCCTCAGGATGAGGTTCATAGTGCTCAGCAAACCAGGCACTCGACCCCTATAGCCAAGAGAGAAGGAAGCTTGGTTACTGCTCCAGCTGGCAGCAGACCTTGGCATCATCCACACGGTGCTGGTTTTAGGTGCATGCAGAATGCAAAGAAAAGAAAATGCAAGGGCTAGGAAAGCTTCCACCCAGATTTCAGAAGAAGGCCTGGGAGGCCAGGCAGTGTGGCCCTGAGGGCAGTGTGTGAAGCTGGGAGTGTGAAGCCGAAGGAACAGCGGAGATCCTATAAGTTTAGAGAAGCCAGGAGCGTGGATCGTGTGAGGAAGATTGCAAGGAGGAAGTAGAGCTGGTCCAAGAGAGAAGCCATGGGATCTAAAATTATTGGCAGTGCCATAGGGGTGGAGTCACCCAAGTCCTTTAGGGTTCACATCTTGCCACAGATTGCTGGGGATGCTGGACATGGAACTAGGGAATTTAATATTTGCGCTACTGGATTTTGGTCTTGCTTTGTTCCCATTCCTTTCTCTCCCCCTATTTGTACCTTTTGGAATGGGAATGTTTATCCTGTGCCATTGTATGTTGGAAGTGTTTAACTTTCTTTTCATTTACACAGGGACTTGCAGCTAAGAATTTGCCTTAAATCTCAGAGGAGACTTTGGACTTGCACTTTTCAGCAATGCTGAAACTGCTAGGACTTTGGCAACTCTTAGAGATGCACTAAATGCCTTTTGCAGAAATGAATGAGCATGAGTCTTTTGGGGGCCAGGAACAGAATGTGTGGCTTGTATCTAGATGCCACCTCAAAGCCTCATGTGGTCATAGGTGGGGCTTTTCAGAGGTGGCTGGGTCTAGGGTGTTTGATGCTAGGATTAATGGTACCCTACCCTGGGTATGAGTGCTGCTCACGCAAAGGGCAGGTAGCCTAGATGGAATATAAGGGACAGAAAGAACCTGCTTAGCTGCTTTTCTGCCTTCTGCTTGCCATAGACTGTTTCTCCTCTGTGATGCCCCTCTGCCATGCCACCCTGCCTTGGAGTCAGCCAACTATGGACTGAAACCTCTACAAACTGAGCAGAAATAAATATTTCCTCCTTTAACTTTGGGTATTGGGTATTTTGTCTCAGTGATGAGAAAAGTAACTAAGATACTAATAGTAAGGCACGTTAGTTTCCTATTGCACTATAAAAATTATCTCCACACAGACAGGCTTAGAACACCAAGCTCATTATCTCCCAGTTTCCACAGGTCAGGAATTGGGAGTTGCTTAGCCAGCTCCACCGGCTGCTGTGGGAGGGACTGCAGGACCTGGGAAGCCCCTGTTGGCTGGAAACATCAGTTCCTTGCCATGTGGCCTGTCCTTCGGAGTGACTGAGCAAGAAAGCAAGATAGTGGGCAAGATGAAAACCAAGACCAGAAGTGCCACCCCATCACTTATGCTGCATTCTATTGCTAGTCCTTAAAAATGAGTCAAGATGTCCAGCCCACCCTCACAAGGAGGGGATGACAGGGAATGGCTGCCAGGAGGTGGGGATCATGGGAGCCACTGTGGAGGCTGCCTGTTGTATCTGGGTTCTCATTTTATTCTCTCAACAGCCTCGAAGGGACTCTTATTTTTATTTCAAAGGGGGGAAAGCTGATTCAAAAAGGATGATTATGATGATTACATTTTATGTGTCAACATGGCAAGGCTGTGGAGGACAGTTGTTTGGTCATACAGCACTCTAGATGTTGTTGTGAAGGTATTTTGTGTATGTAATTTACACACAGTCAGTTGATATTGTCAAAGATACTACCTTCCATACTGTGGGTGGGCCTCATCTAATCAGTTGAAGTCTTTAAGAACAAAACAGGTTTCCCAGAGAAGAAAGAATTCTGCCTCAAGACTACGACATAGAAACCCTGACTGAGTTTCCAGCCTGTCAGGCTGTCCTACATATTTCAGAGTCCAGATTACAACATCAACCCCTGTCTGAGTCTCCACCCTGCCATCTTGCCCTGTGAGCTTCAGACCTAAGACTGAAGCATCAACTCTTGCCTGAGTTTGGCCTATGCCTTGCCTTACCAATTTCAGGCCTGTCAGTCCCCACAATCACATACACTAGTTCCTAAAACACACACACACACACACACCCACACACACACACCTATACACTGAAGGGATTCAGGGCACACTACCCCAACATATGGTGCAGTGGCATTTTGAAGATTTTAAATTGATAAATGGCAGTTATAGCAAAGACTCTGATGTCCCCTTACCCCCTGCAGGAGATCATAAAAAATCCTCACCCAAGAGGTGCCCTCACCAAACCCACAGGCCAACTGCATCCTTATCTCCCGACTGGCAGGATGCAGAGATGACTCCGAAGGAACAGGGCTTGCTATGTTCCCCCAGTTCACTGCCCTTAGCTCCTATCCTTTTGTCCTGTCACATTTTCTAGCACTTTCCACCCTTCAGCAAACCTAGTACAACAACACTCAGGTTTAACATTTTCTTTGGGTCTTCATTTCTGTATCATGTGAAACGTATGTGTCCACTTTTTCTCTCATTAAGGTGTCTCTTGTCAGTCTAATCTATAGGGCGTACCACACACACACACACACACACACACACACACACACACACACACACACACACAGCACTGGTTCTGTGTCTCTGGAGAGTCCTGACTAACTTAGTGAGTTATCCCAAGTCACATGAGTGGGAGAGCAGGGAGCTGGGGAAAGAAGTTGTGAGGAATCATTCACATGTGCACTGAGTAGCATGGCAGTTTGTGCTTTCCAAAGATGGCTACCACAGACCCCAACACATCCCAACCTATATACCCTTCATCTTTTTTTCTGGTACTGGACATTAAGCCCAGGGCCTTCAGGGAGAGCTATATCCCCAGACCTTTTTATTTTGAGACAGGGTCTTGCTAAGTTGCCCAGGATAGGCTCAAACTTGTGATCCTCCTGCTCCAGCCTCCCAGAGTTCTGGGATTATAGGCATGCACCATCATGCCCAGTTCACACGCTCTTCTTATAATGTGATATTGAGGCCTTGACCATCAAAAGGTGGGGTCTGTGTTCCCCCCTCTTGAATGTGGGTAGGTGTGTGACAACAGAAGTGACATTATTTGATTTCTAAACCAAGTTCTTTTTTTTTTTTAAGCCAAGTTCTTAAAAGGTAACATAGGGGCGGGGGATGTGGCTCAGTAATAAGCATGTGATTAGTGCATACAAGGTTCTGAGTTCCATCCTCAGCATTGAAAAAAAGTGACTCCACCCTGCCTGTCTGTCTTGAGTTTTTCCCTTGGAGCTTAGCAGCTATACTGTGAACAGCCCAAACTAGCCATGTTACCAGGTTCTGGAGACTCCTTCTATAGATTCTTTCTAGGTTCTTCTTGTCCTGAACAAAGAATTGGACAAAACAAGCACAAAAGTAGTGAGGTTATACATTTATTAAATGTAGGAAAACAAAAGTGCTCTACAGAGCAAGTGTGGGCCAATTAAAAATAAGAAAAGAAGTGCATTCTGCAGGATGAGAGCCCATCGCTGTGAAAGAGCAAGTACAGTGGCCGTGAACTCAATGGCTGCCATCTTTTGTATCCCTCACTCCTCAGGCTGACATCAGGTCTAGGCCTTCCTATTAAAAACTTGCTTGGGTTCTCATGAGAATTCAAGATAGCACTTTTTGATTTGTTCCAGGTGTAGGGCTTGGGCACATGTCTCCATGGATCTTCATGATTGACAGGTCACACCCCCTTGTCCAGATGGTTGGCCATGCCCTCATCTTCTGCCTCATTTCTCCCTGAGAGACATAAATCCCCATAATTCTTTATGGGATGCTGAGAGTATGGAGGCCTCTGTCTTCATATAGCTACTTTCTACCTACTGGGGATTATGTGCTCTTCAACTAATTTGGGATGTTGTGCCTCACTGGCTGGGTTGAAAAAAAAAACCTGTCAGAAGATAATATGAAAGGAGTTAATGTCTATCTGTGAAGAATTGTTGAGCTGCCTGTTCAATGGGAGGAGGCTTGGTGAATTTTTCAGGAGAGTAACTTCACTATTAGGTTGGGGACGTAGTACCCAACTATGAGAAGGGACAGGTCAGATTTCCACACTCCCTATGTAGGAGAAAGTATGACAAAGAGGGATATTAGGTAGGCTATCAAGAGCCTGAGAACCATAGTCCTAGCAAGATTCACATTATGGATCTAATTAAAAACAAGATTCTCAATAAAGTTCCCATGTAAGCTGACTCTACTGATCTGGACCAGGGCAGGACTTGGGTCTTGATTTTTGAAGAGGAGCCTCAGGTGTTCCAGAGGCTCACAGGAGTAGCTTTTTTTTCTAGTCCTGTGAAAAACTGAATGACCATTTCCCATGTAGGATTTTTATAGCTTTTGATTGCATCCCTTGAGGAAGGACCAGTTTGAATGTTCCTCAGAAAGGAGGAATGAGTCTAGGGTCTTAAGGGGTTGTAAAGCTGCCCTTCTTGCCTGTCTATCAGTCTTTTGATTTCCCAAGAGACTTTAGACATGTCTCTTTGGTGTCCTTTGCAATGAATGATAGCGAGTTGCCTGGGAAGATAGATTACCTCTAGGAGTTATAGAACATTTTTGGCTTGTGCTTTATAGATGACCGCTTATTAGTTATCAAGCCCCTTTCTTTCTAGATTGTTTCATGAGCATATAGCACCAGGAAGGCATATTTGGAGTCTGTGTATATATTTGGCTTTTTGCCTTTTAATTGACAACTGCATAACTGACCTTTTGATGTCCTTCTTGAACAAAACTATTTCTATCAATGAACACATTTATTCAGGGTCTTGGAGGGGCAGGTCTCTGATGTCCTACCTGCTTGCATAGGTCTGGGAAATCACCTGTATACAAGAGTGGCCAGCCTCTGAGCCTGTAGGCATCAGTGAGACAGGATTAAGAGTAGTGTACTTCTTTATGATAATCTCAGGTTTTCTAGAAGAATGGCCTGACTTAGTCCCAATGTGTAAAATCTACTTTGAGCTTTGCCAGAATTGAAAAATTTCCCCCAATTTTACTAGTAAATCTCTTCCTAGTTAGGGAGTAAGACTCTGTGGGACAATTAAAAACTTATGGTTGAACATTTGACCCTCAAAGTGACATCAAAACAGGAGTGAAGAAGCTCTGCTAGGAATCTCCAGGACCCCAATTATGGTTATAGATCTAGAGGAGGGTTTTTCAGAGAATGAAGTTAAAACAGAAGCCAAAGAAATTGAAATCACTTTATCCATGGCATCCAGGATCATCTAGGGTTTCTGGCAGGAAACAGAGATGTCTGTTGACAGGGGCATTGCAAGTTATCCCAGGCCCCTTTAGTCATTGTCATCAGAGCAGAAGATGAGGATTTTGGCTGGCCTAGCCATTCTCTAGGAGCAGGGACAATCAATCCTCCAATGCCATGAGTCAGGCACATTGGTCACCTGACACAAAGAGTAAGGCCTGGGCAGTGGCTTGGTACAGTCGCATGCCCAGTGTCCAGTTTTCTTGCAGGCCTTGATTGACCCTGGGTTTTCACTTGGGCAAATTGGATGTGCTTAAAGCACTGCCAATTGCAACAGCCATAATTTTGGTCTGTCTTTTTTTTCAACCCTTCTCATTTTATCCTCATCTAGATCCTGATTATTAAACACAGAAGAGGCTGTGTCCAGTAATTGGGTCATAGGACCCAACTGCAAACCTACCAGGATCCTTTGAAAATACCAGGTCTCTCTAAGGCACTAGCCTCTGATGGAAACAAGTGGGAGAGACCCATATCACCCTAAGAGAAGGGTAAGCATTTGAGGAAGGATCATCAGTATCATTTTTTTTTCTTTGGAGGCCTAAATACCATGACTCTTGGCCTTTTACAGAGATAAGGAGCTGTAAAAGCCTGAACATATGGGATTTCACACTACCTTCCTTGCCTTTTAGAGAATTTAGACTGCCATTCTGTCCCCATCTCTTGCCATTTTCTAATTTTTACTGGACCCAAACAGTATTGCAATAGTAGATAAGTTGTTAAAGACTAGAATGGAGCCCATGGGGCTCCAACTAGCTACTTTCAGGATCAAGTTGTTCCCAATTTTTAAGGATATAGCCTACTAGCAAGGTGGCTGGAATCTGCAAGGTGATTCCCATGGCATGTTGTGGGATATATGGGGAGAGGAGACTAGGTCTGGGTTCCTTCAGAGAGCAATTCCTTGAAGAAGGATCCCAACCCATTGAGTCCTCAAGGTGTCCATTGTGAGACTGAAGGACTATTTGTATTAGCCAGATATCTCCAGCCAAAGTGGCACCAATGCCTTCTTCTTTATTTTTTTCCTTAGAACTCATTATACCCTGTGGTCCACTGACTCTTCAGAGAGAAGAATGGACCACCCCACACATACTTGCTTTAAGTCCCAAGGGATCAGAGTGGTGCCCCCTGGGGCTCCCTTAGCCACCTGAGAAACCAATGTCCCTTGCATTTATTCCAATAATAAAAACTTCAGTCATTACTTTGTTTAAGGGAGTAGATAGAGATAGAAAGCTCTTTTTCAGACTCACAGTCAGTTGAATTAATCTTTACTGGCTGTTCTGTTGTTCCACTCAGGCCATCAGATACATGTTTCTAAATTACCTGAATTTTTGTTAGAGGAAACAAAGAGGGAATCTAACCCAACTCAGAAGAGAAGTGAGGATGAGGTCCATATGTTTAGGTTTAGCTCTTATCTATAAGAGTGAGATTTCCTGGTGTCCATGAGGTCAGTTGAAAAAAAAAAGAAAACAGCAAAAAAACATAGTGAAACCATGTGACCAACCCACACAACCAACCAAAATGGCCAGCAAACATGGCAGAACCACGTAAACCAAAATGGGGGCCAAACATGGCAGAAAGGTGGATTGGGATGAAATAAGGCCCTGAGAAAGCAACTCACTAAGATAAAAGGTCATCTAGGGAAAACACACAGATGAGACTTTGAGCAACATCATGTTCTCAAAAGAGTGAGAAAGCTGAGTGAAGTGTCACAGAGAACAGAAATATGAGGGCAAAGAGGCATACTAAACTGTAGGTCATATACATGGAGCCTGAATGATCTATTCTGTGACTGGGTTAATAATAGGCTCTTTGGAAGCTCATAACTGACTCATACCTGCAATGAGTGACTGAAAATGGGAAAGAGAAGAAGAAGAAAGAAAAGGGAAGCAAAACTGTTGGCCTCTTTTACTAGCTGGGAAAAATACAGAGGCCATGTGCTTCCTCTACCCTGTCCCATATGGTGAGTTACACTAGGAAACTGTACGTGAGAAAACTTCCTGAGTTCCACAGCTTCCATTAATTTTTACCATCTTCTAGCTCCCTGCTTCTCTCAACAACCAAAAACCCTGTCCCAGGAGAGAGGGGACAAGAAGAGGACTGCAGGTTTCCTAAGGGAGAGAGAGGGAAAGAAAAAACTAAACCAGTCCTTCTTAGCTGAGTCTATAGACTTCAGAGAGAGAAACAAAACCATACCCAAAGGGCCTTATCTTCTCCTGTCTGGCTTTGCCAGAATATGTTACCAGGTTCTGGGGTTCTAGGGACTCCTAGCAATTCTTTCTAGGTGCTTCTTGTCCTGAACAAAGAATTGGACAAAACAAATGCAAAAAGTAGTGAGATTTCACATTCATTAAAAGTAGGAAAAAAAACATGCTCTGCAGGTAAGTGTGGGCCAGTTAAAAGTAGGAAAAGAAGTGCACTCTGCAGGGTGAGAGCCAACCACTGTGCAAGAGAGAGCACAGTGGCTAAGAGTTTAATGGCAGCCATCTTTTGTATCTCCCACTCCTCAGGCTGATGTCAAGTCTAAACCGTCCTATCAAAAACCTGCTTGAAGGGCCGGGGATTTAGCTCAGTAGTTCTGGCGCCTGCCTCGCAAGCGCAAGGTCCCGAGTTCGATCCCTGGTGCCAAAACAACAACAACAACAACAAATAAAGTCAGCTTCTGAAAAACCTGCTTGAGTTCTCCTGAGAAGAACTGAAGATAGCACTCTCTGATTGGTTACAGGTGCAGGGCTTGAGAACAGGTCTCCTGGATCTCTGTGATTGACAGGTAACACCCACTTACCCAGCTGGCTGGCCATGCCCTCATCTCTTGTCGCAACCATGTGGAGAGGGTACCTAAAGAGGCTACCATGGGTGTCTCAGCTGACAGCTAGCATGAAGCCCCCAGTAGGCAAGTGCACAGCCTTCAGATAATTCCAGCTGCAGCTTTGGAGTCCTCCAAACAGAGGTCAGGGGACTCTAGAGGGAAAGCAATCTGCCCCTGCCAAGCCTTGCCCAAACCCATAGCACATTGAAACTGAGAGCCAGTGACTACTTGAAGTCACTAAGCTTCGGGGTGATTGACAAGAGAATGCTGGGCTGTGTGTCATGCAGGAGGCCCAAGGGATGCACTGGTGATCAAGATAGATGTGGTCTAACTGTGTTTGCATTGGTCAGCTGGGGTCAGAACAGAATACCACAGCCTGGGCTGCTTCACCAACAGAAAAGTGTTTCTCACAGTTCAGGCGGCTGGGGGCCCAAGATCAAGACACTCACAAATTCAGTTCACAGTGAAGACTCTCTTGCTGGCTTGCGAATGGCTATCTCCTTGCTGTGTCCCAGAGAGAGAGAGAGAGAGAGAGAGAGAGAGAGAGAGAGAGAGATCCTATCCTTATAAAGGCACAAATCCCACCCTCCCATCATGAGGGTTTCCCTGCCATAACCTAATCCCCTCGCATTGGCCCCACCTCCTAAAGCCATCATATTGGGGATTAGGGTTCCAACATAGGAATTTGGAGGAACACAAACCTTCAGTCCATGGCAAGCATACATTCCAAATGGGGGAGACAGTTCATAATCACAGAAACAAAAAAACTAAATAATCTTATCAGTGCTATTGAGAAAGTCAGACAGGGACATCTATCCCAGAGTACTGCATGGGCCCCAGGTGGCCAAAGAAGGCCTCTCAGAGGCCACCATTTACAATGTGAATGATGGGAAGAGGCTGAGGAGTTCAGAACAGAGGAAAGGGATCTCCAGGCAAAAGGGCAGTAAGTTCAAGGCTCTAGCCAAGGGCACACTTGAACAGTAGCAGCTGGAGATGGCAGAGGGCTCCAAGGGGCCGCCCCGGTGCCCGCAACAGGGATAGGAGACTTCTGCTAATAGTAGAGATCTAGGACATTTGTCTTCATTCCCTCCCAGCCAACCTGTAGGAGAGTTGGGGGATGGGGCACAGGTCAAGGCCAGCACTCCAGGCAAGTGGGTCTTGGGAGGCATTGGCACAGCTGCCTCAGAGCTGGTCCAGTTTGGCCAATCCCTGCCCTAAATGGAGCAGCCCCACTCCTGGGAAGGGATAGGGAAGGAGAATGGGCAGCTCCCCTGCATGTCAATGGCTCTTTCTGCTTTCAGTAAACTCAGCAGAACTGTGGCCTTTGTCTGGACACTTGCTCCGGGCAGATCCCATAAAGGGCCTGGGCTGCAGGCAGGGGCTAAGGACAGGGCGGTGGGGTTGTCCTCACAATAGCAGGGTGAAGAGGTTACAGCTCCAGCGTCAGCTGCCCAGAATCTCATCCCTGGGCTTTTCCTGCTTTTGTTGTGGCCGGTCATGGGCCTGATATTGGATTGGGGCCTTTTTTCCAGTGAATGGCAGAAGAATCTCTGGTGGGGGATGGCAAGGCCCGGTTTGGCCAAGGTGACAATGGACTGGTGAACCTCAGGGCAAGGGTGGAGGGGTGGGGGAGGTGGGGTAAGTAGGGCAGGCATCCCGGATGAATCTGAAGGCTCTGGATATAGACTGGCCTTGCTGACTCCTGCATATTGGGCTCCATGGAGCTTAAAAGTCTGTATTTTAGATCCCCACTGTCTTGGGCAAGGCAAATCTGGCAGGGTTTCGAGGGAATGACCTTGCTGTTGGATTCCATTTTTATGAAGTTCAAGAGCAAGTGACACCAACCAGTCACACTCCAATTGTGGTTGTTTATGGGGGCACAGACTAGGATAGGAATGAGGGAACCTTCTAGGGCAGGTGCTGGAACTGTTCTAGGGATCCATGTCTACATAAATACAAACTCATCTAGCTGTACATTTACACTCTACCATGTGCATCTTGGGCTTCAAAAAGATGAAAAGAAAAAATAAGCTGCCTGGGGAAAACTCTGCTTACATCCCCTATACACACACACACACACACACACGTGCATGCCTGCACACACTCACTCAACCCATAGTAGCACAAGTCAGAGGGAAGCACTAGGAGTTAATTAGCCGAGGAATGTAGAGCCAGTTAAAGAAGTCAGGTTCCACCTGTAGTGGCTGAGGGGTTCAAGCTGCACCTGTCCCACATCTCAGTTCTCTTCTTGAGCACAGAAGCCAGGTAGCCCATAGACCAGTCACTGTCTCACTCTGCTACAACAACGAACCATGGACTGAGCGGCTTATAAACCACAGAAGTGTGCTTCTCATGGTTCTAGACCTGAGTTGGAGATCAGGGTGGTCATAGGGTTGGATTCTGGGAAGGGGTTGAGGCAGGAGACTAGGGTGTGGCAAACTGGCTGGGCAAGTGGGTGGGACCCATTGATTACGAGATCCAGGACATGCACAGAAGCCCTGCACCTCAGGCCAATCAGAGAATGCTATCTTCAGTTCTTCTGGCAAGAAATCAAGATAGGATGGCCTAGACCTGAAGTCAGCCTGAGGAGTGAGTGATACAAAAATGGTGGCCATTGAGCTCATGGCCACTGTGCTCTCTCTTTTACAGCAGAGTGCACTTTTTTTCCTGCTTTCAATTCGCCCACACTTGCTCTGCAGAGCACGTTTCTTTTCCTATCTTTAATAAATGTAAAACCTCACTACCTTTGGCACTTATTTTGTCCAGTTTTTTGTTTAGGACAAGAAGAACCTAGAAAGAATCTCTACAAGGAGACTCCAGAACCCCAGGACACTGTAACAGGCTCACTGTTGGGTTGCAGACAGCTGACTTCTAGTGCCTTCACATGACAGAAGGAGGGCGGGAGCTCTCTGTGGTCTCATTTGTAAAGGCATGAAACCCACTCAGGAGTTCCCCAGTGCGTGACCTCATGACCTCCCAAGGCCTCATCTCCTAACATCATTGTGTGGAGCATTAGGATTTCAGTGAGTGAATTCTGGGGAAACACAAACATCCTTGCATTGTGCTCACCATTTTCCAGGCTCCTGAACTCTCATGGCGGGGAAGGAGGCACAGGCCTTTGGTCTCTTCATGCTCTTTGAAACTGCCTTTGCTGGAGCTTTGCCCACCACTTCCTCTTTGAAGCATGAAGCTGGCTATGACTCTGTGACCACAGCCTTCCCCCTGGAGCTCCTCCACTTTGCTCATTTGGGGTCCTGAATACATTTGCTATTCTGATTGAATGTCTCAACTTTCTCTGGCCTGTCCATCTGTCTCCCTGCTTCTTGCTTCTCCACTTGAATGACCTCCCCACATACAATCCACACATTACACACATCCACAAAGGGACACACATGCAAGTGCACACACACACACACATACACACACACACACACCTAGAAGGGACTCCAAGCGGGATAGTTAAGGGGCAGATTGGGGAGATCCTGGAGTTTGAATCTTGAAGCCAACAGGACGTGATAAACTAAAAATGAAAGAAAGCATGGGTGAATGAGTCACTTAGCAAGTGCCCCTCATGCTGGCCCTGCACGCTAAAGCAAAACTAGGAAGCACGGACCTTTCTCTGAGCCAGAGTAACATTTTCGAGGGCAACAGCTACCAGTACTTAAGCATTTTGGAGAAGGACGGTGGAGATGGGCAGGCCTCCTCAAATGTCCCCTCCAAAATGACTGTCCTGTAGACACCTTAGCACTCTGGTCCTGCCAGTGTTGGACTTGGGGCCAATTGGTAAGCATTGGTTGTGGTGAGATAGGGAAGAAACACGGGGCATAGTTTCTGCTCCCAGAGTGCCTCAGTATTTATTGAACCCCCAAAATGGACAGATGGCTTCCAGTTAGCTATAGGATATTGAACATACTTATGTGCCTCCATTGTCTTCCCCATGGTGGCCACTAAAATGACAGTAATGAGAAAAAAATATTTACATATACACATATACATACACACATTTGGGGTAACAAAAGGGAGAGAGAAAATGCAGCTGTTGAAAGATGTCATTAACACTTTGGAAGGCAGAAAGCAAATGTAGAAAAGTTCACTGACTGGACAGACTGGCAACTGCTAGAAGCTAAGTGACTGTGGGGATAGAAACTTCAACAAGCAAGCTGATTCAGGTAGCAGAAGCCCAGAAAGGCTGAGGAATCACAGGCCCTGCACCGCAGAAGTACAGATGGGCTGAAGACAGACTGTCTGCACACCTGTTGAAGGAGCAGAGACTCTGCCTCTCTCAGCCCAGCTGAACCTACCATTCGCTTCCTAGAGACACTGAACGTGAAGGACTCCATACCCAGGAGATTGTGCTCAACAAAACACCTGAGATAATCAACTTGAAAAGAGAACAGGTTTATTCTGGCTCACAGTTTGGGAGGTTCTGGTCCACCATCAGTTCTCCCCATTATTTTGGGCTTGTAATGAGGCAATATGTCACGGAGTTGGCACATATGAAGCAAAACTGCTCGGCTAGTTGTCAGGAAGCAAAGCAGATGGAGGAGGAGGCTGGGGCCTCCCAATCCCTTTGAAAGCAAGCACCCCACTGACCTAAAGACTTCCCACTAAGCCCCACCTCTTAGGATTTGACCATCTGCCAATAGCTCCACAAGCTGGTGACCAAGGCTTTAACACATGGGCTTTTGGGGGACATTCAAGATTCAGACTCAAGCACGTGGTATTCAGAAAACTGGAGATCCCACACATTGGAGAGAGGTGAGCAGCACTGTCACTTTGATGCCAGGGAGATGCCAGGGTGGGCAGCAGCTCAGACTGGAACCCAGGTGGTGGCCACAGGAGCAGAAACCTGCAGGACTCTGGAATGAGTGTTTCCAAAAGAAAGTTCATGAAGCTGAAGGGTTTGTTTGAATGTGTCCAGAAGAGATGCACATTTCTTTGGTAGTAAATTCAGAATAGGCACACAAAACTGGGTGTGGTGGCACAAGCCTAGAATCCCAGCGCTCAGCAGGCTGAGGCAGGAGGATCACCATGAGTTCGAGGCCAACCTAAACTATATAGTGAGTTCAAGACCAGCCTGAACTACATAGCAAGACCCTGTTTCAAAAAAAAGGTACACAGAAAGCTAAACAAACAAAAAGAGGGCAAGAGATAAATATTAACTCTAAGGAAAATAAAAATTTGCACAGCAAAGCACATGTATTTAAAGCATATGACATGAATAAATGAACATACTATAAACACTGAATACTAATTTACCAAACAATTGTGATATAATTTTACTAGGATTATGGGGGCAAGAGATGGTGTAGGTATGTTCTGGTGGGGCCTGCTCAATTTGATTTTTGAGCAAAAAAAATTTGTTTTCTAGAATTTTCATACCAAAGAGCTCCTGGGTGGCTTAAATGACAAAAATGTATTCTCTTGAAGTTGCAGAGACTAGAGTCCACGACTGAGGTGTCAGCAGGCCAGGCTCCCTCGGAAGGCCCTAGGAAAGATGTGTCCCAGCTCCCCCTCCTGGCTCCTGGTAGGTCCTTGGCTTGTGGCAGTAACACTAATCTGGGCATGGCATCCACTCTTTTTCAAAAGGACAGTGGTCCAGTTGGGTCCACCCTACAGTATGTCCTCATCTTAATAACATCTACAGTAACCCTCGTTCCAAATTCGGTCCCATTCACAAATACTGGGGATTGTGACTTTAGTATCTTTTAGGGGGACACAATTGAATTCATAACAGATGAATAATGCATAAGAGTAATAAATACAGAAATAACTTCATTGGCAGGTTATTGAAATAGATGGAGGCAAATATGAGAAGAAACAGATCAAAAAGTCAAAAGTGGTTTCCTCTAGGGTAGAGCCAATAAGGCTATTCTTTTTCCCTTATAACCAAGAGGGCACTGCTTGCCCATTTCAAATGTGTATACTGTACCTCTCTTAGGCAAGAGGATTGCAAGTTCAAGCCCAGCCTAGGCAATTTAGCAAGATTTAGTTTCAAAATAAAGAAAAAGGGCTAGGGGTGTAGCTCAGTGAGAAGGACCTGAAATCAATCTCCAGTACTGTAAAAAAAAAAAAAAAAAAAAAGGACATTTCTCACCAAGTCCAATTAGCACACTCATCACATGTCATTATGGTTTGATTACTCATCTGTGGTCTTCTCAGGACCATAAACCCCTGCAGGCTGATCATAACCATAGCCAATATTTACATAATGCTTACTCTGTGCCCACCGCTGTTCTAAGTGGCTAAGTACCCACAAAGGAGGCACTACTATTGGCCACTTTTTTGGATAGGAGAACTGAGGCACAGAGAAGTTAAGCAATTTGTCCAAGGTCCCACAGCTAACTGCAAGAGCCCAGATTGGAGAGGCAATAGTATTTCTCCTATTTCTGGTTCCTGTTGGCCTTCCCTACCTGTGAAGTATGGAATCACACCCACAAAGGCACAATATCTAGATATCAGAGGTACAGAGAGGGCTAGGGGTGGGAGGGCTCCTTGTCTACACATCTTTGATGGTGGGTAGGTCTAATGGTTTCCCCTATCCTGGGCTAGCTGTGCCTCATTCTGCCTGCAGTCCACTTAGGAAGCTGGTCTACCCTTCAGCTCTGCCCTCTGGGCAGCCATATTCTTTTCCGTGGTGTCCCTCTCACCTGCTGGTTGCCTCTGATTGGATTAAAGGGGGCCCCTTTCCCTGGCAGCAGCGAATCAGGGCCTCCTCCAGGACCCCTGGCCTCTTGGACTAGGCTAGCCATGTCCTCCACACTGGGCAATGCTTCTCAGAGCTGCAGGGGACGTGAGCCAGGCAGCCATGGCCGGCACATAGTGTCAGTCTGTCCATGGCTGGGTAAGTTGTGAGAACCAGGAAACCACTGGTAAAGGAGAACAGAGGGAGGCCAAACCATCTCTTAGTCTCCAGAGAGGCCAAGGGAGGCCTAGGGAGCCCTCAGTGTCCACTGCCAGCTGTCCACTTCCAGGCCTCAGGCTGCCTCACAAGTTAACCCCGGCCCCCTGAGCCTGCCTGAGCTTCCTTGGATCTTGTAAGCAAACTCCCTCTCCCACAGTGCCCTGAGTCCTTGCATCTAGGAAGACATTTCTCCTTGCTCCTCTGTATGTGTCTTCGTTCCTTTCTAGATGCTTCCTCTGTATGTCTCTGTTTCTATTTCTCACCTTTTTCTTTCTCTCCCTCCCTCTCCAGTGCTCAGGCTATGCAGACATTGCATTTTTACTGAACACTGTCTTTTCCATGCTATAAGTCACCTTTTAGGTTTGCACTGTCCGTAGAACTTTCTGTGGTGATGGAAATGTCCTACATCTGGGCCAACCAACTCAGTGCCCACCAGCTACACATTGTTATTCAGTACTTGAAATGGGGACAGTGTGACTGAGGAAATAATATTTTTATTTTATTTAAATAACCACATGTAGCTGAGGGCTACTGAGTTGGACAGTGTAATTATATATATGGGGGGGGTAGTACTGGGTACTGAAGCCAGGACTTTTGCACTGAGCTATATCCCCAGCCATTTATTTTTTTATTTTGAGACAGAATCTTGCTAAGTTGCTAAGTCATCCAGGTTGGGCTTGGACTTTTGATCCTCCTGCCTCAGCTTCCCAGAGTGCTAGGATTATAGGGTTGCAGCCACCATGTTCAGTTGACAACATAGTCTTTTCATCACCTTAGATCATCTTTTTCTAGCTCAGCTGCTCTTATCCTCAAGTCACCACCCAGCTGTAGGACACAGCAGCACAGGGACTGGGGTGACAGGTCCCTATTGAGAGCTGTGAAATTGCCACCTTTGGATAGTAGGCCCAGGCAGACTCTGAGGCCCTGCATTCAAAGGCTTGGTGTATAGCAGCGGTTTAGGGCAAATCAGGTGATGAAGCTGAAACAGGAGAACATTGTAACCCCAAATTTAGAGCCACATCTCTGACTTTAGGTGACTCCTTGGAGGTCCTGTCATGTTGCTTCCTGGAGGCCCAGGGCCCCTAAACTCTACTCTCTACCCTCTTCCCCCAGAGGCTCCTAGCTGTTCTGTAAACCAAATAAGGCCATCAAGATGGTCTTGTTCCATGCCCTATTCCCTCAGAATTTCTCTGTGCCACAGCAGATGATGAGTTTTGAGACCAGTGGGTCACTATGCTTAATGTGTTAGCCCCGGAGCAAGAAAGCATCTAGCTGCTGCCCAAAGCCATTGTGTGGACTACACTTCCCAGATCCCCTTGCAAATAGGTGCAGCCACATGACCTTGTTTTGGCCAATGGCATGAGTAGAAAAGAGGGATGTCTGGCTCATAGGAACCTCCCTGATATGGATGAGTCCATCAGAGGTCCAAGGTGGAAAGAGCCTGGGTCCCTGAAGCCCTAGAGAGTAGGGCCTCTAGTTCTTTGGGAACACCCATTTTGGACTTTATGTCAGTAATAAATAATCTGTGGGGCCGGGGATTTAGCTTAGTGGTTCCAGCGCCTGCCTCGAAAATGCAAGGTTCAGAGTTCGATCCCTGTTACCAAAAAAAAAAAAAAATCTATGGCCTAAGCCCCTGGGCCTTGGAAGTTTATTTGTTACATTAGCCAGTGTTTCCCTGACTACTCCACCCCCAGGGAATACACATCCTCTAGAATGGGCCTTGTGCTGTGGAAGGCGAGGACTGAGGTCACTCTGACAGTGTAGACTGGGCGTGTGGTCTCATTGTTGCTGTCAAAAGATCTCCAAACATGCCCTCCCCCAGATGAAGGCAGTGATGCTCCCTGTGCTGAGTTCCTAAGTGACTGAGCTGGGTCCTGCTCCTTCATAGCTGCCCTCCCCATCACAGCATCCGGACAGACTCACTCACACCCCCTTGGCTCTCTCTGATTGCTGAATAGAAGTTTTCCAGTTGGTGCCCACGAGGGAATAGAATCCTTCTAGGGGAGCAAAGACCACAGAGCAACTTCCAGGAGGAGCCGCAGGCCTCCTGGGCTTCCTTCACGGTCCACGGCCTGCACCTGTGGGCCCCCCGAGGGGCAGGGGAGCACCTTAGCACCAGAGAGCTTGAGTGATCCATTCTAATGTGAGCAGCAAGGAGAAAGTCAAGGAAATTGGAATCATGATTTGAGTGAGGCCCAAGGTGGGTATTTCCTGGCAAAGCAATGGGAAGCACAGCCAAAATTCCCTGCCAAAATTCCTGGCTCTGAGAGTCGCTGATGAAGGGCACAGAAACTTTCCACCTCATTAACCAAACTAGGCTACACAGAGAGGGGTCAGACTCAGGAGGGGAAATACTGAGGTCACCTTAGGGCACTCGAAGTTAGAGGAGTCACAGGGGTGCCCACATAGATGCTTTAGCAGCTGGATGAGAATGGGAGCCTGGAAGGTTCAAACCTAGGTGCAAAGTTGTGTCTGGAGACTAATGATGGAAACCAGGGTGCAACCAGGGTGTGGGAGGGGAAGGATGCTGAGAGAGGATTAGGGAGCAAACAAATGGAGTGCTTGTGTCACCAGGAGAGCCAGACAAGGAGGCAAATGAAGAGCTGGAGGAGAGGAAGGAAGGGAAGGAGGAGAGATGGTGCTCAAGGAGCCACAGGAAGGGAGAGCGTGAGGGTGTAAGGGGTGCTAAGCCACATGGGGCAGTGAGAGGACAAGCAGGGTAAGGGGCCCAGAACGGCTGGCAAATCTGGTGACACAAGCTCATTGGCAGCCGGCTAGAACAAAAGTTAACCCAGAAGGACGCTCACTGGTTGGCAAGGGGAAGCCAGGTGGAGATTCAAAATTTATGGCTGAGAGTCTGCAAAAAGGATAAATTGCCCCTCGGGGACTGTGAGCTAATTGTATCATGTGATTGTGCCTCAGGCACCAAACAGAAGCCCACTTCCACAAGCTTAAGTAAAAAGGGAGAATTTATGGGAAGAACGTGAGGCAATCTCAGAGATTCAAGGGCAGGAAGTGCAGCTGCCCTTGGGAACTGGAAGCTGCAACTGGGGAGCCAGCAGGAAACTTGGCAGCTCTGTATGCTCCTTCACTCCTCTCGCTGGTGCCCCCCACTTTCCTCCAAGTGCACCTCCTTCCTCTCTCTCGGCCTTTTCTGCTGTTCTGTGCAAACGGTGCAAAAGGCTGCCTTGATGTCCCTCCCCATTTAGTTCACTTCCATCTCCCCTGTGCCCAGAACTGTGCCTGGCACAAAACATTCTCTTGGTTCAAGTAGCCAGAAAACACTGCCTAGGAGTGAAAAGGTATCCTTAGCCCACCTCCCTAGGAGAGCATCTGATTGGACCAATCAGATCCTGGCACCATGCTCCTAGACTTGAGCCAGGTGCCCATCTCTTGTCCAGTCGGCCGTGACCACGAAGGGATCTCACATCCTCCTGTCTCCATGGGGGTAGGATGGGGATCTGAGGAACAGCATTTTGGGAAAGTGACCCAAGAAGATTTCTGAAGAAGGGAGCTTGGGGGTGGCTGTCATACTGTGATGTTCCACAAAGTCAAAGGTCCCTGGCTCTGCCCAGAACAAAAAGAAGTAAATGAGGCTAAGTTTTACTCTAATGGCAGTCAACAAACTCCCATGGAATCCACAAGTAAGGTACATGCACTCACAGACAAGCAGCATTCCTGAAAATGAATGCATGGGGTGCCTCTCTCCCTCCACCCCACTCCTGAAACCTCCCCCTGTACCCCAAAGAGAGTGTCAGGGCCTCTCAGATGCCCAGACTTCATCTTCTTGGATATGGCCTGACTCCTTTGTTTCCTTCAATGGAAGCCTCAAACAAGGGGGAGGACAAGAAAGGCTGGGTCTGAAGGGGATGTGGGGGAGAAGGAACAACACCTGCCCTGGAATGGTCCTTCCATACCACATGGTACTTCTATTAGGTAGGCTCCCAGTCTTAGTCCATTTTGTTGCCATGGTAAAATACCTGTGACCAAGTAATTTAGAAAGCATAAAAGTTTAGAAGTTCTGGATGCTGGGAAGTCTAGGAGCATGGGGCCAGGATCTGCTGTGCATCTGAGGAAGGCCCTCTTGCTGCATCAAAATATGGTGGATGCATCACCTTGGGAGACAGAGCAAGTGTGCTAGCTCAGGTCTCTCTTCCTCTTCTTTAGGGCCACTAACGCCCTCATGGGGCCCACCCTCATGACATCATCTACTCCTGATTACCTTCCAAAGACCCCACTTCCCAATAGTATCGACCTATGACTTTGGGGACTAAGTTTCCAACACACGAATTTGGGAGGAACACATTCAGACCATAGCAGGCCCAAGAGGAAGCAGTTAGGATGGCTTCAGAAGTATTTATTTGTACAGGGGCCATCAACAAAGAAGTGGAAGGTAGGGGGGCTGTTATGGTAATACAAGGAGCAAGAGCTGTCAGTGGGAAGAGTTGCTGGCCCAAAGGAACAAGAGAGCTCATGGCTACCCATACCTAGAAGGGGACAGAGTTCAGTGGAGAAGGGTACCTTAAAGGGAGCAGGGGCCTTCAGTGGAAGGATCGGTCAGTAGGTCCAAATACAGAGAGGAGGTTGGGGTAGAAATCCCGGCCTCACTCTCCTCCTCCTGGTTATCTGTCCATGGGGCTTCCGCATTGGCTGGAACTGGCCAATGGGAGCTGGGGGTGGGGATCCCTTTGAGATGAGTGCTCAGGGCTTCCCAGTGCTCAGGGCAGGGAGGAGACAGGTGGGAGGAACTGGGAAGGGCCAGATGGAAGATGTTGCTAATATCTTCTTGTGTATGGGTGGCGCTATACAGTGTGGGCTCCCCAGAACAAACCGCTCTGCCCCTTGTCCTTTTGCACCTGGCACCCAGCCTAGAGCACAGCTCACACTCCCCACCTGTGTTTGCTGACTCCCTGGGTGCCCCTTATGTGGGCAGGTCATGGCATTGGGCTGAAGGGAGCTGGAAATCTCCCTAAGGCAAAGGTTTAGCAGGAGTAGGAGACAAGAGAGAAGAGAATTGGAAATGTCCCAAAGTTGAAGGTTGAATGATGCCGTGGCTACATTTTCCTTTCTCATCAGGAAGTGTGAGTAATGGACTGTACTTTCTTCTTTAGAATGGCCTTCACATTGGTAATAAAAACGACAACTGAAATATGCAGTGCTTTAATGTTTACCAACTGGTTTATAGGCTTTATCTCATCGGATCCCCTCAACAGCCCTGTAAGGTATACTATATGATCATCTGATTTTGTGTGTGTGTGTGCATGTGTGTGTGACACAGGGTCTTGCTGTGTTGCCCAAGCTGGCCTTGAACTGCTGGGCTCAAGCAACCCTCTTGCCTCAGCCTCCGGAGTAGGCCTAGACAATTAGAGTGTGAGCCACTGCCCCTAGTTCATCGCAACTGTCTAGTCCAGGCTTAAAGCGCTTAGTTAGCCAGGCTCTGAGAGGTTGGGTCTCCCAAGGTCACCCAGTGAGTGCTGGTGGGACCACAGCTGGGACTCCGAGTCCATTTCTACTGTCACTCGTACGCTCCTGCTCTCACATGGGATTGTCAGGAGTGTCCCTTGCTGGGCAGGCAGTCCACATTCCAGAGCTCCTACTTCTAAGTAGCTGAACAGCTGAGCAGGACCCAGAGCCAACAGGGGCTGGAAGAGGAGGGGACCCTGTGGAGAGCACAGTGCCCCTTTGTTTTCTGCTGCCATCTCCTGGGCCATCAACACCCTTTTCCTCTCTGTGTTCTCTGCTTCAAATACAGGCATAACGGGGTGAGGGGTGGGGTGACCTCCCGACTCCTTGCACACCTATACAATAATCTTGTGTGTTTTTGAACTGAATTCACTTCAAAGGGAAGGAAATTCTGACACATGGGATAACATGTAATTGAAAACATTAAGCTAAATGAAATTAACCAGTCACAAAGGGACAAATGCTGTATATAATTCTACTCATATGAAGTCCTTAGAATAAGCAAGTTCCTAGGGACAGAATGTACAATGGTGGTTGCCAGGGGCTAGGGGGATTGAAGGAGGTCAAAGGCGAGTTATTGTTTAATAGGGGCAGAGTATTAGTTTTGCAAGTTGACAAAAGTTCAGGAGTACTTGATACCACAGATTGTACATTTAGAAATTATTAAAGTGGCACATTTTATGTACAGTTGGCAGAATATTTTTAAACAATTGAATTCAGTAAGCATTTAATGAGCATCTACTCTACACTAAGCATCCAAAGCCATAAAGATGGCTCAGTCTCGTCCAGCAAAGCCAAATATATGTAGGCAGCACTGATGAAAAGTGGAGCAAACTCAGAGCACATGCGTGCTGAGGCAGTGGAGAGGGAAGAGAAGGAAGTAGTATTTCCGTTTCTGGAACTGCAATGACTTCATGTTGGGTGGGGTTGCTGGGGAGACAGAGCATTCCAAGTAGAGAGTTAGCAGGAGGAAAAATCTAGAGGCGTGAAACCACTTGCTGCCAAGCCTCCTCTCCAAGTCCTTTCCTTTATTCCTGAGGATGTCACTCAAGCCAGATTCCCTTATTGCTCACTGATAGGTCTACCCTCGAGCTTCTCAAACTGCCTGTAGTGATGGCCCGGATTCTCTGTAGATGGTGGGTAGACAAGTGTTTTTCAATTTCCAGTCCAAAATAGACTGATACATGACCCTACTGTGTATGTGCCACTGTCATGAAGCTCATGCTACATGTGACGTACTGTAGAATCCAACCTTGATCTGTTTCCTGCTCAGCAAGAGTCACATGCTTGGATGTCACGGCAAGGTCATGTTGCTTTCAAGATTTCTCAATAGTAGAAAATGGAAAAATAGGAACAAAATCTTTGTAAATAGGGAGGACTGGAGGGGTTGAAGGGAGGGCTGGGCCAGGGTGAAAAATAAGAACCAAGAGAGACTATGTAAAGGTGCAAATTTCCAATGATGAATGTCATTATATTGTATACCTAAAATGTACCAATGATTTGAATGAATAATCGATAATGCAAAATAGGAAGAAAAGGTCCAAAGGGGTAGGGGTAGTGGGAGGGGCAGGGGAAAGGAAAGAAGGGAAAGGAAAAAATGCTGAGAAATGGAAAAAATGGAAATAAAGTCTTTGTAAATAGGGAAGGGTGGAGGGCGTGAAGGGAGGGCTAGGAATGGGGAAAAAATGAGAACCAAGATGCATCATGTAAAGGTACAATTCCCAGTGAGAAATGTAATTGTGTCGTATACCTACAATGTACCAATAAAAGAATTTAATACCAAAAAAAGAGATTTCTCAATAGTGACTGTCCGGCTCTGCACTTATCTCATTGTGGACCAGCAGTGGTCCATAGTGCATACTCTGAGTAGCACTGCTCGATAGGGTGGTGATACCCTTAAAGGAAGGAAACCTATCTTTTTCTTCCATCTGCCCCTGGGCATGACTCTAGATTCCTAGCAAGTCCACCCAAGGGCAGCTCTCTCCTCACCCAGAAAGGGATGCCCACTTGTTAGCCAGCTAGTGTCTTCCCTGTGTTTTGAATATGGAAGACTCCGCTGGTATTAAATACTATTATTATTATTATTATTATTGTTATTAGCCTCATGTCCACTATAGTGGATGTCATTTAATTAGAACTGCATAATAGGCAAATCTGGCTTAATTGTCTGGGAGGTGGCTGTGAAACCATTTTGAGGCTGCTCCCCGAGCTCTATTTCGTGGCCAGCACATCGAGCTCTCTGGCAATAGGTCATTTCGGAGACCTTGGGCAGGGTTCAGGGAAGGTTATCTGGCTACTGATTATCACTTAATTAGCACCTTTTTCATGTAGCACAGCAGTGACTTTGTAAATTTAAAAATTTCAGGGGACCACTTAATGTGGAATTAAAGTACAAGTGCAATATTTAAGATGCATGAAATTGTTTTACGCATTACAGCATTAACTAGCTCTTAATTTATGCAGTGCATGCCAGAGAAGGGCAATTAAAGTGTAGCAGGAAGAAAAATTATGGATCGCTACATTGTCCTGTCTTTTCCTCTAGCGATGCTTTGGAAGGCTTTTGCTATGTTGGTATCTCAACTGCTGTTCTGGATTTAGGAGTAACTGGTAAGTTCTGAAGCTTGTTTGGCCCACAGGAATTGGCATTATGTCCAACCAGTATCTCCCTTCCAGGACCTTGAGATCCAATCAGCCTCAGTGACTGGTCGAGAGCTAGGCACATAACCCAACTGGAGCCAATGAGCTGTCAAAAGACATTTGATGGAGCTTTATGGGAAATGATGTCAACCGTGTCCACTTTGGTAGCTGTCAAGGGTGCTCTTTTCTCCTGACTGGTGTGCTATGCAGATGTGAGGTCTGGAGCCATGGCAGCCATTTCGTAAGTAGCCCAGAGCTGCAGGGGAGCCAGGTGTTTATTTGGGGTTGAATCCATCAACATGGGAGACCCTACAGCAAGACAAAGAGAAACCCAACTCTGGGAGACAATATTGGAGACACTGGATGGGACCTCTGAGGTAGTCTGACCGCTGGACTTTCAACTTAGGTTGGTGCCTACAAATATACTTCATGTCCCCACCACGCTGCCTTTGTACATACTGTTCCCTTTTACTGGAATGTTCTTTCATTCTTTCCCCATCCTTCAGGGCCAAGGCCAAGTGTCACCCATCTGAGAACTCACCTTGATCTGAACCACACTCCCCTCTTCTGGCTGCTAACACCCCTTACTTGAACTTCTCCTTCAGCATAAAGCATGCAGTCCTGCCAGGCATGCAGCCCTGCCAGGCATGCAGCTGACAATGTGACCCTCAATCTCCTCTACCAGGACCTAAGCTCTTGCTTCTGTCGCTGGTACTGGTGTCACACCTGGCACACTGGCTCTGCAAAGTGCCCCTGACCCAGTGGCTAGAAAGGAACTGCAGCTCTAACCGGATGCAGACAGGAAAGGCGATGATGCATGAGCCCCAGGTTTTCTCAGCTCAAGCCAGACCATAAGGATCTGGGTAACAGCTGCAGCTGGGTGGATGCCGGGCCCTTGCAGCTGCTGGGAGCAAGGGACGACATGAGATAAGAAGGGGAGTTGTCACAGATACAAGCCTGTTAAGATATTTGTCTGTCCTGTTTACAACTTACTTCTATGGGTACAGTCTCCATGCCCAAAGTCAAACACCAGGAAGGCACAGTTTCCCTGTCACCTCCTCACTGCACCCACACCCTCTGTGACAGATGTGGGGTTGAGCTGAGCTGAGCCCCCTTCAGGAAAGGATCCTGCCCAGCTACTCCGACTAGGATCACTTGAGTCTTCCTTCCTGGTGACTGCTGGCCAATGGCCAAGTCCACCCATCCCCAGTCTTCAGTACAGCAAAAAACAAAAACAAAAACAAAACAAAAAACCTCAGCTAATTCTTGGGTATATATTCCTGTAGGCATTTTTTCCCCTATGCATTTGTGTGCATGTATGCATGTATACCATCAAAAGATGTGTGATTACTCCTTGTGTTTTCACAGAAACAAGATTGTACTGGGTGAGTGGTTCGGCAACTTTTAACATGTTAGCACATCTTTGTGAACATTAGATATCAGTGCACATAGGTATGTCTTTTTCTTTGCTATATAATAAGCCACAACATGGCTAGCCCATTGTGTATTAAACTGTTGTTATACTGCTGCACATTTGGGTTGTTTCTGATTCCTATGATTAATAATGCTGCTAAGAATGTGCTAGAGGTAGATTTCAAATAAATAAATAGAATATTATTCCAGTCAATATAAACCACACACAATGAAGGCTAAAGGAGGACCAGTGTCAACTGTGCCTTATTTTCTGTGTTCTGATGCTGTAAAATCCAGGCTCTTGCTGACTGGTGGGGCTGGAGCCTCTCAAGATTAGCCAAGTCCTAGAGCTACCAAACAGAGGCCCACACCGCTCCTTTCAAATGTAAAGGAACCAATCCAGAGCTGGCCATAACTCAAGTTACCTCTTTATGGGGAGGGGGGATGTCAGACTCCTGACCACCACTTCCCTGCCCTGACCACCTAGGACCAGGTACCAGATACGTGGACACCACCCTCATGCCCCAGAGGCCACTGAAAAGGTTCAGACCAGTCAGTTCCAAACCTGCTCTTGCTGCCCAGGCCCCTACTTCCAGTGGAAACCAAAGTAAAGGCTCTGGGTCACCATGTCCCCCTTTCCCTCTACCCCCAACCAGACCTACAGCTTCCCCATGAAGCCCCTGCTTTTGGCATGACACACCCTTCCCCCTTGGGATCTGTGAGTGTATGAAATATATTTTCAGTGACAGTTGCCCTTGAATAATAATAAAGCTTTATTTTAAAACAGGCCCCAGCACTGGCAAGGTGGACAAACATTTTCTTTTTCTCCCGAAGGTTCTAGAATGTTTTGGTTTGTGAAGCCTTTCTGGACAAATGTCAAGTGCTAAATGTGGTGTTACTTAGGTCAGACCTAACAAAGAACTCCCTGCTAATAAGCAAAGCCACACGAATGACCCTGCTTCTGGGGCATCTTGACAACAGTGTGGTCAGCAGCACCCACAGCCCTGTGAGCTGATCCTTCAGGGAGCAGACAGGGATGGAGGCCAGGTGGCCAGTGTGCCAGTGGCTTAAGGCTTGAGGAGTCCGCCACCCCCAGGGCACCACCCCACCCCTTGCTGAAGGAGGCCCAGAGGCTTTCTCTGGCTCTTGTCTCGGTCCCATCTTGTGGTCCCTACAGACAGTTGATGTCACAGTCACCTGAGAAGGAGTGAGTCGGGGGTGACTGCCCCTCTCTGCTGCCCTAGGCTCCAGCCAGTGGTGATGCGGGGCATCCTGGCAGAGGGGCCAGCCGAGTTTTCTGCTGCCTTCTGGAGCCGGAGCCTGTCAGCTCGAGCAGCAGCCAGGGAAGAGGGTTCTGACACAGAACCCCAGGGGAATTCATGGGGGAGCTGGGCTGTCATTACTTATTAACGATGGGCCTGATCCCCAGCCAGGTGGGCCCAGGGAGATGGCCTGTGGGGATGCCACTCCCCCCCCCCCACCCTGGAGAAGGGATTAATACTTTCCAGGAAGGAGGGGGCTGTGGCGGGGTCATTTGTCATGTTGTTTCTGCCCAAGCAAGCAGGCAAGTCTTCAAGTCTCAGAGGCAGGGAGGGACCTTCCTTCCCTGTCCTCCCCTCCCCTTCTGTCCCTGTTCTCCTGCTCCCGTAAGCAGGAGCACCCAGGGGACAGGGGAGGCTGTGAGGAGAGGGAGAGGATGACCGGAAAGTCAGGGCTAATGAGTGCTCTGAGGAGACCTTTGGGGCAGGAGGGGGCACAGCCTGAGCTGGGGTCCCAGCAAGGCTGCAGAATGGTCGGGCAAGGCCCGCTGCCTGTCCTCTGGCAGGCTGGATCCAGGGCTCCAGAGCACACAGTGTCAGGCAGGCTGGTGTCCAGGAAAGCAAGTGTTTCAGGGGCGCTTTAGGACTAGCCCCGGGGAAAGGGATGGAGGGTCGGAATAAGGGGCTGGACTGCAGAGCTGTAGGACAATCGAGCTCCGCTGGCCCCCAGGGCTCCGAGCTGGGCTGAGCCAGGTGGGAGTCGGGGGGGGGGCTTTGTGGCCCTGGCTGGCTGCTTCTTCGCCCTTGGGAGGGCTCGCTGAAGAAGGGGGAGCACCCAGAACAGGCCCACATCTGCTTCCTGGGGCAGATGCACCCATGAACCCAGGCTTCCCTAGTCACCCTGGGGCTGATCCTCTTCCCCAGAGGCCAGCCTGGCCTCCTTTCCTGGACACCTCTTCCTGCCCCTCCTTCCCACCGGGCCTGTCACAGTGGTTTCCAAGTTCTGGCCTCCATCCGGTGGAGTGGGGGTATCAAGTTCCGGCAGGGACCCCCTCCTCTGGCCTCTTGGTCTCCTCTGAGCCATTTTGGCTCCTGTAAGAGCTGGCTGAGCCATAACACCTCCATTGGTGGCTCCGGACTCCCCGAGGTGGTGTCACCTTGCCTAGCCTGTTCTAGTTTATTTGTCTCAAGGGGTAGCAGGAAATGTACAGGTGTTTTGTGTTCTGTCACTTGGGGTGTGTAGCAGGTAGATTTCTGCTAGGCTGGTAGAAGGTAGGGCCCTATTTGGGGACAGGGATTTGGGAGTGGCCAGTCAGTGCAAGCCAGTGCAGTGCGCCCAGTGGTTTGTGCCTGCGTGATGCCTGAGTGGGTCCGCACACACTGCTGCAGATTTGGCATGGAACAGAACAGCCGCGGGAACCCTCCACGTCTGCCTCGGGCAAACTTCCCTGCCAGAAGGCGCTGCTGGAGCTCTTGAAGGGACAGGGAGCTGAGCATCACCGAATTGATAGAACAAGTCCTAAGACTGCTCTCCGCAGCTTACTCAGAGCTTGGCCTGAACACTTCCTGTCACAGAGCCCTGGTGGCCCAGGCTGCAGAGAGGGCTTCTGCTTGCAAACACCCTAATTACCAGAGGCTACAGAGATTTACCAAAAAGAACCTAATAGCTTTGCAGAACCAAATTGACTTATGTCAATTTGCAACAAACTAAAACCCCACCCAGACCCTCTATAAAACCTAAACCACGTGTGTCCCTGCATCTCCATGCCATCCCCACGCCTGGCCCCATGTTTTCTCGTGGGGACAGTGGGGCCCTAATACTTGGTCTTTTGTCACAAGAAGTTGCAAAAGCTATTTTCTTCTTCTTCTTCTTTTATTAGTACATGCTTGCAGTACATAATGAATACATTCATTGTGGGGAGTTGGTACCTGCTGCACAGAACACATCTCAATTCCTTTTTCATTCCCTTTTCCTCCTTCCCTTCCCCTCCCTCCACCTCTTGAGCTCCCTTTCCTATCTGCAAAAGATCTATTTCCCAGTTTCCTATTATCTGTCTTTTATTTTCTTAAACCCTTCCGAAACAGGCTGGGTTCACAAACCAGAGCCTGATGGCCCAGGGAGAGGTGGGAGATAAGAAAATCAGCAGCCAGACAGGTCTGCAGCTTTTCCTGTACTTGTCAATGTCACAGTGGGGAAGCATTTATTAAGGGCTGGTTCGTATGGGGACTGGGACAGACATGATACTGAGTACACTGCACTGACGAGGTCCCTCGTTTCTCCGTGTTTACAGTTCAGCCTGGGTGACATCATGGCGTAAGTAGCTTAGGAGCCCTTGCCAGCCACACAGATCCTGCACGCAATCACATCATCCACACCAAACACTTGGAAAAGGAGGTGAGCTTAGATAGATAACATGTATCTGGTGGCTTGGAAAGCTAGTTGGCTACCAAAGAAGAGAACCAGGTCTAGAAGTTATATTCTCAGCTTGGGTTAAATCTCTCCCTCCAGCCTGGCCCTGAAGGGCAGAGTCAAAGTCACTGACGTAATGGTTGGTTGTCAGGCAGCTTTCATGGGCTCTGTTGCACAAGGTAAACCCAGAGCTCAAGACCTTAGCCAACATTTGTTCCAAATGTCCAGAGACTCATTTAGTTGACAAAGAACTTTCACTCCCACTATCTGATTGGACCGTTAGAACCACTTGATATCTTAGGCTTACCAATAGCCACCTACCTTGCTGCTTGCTGCCAGAGGCCCGGTTTTGTTTTGCAATTGGGTGGCAATCATTCATGGAAAGTGGGTTCAACCCAAGGAGATAACTCAACTACCCTGGGTCCCTAATTACACAGACACCACTCTGATGATTTGCTTAGGGATGTCCTTGTCCTAGCCAATAAAACCTAACAGGGATCCTGGTGGAAAATGTATTAGAAATATTTTCCTCCCTGCAAAAAGAGAAATGCTTAAGGAGAGAACTGACGCCATCCATCCACCTTCTTCCTGCCTTTAAATGCTCTGTAAGGATATGAGATGTTGGAGCAGCAGCAGCCATGTTTTGGCTATGAGGAAATGACAGAGCAGAAAGGTAGAAAGAGCCTGAGTCTTTAGTGACCTCTTTAACCACTCAACCTAAGGCCATTTGCCTCTGAACTTCTTGTTATATAAAATCCTAATATAACCTCACTGTTTAAACTGTTACTGAGTAACCTGCTGAGAACATCCTAATAGGTATAATCGGAATTTAGTAGTTGAGAAAAGTCAGGCTTAAAGAGGTTGGGTCAGAGAATTAATGGCAGAGAGGTTCCAATTTCATCCAGGGTGCTCTCCTTTGCCTCTAATTCTATAGAGTCCTAGGGAATCCCTGGGGACTTCTCAGGGCTAGCAGGAGATGACACTGCCAGAATTCTGTCCCCCTCCCAAGTCAGAGCTGCATGGCTGTGTGTGTGTGTGTCTCTCTGTGTGTGTCTCTGTGTGTGTGTGTGTGTGTGTGTGTGTTATTAGGGATTGAACCCAGGGCCTTCACACTGGAGCTACATTCCCAGCCCTTTTTATTTTGAGACAGCATCTCGCTAAGTCACTAAATTACCCAAGCTGGGCTGGAACTTGCAATCCTCCTGCCTCAGCCTCCCAGGGTACAGGGCTTATAGGTGTGCACTACCATGCTTGTGTGGGGGTGGCTTTATGATTCACCTTATTGGCTTCTCACTATCATTCTATTTGATGGCAAAGGCAATGAGGCTTAAAAATATTTTAAAACCTGCTGCCTGACTACTTAACCCTTCAATTAACAACGATGGCCAGCTCTTTGCTTCACCATGTGGAAATGGTGAAGGAAATGGCTTTTCTAAGAGGAAAGAGAGAGTGAGAGAATAGTAGTGTTTTCTTTCTAGGTTAAGCCCAGAGATCAGAGCAAACTGCTTCTCAGGCGCGCACGCAGACAACCCACAGACACACGCAGATGCGCTCCAGAAGCAGAGGCACCGCACCTCGCCTTCATCCCCTCTGGCCCTGGAAGTTCTGAGGCTCAGAGACACAATGAAGTTAGGCCGGGCTGGGGCTTATGGGAGCCCCCAGGGCTGCGGTGAGCGAGGCTCTGCCTCTCTGCGAACCAATGGAAGCAGCCTCTGCCAGAGTCCCATCTGCTCTCATTCTTGGCCATCCCAAACTCCAGAACCAACTCCATTCCCAAGACCCAACCTCTTGGCTTCTCCACTCCTCTCCAGGGGTCCAGGCAGGCTCCTCGCCACTCATGTGCATCGACCAGCTTTGCTGGGGCAAGGCAGAATTCCAAGCCAGGACACAGCGTGTCTTTCTTGCCCAGAGTCCAGATTCCTGATCCAATCAAAGGTAATAGGGGAGCAGGGCATGATGGCCCACACATGTGATCCCAGCACTTGGGGAGGCTGAGGCAGGAGGATCAAAGTTTCAAGCCCACCCTGGGCGACTTAGTGACTTAGCTGGACCCTGGCTCAAAAGAAAAAAGGGCTGGGGATGTAGCTCAGAGTGAAGGCCCTGGATTCATTCTCCAGTACCTCCACCACCACCACCACTACCAAAACAAATAAAAAGAGTTAAATGACACTTATGACAACTTATGGGGATGGGACCCACTCTCCTCAAAGTGGGGTTGAGCATTGCAAGTGCCTGCTGTCTACTCAGCCCCTTGTAGCCTCCTGAGAGCTGCTGCCCCCTCCACCCTCTTCCTCTCTTCTCCTGCCCTCCTTTGCTCGCACACTCAATCTTCAGGGTCTCCCCTTCCAGTTTTCTACTATGCATAATAAAGGACCCCAATTCTACTGGCTTCCAAGGAAAACCACCGGGTTACAGGTAGAGTCTCCCTCACCAAGACGCTTGGGACTGGAAGTATTCAGGGTTGTACATGTTTTCAGATTTGGGAATGTCTGCATGTACATAATAAGCTGTCTCGGAGATAAGAATCAAGTCTAAACTGGGAATTGGTGTGTTTCTTGTACACTTTCTACTCAGACTGAAGGTAGTTTTATACGGTATTTAAGTAATTTTGTGCATGAAATAAAGTTTGTATACATTGTCCCATCAGACTGTGTCACGTTGATGCTCAAAATGTTTCCAATTTTGACCAGGCGCAATGGTACACACCTGTAATTTCAGGTACTCAGGAGGTTGAGGTAGGAAGATCGAAAGTTCAAGGCTAGCCCGGGCAACTTAGTGATTTAATGAGACCCTGTCTCAAAAGAAAAAATTTTAAAATGGAGGGGGTTTATAGCTCGGTGGTAGAGAACCCTGGGTTCATCCCCAGTACAGCAAAACAAAAAAAAGTTTCAGATTCTGGAGCCTTTTGGTTTTTGGATTTTCGTTTAGGGAATTCAACCTGTGTATCCCACAACTTGTGGAGTCAAAATTCAGGCAGGGCTCAGCTGGGAGTCTCTCATTCCTCACGCAGCACCTGTTGGAGACATTCCACATCAGTAGCTAGCAGCCTGGCTGCTCTGCTGGGTCCTGCTTCAGGCCACCTCAGGGACTCTCCAGCGCTCCCTCTAGGGGGCGAGTCCTCTTCCTACCCAGGCATCACTCATGATGAGAGTCCCTAGAGACCAGAAGCAGACACTGCCCCACTGTGGCTTCTGCCTTATGCTATTGGTCAAAGATGTCCCAGATTGGAGGGCAAGGACTAGACCTCCAGGAAGGTGTAAGCGTTGGTGGCAGTGTTTAATCTGTCACATCTCCCATCTGCTGGGGACTTTGAGAGATGTCATTGAATTACAGATACAATAACACGAGCACTATCATTCCTTTGATTTTGATTTCTGCTGGGTCTCGCCCATATCTGTGGGTGACTCCCTGTTTCTTTAAGTTATAAGGTAAACTTTGCTTGATATTCTAATGGGGTGAGCTAGCAGGGGTGGGGACATAGAAATAGGGCAGGGAAGAGTTCCTCTTAGGAGGTAATGTTGGATCTTTGGCCCTTAATGAAATAAAAAGAAAAACTATATTTAGGACCAGGGATTTAGCTCAGTGGTTCCACCACCTGCCTCGCAAGCACAAGGAGCTGAGTTCGAGCCCCAGTACCAAAAAAAAAACAAAAAACCTATATTGAGATTCCATCTCACTTCAGGCATAATTAGACATTATTAGACAAGGGGAAGGAAATGGGGGGTGTAAAGGTAGGTGGTAGGGGCATGGATATGAGCAAAATATATGCATTGAAACTGCTCCAAAATATGATGCTGCAGGTAGGGCGGGGTAAGTAGAGTGATGGGGGGGGGGTGACGTGATCAAAATATGTTATGTGCATGTCCGAATCTGCCAAAATGAAAACCATTCATTCATATAACCCATTACCAATTTAAAAAGGTGAACAAAAGAAGAAAAAAGAGTGGAACTGATGGTTGGGGTGTGGTCTGGGAGGGAAGAGACCAGAGCGCAGAGGCCTGGACCAGGCCAGGTGAGGGAGGCAGAGGGGAAAGCGCTGTTGGCGGCGTCAGGGAAGGGAAGGACCTTGAGGTTGTCTTGGCCTGAGTTCCCCCAGAAGTAAACCCTGAAGCGAAGACTTACTTGGGTGCAGAGAGTTTGCTCAGGAGGCAATCCCAGGTGGAGAGGGACTGGGAGAGTGGGACAAGGAAGGGAGAGAAATGGAGAAAGCGTGCACCAAAGGGCTGGACTTGGGGGGTGCAGGCCTGCTGGTGCCCCTGGGAGGCTGCATGGAGCACACCCACACCCTGGGGTGACTGAAGACCTGACCTGAGCCATGGATGCATCTGTGATCAAGAGCTGTCCCGTGACCGGCTATGCACGGAAATAGTCACTATGTCCAGGACTTGTCTTTCAGTGGCTTCCAGGGCCCCCCAGGGCATGTGGCCAAGAGCCTGCCAATGCCTGCCCAGTTCCGCTGTGAGACCTTAATTCCCTTGACAGTGGGATGTTCAGGGGGCCTCTGCCTTGCACATGCCTCCAGGGGGCGCCTCATACTGGAGTCCACAGGAAACCAGCAAGCTGGATGTCCAAGGGCATCCTCTTCATCAGCTCCCCAGGAATCCCTCAACACCACCTGAGGGGCTCATGAAGGGTTGAGAACAAGCGGATTCTTGCTGGGGCCCATGCCAAAGGCCAACTCCTAAGCCAAGGTCTGCTCTGAGCCAAAACAAAGGCTCAGGTGGGGACTAGTGGCAGACACAGCCACCCCCATCTGTCTCTTTGCTCACAGAGTCTGAGAATAAGAGACAGAAAACCCAAAACTAGCCTTGGGGACCCCCTCCCACCTTTTGTCTTCAGGAGTCCCTTGGCCACAGACCAGATCCAGTCAGCCACTTTGCTCACCCTTTGTGAGTGCCATTTTGCCAGGCAGCCCCTGAGCAGACGTCTCCATCTCCCCAACTCCTTAGCCACTCAGGTGGCAGAAAGGGCACTGGGTGTCAAGGCCCAGTCCCTGGTTCCAAGCCCTTTCTCTGCCATTCCCCAGCAGTATGACCTAGAGGTGCTCCCCTGACTCCCAGGAGGGTGTTCCCCAATGAGGGATCACTGCCCAGGCCTGGAAGACTCTAGGAGGCTGTGAGTTGTGATTCCAGGAGAAGGTGGCCAGCTGATGCCTGGCGGTGGGCACAGAGAGGCAAAAGCTGCTACATGGTAATGGCCGCTATGGCCATGCAGAGCGCTCCGAGGGAAGCAGAGCTGGCCTCAGTGTGTTCTCTTTCCACAGGTGCTCTCCCCACCTCCATGTACCCTCGTCCTGCCACACTCTCCTGAGATGCATCCCAGTGCCTTTGCTTACTCTATGAAACCCATGCTGAGATCACTTTTCCCTTCTCAGATCCTTAGCCTCACCCAGATGCCCTGAGATGTCCTGGCCAGGAGCGGCATAGCCAGGCCCCCAAGCACCAGTTCATGTCCCCCACTGTCACACAGCTGGGCTTACTGCTCAAGCTGTTCCCCCTTAGCAGCCCTTTTCAACTGCTCTAGAATCATCTGTAGGCTATCCCCCTAGGATACTTTTGGCTACATGTAACAGAAACCCCCAAATCAAAATAATAAGGGAATTTATTATCCTAAAACTAGAAACCCCAAGGCAGGGAGAGCCCTGAGATGGGTGCTTTAAGGCTCCTCTCCAATGATCCTCTTGACTCTGCCCTCCTTGGTGTGCGAGTCCACTTCAACTTCCCACTGGTTCCAAAAAAGACTGCCGCAGTTTCAGGAATCACATGCAGACATACAACCTCTGGTAGCAAAGAACTGGCCCTCTCAGCCATGGATGATGTTCATAACATTCAACAACAGGCACAGCAGGGAGCCGATGAGTAAGAAAAGACTCCAGCTTTCCTGGGTCAGGCTGCCGTTATACAGTAAGTCCCTGACTTACAAACTTTCGAACTGCAAACATTCACAGATACACACTGACGTCACATTACGAACATAGGTAGAAGCAAACAAATGGCAGAAATGGCTCACGTGTCTGCCGGACACTGTCACAGTTGTGCTGCTGGGTGCTTACTGTACAGTGTGATAGTGTAAAGTAGTACAGTGCTCAATCGGAGTCCAGACTTTCCGGAAGCAAGAAGAAAAGCAGTGGTGATGCGGCCGGGAATGCTAGAAAGCACAAAGCAATAACCATGAAAACAAAAGTGAAAATACAGTATAAGATGCACTTTGCTGGACTTACCAACAAGTCCGACTTACAAACGTTCTTCCAGAACAGGACTCGTTGGTCAGTGGGGGACTTGTTGTAGTGTGGGTTTTAAATGTCCCCCTACGGCCCATATGTGGGGGGATGTTTCAAAGGTGGGGCCCAGTGTAAGAAAGTCGGACCTTTGAGGGCGACCATTGGAGGGGATATGGGACCCTGGCTCCTTCCTCTCTCTCTTTTTCCTTCCTGGATGCCATGAGGGCAGCAACCGCCTTTATCACATGCTCCCTGCCACAAGGTGCTGCCTCACCACAGGCCAGAAGACAACAGCCAATCAGCCATGGACTGAAACCACGAGCCAAAATAAACCTTTTCTGCCTTTCACACTGTTTCTCTCTGGCATTTGTCACAGTGACAGAAAGCTGGCTAACACAACTGCTGATATTATGGGGGCCTCCAGGGTCACCTTTCCCAGAAAGAGCAGTGGATCCCCCTTGGACACAATGAGTTCCTGGGGTGACACTGGGCCCCTAACCCTACCCCTCCTCCTGCCAGGGCTGGGGTTACCTTTACTTGGATTAGGATGGTGAGCATCTGCTTCTGACCTGGGAGTGGCACCCCCTTGTCCCTGAGGGCCAGCTGAATTCGATTCAGGTTCCGTTAGCAGGTTGGAGGGAAGCCATCGATCGGACCTGCTTCACAGGTTCCCCGGGCCAGCTGCTCCTCCAAAATCACAGGTTCCCAAGTGCCAGGCCAAGGTTCATGCTGGGTCTGACCTGGGCAGCTCACTTTTGCACACACACACACCCCCCCCGCTTCTTTCTGCAGTGATAATTGCTTCCTGCTTCTTATGAAATCCATCTTTATAATCTCTGCAAAGTGTGAAACTCGGCAGGCCAGTGAGGCCCATTGTGTGCACGGACAAGCTGAAGCCTTGGGCATGGATCATTCAGGGGAGCCGAGGGTGAGGGCAATGGAGGGGGGCTGGTGAGCAAACTCAGTGACACTCACAGCCTGCCCCTACTCACAGCCCCTCTCTTTGGGCGGAGCGCAGCCAGGCTGAGGGCCAGGAGGCTGCTTACAGCCTGCAGTGCAGATCTCACCTTTTCTACCTGCCTGGTCTGCGGCAACCATCAGATAACAGGCTCTTCCTATGGCGAGGGCTTGATGGATTCCCCCGTCCCTCAATATTGGCGCTTCTGTTAGTTTGCATTTTATGCAGGGCCTTTCCTCTCCGCAACTCAAGGCCTTTTGCAGAGTCTTATGTAATGGAAAATAATTCTGCAAGGTGGCAAACCAAGCAAGGCCAGAATACAGAAACCTCATTCCTTATGTGCATGCACAGCAGCCCTACTGGGGCCCACCTATGTTGGGGCAGTGACATTTGTGGCACTATCGGGCTACAAGAGAGCACAGACACAGCCAAAGGGGGATGCATCTGCCTTTGCTGAGCTCTGAGGAGATCCCTTCCCAGTGCTGGGCCTCTGGCTTATAAATAAGAAAAGGAGGGACTTTTAAGAAAGAGAGGTGAGGGAGAAAGGAATGGAGTGACAAACCCAAGGAGAAGCCAGTGAGCACAGGAAAAGGGCTCAGCAATGCTGGTCACCCAGAAAACGGGCATTCAATCCCCCACCATGGCCAATATGATGAAACAGAGCAAATCAAGCTGATAAGACTAAATGGCAGTCATAATGTGGAGCAATTTGAACTTCATAGGCTGCTGAAGGTTGTACGATTTGGTACAGCCATGCGACAAGGTATCCAGTAACCACTGAAGCTGAACAGAGGCTTACTCTGCCACCAACCCCAGGAGTTTGGCTAATGGGTAAATACCCACAGATAAGCACATAATGTTCTCCCCAAAACCTGAAAAATGGCATCTATCACAGCACTATTTACAGTACCCCAAACTTGAGATTACCTGCCCCAATGTCCATCCAAAATAAAATCAAGAAGTCATAGAATAGTTATACTGTGGAATATTATATAGTAGTGAAAAGGACAAGCACTTCATACAATAACATACACCTTTCACCTTCCCAAAATGGAGAGAAGACAGACACAAAACAATATATTCTGTGTCATTTCACTTTTACAAATTCCAAAGCCAGACTCAGGTAATCTATGGTGACAAAAATCATAAAAATGGTGGCCTATTGACTGAGAAATGTGAAGGTATCATCTAGGATATCGTTGATGATCAAATCTTGATCCCAGTGATGGTTAGCAGGTGAGTTGACTTTGTAAATATGCATTGAGCTGCACACTCTTGATTTGCTCCCTGTACGATCTATATGTTGTACATTAAAAAGGCTTGCAATAAGGAGAGGAAACAGGAAGAAGAAGAGGGAACTCCAGAATGGCCTCACTGTCTTGGAATCAATTTGTTCATTTGTCTAAAGGGACCACTGTCCGTTTGTCCATCTGTTGGTGCCACCAGGGTTAGTATCCATTTTTTTCTCAGCTTCCTCTCAAAATTTGTAGACCAAAATTTCATAAACAGAGAAGTTTCTATTTAGAGGAAGGCCAAGGGCACTAGAGATTTGAGTTTATTCTGACTGCGTTCATTCATTCATTTAAAGACAGGAAGAACTAGAATATGATTCCCGAAGTCTTTGACCAGAGATGTTCATTTCTCCACATGTTCTCTTCAGCCGCAAGACTTTTCGGCCCATCTAGGGTAAAAATCAGAGGGGCAGGTGGGCCCCACTACTGCTGTGAAGCTCTCTCTCCCTTTCCCCCCAGATGCCTCCACTGGGAAGCTCATACCTGCTACAGTACAGGTGATGAGAAAGTGGTGACCTTGAAATAGGATGTATGAATTTCTCACGGCCGCTGTAACAACAAAACCCAAACAACAGAATTGTGTATGTCCCAGTTCTGGAGGCCAGAAGTCCAAGATCAAGGTGTTGGCAAGGTTGGCTCCCCCTGAAGCTGTAAAGGAAAAACCTGCTGTGTGCCCATCTCGGAGCTTCTGGGAACTTCCCGGGAGTCTTTGGCCTTCCTTGGCACATGTGTACACATGTGTGTCTGCCTCTGTAGCCCAATGACCTCTTTTCCTAAGGATGCTCCTGGCCACGTTGGGCTACAGTACACTCTGAAGACCTAATTTGAACTTGGTGACCTCCGCAAAGACCCTGTCTCTGAATACGATCACTTCTGAGGTGTCAGGGTTAGGATTGCAACGGAGATTGGGGGGGACACAATTCAGCCAAGAAGGAAGCGAGGAATCCATCCCAGAACCCCTCCCCCGTTGGGGCTGGGCACAGCCCTCGGAAAAGGCCGCTTCTGAGGTGGGTTCAGTATCTGCTTCCACGGTGGGAGAGGAAGAGCAGATGAATGGTGTGCCAGGGCTCCAATGAGCAGAAACTGAGCCTGGACCCTCCTGACTGCGAGCACAGCTTAGCAAATATTCTGGTTCTATCCACTACCCCACACTCTCAGCCTATGACACTGACTGTGTTTCTTTAGGTTCTCAAGCCTCAGTTTCCCTATCTGCAAGGTTGTCACGGGGCTCAGCTTGGACGACGTATCTAAGGGAATTATACTGGGCTGGGTGCTTGGCACACAGTCCTTGCAAGGACTTGGGAGACAGTCATGAAGGGCAGAGCCCCTAGGTTGGGGCTTTAGTAGCCACAGAGAGAATAGCCTTGAAATGAGTAAGCGGTTTCTCAATTATTTACGTCACCCAGGGAAATGCTTTTTAAAATGCAAGCAAGGCAAAAGGTTCAAGGTGCAAAGTACCTCTCTCTACACCAACCCTCAATGCTCTAGGCCCACAACCCTAGGATTCTTCCAAACACCTCTAGAATATCTACGTGTTGCTTTGTTTCAGTTTTCAGTGCTGAGGTTTGAGCCCAGGGCCTCACACATGCTGGGAAAATGCTCTACCCCTGAGCCTACATCCCCAGCCCTTTTTACTGTATTTATTTATTTATTTATTATTTTTGGTACTGGGGATCGAACTCAAGACCTTGTGCTTGCAAGGCAGGCGGTGGCACCACGGAGCTAAATCCCCAGGCCCCTTTTTTACTTTATTTTGAGACAAGATTTCACTAAGTTCCCCAGGTGGGACTCTAGCTCACGATCCTCCTGCTTCAGCCTCCCGAGTTCTGGGATTACAGGCATGTGTCACCATACCCACCTAATGCTATGTTTTTTAAAAAAGAATTTTAGATATGCAAATGCAGGTGGTGTGGCACTCCACCCAGATCCCCTGGGCCACCCCACCCAGCTCCAAAGGCACCTGCAGAGATTCTGTTCAAAGTCTACCTCTTCCTGTATCTGCAGGAGGTGGATCTCTGGCCAAGCAGAGTGTCCTCTCACTCTCAGGGTTGGCTAGGAAGCCTGGGAAATGAACACCCCTCACCAGCGACGGCCAGGAGTGACGGGATAAATACCCCAGCTTGTCCTTTGGTGTCATGTTCCATGCAGTCCCTCAGAGGGCCCCCGGGACTGAGCCCCCACCGGACCCAGTGGTAAACTGTTGGTCCACACAGCCGTTCCTGCCTTCCTTCCCTGCTCCACTCCTCTCTCCTCTCGTACCCCTCACTTCAGTGAGCTTCCTGGGTCACCTCCCAAGTCGGGATTTGCATCCAAATTCTTATCACCAGTCTGGTTTGGGAAAAATCCCAAAGAGGATAGGAACAATATGGTCGCACACTACTCTGCACCTAGTTAACTTTTGTCATCCTGGATATGGCTTGGAGGTCTTCTCCTATCAGCACATACTGAAGGAGTGTTAATTGTCCCATAATCTGGGTCTCCACGGTTAACTTGCCGGTCCTCTTCCAATGGACAGGTAGGTTGCTTCCAGTTTTAAGCCAAGGCAAACAGTGTGGCAAGTGAGCAGCCTCCTGTGTGTATCTTTCTGGACATGGGCAAGTATGTCAGAGGAGAAGTTTCTAGAAGTAGAATTGCTAGTCAAAAGGTAAGGGGACAGTTTTGATCAGGACCAGGGTGGGGGCCCTGGTGTTTAGGGTGGAGGTGACCAGAGTAAACTAAAGAGCAAGCCTGGGTGAGCGACTCCAGCTGGGAGACCCTGTTTGCTGGCCTCTGTGAAGACAGCTCCCCACCTGGACATTGTCCCCGAAGGCCCCTGTGCATTTTAGGGGAACTTCTGCATGCCCCAGCATGAGGACCTTGCACCAGGCTCTCTGTCTCCTTGAAGAGCTCCCTCACGAGCCGCTCACGTGCTCATCCCTTACTGCCACGTTTACGCCACAGGTAGCTGTTTTTCTAAGCAAAAGTTCCCAATTTTCAGATGAAAAACAACTTGTTTTGAGAGCACACACTCCCAAGATCTTCAGGCTCTTATTTCCGGCTGACTGTTGAGAAGAAATTAGTTTTAGGGTGGGAGGAAACAATGAGGAGGCTGGGAGCACATCAATGGGGCACGCGGGGAGCGTTTTCCGTAATTTGGTTTCTGCCCACTCACAAGCACTTACAGTCTTTACCTGATCATCAGCATGCTCGGAAAACAAATTTTAAAAGCATCAAAATACTTCTTTGTTCTCCTCTCGAGTTATTTGCTGCCTACTGGCTGTCTGCTTGATCTCCCCTCAAGATGCAGAGGAAGGTGCCCCGATCTTGCTTTGGGGACTTGAAACTTCGGAGATGAGGTAACAAAAACTTGACACAGCGATGGTGACAACTGCCCAGAAAGTCAAGGTCATTGGCAGAGAGTAGGGAAGGGAGTCTTTCTTCTCTGTCTTTCCCTCTTTCTCTTGCTTTCCCTATTTGTTTTCATTGTTTTCCTTTGTCCTTGGGGGTGGGAATCAGGCAGAAATCCCATGAATGTCCTCAGTAAAAGCTTGAGGAAGGAAAAAGATCTGTGAAATTTCTGGAGAGAAGAGTGGGTATTTTGTTGACTGTGTTTCTGCGGAAATAAAGCTTGAGTCATACACACACACACACACACACACACACACAGCACTGATGAGATTGGAGAACCCAGGCTCCGCCCTCACTTGCCCTCGGGAGGCCAAGGGACAGTCCCACTCCTAGTGTGAGTCATGGGGTCGAGATGGAGACACTGGGAGAGGAATCTGGTCCTCCCTCGCCGGCTAACCAAACCGTGATGTCACTTTTCTTCCTTTCTTTTTGCGGTGCTGGGAATGGAACCCAGAGCCTCGCCTATGCTAGGCAAATGCTCTACCACTGAACTGCATCCCCAACCCCTGGGACGTCAGATTTTGACCTTGTTGCAAAAGGTGTGGGGTTCCAAGAAGGGATGCAGACAGAAATGCCCAGGAGGGACCAACATCTGACTGAACACTCACCCATGCCAGGCCCTAAGTTCTCTGCCTCAACCTGCAACAAAGGCCAGGGCCCAGAGGATGTGTCTGAGGACTCTCAGATGCACCTGGTCCCCAGGCAGCTGCCAGTTCCCTTCCTCTCCCAGTTTCTGCTGCCTCTTGGCCCTTAGCAGCTCCCATGCCTCCATCCTGCCCCTGCTGTCCCCTGGGACTATGGATGTGAGCAGGACTTGGAACCCAATGGCCTGAATCAGCTCTGGGAACTTGGACAAGTCATTTAATTGCCCTTTGTGCCTCACTTTCCAAGTCTGAACATAGCAGTGTCTATTTCACATGGTTGTCTTGGAAGTTGGTACTTGAGAAGCGATTCCAACAATGCCTGACTCATAGTAAGCACTACATCAGTACTTGCTGAATATACACGATTGTGCATTCTTTTCTGCCCTTACCATGCCCTGTGACAAAGGCACTATGATTGCCCATCTCATAGCTGAGTGGCTTAAAGAGATTAGCACAAAGCTAATTTGTCATGGAGCTGAGATTTGAACCCAGTTCTAACTGCTCCTAACCACTACCCCACACTGCCTTCATGTATAACAAAGGTTTTGGGGGAAGTGGTACTGGGGACTGAACCCAGGACCTTTCCACTGAGCTAGATTCCCGGGCCCTTATTTTTTAATTTGGAGACAGGGTCTTGCTATGTTGCTCACACTGGCCTGGAACTTGAAATCCTACTGTCTCAGCCTCCTAAATAACTGGGATTACAGACATGTGTCACCATGCCCAGCTCAACAAAGCTATTTCAAAGGAGATTAGAATTCCTGTGCCTTATTATCTGAGTCACCCTGCTCTAGGTTCAGCTAAAAACACTGTTGCTTCTACTACTATGGAAAACAGTATAGAGGTTCTTCAAGAAATTAAAAATGGTGATCTAGCAACAATCACTTCCGGGTGTATACCCAAAGGAGTTGAAAGTAGGGTCTCAAGGAGATATTTACACACCCAGGTTCTGGCAGCAGTAGTCACAATAGCCAGGAGGTAGCAGCAACCTGAATGTCCATTGGAGATGAACTGATGATGAAAATATGGTAAATACTACGGTCTTTCAATATCCATATAAAATGGAATCACTGGGCCAGGGATTTAGCTCAGTGGTTCCTCCCCTTGCCTGGAAAGCACAAGGTCCCAAGTTCAATCCCCGGTACCAAAAACAACAACAACAACAACAACAACAACAAATGGAGTCACTAGTCAAACTCTAACAAAGTGGAGGCAGGTGACCACGGAGGAGGAGCCCTCCCATGCATAGGCCTATGACAGAAACTCTGCAAGGAATTCTGCAAAACCATGGTATTCCCGAGAAGCCGAGGCATAACTCGCCTGGCAACAGTTGTCTGAACCAATGAGCTAAGCCCACCTCCTGTGACAAGGCCTGGAAACAAATGGCCTCTGTCCCCAAACAGCTTACATGGAGGATTCCTTTGTATCTTTAAAAGCTTCCCCTCTGCTCTACCCCCTGGATGTACCTATCGTCCACCATAGCGCCCTCAGCCTGGATTGCAACTCCCTGCCCTTCCCCAATGCACTCTTTGCTTTGCAGAGTCCGTCTGTCTGTGGCTCAATTTAGGTGGACAATACATAGAATGGAATATTATTCAGCCTTAAAAACAAAGGACATCCTGTCACATGCAACAACTGCAGGTAACACTCGAGGGTATTATGCTAAGTGAAATAAGCCAGGCACAGACAAATACTGCCTGGCTCCTCTTCTATGAAGAGTCCATAGTGGTCAAATTCTCAGAAACAAAAAGAACAGTGGTTATCAGGAATGAGGGAGAAAGGGAAATGGGGGACTTAGTGGTTATTGGGTACAGAGTTTCAGTTTTGCAAGATGAGAAAGTTCTAGAGATTTAGTTCACAGTAATGTGAATATACTTAACATTATTGAATTATATGCTGGAAAACAGTTAAAATGGTAAGCTTTATTTATGTTTTTATCATAACTGAGCAGTTTTTAATAAAGTAAAGAAAACACTGTTGCTTCTGAAGCACTCGGCCTTGACCCTGCTCTCAGACTTTGCAGGATTATGTGGAGCACAGGTGTGGACCAGTGGAGCTGCTCCACTGGACCGCGTGCAAGTCTTCCCAAGGTTATCACCGAGCAAGGCCTTTCTTTGTACCTTCTTTTCCCAAACATGCACGGTTCAGAGCTTCTTCATGTTTGGGGCCTCAGGACCCTTTTTAGAACCTCATAAAGGCTGCCACCTCTCTGCACCTTCACACCCCAAATGCACATATGCATCAGCACGCACTCTGCCTTGAGTCGGGATTCCTACACAGAGTGGGGCCTCGCCATGGTCCTCTGAGGTCCCCAAGTCCCTGGGTATCACAGAGATTCCCTTGATCAGCTCAAAGATTTCACTGTTAGTGCCCTCTTTTCCCTTGCCTTGAAACCGAAACAGGGACAACTTCTTTTTAAAAGGGCTGTATGTCATGTCTAATCCCACCGGAATGGTACTATATTATCTATATGATGAGTCATTCTAAAACATCTCAGTATATACAAAGTGTGTGTGTGCATGTGTGCCCGTATACTTACTCTGCGTGGTTAGTTAGCATTTGAAAAACCCTAATAGGAATCTGTGATAGTGAAGCTTGATCGTACCAACTTGACTGGTTTGGAAGCTGCCCAGGGGATTGGCGGTGCACACTTCTGGATGTGTCTGGGTGCATCACGGAGGTGTGGCCTTGAATACTGTATCTGCCCCTTCCTCTATGGCACTGGTCTCCTGCTCTGCTTCCTGGCTGCCATCAGCTAACCATATGTGCTCTGCCATGCCCTTCCGCCATAATGGTTCTGCCTTAGAGCTAGCCAATGCCGGACTGAAAACCTCTGAAACTATGAATCAAAATAAACCTCTCTTCCTTAAGGTGCAGGTGTCAGGCATTTCATTCCAGGGATGGGAAAGTTACTGATACAGAATCCACACGCCACTTCAAATATCCGTATCTAAATTGACACCAGAAGATGCCCTAATTAGCATAGTGATTTTACAAATAATCAGATATGTGGTTTAAGACAGTGGCCTCCATGCCTTGGCAGTAACAAGGCCAGTGCACCCTCCTGGCACCTCCTGAGCAGCACTCTAATTTGGAGTTCCATTTGGTTCTCTGTCACCTCCCTGTTTTCAGAGGAGCATGATGCCTCATCCACCCAGAAATTTAGCAGCTTCTGCCAAGAGAATATCATTGCACCTGTCTCAGAGTGAATCCTGCATGCAAAATGCCTATCAGAGGGCCTGAAGATAGACTTCCAAGTCTACATGAGCAGATTACATCACCTTCCTTATATTTATGTCTGCTTCCTAACAAATGATCACATGGCTGATCAAATCCATCTGAAGGCTGCTTTCATTCTAACTCACCACCTGGCAGTGAGTCACAGGAAAGGACAAGCATAGCTTTTACCTGTATCCCTGGCACGTTGTCAGTCCTGCTCTGGGATGCTCATGGCATCCAAAAGTTTTGATGTATTCAGGATTTAAGTTGTATTATCCAGACTCAGTTTCTTTCTGTCTTTCCTCCGGCTCTGGCTCTCTCACTCTTCTATTGTTGGCTTCATTCTTGGACTCCCTGGTGATAACAAGATGGGGGTAGCACCTTCTCATTTTGCTCTGGCTTAAGTTCGGCATGGAAAATAAAGAGCATATTTTCCTGAAGTCTCTAACAGAAGTCTCCAGAGTGAGTCTGATTGCCTCTTTGGCTTGACTTGGATCATGTGGCCATTCCTGGCCCAATCACTGTTGCTAGAGAAAAGGTATTCTGATGGGCCACACTGCACTCCAGATAGAGCTGTCAGCTCCACCAGAAGCACATGGCCTGAGAGTACTAAGGGTTGATCAGTAGATTAAAGATGGTCGCAAATTCTTTGCCACTCATCCCACTGACAGAGTCCATTTCTTGCTCCCTTGAACATAGGCCAGCCCTGTGCCTTCTTTTGACCAGTAAAACATGGTAGATATGATGCTGTGTGAATTTCAAGAGTGGACCTTAAGAAATCTGTGGATTCTGCTTTCCCGTGTTTAAAACATACCCTCAGCTATAATTCCAGTATTCAGGGGGCTGAGGCAGGAGGATTTTTGCAAGTTCAAGGCCAGCCTGGGCTGCATAGCTAGAATCTGTGTCAAAACAGCAAAGAACCACCTTCATGGAATGCTGTGAGGAAGCTCGAGCAGCCATGTGGAGGAGAGGCCTGTGTGTGGGAGAATTAAGGTGCTCTGGCCAATGTTCACCACAGATCATCCAGCCAGATCCAGTACTCTCTGCCAGCCATGTGGATGGTGTCATCTTGGGAAGTCCAGACCAGGTGATCCTCCAGGTGACTATGGCAAAAAAGGGGTCTATGTGGAGCAGAAGAACCACCCAGCTGAGCCCCAGCAGCTCACAACATCATGAGTAATAATGGATTGTTATTGTTTGAAGTCCTGAGGTCATGGAGAAACATCTTACATAGCCATAGACTGATGGTATAGGGTAGCTCCTCCTATGATTTGAATGTTTGCATCCACCTTAAAATTGATGTTGAAACTTAATCCCCAAAGAAACAGTATTAAGAGATAAGGTCACTTAGGAGCTGATTAGACTATGGGGGCTGTGCCCACATGGATGGGATTAGCACCCCATAAAGGGGCTGAGGGGGTGGGTTCATCCCTCTGCCATGTGAGGACACAACATCCCTTCCCCCTTGAGGATGCAGCAGTAAGGCACCATCTCAGAAGCAGAGCATTCCTCATTAGACACAAAACCTGTTAGCACCTTGATCTTGGGCTTCCCAGTTTCCAGAACTGTAAAAAATAGCTTTCTGTTCTTTATGAATTACCCAGTCTATAGTATTTTGTTATAGCATCACAAATGGACTGAAGCACTCTCTAAATGAAAATCATGAATTTTCCTGGAAATTAAAAAAGTGACTGACTGCTAAATGGGTAATAAACAAGAGCCCACCACAACCACCTACTCTGGGTGGTCAGCTGTGCCCGGCAGCTCCCAAAGGCCTGGGTGTTCCAGCGTCCACTCACCAGTGTTGTCAGTGTCCAGATACAACTGCTGCAGCTGCAGACCTGCCTCCTCCTTCGCGGCACACAGCTCCAGCAGTGGGTTTTAAAACACAGCTGCTCCCAGGATGGCTTCCTGGGTCTTGGCCTTTCTATGTGTGGCAGAGATGGCAACGCCCCTTCTGGGTCAGTTCTGCAGGGTTTGGGGGATTGTTCCTGGGATCCAGTCTAGAGTTTCCACAACAGCCCAAACCCTTTGTCCGTGTCCTCATCCTCAGAGCCTGTGCATGTGACCCTATTTGGCGAAAGTCTTAGCAATGTAATTAAGTTAAAGATGTTAAGATGAGAACTTCTTGGGTGGGCCAGGTGGGTCTCAAATCCACATAACAGAGAGAAGAGGAGAAAATATAGAGGGAAGAAGAGAAAGCCCATGAAGTCAGAGGCAGAGGTTGGAATGATGTAGCCACAAGGAAGGGCGACAGCCACCAGAAACTGGGAGAGGCCAGGAAGGATTTCCCCCTAGAGTAGTGATGGCAAAATTCTAAGAGACTGAGTGCCCAAACTCAACCCCAAACCCACTTATTTATCTCAAAGTGCATACCCTGCAATTAAATCTGAATACTGAGGTTTTAGTTTAGAGAAAACAACTGTTATCCAATGCTCACTTGCTGGGGCAACTTGGCTCGCGTGCATCAGAGAGGGCTCCGCATGTCCACTGTGGCACTCGTGCCATAGGTTCGCCACCACAACCCTAGAGCCTCCAGAGTGAGTGTATCCTGCCAACACCTTGAGTTTGGACTTCTGGACTCCAGGACAGTGACAGAATCATTTTCTGTTGTTTATGTCACCCAGTTCATAGTCATTTGCAGCCTCAAGAGACCACAATTCCAATGACTCTGTAAGCACCAACTTCCCCTTATTCAATTCCTTTCTTCGTGAAATATCTGGAGCAATTTCTGTTTCTGACCCTGAATCCTGAGTGGCACAACTCCCTTTCTGGAAACAGAGGACTAGGCCAGTGGAACACATGTTGTGAGCAGGATCCAGGGCCGAGGCTGCAAGCTGGAATTTGAAACATAAAATGGTAGTGTTTCTGGGCCTGCTTTCAGCCCCACAGGCAGATGCATTTCTCCCACCTTGGAAGCAGTGGTCCTGATGATCTCATTGCTGGTGTGACACCAAGAGTTTTATTTTTACTTTAAATTACTCTGCAGCCAGCACCCCAGCTCATTTGTACCAAGAGTCTCAAGAGCCAGAATATAGGCGCATGCGGCGGTGGCTGGGCATGGCAGGTCCAATGGGCACGAGCTGGCGGGGGCGGCCTGAGCCCAGCCCAGCCTCATCTACCTGGGGCCCGCCTGGCCAGACCCAGAACCCAGCCCAGCCCTTTGCCCCTGAGAGCACAGGCCTGGCCATGGCGACTTCAAATTGGGCACGGCCGGGAAGACCAAGTACACCCTGATAGACGAACAGGACATCCCGCTGGTGGAGAGCTACCCCTTCAAGGCTCAAGGCTTGAATGGAAGTAGATGCAGATGGAAATGGTGCTAAGGGATTTGCATATGCCTTCCACAAAAACCGGGGCAGGGGATGGAGAAGGCTCCTCCATGAGCTGTTGTGGGAGTGTCAGGGGGCGGCGTGGCTCCCTGCTGGGACTGTGGACAATCACCTGGACAACCCGCAGCTGGTGCCATGGGGCTGGTGACCCAAAGCTGAGGAGACTTCCAACAAACAGAGGGAGCAGAGCTTATACTGGCTTGTGATCCAGCAGCTCCCCACAGACCCCATAGGAAGAGCAGTTCCTGGTCCTGAATATGACCCGGTACTACAACGCCAATGAAGACATGGTGGAAGAGGAGGAGAATTCCTGCACTTACTATGAATGCCACTACCCGCCCTGCACAGCCAGAGAGAAGCAGCACCCCAGCTGCCTGTCACATCCACCTTGTCACTTGCCTGTGGTCTGGGGTCCACCCCAGTAGACCCTGGGTGCCTCTGTGGTTCTTCCACCAGGGTAGCTGTCCCTTTGGTGTTGTGCCCACCAGGTGGGTATTCCTGTCCCCAAGCATGGACCTTTTTGTGTTTGCTTGTGGTGCTGGGGATTGAATCCAGGCCTCCCATGCTGGGAAAGCACTCTGCCACTGAGCTGCACCCCAGCCAGGGCATGGGATTCTGCCAGACCCTTCCAGGTTCCCAGATGTAGCTCCCCACCACCACCACCACATGACAATGAAGCCACGATGGTCTATGTTTCAGCTCTGGGAGTTCAACATCTGTAAGTGCGCCCAGGTGGCTCAGTACTGCAGCTCCCAGTGCCAGCAGAAGGACTGGCCTGCCCACAAGAAGCACTATCAAGAGAGGAAGTGTCCGTTCTAGCACAAGCTAGAGCCAGAACGATGATGGGCAGTAGAGCTGCCATGCTTCAGGCTCGTGGCTTCCAGCTCTTCCATGGACACAGCTGAGACTGGTAGTTGAATCTGGAGGTGCTGAGGAAGCCAGTGTGTTGGCCCAGAACAGCCACTGTGAAACTCCCTATGGCACACACAGTCTGTGGGGACAGCGCCCCTCCAGTGTTAATCTCCAGCAGAGACAAGGGGGAGGCTCCCCAGGACATTTCTCATTATTTATGTTAATATGTTTATAAACTTATGCACATTTTTTTTGGAGGGGGGCAAGGGGACGGTTAGAAACTACAAAGAGAATCACTTGCTGTAATCCTCCAATGGCAAACAGTCGGCCAAGTGTCTAGAAACTGTCATGTAACCAAACTTCTGTCCTGGGCAGTAGGGTCCCACAGCGTGGCCTGCACAGGTCGTGTCTGAAAGGGCAGAGTAAAGGGGTGGAACCATAAAAAAGAAACAGAGTGGGAACACAGAGCCAGGCGAGGCCTCTGGGAAGCTCTCTCTCCTTTATCCCATGGAGTCCGATGAAGAGCTGGAAAGCACCAGAACATGATTGAGAGTCTTCATTCCAATACCAGTGAGATCGCTTCCTAGAGGGCAGCTCGTCTTGGTCTGCATCCTTTTCCTAAACCAGGGCTCTGTGTGATTGTGGAAATGTAGGGGGGTGTGTGTGTGTGTGTGTGTATGTGCACGGGTGTGCACATGCGCACACGCAAGTGTCCATGAACTTGTATGCACACAGGTATCTCTGAGCCCATGTGTCTATTGGATATGTGTGCATTTCAGAGTTTGTGTCTGGTATTTGTGTGTGTGAAGATGGGTGGCTGGAGGGGAATGAAGTGGCTGTGCTTACTGTTCATACCATAAACTTGAGCTATTGTTTTCATAAATAGGAGACTGGAGATCGCCTCTCTCGCTGCTCTTACCACTGTGCTGTTGAAATTATATTACCATGGGAGGCTTCTTTCATTCTGCAGGCATGACCACGTAAACCAGGGCAGCAGAATTCTGCTCCACGGACACTCTGGGGACATCTGCTTTGTGTGTGGAGTTCCTAAGGCAGGGCACCATACATCTGATGCCCTTCGTGTTGAGGGATCAAAATGAAAAACACAGAATTCTCTGGGAGCAAAGTTGAGGTCACCTCAGTGCTTCCTGATAAATTCCTGGCAGTGCCTGTGTTGATGGTGGCTTATTAAGTGCCCACTGGGCATCTGGAGCTGATCCAGGCTCTGGCTTTCCGGGTTAGATCTTGGGGGGCTCTTAATGATCTCACACAATGCCATCGGGACAATGAATGATATGACCCAGCAGAGACAGAGCGGGACCACTTTGGGCACAATGACAAGACCATTTACCCCAGCCTTGGGGGAGGGAGTAACCAGCGAAGCTTTCCAGAGGAAGTGTGTGCATGTGTGTGTGAAGAGATAAGAAGGAATTATCTAGAATCATGAGAACTCAGCATGATCCAAAGAGAAACCAAGGCCCAGCCCTGGCTCAGGCAACTGCACCCTTATATGACAGGAGATGACAACTCAGCCTACTTGAGGGCAGAATCCTCCCACTGTGGTCACATGGTGCCACTTGCAGGTGACAGAAGGCTCCTTTCTTAGCAGTAGAATGGCCCCAGAGCAGTTGGAGTGAGTGCCAACAAGAGGCCATCGCCAACCTCTCTAGCCATTGCTCCCTGCCCAGCCAATCTGCAAATCAGAAGCCTCTGCCCTCCCATCTCCTCCATGCCCAGCCTGGGGCCACTCCCCATGTCAGGCTCCTCTTGGTCCTTCCAGACCCTCACTCTGCTGCCTGTGCCCTTTCTGATCCCAGGAGACTGGCCTGTGTGGATCACCTGGATGGGCCTCTCACTTCAGGAGAGCCAGCAGGAGATCAGGGCTGGAGAATTTATTCCTCCAATTCCCTGCACACCAGGCCACCTTCCATTGTCTGCGTCCTGCTGCTGAAGGCCACCACTCTTGTTGGGTGGCCCCTCCCTTCCCCTGTATTTACTCTTAGGGTTCTAGAAGTGCTCCCCATCCCCTCTGGCCCAGGGGTGGTGGCTGCTTCCTGCCATGACTGACCCCTGCGTGCTTCACTGCCTCCAGCTGGGTTTGCCCTCTTTCCGTAGCCCCTTCATTAAATTTGTCTCATGACACCTAGCTGGAAAGTGTCACCCCTTGCTGCCCAGGCCTCATCTCTCACCAGAGGGCTCTGCACATTCTGTGGCCTTTGGGCCCAATCCATTCCCTAGAGAGGGCAGAGTGGTAGCTACAGAGCCCTACAGCTGCGGGTGACACAGGCCAGCTCTGGCCCTTCCTGCCTTGAACTCAGGTCACAAGAAACAGGCTATTACATGTTTGTGAGCAACCTCACCACCATCTTGGATATGGGCTTCTGCTTTTGTCTTGGCTCCTTCAATCCCCAGCCATTTCCGAAGGGACAGGAAGGAGGGCCACCCCACTTCCTGCATCCCTTCAAGTGTCCGGTCTCCGAACCCCCCAGCCCACCCCATCAGGCCTTGGGCCCTGCTCCCACTGCAGTGCCCTCCTCCAGCCCCAGAGGCCCATTTTGTCCACAGCCAGGCAGCTCTACGCCCCTGACACCTGTCCCCATGGTCGCCTCTGCTGGAAGCAGTCTGGGTCCCGGGGCTCACTAGACTCACCTGCCCATCTGGATCCCCCCAGCCTGGCTCAGGCCGCTGCATTGGCAGAAGGCTCAGGTCCAACTTCAGCCTCAGATCCAGCAACCAGAGTGCTCCCGAAAGGGCTGCGTTGCCTGGAAACCAGCCTCGGCCACCCTGGCCTGGGTGAGTACTATGACCCTGGGCTCAGCCAGAGACTGCAGAGCCAGGGTTTCCAAGTGGATTCAGAGGAGCAGGAGGAAGCGGATAGAAGTCTAGACGAAGGCTGGGGCTGGGGCAGGGGTGAGGACAGCTGGAGCACCCAGGGCACCAGGTCCCATCCTCAGCGACCTCACTGCAGGAGAGAACCACTCACGGCGTGCTAAGCACTGTAGGGACATCTTGCTGTCAGGTCTCACCGCAGCAGGAACGATTCTTGCCTTTTTCATAAGGACACTGAGAAAGGGCAGCTGCATGGCTGGCCTGGGTTGGGAAATGCAGTCTGATGCCCTGGTGCTCTGTCCCCGGTCTCCACACACCAACCGGACACAGCTACAGATTTCCCTGCCCATCCCCGGCTGTGTCTTGCCCTCTGAGCTGGTGAGGCAGTCACCCACCTCTAGACTAAGAGCAAGTACAAGCAGTTCCACCCCTCCTCCACACTCACTTTATCCCCCCTCTGTGGTGCCTTGGTGGCATCAGGGCCAGGATCCCCAGCACCTCTGTCCCGATGTCTCTTCCATCCATCACTGGGTGACTCTCTTGCGGCGACTGCATTGAGAAACAAATGGCCTCCTCCTTTAGTAAATCATATGAAACGTCACGGCCAGGGACAGCTGGTTAGAACACAAACTACTACTTTCCTACAAGGTGAGGACACTGAAGGTACAAAATGTCTGCAGAGCTGCGCACGGGCAGTGCCCAGCCAGCTCAGCACATCCTGGCTTCCCTCCATGGGCCCCTCTGCCTTGGGCTCCAGGCCAGCCAGGCACATGGCTTCCTCCCCAGCCCTTGAAAAAATAAGGTCATCTTTCTGGCTGGTCACCTGGGCATAGGTAGGCTTGGGAGATCCAGCTCCTGTAGTCCTTCCCCATCACCTTGGCTGGCTTAGCCTCTCTCCTCTCTGGTTCTCAAAACCAGAAATCTCACCTATATGGCTCCTTGAAGTATAGACTGATTGTGTTATTGGAGTCTTTCATAGCCCTTTAGAGAACTTTGGGGGTCCTTTTTCTTTTCTCTGTCTCGAGGTTCCTTGTCCAGGACCGCATCTTTCAAAGCCTACTCTTTGGAATAAATCTTGTGTCCATCATTTACATGTTAGTATGAATTTAAGTCCATGAACTAATTATCCTATTTCCATTTAAGTCTTTCCTGCTGGAAATTAGTCTGCAACAAGAGACTTTTCCCCATTAAGGGGATTTCAGTTCATAACCCCACAAGGCGGAGAGGCATTCTGGGAAATCACAGTGCTTCTGCAGACTGAAAATCCCACAACTCCCTCTACCTGTCCTGTTTTTAGTTTGATGTCTGTTGACTTCTTCCCTCCACTCTCATTCTCTCTCCTGCTTTTGTTCTTGGGGTTTAGAAATCTTTGTTGACTTACTTTTCTGATTCATCAAAGAATCACTACAATTTCAGGCCTCTCAGGAACTTGGAGATCAAATAATCCAACTTCTTAGTTTCTGGATGAAGAGACAGAAACTCAGAGAGAGCAATGACATCCCCAGGATCCCATAGCATGATCCGGCAGGGCCGAGAACTGGCCCCAGGTTTCCTGGCTCCTTACAATGTGCTTTGCACTTGACCATGGCAAGATCCATAAATAAGTCTCAACCAAACAGCAGACTGTTTGCAGAGCGAAGCCTAGTGCAGTGACGCTGGCAGCTTTTGTGTGCTTGAGAAACATATTCCTAGAAGCATTTGGTCTAGGAAAAGAGGCCCCTGGTGCCCCCCTGGTGGCCACAGGGTCCGAAAGGTACAGGAGTAAGACAGAGCTCACTGTTGTTATTCTCTAGGCAAATTTTGCAACAAGGAGTTCAGTTTTGTCTCCCAAGCAGCTCAGACTCCCCATCCTTCAAAAGCAGAGCCCCTCTCGGAAGCACTTGCCCAGCAAGCTTTCCTAGCTAATTCTTACTCACCTGTGAGCATAAAGCCCCTCACTGTTTGAGCTCAGACTTAGCCTGAATTTGACATGAATTTGTCCCAGAACTCTAGGCTGAAGGCAGAGAAATAGAATCGATAGGTGCCCTGGTGGACTAACAAGCACTGGAATCAGACTGCCAGGGCTCAAGTCCCAGCTCTGCCCCTAAGACAGGACAGAAGGACCCAATGATCCCCAAGGGGTACTTGGGTTTTTTTTACCCGTGGCTGCCCCAAACACCTTGCAGGTGGCCATGGCGACATCAAATACCCCTGCCACTCCAGGAGATAATTTGCTTTGGCTGTGACAGGCTCCCGTCACAGGTTCACCCCAGCAGATTCTGCCTTGCAGCCTCTGTGGTTGATCCCGCCCTTCCTCAGCCCTCCTCAGTCAGATCAGTGTGCAACCCCTCCATTCCCTATGACTGAACCGGAAGTCTAACAATGCACAGGCACAGGCCTGCTTCTTTCGTCCTGTAAGTGGCTGCCTTACAGCCTTAGGGGGTCAATCCCTGCCGTGTTCCTGCTATGCTGCAGCATAAGTCCTAATAAAAGCCTTTTTGGATGGTACATTTTACCTACTCTTGATTTCTACCTCAAGCAGAGCAGGCTGAGCTGGTATGCTAAGAGGCCACCAACAGCCAGGGCTGGTAACACTGAGGGTGGCTGGCAGCCTACACAGCAAGGGACAGTTGTGAGGAGCCACCATCTCTGGTGGCCAGAAGAGAAGAGTTCTTGAGACCTGCAGTTGCTGTTGGCTCTGCAGCCAGGAAAGTGTGGGAGGTCTGCTAACACCAAGAGCTGATAGCTGCTCGGGTGCAAAGCTCAGGGCTGTTAATAAGAGCTACACTCTGCCTTTTCGTGATTTCCATCCAAATGAGGAGAAAGAGCCCTCAGCAGTTGGTGACACTATTTCCCAGCTCTGCAGCTTTGGGCTATTTATTTAACCTTGCTGTGTCTCAGAGTCCCCATTTGTTAGGGAGGGACAACTTTGGCACCTGCCTCCCAGGTTGTGGTAACAGCTAAATAGCTTTGACACACAGCAAACACTTAGAACAGGGCCTGCACAAGGTAAGTGCTCACTTAAAATCACCCCTCTTCAGACCCTCCCACAAGTCTCTCCACCCCTCCCCACGGAACTAAGTACTACAAGCTTTGGTTAAAAAGGTTGGAGTCAGGGTGGGAGGCATAGTAAAAGGAATGTGCATAGAAATGGCTGACATTGTTTTAAAAACTGAGATATAGTGGCCACACCCATTTCACACGTCATCCTGTCATCAGGCTGAACCAAACCAAGAAAACCGTAGGATAAGCAAAGTCCTGGTGGTGTGTGTGTGTAATGGATTTGTGGAGTTTTTTTCCTTTTGTTTGAAATTAGCATTATCTAGATCAGGGTGTTATCCTATAATCTTTTTTTTAACGCGCGCGTTCCTTGTTTCTAACAGACAAATTTGCAAGTGCTGAGAAATATAATAGCGAGGAAAAGAAAGTAGAATGCTCTGAGGGAGCCGATGCTACATAAATATTTTAAATTTCAAACAAACTTGGGTTCTGTGCACAGCACTCTCTTTAATCTCTCCCTTTACACTGTGAAGCAGTAAATCTGCGCAGCTGTGAGCCAACAACCAGCAGGACCCAGAAACATCAGCCCCTCCCCTTGTGTGTTGCCTGAGTACTGAATCTCAGTGAGGCACAGGAGCCCCATGCAGTGCAGAAGCTGCTGTCCCGGCTGCTTTTAGAGCCCCAGTGGCCGCAGTTTAGTGTCCATGGGCTCAGGTTGGACCGAACTGCCAGCTGTGGCCAGCAGGAAAGTCCCTTGGCCGGAAAAATATATCCCCGACTGGTCTGTGGTAAATGCCTGAAATTCCACCATTAGCGATGCATTCCTTTAGTTGTGCCACAACATTCTGGGGCCACCATCTTAAAGTGAAAATGTCCCTCCTGGGAGTAACCCTGACACTTTCGATGAATGAATGTTTCAGACTGCTGCTAAAAGGGAAGGTAAGAGCTGACTGCCTGGATGGTGGGCTTGTGGCTGTCTGCAGAGGAGGAAGCAAGGAAGCGGTGGGACTTGGAGGGCTGTGGGCATTCTGATGGCCCAGTATGATGCTGATGCTTTCATTGTATTTATGTATTTGTTTGTTCAGTGCTTAGGATGGAACCCAGGGCCTTGTGCGTGTTAACTAAGCATGAGCTCTACCACTGAGCTATATCCCCACCCCAATTAGGACGCTTTTAAAACATAGCCCCAATTTTTGACACTCCTTCCAACGAGAGGCCAGGTCAATGTCCTTTTCCCTTGAATCTGGGTGATCTTGTGACTGCATCAGCCAACATGGGTTGACCAAAGTGCCTCGATGGTGACTCCAAGGCTGGCTCATGAGAGCCCTGTAGCTTTCTCTTCTTTGCTGGAGCTTACTGTTGGAGCACTGGGTCACGGTGGGAGGTGCCCGCTCCTCTGAGCGGGATGTTGGGAAGACACTCCTGATAGATAGTAGCAGGCAAGCTTAGCATGCCAGCCATCCCTGCCTGGGTTCCAGCTATGAAAGCAAAGCCCCCAGAGCCATCCGTCCACCAGCTGAACACCACTGAGACGTGTCCTGCAGAGAAGAATCATAGTTAAACCCTGCCCAAGTTCCCGACCTAAGAAACTGCAGAGTGATGAAACAGTGGTTGTTTGGGGGCCACCCAGCTTTGAGGTTGATTATTACCTAGGAATCTATTAGTGGGACGAAGCTGGCACCCGGACCTGGCCTCATATGACCAGCTTCACAGATAGCTGATACATACATGTCTGGGAATTGCGGTGGGAGACAGAGGGCCTGGACAGCCGGATCCAAAGCAAAGCAGCTACTCAAGTCCTTGGGAGTCACACCACAGCCACATTTGCTGCTTGCACCTTCAGCCCCTACAGGCCGGCTGTCTGCTAGGCTGCCCAACCCGATGCACATCCAGGGTGGAGAGTGGAAGACTTAGAGGAGTCCTGCTCATTTCCCTTTCCAGAAGAGGAAGCCGAGTTTCTGCTACACCAAGCAACTTGCAGCCTACAAGAACAGGACCTGGCAACTGGCCCTCCAGATCTCTAAAGGGACACAGTGAGGATTTGTACCAAAAGCTGGGTGTGGGCTCGGAAACCAGCAGGACCCGAGGTCAAGACGTGGCGGCTTTACTGGTTCCGCTCAAATGCCTCAGTTTCTTTGTCTGTGAAACGGGCCCCAACGCCCACATGCAGGGTAAATGTGAGTTACATAAGGAGGGCTTGTGGGGCAGCTCTGGTACACACACACCTCCTTCACTTCCATGCCCCGTCTCAGGCCGTGGGCCTGTCCCCCTGGCCTCCCCCTCAGGACCGCCTTGGCCACGGTGATTCCTCTCCCCCTTCCTCACGTCCTGTGCTTCAGTCCAGAGGCAGAATGAGGTTGACTCTCTGAACATGCTCCCGTGGGCTTCATGGAGTTCTCCTTGCTCACCCAGACTGGCTCCCTCAAAGCCCCCTGGAATTGAGAGCGCTGCCAGAGGCAGGCCCCTCCTTGACACAGTGAGCAGCTTATGTTTGGGGTGCAGTGTTTTCCATTTCTTCCCGGGGCAACCAGAGATCAGAGATGTCACACAGGACAGGAAATAAAATAAGGCAAACACAAGTCCCCTGGCCAACCACGGCCAACCCTGTCCTCCAGGTGGCCAAGGGCCACACATCTAGGACAGACTGCTCTTGCCTTAGGAATCCAAGGATTCCGGAACCCTGGGCTTGCCTGTGAGAGAGTGAGGGGGCAGAGGGAGCAAGGAAGGGCCTGAGCCCTGGGGAAAGCTCCGAGTCCCCAGGCCAGGCCCAACCCAGGTGTTAGCAGCCAGAGGCACTCCTGGCTGGGCCCCACCCAGAGGCCCATCTTCCGGAAATCCTTTCCCTCACTGACCAGCAAGTTCTCTTAGCACTTTGTGACTGTTCTGGAAAAAACGGAGAGGGCTCATTAGGAAGAGGGGGTGGAGTTGGGAGTTTAAAATAGGACTTTGATGGGCAAGAAGGGAACACCTTTCTTCTCTGAGGAGGGGAGAAGTAGCCTAGGGCTGGGTTCCACGCCCCGGGGCGTTTTCAGTCCTCTCCCTCACCTTCCCCACAGCCCACCTTCTGTTGTTCCTGACCTAGTTTGGACTCCCTCTGAAGCACCCCCTGAGACCCAAATTTGAATATAACTAGTTTATTTGGGAGAAACACAGTGTAGTAGTGGGGAAGAGAAGAATGTGAAACAAGGGCTGTTTTCAAGAAGGTTACCCCACTGAGGGCCACTAGGGCTCGCTCCTGCCAGGCACCTTGGCACCTCTGGGAGACAGTGTGGAGAACGCATCGGAGCCTCCTACCTCAGGATGGGGGCTGTAGGAGCTGAAGAATTCGCTTCTAAATGCCTCTCTCTGGCGGAGACCTTTCCGAGCCTGCCCTGCAAGCAAGGCCCCCTGGGTTGCTTGGCTGACACATGGGGGGGGGTCGGGGGGGGGTCCTGCACAGGGCCACACCTGTGCCTGCTGCACTTTCTCTCCCTTCAGACCTGTCTCCTAGCCTTCTCTCTCACCTCTTTATTCGCCCATGACCCACTGAGCATGCGCTTGGCACAATCTCAAGAGCTCAAACCCAGCAAAAGTAGCCACAGTGCCCCAGACTCCCCCTCCAAGTGGCCAGAAGGAACAGAATGGGAAGCATTAGGCTGCCTTGGAGGGTGACAGAAATGCCCTTGGGGTTGGCCAGGCTCCTGCCTGCTGTTTGTGGCCTACAAGACTTCTTGCTCTTGCCTTTAGAACAGACGCCTAGGCCACAAGCTGCCCTTGCTGTCTTTCCCGAACATTCCTGCCCCATCCTGCTCCTCCCTCTTAGCCTCTGCTTGCCGGAAGGCCCCAGGGTGGCCGTGGCACCTCACCTTCTCCTAGTGGGCCCCAGACCTCCCCCAGCTCTGTTAAGCCTCCACATTTTGTGGAGTTGAGCTGGGCTGTCATTGCTGTGACCAAGCCTTGACATGGAGCGGTGGGTTTGTTTTTATTTTCCGTTTCCACGGCTCCCTCTCTCCCCGGAGGAGCGGGAGGTGCTGGGGAAGCTGTAATTTGCTAAACAGGCATTAATCTTCACATCAATCCCGAGAGGCAGGTAGAGCTGCTCAGTCAAAACACACAGTGCTGTGATTAGAGGAGGCTGGCAGGATAACGCAGAGGGATTTGCACCTCCCAGCCAAGCCCTGGCTTCCCCAGGGCAGAGCTTCCTGTCCTTGCCCTTGTCCCTGGGCTGTGGCCCGCAGCCAATGTTCTCTGCCCAGAAGGGCAGCGAAGCCAGGTGCCCGCGGCCTTCCTACTGCTCCCCAGACCCCCCAGTCTCTCGGCAGCCCTCCCTTCTTAGAAAAGGTCTAAAGAAAGCAGAGTGGCCCAGGGGGAAAGCAGACATGGGCTTAGATTTTGCTGTCACTTTTTCTATTCAACAAATATTAATGAGTCCCTATTATGTCCCTGGCACTTTTAGGTTCTGGGGATATAGTGATAAACATTGGAGTTTTAGGAGAGTCGATTAATAACACTCTTTTCTTCCCCTCCCCAGAGCAATCGACAACTAGATATAGAAATCTGAAAGGTGGAGCTCAGAAATGCCCTTTATTACAGAAAAGGCTATATGGGTGAGTGTGGCTTGAGATCTGTCACCACAATTGTCTTGCTGACACTCAGCCTAGAATTGATGTTTCCCACTCAGCTACAGGCAAAACTGAAGACCCCAGGGGCCAAGATGTGCTTTTTCTGGGCGGGCTGCCTCCCAAAGGAGATTCTGAAGGGGCTGAGTCCCCAGGGCCCCCGATTCTTTGTACCGACTCATTAATTAGATAAGTCACTGTCTTTGTCTAGGTCCCCGACATCCCAGAGGAACCCCGGAGATAAGGATGTAACTGCAAGTGTGGCATTCGGAAGGGGATCCCACAAAACGTGGAGAGGCTGTGTGGAGGTGGCCAGGGATGGGGAGGCAGTCAGTAAAGAGAGGTGACTGAGCAACTGCATGCCAGGCACCCCTGGGAGACACCTAAGAATCATCCCACTGGAGGGGTGCAGGAGCCTCCATCTCCCTTCCACCCTTGACTGAGGACAGTTCCACTAGCCCTACCTGAGGACTCCAGCAGGCTCCAGAAGCCAGCTGAAGCCCACAGGCCGGGTCTCAGAGCCTGGCAATAAAGGCAAATTCTGGCTCCTTCCTCATTCTGCAGGCTAGGACAGGTTCCCGCAGGATATGGCAGTTTGATGCCTGTGTGGTGGAGGTGGAGTAAGGTGAAATTAATGGCAATGAAGGTTCTGACACTTGTCCCCCCATCTCAGTGTGGGGCGGAGATTAGAGTGGGAAGGGAAAGGGAGCAGAAAGAGGGACCCCCGCTAGTAACCTGGAGACAGACCAGAAATACTAAATGACTCAAGGATCCATTCCCCAACTTTACTTCTTGTTCCCAGGGTACAGGTTTCTGACCAGGGCCCAAAGTAGATCTTCCTTCAGCCATAGAGGCTCCAGTGCAGCGAGCACACTCTTGCACGAGTACATACACACGCAAACATGCACGTGCACACACAGAACACTCTCTTGCACATGTGGAAGTGCATCCCCAAACAATACACAGGGTCTCCAACTTGTGATGGTTCAACTTAAAATTTTCCGACTTTGTGATGGTGTTAAGTGATAAATGTTCAGTAGAAGTCTCACTTCTATTGTTGAATTTGCATCTTCCCCTGGGCAGGCACCACACCCTCTGATCCTCTAGCGATGCCAATGCGGCAGCAAGGTTAACTGCAGCTTGCAGCTTCCAATCAGCCCCTCGATCACCAGGGAAACAAGCGATGCTCTGCAGGGCGCTGTGTTGCTGAGCTGGGATGAGCCGTGGGGTAGGTGTGTTAAATGCATTTCCAACTTAGGATATGTTCAGCTTGTGGTAGGTTTATCAGGACATAAAATGAACATAAATCAAGGAGCATCTGTACACACAATGCACAACTTACCCACACGCACAATACACAGGCAACATACTCATGTGCATGTCCAAGCACACAGGCACACACACACACCCTCACACAGAGACACACACACGCACCCACACATACCTTCTTCTGGCTACTGGGGTCAAGTCAGGCAAATAGGGTGTTAAAGGCAACCCGGGGACGCAGGAATGTCTGTGTAGGGGTGAGTACCCCATTAGCTTTGGCCATTTCTCCCACAAATGCACAGCTCGGGATGCGTCCAGAGTGAGGCCTCTTCCCCAGAGCATAACCTGCAGGCCCAGCAGCTGGGGCTTCTGTGCCCTGGCTGGGGAGCCCTCCCTACGCAGGGGAAAGGCCTCTCCTAGGCAGGCCTGGTGTTCAGGCTCCAAGCTCACACACACCAGCCAGCTCTGTGCTTCTCAGAGGACACCAGGAGGAAAATGTGTCTGCCCCCCAGTCATGGCCAGGGCCACTGACTGGCCCTGCTACTGGAGCATCGCTGCGGCCTTGGCATAGGCAGATGATATCGGGCTGCTGTACATACCCCACCTCCTCCAATGGGCTGGGCAGCCTTGCTCAGAAAGGACCTGCAAACCCTTGTCATCCATTTGGCTTCAGCCAAGAAATGGGCATTCTAAGGCCTAGCTATTCCACGGACAATTGAGGGCCAAAGGGAGGTAGACAGATCTTGGCCATTGAAAGAAAGAGAGCTGAAGGAGCCATTGCTTTTAGGAACATGGATGCTGGTATCTCCAGCTAAGCAAAGATAGAAGAGGCTGTGTGTAGTGGATCCAACTCTTGTAGCTTTCTTTGGGGTGAGTGCAGGTGGGGAACACCCTTTGTTTTCCAGGCTGGCAGTGAGTAGAGAGGAGAGAGAATCTAGAATGTACTAAGTTGGGCCACCTCGGGGATCAGGTCCATCTGACCAGCGTGAGGGGAAGCCAGCCAGCCTGGGCACTGACCCTCTCCCTGGACAGCTCCCAAGGCAGGAGGTCAATCTCCAGGGACCTCACCCCCTTAAAACAAACTGACACTCTAGAGACTTATCTCAAAGAACAGACAAGAAAAACAAAGTTTTTTGCATTCCTTTCATTAGTCCCATCATCAAAGAAAAAAAAAAACCTCCAAAGGAAATGGAAAGTGAATTTAGTTTTGCTGGCAAAACTTTGGAGCTGAAGGTGGGAACTGTTCTAGGCTGCAAAAGAACCTAAGATCAACCACAAGTATACCACTGGGGTTTAGGAGAGAGCTCCTCCCGAGGACCTCCAAACATTGAAACAGGGCATCATCTACCTTTCACTGTATAACAAAGCACCCCAAGTCTTACTGGCTTCAAATCAGCACCATCTATTTTGCTCACAAGTCTATGATAGGTCACTGGGACTGGGCCCCCTAAGTTCCCTCATGCAAAAGGGAGAAGAATCAGGATTAACCTCTACTGAGCGCCTCACAGGCTCTGTATCTCCTGGCCTGAGGGCTTCTCCTGGCTTCTGGAGCCCGCTGCACTCCCCAGGTTGGGTGTGGAACACTGGCCACCTCTCCACAGGAGCAATCTTCAGGGAAGGGTTGAAAACTCTCCAACTCCTGCACCCTTCAGGAGGAATAACTTTTGATGTGAAATCAGCAGTTTCTCAGAGGTGACTGGCAGAATTATTACCCACTGCAGGAACTTGCTCAGTAACATTTCCTTTATTGATTGCACCCCTGTATTGGTCCGTTTTGTGTTGCTATAACAAAATACCTGAGGCTGGTATTTACTTTACAAACAGAAGAGGTTTTATGGAGATCATGATTCTGAGAGTCTAAGAAAAGAGCGTTCTGGCAGAGGCTCCTCTGGCCGCCTCTCCACATGGTGGCAAAGCACAAAGGGAAATATCTGTGTACAGAAGGGGCCAAGTGCACGGGACAGTCTTGCTGGATCACAACCTGTACTTGCAAGAATTCCTTCCAAGAGACCGACATTAACCTCTTTCAAGGACAGCACCCCCATGACATACCTGCCTTCCATAAGACCCCACTGCTAAAGGTCAGACCACCTCAGCACCTCAATGAAAGGGCCAAGATTCCAGCTCTTAATCTTTGGGGAATGAACCATATCCAAACCACGGGCATGATCAGCCAGAAGGCTCTGCTTTGGCCAGCTGCTGGCTATAACAAGAGATTAAATGGACCCTAGCTCTCAGCTTCCTGCAGGTTAGCCCAGGTTTGTTCTTATGCTAACTGAAGATTCCAAGAGCAGCAAGTGGACATGCACCATGAAGCCTTCGCTTCCCTTGTATTTGCCACTTGCCAAACCAAGTCAATGACCAAATGCAAGGTCAGCATGGAAGGGCACTACTAAAGACCAGGGAAGAATCGGGAGCCAATGTCACAATCTACCACAGACAGCTTGGCCAGACATGGTCACCCAGCCTGGTGCAGATATCTACTGGCCCAGTCTTCCTACAGGAAATACAGGCCCCGAATCACACCTCTCACCAGGCTGTGGGCTTAAGCAGGATGCGGCCTATGTTGGCCTTATAATCCCAGCCCCAGATCCAAGCTCGAGGCTGGCTTGTGGGGTGCAGGGACAGATAATGGATGTGACATGATGTTCCAGCACCTCACTGCAAGGTGGGTAGCATAAGGGCTTATAGCCATCCTGACTCCTCAAAGCCTTCTGTGGCCTACAGCCCTTTTTGGCTGTCCTTGATCTAGTCAGGGACACTTAGGGCTTGTGCCGACAGATGATTACTTTCACCTCTCTCATATGAAAAATGGCCCATGTTTAAGGATTCATAAAACTCAGGGAATGCATCACTGAGCCTATAACAGAGCAAAAGCCCCATGTAGAGAACGACTTAAAAAGAAGATTCATCAAACTAATTACTTCTTCCCACACACCCAGCCCCACCCCCGCCCCTCTTTCCGCTTGGCCTGCTCAGAAAAATGTACAGCCTGGTGGTCTGGGCTGCTTCGAAGCCACATTCCCCAGCCTGCCGGCGTGGGCGGGACACCAAAGTATCTGCACCTCCATATTTCTTTGGCTTTCTGGTCTGGTAGGAGCTTTTCCTGCTGATTCATCTATTTCAAGGGCTGAGGCAAAGCCAGGGTACCTAGGGGTGGGGTGAGGGAGGAAGAGGATAGAAATATTGAGACACTGGATGGCTCCCTGTCACCCACCTCTCCGAGGCAGATTCTGCACATCCCTGTTTGATGTCCCATGCCATACTCCCTGGGCTCACCTCTGAGTTCACCCATGGCAGCGGTGGGCAGCTCCTGAGCTAACACCTGACCGCTGCCAAGCAACTCCAGCAAGCAAGGAATGCGAATCTGTGGATAATTGTTTCAACTTTGCATCGGTAGTGTGTTCAAGGGTAACTCCCAAAAATAGATCCACCCAGAGCCTGTGAATGTAGCTTTATTTGGCAAAGGACTCTTTACAGACATAAACAGGGATCTCAAGATGAGATCACCCTGGATTACTCAGGTGGGTCCCAAATGCAATGAGGAGTGTCCTGGGAAGAACAGGGGAGACGACGCATAGAGGAGAAGATGATTGAAGACAGAGGCAGAGACGGGGGACATAGCATCTAGAAGCCAAGAAATGTCCAGGGTCACCGCCAGGCACCGGGAGCTCAGAGATATGCATAGAACAGAACCGGCCGAAACTGCAATTTCAAACTTCCAGCCTGCAGAGCTGCGGGGCACTCCGTTTCTGTGCCAGGCACCCGTTGGTGGTATACTGTCACAGAAACCCTAGGACACAAAGACAGCAACTCTCAGCAGGGTGATTCTGAAGGGTGTTCAAAACAATCCCTCAGGGGGTCCCCTGTGGGACAGAACCCCAGGGGCACCTAGCTCTATGGGCTTTTTCCCCTTCCCTGTCTCAAGCCCCCACTGCCCTACTGGCATTTCTTGGGATCCCCACTAGAGCGAACCCCTGCACCCAAGTCCTTGGCAACACTGGGGAAAACCCAAACTAAGGCATGGAGTTCCATAGCACTCACTCAGTCGTTATTTATGAGGGAGGCTGTGGGAGCCTGAATATGGGGCTTCCAAAGACATTTCCATGATCAGCATCTATGCATGTTACCTTACATGCCCCCCACCCAAAAAAAATCGCAGATGTGATTAAGCAATGATCTTGAGATGGGGAGAGCATCCTGGCTTAGCCAAGGGAACCCCTGTAATCTAAGAGGAAGACAGGAGGAGGAGGAGGAGATCATGTGACCACAGAGGCAGTGCTGCAGAGCCAGGAATACTGGCTGCCTGGAGAAGCCGGGAGTAAAGACTGGGTTCTTCCCTGCAGCTCCAGAAGGAGCCAGATGTGCTAGCACTTTAATTATAGCCCAAGAAGACTCACCTCAGATGTCTGACCTACAGACCTGTAAGAGAACAAATGTGCATATTTCAGCTGCAGAATTTGGACTGATTTGTCACAGCAGCCACAGGAAGCTCCTAGTATTAGAGTTGGGCACACTCAGGTAGATGTCTCAGTTCAGCCACTTACTGGCTGTGGACCTTGGGCAAGGCACTTGCCCTGTTTCCTCACTCCATGAAGTAGAACAGTAACAGCCATACCTTCCTGGCAGCTGTTGTGGGATGGAAAGAGGCAGTGCCTGCATGAGCAATCAAGGCACAATGGTGACTAGAAGTACGATAAGCTGGTCACTGTGCTCCACCTGTTGGAATTCACAGTAAAATAAAATACAATCTTGGCTTTTGGTAAATGAAATACAATTCTACTATTTAAAGAGATCCTAGAAGCATGGCTAAGACAGCTCATGAAAAGGGGACATCTGAGTCTCTGTCCAAAATGGAACCAAGGAGCTGCTTGGTGTCTTGGGCTATAGCCGTTAGGGCTTGGGAACCACAGCCCTCCACATTCCCCTTGGCGGAAGGGCTCAGTAATAATCATTGTACCATCTGCCACAGCAGCAACAACAGAGTGTGCCACAGCTCTGACATCAGCAGCGACTTGTGCTTGGGCCCCTCACTGCCCTAGAGCCACGCGGACTGCAGAGTCTGGCTCCCTGGAACCCTGGAGACCCTGCCTTGGCAGGGGTAGGCTCTGTGTGTGGAGTGTGAGGGCGACATAGAAGGTTCTAGAGGGATCACAGATCAGCTCCTTCTCTCTCCTCCTTCCTTGTCTGTTCAGATACACACACACACACACACACACCTAGTGGGTCTCCTATCCAATCTGGCCCCTTGCTGAGTTGGAACCTAGAAACTATGCAGTGATGCTTGTCTTTGGCAAATGAAAAGCAACTGTCATCTTGAGCTATCTCAGTCTAGAAGCGGGAGTAAGACAATTGTATCAGTGTCTTTTAAAAGGAAGTCTAAAGCTACAGGCAGGACCACTTCTGTCTGGAGTCAGGGAAGGCCCCGTGGAGGAAGTGGCATTAGCACTGAGGACCCACTGGGACGGGGAGGGGGACTGTGGGGGAAATCACTGAAGCGGAAGTGGAGGTGGGAGGGATTCACAGAACCTCAGGAAGGAGCAATCCCAGGTGACCTCCCTGGAACTGGTCATGGGGGGAACCTGTGGGTGTACCCCCAGTCCTGGCCCCACATACTCAAAGCCCTGGCCGTATTCCGCCATGGCAGCAAGGACCTTTGGCAAGCCAGCTACCCATCAGCCATCTCCATTTCACCTGAACTGGCCTGCCTCACAGTCATCAGCCATAGAGGGGTTCAGGACTGAGAGAGGAGGGCTGGGAGTGTGCCTGGTGCCAGAGCTCTCTTCTTCGTCACCTCTGCCGGGAGGGGACATGTGTGCACACTTTTTGGAGGGCAATTGGGCCTTGAGGCAAAGGTTTCAGGGGGACCCTGTGACGTAGAGTCTTCACAATGGAGCACCTGGCACAGGTGAGTTCATCTCAGTGTCTATTATAATCTTCAAGGTGGTGTATTATAATGTGAGCACTTGCAAACTACCTAAATGAACCACAGGAGGTACAGTTAATAAATCACAGCACATTCATGCAACACAACACTGGGTGGTCATTAATAGATCCGTGTAGACCTGTTGTTATTTAGAAAAATGTGAGCCGCTTTATGGGGCTAAAGCAGCTTCTGAATTAGTTCATATGCCATATCTTAATTTTGTTTAGATAAATATGTCTACAGAGGCCCCCTCGATGTAAAATGGAGCTACTCCCTATACACTCATTGTCCCCGTACACATTGAAAATGCCATCAGTGGAAAACGCATCTACTGCACCTGCCCTCCCATGAAGCCCAGTTTAGTGGCCCAGCTTAGCACACTGTGAGGCATCAATAGTTTCCTCTCGAGATCACGGGCTACCTGGCACTGCAGTCACTGGCACTGCCGAGTGTCGCCACAACAGATCAGACCTCCAATTGGACTGCATATTGCCAGCCCAGGAGAAGATCCAAACTCTACTTTCGTAGTGTGGCTTCTACCAAAATCGTATTGCTTTTGCACCATTGAAAAGTTGAATACTCCTAAGTCCAACCACCTAGCCGGCGGCTATCTGTGTATGTAGATATTTGCATAGGTGGAAGTTTGGTACAGTGGGTTAACAGTGGTTATCTCTGGGTAGGCAGAACTTTGAATGACTTTGCTTATTTATGTTTTGGGGTTCTCTTTTCATTTCAAATATAGGGCTTGGGGTGGAGCTCAGTGGAGCCCTTACCTAGCATGCATGAGGCTCTAGGTTCAGTCCCCAGCACCATTACATAAATGAGTAAGCAAATACTATGGTTAATGTATGTGGCTTTTGTAGTTTTAACAGGTGAGGGCTTCCTTGCTTGCATTCCCTCCATTGTAATGGTATTTGGATTTTCCTGTTAGGGACTGTGTGAGCTCCCTTGGGAGAAACTCCTGAAGTGGGGGACCCTGAGAGCCTTGGGGTAGCAGTGTTTAGGCACAATGGCCCACGGGGCCCTGAGATGGAAGCCCAGGTGCAGTTAAGGGGGGTCATTGTGGTCACTCTTGCCAAGGAGCAAGGCCAGGCCATAAACACAGAGTCGGGCCAGAGGGCAGGAGGCAGGAGGCAGGGAAGGGGCAGGGGCCTTAAAGCAGCCATGATGGAGGCAAGGCCACAAAGAGACACTCAAGCAATACTTGAACTTGGTCCCCTTCTCCACTCTGGGTGCAAAAGGCGTTAGCATCCAAAATCTTCCCATGGAAGCTGCTCACAGGATGAAGCCTCATTTGAGAAAAATGGGCTCAATTTGATATTTGGAGAGCAATGAAATTAAAACCATTTCCAATTTTAAATGCCCAGCACATTGAGACGCACCCTCCGGTGAAGCTTCCAAATGAGTTCACCGGCTTTCCATGGCTCTGTCCAGGATAAGATTCGCTTCTTGGCCCCAAACGTTCCTCTCCTTGGTTGGGAAAGCAGATCCTGCAGGCTGGTGAGTCTCCCTGAGCCAGAGCCCTCAGTGTGCTCCTGAGTGAGCAAGCGAGCAGCTTCTGCAGAGGGCTGGAGGACTAGGTTTTTCTTTCTCTCTTAGGTAATGAATTTGATCTAATGGGACTGTCTAAGTGCCCAGATACCGTGATGATAGGCACCCCATAAACACAGAGATAAACAGGTAGAGAGATATATGGAGGCGAGCATAATTTGCTTCTAAGTGCCTTTTCACTAGTATAAATAAAACAAGAAAATAAAGTTGTTGGAGCCATTTGCAATACTAATGTAAGGAGGAAATTAAGCCGTAATTACAGCGTTCAGGATAAATGAAAAGGCCCACACAGTTTGCCAGCATGTGTGGGGAAGGTGCAGGGATTGGGGAGGTAAGAGGAAAAGCACTAGGTTTGCAGGCCCTCACAGGTCCCAGGGCCAGTGGAGATGTGGCCGTTTCCCAAAGCTCCACTCAGGAGTTCTCTGCAGGCAGCTTCCTGTGTCCCTGCCAGAAGTGACTCAGCCAGTGAGGGTTGGGAGTGCCAGCTTCCTGGCCTCTCAGTGGGACTAGATTCCGGTGCTCTATACAGTCCCTGCAGGGGGCAGCAGAATTGCACCCCTTCATTACAGTTCTTTACTGGCTTCCCTCACTTCCTTTCCGCACATCCCCACCTCTCGCTGTGCTTGCTGGCATCACCTCCCAAATCCCACCTTGTGCCTACATCTTTTTCTCATGGTCTGTCTGCATTGGAACCCAAATGAGGACAGGTGGCTTTGTGCCAGCTCTCCAATGAATTGTCAGGAAGTGCAGCCGAAAGTCCACCCACAGAGTCATACAGGGTGTACAACTCGTGCCACAAATAGTGTAGTACCTGTCCTCAAAAGGAGGGCCCGGGCTGAGTTTAATGCTCTGCTGGGACCATCTTGAAATTCTTGATAATGTTTCATTTGACCCTAGCTCCTTAAGTGACATTGGATGGGATAATGGAACATATGTGTATGTTGCACAGATACCTAGGTGGCAGCAAGGGCATGACAGACAGTATAGACCAAATGACTGCCTTGGACAGTACTACACTTTGCATCTGGAATGTCCCCAAAGGCTCCGTCACTTGGCCTCCAGCCTGTGGTGCTACTGGAAGGTGGGAAACTTTTAGGAGGGGAGGCCTAATGGGAGGAAGTTAGGTCATTGGGTGCTGCCCTGGAAGGGGATATTGGGATCTCTCTCTCCCTTTTTTCTCTTTCTTCTTCCTCTCCTCTTCCTCCTTCTCCTCTCCCTCCCCCTCCCCTTTTTCTTCCCTCTCCTCTTTCCCCCTCCCTCCTCCTCCTCCTTCCTTTCCCACGTGATAACAACACCTCCACCACAAATTCCTACCATGATGTACTGTGCCACCACAGTCCAAAGCAACAGGGCCATATGACCATGGACCAAAACCCCTGTGACCCCTAATAAACTTTTACTCCTTTTAAAGTTGTTTATCTCAGGTATTTTGTCACAGCAGCAGAAGGCTGACTAACACACTAGTAGCTACGGCTCAGGAAAGAAAATTGGCACAGGTTATTGCTGGGACTCATAGTGAGAGACCAGCTTGCCATTCAATGCCTGGAACGCATCCCTTGCCATCTGCACAAATATTAAGTCTCCAGACTGAGCCCCAAGACAGGAACTGCCAGGGCTCTGACAGGAAACTGTCAGTAAATTATAAGAAAATAAAATCATAGCCTGGCTTTGTGGTGCACACGTGTAATCCCAGCACTCAGGAGGCCAAGGCAGAAGGATACCGTGAGTTCAAAGCATGCTTGGGCAGCTTAGTGACTTCAAGGACCGCCTGAACTACATGGTGAAACCTTGTCTCAAAAAACCAAAATAAAGGGCCAGGGATTTAGCTCAGTGGTTCTGCTGCCTGCCTCATAAGCACGAGGTCCCAAATTCAATCCTCGGTACCAAAAGAAAACCAAAGTAAAATAAAATCATGCATATGGATGCTGCAGTAAAGTATATCAAGAAGTTGTTAGAGGTTTTCCCTTTTTTAAGAGTTCAGATTCTCTAAAAGAATCATACCACAGTGATATATGTGCGCCCATGTTCACAGCAGCACAGTTTGTGATAGGTAAAACTTGGAAACAGCCCAAATGCCCATCAACTGGGGACTGGATAAAGAAAATGTGGTGTTTTTTTATAAAATGGAGTACTACTCAGCCATCAAAAATGAGAGATTAGAGACATTTATAGCTAAGTGGATGCACATTGAGGTGATACTCTTAAGTGAAATAAATAGGACACACCTGTATAAATACCGAATAGTTTCTCTGGTGTGAGAAACTGAAAGTGTAAATAAGGACTAAAATGTATAACAGGTAATGTGAAATAGGAAGAAAGGGGGCAAAGGGGAAGGAAGTGGGAGGGCTAGGGGAAAGGATAGAAGGGAATGGAATTGATATGAGAAAATGGAAAAATAGAAACAAAATCTTTTTAAATAGGGAGGAATGGAGGGGCTGAAGGGAGGGCTGGGCAAGGGTGAAAAATAAGAACCAAGAGAGACTATGTAAAGGTGCAAATTTCCAATGATGAATGTCATCATATTGTATACCTAAAATGTACCAATGATTAGAATGAATAATCGATAATGTAAAATAGGAAGAAAAGGTCCAAAGGGGTAGGGGTAGGGGTAGTGGGAGAGGCAGGGGAAAGGAAAGAAGGGAAAGAAAAAATGATGAGAAGTGGAAAAAATGGAAATAAAGTCTTTGTAAATAGGGAAGGGTGGAGGGGGTGAAGGGAGGGCTAGGAATGGGGAACAAAATAAGAACCAAGAGGCATTATGTAAAGGTACAATTCCCAGTGAGAAATGTAATTGTGTTGTGTACCTAAAATGTACTAATAAAAGAATTTAATTTAAAAAAAAAAGAGTTCAGATTCTCAGGTTTTGAAAACACTGCAATGTTGCATGACAACTATCTACAGGCTTGAAAATAGAAATTAAATGTAAAGATCACCAACATCAAAGGAAAAGAACACTATTTTGATTCAGAGAAATCAATCATTAGCAAAGAAGATAATTTTAAAAATAATTTTCTTTGTAATTGAAGATTCAGTGATAGAACGCATAAACATTTTGAATCACATGAGTCATAAAGCCACTTTCAATTTCTTCTATGACCACAAGAGATGTCAAAGAAAATATTAAAATGCTATTATATAACTTTACATTTAAAATTAAATTCAGACTTACTTGAAACTGATTTGTATAGAGTTAAAAATTTTTAGAGAAATTACTACATGAGAATCATCAGCTTTAGATGTACTTAAAATAATTTATCAGAAATTTATCCCAATGTTGTCATAGTCCATAAAAATATCCTTCACAGCCCTAGTAATAGTTGCACCAGCAGAAAGAGCCTTTTAGAAATTAGAAATTATCAGTTATCTGCAATCTCACATTTGCCAAAAGTAACTGATGACGCTTTCGATTTATATGGATAGAAAATGAAGTTGCTAAAAGTATCAACTTTAATGACCTAATGAATGAATTTGCAGAAGCGAGCCAGACAGATATTATGATCAGTCATGAAATCACATTAATAAAGGATTATTTATTGTATTATATAAAATGATGACAGAAATTTTGTTTTGTAATTTGTAAGTGTATGTTATTATTTATGTATCATAGTTATCCTTACTATGCTTTATATGTAATAAAATATTTTTAAAGGAAAAGCTTTATATTTCAGTGCCTTTAACAGCACTTTTCACTTTTCTCTTGCTTTTTGTTTTGTTTGTTTTGTGATTCTGGGGATTGAACCCAGGGCCTTCACAGCACAATGAACTACACCCCCAGCCCTTTTTCTTTCTTTTCTTTTCTTTCCTTTCTCTTTCTTTTTCTTTTTCTTTTTTTTTTTTAGACAAGGTCTTTCTAAATTGCCAAGTTGCCCATGCTGGGCGGGCTCAAACTGCAGTCCTCCTGCCTCAGCCTCCCAGAGTGCTGGAATTAGAGGCTTGGGCCACTATGGCCAGCTTCTCTGGCATTTTGAACAAGCAGCCCCACATTTTCATTTTATAATGAGCCCTACTGTTATAGCTTGTGTTTAGATGCCTCCCCAAAGCCTCATGTGGTCGTAGGTGGGGCTTTTTCAGAGGTGGCTGGATCTAGAGTCTGTGAGGTTGGAAGTGATTCATGCTGCACTGCTAGGCTCAAGGGCGGTAGGATTGAGGCTGTGAGTGCTACCCGCCCTAAGTAGTCTGGATAAAAGGGCAGAAAGATACTGTTAAGGTCCCTTGTTGCTTTTGCTGTCTTCTGCGTGCTGTGAACTGTTTCTCCTCTGCCATGACCCTCTGCCATCCTGTCTTGGAGCCAGCTGACTATGGACTGAAACCTCTACAAACCGTGAGCTGAGTATTTTTTCTTCTTTAACTTTGGGTGTATTTGAGTATTGTCTCAGCCAGGAGAGAAAGTAACTAAAACACCCACAAATTACGTAGATGGCTGTGCCTGCTAAATTTGCTCAGCAAGCTTTCAAAGACAGATAGGTCAAGCCTGTGGCCTCCAGAACCCACGCTGTGATTTTGTCTTCTTAATCCAGCTGCAGCAGCCCCTCCTCTTTGCCCACATGGTTGGCAACCCTAATAACAAGAATCGTACTTTACGGAGTGCACGGGAAGTTCTAGGACCTGACACTGCCTACTTTTCTTCCTTCCCAAACCAGGCTTTCACCCACACCTGATGCTGGACTCCGAGACACCGGACTCCTCCCAGACGACGCTGTGGGAGGAAGTTTCTTAGGGAGTGTCTTGCGCGATGCAGCTGTAAGTGAAATGGCTGCACCCTCGGGCAAAGGCCACCGCCACCGCTGCAGCTGGTTCCCCACGAAGGTCACAGCTCTGACCCTTCAGCAGCCGGGGCTGAGGAGCTTGGCAGTACCTGCTCCCGCCCCCTCCTGCACCGCTGCCTTGGCGAGCTCCCTCGCCCCACTTGGGAAGGGCCTGTCATCTTGTCTCCGGGACACTTCTAAGAAAAGGGTCAGTGCGGAACCACAGCCGAGGCTGTCGCCACCCACGGGAGATCCTGAAGTCAGAGCAACCCTTTGCCTCCTCCTCCACCCTTCCCTGAACGCGCGCCCCTGCATCTCGCTGCCTTTCTTGGTGAGGTGACAAAGGCCAGAAGGTTCTGCGCCTTGGGTTCCCGTGGCCTTCTTCCCTGTGGCTGCTGTATTCCTCGGTTTACCCTTAACCCTGGCCCTCGGGGCGCCCAGGGAGTCCTCAGCGGGGGGCGCAGGCGCACCTCTACCTCCCTGCAATGATGCGGGGCCCATTTCCACTCCCACCATGGCGACTCCTTTCCTGGCCTGCTGGTCACTCAGCACGGAGAGCCCAAAGAGACTAAAGTACAATGGAAACCCTGCTGCATCACCTCAGAGCATCCAGACCCACAGAGCCACAGCGTGGGGCCAGAAGAGCAAATCCCCAGGGCAATCAAAGGGACTGATGCAAGCCGGACTGCTCCCATTCCCGCCTCTCAGGAGACCCTGCGGTGCACCCACTGGATCGGCAGCACGGCTCGCAGGCGCACACTGATATAGAGCATGCGCAAAGCTCTGCAGGACCCTCCTCACCTTCACGGGACCCTATCTGCAAGTTGGTGGGCAACCCTGCTGTGACTTGGGTGTGCTCTGTCCCCCACGAGCTCACGTGCCAGAGGCTTAGCCCTCAGCATGGCAAGGTAAGAGGGGCAGAACCTTCTAGAGGTGGGATTTAGTGGAATATCCTTAGGCCCCTTGGGGACACCTTCAGAGGTGTCATGGGCCTGCAGGCTCTCCCCACTTCCTGTTTCGTGGTGTGCCCTCTCCCTCCCACATACAATCCAGCCATGATGTGACCCACTATGATGTGCTGCACCCAAGAGGATCCTCACCAGAGCTACGGCAATGATGGCACCATGCTCTTGAGCCTCCAGAACCTCGTTTCTTCATACACATAAGACTGCCTCAGCTATTTTGTTATAGTAACATCAACAGACTAATACAACCTTCATCACACACCTATGATGCCACTGTGCAAGGGCTGAGGTGGCCAGTGACAAAGGGTGATTGCTGTCAGTGGGTAGAGTCTTTCTGTCCACTTGGTTATTTAGTATTTCTGCTGTGACACATGTTCTCTGGTGGACATTTATGTGTGACACAAGGGTCTTCACCCTTTGTGTCCATCCTCCCATGTGGCCCTCACATGCCTCTTCCCTAGAGGGAAACTGACCTCATCTATGAAGCAAGCTCAGCTTCTTCCCTGACGCATCAGCTGCTCAGAAAGGACCTTACAACTGTGGCCATTTGAGGTCAGAAAGGGGAAGATGATGGTGCAAGGGTGGTGGGAGCAGGGAAATCTCTCTCTCTCTCTGTCTCTCCCTCCCTCCCTCCCTCCCTCCTTCCCCCTGGAGATTGAACCCAGGGCCTTCACACTAAGCTACATCCCCAGCCCTTTTTTATTTTGCTACAGGGTCTCACTAAGTTGCCCAGGCTAGGCTTGAATTTTTGATCCTCCTGCCTCAGCCTCCCAGATTACTAGGATTACAGGTGTGTACCACAATGCCGGGGCAGGGAATTGCTTTCTGAATGCAAGGTGTGGCCTTGCTCGAGAGCCTTAGGCATCTACATTGTGCTTCACTGGGTCTTGCCATAGGCCTCACTCACCGTCTTTTCCCACTACACAGTACCAGGCCACAAAGCCCAAGCCAAAGGGCTGCTTGTACCGTAGCCTGGACTTGCTGCAGAGTTCTTCCTTGCCCTGCACACCACTCAAGGGCAGCCTTCTATACCACCACAGCTAACAGATGTTGTCAAAGGCAGAACGTGCTGCTTCAGACCCTACCTCTCAGTGATGGATGTGCAAGACGCAGTAAGTTCCCTTTACTTTGTGGGGGGAATCGCAGCACGCCTGTGCCTCTGGGCCCCTGACACCTGCACTGCTGTCATAAGTCTCTGATTTGCAAAAAATTAATCTCCCACTCGCTAGTGCTCAAGTATCTTTATCATGACCTCCGACATACGTGCCTCTCCCACTCATCTAGTGTTCCAGAAAAGCCCGGTCAGAGTGCATGAGAAGCAGCACCTAGGTACCATGAGAACCAAGGAGGAGGCAGATAGATCCAGGACTGTAGCCTGAGATTTGTTAGGGACTTATTTTGACAGAAGCATAGTCCTGAGCAGCAGCAAGACCAGTGTGTGCCCAGAACTTGGGTCAGAAAGGGGGACTTATGTAATGGTCATGGCAAAAGTGACTTCATCCAAGCCAGAATGTACTGGGATTATCTCAAGCTAACATCGAGGACATCAAGCACATTCTTGGTGCTCACAGTACCAGGGTCTGGGTTGTAAAGCTCCACATATCATTCCGGTGGTTTTGTCTTTTTATAGTGTGCTGGGAAACCATGCAGTGAAAACCAACCAGGGTTACTCAAGGTTCATCGTGATGGTTACAACCCAACGTGGCTGCTGTCAGGTCAAGCTGAATCCCTGTGTCTGGCCCAATGAATTTGATTCCATCAACATCATGCATCCTTGCAATATTTGCAGAATGTCTAGATGGTCCAGAGCCCCGTGGGTTATGTTATAAAAGACTGTGGAAAAGTTAACAGAGTCCTGGAGCAAGATCATCCTGGTTTACCATCATCTATTCTGCATAAAATCCAGCCATTAGAGATAGAAAACAATGCATTTGGCAGATCCTTGACTACATATCATGTGCTGGAGCAAAAATATTGTGCCTGGTAAAGCAGCTACGATTGAGGCTACTTCTTTTTTTTTTTCTTTCTTCTTTTCTTTTTTTCTGGTACCAGGGATTGAACTCAGGACCTTGCACTTGCTAGGCAGGCACTGTGCCACTGAGCTACATCCCCAGCCCAAGGCTACTTCTTGATTAAGAGATTCACTCTCATTTACAATGATCCATTCAGTTTCTTTAGGGGATAGGCTGGTTAATTAAGTAAAAATATGTTGGAAACCACAAACCGTACATTCTTTACATCATTGAGGGTGGCTCTAACCTCTGCATCCCTCGGGATGTGCTACTGTTGATGGTTCACTATCTTGGCTAGGTGTGTGAGGGGCATTTCAGAGGCCTCCACTTTGTCCCCCCTACTGTGGTCATCTTTAGTCCTGTAAGGGACCTGAGCATCCAGAGATTTTGGTATCCACAGGCCAAGGAAGCAATGTGGGTGGGAGGTTGGCTACCACTGAATATCTCCATTCCAATTAGGCATTCAGAGATCAGAGAGGTGACAACTGGGTGCACGGACCCAATAGAGCCACCATCAGTCAGAACTGGGCCAAGATCCCATCTATTACATGGCCCCCATGGGTTTCCCATTTCAGTTGGGGGCATGGTGGAGTATTGTGTTCCTGGTATCAATGTGAATACCGACAGTGCTTGAAAGGTCTGAGTAGTCCCTGTTCTCCAATGCTGTGTTACCCAAGTCAATGGAAGGAATGAGCCCCAACCCACTGAGGGACAAACACAGTCGGCCCACATCCACCAATCTAACCAACTGCTCAGTGAAAAGTTCTTAAAACGTTCTGAAATGAACATACACAGGCTTTTTCATATCATTGTTCCCTAAGCAATACAATGTAACAAATATTTATGTAGCATTGACATCACATTAGGTATTATGAGTCACCTCGAGATGATGTAAAGTAAACTGAAGGATATGCCTAGTTTCTATACAAATACTACTCCATTCTATGAAAGGAACCTGAGCATCCAGGGATTTTGGTATCCACAGGGGGTCCTGAAACCTGTCTCCCATGGATACCAAAGGGACAGGTATATTCCAGCTTCCTTGCTCATGTGGGAGAACGATTCTGCTCCACAGTGTCCCCTGGAGAGTCCCCACCAGGTTTGCCTTGCAATTGTCCACACTAATAGCCTGGTGTTGAGCTCACTTTTTATTGGCATCTTTCCCTGCCCTGGGTCACTGCCTGAGGCCATCACTGGGCTTCCCAAGTGAACTACTTGCACCCTCACCCCTTGTCCCAGGATCTACTTCCAGAGGAGGCCACACTAAAGACAACAGTATGGTAATGAAGCCACCTGAGAAGTCACCCTGTGGATTTTATTGTTTTTGGCGTGTGTGTGTGTGTGTGTGTGTGTGTGTGTGTGCGTGTGCACGCATGCTACTGGGGATTGAACTCAGGCCTTTCACACTGCATGACATTCCCCAACCCTTTATATATTTTTAAGACAGGGTTTTGCTAAGTCTCTAAATTACCCAGGCTGGGCTGGAACTTGCCATCCTCCTGCCTCAGCCCCCCAGAGTGGTGGGACTGCAGGTGTGTGCCACCATGCCTGGCCTCCCCCTGTGCTTTCCTGGCCTTTAGGCACTTCCAGTCTCTGAGCCTCACAGGCAGAGGAGAGCTCGGTCGTCGCACAGTGCTGCAGAGAAGGTTCCAGCAGCCTCCAGGGGACCCAGTCCAATGTCCAGGGCTCAGTGATAGAACTCTGCTTCTCCTTTTCAGTCCACAATCCTACCTGCTGGAATTTCAAACCATTTTCTTATCATGTGATTTTTTTCTTCTTACTCTGAGAGATGGAGAATAGCTAACCACCAACTTTGGGCTAAGAGCCCCTTATGAACTTGAACGTGCGTATTAATCTTTGTTCCAAGTAGAATAATCCGAGTCTTTTAAAGCTTGACCATCAGGCCCGATTTCTAGGCTTTCAGTCATCTCTGAGGCTGTAAACTGTTACCCCCAGCTGCTCACGGCAGAGCGGCCTGCGGGCTCCTGGAGACCACCAGATGGAGGCTGCACCCAGAGAAGTTCGCAGGAGGGAGGTGTCCCCCACCATAGGCTGTAAATCACCCCTCCCCTGCCTCCTCCCCAGGCAGAGAATAAGCCCCAGCTTGCTGTTGAAGGCCATAAAACTTCTCTCCTTTCAAGGGCCCCTTTGTTGGGCATGTTCATCGTAGCAGGCCACAAGTCCACCAAGGGCCCATAAAACCTGGCCAGGCTTTGTGTCGGTGACCACACAGGCCTGCACCTCGGCTCTCCCACCCTTCAGCCCACAATGACACTGTTACTGGCTTCCCTCTGAAACGGACTGGCCTCAATTTGCCTTGTGATTTGTTTGTTAACTTTACAAATGGCTTTGGGGGCCAGACAACCCCTCCTAACCCTGTATTCCTGATCAGCAGGAGCTTAGGGGCTGCCTGGGAACTTCAGGGGAGGGGAGGTGCGCACTCTGGTTGTCATGGAGATTTCAAAAAATTCACCTCAGGGGAAGAATTGTGGCTGTCTCTGAAGTGTGAGCCAGCCTTGGGAGGAGAAGGGGCTGTCATCTCTTATTTGGGCCAAAGGGTTTCTCTTCTTGTCCTCACCAGGGTTCTGGTCCCTGAGGAACCCTGGAGACACACCCTGGGCCCCGATGCTGAATCTACTCCAGCAACCCTACCAGCCTGGAGAAAGCAAAGTCTAAGCAAAGCCCATCACCAGGAGGAGAGTATTTATTTCCTACATAGCTGAGTGCTAAGAGCTCAAGCTTCAAACCACCCATATGTCCATCAACAGAATAGGTAGTCACACAATGGGGTATAAAAAAAAAAAGTATGAGCTAGTGTGGTGGTGTATGCATGTAATCCCACAACTCTGGGAGGCTGAGGCAGGAGGATCGTAATTTTGAGCCCAGCTTGGGCAACTCAGCGACTCAGTGAGACCCTGTGTTAAAATTTTAAAAAGAGCTGGAGATGTAGCTCAGTGCAAAGGCCCTGGATTTAAAGCTCAGTACCACCAAAAAGAAAAAAAAAAGAATAAAATATGGAGGCATACCACCTCACAAATGAATCGTACACAGATTAGCTGAGTGGAAGATGCCAGGCATATAAGGTTAAATACTATATGCTTCTGTTTTGTATGAGGTCAAAGAAAAAAGGGAAAAATCTAACCCATGGTGATCAAAGTCACAATGGGGATCACCCCAGGAGGTGAAGGGTGGAAGAATATCAACAGGAAAGGAGCACGAGAAAACTTTTTGGGAATGATAGGCATGTTCTGTGTGCAGATGAGTGTGGTGGTTGGTCATACATGCAGGAAAAGTCATGGGCTTCCCTCTTCAGAGCTGGGCTCCAGGGCTGGGGCGCAGCTCAGGGGTAGAGTGTGTGCCTGGCATATGTGAGGTCCTGGCTTCCATCTCTAGCACCAAAAAAAAAAAAAAAGGTGAAAATAAAGGTCAGTGCTCCTTACTGCATGTGAATTACACATTAGGACCGTATTGAGACGCATAGATATTAGAGTTAAACAATCATGGGTTGAAATCCTGGTTCTGTCACTTATTAGCTATTTTTCAATCAGGTTGTTTAACCTCTTTAAGACTCTGTCCTGGGAACACAGATATCTATCTCACAAGCATCAAAATAACATAGTAAAGGCCCTGGGTTCAATCCCCAGTACCACAAAAGAAAGAATTATGTTCTAATTTGATCAGTGTAAGTGAAAGGTATTTTAGTCCATTGAAGTCTTTCATTTGTAAAAAATAAAACACAGTGATAATAATGCTGCAATCTTAAGAGGGAGCAACCACAGGATTTGGGGTGAGCTCAGGATCATCTGGTCAGGTGATATTTCCCCATCAGAGGGAGAACTACAGGGTTCTAGAACCTTCTAGGCAGTGAAAAATAAAATTCCTATGTGTCCTACTTGCGAGAGTTGAAAAGAAAATAGTATTACAGGTAAACAAATGTAAAGGTATCTGCTTGTGTCAAATCTGCAGCAGAGACCAAATGGTGTGCAAGTGACAGCATTTAGGAGTGCCCTTCACATCACTCATAGCCAAGCCTGCCAGACCCAGAGCTGAACATGCCCACAGCCACCTGATGCAACCAAAGGCCTGTCACAAAATGGAGGATCAGAAGCCCTAAGTCAGTTGATTCCAAGTCATTTCCTATGGTCAACATTGGAGGCTTATTTTTAACAAGACAAGAATAAGCTTTCCATTTACAAGCCACTTTATAACTTTCAAAGTGCTTTCACATACATGAACTAATTTGATGTTTCACATTAGCCCTGCAGGCAGGAAATGAGTTATTATATTCATTAACTGTGGAAGCTGAAGCTCAGAGAGGTTAAGTGACGTGCGTTGGATGACACAGAAAACTTCAGGACCAATGTTAAAAATGGGTATTAGTTTTCTAGAGCTACTGTATTCCTCAGGTTTTGTTACTAAAACAAAATGCCTGACGCTGGGTGACTGTATAAAGAAAAGAGGTTTATTTAGCTCATAATTCTGAAGGTTCAAGGGTATGGTGCTGGTATCAGCTTGGTTCTGGTGAGCCCCTCATGGTGAATTAGCATCATAATGGTGGGAGCCTTACAGAAGCTCAAGGTCAGGTGGAAAAACAGGAAGCCAGAGAGAGAGGGAGATGGGTGGGGCTTGCTACTTAGTAACAACTTGCTCTGGGGAGAACTAACTCCTGAGGGCACACCCTTAGTGACCTAAGGACTCTCACTAGACCCCACCCCTCATGTGCACACATTGGGGATAAAGCTTTCAACATACAAAATTTGGGGGACACATTCCAACCATGACAAACCATGGCAGCTACTTTTGAGCACCACAAGCTTAGCAGCTTCAAGCTGTGTTTCTTAGTCTGCAGGTCTGCGAATCAGAAGTTGGGGGCCAGTGTGGCACGGAACTAGGGCTTCGATCTCACCTGGACATCACGCTTCTCTTTCAAGCTTACTCAAGTTATTGGCAGAACTGAGCTCCTTGCAGCTGTAGGGCTGAGGTGCCCGTTTTCTTGCTGGCTGCCAGCCAGGGATCAACCACACTCCTAGCAGCCACTTTCAGTCCTTGTCACACAGTCTCTAACACCTCTAAAGCCAGCAACTGAGAATCTGCCTGACATCAAATGTCTCTCATGTGTTGAACTCCTCTCTTCAGGAAAAGTCAGTCCCTTTGAAGGGCTTGCCTGATTATGTCAGACCCACCCAGGATGATCTCCGTTTCTCTAAGTCAGTCAAGCAAAAGTACACAACATAATCACAGGGGTGATATGCCATAATGGTCTTAAGTCCTACTTGTACTCAAGGGGGGCCAATTCCATGTGTGTGTGTGTGTGTGTGTGTGTGTGTGTGTGCGCGCGCGCGCGCGCGCGCACCTGCATGGGGGCGGGTGCTGGTGATTCAGAGCCTTTGTACTGAGCTACATCCTCTGCCTTTTATGTTTTTATTTTTTTATTTTGGGACAGGGTCTCACTAAGTCACTAAATTGCCCAGATTGGGCTTTGGGCTTGAATTTGCAATCCTCCTGCCTCAGCCTCCCGGAGGGCTGGGATTACAGGAGTGTCCCATCATGCCCCACTGGGGGAGATGATTCAATGAAGTGTTTATCTCTGGGGGCAGGAATCTTGGGGGCCACCTTAGAATTATGCCTACCCCACAAAATGTGCAGCCCCCAAACTGGTGCTGCATTTGCCAAGACTATAGCCCTCTCCAGGTATAGCAGGGGCTTTTTTGACCCCTCATCTGCTATGAAAAGCAACCCCAATCAGTATAAAATTTGCCCAAAGCTATTCTTGTGGATGACTCAGGACATAGAGTGAGCTACTGTATTCCTCAGGTTTTGTTACTGCAACAAAATGCCTGATGCTTGGTGACTTTATAAAGAAAAAGAGGTTTATTTATTTCACAGTTCTGAAGGTTTAAGGGTATGGTGCTGGTATCAGCTTGGTTCTGGTGAGCACCTCACAAGAACCAGCATCCTGTTGACAAATGTGGCTGGAAACCACCAAGTTTCTGCAGCAATTTTGCAGTGTCCCCCACTAGCCTCTCAAGTGTCACCAGCAGGTGCGGCAATAGTGAGTGTCTTCTTGATCCCTGGATGAGAGCTAAAACAGTGTGCTTTTAGTCCCCAGTCCCCATGAACCTTCTAATCCCCACCGTCCTGACTTAGGTGAAGGTAGAGTAGCTCCCAGGGCAGGCCAGCAGTCCTGTGGTATCTCTGAGTAGTTCCCAGGGGCCAGTCCAAAACCTGGGCCTCCTTTCCTTACATTGATTTTGCAAATATTCAGTCACAATGGACTGAAATTGTCCCTTCCAAATTCATATGTTGAAATCCTTACCTTCAAGGTGATGGTATTAGGAGGTGGGGCCTCTGGGAGGTGATTAGTGCCCTTATAAATGTGGCCCAGGGGACTAACCATCCCTTTTACCATGCGGAGACACGAGAAGGTGGCCTGCGTGAATCAGGAAGGGAGCCTACACCAGACAGGGAATCTCCTGGTGCCTTGATCTTGGACTTCCCTGCCTGTAGAACAGCAAGAAACAAATTTCTATGGTGTATAACCATCCAGTTTATGGCACCCTGACCAGACAAAGACACAATACCCTAAATTAAATCCCTTTCTGCCTAAAATACCTGGAGCACTTTCTTTGTCCTGCAGCTGGCCCTTGGGTGTTGGCCATGCCTGATGGCCAGGCCAGTGCACTGTTTGGAATTTGGTCATTCAATACTGCAGGGTTTGGGAGGCACCTGACAGAAATCAGCACCTTCTTCCTCAGGGCCTCGTACCCCAGCTGGACCATACAGCTGTGGTGAAAATGTTATTTCTCTCCTTTCCCTTTCACAGCTATACAAAAACTTTTCCCCTTTGCTCAGGCTCCTTACCTCAGTGTAGCAGACCCTAGTGCTGTCCACACAAGGTATCCCCCAACCCTTTTCTGCTCTCACAACCCAATTTTGCTTGTTAGGCAATGATCTCTTAAATTCGGGTAATACACTCTGTGATGGGCTGGCAACCCAGTTCCCCCAGGTAATAAGGGGAAGTCTTCTGGGAAGTTCCTGAAGACAGTTTTTCTTCCTGATAAGAAGCAAGAGCAGTAGGGAGAAGTTTCCTCATTGCCTGACTTCCATGATTTCTTCTTTTAAAAAAAAGCACTTGAGGGCCGGGAATTTAGCTCAGTGGTTTCGCCACCTGCTGTGCAAGCGCAAGGACCTAAGTTTGATCCCTGGTACCAAAAATAAAAAATAAAAGAAGCACTTGAGGGGCCGGGGATTTAGCTCAGTGGTTCCGCCACCTGCCTCGCAAGCACAAGGACCTGACTTCGATCCCTGGTACCAAAAAAAAAGCACTTGATGCCTGGATCAGCAGCAGCCATCTTGACACCATGAGGTGACAAGCATGGGTAGAAAAAACTAAGGATAACTAGCTAAGGATGGCACAGCAGAGTCGGACCCTTGAAGCAATAAACAAACTGGACAAATCCTGGAACTCCTTGTCTCTGATCTGCTTGCTAGCTAAGCAATAAAGGTCCTTAAGGTTCAGGCTACTGTTAATTGGGATTTTGGTTCCTTGAAGTCATAATCCTTCCCTACTAATATATCTAACACATCCCTGATAACCCTCAGCATATGCCTTTGACTACAGAGAAAATGCAATCCTCATTCTGCCCACACCCCAGCCCACTGACACACAAGCTTTCTCCCTCCCCTCCCGTCATGTGGCACAAGGCCTCGTACCCGACCTGAGGCTAATCTCCCTGGGCAGCACCCAGCCCCTGATGCAGGGACCCGGCCCAGCAGCCAGCTCCTCTCTCCCCTGCCCCTTCTGCCCATGCTGTCCAGCTGCCCCTCTCCCAGTGGGTCTTGAGTCAGCATGACATTGCATACTGGACTGAGCGGACGCGTCACACCCTAATCCCCAAGCAAGTGTTTCTCAAGGGTCCCTTCCGAGTGCCCTGAGCGACCCTTCTCCCAGGAGAAGAAAGAAGCAGGAGGTTACAGGCTTTGACCTGTTCTCTTCCCCAGAGCCAGTGGCTGCCCAGGACCACGCAGACACCAGGGGTGCCAACTCCTGCTTCCCTCCAAAAAGGGTTATTTTCCTTCTGCTTTTTCTCCTTATTTTTATCGAGGGCATATTTTCTTTATCTTTAAGGCTTTTACAGCTTTGTATCTCTGCCTGGTTTTAGTACATTCTGTTGTTATGATTTATGCTGCTTTTAGTGGCTCTTTATCCCCAGCACATAAACATGTTTAAGTTTTCCACATCTTAAAAAAAAAAAAATTAAAAAAACCCTTCCTTGACCCTGCATTCTTGTCTTGTTTCGGCACACACACCCCCACTGCCGGCTCTTTGGAAGCCATCTGTACTTGCTGGGTTTGCTCCTATCCCTCTAACTCCTGAACTCTACTGGCCCGGGTGCCCACCTCTCCAAGCCCGGAAGCCCTTCTCCGCCTTGCCTGGCACAACAGGGGTTTTATGGACAGGAGGCTGGGAATCTCTCTGGGCTGTGGGAAGAAAGGGAAGGGACCAGAGAAGAGGGGAGGGGAGGGGAGGGGAGGAGCTGGACCATCCTGGGAAATTTCCTCTCTTCCCTCAGCTTCTCTTTTAGGAGTGATGGCATACTATGTCATCCACCCAGTGGCTCCTGCCTCCAGGAGGCTCCTGACTCCTGCTCCCCTGTGCTATTCAGCTTTCATTACTGTAGCAATATCCCTGAGACAATCAATTTACACAGAGGACATTTTTATTTTGGCTTATAGTTTTGGAGATTTCAGTCCATGGCCAACTGGCCCCATTGCTCTGGACCTCTGGTGAGGTAACCATCACACCAGGAGTGCATGAGGGAGCAAACTGTTCACCTCATGGCCAGGACACAAAAAGAAAAAGAGAAAGCAGCTGGTGTCCCACAGTCTCCTTGGAGGCCACACTCCCAATGACCTAAAACCTCCCACTAGGCCCCGCCTCTTAAAGGCTCCATCACCTCCCCATAGTGCTGAGCTGAGGACCAAGCTTTTAACATGTGGGCTTTGGGGAGACATTTAAACTGCAAACTATAGCAGTGACAGCTGAGACCAAACTCCAGCAAGGCGTGTTTTGTAAGGCAGCCTCTTGGCTGGCCTCTGTCTTCCAGCAGCACTTCAGTGGCGCCTTTCTCAGCCATCCGTCGGGGCCCCCCTTGTGAACCCCAGCTTCTCCCACCACCCATGTCTGCCGGAAGCTGCAGGGCTGCTCTGCCTGTCTGTGCAGTCCTGGAGAGCATGCCTTCCACCAGTAACTCTCTGAGCTCCTCTGGTGACACAGCGATCTGCTCCCAGGTCCCCTCTCAAAGACAAACTCATTGTGCCCCAGCTGTGAGCACACAGCCTCCAGCAGCAGCTCGGAACCACTTCCAGCTCAGAGGCGCTTCCTTTTCGGGGTAGCCGCACCCATGACTGGCGGTGTCATCCTCCTGTGGGACAACTCTGACAAGCCATACGTACGCCACAGTCCCTATGGTCTCAGGCTTTGTTGTTCCAGCTTGGTAGTTCAGTCCTGCTTCCTGTCCCTCCTTCCACAGATGTCCCTAAAGATGACCTAAAATCCACTGCAGTTTCTGCCTCCAGAGAACCTAGCTGGTGACAGGTAAGGTAGAGCTGCCCGTGGGACCAAGTACCAGTTTCCCACAGTGAGAAGCAGCTCTGTAATGCTCCGTTTACTGGCTGCCCTCCCCCTCCATCTCACTTCCCCACTCCCAAACCCATATGCTTGGAATCTCCCAAATCTACTGGCTCAAGCCCTTGTCCTGAGATCTGCTTCCAGAACAAGCCAAACGCAGACATCAGGTTCATTGTGGCTCTCTTGTTAAACTCATGAGCCCCAGATTTTGCCTGCAATGTGTACCACTGGAACCAGAAGCTCTTTTTTGAAACGCTTTCTTCCCCCAACTTCCTGGGTTTCCTGCTTCCTGTCTAGGCAGGGTTGATAGCTTGGGTTTCCTCCTGCATCCAGCATGGCTCAGGGCATCTCAGTCGCTGCCCTGGAGTCAGCCACCACCACACAAGGGTGATCCATCACACTGCCCAGATCTCTGTCTTTAGCACTGGAGTCATCCATCTGACTGACTGCCATCATCTGTACTTAGATGTCCCACAGACACTTCAGACCAGCAAAGCTGGCTTCCCCTCTATTCCGTGATCCCCCCCCCACACACACACACACATTCTCCTTCTCAGCAAATAACACAGCCAGCTCTCCAGGAGTCACAAGCCCTCCTTCAAGTGTCCCTGCCAGTCTCACCCACTCTCATGCTCTGAGTCACTAATCTCCCTCAGCCTCAGTTTCTATAAAGTAGGTTGCTAACAACAGTACCTAGAGTTGCTATGAGCTCTAAAACATAGAATACGATGCTTAGAAGTCTTAGTCCATTTTGTGCTGCTATAACAAAATGCCAAAGACTGAAAAATTGATAAAGAACAAAAAGTTATTTCTCACGGTTCTGGAGACTAGGAAGCCCGAGACCCAGGCACTGGCCGTTTAGGTCTCTGGTTCCAACATGGCGCCTTCTTATGTGTTCCCTGGAGTGGAGGGAGGTCACGTCCTCACAGGGCAGAAGGCAGGAGGGCAGAAGGGGACAAACTATCCTCACATGATTCAACAAGCACTTTTCCCAACATCATGAGTCCATTCACGAGGGTGGAACCCTCACAACCTCAACCCCTTCCAAAAGGCCCTGCCTCCCAATACTTTTGCACTGAGGACTGAGTTTCCAGCCAGTGAACCTGGGAGGACACAATCAGACCACAGCAGCAACACTCAGTGACTATTTGCTTTTGATTAGTACTTTTGCTCTTGTTTATCTTCACCTTTCAAAGGCCCTCGTCACTTTCCATCTTGTGCTGCAGTTGCTCACATACTACCTTTAAATGCCCCACTGGTCTCTGAGTTTGTTTTTCTGTTTGCTTGCTTATTTGTGGCAGTGCTGGGGGTGGAACTGAGCCATACACATACTTGGCAAGCACTCTACCACTGGTCTACAAGACTTTCTTTCTTCTTTTCTTCCTTCCTTTCTTTTCTTTTTTTCACACTGAAGATTGAACCCAGAGCCTTTGCACCAAGCTACATCCCCAGTCCTTTTTAAATTTTTATTTTGAGAGAGGGTCTCATTAAGCCAGTAAATTGCTGGGGCTGGGCTCTAACTTGCAATGCTCCTGCCTCAGCTTTCCCAGAGTGCTGGGATTACAGGTGTGCGCCACGGTGCCAGCTGGTCTGCAAGATTCTTGAAAAAGGCAGAAAGCACTTTATTCATCTGTATACATAGCCATCCCACCCTCTACAACTGCTGTCTCCTGCCACCCCTACTTCTGTGTGGCCACACTTCACCTCAGATCAAGTAGCACCAGAGTAGCTAGGGGCAATATTTTTCTCTTTCTTCATTTGTTTGCTTATTTTTCTTCTTTTTTTCCTTCTTGTTTCTCTCTCTCTTTTTCCCTTCCACTGTTTTTCTTCTTTAAGGGAATTTTTGTTATATCCAACTAAGGGGAAACTGAGTTGAGGACATATTTAATTTGATTTTGGTGGGATATTTTATGTGTTCTTTTAAGGCATTGCCAGCAAGCTGGGCATGGTGGCACACACCTGTAGTCTCAGCACTCAGGAGGCTGAGGCAGGAGGATCACTTCGAGTTCAAGGCCAGCCAGAATAGCAAGACCCTGTCTCAAAAAACCAAAAACTAAAAAGAAAGAAAGAAAGAAAGAAAGAAAGAAAGAAAGAAAGAAAGAAAGAAAGAAAGAAAGAAAGAAGGAAAGAAAGAAAGAAGACATTGCTAGCCATCTTCCAGTCCAAAATTCTCTCCTGTTGGGAGCATATTTGGGGACACAGTATACACAATTATTACTGTGTCATATATTTTTTTCCCTTTCCTGATGGAATGTGTGTGAAATAGAATTGATCAAAAATCCTGGTCAGGAAGGCACAAAGCCACCGCAGTATGAAAAACAGGTCTGGATGTACAGCTGCGTGTTTTATTCATCTCAGTGAATGGAACCACATCTTGGAGTACCTGGTCCTCTTGTCTTTTGCAACGTGGCCATTCCTGATGAAACAGCGAACAAAACTGTCACTGATGAAGCAAAATTCCCTGAAGAAACATTTATCAGCAAGTCCATTTTTAGCTCATAACAATAATTCAATTACATAATTGTGTAGCCCAGTACAATATGGCGGCCATTTGAAAAGGTATTTGAATGGTTCTTGTATGCTCTGACTTCAGCTTAACTTTATATTTTTTCCAAAATTGTTGATCCAAACAAAAATCCATCAAACAGTGTGTGGTCAAAAATGCTAAGGCAAAAAGTACTATAGAGATATATTAGGAAATTAATTAATTAAAATATTATGGGGCCAGGGATTTAGCTCAGTGGTTCAGCCCCCTGCCTCGAAAATGCAAGGTCTCGAGTTTGATCCCTGGTACCCCCCAAAAAATTATGTTACGTTATCTGGATTTTGTGGGGTTTAGAGAATTTGTCAACTCTTTGAAATTTGGGATTTCTTGTGGGTTTTTCTTTGTCATACTTAAATTTGTATTTGGAGTTTTACATTGTTTTACTTAGGGACCTCAAAACTGTGTGAGTTCTATGTCACACAAAGCCTGGGTGCTCCTCTGGTGTCTCCATGTGATCACACACACACACACACACACACACACGCACCGTGGGTCATTCTGGGAAGTCTATCTCTTGACAGAGAGAAGGAGCCAAGTTTTTTTTTTTAATCTGTAGTTCTCTTATGTAATAGAGCTGGGACTTGGAATCCAGAGAGGTGAAACAGTGGAGCAAATCCAATCAATCAGCTCCACTTTGGGGACGAAGGCACATGAATATTTGGCAAATAGAAAAAGAGAAGGGGAAAGACCGTCCAAATAGGCTGAGCTTCTGTGTGTGACCACAAGATGGCGGTAAAAGACTGGTCCTTCCACCCAGAGGAAAACTCATTAAGAGCTAATCAAGGCAAAGCGGTTTTTCTTGTTTCCTGTCTGTGCCTTTTCCCCTTTGCCAAGCCTCAGTGAACTTACTATTGTTCCATTCTTTTTGGTTAAAGTCGTCACAAATCTGCGTTTTTGTTTGTTAACTCAGCTGTAGCCTGCCGTTTGTCTTCTAGACAACTTTCCCTGCTTCTTATAGTTAAGGATTATGTTCTTATTAACTATTATTAGAAGAATTTTCTGACTCAGAAGTTTCAGGACTTAAAGCTATAGTCTTAGTTCAATAATTGCTTGATTATTTGCTGCTGTGCTTGGAACTTTCATTACCTGGCTTCTGTTTCTCGTGCCTTTCTCCACCGCCTACAGCCAGGCCTCTGTACAGAGCTTTATCTGAAAAACCAGCCCCAACCCCCACCTGTCTGAAAGAGATATGGTTCCATCTAGTGTTGCTGGGGCCCTGTGAAGGCTGGATTACTCCTATGTAAACCATTTTTTAAAAAGGAGAACTTGCCTAAGAAAGATGACTTCTAGAAATAGAAGAGTGGGCCTTCCTGCATCCAATCCTCCATTTTCCAAGATGGCATTGGACATCATCTACACACACACACACACACACACACACACACACACGCCCCATTTCCACCCCGAGATCTGGGCAGCTTTTAGGGCAACACTATTCTCTCAGAACACATCCCAGAATGCCCAAAGCAGCCACCAGAATTGACCCCTTTTGTGAGCTTTGACACTTCTGAGGACCCTTGTCCTGGACATGTACTTACCATATCGCCAAGGGCTCTTGTTGGAAAACCGTGCTAACAGTGAGTGGGCAAAGGACACAGCCCACAAGCAACCAGGCTGCTCTCCTGAGAATACAAAAGCTCCTGCCTCTCCAGCAGGTGAGACAGCCATGTTTGTCTTTGGTGAGTTGTGTCTGTCTTCTCACAGTGATGGCACTGCTACCTGAGGATGGAGATCACATCTACAGAAGAGGACTCGGGGAGCTCACTGGCCCTTAGCACATCTCCCTCATTCCTGGACTGCTCCCCGAGTGACACATCCGCTGGGACAACGGGAGCTTTTTCAAAGAGAAGCAGAATCAGCAACATCTCGATCTGTTTCCTCTGCAAAGTGCCTTTCTGGGTCCCAACCCTGATTATTCTATTTTGCTCTACAGAAGTGTCCTGCCCTGAATGGCAACTTGGGCCCCCTGGGTGGGCGGAAAGGGAGAGAAGTTGCTGGATAGGAGTTAGAGGACCTGGAGTCAGGTGGCAGCTGTGTGACTGCCTCCAGAATGAAGGACTTCTCGGCCTCTCTGTGAGAAAGGCCACCGGCAGACACCCCACCTGGATGGCAAGTCCTTAGGGGATGCCTGCCAAAGCCAAAGCCAAAGCCACACCTTCCTCGGGGCTAGCTCACATCCAGTGATGACAGACAAGGGAATCCTACGGCTCCACCTTGGAAGAGCTTCAAGGATCATTCCCTCTTTCTTTTTTCTTTTTTCTTTTTCCTTTTTTTTTTTTTTTTTGTACTAGGGATCGAACTCAGCACCTTGCTCTTGCAAGGCAGGCACGGTCCCACTGAGCTACATCCCCCGCCCAGATCATTCCCTCTTTCCACATCTCCATGCACTAAGCTGACGATCCAATCACAGCGTAGCTTCTCCTTCTCCTGGCTCTTGCTTTTCCCCCTTCCCTTCCTCAGTGTGGATCCCATGGACTCTCCTTAAAAGCCTCCTGCACACTCACCTCCATCAGAGTCAGCTTCCTAGGGAACCAGTGTGTGACAGCAACCTTGGGAAAGTTAAATGCCCTTTCAGAACCATGGTAGGTGCTTGTCCAAAAGCCCCCGTGCTCTTTAATGCTACTCCTGTGCCCCCTCTGTTTTCATTTTTTGCCTATTACACATTTCACCAGCTCTTAGCCACCAGAACCACCAAACACCCCAAAGTCTCAGAAGCCCAAGAACCCGGTCATGAAGATGTATTCATACTAGGAGTGGCTGCTTCCTGTGGCACTGCTGAGCTGCCTGTGGTGGCACACACCTGTGATCCCGGCTACTTGCGCGGCTGAGGCAGGAGGGTTGCCAGCTTGAGGACAGCCTGGACAACAGCAAGACCTTGTCTCCAAAACAAAACCAAGCACTGCTATACAGTTAGACATTGCTTAACAGGGACAAGTTTTGAGAACTGCATTTTTTGTTGATTTCATCATTGTGTGAACAGTTGTACATTCACAAGCTAAATTGGCTACAATGTCACTAGGCAATAAAAATTTTCCATTATAATCATATATGTGTCTCATTGTTGGGCAAAATGTCATTATATGATAAATGACTGCATTTGGTTTTCAAGCCAACCTACTGCTGAACTTTAAGGAATAATTTCCCTACTCACTTCCTCCTACCTGGAGACAGATCTGGGAAGTTGTCTCCTAGACTGCCTTCCCCTAAAGCTGACCTTTTCTTTCTTTCTTCCTGTAGAGAAGTCTTGTTCAACAGAAATGAACTTCAAGCCAAATATGTAATCTTACATTTTCTCACAGCCACACGTACAAAAGTGAAAAGAAGCAGTTGAAATTGATTGGAATAATATCCTTTGCTTAACCCAATGCATCCAAAATAATATCATTTCAACTGACAATCAACATGAAAATGAGGTACTTTAAATTCTTTTGATTCATACCAAGTCTCGGAAGTCTGGTGTATTTGACATGACAAATCTCGGTTCAGACAAGTCATCTGTAGCCACTGTATTAGAGAGCGCAGGCACAGGGTATAAGTGAAGACGGCTGCAGGATAAGGCATGTGAGAGTCTGAGAGTTCGAAGCTGAGCACTTCTCTTTCTAAGGCTGATAAGTTTTAAGGCTAAATTCACAGGTTGCCACTGGCCCATGCATCTCAATTTTTCCATAAATTAGGGGTAATACTGTACCTGCCTCAGTAGGCAGGTGGGCATAAGGCTTTAAAAGATAGCATCCCTTTAGGAACTGGCAGGTTGTGAGTTACCCCAAACAATGGCTTCTTCCTGACCTCCCCACCCCAACGCTCCCCAACAGTTAGCAGCAGCAGTCGAGACCAAGGCTGGCAATGTCTGAAAGCAATACCCAAGGCATCTTTATTTAGGGTTGCATTTGTGTGCCTCTTACAAAGTCTTGACCAATTTTCTAATCCCAATCAGGAAAGGAAGCGTTTGGAGAGAGAAGCTACATGTTCCCTTAGAATATAAAACGTTTAATTAGATGCCAAGGATTGAAAATCTTGATCCAGAGCCTGAAATGGCTAATAAGGTTTTATTGTTGCTATTACTTAGAGTTTTTATAGAACTTTAGGCTGGCAAAGTGCTTTTCAATCACTTGAGAGAATCTAAGTTTGTTAACAGCAAAATGAAAAAATGTTCTATTCATCAGCAGAGACAGCATACATAATATTTTAAGTATTTAAGAATTATGACCCTGCTGTGAGAATTCCTGCAATTACTTCTATGTGGATGCAAGAGAGTCTTGTTATGGGCATAGGACATTAATGCCGGTGCTGATGTTATTACCCTGCTGAGTCTGCAAGGGTGGACTTTTGCAAGTCAGGACTTAAGAAAGTTTCTAGAACAAACATAGCCAGCTCTAATTACACATATGGAACCTTTTGCCCACGTGTGATTTTTAAACATTTTTCTAAAGTGGCTCTTAAGGTTTTATGGATGATCATATTATAAAATTATACATAGTTCCAATATGGCACAACTTGTGACTGCTCCGCATCATTGAAATCTCCCAGGATTCTGCTGTTGGGGCTGCTGCAATTGCAGATAAATTTGCACCAAATCCACAGCACTGGGGAGAAAACATGTGAAAAACCAGTTTCCCCTTCCCAAAGGCAAATACAGGCCCTCTAACCCTTCGAATGTATCAGTTAGCTTCTGCTACAAAAATGCTGCATTACAAATAACTTGAAGCTCAAAGGCACAGTAAGTGTTTATGGCTAGGTGGCTCTGTCAATCTCCACTAGTTTTGCTTACACAGTTGGAGGCCAGCTGGTCGATGGCTGATCTAGGCTGACCCCAACTGAGCTCTGCCTCACATGTCCCTCACTGACCAGCAGGTTAACCAGAACATACTATGTGTATAGTGGAGATGGCAGGGGCCCGAGAGACAGCAAGCTCCAACACACCAGCCATCCCGAGCCCCTGTGTCATGCCTGCTCACTTCCCCCTTGACCTTCACTGAAGTATCCAGAGCTGGGCTAGATGAACCCACGTGCTGTGAGAGGACACTGCATAGTCACATGGCATAAGGGCATGAGTTGGAGGAGGGGCAAGACTTATGGCCATTTGTTCACGGGTGAGAATGGATTAGAACAATTTTTTTTTGCAAAACAAGTAAAAACAAATGTCATCAAAGGATGCACCATTTGACAGGGAAAAGGTTTTCACTGACAGTACTAAGCTAACGCCAACCCACTTCCTGATTCCAATTTTTAGAAGAGTACATAGGCCAGGGGTGGTGAGAAATGTTTTCCCTAGCTTTATGGAGGGATGATTAATGAATAAACACTATGTGTTTGGGGTGTGCACATGATGTTCTGATGCGTATATGCATTATGAAAGAACGCAGTCAAGCTAATTGACCTACCCATCACTTCATATACTTTTTCATATGAGAGAATACTTAGGATCCACTCTCTTAGCAAATTTCAAGTACTTCATACAGTGTAGTATCCTCTCTTATCTGATTTTTCTTTCTAAAGTTTCAATCACCTTAGTCAGCCAGGGTCCAAAAATATTGAATAGAAAATTCCAGAAATAAACAATCTATAACTTTTAAATAACTTTTCTTCTTGAAATGAGATCTTGCTGTGTTATGTAGGCTGTCCCCAAATTCCTGGACTAAGTGATCCTCTTGCTTCAGCCTCCTGAGTAGTTGAGACTATAGGCATGTGCCACCACGTGTACTCACCTAAATAACTTTTATTCCAGTATGTGTCTAATTTAAAAATTACACTTTATCACAGATTTGTATGTGTAGGAAAAGCATGGTATGTATAGAGTTCAGTACTACCTGCAGTTTCAGGCATCCACAGAGGTCTCGGATAAGGGGGAGCACCGTGCATTATTAAGAACAGTAAGGAAACACCATGGAATTGTTTGGCCTGGCTTTCATGGGCAGTTTTGACAAAGTGTGAAGTAAGAATGCTGTTCAAGTGTACCCCTCCCTAGCCGGCACAGAGTTGTGCTGCCCCCTGCACCCTGTGCCCACCTCCTTATGGTGACCTTCACTTAAGACCCTAAGCGCCCTTCAGAATCCAGCTTCTGAAAGCAGAAGGACAGGAGTCATAGGCCCCCTTGTCCATGCCATGCCCACGTTTGGGTGGTCGCCACACAAGCCAAGGGGAGACTGCTCTCTGCCACTCAGCCAGCCCCTGCTGGCTGCGTGCCGGGCTAGCATCCATGCCCATCTGTCAAGGTGGCCCCTGGCCCTCTTGCAGAAGCAGATGGCTTCAATTGATCTTCCTTTCCCTTCCCTGGCTCTTTCCGGCACTAACACTTCAGACCAGCCTGGCTTCATCCATGAACTTAATAGAACCCTCCCATGTTTTTGCTCCCTCTATCTTTTCCTTGGTAACCAAATTGCTTTTCTTTCTCCTTCTTTTTCTTTTCTTTTAAAACAAAGTTCTGTGATAGGAAGATTGTAAATGACTTTGTGTATACAGAGGAAAAAAATCAGTAGTCTGTTTCTCTAAGACAAAATGTAACATTGGCATGAAGGACCCAACTCACCTCACGTGCCTAAAACAAATTTACTTGGGCATCCCTGAATGTGGGAGACTGGGCCTAACCAAACTTCTTGGTGTGAGACAGAAAGTATAAAGGTCCATACCTACCACACCTTGTCTAAGGTGGGCATTATTATTATTATCATTATTATTATTATTCCAGTGCTGGGGATGGAACCCAGGGCCTCACACATGCTAGGCAAGTGCTCTACCACTGAGCTACATCCTCAGCCCAAAAGTTATTTTGTTTTCAAAGAATAGCCATGACCTAGGGCAGCTAAATGTTACAGATATTCCAAAGGCAAGGCTGCATCTCTGCCCTGAGGTTTGAACCTGGGAGTGACAAGTGGCCCTGGTGACGTGGCCCTGGTGACCTGGCCCAAGGATGGCACATTACCTTCCCCAGTGCTATAGCTTGCTGCTCTCTGGCTGCAACCCAGCCCTGTGGGGGTTTGGTACCAGCCATGGACAAAAAGTGCCTTGGATGGGCATTTTTATGCTCTGTGTCTGGGATGCCAGCATTTGGGTAAATAAAAGGGGGCAGAAGACTTACAAGCAAATATTTCAATATGCATGAAATAGCTTTAGCCAATAGAGCGATCATGCAAGCCCCAGGCAAGATTCAAAATTTTCTAGTAGCCCTATTTTTAAAGTAGTAAAAAGAAACAGGTGAAATTAATTTTAACAGCATATTTTATTTAACACAATGTATCCAAAACATTACATTTCAACATGTAATCCATTTGAACCATTATTAATGAGATATTCTACATTTTGGTTTTTGTACTAAGTTTTCTAAATGATTGTGGGGGTTTTTTTGGGGGGGGTTGGGTTTTTGGGGGGTTTTTTGTACCTGGGATCAAACTTGGGACCTTGCGCTTGCGAGGCAGGTGCCAAAACCACTGAGCTAAATCCCCAGCCCCATGAGTGTGTATTTTATATCTCAATTCAGAGTCGCATTTCAAGTCCTCAAGAGCTGCATGGGGCTAGTGGCTCCCCTATTGGAAAAGCCAGGTCTGGAGTTTCTTCTGGAAGGCAAGTCAAGAAACAGGTAGCAGGCGTTGCCTCTCAGGAAGACAACAAAAGTGTACAGATGGCACACTTACTTTGAATGGTCGATGCGTTTGCATTGCTTGGGCTATGTACCAAGCACATGGATTGCCTATTTAAAGAACAAAACCCCACCCTGATGTTTTTGAATGAAACACAGCATTGCCAAGGCAAAGGAAGCAGGGTGTCCCTACACCAGCAGCAGGGGTGTGCTGGTAGCATGGCACTGGGGAACCACAGCACCCCACTTCTGGAAACAAACCTCCAAGAAATGACAAGACAAGACAGCCAGTGTGCTGCAGACGAGGGTGTTCAGCTCCACGTCGGACACAGTGCTGACTGGAGCACTGCGAACCATCTGAAGTGTCATAAACAGATGTGCAGTCAAACTGCACCCTCTGGAGGGAGTGGCTTCTAAAAACAGGCAACAAGACAGAATCATGGAGAGTCAGAACTACCTTGGAAAATTTGGGGCTAAGGGCAGAGCATGAACTTAGATGCGAGAGGTCCTGGATTCCATTCCCAGGAGGAAAAGAAGGAAAAAGAGAAGAAGGCAGGACAGCGGCCCACTGGAGGCTCTGCCTAAATCCACACAGCCGGGTCCCTGTCCGTCGGGGCCTGGCTCTGCTGCAGTAGTTTATAGGCACTCAGCGACCATGCTGTGTGGGAAATACGAACCTCAGCTACTCGTGGCAATTGGCAAGATTAGAGTGACATATTTGAATTGAGAGCAACTGCGGAAATGTCACATGTGTGTCTTCCATGTCCTGCTCTGTTTCCCTCACTCTGCAAAGTGTACACAGTTCCACTGACAGATCTGAACAGGGCATGCAGTGCGGCCACATACATTCTGATAGGTGCATACAAAGAAAAGAGTGTGCGCATGTACATTCCTGAGTGTTGTTTTTACCTCTACAGGTCAGGATAATGATAAAAATTATTTTTACTTTTGTTTTTTTTCTTTTCATGTATATACAGTTATAGGTGCTTTTTAAGCCTGAAAGCATATTTTGTATCATTTCTGTAATGTGAACATTTTTGAAGCCAGTGCTCACTTACCATGAGGTGACTCACCCAAGCCAGGAGTGTTACAGGTCCCTTGGCTCCTTCTGGCCTCCTATAATGGAGAAATGGTAAACCAGGTGTGGTGGCTCATGTTACTCCGGGGGCTGAGGCAGGAGGATCGGGAATTCGAACCCAGCCTAGGCAACTTAATGAGACTCTGTTTCAAAGCAAAAATAAAAAGGGCTGGGGATGAAGTTCAGTGTGAAGGCCTTGTTCAATCCCCAGGACCACAATATAATGCATCATGGGAGTTCCACCCTCATGACCTCATGTAATCCTGATTACCTCCAAATACCATTAACACACAAATCTGAGGATTACGTTTCCAAGACGTGACATTTGGCAGACATGTTCAAACTATAGCAGTGCAGTATGTTCATTAAGTATCCTGAGAAAGGAGGAGAGAGAAACAGGGAGAGAGGGCTGATGGCAGAGTCGGCTGTGATGGTGGCCCAGGGGACAGACCACGTGGAAAGCTCTGGGAGCAGAAGGGACCCTCTGACTTGTCCCGAGATGGCTGGACTTTTATGGTCCCTCAGCCATCAGGCCTTGGGTGGGGACCACCCCAAAAGACCATGACCCTGGTGACGTCCTCTCTGGAGCTGAGATAGACCGGAAGGAGCCGAGAGCTGTCTGTCAATAGCAGCCCAAGCAATGTATCCCTCCTTGAAATGGAACCACCACACCCCGCACACCAGTCACCCAGCTCAGGAGTGATGCACATGCAGCTATCTAAAGCCTGTGGTTTCCATTCCATTCCTGCTACAGCAGCTTGGTCCCCCACCTGGGTGGGTGGAGCTCTCTTTCAGATCTTCTGGAAGGGAACGAGTCCTTTGGAGCCTAGATGGCAATGCTGTTCCGTTCCCGCTGCTCAGGCACTAACACTGCGGCTTCCCTTTTGTCCCAGCTAAGCCGGACATGGCAACTTCCTCTTCAGCTTAAGGAGGAACCATCCTGTCCCCTCCCCATGCCACCCCAGCATCACCACTGCCTCTCCAACACCTGGACTCCTACCACGTCCCTTAGTATTTCTTAAACAGTGTAGAATTAACCAAAGGAACTTTACCTAAACCTAAGGGGGACAAGCACATAGTGACACTTAGAACACTCACAAAGAACATTTTTCTTGTCCTACAATAGTGCTATGGATGAGGTCTGTCTGAAATGTCCCCTAAAGGCTCCCAATTGAAGGCTTGAGGCCACCATACAGGTAAGGCCTGAACATAGTCACGCGCCTTCTCACTGCTCTTTAGAGGATGGCTGTCCTTTCATTTGGGCTCTGGAGATAAAAATGAATAAGCAGGAGATACCTCAAAGAACTAGGACTGGAAGTCCCATTTGACCCAGCTATTTCCCTGCTGGGGATCTTCCCCAAAGAATTAAAAGAATCATACCACAGTGATATATGCACACCCGTGTTCATAGCAGCACAGTTTGTAATAGCTAAAACTTGGAAACAGCCCAAGTGCCCATCAACTGGAGACAGGATCAAGAAAATGTGGTTTTTTTATAAAATGGAGTACTACTCAGCCATCAAAAATGAGAAATTAGAGACATTTATTGCTAAATGGATGCACATTGAGGCGATACTCTTACGTGAAATAAATAGGACAGACATGTATAAATACCGAATAGTTTCTCTAGTGTGAGAAACTGAAAGTGTAAAAAAGGACTAAAAGGTATAATAGATAATGTGAAATAGGAAGAAAAGGGGCAAAGGGGAAGGGGAAGTGGGAGGGGTAGGGGAAAGGAAAGAAGGGAATGGAATTAATATGAGAAAATGAAAAAAAGGAAACAAAGTCTTTGTAAATAGGCAGGGGTGGAGGGGTTGAAGGGAGGGCAGGGAAAGGGGGAAAAATAAGAACCAAGAGAGATTATGTAAAGGTGCAAATTTCCAGTGATGAATGTCATTATATTGTATACCTAAAATGTACCAATAAAAGGATATACCAAAAAAATGAATAAGCAGATTCATTGTCCCCAAAAGTGCTCCACATGTTATAAGGGAATAAGAGCAAGCAAATAACAACAACGTAATATCTTAGTCCCTATAGAAGAGGGGAGGAGTCCAGAGAGGCTTCCTGGAGGAGGTGACGTGTGAGTTTGCTCGTGAAAGGCAAGTAGATGGTTACAGAAAAGGGCAGAGGAAACCACATCCTCGAGGGCATCAAAGGCTGCAAAGGGAGTAGCGTTCCCGAGAGGCTGGAGCAGGGGTGAGGGAGCGTGAACGCCCTGCTAAAGTGTTTTTGCTGTGATGCTGCAATCTGGGGAGCCGAAGAGGCTCTGCGCAGGGACGAGACACGGAGAAGAAGAGGTCTCCTGAGGGAGGACTGCGCTGGGGCCGGAAGATGCGGCCGGGAAAGATCAGAGGCTACCAAGTGGAAGGAAGGCTGCTACCCAGTCCTGGGAAGGGACAGGGACAGTGAAGCTCCCACTCAGGCACAGGGGTGCTATCTGAGGCAAGAGGCCAGGTACAGGCAGAATTTCTGGGACGTGGGGCCCGGATGAAGTTGGGGCCAGACTTGGCTGGTTCCGGATGACTGGCCCGAGCCTTCCATCAGGGACCGGGAGGGAAGAGCCCCAGGTTATCGATAAGGCTTCGTGGAAATACTCTGCTCCCTAAACAGCTTTTGGTCCAAGGAGTAGGTCTGCCCTCCAGGAAGAATGTCCTGTACAAATCAAAGGCTTGTGCTCAGGACAAAGAAAGTAATATCTAATTTTTAAGAATCAGGCTCTCTTTCTTCCTGCTCTGCTAAGGAAGTAGGTCCCAATTTCACTTTTTGGCCAGTGTCCTTCTTTCTGCGATGGATAGGTGCGTTTTGTCCTGTATACATAGGTGTACATATTTAAAGGGCAGAGCTGGCAGAAGCTACTGGCAGACTGAATGTAGGGTGTGAAGGAAAACGAGAAGTCGAGGATACACCAGGCTTGGATAACTAGAGAAATGGAACTACCGCTTATTAAGATGCAGAAGGCTAAGGCCCGGGATTTAGCTCTGGTTCTGCCGCCTGCCTTGCAAGCACAAGGTCCTGAGTTTGATCCCAGGTACAAAAAAAAAAAAAAAAAAAAAAAAGATGCAGAAGGCTGGGAGGATGGAGTTTAGGCTTAGATGTGTTATGTGTGAGATGTTTTCAGATACGAAGGTGGAGATGGAGCAAGTGGTTGAATGTCTTAATATTAAGTTCCAAGACACTACTCAGAATGCAGCACAGAAAAAAAGAGATGAAACGGTGAAGGAAGAGACATAGAATACACAGTCTAATACATGTTGATTGGAGTCTCAGAAGGGGGAAAAAAAGGAAGAAAAGCAACATTTGAGGGGATAATAGCTGAGAGTTTTCCAAAATTACTGAAATACACAAATCCTCAGGTCCAGAGATCCTAACAAATTTCAAATATGATAAGGAGAAATCCATATTGAGATTCAACACAGTGAAATTGTAGAGCCAAGAAAAAAAAAAACCAAAGTGCTATGGTTTAGGTGTGGCTCCCAAATTTCCCACATTAGAAACATCATCCCCGAAGTCACGTGGCACCGGTATCTGTAGGGTAATTAGGGTCAGATGATGTCACAAGGGCAGGGCCCGTGATGTGATTAGTGGCTTTAGAAGGACAGACCTGAGCTAGCACACTTGCTCCAAGCGCCACGGGAGAGTCCCATGCTCCCTCAAGACTCCAGAAAGTCCCCACCACCTAGAAGGCTCGCCACAGACAGCCCCTTGATCTTGAACCTCTCACCCTCCAGCAGTCTAAGAAATCAATCCCTTTTCTGTGTAAATTACCCAGTGTGTAGCGTTCGGTCATAGCAACAGAAAATGGGCGAAGAAGAGAAGATTCTAGAAGCAGCCTGGGGGGGGTGCCTATAAAAGGACAATTAGAACGTCAGCACAACAGCAACGGCAGAAACCAGAATACAGCCAAATGTTCTTTTTAACACAGTCCTGCAGTTGCTTAATGACAGGGGTGCCTTCCGAGAACTATATCATTAGGTGGTTTCATCACTGAGGAGAGTGGCGTGTCCTTCCACAAATCTGCTACACACGCAGGCTAGGGTTAGCCTGCTGCTCTCGGGCCATGATGAACGAAGCAACACAAGACTCCAACAAGCACACAAGAAAAGGGTGCCACCAAGGGGTGCCGAGATGCACAAGGCCGCAGCCAGCAGACAGCCAGTGTTTACAGTTACTCAGGAAGTATTATGCACTATATCTAATTGTATTTTTTAAAGGTTTTTTTGAGACAGAGTCTTGCTATGTCGTTCAGGCTGACCTTGAACTCACTATGTAGCCCAGGCTGGCCTCAAACTCCCTGTGATCGTCCTGCCTCAGCCTCCTGAGTGCTGAGATTACAGGTGTGCACCACCATGCCTGGCTATATCCAATTGTATTGTTATACTGTTATCTACCTTGCACGCACAGTAGCTTTGCTTACACCAGCCTACCACAAACATGTGATAATGTGTCGCACTAGATAGCTGTATCTACATTACTAGGCAATAGGATTGTTGACTCTTTTAATCTTATAGGACCACAATCACATATGCGGTCCACCATCAAAACATTCTTACTTGGCTCCTGACTGTAATTTACATGCCATACAATTGATCTGGGTATGGTTGTGCAGGCCTGTTATCCCAGCACTCGAGAGGCTGAGGCAGGAGGATCGCTGTGAGTTCAAGGACAGCCTGAACTACATGGCAACTCAAAAAATAAACAAAACAACAACAAAAAACATACCATAAAGTTAATTCTTTTAAGTGTACAATTAAGTAGTTTTTAGTGTAGTCACAAAGTTGTGCGACCATCACCACAATCTAGTTTCATAACATTTTTACTGGCCCCCAAAGAAAGTTTCTATCCATTAGCAATCTCTCCCCAAACCCAAACCCTGGTAAGCAAGCACTAATCTATTTTCTACCTCTATAAATTTGCCTATTCTGTTTGTTTGTTTGTTTGTTTGGTACCAGTTATCAAACTCAGGTCCTTGTGCTTGCAAGGCAGGTGGCAGAACCACTGCACTAAATCCCTGGCAAATTTTGCCTGTTCTGGACATCTCACATAAATGGAATGATACAATATATGATCTTCTGTAACTGGCTTCTTTCTCTGAGGATATATTTAAAGTTCATCTGTGTTATAGCATGCATCAGTTCCTCTTTCTTTTTCATGGCCAAATAATATTTCATTATACAGATATACTAAAATTTAGTTATTCATCGGCCAGTTGATGGACATTTGCATTATTTCCATCTTTTGGCTATTGTAAAGAATGCTGCTATAAATTTTCACATAAAGTTTTATGATGAGATATTTCTTTTAAGTATATACTTGAGAAGGGAACTACTGAATTACATGGTAACTCCATCTTTAACATTTTGAGGAATTTCCAAACTGTTTTCCAGAGCAGCTACACCATTTTGTATTTCCACCAGCAGTAAATGAGAGTTCCAATGTCCCCACATCCTTGTCAGCACTTGTTATTATCTGTCTTTTTTGTCATAGCCATCCTAGTGGGCAAGAAGTAGTAATCACTGTGACTTTGGCTTTCATTTCCCAAATAGTGAATATGCTGAATGATGTTGGACTTCTTTTTATGTGATTTTTAGCCATTTAGAGATCTTCTTTGAAGAAATATTTGTCTGTGTGTGTGCGTGTGTGTGCGCGCATGCCAGGGATCGAACCCAGGGTATCCCGCATGCTAAACGCATGCTCTATCACTCAGCCACACCCTCAACCCCTCTCAACACCAATTTCTTTTCTTTTTTGTTGTTGATTTTTTGAGACAGGGTCTCATTTTGTAGTTCAGGCTGGCCTTGAACTCATGGCAATCCTCCTGCCTCAGCCTCCTGAGTGCTGAGATTACAGGCCTGCACCACTGTGCTCAGCTTCTTCTAACTTTCTTGATGGTGTCTTTTGAACAAGAACCAAGTTTTTAATTTTGATAAAATCTAATTTATCTATTTTTCTTTTGTGCCTCATGCTTTTGGTGTCATCTAAGAATTCATTCCTAAATCCAAGTTCACATGGCCTTACCCCTGTATTTTCCTCTAATAATTTTATATTTTTAGCTCTTATATTTAGGTCCTGGATTCATTTTGAGTTTTTGTATATGGTGTGAGGTAGAGGCCCAACTTATTCTTTTGCATGTGGATATTCAGCTGTTTCAGCACCATTTGTTGAAAAGATTATTCTTTCCCCATTGGATTTTCTTGGCATCAAATGCTGTCTTTAAAGTACTGAGATAAAATAACCATTTATTTGGAAATTTATGCTGAGATAAGCTTTATTCCAAGAAGAAAGATTTTTAAAAGGCAATTTTCATTGTCAGTTGAGACTTTACCAGCAACTGATAATTAAGGGATGTACTCCTAGGAGGAGGGAAAATCTTCGATGCAAGAAAGAGCATTTCAGCAGCAACATCTATCTTGCTAAAAGAACCCCCTGCCCCATTAGCAGCTTAGTCATCCCCAGAGGAAGGGCCACTGTGACGAGTCACAGGTTCTCTCCTTGGGCTGCGCGTATTCCTGGGCAACACCAGAAGGGTCAAGGGCTGAGATGCAGCCCAGTGGTAGAGCACATGTGAGGCCCTGGGTTCCACCTCCAGCAGTGCAAAGGGGAAAAAAAGGGAAGGAGGAGAAAGGAGAGGAAAGGGAAAGGGAGGGGAGGGGAAGGGAAAGGGAAGGAAGGGTCTCTGGTTAGCACTCCAAAAGATCACAGGGGCCTGCTAATAACAGCCATCAAAGGTTGCTCAGCAAGTGCAAGGCAAGAGAACTAGCCAGCCAGCAACCCACATGGACACGAGCGGCGGGTGCCTGGCCACCCAAATGAGCAGCCCTCAGTGGTTGGAAGAAGATGGCAGCCTAACGCCACACTAGAATGGGGACAGTGAGCTCCTTCCTCCAACTTGCCATGGTGTGCTTGTTTGTTGCTGTTTGTTCGAGGATTTTGTTTGCTTTGCAGTGCCAGGGGGCCAACCCTTAATCCTGTCTCACGGCAGGCAACCACAGTGAGTTGCAAAACCACTTGGGGGTGGTGAGTCCAGCCTTGTGTCTGTCTCTCCCCATCCTTCCTATTTTTTTTTACTTCTTTTATGTTTCTTACTTGTTTTTAACACAACCCTAAATCTACTCTAATTAATTATAAACTTAGTCACCTTTCCAAAATATTTGCCACAAAATTCAGGGGTGTTTAACATGAGTTGAACAGACCTTATGTGCTGTGATCACAAATCAGACAAAACCGTGTGAGATTCACAGAATTCGGTTGAATACCATTTTAATATCTGTGCATATTGAGTAGTCCCGAGACCATGAAAGATTGTGACATTTCTGTAACGTTCTCTAGCCATAGGCAAGAAGATACATACATACTTTTTAAGAGGCAAAGAAGTGCACAATCTGTTGCAGTGCTCAGGCGAGGTGGGGCTGTTAGATTTAAGTGAGGGCCCTGAAGAGTTAGGTGGATGCTGGCTTTGACCACACCTTGGAGTGTAGAATCTTTCACTTACCAGCTGTATAGGTTGGCTCTTATGTTGTTTGTTTGTTTGTTTGTTTGGCAGTACCGGGGACTGAGCCAGGGCACTCACACTGAACTACACCCTCAGCCCTTTAAAAAAATAAAAAAAACTTTTGTTTTTTTTTAAATTTTGAGATAAGGTCTTGCTAAATTGCCCAAACTGGGCTCAAGTTTTCCATCTTCCTGCCTCAGCTTCCCAGAGTGCCCGGATTCCAGGCATGTGCTACCACAGCTGTTGTTGTTTTTCCTTTCCTCAACCTCAAGCATGGTATAATGGTTTCCTCAGTGAGAAGGACAGGAATTGCTCCAGCTCTCTGCTACTCCTGAGCTCATGTGTGGCCAAAATTTCTGATCAAAAGTAACTTCATTTCACTGGCGTGGTGGCGCACGCCTGTGATCCCAGCACTCAGGAGGCTGAGGCAGGAAGATTGTGGTGAGTTCAAGGCCAGCCTGGGTTACAAAGTAAGTTTGAGGCCAGCCTGGACTACATAGAGAGATCCTGTCTCAAAGAAAAAAAGTAACTTCATTTCACTAGGATAATAATCATGTTCCTTAGTGGGGAGCATCTTTTGACCCACAGCAGATCTATCTTTCTTTCTTTCTTTCTTTCTTTCTTTCTTTCTTTCTTTCTTTCTTCCTTTCTTTCTTAATTTTTTGACACAGAGTCTCACTATGTAGCCCAGGCTGCTTGAACTCTTGACGCTCCTCCTGCCTCAGCCTCCCAAGCGTTGAGATTACAATGCATGTGCCACCACACCTGGCCCCATGGAAGATTTCTAATTAAGTTTAGAACTGTTTAAGAATGGCCTATATTTTCTTGTAAGGAATCTGAGCAAATCTGACATTTCAGGTACTTACAATGTTTAAGAGGATTTATCCTATTCAAGTAACAGCTATGTGATTCTACAGTTAAAATATGAAACTGCTGTAGACTTAGGATTTTAAGTGGATTTATACTGTTTATGTACATAGTACCAGAAAGCATTCAGGAGAACTTTAAATTCACTGGATTCAGGAATTTAATTTGTTAGATCAATGTTATTTAATATTAGACAAAGTTTCATTCATTCAGAAGGTGAAGTATTTGAAAAAAAGGAATATATTCCACTTTGATTCAAGGAGCCGAGCTTGTGAGTGGCTGGTTATTTCTGGGCCCTCACCCTGCAGCTCAGCAGAACCTGAAATCAGCTAAGGCCTGGACACATCCAGACACAAACTGTCTTCCAGGAAAGGCCCCTGGGCCTTGCAGTAATAATTCTTGTGGTTTGGAACTGGCTTTTCCAGAATGCACCAGAGCACAAGAAGCAAGCTCCGCTGGTCAGTGATGTCAGAGCTCAAAATTCTCCTTGCAGAATGCCAACCGTCCACCACCAAAAAAAGGAACACTGGACCTGTGAAGGGACATGCCACACAAGCAAGGAGCAGCTTCTCCCATGTCCCTTCCTGTAAATCTCAGGGCTGAGCTTACAGCATCTGGCCTCCTTGCTGGTCACCTTGCAATAGCATTTTTTTCTTTTTGCAAAATCCCAGTGCCATGGCATCATTGGCTTCTGTGTGCTCAGGCAGCAAGCGCTTGTTTGATAACCAACCCAGACTTTGTTCAATTATTTTATGTTCTTGAGGGAAAGTGCGGTTCCTCCAGGCTGGGGATGGGGCTGGAGGCGAATCTTGAGGGGTCAAGGACTATCACCACAGCTGTGTCACCAGGCTCGGTGACTGGGTGAGGAGAGACCATGGTGTACTTTTGACCGATAATAAAGGAGAAGCAGGTTGGGAGATAGTGAGGAAAGTTTTCCCCTCAGAAAGAAGCACAAGGTAAGAAATGTGGCTCTCTAGGCTTTGCGATGTCCTGTGCAGACGTGGCTATGGTCTGGATGAGGTTAGTCCCCCAAGCAGTCATGTGTGGCAATTGAGTCCTCAGTGTGGCAGTGTTGAGGGGGTGGACCTTTAAGAGGCAGGGCCCAGGGGGAGCTAGGTCTTTAGGGACGCTGCCCCTGGAAGGAGCTAAGGCTGTTCTTGTGAAACGAGCTCATTCCCTGAAGAGTGAGTGGTTATAGTAGAGCGAGTGTGGCCCCTAAATCCCTCCCTGGTTTACCATCATCATGTGATCTTATACTTTCAGCCTCCAAGTCTCTGAGCTAAATAAACCTCTTTTCTTTATAAACCATCCTACATCCGGTATTTTGCTATAGCAATGGAGAATTCCCCAATGCAGATGTGATGCCTGGAGGTGACACAGCCACCACACCATCAGTGCATGAGACAAAGTAATGACAGTGGAGAGTGGCAGAATAGAAATGCGCAAAGAAGTGGGGTCACTGATGCTCCAAGCAGCCGACCATCATAAAGTCTTTTAAACAATACATTCTCTCTCTTGGTTCCTTTTGTAAGTTTTCATACAGTCCATGTTCTAATACTCTTCTCCCCACTTTAAGCATTTCCTCTTAGGTATCATTATATTGATCTTGCATCTTCTCCTTCCTAGACAAAATATTTGCTTATTCTTGTGGATTTATGGGAGGGTAAGGCTATTTTCAAGTCTCTGAAAGGATAGAGTTATTTGGGCTATTCATTCTTCTTACTTTCTAATTTTATTGTATTATGGTCAGATAATATGGCCTATACAAAATATATTCAGATTTTCTTTAAAGGCTAAGTCTTGGTTGTTGTAAATGTCCCACAATTGTTTGAATAGAACATATGTTCTCTGTTGGAAAGAATGGTTTCTAGGGCATGTCAAAACCTTGTCCCTTTACACGTCTGGTGCTTGGGCTAGGAAGACAGCCCAGCTGGGAGCTGGTCCAGCGTGGATCCTCTGGTGTCATGCTCTCCCTGTGACATCTTTCTCAATGGTGGCTTCAGGATGACCAGACTTTGTGTATGAGAGCTCAGACCTCAAAGCCACATGTTCCAAAGAGGATAGTGGCAGGGAGAAGCCATATTGTCTTTGGTCACCTAACCTCAAAAGTCATGTAGCATCACTCTGGCCAGACTATTTAGTGGAAGCAAACCACTAAGGACAGTTCACGTTCAAGGGAAGAGGAATTAGGCTCCGTCTCTTGATGCATCGAAGGATTCAAAAACCTATTTTGGATCCAGCACAACAACCTGATGCATCTACTGCACACAAAGAGCGTGTGGGTATTTCTCACCTCTACCTCCAGGCCCTCGGTTCTTCCTTGTAATCTCTACTTGCCAGCATTTCCCGGGCACCCATGTCATTTCTGTAGCCAACTCTTCAAGTGTCTCTAAGGTATCATGTACTCTTATTCCAAAAGGTCGTCCTTCTTAGTCATGCTCACATTCTCTAACCCTCTTCTTTTGCTGAGTCCTGTCAACCCCTAGAGCCATGAGGGATAATAATAAAATAATCATAACTAATTAAATAATGATAAACCATTATGTTTTGAGGCAATTTGTTGGGCCACAATAGGTCACTGAAAACCACTGCCTTATTTTGAAGGCAGATTTGTAGCAAAAAAAAAAAAAAATCAGGGCCGGGGATTTAGCTCAGTGGTTCCACTGCCTGCCCCACAAGCGCAAGGACCCAAGTTCAATCCCTGGTACCAAAAAAAAAGTTACAGTAGCTGGTATGGTGGCATGTGTACATGTAGTCCCAACTACATGAAATGCTGAGGCAGGAGGATCCCTTGAGCCCAGGAGTTTGAGATCAGCCCCAACACAGCAAGATCCCATCTCAAAAAGCAAAAGCAAAAAAAAAAAAAGGCCAGGCCTGGTAGCACGCACCAATAATCCCAGCACTTGGGAGGCTGAAGCAGGAAGATTGTTGCGAGTTTGAGGCCAGCCTGGGCTGCATAGTAAGGTCAAGGCCAGCCTGAATTTCATAGTGAGACTCTGTCTCAAGAAACCAAAAAGAAAAATGAAAAAAGAGGTCAGAGTAAGTAGCCTATTCTGGTCATTCAAGTGGGATAATATCCCAAGATTTCGTGTTGTGTGGGGAGGAAGTCTAGGAAAGGTAATGTGGGGCTTGGGGGCAGGGAGTGCTGGGGATTGAACCCAGGGCTTCACAGATGCTGAGCCCAGGCTCTACCATGGTGAAACATGCTGAGACCCTATGCCTTTTAAAGCCAGTCTAATGGGTGCCAAGCTCCAGCATGTCTTCCATACAGACAGCCATATCGGTGTTATTGTGTCCTTCAGTCTTTCAAATCCACACGATGTGATTCAATTCCCAGAGCCATGGCCCTCTGGCTAAATTGACAAGGCCAAGTTTGGGGCCTCCACAGCTGAGGACTAGTCCCCTCCAGAGACTCTACAAGGGGCTCCCTCGAGAGGCTGTTCCTTTCTGTGGTGCAACATTTAGACCAAGACTTCAAAAACCGTAGAGCAAGAGAGGTGCACGCTCTGTCTCCCCCATCAGTAGGGTTTTGTTTCTGTAGTTTTACATGGGGTGTGAGCTGATGTGACAGACCAGAGAGGAGATGCTTCTGGCCTCTCCACAGCATTCCTTCCCCCTTGGTGTAGGCCAGGACCCCTCTGGAGTGAGGACCTGTGACGCATCAGACAAGGAAGGCCAGAGTTCCTTATGGCCAGCTCTCACACAGAAAGATGGGGGACGGGCAGAGTGACAGTCTGGGTTTCACAACTGGCACTAGAGGAGAGGAGTTGGGATTTAGCTTCTGGGACCTCCTTGAGTCACAAGGAGTTCCAATCTCACTGGCCCATCTTGAGGGACAAAGGCAGCAAGATAAAGAGGTGCAAGTGGAGGTCAGAAAGATCTTGCTCCTGACCCCTTCCTTTAATTCCAAGTACCCAGCATTTCAAGGCACCATTCTTCTGAGCAAAACGCTTTTTTTTTTGGTGCTTTTTTCTTACTGAAAAATTGAAGAACAGACAAGCCTTAGTCAAGCACAGTGGAACACGCCAGTAATGCCAACACTCTGGGAGGATGAGGCAGGAGGATTGCAAATTCACTTAGCCCAGCCTGGGTGCAAAGGCCCTAGGTTCAATCCCCAGTCCTGGGGGAAAAAAACGGATAGGCCTCTGCCTGGAAGCTTTAAAGTGTAATCTTTTTCTTTTTTTATTTTTTCCAGTCCTAGGGATGGAATCCAGGGCCTCATGCTAGGCCAGTGCTCTACCAATGAACTACATTGCCAGCCTAAAGTGAGATCTAAATTGAATTTTTTGAGGGTTTTTGTTTGTTTTTGCAGTGCTAGGAATAGAATTCAGCACCTTGTGCATGTGGAGCAAGCATTCTACCACTGAGGTACTTCTCAACCCCTTTAAAAAAATTTTATTTTGAGACAGGTTCTTGCTAAGTTGCCCAAGCTGGCACCAAACTTGTGATCCTTCTGCCTCAGCCTCACAAATAGCAGGGATTACATGTATGAACCACTATGCCCAGCTAATTCTTTTTAACAAACAAAGCATAGAAAAAAATATAGCCCCATTTTATGTTTAATAAGTATCCAATCTTCTCAACATAGCCAAAAGTTAAACATTTTTACATTTCTCCTTAGGAAATCTTTGAAGTTTGAGACTACAAAACACACCAAAAAAATGCCAAGTAAATTTTCAGTATAAATTCTTCTAGATGTTCACTTTGACGGCAAATAAGATCTCAAATCAAATGTAAAGTAAGTCATTTTTTTAAATGATGGCAAATTTTCACTAGTTTTAGGATTTTGAAAACTAAGGATGCTAAAAACATGGACTACTTTTAAAAAATAAGACAATACAAATATCAGAGATTTTGTAATAATCTTCTCACACACATTTATTCATCCAGGACTCATTCAATAAATACTCACTGAGGGCCTAATTTTAACAATAGGCATTCTGAGCTCATTTATATGTCAAGCACTTGTTATAAGCTTCATATAGCGTCTCATCTAATCCTTGTAAGAGCATTCAAGGTATATTAGAAAATAATATAAAATTTCTCCTCATTGTCCAGATGAGGAAACTGAGGCACAGAGAAGCTGGAGAACTTCCCAGTTACTCAGTGACTGCACCCAGTTTTAAGCTGGTGGTGCCGGTCCAAAACTTTTTTTTTCCCCATACTAAGGATCAGATTAGAGCCAGGGGCACTCTACTGCTTGAGCTACAACCCCAGGCCTTTTTATTTTTTATTTTGAGACAGGGTCTCAATAAGTTGCCCAGGCTGGGCTTGAACTTGCGATCCTCCTGTCTCAGCCTCACAAGTAGCTGGGCTTACACCATGCCTGGCTGAACTCTTCTCTAAACCACTGTCTGCTGCCACCTCCACGTGTCCAGCCACAAATAAACAGAAGTTCAGGAGGGGATCTCCACTTTGGGGAGCTGACCTGGAGTTGGAGAGATAAGAGAACAAATAGGATAGGGAGGCATACTTGCTAGAACAGGTTTGCCAGGTTGGAGTTAAAAAAAAACAAACTCAAATGGCTTTTGTTCATTCAACACTTTTCAGAAAACATTTAACATTTGAAGCCTACACAGAAGGAGACAGAGTAGCCTGTGGATCCCCCATGTCCCCTCAACCAGAGTAACTACTGTCAGTGTATGGCTAAGCTGGTGTCATTGATCCCAGCTCTGTCCTCCCTCCCCTCCTCCTGACCAGATATTCTGAAGCAAATCCCACACATTATATTATTTCATCCATAAATACGTCAGTATGTATCATTGAAAGAGAAGGGATCTTTTTTGGCTTTGTGTTCATTTGTTTTGGAGACAGGGTCTCTCCAATTGCCCAGCTTGGCCTCAAACTTGTGATCCTCGTGCTGTGACTTCTTGGGTGCCGGGATTACAGGTGTGCACTGCCATGCCCAGCCCAAGAAAGAACCTTTGTAAACATAACTGCAACACCGATATCACCCCCAAAATAGTTATCGAAAATACCTTCACATCATTTGGTCACTACATTCAGGTTAAATGCTTCAGGATACACATGCCCAGATTAATAAAAAGCCTAGTTTCTCTCTTAGGGCCCCTTGCCTTGGTGAATTATCAAGATGCCAGGCTGATTCCATCCAAGCCCTGCTTCCAAATACCAGAGAATCTGAACACCCTAACAGGCACTCTCTTTTGGGGTGGGGGTGTGAGACAGTGCCTTGCTATGTAGCCCAGGCTGGCATCGAACTCTCAGCAATCCTTCTGCCTCAGCCTCCCAAGTGCTGGGATTACAGGCATGTACCATCATGCCAGCTGCCCCTGGAATTTTGCTGATAAAAATGTGATCTTTTTTACATCCAACCACCCTGATCCACTGCTAGTCCAGTGCCTGGCCAGGCCCAGTGGTTGCCGAGGAGGGCAAAGAGATGGGGTTCTGTCTATGGCTCTTTGTGCTTCCCAGAAACAGTCAGTTCTTGTTTCCACAACACACCTGAGGTCTTGCAAGCCCAGCTCCACCCCAGTAAGGCTCTGTCCTTGAGTCCTCTCTCATGCAGCTGACTTTGGCCAGGACCCTCTCAACCCATGAGAGAAGGGAGATTCTGCAAGAGCGCGGGGCTGGGGCTCTGAGCCTCTGACCTCAGGAATGGCATTGCTGTCCACATCTCCTTGCCCTGGGGTGGGGGGCTCTGCACCCCAAGAGCACCTGCCCACCCCCTAAAGGAAGCTGTGGAGCAGCAACGGAGAGGTCTTATGACCCCTCATCACCCATAAGATCTCTATAAGTAGGAAGGGTGACCAAGGACTGCTCTGAGGGAACTGCTACCTCCTCCTAGACAGCCCAGGTGTTTGTTTGCTATTTGATTTTAAGTAATTAATTTTTATTTTGCAGTACTGGGGATTGAACCCAGGGCCTTCATACTGAGCTATATCCCCAGGCCTTATTTTTCTTTTTCTTTTTTTGAGGCAGGATCTTGCTATGTAGTTCAGGCTGGCCTTGAACTCACCATGTAGCCCAGGCTGGCCTCGAATTCATGGTAATCCTCCTGCCTTAGCCTCCCAAGTGCTGGGATTACAGGCGTGCTCACCATAACTGGCAGAGCATGTACAGACTATTTTGTCCGAATTCTCTAAAAAAATGTACATAGCATTAGCATTATATTAGATATTATAAGTCATCTAAGGATGATTTTAAAAATCTGAGAGGGGCCCGGGGATTTAGCTCAGTGGTTCCGCCGCCTGCCTCTCATGCACAAGGTCCCGAGTTCAATCTCCGATGCCAAAAAAAAAAAAAAAACCTGAGAGGGTGTGTGCAGATTACATAAAAACACTACAGCATTTTATACATGGACTTGAGCTCCCACAGATTTTGGTACTGAGGGGTGGGTCCTGACCCCAGTTCCCTATGGATGCTGAGGGGTGACTGTGGAGAGAAAGTCTTCCTTCCAGCCTTGCTCTCAGCCACCCACATCACCCCCCAAAAGCAGCCAATCCTATCAGCTTTTGGTGCCTTCTTCATAGATGCCCTGTATCTATCCTGGCAAATACACGCCCTGTCCCCTTTCTACAGAAGGAGTGGCACGTGATACCTAAGGCCTATTCCTTGGTTTTTCCACTTAACAGTGTATCTTCACAATCAATCCTCAGGGCTTTCTGTTCTTACTGCAGCTGTAGATCATTCTGAAGTGTGAATGTACAGTTGGCCCTCTGTGTCCACAGGTTCTATATACGAAGACTCAATCAACCATGGATCAAAAATGTGCAGAAAAAATTATGTCTCTCCTGAGCATGTTCAGACTTTTCCTTGTCATTCTTCCTTAAACAATATGTATGACAACTGCTTACACAGCATTTGCATTGTATGCGGTATCATAAGCGATCCAGAGGTGATTTAAAGTATACAAGAGGAAGTGGGTCAGTGTTGTGCACATAGTACATCATCTTTTAGAAGGGACTTGAGCACCCAAGGATGTTGGCATTTGCAGAAGGTCGTGGTGCCAACTTGCTACACACACACCAAAGGATGCTGTACTCCAAGTTACATAATCAAAAATCTATCGGTGGACTCACAGGATGTTTGCAATCCAATTACCAATAATGGCCTAGTGTGGTGCCGCATTGTAATCCCAGCACTGGGGAGGCTGAGGCAGGAGGATCATTGTGAGTTCAAGGCCAGCCTGGACTACATAGTGAGTTCAAGGCCAGTCTGGGACTATATAGCGAGACCCTGTCCAGAATACAAACAAACAAACACTGAACTATGGATAGAATGTGTGGTGTGGAAAAGGTGAATTATTTCAATTCTTTAAAAATGCTCTTGTATTAAAAGAATCATACCACAGCGATATATGTGCACCTATGTTTATAGCGGCACAATTTGTAATAGCTAAAGCTTGGAAATAGCCCAAGTGGAAGATGGAAGTGCCCATCGACTGGAAACTGGATAAAGATGTGGTTTTTTTAATAAAATGGAGTACTACTCAGCCATAAAGAATGAGAAACTAGAGACATTTATAGCTAAATGGATGCATATTGAGGCCATACTCTTAAGTGAAATAAATAGGACACACATGTGTAAATACCAAATAGTTTCTCTAGTGTGAGAAATTGAAAGTGTAAATAAGGATGAAAATGATTAAAATCAATAATTGATAATTTGAAATAAGAAAAGGTCCATGGAGGGCGTGAAGGGAGGGCTAGGAATGGGGAAAAAATAAGAACCAAGATGCATTATATAAAGGTACAATTCCCAATGAGAAATGTAATTGTGTTGTATACCTACAATGTACCAATAAAAGAATTTAATACAAAAAAAAAGAAAAGAAAAGGTCCAAGGGTTTGGGGATGGTGGAAGGGAAAGGGGAAAGGGAAGAAGGGAAAGAAAAAAATTATGAGAAAAAAAAATGGACTCAAACTCTGTGTAGATAGGGAAGGGTGGAGGGGGTGAAGGGTGCACAGGTAATGGGAGAAAAAATAAAAACTAAGATGCATCATGTTCTGGTACAAACACCCAATGATAAATGTAAATGTATTTTATACCTAAAATGTACCAATAAATATATATATTTTTTAAAAATTAAAAAAAATAAAATAAAAATGCTCTTGTTTCCGCTGCCTGCCTCACAAGCGCAAGGTCCCGAGTTTGATCCCTGGTACCAAAAAAAAAACCTATTATAAAAATGTTCTTCAACTGAAAGACTCCAGTATTAAAATGGCATTTTATATACTACTTACCTAGTGACATAAGTATCTGGCTTTCCAAAATAAATGACAGATATACTACAAAATCTGACCCAGTTCTTATGAAGACAGACTGTAAAGCACTATAATTAAAGTAAAAATCCACATCAAAATCTCCATTGTCTCAGAAGATTGGATTTAAACTAGGATAATAGTACTTCCAGCCTTTGTCATTAATATATGCTTTTTGCTTCTTGGCACAAGTCACTGGTTTGCTTTTGAGTTGGAGGGGTAGAAGGTGAGTACAATGCAGTTAAGACAGGAAATTTTCCCCCAAACAGGCCGTGCACACATGACATTTTTCCCCACTGCACTTGATGCTCTGAATTATTAATTTGGATGCTAAATATATAGTTCAGTGTGTGAGGTTATATATAACTCCATATACTGCTAATCTGAGTTTTGTACCTTCTTAGGTTTGAAAATTAACTTGTGAAAACAGGATTTCTTCTGTATTTGCTCAGGAAACCATACCTGTAACAAGGATGGTGAATCATTTTAAACTGACATGAAGGGGTAAGCTGGGATAGAATCCCAAAGAGGAATTGCGACAATAGCACCATCTACCATTACCTCTTGGGACTTTCACTCCCACATTCAATCTTCCAGAAAATCCTGCCCAGAAGTATTGGGAAAGACTTGGGCTTTGACATCCACCAGATCTGGGTTCAAATCTAGATTCTGCCCAAATCTAGGATATGAAGCTATTTTGCAATTATTAAAAAGATATGTGCAGACATTTTGTGAAATGGTACTGCAGCACTGCATGTAAAGGCAAAATATTGGAAGCATTTTAAATGTCTGTTGAAACAGGTTTGGAAAAACAAATTATAAAGCATTCATAATGTTGTGAACTGATTTAGCCAATTTGATCAGGCTCACACGAGGCTCCCTTGTAACCACCAGCAGCCCCAGGTAGGTGGGGCCTACTTATTCCTTACTTTACTTCCGGGTTATAATGAAAGCAGGTCTCAGGCCCAAATCAGCCACAGATGTATTAGCAAGCAGGTGCACAACATGTGTATAATCTCCTCAGTGGCTTCAGGGGAATTCCAGCTCCCAATCCTTGCATGCAAGGAGTATTTGAGGCAAAGGCTACAGGGTTCTGGAAGCAGGATTCTGTTAGCCTTGTAGGCAGCATCAGGGAACCAGAATATCCAAATTCACGGGTGGGCAAAGGACCCATCAGAGACTTAGCCTTAGGTGCCACTGAGCACAGGCCACATTCCTGTCTAGATTCCAACCACCCCATTTGTGCAAGAGTGAGGAATCCTAAAATGAAGTTTATCCAATCCATATACTTTGAATAGTGCTCGGTTCAACAATAAGAGCTCCCCCCCGCATTGCTGGAGCTCAAACCCAGTGCCTCTCTGCCCCCCCAGTAAAAGCCTTTTTCTAATAGCCATCATTCAGATTAACTTGTATATTAATTGTGCCTTTTAGCAAAACATCTCTTGTGAATGGGACATAAAAGTAATGTAGATGAAATACTTGGCGGGTGACTTTTTTCATTCATTTTTGCGGTACTGGGAATTGAACCTGGGGAAAACTGAGTTACATTCCAGTTCTTTTACAGGGTCTTGTAAGTTCCCCAATAGGCTGGCTTCGAACTCACTATCCTCTGGCCTCAGCCTCCTGGGTAGTTAGGATTACAGATATGTACTGCTAGACCCGGCTGGAAGGTCACTTCTCTGATAAAAACTAGCTGACAATTCCTGGAGTGTAATTTCCTGCAAAGGGCAGCTAACTGCCCTCAGAGGGTAGCTTAGACCAAATAACACACATATTTATAACACATTGTCTGGCTGGGGATTTAGCTCAGTAGTTCCGCCGCCTGCCTCGTAAGTGCAAGGTCCTGAGTTCAATCCCCAGTACCAAAAAAAAAAAAGTCTATAACACATTGTCTTCATTTAGAGTAAATTATCCTTCTTCCAATTTCTCTGAGTGCAGGTTAGGACAAGCAGGAGAGGGCAGACCTAGAACGGCTCGGAACCCAGAGCACTGTGGGTTATTTTCGAGGTGCATTGTGGGAAATATTTTGCGGCTGCCATGCTGTTAGCTACTCTGTTATCCGTTGGCTTTGAATGACCCCGACACAATGTCGAAGCAAGAAGTAAGCTGTTTTCCAGGCCTTTTGCCCCGAGTGGTCACTATGCGTATGAGTCTCACTCCCTCCACCAAAGTTTACCAAGGAAGAGTTCTGAAAATTTCTCACTACGCCAAGGGCTGCACCTAGCTCTGCACCCCCCTACACCCGAGTTCTCTCACCACGGGATGACAGGCGAGTTTAAAGAGGATGGAGAGCCAGTTATACAGAGGAGGAAAAAGAAAATTTACCTTGCCAACCTACACCAACAAGAAATTAGGAGCAAGAGAGAAGCAGCAGAGACCTCGTGGTACCTAGACCAAGCCAAGGAATGCAGAGATGGTGTGAACCAAGGATATAAAGAAACGGAGCTGATCAGCACCGTGACAAACTACAAGGCTGTGGGCCCCAATGAGGAGGCCGACTCATCCACAGAAAAGAGAAAGCAGTTGATCTGGCAGTCCCAATTCTTGGGTGGTGACATAGAACACACCCATTTGGTGAAAGGCTTGGATTTTTCTCTGCTTGAAAAAGTCCATGCTGAGATTGCTAGCAGAGAGAGAGAGAGAGAAAGAGAAACTGATGAAAAAGGCACAGAAGGAAATCAAGGATAAGGATCCTGAATATAAAATCGAATTTAAAACACATCTGGGCCACAGTATTTACCAACCCCTTTTTAAGAACAAAGTGTGTAAGCAGAATGAGCTGTTTTTGCAGGGCCGCATGGCTTATGTGTTCAACCTGAAGCATGATGCTAACTCGGATATCCCTATCACTCTTATCCGAGGCAAGCACAGTTGCTCCACTGTGAAAGTCCAGACCATGCTCACAATAAAAGACACTGTCATCAGCAAGCTCATCCAGGTCTTCTCAGATAGGAGGCAGCAAACCCATGGGAAGAAACCCAAGAAGGATAAAAGGAAGCTGGGAGAGAAGAAACCTCCAGAAGTTGGCATGAGCATTTTTAAAGACACTGGGGATTCCATACCCCACATGACCAAGATGCCTCCAAACAAGGAGGTGGAGAAATACGAGGAACCGGAGCATGGTAGGAAGAGAGACAGACACCAGACCCGACAGTGGGTGCGAGATCAGGACCACAAGAGAGGGGAGAAAAAGAAGAAGCACAGTGACTTTGCTAAGCCAAAAATGGATGATGAGCCCATGGACAAAGGATCTGGATCTACCAAGGGGTTCATCAGGTCCATCAGTGAAAAGTTTGCTCTGTCTCTGGGCTGGGAGGACACCGAATTGCTAAAGAAGCCAGAAGTCAAAAAGCAGCTGGGAGATTTCTTCAACACGTCCAATAGTTATGCAGAGTGCTACCCAGCCACGATGGGGGACACAGCTGTGGATATAACAAGGAGGTGGAGTACAACAAGAGCCTCCTAAGTCACTGGGATTTTGATATCCAGGAAGAATACAGCGAGCACATGAATAACAAGAAAGTTTCATCCAAAGCTGCATCCCAGGGTGAGATCAAGATGCCTGAAGGGCAGAAAACCAAGGCAGAGTTTCATAGCCAATGGAAGAAGAAAAGTGTGATCCTTGAAAAGACAATGAAAGCTGAATTCAAAAGATCAAAATTCTAGTATCCAGTTTCAACTGGAGAATCTCCACAAAGATGTGTTCTTGAGTGCTTGCTTTCTGCAGTTCCCAGAAAGGTTACAAGCTATTTTCTTATGAATATATATAAAATTTTATTTTATAATCATTTGGTCCCATTAAAATTAGTTAACCCAGGGCCGGGGATGTAGCTCAGTGGCCCCACACCTGCCTGGCAAGTGCAAGGTCCTGAGTTCAATTCCTGGTACCAGAAAAAAAAAATTAGTTAACCTGAAAATAATAAGTAAATTATATACATCATAATCCAGGCAATGGAATACTACATACCCATCAAAAAGGAATAAGATACACCTCTACTTCCTGCCATGGTAAGATAGCTAACATAATTTAAAGTAAAATAAGCAGAAATATGTAACTTGTTTAAGTTTATTAAAATTGTATGATTGACAGGCATGAAAGAAAGTATAGACAGATACAAAACTTATTACCTTGAGATTATAATTAGAGGGAAGAGATGGGACCACTTTTTCTTTCTGCATTTCTGTATTTTGAAATTTTTTATAAGTATGCACTACTTGGTAACATGAATTTTAAAAATTAACACTTTTAGCCAGGCGTGGTGCACACTGGTAATCCCAGCACTCTGGGAGGCTGAGGCAGAAGGATCACAAGTCCAAACCTAGCCTGGGTAACTTAGTGACTTAGCAAGACCTTGTCTCAAAGAATAAAAAGAGCTAGAGATGTAACTCATTCCAAGGCCCTGAGTTCAATCCCCAGTACCACAAAAAAATTAATTAATCAACACTCTTACGGATGGGGGTGTAGCTCAGTAGTATAGCACTTGCCTAGCACATGTGCAGTCCTGGGTTCAATCCCTGGCACCAAACAAAAGAATTAAATGATGGATTGGAATGTGTTGAAACTTTTACAAGTGTATTGTTGGGTAAAATAGTATTATATTAAATATTATTAACTAGCTATGACAACCATTATCTCTATGTAAAAACCTGTAGCAGATCATACTTTCGAGAAACAACCGTGCTGCCATAGAGCTCAAGCTACAGGGTCTCCTTACAATAGGGCTTGGACAGGCCTCCACTGATGGGTGGGGCTTTATGTTCCCTCCTGCTAGGGTCTGAATGTTTCTTCCCAAACTCGTGTGGAAATGTAATTGCTACTGTATCACTGTTAAGAGGTGAGCCCTTTACGAGGTGATTAGGTCAGGAGGACTCTGCACTCATGACGTTTAAGGCTGTTATTGAGGGAGCAGATCTGTTATCATTGCAAGAGTGGTTCCTGGTAAAGGGTTACATTTGGTCTGATTTCTCGGTCGCATGTATATGCCTGCTTGCCCCTCTGTCGTGTTGTGACAGCATGAAGGCCCTTGCCAATCGCTGGCACCATGCTCTTGGTCTTCCCAAGTTCCACAACTATAAGAAGTAAATTGGTTGCCTTTATAATTTACCCAGTCTGTTGTGTTGAGTTAGAGCGGCAAAGAGTGAAGTAAGACACCTCCCCCTTGAACTTGGGCAGCCCCTTCTCTCTACCTCAACCAGTAGAATGCACAGAAGAGGCAATGTCTAGTGACTCGGAAAGCTAGATCAGTCCTTTCCTCTGGCTTCCTCTCCCCTTGGGACACACGCTCAAACCTTTAGAATCCTGAGCTGCCAGGTGCACCGTCTGGTTACCTGGAAGTCACTACGCTGGGATGTCCCCATGGAGAGACCATGTACAAACAGGCAGAGGGAGAGATGCCTGCCAGGCCCCAACTAGCCCGGCCCCCAGCCACAGGGGTCTTCCTGGCCCAGGCAGGCATGAGAGTGAAGAAGCCTTCCAGATAAAGCTACCTCCAGCCTCCATCTCACTTCAGCAGCGTGACAGACCTCAGCCAAGCCATACCCAGATTCCTGACCCACAGAAGCCCTGAGAGGTAATGAGCAATTGGAGTTGGGGCTGGGGTTGTGGCTCAGCAGTACAGCACCTGCTTAGCACGCACAGTTCCCTGGGCTCAATCTTGAGAACAGCAACAGCAAAAGATTATTGCTTCTTGAAGTCACTAGTGTGGGGTGATTCATCGAGCACAGATAACTAACACACTCCCTTTTAAGATAACCCGCTGCTTCTTTAGCCAGGGAAGGAGGAAGTCCTAGGCATCTGCTGACCACACACGTACCCTCCCACCCAACTTCCAGCCCCCAGGGCCATGGAAGCTGCCCAGCTGTGGCAGGGCTGCACTGTCTTCCAGAAATTTGGGATGTGAACACTGATGCCGAATCTCCTTGCTTGGAGCACTGGATTCTTCTTTTTTTTTTTTTTTCCAAGATTGGAGATTGAACCCAGGTCTTCACAATTAAGCTACATCCCCAGCCCCCCTTCATTGTCTTTTACTTTGAGACAAGGCCTTGCTAAGTCCCTAAGTTTTCCAGGCTGGGGTTGAACTTGTGATATTTCTGCCTCAGCCTCCCAGAGTGCTAGGATTGTAGGCCTATACCACCAGGCCCAGCTGGGCACTGTATTCTTAAACTTCATTTTCCACCCTGTGACCCACCTGGCAGGGGAGGACAAAAGTGCAAACCCAATGCCCAGAAAAAGCCAAGAAAGAGAGGCCCCGTTGCCTTAGAATAGGATGACTTTCCTATTTTCCTGTTTTGTTCTTTTTTTTGGTTTTTTTTTTTTTTGGTACCAGAGATTGAACTCGAGACCTTGTACTTGCAAGGCAGGCGGCAGAACTACTGAGCTAAATCCCTGGCCCTTCCTGTTTTGTTCTTAATGTACTTCTTCCTCCTTGGTTCTTCCTTGAGATGCCCTGATAATGATGACGATGATAACAATAGTCATCATTGTAGCTAAGGATGACCAGGTACACATAGCCAAGGACTGTTTAAGTGCTCTACCATGTCACCTTGTTCCATCCTCACACCCTGTCAGCCCCATCTTAAAGATGAGGAAGTTGAGGCAGAGGAGCGCAGGTCCCAAGAAGTGCGTGGGACAGCACAGAGGAGTGGAGCTGCAATGGTGCCAATGCACCACCCCCCCACGCCTCTGCCCACTGGGCCAAGCCAGCACTTGGATCCACACCACAGAGGGGCAGTGGGTCAGAAAAGACATTGATCTGAGCTCCAGAAGACAGAACAGAAGTGAACAAGAGAAAGAGGACCTCTCTGAAGCTCCTAGATGAAAACTGAAGCCCACTGAAAAAATGAAGAAAACCTGTGCAATAAAAGCACACCAGACCACCATAGTTGGTAAGTTGGAGGAACACCACCTCCCCTCGGAACCTGGACTATCTTCAGGGGAAGGGCAGCTGGAACCTGCAGTAGAACCTAGTAGAGCCTTGCAGAGTTCAACCCAGCAGGAGGTCAGAGATCTCAGCTTGGGTCTTGCAGGCAGAAATCAGCCTGAACCTCGGGATAGCTGCTGGCTTGCTGAGACTCATTGACTTAGATCTGCACACTCCTGCCCACACTGTCTATAGTGACAGCAGAGACATACCCCGAAGGAGGCTCTTTATTTTTATTTTTTATCTATGAAGTAATTTTTTTCTCTTATTATTAATATTTTTTTCTAATTTTTATCTATTCTTTTCTCTTTTCAAATTTTTCCCTTATTTTCTCTTCTTTCTATTTTTCTTTTCTTTCTCTTGCTCTCTTGCTCTCTCTCTTCCACCTTGTTCATTTCTCTCCCTTTTTATTCCTGTTCCTGTCCTAATTCACATTTTTTTTCTTACTTTTTCTTTTCTTTTTACTTCCCTCAATTGTCATTAGTTTTAAAGGAAAGTAAATAGTTTCTAGCCTCCCTATTGCTGTTAGGTTGTTCTGGTTTTGTGTGTGTTCTTTCATTCTGGCTTCTCCTCTTCTCTTCAACAGCTTCCTAGAGTTTGTGTGATCTTCCTCTGCCCTCCAGCCTCACTTCTAACCTTTCCCTATCATACCTATCTATCCCTCCCTCCTCCACTCCTTCTAAGTCCCCATCCTGAAGGGTAAATTTGGTATATTAAAGAGTTTATTCACTATAGACATATTTTGGGCTGGTCCTCGATTTTGATTTAACGTGTTTAAAAGTAATAGATTAATAACAACCAGAAATTGTCATTTTCTAAACTGTGCTTGATGCTATTGTTGTTGCTGATTGTATCACTTGGGCTAAGGTGTTGTGATTGATTGAATCAGTTGTCCTTCCTGGTATACTGAAAACATGATGGCCTAAGAGTCATTAGAGACTCAAAACCTAAAGGCCAGATATATCTGGAAGACACTTCTGAGAAACAATCATTCCATAAAGATTCTAAATACAAGCAACAAAGATACTTACAGTAAGCAATATTGAAGTATCACCCCAGGAATTGAACCAAAAATAGTAACAACAACAAAAATGAGAATGAGAAGACACCTAAGCAAGACACAAAATTAGGTTACCAGCTCACCAAAGGCAAATTCTGGGGGGAATGAGGTGGAAAAGTCTGTTAATCAGTCACCTGGACACCCTACACTGATGGCACAGGAAGTAACAAAACAGATAAATGAAGCTCTAGAAAAATTCAAAACAGAAATAATTTCCCAGATAATGACAGAGATGGTGAGCAGAATGAAAGACATGATTAGAGACTCTAGAACAAAAACAGATAAAAAAAAAATAGATGAGCTCAGAAACATGCTGGAAGCCATAAATGCCCAGCATAGGAAAGAAATGGAAACCATGAACGCCCAACATAGGAAAGAAATGGAATCCATGAAACAGATTCAAACAGATATCCAGGAGATTAAAAACTCTATTGAAAGCATTCACAGCAGAATGAGCAAATGTGAAGACAGAATATCAGATATAGAAGATAGGATTGCAGTCAGTGACCATGAAAAGAGAGATCTCTTAAAAATAGTAAGGGACCATGAGAAATCGATACAGCAGGTCCTAGATGATGCAAAAAAGAATAATATAAGACTGATAGAAATCCATGAAAATCAGGAGAAAGTACAAATAACATAAAAAAAATTGTTCACAGAATTAATGACAGAAAATGTCCCAAACAGAGTGAAAGAATTTGACATAAAGATGAGTGAGGCATATAGGACTCCAACTAGCCATGATCAAAAACAATCTACACCTAGACATGTAATAATCAAGATCTCTGGAACCCAACAGAAGAACAAAATACTACAAGCATTTAGAGAAAAAAAAAATCACATACAAAGGGAAGCCTATCAGAATTACAGCAGACTTTTCAACACAAACCCTCAAGTCCAGGAGAGCCTGGAGTGAGGTATTTCAAGCCCTAAAAGAACACAACCTCCAACCTAGACTGATGTATCCTGCAAAATTATCTTTCAAAATTGATGGGGAAATAAGATACTTCCACGACAAAGGACACCTGAGAATTGTCATGAATACCAAGCCAGCACTCCAAACAATTCTAAAAAAATCCTGAAAAAACTCCATAAGGCCCAACAGAGCAAATCCACCAGCCAAGGCAAGAAATTAAAGGGAGATGGGGGGGGAATAAAAAATAAAAGAGCCAACAACAGGAAAATAACATGACAATGATAAGCCAGTACATATCAGTTATAACCATCAATGTTAATGGCCTCAACTCACCAATCAAAAGAAATAGACTGACAGAATGGATTAAGAAGCAAAATCCAACAATATACTGTATACAAGAAACACACCTAACTCAAAAAGAAATTCATAGACTGAAAGTAAAAGGATAGAAAACAGTTCTCCATGCAACAGGAGCCCAGAAAAAAGTAGGGGTAGCTATCTTATTTGCAGACAAAATAGATTTCAAACCAAAATTAATTAAGAGAGACAAAGAAGGCCATCACATCCTTATAAAGGGAACAATCCAAGAGAAAGAAATGACAATCATAAATATATATGCACCAAATACCAATGCCCCCAACTATACAAAACAAATATTAATGGACATGAAAAACAAAATAAGCACTAATACATTTGTAGTGGGGGACCTCAGTACCCCACTGTCACAAATAGACAGATCATCTAGACAAAAAAATCAACAACAAAAAATTCTAGAACTGAACCAAGCTATTGAACAAATGGACTTAATAGACGTCTACAGAGTATTCCACACCACAAAATCAGAATATACATTCTTTTCAGCTGCTCATGGGTCATTCTCCAAAACAGACCACATGCTAGCTCACAGAACATGTTTAAGTAAATGCAAAGGAATTGAAGTTATCCCCTGTACATTATCAGATCATAGTACAATTAAACTAGAGATCAATAGCATAGGAAACCGCAAGAGCTGCACATACACATGGAAATTGAATAACACTCCCCTCAACAACCAATGGGTCACAGAAGAAATTAAAGAAGAAATTAGACAGTTTCTACAATTAAATGATAATCTCAATACAACATACAGGAATCTATGGGACACAATGAAAGCAGTTTTATGAGGGAAATTCATAGCAGTAAATGCCCATATTAGGAAAACAGAGAGAGCTCAAATAAACAACCTAATGCTGAACCTTAAGCTCCTAGAAAAAGAAGAGCAAGACAAACCCAAAGCTCATACAGGGAGGAAATTATGAAAATCAGAGCAGAAATCAATGCAATAGAGGCTAAGAGAACGATACAAAAAAATCAATGAATTGGGTTTTTTTGAAAGAATAAATAAAATCGATAAACCCTTAGCCAACCTTATCCAAAAAAGGAAAGAAAAGGCTCAAACTCATGCAATTAGGAACGAAAAAGGTGAAGTCACAACAGATCCAGCAGAAATCCAGAGGATCATCAATACCTACTTGAGAACCTGTACTCTAATAAAATGGAAAACACAGAAGAAATGGACAGATTCCTAGATACATATGAATTAACTAAGTTGAACAAAGAAGACATAAAAAGTCTAAACACCCCAATTACAATCAGTGAAATTAAAAAATGTAATTAAAACTTTACCAACAAAGAAAAGCCCAGGTCCTGATACCTTTACTGCTGAATTCTACAAGATATTCAGAGAAGATTTATTGCCACTACTCTTTAAATTCTTCAATGAAATTGAAAGAGAAGCAATACTTCCAAATTCATTCCTGGAAGCAAGTGTTACTTTGATTCCAAAACCAGGGAAAGACCCAACCAAAAAAGAGAACTACAGGCCAATCTCCCTAATGAACATAGATGCAAAAATCCTCAATAAGATACTGACAAACAGAATACAGAGGGTCATCAAGAAGATCATACACCCTGACCAAGTCAGATTTATCCCAGGGATGCAAGGATGGTTCAACATTCGTAAATCAATAAATGTAATACACTATATTAACAGAGCCAAGAACAAAAACCATACAAACATCTCAATAGATGCAGAAAAAGCATTTGACAAAATCCAACACCCATTCATGATAAAAAAAAAAAACCCTACAGAAAATTGGAATAGAAGGTCTTTATCTTAACCTGATTAAGGCTATCTATGACAAACCAATAGCCAACATCATACTAAATGGTCAAAAACTGAAAACTTTCATGCTAAAATCAGGAACAAGACAAGGATGCCCACTATCACCACTCCTGTTCAATATAGCTCTGGAAACATTAGCCACAGCTATTAGACAAGAGAAAGAAATAAAAGGAACAAAGATAGGAAAGAAAGAAGTTAAACTGTCATTATTTGCTGATGTTATGATACTCTACATAGAAGCCAAAAAAAAAACTCTGCCAAAAGACTTCTAGTGTTAATTAACAGATTCAGTAGAGTAGCTGGATACAAGGTCAACATTCAAAAAATCAATAGCCTTCTTGTACACAAATAACAGACTCACTGAGAGAGAAATTGAGGAAATAATTCCTTTCACAATAGCATCAAAAAAATGAAATATCGGGCTGGGGATTTAGCTCAGTGGTTTCACTGCCTGCTGCACAAGCGCAAGGACCCGAGTTCAATCCCCAGTACCAAAAAAAAAAAAAAAAGAAAGAAATATCTAGGAATCAATCTAACACAGGAGACAAAAGACCTCTATACTGAAAACTACAGCACTTTGAAAAAAGAAATCGAAGAGGATATAAGAAAATGGAAAGATATTCCTTGCTCCTGGATAGAAAGAACCAATATAGTGAAAATAGCCATACTTCCAAAGCTGCTATACAGATTCAGTGCAATCCCAATTGAAATACCAACAGTATATTTCACAGAACTAGAGAAAACAATCCAAAAATTCATTTGGAACCAGAAGATACCTAGAATAGCAAAAGCAATTCTAGGCAACAGAGACATGACAGTGGGTATCACAATCCCCAACTTGAAACTATACTACAAAGCCACTGTGATAAAAACAGCATGGTACTGGCAAAAGAACAGACCTGAGGATCAGTGTAATAGACTAGAAGATACAGAAACAACTCCAGACATACTCAGCTACCTCATCTTTGACAAAGGAGCCAAACACCCTCACGGGAGGAAAGATAGCCTCTTTAATAAATGGTGTTGGAAAAACTGGATTTCAACCTGCCAAAGATTAAAACTAGACCCCTATCTTTCACCAAGCACTAAACTAAAATCGAAGTGCATTAAAGATCTAAATATTAAAACAGAAACACTAAACTTACTGGAAGGTAAGTTAGGTAGAACTCTCAAAGACACTGGCATAGGAAAAGATTTTATGAACAAATTCTCAGTAGCACGGGAACTTGCACAAAGAATCAACAACTGGGATCTCATCTTATTAAAAAGCTTCTGCACTGCAAGAGAAACCACCCACAGAACTAAGAGACAACCTACAATGTGGGAAAAAATTTTTACCAGCTGTTCCTCAGACAAAGGTCTACTATCTAGAATATATAAAGAACTCAAAAAAAATCAGACCCCCAAATATAAAAACCTGATTCAAAAATGGGCATCTGTGGGGCCGGGGATTTAGCTCAGTGGTTTCGCCACCTGCTGCGCAAGTGCAAGGACACGCATTCGATCCCCGGTACCAAAAAAAAATGGGCATCTGAAATGAACAGACATTTCTCAGACAAGTAAAAGCAGCAAATAAATATATTAAAAAATGTTCAGCATCACTGGTCATTAGAGAGATGCAGATGAAAACAACACTGAGATTCCACCTCACTCCAGAAACAATGGCTGCTATCAAGAAATCAATCAATAACAAATGTTGTTGGGGCTCTAGGGAGAAAGGAACCCTTCTCCATTGTTGGTAGGAGTGCAGACTGATGCAACCACTGTGGAAATCAATATGGAGATAACTCAAAAAACTAGGATGAGAGGTCCCATTTGACCCAGCTATCCCTCTGCTGGGTATCTTTCCAAAAGAATTAAAAGAACCATACCATAGTAATATATGCACATCCACATTTATAGCGGCACAGTTTGTAATAGCTAAAACTTGGAAACAGCCCAAATGCCCATCAACTGGAGACTGGTTACAGAAGATGTGGTTTTTCTATAAAATGGAGTACTACTCAGCCATAAAGAATGAGAAACTAGAGACATTTGTAGCTAAGTGGATGCACATTGAGGCCATACTCTTAAGTGAAATAAACAGGACACACATGTGTAAATACAAAATAGTTTCTCTGGTGTGAAAAACTAAAAGTGTAAATAAGGATCAAATGATATAGTTGATGATGTGAAATAGGAAGAAAAGGTCTAAAGGAGTTGGGGAGTGGGAAGTGTAGGGGAAAGGAAAGAAGGGAAAAGATAAAATATGAGAAAAGGAAAAAATGGAAACAAAGTCTCTGTAAATAGGGAAGGGAGGGCAGAGAAATGGGGAAAATTTAAGAACTAAGATACATCATGTAAAGGTACAAGATCCCAACGATGAATGTAACTATTTTATACCTAAAATATACCAATAAACTTAAAGAAAAAAAAAAAGATGAGGAAGTTGAGCACTGAAAGGTAAAGTCGACTTGCCCAAGGTGACATGGACAGTTGGATAACAGAGTGTATATCTTGCAAGCTCTTTATCCAATACTGCTGTTAGACACTTTTGGATCCTGCCAATGAAATAGTCTTATGGTGGTAGACATGGTGGCTGGCAGGCTGAAGTAGGAGGATCAGAAGTTCAAGCCCAGTCTGAGCAATTTAAGCAACTTGGTAAGCCCTAGTCTCAAAATCCAAAAGGGCTGGGGATGTAGCTCAGTGTGGAATTGCTGGGTTCAATACCCAGTAGCAGAGTGGGGGGAGGTCTTAAGGTAATCAAATGGGTCACTTGCAACCAAATTATGTCTGATTGAGCCACATGTGTATAGGCCACACATGGGAAGTGTGGGAAGCTTTGATAGATACGGACTTAACCTGAATACAAGAGGGAAGAAAGCAGTGGCTGCAGAAAACAGCTCCAGGCCCAAGCGTCACTGCAGGTCATGGGGCCTGCAAGCCTGAGACCTGCTGGTGCTAGACTTGCCTGTGGACGAGGAGTGGAGGCGGAGAAGGAGGGCCTGTCAGGCCCAGAGCATCCATGCCCAAGCCAAGACCAGTCCATAGAGGATGGAAGGAATGAATCCAAACTTCAGCTGATTCAGGCAAAAGCTGAGGAAATATAAATAAAGCACAGGCTTCAGATAATGTGTTAACACTGGCTCATTGGTTGTGACAAATATACCACACTAATGTAAGTTGACAATGATAGGGGACACTTGGGTGCAATGTATAGTTGCACTCAGCTGCAACTTGTCTGTCAATTTAAAACTATTCTAAAACAAACAAATGAAAAATCATTCAAACAAACTCCAACTGGAGACAGACCCTGGCCCCGAGAGACAGTGTGCAGTGGACGAAGGAGAGAGTGCAGGCTGGACCAGAAGTCCAAACACCAGGCTGTGAGCAAAGCAAGGCTGTGAGCTCCTAAAGGGCAAAGCCTGAGTCTGATCTGCCCTTCTCTCCCCACTCGCTGGCGCCTCTAGTTCTCACCAAAAATCAGGATCTGTGCAGAGGAAATGTGTGTGAGGACAATGACAGAACAAAGCCAGGCTCCCATGCTGTGCTCTCCAGCCTCCTTACTGAGAGCAGTTGGTGCAGGCTGCTGAGAACAGGGATCCGGGTGTGACCTCCCAAGGGCCAGGATAGGTGTCCGGAGACTGGAGATGTTTCATTAGGAAATGATCCTGTTCATAAAGAAGGGGAAGTTGCTGCCAAAGGCGATGAGAGGAGAGCACAGTTGGCTTCCTGATGCTGCTAATGGATTGGTAATGACCAGTTCACACTCCCAGGCCTAGACTTCCACTTCCGGTCAGCAGGACAGATGCCCAACAGCCAGATGGTGCTAAGAATGTGCTCCTCTAAGAGAGGAAGGGGCTGGAAGACACTGGCTGAAGGGTGGGGGAGAAAGGGAGGGAACAGTGAGCGGGCAGGAGAAAGATGGTCAGTGAAAGCTGACCCCAGGGGCAGGGGTTTCCACAGTGGTGGTCAGCGGCACATCAGAGGAAGGGAAGGCAGGCAGCCAAGGGGATGCTCCCAGGAAAAGAGCTAAGAGGAAAGGAACTCAGACTGTGGGCAGGAGAAAGCAGAATGGGGAGGCACAAGGGAGCTGCTGGCAGTGGGGTGGGGTAGAGGACCGAGAATCTGCTGTGGTGGTGAAGTCTCCTGACCAGCACCCGTGGGCTCCAGAGACTGTCCTGAAAAGACTCAGGAGCCATGCTTTTGCCCTGCCCTTGCCTCTGTAATTATCTAGAAATGGAACTTACTGCGGTCCCTCTGCACTGTGCTTCAGATATGGTTTGGCCCCCAAAGGTTCACGGACTGGAAGATGCACCCCCAGTTTGTCAGTGTTGAGGTGGCAGTGCCTTTTAGAGGTGAGGCTTAGTGGAAGGGGGCTAGGTCATGGGGGTGCAACCTTTGGAAGGGATTAATGTGGTGATCAAGGCTAACCCCAGAATCTCTCTGGCTTCCTGTCCTGCGATGTGGCTTCTCCTGCGTGAATCTCCTGCCCTTGTGATACTGTCCTCCCTGATGGCCTCACCAGAGGCTAAGGTGATGGGGCTGCTCAGTCTGCGACTTTCAGCCTCCAAAATAATGATCACGATAAATCTTTCTTCATAATTACTCAGCCTTGGGTGTTTTGTTATAGCAATAGAAACCCAAAATATTTCACTCGCATAAGATTTCCTTCATTTCAGCCAGGTATGGTGGTGCATGCCTGTAATCCCAGCACTTGGGAGGCTGAGGCAGGAGAATCACCACAAGTTCAAAGCTATCCTGAACTACACAGCAAGACCCTGTCTCAAAACACCAAAAAAGATTTCCTCTATTTCGTACTCAATGTATGAATGTAAATAATTATTTGTTAGCTCATTCATTCATTCATCTAATGCTATGTGCTAACAATGTGCTCTATGAACACTGGTCCTTACTAACTTGGAGCTGCACAGGTGGGAATAAACTCACTTCTCTTTACTCCTTCAAATGGGACATAAATTCTCAGCTTATTTCCCTAAGATTCAGTACCAAGTTATTATAGCCCAGTGTTCACAACATTGTAAACACACAACACTGGATAAAGGAATGAATGAAAGAGGGAATGTACAAAGTAACAGTGGTTTCTATTCATGTGAGTTTAAATATGCTCATCTACAGGTACAAAATGGAAATACTCTATTTTTTCTTTTCTTTTCCTTCCTTCCGCCTTCCTTGCCCCCTCCCCTTTCTCTCTTGGCTTTTTGAGACAAGACTTACTACATAGTCCAGACTGGCCTTGAACTTGTTATCCCCCCTGGCTCAGCATCCCAAGTGCCGGGATCACATGTGTCAAGTGTGTTTCACTGTGCCCAGCTCTGAGAATACCCTACTTCAAAAAAAATTTAGGGGGCTAGGAGTGCAGCTAAGCGGCAGAGCACACGCATCACACACAAGGCCCTGGGTTCCATCCGACTACCCAAAAAGAAAAGAAGTGTAATTTATACATGGTGAAATGTGTAAATCTTAAGTAAACAAATTGTATTTTCCCTATGTATATCTCTCATGTAACCACCACCCAGATCAAGATACAGAATATTTCCAGTACCCAAGGAAGTTCCTTTGTGTGCCTTCCAAGTCTTCCTTCTTCATTCTCAAAAGTAATGAATAGTCTGACTTCTCTCATCCAAGAGTCAGAGAACACAGTGCTTTTGATTCACTTTTCTCAGGGGTGTGGGGAAGAACTATCCCAAAATCACTGAAGTCTGTAGCCAATGGCTCTGTTAGACAAAGTGCCCATTGAAACTTGCAAACAATATTTCCCTCTACTGCAGTCAGCATTTGATCAGAAAAAAGAATATTTCAAGCAGGATTCCATACTGAAGAATTTTAAGGTGCTTACTGAATCACTGGAAGGGCTCCAGGGTCAGAGGTTGAGGGACTGTCCCTGGGCTACTGGATTCAAAACACACAGCTTTCACTGCTATCCAGACATAGGAAGTCACCACTTTGCTACCACAATCTCTAATCTCAACATGAAGGTCAGGGCTGCATACACAGATGTGGAGTCTGGCCCCACAAACATGCACTCATGTCTGATCCTGTCTGCCAGTACCAGCGCAGCAGGAAAATGGTGTCTGTCTTACTTCCGCTTTCCAAAACATCACACATGCGCACCTCCTTGGTGACATCACAGATTGCATCTGGAAAATTCTAGTGCAAGAGTCTGGGTAATATAGTTTTTAGCTTTCCAGCCCCTAAGATATGAGTGGAATTATAAGAGAGGATGAAAATGGATCCTGAGTTTCCGGCATATCTTCTAAGCGTTAATCTACATACGTGACATGTCTTAGAGAAGACAACAGCCGCAGACTCTCCTTCAAGACACTGGATGCCTTTTGAGGTATCATGCTTTTGGTGTTGTTAGATCAAAAGTGTTAGCAGACCTCAGGAAAAGGATGAATTAGCCAGAAGGCAGATATTTGCCAGCAGAAGCATGTCATAAGGGGCCCAAGAGAAAGAAATATAGGTATCTAAGCAATGTACAGTGAAGACATGCTTGTTTGTTTTTGGTGCTGGGGAACAAACCCAAGGCCTTGCACATGCTAAGCAAGTGCTCCACCACTGAGCCACATCCCCAGCCCTAGAACATGTTCATTTTAGTCTGGGCTTTTTTGGTCACAAGCCCTAATTATCCAGTCAAAGCAGCTGTTGGGAAAGAGGCTGGCCGCATGCTCATTAGGATGGCTACTATAAAAAGAAAGGAAACAGAAAGTAGCAAGTGTTGGTTAGGATGTGAAGAAATTGGAACACTTGCCGACTGCTGTTGGGATTGTAAAAGGGAATATCTCTGTGGCAATTTCTCAAAAAATTAAAAATAGAACTCTCATATGATCCAGCAAACCCACTTCTAAGTAGATACTCCAAAGAATTGAAAAGAGGACCTTGGAGATTTGTTTATACACCATGTTTATAACAGCATTATTCACAATCGCCAACAAGGTGGAAGCAACCCAAGTGTTTACCAACAGATGAATGGCTAAAATGTGGTCTATCCATAGAATAGAATGCTGTTCAGCCCTAAAAAGGAAAGCAGTTCTGATGTGTGCTACAAACGTGCATGAACCTTGAGGACACTGTGCTAAGTGAAATAAGCCAGTTACAAAAGACAATACCCTATGATTCCAGTTACATAGGTATCCTGAGTAGTCACATTCATAGAGACAAAAAGAATAATGGTTGCCTACTGTGGGCTGATCAGACCCCCAACCACCTGACCAAGGGTAGGGCAGCAGGATAACAAAAGACAATAGAAAATCTTTACTGCATAAAGGGGGCCCAGGATGATCAAAACTCTTATAGGGCTAAGACGCTGTCTCCTGGAGCTTGGCACTGTTTATTGAACACACAGCTTCTTGCAGGGGCAAAGGGAGGTGCAAGAAACAACAGTGTGGAGAGCACTGATGCAAGCAGGGTCCTAGCAACAAGGGAACAAAACATTCTAGCAGGAACAGATCTCTAATTAATGGGAAATTTGTTTTTTCCCTTAGAAATTTTGTGTATAAGTCATGCTGCCCTTAGCTGCAATATTGTCTTGCCATCCAAGACATCACAGCGTCACAGATCACGGAGACCTCTACTGTGACCAGTGGTGTGGGAAGTTGTTCCGTTCCCACACACCAACTGCTGGCTCTTTAGGCAAGCCACTGTGAGCCAATAGGCAGACTCAGAGTTTAATATGAAAAGCCAGTTTATAAATCTGTAGCTCGCTCAGGGTGGTCTCCATCAGGTGCCAGGGGCTGGAGGGATGGGGGAGTGGGGGGTTATTCCTTAGAAGGTACAGAGTTTCAGGTTTGCAAAGTGAATGAGTACCAGAGATGGACAGTGACGATAGCTGCCTAACAATGCCCATGGACTTAATGCCAAAAATGGCCAAGATGGTAAAATTTATATTATTTATATTATACTATAATTACAGGAAAAAAATTTTTTTAAAAAAGAGGAGGTTGACTTATATGAATTCTTGGGTACCACACATATTTCTAAGTCAAGGAACATAGTTGAGTCTTCCTGGGAACTGGGAATTTCAAAGCTAGTAGGAACTGCAGACACTGCTGGTCTTTCCTGTTTGTCTCTGGGTGCTGACTTCACGCCTTTCTTTTGGCAGCTGAGTTTCTTGCCCTCTCTGAGTACATAACTATCATGTCTCTCCGTTCAAGTGTGTAAGAGAATCGCTGGCATCTTTTGACCTCAACACCACTGTCTAGGATAGAGAAGCCCACTGGCCCAGGCTGGGTCATGTGATCACCCCTGTTTCAATCATCCAGGGTCGTGACTCCTAAAGTACAGACCAGGCTGTAGGGGCCACTAGAGGAGGCAGGAAGCTCTTATGAATGGCAAGGTGCAGCCCATGCAATCACTCCCAAAGATGGCTTATGACAATGCCCTGACAGACTGACATAAATATCCAACCTGCCCAGGGGTCTGTCACAGCTGTAAAAATGGTACCACACACCCTCCTGCACTAAGTCTTTGCTCTGATCCTGTACTCACCAAGTTGATGTTGAATAAGCAGCAGCTCCACATCACCCGAATGAATATGCAGGTTGATATGCATATGAAGACTAGCACATACTTACACATCTCACTGTAAATCAACAAACTTCTACTCGCGATACTATGATCTTAGAAGTTTATTGCTTTGGGGCCACATGGATTCACTGTGGGGCACTGACAGAACTGCGCTTCCTGGCCAGAAGCTGAGGACTGACTTCCACTCAGGGGTGAACCCCATGGTAGATACCATCTCTAAGGTATCTTGGAAGACATTCCTTAGCATGGCAACCACAACACTGCCCTTTGGAGATTTCCACGCTCACTGAAGACATGTTTTGTAAACACAAGATGCTCCAAACATAAATTTAACCACATACAAATAATTCCTAGCAAATCAAAGTGAAGTGCGCCTTCTCAAGAGTCCAAGGAGCAAGAAGATTCTTAACTCTTTCTGTCATGAAATATAACACAGAAATGAATACATAAGCCAGGCATAGTGGCGCACGCCTGTGATCCCAGCACCTGGGAAGCTGAGGCAGGAGGATCATCATGAGTTCGAGGTCAACCTGGGCTACATAGTGAGTTTGAGGCCAGCCTGAACTATGTAGTGAGACCCTGTCTCAGAGACAGAGAGAGAGAGAGAGAGAGAGAGAGAGAGAGAGAGAGAGAGAGAGAGAGAGAGAGAAATGAACACACAACATCAACATTAAGAATATGGATAATCATAAAATGAACACTACCATGGCAACCAGCATGTAAATTAAGAAATAAACCAGCCAGGCGTGGTAGCACATCCTGTAATCACAGCTACTTAGGAGGCTGAGGAAGGAGGATTGAAAGTTGGAGGCCAGCCTGGGAAACTTGGTGATACCCTGTCTCAAAATAAAAAGTAAAAATAAAAAGGGTTGAGGCTGAAGTTCAGTATTCCCTGGGTTCAATCTTCAGTACTAGAGAGAGGGAGAAAGAGAAGGGAGGAGGAGGAGGAGGAGGAGGAAGAGGAGAGAGAGAGAGAGAGAGGGAGGAGAGAGACAGGAGAGGAGAGGGGAGGGGAGGGGAGGGGAGGGGAGAGAGGAGAGGAGAGAACAGAAAAGTAAGTAAACCAGCCAACCAGGTGTGGTGGTGCAGGCCCATAATCCCAGCACTCTGAGAGGCTTAAGTAGGATCACAAGTTTGACCCCAACCTGGGCAATTTAAGGAGTGAGCGAGACCCTGTCTCAGAATTTAAAAGAAGAGTAGGTGACGTAGCTCAGTTCAAAGGCCTTGGTTTCAATCCCCATTAGAAGAATCCCCACCCTTCTCCCCAAGAAGGGAGGTGGAGGGGGGGAAGAGGAGGAGGAGGAGGAGGAGGAGGAGAAGGAGAAGGGGAAGGGGAAGGGGAAGGAGAAGAAGAAGGATACCAGCGCCCCTAAATCCTTCTGCATGTTCCCTTCAAACACATCCTCCTCCCATCCATCTTGGAGGCAATCACTATTCTGATTTTTATGGAAACCACTTTCTTGCTTTTATTTTTCCATGTTGAGAATGGAAACCAGGGTCTCCAAAGTGCTCCAGCACCAAGCTAAACCTCTAGTCCTTCTTTGCTTTTCCTTATACTTTTGCCACATATGTGGCACCCTTAAACAATGTCTTTTTTGGGCCGGGGATTTAGCTCAGTGGTTTTGCCGCCTGCTGCGCAAGCGCAAGGACCCGAGTTTGATCCCCGGTACCAAAAAAAAAACAATGTCTTTTTATTTTTTGAAACAGGGTCTCACTATGTAGTTCAGATGGGCCTTGAACTCACTATGTAGCTCAGGCTGGCCTCAAAGTCATGGTAATCCTCCTGCCTCAGCTTCCTGAATGCTGGGATTACAGGCATGCACCACCATGCCCAGCTATAGTTTCTTTTTGCCTGTTTGTGAATTTATATAAATAGAATTGTACTGTTTGCTTATTTATATCATATTAAATATAATTACATAGGACATTTATTCATTTTCATTATGGTATAGTATCCCATTGTACAAAATATACCATTTATTGTCCAGTCTGTTAATGGACATTTAAATTGCTTCCAGTTTTTGGCTGTCATGAACAATGCCATTAGGATCTATCTTTCTTTCTTTCTTTTTGGCTGTCATGAACAATGCCATTAGGATCTTTCTTTCTTCCTTCCTTCCTTCCTTTCTTTTTTCGGTACCAGAAATCGAACTCAGGACTTTGCACTTACGAGGCAGGCAGCAGCACCACTGAGCTAAATCCCTGGCCCCTCTTTCTTTCTTTTTTTTTTTTTTTGACACAGTCTTACTATGTAGCTCAGGATGGCCTTGAACTTGCAGTGTTTCTCCTGCCTCTGCTTCCTGAGTGCTGGGATTCCAGGCTGTTAGGAAGATTCTTGTACATGTATTCTGGCACATGTAAATACATATTGCCACAACATTTATTCCAAGCACCACGACTGTTGACTCATGAGCTATGGATATCTTTGACTTTAATAAATTAGGCAATATTCTCTGATATTACCACATCAATTTGTACTCCTACTAGCATGGTGTATAAGTTTCAGTTGACTTAATCCTTGCTTACAGTTGAATGTCAGGCTTCTTAACTTCTGCCAATCTAGTACAGTGGTATAGTATTGTGTCTCATGGTTTCATATTTGCATTTCCCTAAGTAATAATGAGATTGAGCTGCTTTTGTTTTTTTGTGGGGTTTTTTGTTTTGCTTTTTTTTTGGTACCGGGGATCAAACTCAGGACCTTGCACTTGCAGGGCAGGCCGTGGAACAACTAGAGCTAAATCCCCGACCCTTTGTTTTTGTTTTTTGAAACAGGATCTCATGTAGCCCAGCCTGGCCTTGAGCTCACGGTGATCCTCCTGCCTCAGCCTCCCAAGTGCAGGGATTACAGGCCTGTGCTACCATACCCGGCTTATTACTACAAATATTATCCTACCAGGGCCAGGGATTTAGCTCAGTGGCACCTCGCCTGCCTCGAAAGTGCAAGGTCCTAAATTCAATCCCCGGTACCAAAAAAAAAAAAAAATTATCCTACCACACACATATTCACCACTAAGTGCTTCAATGGAAAACTGAACTGCACATCACCAGATGTTTACTGAGCACTAAAGACTGAATCAGAGGGCTGCACTTAGAAGCAGAACTGCTGATGATTCACAGTGTGACCTTCAGCTCCAAAGCCCTTCCCTGGGCTTCTGTCTTAGTCCTTGCAGCACAAAGGCTTCCTAAGTGTTTCTCTTGCTGAGTTCCAAGACTATAAGGAGCACCAATGCATCTTCCAGACCTCAGCTGAAAAGGGGCCTGAGACGTACGGGCTAAGCTATTTGCCCTTAGCCCAAAAAAGAATGGTATTTTTCAAGACAGAAACAGAGATTGTGGCTGATTGTGGTGGTGGATATCTATAATCTCAGCACTCAGAAGGCTGAGACAGGAGAATCTCAGCACTCGGGAGGCTGAGACAGGAGGATCTCTGCAAATTCGAGGCCAGCCTGGGCTACAAAGTGAGTTCAAGGCCAGCCTGAACCATATAGTGAAAGTTAGTCTCAAAAAACCCCAAAATAAAACAATGAAAAACCACACTACATAGTGAGAGTCTGTCTCAAAAAACAAAACAAAACAAAAAAATTACAGAGATCATGAAATTGTGAGGTTTTCTTGCAGGAGAGAGACTTGTTTCATAATCCAGTCTCTTTGTAATATTATTTTTTCTCAAATTAAAAACAAATGTCCTAGAGCTCTTTTTAAGATCAGAAAAATTCACTCCTTTCTGTTTCTTTAGGCTGAATAAAACCGCAGAGGTTGTACTCCAGTTTTCTCTGATTATGCCCCTGAATAAGGTTAATGTAGATCAGCTCTTGCATGGCCTCTGGTTCAAAACTGTCCTAAGATATGCAGCAAGATGGGCAGAGAATGAAATTTTCACTAATGTGCACAGAGGTGAATTCATCATGCCTAAAAATAGTTTTTTTAAAAAAAGATTTTCCAGGGATTTGGCTCAGCGGCACCTCGCCTGCCTCCCACGTTCAAGGTCCTGAGTTCAATCCCTGGTACCCCCACCCCCAAAAATTTTCAAGCCAGTCAAGATAGAGTTGATGTTTTGGAAATTAGTGGCTTTAGATATTTTGTTTCTAATAATTTCACATTTCTAATGAGAAACCAGCTCTACTCCCTTTCAGATGTCTTTAAAGTCACATTTGTGCAAATTCTCTGCTGGAAACATGCAAATTTGAGAGTTATGAGTTTCAGCCACTTTCAATGAGTCCCCATTTCCTACCAGTTCGAGTTTTCTGTACAATTTAAGACCTTTAATAAATATGTCCTAACTTAAAGTTTTGAGTTCTGTGTCCCCCTCTTCCATATTTCGTCAAATTATACAGTTAATGCTCAATCTAAAGAGGCTTTCTCTTTGCCGTAATTTAGGGGCTTTTTGTTTTTGTCTGTTTGGTTATTTGTTGTTTTTTGAGACAGGGTCTCACTATGCAGTTCAGGCTGGCCTTGAACTCACTATGTAGCCCATGCTGGCCCCCAACTCGTGGGGATGCTCCTGCCTCAGCCTCCCAAATGGTGGAAATACCGGCGCCCGCCACCAGGCCCAACCCATACTTTAGTTTTCTTTTTTTTTTTTTCGGTACCGGGGATTGAACTTGGGACCATGCGCTTTCGAGGCAGGCGCCGGAAACCCGGCCCTAAAGCTTCTGCAATCCTTTTTTTTGGGGGGGGGGTACCGGGGATCGAACTCAGGTCCTTGTGCTTGCACAGCAGGAGGCGAAATAGTTTTCAATACCTAAAACAATCCCCGCCTCCTCTCGGTGCCTTTCAAAGTCCTCAGCTGGGCAACATTTTAACCACAGAAGCTAGCTACACTGTTGCCACTTGTGGCCCCCTGGGGCTCCGGGAAGGGAGGAACTTGGCCTAATTACTAGATCTCCCCTCCTCTGTCCTCACAAACACCCCGCCCAGGTTGGAAACTGAGGAATAGATGAAGTCATTTATGCTGTCTCCTCATTCCTTGTAGATCGGAAAGTGTTTAGGGGCAGGGTTGGCAGATTTAGCAAATCAAACTGCAGGTCGCCCTGTTATATTTGACTTTCAGAGGGGAAAAAAAATACTTATTTTACTGTATCTCCCATAAAATACTCGAGACATACTTTTTTATCCGAAATTCAAATCTAACTGCGAGGCCTGTGTTTTAGCTGGCACTCCTACTTGGAGGGCAGGGTTCCCAGACGACCTGGTTCTGTCCCCGCGGTGCTCAACACCTCTGTACAGGTTCGAGCGAAACCTGAACCAGCCCCGCAGTTTCCAGAGTTGGCGTTCGCGGCGGGGCGGAGGCACTCGACCCGGTAAAGCAGACACCCCCGTTGGAGACCGTCACGGGAGACTGGACCAAGGGTCCGCACGCAGGGGGCAGCCTCACCCCGCCGGCTGTCAGGACCCCCAACAGACAGGTTTCGTCACTGACCGCCTGCCCTACCCTTCATCTCGTGACCAGTCTTCTTGGGCCAGGACCGCCCCGCTCTTCCACCGCCGGCTACCATTGCTAGGGAATCCCATCAATCACATCAATTTGCCCCGCCCAAAAGGGTGAGGCTCCCAGGTTACGTCTCTCCCGTAGTCTGCGGCGTAGCTGCCGATTGGTTGATAAGGCGAGGCGACCGGGGCGGTGCGATGAAGGGGCGGGCCTTGGGAGTCAGAACCAGTCCGAACGCCACCCCTTCACGCTGCGGTTATCGTTTGGGTCCCGACGGTGCTATCAGTGTCGTCCCGCAGTGCTGCAGCTGCCTCGGCACCATGGCTGTGTTCGTCGCGCTGCTGTCCTTGTTGCTGGCCGGTGAGAAGCGAGGGCGGGCGGGGCGCGCTCCAGAAGGCCCTGCGACGTGGGCGGCGGCCGGTGGGCGGCAGTGGGGTGGGTGCCACGGTGCGGCCTCCGCTCAGCCCCCTCCCCGGGGCCCTTTCCGGGGTCCGCTGCTGGCGGCGGCGCGCCCTCTTGGGCCTCCAGGCCCCGGCCGGGCCGGGGCTCCTGAGCCGGCCTCCACCTCTGAGGATGGCGCCGCCGGCCTCGGGTCAACCTGGCCTCCTCTTCCGGCGGAGGACGGGGTTGGACCGCAGCCGCCTGATCAGACGCCGCCGGCCGCTGCCTGTGCTTGCTGGCTTGCTTTTGCATTCATGTGTCTTCGTTTCTAGTGGTTGTCGTCAATAAACGGGTGAAATCTCCGTATACGTTTCAGAGTGCAGAAGTTGAGATGGAGTCGTTGTTTGACTATTTCTTCAGGTGAACGAATACCGAGCACCTCTCAGTAGTTGGTCTCAGTTCCCTGTTTTAAGGATTTAGAAACTAGGATGTGAGTCACCTCCTTAGGGTTGCATGTCAAAGAAATGGTAGCTTTCGAAGTGGAACCAGGTTCCCTGGCTTTGAGCGGAAGAGTGGAAGTCGGCTCGCATGTGGCCTCTCATTGTGTCATGTGACAGTGCACTTCACTTTACAGCAGTCCTTAAAAGAGGGCCTCGTCTTCATGTTTTTATAGTGATCAAGCCTAAATCCATTGTCCCGCAGCACACAGGTAGTAAGTAGTAAAGTTGGAGTGAAATCGAGAGTGGGCCTCTTCCCTACTCCGCCTCGCGCAGACCGAACACCGCGGCTGGTGGTGGGTGAGGGTGTGGGAATGATGGGGGCTGAGGCTGGGGGTGCAGACTGTAGGGAACACGAGGCCAGGTTGAGAACAGCTTGGAGGAATGGGTGCTCCCAACCCCAGCTGTCAGCGGAAAACCAGTGGGAGGCCTGCCCCGTGCTGTGGGAGGTGAATTAATTCTCCTAGAGGTGGAGACCAGGGTTGGTTGGTCCTGAAATCTTTAGTTCTCCTCCATCCCTGCAAGTGCCCAGCGTGTTCTGTGTTGATGACAATTAATGTTTATTTCCATGTGACTGAAGTTTTAGGGTTCTTTCTTTCCTTTCTGTTGCTTGTTCTGGAATGGGCCATTCTGATCTAGCAAGATACCTTGGAATTTTTTTTTTAATTTAAAAACTTCCCTTTAATGATGTGTTTCAACTGAACATCTGTTAACATTCCATGCTTTAATGACATTATTTTGATTCAGTGAGGTTTATTTAGGTTTTGGTTTAAGGTAAAATCATTGTCTCTGTACCGGATTTGAACATGCTTTCCTTACTAGAATGATCTGCTTCATACGGACCAGGAACCTGAACTTCTGCATTGTTGAGTCTTGTCAGATGATGTTAAGTGATTATTTTCCACGATGATGAAGTGTAATTTAATGGAAACCATCTTTAAGACCTCTGACTTCTCTATTGAAAGCAGTGTTACTGAACTAGAGAGAGAAGTAGAGAACCAAAGTTATGTATAGTATATCCTGAGGAGTATTTGAAGAAAAAAATCATGTATTTCGCTTGAGAGGAAAGGCCAAGAGTGAACACATGAAATGTGAAGAAGTCATTGAGGCCCAGGAGGACAAACATAGGGCCAGTTTTTGATCTGATTGATTCCTTTCAGCATTCATAGAAGATCATAGCATAGCACAGTGGCATTCTCAAAGAGGACACTTGGGCTAAGGGAAATTTCCCCCAGGGAGTTGTCTGACAGGGCAGATATGTGAAAGGTTGGTGTGGGAAGAAAAGGCATTTTATTTGGGGGTTTGTTTGTTTGTTTGTTTGGTACTGGGGATCAAACTTGGGTCCTTGCGCTTTCAAGGCAGGCGGCGGAACCACTGAGCTAAATCCCCGGCCCAGAAAAGGCATTTTAGACTGAGCAGCATGGGGGAGTGCACAGGGACAAGAGTGCAAAGAAGCAACTCATGTGTTGGGGCCAGAATGGATGGGGATTAAGTTGGACAGATCCCAGAAATAGGGTTGTTGTGGTGCCTGAGGTTTTAGGACTCAATTTGCCTGGAAGGCTCTGGGTGGTGAGTGAAGGGGAGCAGAAGGGTGACTGAGCGGATCTGTATTTTGATGAGGTGAAAGTGGGATGAGACAGTGGTATGACCGCCCAAAAGCTACCAGCCCTAGCAAACTTAGTGAGGGACCTGGGGGAAAGGGGCCTGGGAGATAAGAACAGAATTCAGTTGGTTCATGAGCTGTAGTGCTAAAGACTGCGTAGAGCAGCTGGAAAGAAGGTGGCATCACCCCCGGAGACAGAATGAAGCAGAAGCATGTGGAAAGATGGTGACTCCAGTTTCGAACCTGTCGAGTTTGAAGGGCTGCTGGGACTTAGAAGAAAATGTCGGCAAATCATTGAGTATGTAGGTCTAAGGCTCAAGGGAGATCTAGGCTGGAAATAAAAATCTGGGAGCCGTCAGTGTGGTTTTGATGTTTGCAGCAGGGTTCTTCCTCTAAAGGTACACAGGGGCTGGTAGCTGGTGGAGACTGATAGGACCACAGGAGTATTTTCTTTTTGTGGTCTTAATTTTATTTATTTATTTATTTTTGGTTTTTTGAGACCAAGTCTCACTATGTAGTTCAGGCTGACCTTGAACCCACTATGCTGGCCTGGAACTTACAGCAGTCCTCCTGCCTCAGCCCCCTGAGTGCTGGGATTACAGACATATGTGGTCTTAATTGTAGAATGGGAGCATCTGGAGCATGTTTTTGTGCTGAAGTAGAAGAACCTATTGAGAGGGGATAATTGGTAGTTGGAGGTGTGACTTTACTCATTAACTCAATATGTATTTATTGAACACCAGTATGTCAGGCACTGATCTCAGCCCTGTGGATAGCATGTGAGCAAGACACTCTGCAATTCCTGCCTTCGGTAGGCTGAGACAGGAGGATTGCCTTCAGTTCGAGGCCAGCCTGGGCTACATAGTGAGACCCTGGCTCAAAAAGCAAACACCCTAAAATTCCTGCCTGCGTGGAGCTTATATTCCTCAGGGATAGCTTTTTATGCTCACCATCATAGATCACCTATCTCCTGCTATGTTGTCTGTTGCAGTGGCTTAAGCATTGAAGGAATAATTCCATAGGTGAGTGAATGCAAGTTCCTAAAAGGCTGAACACAGGATTACCGTAGGCTGGAGGGAGGCATCCCTGCCCTCGTGTGGGGGAAGGAGAATGCAGGTCAGGGCTTGTGCAGATATGTTTGTGGTGGCGAGAGAGGAGGAAGCTGTGTCTGTGAAGCCAGGACAAGGTTATTTGGTGGGACTGAGTAGATGCGTGCTAGCATAGAAAGATGCAAGTTAGGAAGCCCATTTCAGTTCAGTACAAAGAAAACTTCTCACAGGAGTAGATTGTTGGGAAAATGGACCTGACTTCGGCAAACAGTGTTTGTAAAGTGAGGTGGTGTCCCTCATCCCTGGTAGCACTTAAGTAGAGGACAGGTGGCTTTCTACCAGATGTCCCAGAGATGTGACACCTGCAGTGCCGTGAGCGGAAGTGTGGACAAGGTGACCTTCCTCCATACAGGCACCCCCAACTAAAGTCCTCTAAAGTGCCGGGCTCCCAAAGGAGCCATGTGGGTTCATGGGCATTGACCAGCTGTGCGGGTGAGGCAGAGTTACTCAGTGTAGCTTTGCTGGGTAGGTGAGCAGGGCCACATCTGAAACAAAAGCATCTTCAGCTCAAAGTGGAGTTTCTTAAGTGTGTGTTCTCCCTAGAGTTTGCAATACCACTGCCTTAGTGAGCCGAGCCGTCTGTCTGTTACACACACCCATTCCAGTGTAATTTTGTTGTCTGCCTCTACTGAATCACTTTGGAAATTCTTGCTCTGGTTGCTGTGCTGAATTGAAACTCATAACTTGTCACATTGTATCAGCACCATCCTGAGGCCTTTTATTTACTGTCAATACTGCAATACCAAAACATTTACTGTTGGTTCCAACTTTATTGCCGTGGCCTGTACTTTCTTAGGTCAAGGGAATGACACTGGTGCTTTACTACAGTCTCATTGTCCCATACCAGGCATGGGCAGGATTTGTTTTGGACGGGGAGCTAGTCTTTTCATAGGAACCCAGAGTTTCCAGTAGCTACTCGTCCCTGGGTAAGATGGACATCACTGGGTTAATACCAATGGGTGAAGGAAGCCCAGGACCTTATCCTTAGCCTGGGAGAACTTATAGAGTCCCTCTAGCTATCTATTTGATTTTGTTTTTGTTTTTGTTTTGTTTTGTTTTTGAGACAAGGTCTCATTATGTAGCCCAGGCTAGCCTTGAACTCATGGCGATCCTCCTGCCTCTGCCTCCTGAGTGCTGGGATTACAGGCATGCACCGCCACGCCTGGCTCATTTTTATCCTTCACTTTTTCTTTTTTTTTGGTATGGGGGATCCAACTTGGGACCTTGCACTTGCTGGAACCACTGAGCTAAATCCCCGGCCCATTATCCTTCACTTTTTAATCCCAGACATCATACTCTAAGACTAGTTGACCTAATCATTACAGCGTACTTTGTCTTATCCTTCCTATGTTCAGCTGAAAATACTATTTCTTGGACTTTGTTTCAGAAATCTGAATTATTTTATATTCTGGCTGGTCTCTCTCCTGTTTGACAATCTTCATTTTACTAGGTTTGCTTGTGGGGTGTAAGGAAAGATGTGATCTAGCCTAAGATATACTGATCTACTAAAGTTCTATGGTGAAATACTAGAAATTTTATGAATTTGCATTTTGTAGAGAGGGTCGATGGAATAATTTAGAAATTCCAAGTTTCTTCATTTTTAGTCTGTGCCAGGGTTTTTTGGTGTTTGTCTGTAAATTGTGGAGAAATGCCACTGGTTTCTGATTCTTGCCAAATTGCTACATGTTCCTATTAGAGGTGATCTGTACAAGGCATCTAGATCATTAGGAAAATGCTGTTTCATAGTTGCATCTTTGTTCCAGCAGAATATATAGACTTAAATTCTTAGAGTGCTACTTTCAAAAGAATTTGTTGGAAGGCTGGGAGTGTAGCTCAGTGATAGTGTATGTGCTTATGTGCTTACTGTTTTTTTTGAGACAGAGTCTCACTATGTAGTTCAGGCTGGCCTCGAGCTCATGGCGATCCTCCTCCCTCAGCCTCCAGAGTGCTGAGATTACAAGTGTGCACCACCATACCTGGCTCATTTTTATCCTTCACTTTTAAATCCCAGACATCATACTCTTAGATGATACTCAATCCCCACCCGACCCCCATCTGTTGATGTTTAGCACTTAGGATTTTGTCCAATCATAATTTAGTATGCTAAGACAGTGGAGCATGAGGAAATGTAAAAGACTTAATAATTCATTTACTAATAATCTGTTTTCTTCTCAGGTGTTTTGGGGAATGAGTTTAGTATATTAAGATCACCAGGGTCGGTTGTCTTCCGAAATGGAAATTGGCCTATACCAGGAGAGCGAATCCCAGATGTGGCTGCATTGTCCATGGGCTTTACTGTGAAAGAAGTATGTGTGTATTTTTTTATAAAATGTTTGGAGCTACTTCTAGTTTTTGTTCTGTTTCGTTTTTTGTGTTTTTTTGTTTGTTTGTTTTTGAAACAAAGTCTTGATATGTACTTCAGGCTGGCCTTGAATAATTCACTATTTAGTGCAGGCTGGCCTCAAATGCACAGTGATCCTCCTGCCTCAGCCTCTCAAGTATTGGGATTACAGGCATGTGCCTGGCTAAAAGTGTATTTGTTAATTTCTGATAAGAGCCCAAAAAAGCAACAAACATGGGTATATCTGCTACAGATTACAAAAGTTAAAAAGCCAATTTGTAGTTGGGGAGATTTTGGATAACTGTTTCAAGCTTAGCTTCTGAAACTAAATCATTATAAATCATTGACTATGTAATTATTTATATTCAAATTCTTTGTATATAAGAGAATGCATCTGTCCTATTTTAAGTTTTAAAAACATTTAAAATATATTTTAATTTTTAATGGATACCTAGTAAATATACATATATATAGGCATACTGCTATTAATAGGATGTATCATTTGTTGTGTGCAGGTGATAGATTTGCTGCAAGTGATAAAATGTCTATGCATCCTGTCCTTGGTTAGGAAAATAGTGCAATCAGTGTGGTGGGTCACTGGCACCCTATGACCTCGGTTTCCTAGAATACAGCTGTAACCTGTTGTAACCCGCTGCTTGTGTGATTGTAGCAGAGGGGCCTAGATCCAGTCAATCCAGGAGATCTGCAGCCCAGGGCTTAGAAGGGAGGGGGTGCAGCTTGCTTTGTCTTGCTGTCTTTATCTCCTTCCACTTTATAAATGTGGTGCTTTTGACACGGTCTCTAGAGCTCACTGTCATCAACAATAACTTCCCTTCTAGCCGCTCTGTTCCCCCAAGCTCTGCTGTGGGAACTGCTTGGCTGCTGGGCCTAAGGGTGGAGCCCTGAGCTCTTTGCTGTCTCTTTGGGCAACAAAGGGAACGCGACTGGTCCTTTACATTTAGGGTTGAAATTTGTACCTAGTTTTTTACAACCTTCATTTTTTTGGTTTGGTTTCATTTTTTGCAGAGCTGGGAATGGAACCCTGGGTCTTATGCAGCTAGGCAAGTGCTATACCCCTTAAATTTGACTACAGATGGCTGTAAAAATAACCTTTAGCAGTAACTATAAGTAAACTAATACACGTTAACTTTTAGTAGGAATTTTATTTTTCAAGTGCTAAGTCTAAAGGAAGTGTTTTAATGACAGTCTTCTGTATCATGTGAAAGATGAAAGGGATGCCATGCATAGGGACAAAAAATGGCCGAGGGGAGAAAATACCCATGGCTGTATGGAGAAGAGGATATTCTGCAACCTGGAATTTCAAAAGGGCCTGTGCTCCATTTACTTCCTCGCTTTTTTCCACAATTTTGAGATGATTTACTATTAGATCTTGTTTCAAATGTGTAGAATTTTAAGAAAACGAAGAAGGTAGAAGTCAGCATCTTTAAGGAGATTGCAGCTACTGCCCTAAGTACAAGGTTTCTGTCCCTGTGAGTTTTCCTGGCCAGTGTCATCCCGGAGCCCCTTAACTCTGTTTCTGAGGTGTCAACTGGGGAGATGGTTCCGGAGTTGATAACTAAGCACTGTTCTTTGCTTTCCAACATTGGGGCTTCTCTTTCTTCTTTTTACTGGTAGGACCTTTCTTGGCCAGGACTTGCGGTGGGTAACTTATTCCATCGGCCTAGGGCTACCGTCATGGTGCTGGTGAAGGGAGTTGACAAGCTGGCTCTCCCTCCAGGCCGTGTCATCTCATATCCTTTGGAGAATGTGAGTATTTATGTTATTTTATTTTATTTATTTATTTTTATTTTTTGTGGTACCGGGGATCGAACCCAGGACCTTGTGCTTGCCAGAAAGGCACGGTGCCACTGAGCTAAATCCCCAGCCCTGTATGTATTTTGAAAAATAAAGGTCTACTTGATTTTTTGTGGTGTTGGAGATTGAACCCAGGGCCTGATACATGGTAGCTGAGTTACACACCCAACCCAAAGGGATGCATTTTTAATTTTATCTTTTCAGCTGACATTATGAATTGCATTCTAAACATACTTCTCATGTCTTCTTTTGGAAGCATACTTTCCTTTTTAAAAATGATATACTAGTTGTAAATTTATTAAACTTAGCCATCTCTATGGATGAGAGTACTTTCTAAGCCAAGTGTAGAGCAATTACCCCAGTCAGAAGAGTTGGTGGCTCGAAAAAGAAAGTCACTAGAAGAACCAGCTGAGGATGCGTCTGCTGACATTTCCGTGGGTGCTGCCTCATTTCCCTCCCATCAACATTTTCCCTCTGAACCCAGAGGCTGCTGGCTCACTCGTTCCTCATCAGGCTTTCGGGCAGTATGAGAAAGGCCTGACCAGCACTGCAAGCTTATAGAAGTGGTGGAGAGGTGCCATAAAAGCATTTTTGTGAGCATAACTCCACTGAAAAGCAAGAGCAGGGTGTGCACAGGTGCTGGACAGGACTAGACATGCAGGGGCCGCTGGGTGAGCAGGAGCTGACACGGCTGTGTGCCCTGCAGAAGGCCGGGGGCTATGAATGCCTGTCCACTCCCTCAAGGACTAGCGAGACCTCTGCCACCCAGGGCTGCTCCAGGGGAGTTGGCTGTCTGCCCTCGGCTGGGGGCACAAAGATCCTCCCTCGAAAACCCAAGAATTATGGGTGTAGAGAGGTGCGTTCCGAATTTGCACGGCCCACTCTGTAGAGACATCCTCACAGCCAAGGCTCCTCTGGTGAAAAACTTGAAAGTGACTCAAATTCATAAAGCACTGGAAGAAAACGCTATGAGAAAGTGGGTACAACAAACACGCCATCCCCCCAGAACTACAGATAACAGACCAATCTCAAAGACATTTAAAATGCATATATTAAAATTATAAAAGAGTTAAAAGCAGGGCTGGGGATTTAGCTCAGCAGCACAGTGCCTACCTGGCAAGCGCAAGGTTCTGAGTTCAATCCCTGGTACAAAAGAAAAAAAAGAGTTAAAAGGAGGGCCGAATGTAGCTCAGTGGCACTGTGCCTGCCTGGCAAGTGCAAAGTCCTGAGTTTGATTCCTGGTAACGGAAAAAAAAAAAAATAAGGAGTTGAAGGAATAACAGCTCGGAGGCAGTTATAAGACATTGGATCTGTGGTTATCTGTGATTTGTAAATATTTCATAATTTAGACTGTGGTTCTTTAACCTGTGAGTTATTTAGAACTGCTTTTTCATTTCCAAATGCATGAGTTCTTTTTCAATTATTTCTAAATTTTTAATTTCTAATTTCATTGCATTGTAAGACTGTGGTCTGTATGATGCTGATTTTTTTCAGTCTTCCCTGTGGTCTACTATAGATTTATTTCCAAGCACACGTGGCATGCTTACCTAAAATGACCATGTGTTAGGTCACAAGGCATATCTACACAAACAATAGAGTCAGTACCATATAAACTACCCTCTCTGACCACAATGCAGTTAAATCTAAAAATAATTACAAAAATGATACCTTAAAAATGTATTTGGATGGAGCAAGGCATGGTGGTACACACCTGTAATCCCAGCATTTTAGAGGCTGAGGCAGGAGTATTGCGATGAGTTTGAGGCCAGCCTGGACTGCATAGTAAGAACCTGTCTCAACAAACAAATAAACAGCCAGGCATGGTGGCATATACCTGTAATCCCAGCACTTGGGAGGCTTAGACAGGTGGATCACTTCGAGTTCAAGGCCAGCCTGAACTACATAGCAAGACCCTGTCTCAACAAAACAAAACAAACAAACAAAAGAAAAGTATTTGGATTGGGCCGGGGATTTAGCTCAGTGGTTCTGGGGCCTGCCTCGAAAGCGCAAGGACCCAAGTACCATCCCTGGTACAAAAAAAAAGAAAAAAAAAAAGAAAAGTATTTAGATTGACTTCTCCCCCCTACCACCAGCCTCTAGCAACCACCATTCTACTTTCTACTTCTATGAGCTAAGCTGTTTTAAATCCCACACATAAGTGAGAGCGTGCAGTATATGCCCTTCTGCACCTGGCTTACTTTAGCATAATGTCTTCCAGGTTTGTCCAGTCCGTCACAAATGACAGGATTCTCCCGACCCTTTTTAGGGTTCTGGGGATTGAACCCAGGCCCTCTTGTGTACTAGGCAAGTGCTGTACCATGGAGGTCCACTCCAGCCATTTTCTGTCTCCATTTTTCTGGGTATGGGTGCCGGCTGCTTTCATAGCTCAGGTATTGTGAGTGGCACTACAATGAATATGGCTGGATACCTCTTTGGCACACTGACTTCAGTTCTCTGGAGGTATACCCAGAAGTGAGATTTCTGGATTAAGCTTTAGTGATCTAATGCACAAAATGATGACTATACTGAATAATAACGCACTTTGTATTTTTAAATTGCTAAAAAAGATTTAAAATGTTTTCACCACAAAAAAATAACTGAGGTGATGGGCTTGTTAATAATGAGTTTGATGTAATCAGTCATTCCACAGTGTAAACACACTTTAGATACCCCATAAATATATACAATTGTTAACTGCCAATTAAAAATAAGGATTTGGAAATGCTAAAAACAGACAAAATATCTGACTCCTGAGATTTAAAGCATATTGAACACCCAGTATGCTAAAGCCAAATCAACACCTAGATAGAGTGAAATTGAAGAATCATCAAGGAAATGGAAAATCTTAAAAGCTATCAGTGAAAAGACATTGTCATTACCAAGGAATGAGAAGAGAGTGCTAGCAGATTTCTCACCATTGCCATTAAGGATCAAGAAAGGAAAAGCAGTGATTGTGTCATATAAGGCTAGGCTGCGAATGTTTTTTACAGTCGTAACATGAACCAGGACTGACCAGGGAGAACTCTGGGGTACCTGCTGGAGGGTGGAGGACCGAAGTGCAGTGCACGCATGGACAGAGCATGGGGCTAGGTTCGGTGCGGGACAGAGCTGAGTTCTCATTTTCTGTAATGAGCAGCAGTGCCTGAGCCTGAGAAATGAAGATTAGTCCTAGAAGCCTTTTTATTTAGAGATGGTGGTTACAGCAGAGGGAAAAAAGCATTTCAAAGTGAATGCCTCAAAGGAATGGGAGATGAGGGGAAAGACAAACATTTTTCGGGAAAAAGTTTTAGAGAACTGTTTTTCTCCTTAAGCCATATGTATATTTGTGTGCATACATGTCATATATATTGGGAATTTATTTAGAAACTTAACAAGAAAAAGATAGCTAGAATAGATGTAGTTCTAATTAATGGGTTGAAGAGTAAATTGCTGTGAAAATTTCCTTTTTTATTTTTTTAATATCCCCAGCCTATATTTATATATCTATAGATATATAGATATTTTATTTTGAGACAGAGTCTCACTAGGTTACCCAAGCTGGGTTTGAATTCATGATCCTTCTGCCTCAGCCTCCTAGAGTGCTGGGATTACAGGCATGAGCCACCATATCTGGCTCCAAATTATTCAGAACTGAATAACAGTGAGTATATCTTATATTAAAAAAATTATCCCAGTACTTGGGAGGCTGAGGCAAGAGCATTGCTGCAAGTTTGAGGCCAGCCTGGACTACATAGCGAGACCCTGTCTCAAAAAAAAAAATGTGGGGTGCAGCTGAAGTGATAAGGGAAATTTATCTCCTTAAATGGATGTTAAGACAGTTTAGGTTGTCCACGATTGGATATTAATAACCTGAAGAGATCAGGAGAATTTCAGAGTAAATGTAAGTAAAATGGAAGGAGGGAAACAGTGAAGATCAAAAGGCAGATTATTTTCACCAAAAGTACTTCGGTAGTTTATTGCATGATTTCTGTGGAAATCACTGTAGATTTCCTTTGATCTTCAGCTCTCCTGACCTGAGTGCCATTTCACCAGGTGAAATGAGGTGGGGTGTTTGTGTCCCTCGCTGGGGAATCCCCTGCAAAGCTGGAGGGGGCCGACTGCCTGGCCAACGGAGAGCCCGTGTATGTCTGCAAGCTGAGCGCTCTTCCCCGGAGTTACTCATTCATTCCAAGAGAATTTGGGGAAGAGTTAATATGTACCTCGACAAAGAAAAAGTTGATTTCATTTCACAGAATCATAAAATAAGCTTAATGTTGACACTGGGATTTCATCAGTGAGATTTACATAATCACATTGATTTCTGCCTGTACCACATCAGTATTAATTTGCTATCTATAAACACCAACCTTTAAGTAATAAAGGGAAGAAATCACTAGGAAAAAAGCCATTTTAAAAATCTACATTAAAACAACACTACTGCACTCCTTGTTTTAATACAGTAATATGGGAAATAATAATATGGGAAACAATAACTTTTGAGGGGAAGATTACAGTCATTTATTTTTGAAATAATGTGTAGCAAAACAAATCCGTGGAGGGGAGAAGCCAGAATTTTGGTTACCCTTGAGGGTGGAGGGAGGTGTTTCTGGGGTACTGATGATCTGTATCTTTATCTGCCTAGGTTACATCAGTGCACCCATTTGTAAGACACTTGCTGAGCTGTTACCTAAGGATTTGTGCACTATATTGTATGTTACACTTTAATAAAAATGCAAGTAAGAAAGTAGGTCTTACCACAATTGGTGATATTTCAGTCTAATAATATCAGCATGTGTTCCTAAGATGTACAGTTCTGGGAGTATGTTTTACACCTCATCTAAGAGTCTGGTCTATCTGAAAATGAACCCTGAATCTTACTAAATATTTTAGAAATTTTGAAATGAAAACTGAGGTCTATTTCTCTTTCACTACCTCAGATTCCTCAAACGTTTTCTTAAATTCTATATAGTACTTTATGGTGGAATGCACGTTCCTTGTTGTGTGTTTAATCAATATTGAAACCAAATGTCTTACTGCTTAAAACACATGAATGACCACCAGAAAATGGCTTATGCAAAATAGTGTCCTGTCTTTCATGCCTGCAAGTTAGTTCCCCTTTAGGCACATTGGGAGATACAGGCTAGGCCCACTAGGAAGATGTTTAATCTTCCAGCTTCTCAAAAGAGCTCTGTGTTTGGAAATGATTTGGGTCTTCTACATTTCTATTTAAAATGCTGGTGCCTTTGTTTTGTTTCTTCTTTCTTACCCCTTTGGTTCAGGAAATAATTGCGGTCTTCCTCTTAAATTTCAGGCAGTTCCTTTTAGTCTTGACAGCGTTGCAAATTCCATTCACTCCTTATTTTCTGAAGAAACTCCTGTAGTTTTGCAGTTGGCTCCCAGTGAGGAAGTAAGTGATAAAAAAGTTATTAAGATGCTTTAAAAATTTAAGCTTTCACTGCTTAATGAAAATTTAAAACTAATTTTATGAAAAATGCTACCGAACTCTGTGTATTGAATGAATTGGTTAAACTGTGAGGAACTTAACAGTTTTGGATTTTTCTTGCAGAGAGTGTATATGGTGGGGAAGGCAAATTCAGTTTTTGAAGACCTTTCAGTCACACTACGGCAGCTGCATAATCGCCTGTTTCAAGAAAACTCCGTTCTCAATTCACTTCCCCTCAACTCTCTAAGTAGGAACAATGAAGTGAGTAGTATAGTTATTGAATGCATATCATTTTTTTTTTCGGAAGTGGGGATTGAATCCAGGGCCTCGAACTGAGCTACATCCCCGGCCCTTTTTTTGTTTGTTTGTTTGTTTGTTTGTTTTGAAACAAGGTCCCACTATGCAGTTCAGGTTGGCCTTGTACTCACTATATAGCCCAGGCTGGCCTCGAACTCTCGGTGATCCTCCATCCTCCTGCCTCAGCCTCGGAGAGCTGGGATTACAGGCGTGTACCACCATGCCTGGGCCTTTATATTTTTTGAGATAAGGTCTTGCTTAAGTTGCCCAAGGTAGGCTCGAACTTGCAATCCTCCTGCCTCAGCTTCCCAAAGTATCAGGATTACAGTCCTGCGCCACCACTCCTGGCTGTGAGTATCATTAATTTCCCTTTCCTTATGCTACTTGAAATTTTAGAAATTTTGAAATGTTAGAAAGAATTGTGCAGATTTACTGCCGGAGTAGATGCTCCTTTCCATAGGTATAGTTTTCTTTTTTTTTTTTTTTTTTTTGGTACCAGGGATCGAACTCGGGTCCTTACACTTGTGCAGCAGATGGCGAAACCACTGAGCTAAATCATCCCTGGCCCATCCATAGGTATAGTTTTCTTAATAACCTCATGAATAAACTTAATCTCAGTGTGAGCTGAACAGTGGTACAGTGTTACATTCCCGCACAGGGTTGCTCCGTGCTAATCCAAATAAGGCAGAAACCACAGTATGGCCTTGGCTGGTTGAGCCGTCATTCACAGCTGTGATGCTGCCGCCACGTTGCCACAGTTTTCCTTCATTCTGGACACTGGTGGATGGAGCCCCTTCCACTTTTGACACTTTAGCTTCGCCATCTGCTCATGCACTCTTGGAACCACAGGGCATGCCGCTTCGTGGCAGCCTCCCCCCTTCACTGTGGATGACCCGGGCCACCATTCTTCATTCCCCAAAATGGAGAGTGTTCAAGGGCAGTGAGCAACTGGCTCACTGGCAGGGTCGCATTGCCCTGTGCTGGGATACCCCTTCCCCCGAGAGAAAGTCACAATTTGGATGCTTTGTGTCATGGCTCGGTCAGAAGTACAGCTACTGAGAAGTGAAGTAGTCACTGTGCTAGGGGATGGCCAGCACCTTTTTGTTAGCAAACTGTTTTATGTGCTTTCTTGGGGGGCGGGGGTGGAGTCCACTGAGCTGCACCCGCAGCCCTATATATGCATTTTCAATTGAAGTGAACCTACCAAAGGGCGGGCAATTGTATAAATTCCCTCACGTGACTAATACTTGTAATACCCTATCCTTTACTTGATAAATGGCAAATACAGATTCTGATACATATTTAAAACAATGCTCACTTGTTTGGCTCTCTGAAGGTTGACCTGCTCTTCCTTTCTGAAATGCAAGTGCTCCATGACATTTCAAGTTTGGTAAGTAGGCTGCTAACATTTTTCAGTTCCCTTTCAGTTGCTAGAGAACACCTGAATGACAGTGGGCCAAGTGAAGTTTCTTTGTTTTTTGTTTTTCGGGGGGTTTTTTTGGTACCGGGGATCAAACTCAGGACCTTGTGCTTGTGAGGCAGGCGCAGTGCCACTGACCTACATCCCCAGCTTGAAGTTTGATTACATATGCCCTAGATTCATGACGCCATGGAAGTTGAGAAATTGGTGGTGCTGGGAATTTTGAACTTGTGTCATATTGTCACCAAATTATTTTGCATTTCTACTTTTAGGCGAGACAGTATGTCCTCCAAGAACATAGGCCTGGGAGTGAGAACACCCTGGCTATAGTTCTGACTTGGCCATTGATTTCTTGTCAGACAGTAAGACTTAATTCCTACATCTATAGCTTTGGGTCGAAAATAGACATAACAGTTTGAACTAATAATACTGGCAGCCAAGTCAAGGAGGGAAAAAATCTGAGTAGTGTTTTTGGTTTTTTGGGTTTTTTTTGGTGAATGCTTTTTTAAAAAATCATCCTAGTGACTGAAATAGAAACTCATTCCTGTTTGCTAGTTTCGAAATTTATTTCCTAAACGTTTGCAGCCGGTATTGATTCAAGGATGTTGAAGTTTAATTCTAGGGGCCTTGGGCAGTGATCTGGGAAGGGACGTGTGAGGTAGACACCAATGGCTCATGAATTCTGGTACCAAACTGGACCAACCGTCTGCTTTTTCACGCCCTGCCCCATATCTGAGTTTTTAAAGCTAAGCAATTTTGTTAAGCGCTTTTATGTAATATTTAAAGACTTCTGTTAACTGTGCCCCAAAATGAGATTTATCAGAAACTCCCATTAAACCCATATCTCTGTTATGGTGTGGCACACTAGCCTGGTTCCATGATACCCTAGATAAGTGGTGGTGAACCTGTGGCATGCATACCACACCTGGCTGTTTGTTATCATTGAAAGCTCTGAAAGGTTTGCCATTACTTCCCTAGATTATTTAGGTATAAAACTTCAACTGGGTTGGACATCTTACCTCATCCACTGCCTCTGTTTGTTTTCCTAAGTTGTCTCGTCACAAGCATCTAGCCAAGGATCATTCTCCTGATTTATATTCACTGGAGCTGGCAGGTTTAGATGAAATTGGGAAACGTTATGGGGAAGACTCTGAACAATTCAGAGATGCTTCTAGAATCCTTATTGATGCTCTGCAAAAGGTAAATATGGATGTGGTATGGAGGTTGGAGTGTGACTGTTTCACTTATTTTTAGCCTTTTCATGGAAAAATCTGTTTTGTGAAACACTGTTGAGTGAATTGATTGATTGATTTTTGAGGTTTGTGGTGCTGGGGATAGAACTCATGTATGCCAGGCAAGCACTCTACCACTGAGCTGCACCCCAGTCCTGTTGAAGACTTACCTGATTTCTTTGAGGGTCTTCTAATTATAATAGCCAACGATAGAGTCAGGTCACAGGTCACAGACTGGAATATCTGTTTATAGTGCTGGTAGGGGCAGCATTAGGAGATGATTGATAACTATTGTATAGTACATTTTAAAATTCTGATAAAATACATATATAACATAAAACCACTTCCTTTTTTTTCCTTTTTTTTTGAAGCAAAACATTTATTGGTACATTTTAGATGTACCTAATGATAACATTTATCATAGGGAATTTTTACCTGTATATGATATATCTCGCTTCTTTTTTCCCGTTCCCCTCCCCTCCCTTGATCCCTCTTCCCCTTATTTACAAAAGCTTTGTTTCCATTTTTTTTCTTCTATTCTTTCCCCTTTCCTTGTTCCCCTTCTCATTTGAACATTTTCTCCCCATTTCCCAATATCTACCATACATTTTGGTCCTTATTTCCACTTTTGGTTTCTCACACCAGAAAAACCATTTCTTTTTAAGCTTATTGAGACAAGGTCTCACTATATAGCCCAGGCTGGCCTTAAACTTCCAGTCCACCTGCTGGGATTACAGGCTTGAGATACCATGCCTGGCCATTTCAGCCATTTTATCTGTACAGTTCAGGGGTATTGAGACTTACATGTTGTGTAACTACCAGTAGCATCCACCTCTAGAACTTTTTCATCTTCCCCAACTGAAGCTCTGTACTCACTGAACACCGTGAGATGAGAGGTTGTAACCCAGCAGCGCAGTAGCAGGCATGTAGTGGATGCATAGTCAGGGCCAGCTCTGGCTCTCTTCTGCTCTAGAGTCCTTCCGCTCTAACTCTTCAGGGAGGCTTCTTATGTAATCTCTGTAAATGTTTGTGATGAGCCATAGACCACTTGGGAAGGTGTCTTCATTTCCCTTTCCTGTTTCCCTTCCCCCAGTTTATATGCCAACAAGTTCAGTCTCTTAAGTAATTTTATTTTGAACACTTGAATATATATTAAAGCTTAACACTTTTCTGAATATTTTAACATAATCAAAACCTTTAAGATTTGCTTATCTTAGGATATAGTGTATATCATGAGCCAGCAGGTGAGTGTATGTTGTTGTAGCTGCACGGAAGATTTCCAAATAATTTAAGTATGCATTTGACTCACCACAAAAAGTGATGTGAGAGGTTTTGCATATGGTAATTAGCTTGACTGAGCCATTTCATAAGGTATACATATTTTTAAAGAATATGTTGTACACAATAAATACCCATATCCTGGGTTCTACATCTGTGGACTCAACCAACTGAAGAATGAAAATATTTGGGAAAAAACTGCATCTTTACTGAACATGTATAGCCTTTTTTCGTGTCACCATCCCCTAAATAATACAGTATAGGCTCCTTCTTTGCTACTTCACTGCTTCGCTGCCTTCTGCCTGTAAGAACTCTTTCTCCTCTGTGATGCCCCTCTCCCATTCCACCCTGACTTGGAGCCAGCCAACTATGAACTGAAACCTCTGCAAACTGAACTACAATGAACTTTTCTTCCTTTAAAAAAAATAATAATACAGTATAACAATGTTTACATTGTATTATGTGCTATAAGTAATCTAGAGATGATTTGAAGTATATGGGAGGACTGCACAGATACAACACAAATAGTGCACCATTTCATAGAAGGGACTCGAGCACCTACAGATTTTGTTATCTCTGGGGGTCCTGGAACCAATCCCCATGGCTACTAAGGGACAAATATATGCAATTTATGTCAGTTAAGACACAAATGAAAACAGGTATGTATTTGGAATTCCTAATATTAATAACTCACTTTCAGTTTGCAGATGACATGTACAATCTTTATGGTGGAAATGCAGTGGTGGAATTAGTGACTGTCAAATCATTTGACACATCTCTTGTGAGGAAGACAAGGACTATCCTAGAGACAAAACCGGACGTGAGTACATTTTTAGGTCCTGCTTTATAACTGTGAAATCAACTTATTTTAAAAAAATAGATAAATCCTGTATCTCCTATAGGTGTCTTATTCACACCAGTAGTGATCTTTCCTGTGATACTGAGTTCTTTAGGGTTGGCATCAGATGACACAAAAATTTGAGCTAGGGATAAAAGTAAATCAGAGCAGGTTAGAGAACTCAAATATTGGCATACACAGGAGACGGCCAAGGCCCATATGAGGGAGCGGTATGGCTCTTCAGCCTGTGGACTCTGATTTCTTAGGAAGTATATTATCTTTGTGCACAGTCCCTTGCTTTCTGGGTTCCTCTACATGGGCCTCTGTGTATACCAACAGTTTAGTATGGATCTATTTTAAGCATTTAGAGAGTCAGAGGCAAGGGTGCTGGCCATGGAAAAGTGGGTGTGTGTACATAACCCTATACATATATGTACACAGCGTCAGCAGACTTAGATGCTCATGGAAACAAGTGGTGTGGACACTCCATAACACCTTGTGGCCAAGAGCACCGTCTACAGTTGGCCTTGTCGCTTGCTGCAGTCAGATGCCCAGTCACTCCTGTGCCCACTGCCTTGCTCAGTGTTACTGACGGCAGAATGGGACTCGAGTCGGAAGGTCAGAGCTAATTCCTGTTTAAGATGATCCAGAGCTGACTGGCTTGTGAGTGTTTCCTTCTACACTGAACTGGGTGCAGGGACCTCTGTCTAAGATGGCATGGCAGCACCCCCCATTTCCACTATGCAACATCAACAGTGCTGGATAAATAATAAACACCTTTTTAAGTATATTGCTCAGTTCTCAAGAGAGGGAAATTCTTAAAAATAACAAAGAGGAACCTGTAGTATGCAGGCCACCGTGAGGACGTTTGCCATTTGGGGCACCAAGAGGACTTTGGCTCGCTGAGTGTGGAAGACCAGAACTGACTCTCCGTATAAAGCTGGGGGCCTGGGGAAAGTAGAAGACAGTTTGCTCACTGCCAGAGGCAGCTTGGGCTCTGAGTAGTCGGCGCATACATTGGGAATGGAGCTGTCTCCCTGAGAATTCTTAACCATGGGGCTCAAGTCCATATTATCTGCAAATTCCAGGATGCCTGTGAACAAGAAATTAACATAAAACTGGGTCCCATACAGGTCCCCATGGGACCTCAGAGGAGGCAAGACACACCCTCAGTATGTGTCCCAGCTAGTCTCCCCAAATGTGGACGAAAAACGTGGTGAAACATGGGCCGAGCTAAGCCATGGCGAGCACAGGTTACTGCAGCAGCAGACAGCCAGACTGGACCCCAAGAACTCCGGATGGAAGCATACGAGGATGTGTCATGAAGTAACCATTTAAACTGATTAAAGCAATGAGAGTCAAACCACAGACAACTTTTATGTAAAGACAGATTTGAATTTAATGGGAAGACCGTTAAATATTAGATTCTTAATAAGTTAGGGCTGGTAATTGTTTTTACACGAAGGGACTCCAGGGAGAAACTTGCAGGCTTCAAGGAGGTCTCACTTATTTGGGGACTTTATTTGACAAGTTAGTTTGTCTTCTCTGAGGTGTGTTAGTTTTAGTTTATGATCCAGCTGCTTTACTAGATAGCCCAAGTTTATGAGGAAGTAGTTTCTCAAATTATTGTGTGTATGGTGAGGGGCGAGAATTAGGTGATGTCAGTGGATTTTCTTTACCTCAAGGTAGTGAATGAATACTACCTCTAAAAATCTAGTACTTAAATGTTTGACCACTAAATTCAAATCTTTCTTTAAATAAAAGTTCTAGTTTTTGGTTTGACTACCATTTCTTTAATCAGTTTAGGTCATGATTCAATGGCTTATCCCCGAATACAATCTAAGACAGTGTCACGTGGTCCGTGGAGACCATTCCAGTCTCTGGCGCCTATCCCCAGCGACCCTCCTCTCCTCATCCACTCTCCCCCTCTGTCTGGGTTGGTGCCCACTCATGCCACAGTGGGAAGAAGCCTTCATGGGAGGGTTCCTTTCGGGGCGATAGAAATGTTCTATAACTAGACTGCAGTCGTGACTGTGCGACTCCGTAAATATATGAAAATTCATTGGAATGTATGCTTAAAGTGGGTGTGAAAAGGAACCTGTTTACCAAAAAAAAATAAAGTGAGGCCTTCAAGGGTGTGAAGTCCTTTGCCTCTGCCCTGTGCTCCGTTGGTGAATGCACATGTCTTTGTATTCATCTTCTCTGTGGAAATCACTATCTTTTGTTAGTTTAAGGGAGGAATTAGGAGTTGAAGGAATTGTGTGCCAGGTGCTGGCTCTGTAGGGACGAAGGGAACCCAGTCACATTCTCTTCTCCATCTTCCCTGCCAGGCACCCTGTCTGTGCGCAGTGCTCCCAGCGTTCTTCCAGCCCTTCCCAAACCCGCTGGCTCTCTGGGTTTTTGTTTTGAGGGCAGCAAGGACTGGCTGACAGAACACAGCCAGCAGTGTGGAATGGGAATGTATGGGTGTGGTTTATTAGAACAAAAAGGAAAACTCTCGCTTGTCGCTTGTCGGGAGGAGTTTTAGAAGAAGGACACTGTAGACATTTAAGTTTAGTGCAGTGGTGGCGAACCTATGGCACGCGTGCTGCAGCCAGCTGTTTGTTATCGCTGAAAGCTTGAAAAGGTTCACCATTACTGGTCTAGGGACTTTTATGCAATCTCTGACGAGAAAGGTGCAGGGGAACACCCAGGTAAGCAGCTGCCGCTGTTGCTGTGGTCAGACTTTGGGTGTCCCGAAAGCAGGCTGTATTATTTCTTTGTTCTTGGCATTCTACCCCATTTAGGCTTTTTCTAGTGCACTCGGGGACTTGTCCTTTGTCCTTTGCACTCTCATTTCCCGAGGCTTATCTTTAGCTCCTCTAGGTCCTGGCCTTTCGTTTACTCAGTTTACTCAATTTATTCAAGCCCTTTTACTCTACTTCTGCTTGTCTTTCCCTCTAGCTCCTGGTCTCACTACATAGTCATCAAAGTAATTTTTTTTAGAGACAAACCTGATTATGTCACCCAATTTTTGCATGAAACTTCCCAGGGGGCTTCTGTTGCCCACAGGCTCAGGTCTAGATGCTTCATTGTCTTCTTGCTTCCAGCTTGTCTCTTGCTGTTGTCCTACCTTTTTTACTTACTTGCAGTGCTTGCCTCATGAATGCTTTACCACTGAGCAAGTGCTCTACCACAGAGCCGAACCCCTAGCCTTGTCCTGCTTTTTAAATTCTCCAGCCAGAATGAATGAAGTCTCCCAAACATTGTCTTTGCCCGGGCTTGGAATCAACACCACTTCAACATTGAAGATGTTCGTGATTTGTTTCCCTCTTTAAATTAAAAAAATTAACATCATACATACATATATATGTATGTAACATTTAATTAAAGAATAAAAGTAGTGTTGGCACTATAGTTTTGTTCCTCAGAAGTCCCCCTCTTCTCCCTCCCCCCTCCCCCATCCAGTGGTCATTGGGATCCTGATCCTGCTTTTTCTTAGCAGTGCTGGGGATGGAACCCAGGGCCACAAGTGGGCTAGGCTAGTGCTCTGCCACCGAGCTACGTCCCCAGTCCAGTCTCCTGAATTTTATGCCAACCATTTCCTTCCTTTACAGTCTTACTGCATGTGGATTTCTCCTTAAACAGTGTTGTTTGGTTTTGTCTGTATTTGAATCTTGTACAGATAGAGGCACCACATGCATTTTTCTGCCTTCTCTGTTCAGTCTTATTTTGAGAGCCCTCAGGCTGATGGACACAGCTGCTCTGGGTCGTCACACTGCTGCATGTTCCAGTTCCCATTGTACAGATGTGCCCATGACCCATTCTGCCGACCTTCTCATACACATCTCTTGGTCCATTTGTAGGCATTTTCCCTAGGGTGTGGACCCGCTGGATCACAGGCTTGCCACCTTCAGCTTTACTAGGTCTTTACAGTTTTCTCGAGCAGTGGTCCTGATCGACACTCCAACCAACGGTGCCTGTCTTTGCCATGGAGCCTGCCCTTCCTGGGTCCTCCTAGCATGAGTAGTTCTTGTGCCACTTAGGAGTAAATGTTAAGACAGTGAATTGTAGGGCCGGGGATGTAGCTCAGTGGTGCTGCGCCTGCCTTGCAAGTGCAAGGTCCTGAGTTTGATCCCCAGTACCGCCAAAAAAGAAAGAAAAAAGAAAGTGAATTGTAGCCACTAAACTGGGATAATTTATCTTAAAACTCTTCCCTCTTAAAATTTTACTTTTTCCTTCTTTTCTATCTTGTAGAAAACTGGAAGTCCCTATAACCTTGCATACAAGTATAATTCTGAGTATTCAGCAATTTTCAACATGATACTTTGGATAATGATCGCATTGGCCTTGGCTGTGATTATCACCTCTTACAACATTTGGAATATGGATCCCGGCTACGACAGCATCATTTACAGGATGACAAACCAGAAGATTCGAATGGACTGAGCTTTCCTTATGTCAGACTTAGACAAGAGGTTTGGACATCAACTGTTTTATTAAAGTATATCTTTTGGTGTGGTTTAAAATAGATAGTACACTTTAAATTTATTTTAAAAACAGCAAATTTTGTTCTCTATTTTATGTGTGCCTATGATTTTTTTAGAGTAGAGTATTGATGTGAATTGAAATATGTGATATAGACTCCATAATATACTTGAGTATTATGATATAGCCATTTAATAACATGATTTCATTCCATTTCGTAAATCTAAAAACATGCACTGAAAGAAATGTAAAACACAGAATAGCTTGTATTATTTATGTTGGAAAAATGCACTGAATTTATTAGAGAAACTTATGAATGCTTAACTTGCTTGTATAGGACAAATGAAAATCCTATTTGGGCTGTTACATACTAAGAACTATTTGTAATTGTTTTAATTCATTGTAAATATCTCTGAAATGAGAGATGTTTTCTTAGAGCAGCCCTAAAATACTGGATGTGTTGATACAGTTGCTTAGTTTTGAACTGTGTCTGATTGACAGTGTGGCTGTTTTTAACTTCTGCTGCAAGTTTGGTGACCTGTGTGTCTAGTAAGAATATTTAAAATGCTATAGTGATTTAAGAAGAGACTGACTCCATGGCATGTAGATGCTTGTAATTAGATACGAAAAACAAATCTTAGGGGCACATCTCGAGGCATGAATCTAAAATATTTTTACTTCAGTAACTTTTCCCCCTGTGAAGTTACTGTGGTCTGTGGTACAACTTTATTCTGTAAAATATTAGGTGGAAATGGATGATTTGTACTTTTCTTCTGGAAGTGGACCAATGTCTATAAAGAGTCACAAATAAAATCAATGATAACAAATGTGTGTCATTTCAGTACTAAATCCATATTATAAAAACTTAAGTAGGCTTTTATATCATCAGAATTGGCTGTTTTATCATGGAAAATGGTTCCTGCTATTTTTTTACATTTGTTTTTTCTCATTGCCTCCTGAGATTTGGTACCAGTGTAAGGAAGGCATTTTAATTACCAATTCTTGTTCTTTAATTTAGGCTTAAATTTTTAATAAAAAAAACTTGGAAAAATGATTTTTGAAAGCAATAAAAAGATGAATAAACAACTAATTGGTTAGAATATGAAGGACTTTTTAAGGTAAAAGTTTAAGATTACCATTTTATTTCCTAAAAGACATGTTAGAATTTAAACTTCATGTTTATGTAGCAAAATCATTTTATGAGCATTGCAGCCCTTGCCCTAGGAACCCTCCTCAGGTTTAGTATTGGCTATTTCTGCTGCTTCTTAGGAAACATCATGAGATCATTTCTAAGTAACACTGAGTTTGACAGGTTAGAGAAGGAGTCTAGTCGTGTTTTCTTCCACTTACTATCATAAGGTGGTTTTCACAATCACATGTTAAAACTCCACATACCAGAGGAAATGTGTTTTTGTCATGCCAGTACAAATAATAGTGATACTCAACTTCACAGGGAAGAAAGTTGACCTTGTTCTACAATCACCTAAGTGTCCCCAACCCCAACTCTCTGCCAGATTTATGGGGATGAGGGTTTTTCACCTGCCTAGCCCCAAAACAGTCCCCACTGTGACCCCCATGGACTCCAACAGAGCCTACATATGGGAGCAGGACTCTAATGCTGTAGGATAGTTAGAATCCATTTTTCTTTCAGAAGTATCTTATGTAAACATTGCCATAAAAGTTAGATTGTTATGATTGAATATGAAGTAAACCAGTGCCTTTGTAACTTAAAACTGATGAGACTAAGTTCTAGGAGAAGAGAAAAAATTACATGACAGCACTAATCCTTACAGGGCAAGTGGCATCAGCACCCTTCTATCTATGTTAGGCAGAAAGCAATTAATTAAAATAAATGTTCTGCCAAGATTATTATACCTGTTGCTGATGATTTGCTCTTAAATTAAGTCTAATTTGTTCAGGAACATAAATCACCATGTCGAGATTATGTGAGGCAGGAAAGGCAGACTTAAGGCAGAATTGTTTGGCTGACACTGGAAGAGAAAACCCATCACTTCCCAGCAAATCCGTAGATTATTCTAGGTTCATAAGATATTTGAGATTCTGTATGTAGTAGATACTGCTTATGGCTTAATTGTATAGGAATATAGAACTGATTTTTATTTTCATAGGCTATTTCTTTTGAAGAAGTGATAATCCATTTTCATTAATACCAACCCATATAGAAGACAGAAGCCTCATTTTATTTATTTTTTTTTTTGAGACAAGATCTTACTATGTTGTCCAGGATGGCCCCAAACTCCTCAACTCAAGCTACCCTCCTGCCTCAGCATCCCATGGAGCTGGGACTACAGGCGCATGCTACAGTGCGTGCCAAGCATAAACTTCCTTATTTTTTTGAGATAGGGTCTTGCTGTATAGTCCAGGCTGGTCTCAAACTCAGGCCTGCCGTGTGCTGGGATGACAGGTGTGGTCCACTACGCCCAGTAGTAAATTTAGTTTTAATGGATGCTTAAACAGTTGCAGTGGAACCGTGCATTTAGATAAATCTTTCCTATCCTTGTTTTGACAGGATTGAATATGCAGCAGTTTCTTGGGAAAATAAAGAGTTAATTAGAGAAGGCCATTAGTAAGCAGCATCGATAGTCACACAGATGAGTTTAGTTCACTGCGTCCCCATTTACCAGCTGAAGAACCTTGGCCAATTCCCTTCGTCTCTTTGAATCAGAGGGGGTTTTTTTTCGGCGGGGCGGGGGGGGGGTTGGTGTTGTTTTTTGGCAATGCTGGAACTTGAACTCAAGGCCTTGCTCTTGCTAGGCAAGTGCTGTACCACTGAGCTACACCTGTGGTCTTTTTTTTAACATTTTTATTTTGAGACAAGATCTTGCTAAGTTGCCCAGGCTGATCTGGAACTTGTGGTCCTCCTGCTTCAGCCTCCCAAGTTGCTGGGATTAAGGTATGCACCACTATGCCGGACTAAATTTTTAATCTATAGGATGGGAATGGTAACAACCCAGGTTTGTGAAAATTAGCACTCAGTGGGAAGAACAAATTCTAAGGTTTGCAAATGCTTAACAAACTATAGTAACAGTATTAAGTTCTAGGACTCTGCTTGGACCGAGCACTGGGTGGCTGATGTGTACTGCCCAATGTCCTGCTTGCAAGCCTTAGGCACACGCTTCTGTCAAGTTTTATCGACTGTCCTGCCGATGACTGAGCTGGGGGCCAACCCACAGCGCACATCAGGTCTAGTTATTACGTCTCCTTAGTTTCCTTTCATCTGGGACAGGTGAGTGAGTTAACAGCCTTGGCCACCTACTTTGTAGACTCTGCCTCACTCTGGGTTTGGTGCTTGCTTGTGCTTCACATCGGGCTGTGAATTTCAGGAAAGAACAGCAGCACCTCACTGGGGGCCACTCATCTCACCACTTCCTTCTCAGGAGGCGGAGGCAGAGGCAGAGATATCAGCGCATCTCATTTGTGGTGCCAGTGACTCTGGTGGAGCTGGTGTCTGCCAGTTTCCTCTCTAAAGTTACTGTTTTTTTCCTTTATTATCAGACACTTTAAGACTGTTTCTTTTTTTTTCTTTCTTTCTCAGTATTGGGAATCAAACTCAGGACCTTGTGCTTGCTAGGCAGGTTCGGTGCCACTGAGCTACATCCCCCGCCCCCTAAGTCTATGTTTCTATCCCATTTTGTATCATACTTTCACCCATTCATTTCAGCATCCACTGATGATTACTGCCTGAAACAATCATTATTGTGCATGGATTTGCTAAATGATAATTTTCCATTTCTATCACTATTAATTGCAATTTTGTAAACAACAGCTTTCTCCCCAGTGAATTTATGTATATTAGCATGCACTCATGGGTATTTATTTTAGCCTTTGCATTAGAATCTGTCACTCTCATTGATTTTGTTGCTCAGGTGACCCAGATTCGGCCACTAGGGGCCCCGTTAAGTTGGACCCCTGTATCCTTTTGACATATCCCATGATTTTTTGAGTCCTTCTTTGCTTCCTGGCACCACATATTTTCCACATTGAAGGTTCAAATTAACCAGGAGCATGCCTTTCTGTGATGGGGAGAAAGACTTAGGAAAGAAAAAATGCTATCAGCTGGAATAAACATATATGGGATGAAGTGAGGAAGGAATTAGGAATAGATCTTCCTGGTTTTGTTGCTTCAAAAGATAAGGTCATAATTAGATTTTAGGGCTGCTTCTGCCTACTACTCCTTCCATGGTCCGTCTGCCTTCAGCTAGCACCTCAACCAACTCTCTCAGTGGCGAATCCCCTCACTCCCTGAAGACAGAAAGGAGCTTCTACTAACTTACCAGTGGAGCGGGTTGGGCAGACTCAGGGCAGACTGGTACCGGTCTGTAGGAAATGCAGCAATTGAGATCAGCGGTGAAAAATTGTCATAGCAACTGACATCCCATGATATAAAAATATACCAGCAGATGCAGATGGTTGAACCCAGTGCTGACCCACTTGGGGCTGTAAACTTGCACAGGCCTCACAGGGGAACAGCCTACAGCCCGAAGGCATACACACCACCACCAGGGCGCACACAGAAATAGGTTAGTTCACCAACTGCTGCCCGGAAGTGTATCAAATTAATATTTAACTCTTAACTTTTACAACAGAAATTCTTGGAAATGGATGAAGTTTTGAAGACATTTTGGGAATAAGTCATCTTTTACTTTTGTTTTGGATGAAAATAAATATCCTACCAGGTGTGGTGCACGCCTGTAATCCCAGCACTCAGGAGGCTGAGACAAGAGGATTGCCCCAAGTTCTAGGCCAGCCTGAGGTACATAGCAAGACCCTGTATCAAAAAAGAAAGAAAGAGAAAATAAATATCCTGAGCTTGGTGAATTACTTTAAAATAGCTCTTTCATTCCTATCAACATACGTCTATGAGCCTAGTTTTTCTACTATAAATGTTAAGACAAAACAAAAATATTTCAGCTATGTATCATCCTCTGCATGTAATTACTGTCAACAACCCATCCTAAGATAGGTTAACAAGCAACCAGTCTTATTTGTCACATGAAAAACTTTATTGATACACACAATATTTGTTCAAAGTGTGTATACAGGCCGGGAATTTAATATAGGGAAATTGCCTTGATTTATAATTATATAGTTGTATTTGTGGAATCACGAAGTTATGTGCAATGATTATCTTTTGGGGGGGGTTGTTGTTGTTGTTGAGACAAGGTCTCACTATAGTTCGGTCTGGCCTTGAACTCACTATGTAGCCCAGGCTGGCCTCAAACTCTCAGCAATCCTCCTGCCTCAGTCTCCCGAGTGCTGGGATTACAGGTGTGTGCCACCATGTCCAACTTGCATAATGATTATCTTAATTGCCTATATTCACTCTCAAAGACAATTTTCCTTGTGTTTCTTTTGATTATTTAAATTTTTAATCTTTCAAATATAAACATTGGGCTTGTATTTTTATGTCGTTTTTAAGAATGATGGATGTAGAAAACAACTTCCTACTCTGAAACATTAACAGACATAAAGCTAGATTTGACAAGTGAAAAGACGTATATCAGGGTTCTCCAGAGAAAACACACACACACACACACACACACGTATGCACGCACAGGCATTTTAAGAAGTTAGCTCACGTGGTGGTTGAGGCAGGTCAACAAACTGGAAACTCAGGCTCTATTTCTATGTTAGTCTTGGGACAGAATTCCTTAAAACAACAACCACCACAACTGGAGGTGCAGCTCAGTGGTAGAGTAGTGCCTGCCTTGCATGAGGATGGCCCTGGGTTCCATCCCCAGTACTGCAAAACAAAACAAAAAGCAAGAGTCATTGGATTAAGGGCCCACCCTAGCCCAGCATGACCTCATCTGAACTAATTATGCCTGCAACAACTGTTTTGAAATAAGGTTACACTCTGAGGTTGAGGAATGGTTTAGAACAACAACATGTCTTTTTGGGTAACAGGATTCAACCAAAAAATATAAATGTGTCAGTTTTCCCCAAGTTGTTAACAAATTTAATGCACTCCAAATGAAAAATAAAAACATTTTAATGGGACCAGATGAGTTGATTCTAAAGTTTATATGAAAAACTAAGAAAACACTGAAAAGTTACAACGGTAAACTAGCTCTACCAGGTATTAAAGCATATTAGAAAATGTCTGATTAAAACAGTATACAAACCTATGGGGTAGGAACAATAATATGGAACTTAGCATATGATGACGGTAACATCTCCAATCACTGAGCAAAGATGAACTTTTTATTTGGGGGTTTTTTTTGGTACCGGGGATCAAACTCAGGACCTTGTGTTTGTGAGGCAGGCAGCAGAACCACTGATCTAAATCCCCGGCCCTGGACTTTTTAATAAATGATGGTAGCGAAACAGAATACCCACTTGGGAAAAGATCAAACTAGATCCATACCTCCCAGCACACACAAGAATAAACTCTAAATGGATTAGAGATCTAAATTTTGAAAGGGCCACGATACAGGTACCAGAAGAAAAAGAATTTTCTCATAGCTGGAGTGTAGAAACAGCATTTCTAACGATTCAAAATCCAGATGCCATAGGGAACCAGGAGATGGAGGGAGGTGGGAGGGGGAGAAGACCCGAAAGGAATTAAAATGTGTTATATACAGGCACCAGCTTCCCAGGATGAAGGTAATCATTATGTAATGCCAACATGTACCAATAAAAATATAAATTCAGATGCAATAAAATAAAATGTTGATAAATTTGACGATCTAATATTTTAAATTTTTTATTATAACTTTATTGAGGCATTTTTATATAAGTTACTTATTTCAAGAGTATAACACAATGTTTTGGTAAATTTACCAAGTTGTGCAGTATCACTATAAAATTCCTTTAGAGCATTTTTATCATCCCAATAACATCCCTTATGCAAATTTTTCTTTCTTTCTTTCTTTCTTTCTTTCTTTCTTTCTTTCTTTCTTTCTTTCTTTTTTCTTGTACTGAGGATTGAACTCAGGGACTTGGTGCTGAGCTATAAAATGCTGCTGTATTTGTGTATAAAGTTCTGTATGGACACATGGTTTTATTTCTCTTGAGTGTATACTCAGGAGTGGAATTGTTGGATCATATAACCCTATTTTTTTTTTCCAGTACTGGGGATTGAACTCAGGATCTTGCACTTATAATCCTATATTTATTTATTTATTGGTATCTGGACTGTGTGCTTACCAGGCAGCCATGGTGACACTGAGCTACATCCCCAGCCCTATAACCCTATGTTTAATCTCTATGTTTAGCCTCCTTTTTTGAGTCTCAATAAGTCAATAATTAATTCCATTTCTTACTCTGACCCTTGCCCAGGTAACCACTCTTTGCCTCTACAGATTTACCTTAAATGAAATAGTGGTCTCCTGTGTCTGGTTTCTTTCGGTGAACAGGATTTTTGGGTTCACTGATGTCACAGATGTGCCAGCAACTCATTCCCTTTTATTGTTCAGTAACATCCCTTGTATAGATATACCACATTTTGCTTATTCATTCGCAATGTGGGGCTCTTATAACATTAGTCAATGATGCTAAAAATGCCTTTAAGCCAAGAATAGTGGTGCATGCCTACAGGAGGCTGAGGCAGAAGGATCCCTGTGAGCTCGAGGCCAGCCTGGGCTACAGAGTGAGACCCTGTCTCAAAAAACAAAAATGTAAAATAAATAAAAATGACTTTAAAGAGACAAAAACCAAATGGCAAACTAGAATAAAATAATTGCAACATACATCACAGATGTATGAGAGGAAAAATTTGCAGATAAAATTTGAGAGGAAAAAGTTCAAAATTTTTAAATGAGCCAAAGATGTAAACACCCAATTCACTTTAAAAGATATCAAAATTGCCCTTAAATATATGAAAAGATGCTCAAATTCACTCTGAATAAGAGTGCAAATTAAGAGAACACTTACAATGGCTCTAATGAAATTAACAAGTATTGGTGAAGACAGAGAGAAAGTGGGACCCTCCTGCGTTGCTGGTGGGGAATGTAAAACAGTGCAGTACTGTGAAACACACTTTGGCGGCTCCTCAAAGATTAAATGTAGGGTTGTCATATGCTCCAACGATTCCACTCCTAAGTATACACTCAGAAGAGAGAAAACCATGTGTCCATCCCAGCACTTGGGAGGCTGAGGCAGGAAGATCACTCCAAGTTCAGTGCCAACCTGGGCTACATAGTTCAAAGACAACCTGCACTACAAAGTGAGACCCTGTCTCAAAAAATAAATAAACGTGTCTGAACAAAAATTTGTACACAAATGTTCACAGCAGCATTATTCCTGACAGCCAAAAGTGGACACAGCCTAAATGTCCATGGACTGGTGACAGACAGATGTGCAGCTTCACACCCTGGGCTGCTTTGTTGCTGGAGAGGAGCAGGGGAGGCACTGGCACACGCGGGGACATGGGTGAGCCTTGCACCGCCACACCAAGTGGAAGAGGCCGGGCACAAAGGGCACATGGTGCATAGTGCTATTTCCACACAATGTCCAGAACAGGCCACTCGAGTCAGAACACAGCTGAGAGGCCACCGAGTGCTGCCGGGGGTGGGGGGTGGGGAAGCCACGGAAAGTGACCACTCATGAGCAGGAACTTTCTTTTGGGGGTGATGAAAATGTTCTAAAATTGATTATAGTGATGGCTGCATGACTGGATATACTAAAGTCCCCTGACTTGTACACTTCCAGTGTGTGAACTGTATGTGAGCTACACCTTGATACAGCTGGTATAAAAGCCACACCCTTTTCTTAGCCATTTTATAGCTTGGCAATATACTTTGTTGAGAAGGCTGTGGGGTGGTGACACACGTGGACCCCGTGGACAGGCAAATGTGGCAATATAGAACAAGACCGAGTCTGTATTTACTCCTTATCCCAGCAATACCAGCTTCAGGACTTTACTCTTAAAATTCCCCTATAACAACAAGAAAATGGCTATATACAAGGGTATTAAGCATTACTTGTACTTGCAAAAATAGTAGAAATGACCTAAGTGACCAAATAAAAGATCCTTGTTAAATAAACCATGATACATCCACACAGTGACCACTATGTAGCTGTTAAAAAAAGAATAAGGAAGATCCCTGTGAGGCATCCCTATGGGTGATACAGAGTAGTTTCCAGGATATTTTTTTTGGTTTTTGAAACAGGGTGTCACTATGTAATCCCCAGGCTGGCCTTGAACTCACAACCCTCCTGCTTCAGCCTCCTCAGTGCTGGAATTATAGGCGTGCACCAAGCCCAGTACCAGGATATACTGTCATGTGAGAAAAGAAAAATTAAAAAATATTATATCCTGTTAGCTTCTGTGTGAGAAAGGGGAAGTAAGGAAACATGCATATAGCTCCTTATTTTTTGTGAAAAGCAACACAGGAAGTAAAAAACAGACAACAGTGAAGTTAGTTCCTATAAGGTGTGAGGGTGCACAGAATGATACTGGCAAAGGAAGAAATGGCACTTATTTGTGCAGTTAATGCCAAAAGGTCAGAGAAGACAGCTTCAAGGAGCTTTTGCTTTCCAAACTTGGGCCAACCTGAGCATCCAAATTCACAGGGCAGAGAAGTTTTGGGGGTGGGGAGTGGGGTACTGGGCATCGAACCCAGGACCTCTGCACTGAACTACATCCCCAACCTGTTTTTTTTTTTTTTTTTGAGACTAAGTCACTAAGTTACTCCAGCTGGGCTCAAACTTGCAATCTTCCTGCCTCAGCCGCCCAGAGTGCTGGGATTAGAGGCATGCACTACCACACCGGCTTAAGACAGTGAAAGATTATGACAGAGTGAATAAAGTATGAATCCATGAGGCCGTATTGATAATAAATAGGTCCAGGGCCAGGGATTTAGCTCAGTGGCGCTGCACCTGCCTCACAAGCACAAAGTCCTGAGTTTGATCCCTGGTACTAGGGGGAAAAAAAAGAAAAAGAAAATAAAGAAAGAAATCAATAGATCCTGTCTAATGCTGACTGATGTATGTGTTAGAGTTGGACACTGTCCCTTTCAACTCCTCACAGTAAGTAGTGACTGGGACTAGAGTCACTGCATGGGAGAGAAAGCCTGATGAGGAGGTGTTCCGTCCCCACGCGTCTTCCTACCACTGCTGTCAGCTGCACCAGGCTGAGTGGACACGCACAGGTGGGAAGTGGGCAGTCTGCTGGCTGGTGAGGAAGCATTCATCCTGACGAGGGTGGAGAGGTGTGCGTGGGAAGGACGAGGCTGGCTTCTGCAGTGTTCGCCTGCGACCTAAACTGAATGGGGAGGAGCCCACAGGCAAACCCTGAGTGAGGGACGTTCTGTAAAACAACTGACCTCTACTCTCACCAAAACGTCCACGTTGTGTGAAACGGACAGACCGAGGGGCTGTCCCACACCCCAGGGAACTGCCGCTAAATGCCCCGAACCAGACCGAAATGGGGCGTGGACTGAAAGAAAACGCCACCAAGGACACGATTGGGGCAGCTGATAAAATGGGAACATTGACTAGAGATGAAGAGTTGTATCAGTCTCCCGTTTCCTAAGCCCATGACTACTGGGTTACATCACAGCAGACCTCTGCTCCTAGGAAGTGTAACAGAGTGAAGCAGCATGACATCTGCAACCTGCTCTCAAAGGTTTAGGGACAAGAAATAGCAACGTGCATTCGAGATGTGTGTGCATGCATGTGTGTGTGTGTGTGTGTGTTTGTGGTGTACACTTAGATACACACACATATACATCAGTAAAGGGAATGAGAAAACAAACATGGCAGTGTTTAAAATGGGTGTCACAGCTGGCTCCATGTCAGCTTAGTTAAGCTGGGACCATGTTTCCCAGAATCCTTGCCGGGGTGGGAGCTGCTCAGTGGTCCGTAGGAGGCTTCCTGCATGGAGGTGAAGTTGGGCAGCAGAGGTCAGGCGCTCTGGTCACTCCTCCGCTGAGTCCAGCTCTTCTTCCCTCTGTGACTCTCAGTGACGGACACTGCCCTGCCTGGCTCTTCCTGTTGACTGATGGCTTCCTCCCCTGGTCCTCCAAGTCCTGAGCCAGTTCAGACCCTGTCACCTCTCTGGCTCCCTCCCTGGCCCTGGCCCATATGATCCCTGGAACGAACACTTGTTGCCTGGCAGGAGCGGGCACTGGTATGTGAGTAAAGGCTGTGTAACAGTTCTCCATATTATTCTTACAGTTTCTTTGAGAATATGAAATATTTTCAAACAAAAGTTGTAGGGTTGGGGACAAAGCTCGATGACGGAGCACTTGCTTAGCATAGATGAGGACCTGGGTTCCATCCTCAGCATCATCCAAAAGAGATTTTTAAAAGTCAAAATTCTGTGGTTTTACCTATTTTTCGAAAATTCAAAATACTGGATGATCTTCTCATCGAAAGGCTGACCAAAGTTTTAATTTCTGGTGCAAAGATCAGGTATTAGGAGTAGGCACTAATCTATCTACTAGGAATGTGAAAGGTGGCAGAATACACCACCCCAAAATGTGCCACTTTGACATAACAATTACTTCAAGCTCAAGGCACTTGACAAATAGAAGATGCAAGCCAGGTGTGGTGGCACATGCCTATAATCCCAGCTACTCAGGAGGCTGAAGCAGGAGGGCCGAAAAAGGTCAGCCTGGGCAACTTACCGAGATTCTGTCTCAAAATAAAAAATAAAAAAGGCTGCGGATGTATCTCAGTGGTAGAGAGCTCCTAGATTCAATCTGCTGTGCCACAGGAAAAACCCCTAGCATATGCAAGAAAGGCCTTTTCATCTTTCCCTTTTCTCCCTGAAATCAGCAGATAAAAGCTCCCAGGTGAAAGATATCCTCCCTGTACCAGGAGAAAGAACATTTTTCCGATGACAGTCACAGCTGAGAGAATCCTGCACACACAGGCCTTGTGGGAATAATTCTTACTGCCCTTTACTCTCCCCATATAATTTAGTTATCTTTCCGTGATGTCCTCATCTGTTCTTTGGATCTTCATTTCCTTATGAAGACACCAAAGTCATGAGAATTTTTGTTTGTTTTTTGAGACAGAGTCTTGCTTTGTCGTTCAGGCTGGTCTTGAGCTCACTCTATAACCCAGGCTGGCCTTGAACTCATGGTGATTCTGTCTCAGCCTCCAGCTGTGAATCTTAATCTGCATAGTTTTTCTCCTGTTAATCTTAGATTAAGTCTCTGGCCCAGCTGGGGCATCTGGGGAGAGGTGAAGTTGGTCCTCCCCTACAGCAGGATCCCCGAGGAGGCCTGGGAGTGGGTGACTGCTGGGAAACAAGGCTGGAGGAAGCTGGGGGGGCGGGGTGCAAAACAACCTACTCCCATTGGCCAATTCACTGCATGACAGACCCAGACCAGCTGGCAACTTGAGGAGAATTTTTTAGCTGGACCAATTGAGGACGACACACAGCACTAATGTCCCCATTCCCCTGGAAGACGGAGAAGCACCAGCCTCCAGCTGCTGTAGTCACAGGAGAACAACAGTGAAGAATGCGGAAGATTAGAATCAGGGCCACAGATGGCTCCAAGATTACGGTCAGCAGTGCCTGAAAATAGCAGCTCCGGCACTTCCGCCTATTGTTTTATTCATCAGGCTTCTCTGGAGCCGCAATGCTATTTATTCCCCTTGGTAGAACTGAAGAGCAAATATTACAAGGAAATCAGCACAGGATATGGCAAAACAAATAAATAAAAGTTTCATAAAATACTCACAGCCTCGGTGTTCCATTTGCACAGTCATAATTCAGGAACACTTAGCTGTTTCTGTAAATGCTGGCCATCATTCCAGGGCAAATTTAACAAAATACATTTCTGATTTTTATTGCTTTAAATCATTAGACAGAAAAATCGTTAAAGAAGTGAAATGCTGCTATCACTAGAGTAATACTTGATTCGGGTAAGAATCATCAATGGATGTAAAAACAACTAGGTTAAATATTTGATGAGGAATAGATATCTACATAATCTCAAAGTATCTCTCTGCAAATTACTTATTAACTGGACAGGGGAAAACCCTGACTACAGTGGAGAAATGTGGCCAACACTAGCTTCACATCACTGATAGCCAGACGAATGGCCATCACGCTTCCCATGTGGGCCCAGGGCTGCCACCTTGCTTCCATGGTGACCCTGCCCAAAATGAGAGTCCTCGGGTAGACAGCTTAGTCCACTGGGATGCTATAATAAAGCACCTTGGATTGGGCCTTTATAAATAAGAGGAATATAGTTCTCACAGTCCTGGAGGCTGGGAGGCCTCAAATCAAGGCAGCAGCAGATTCCATGTCTGGTGAGGTCTCTCTACACCCAAGGTGGCGCTTTCCTGCTGTGTCCTCACATGGCAGGAGTGACAGAAAGTTCACAAAGGGTCTCCAGTGTGCCCTTGGACCTTTCTTCCCACCTTTCTATAAGGGGCCAATCACATTCACAAGGGCAGAGCTGTCATGAATTAATCACTCCCCAAAGACCCCACCTCCTAAACTGTCACTTTGGGGGTAGTGTCCAGCATATGAAATTGGGGGGCCGCATGCACATTCAGACCATGAAGTAGGCACGAGGAAACACCAAGTGAACCCCCACTGAGGGTCATTCCAGCAAACTGCAGCTTGTTCTTCTAAAATGCCAAGTCATTGTTATGGAAATCTTGGAAAGAAATACACAGAGACACAGAATTCGGATAAAATAATAAAATTTCTTCTCACGAGCGGGCGGGAATGCCAGAAACCAGTCTGGTCAGTATCCGCGAGCCCTTTCTTCAGCGTTTCCCTTTTTATATCCTTTTTAGCCATTATCTCATCCCTAGTGGTCTTTGATGTGTAAATACAATTCCAGTTCCTATTTACAAGTCACAGATACAAGATAGGCACATATACATTGTAAATTCACCCTGGCAGGGTAACTTCCTTAGGTTAATGAAATTACTGGTTAAAGAGTCAGATAATCGTCACCTTAAACAAGGAGTTACAGGAAAAGCAAATCTTAAAAGAACACATTACTTATTTTGCTTCTACAACTACCTTAATATTCAATCTATTAAGTTATCTAAAACTTTTCTGTATCATCATGAATCAAACACAGGAAGAAGTGTTGTTCTAGATTAAAGGAGACTGAAGAGACATTACATTAAATGCCACATGTAATCCTGGTCCGGATCTTGAAGTAGAAACACAAAATGATTTTTGTTTTTGGGACAGCTGGCAAACTTTGAGTACAAACTGTAAAGTATTATAAAGTATTCTATCAATGCTAAATGCCTTGGTTTTGATTATCATGGTCATGTAAAGTCTGAATGTCTATATGCTTAGGAAATGCACATTGAAGTTTTCCTTTTTTTCCATCCTGAAATGGAGTCTTACTCTTGCCCATGCTAGTCTCAAACTCCTAGGCTCAAGTGATCCTCCTGCCTCAGCCTCCTGAGTAGCCAGGACTACAGGTGTGTGTGCCCACTCCATCTCACACTGAAGTTCTTAAGACACACTTAGGGGTAGAGAGAAGATAAAATGAATGTAGCAAAATACAAATGTTGGTGAATCTAGGTAAAAGGCATATGAGAAGGGTTTTTTGAGGGAGGACATTTCTTGCTTTGTTATTATACTTTTAGACTATTCTAACTTTTACAAGAGTTTGAAATGATTTCAGAAGAAAAAGTGTAAAAGAACAACTAAAAAGCACTCTGGTCCGCTGTACCAGAACTCGCCAAAGAGTCGTGTAGGCCCAGGGTCATTCAGGTCAAGCGGATTGCATAGGGCTCATGGCTGAGAACCCAGGGCAGAAGAAATCGGACCACGGAGCACTTTCAAGACTGAGAAAACACAGGGACCTATCTTTGCGTTTGTTCTCTGTCATTTTCCCTCTAAGGGGCGCTGGCGAACTTACCAGCCATGCTCCTAATTGAGGGCCTCTCGGGCCAGTCACGCAGCAGCCCTCACAATTCATGCTCGGGAGGCACAAAGAGTAGAAATGCTCCTTCTGGTAATAAAAATGCAAGAGAAATTGTGTTTAAAATAACGATAAACCTGTAGCTGTTCAGTCTCATCAATTAAAATGCAGTGAAATGGGCCAGGCATGGTGGCACACAAGCATTCTTCGAGCCTGAGGCAGGAGGATCACAAATTCTGAGCCCAGCCTAGGCAATTTAAGTGAGACCCTGTCTCAAAATAAAAAATCAAAAGGGGCTGGGGAGGTAGCATAGTGCAAAGACCCTGGGTTCGATCTCCAGTACTGGAAAAAAAAAAAACAATCAGATGAACAAGCACCCCAGTGCAACGTATGGCAGGGCATCTACCTGTGGGTTGGGATAATCACAGGCCGGCAGTACTGATGTTCCCTAATCTTAAAACGTTGTCAGACATGTCAAATTTTCTACAGGTTTCTGTTTGTTTCTTTGTTTTCCTTTTGGTCTTTTGAGACAAGGTCTCACTATGTAGTCCAGGTTGGGCCTAAACTTGCTTTGTAGCCCAGGCTGGCCTTGAATTCATGATCTTCCTGCCTCAGCCTCCTGAGTACTGGGATTACAGGCATATACTATTACATCCAGCTCCATACTTGTGCTCATTCCTAGCCCTGTATCTTTCTCAGTCCATCCTGGTGACCCTCTTACTGTCTCTCTCTAACTGCTGGTCAGGTTCCATTACCGAGTCTTACCTTCCATTTCTAGTGTAGGTGTGGTCCACTCATTACCACTACCACAATCAATGAATATCCACACCTGTAATCCCAGCACTCGGGAGGGTGAGGTAAGGAGATCCCAAATTCAATTTAGCAAGATCTTGTTTCAAAATAAAAAATTAAATTAAATTTAAAAAGGGCAAGGGATGTAGCTTAGTGCAAAAGCCCTGGGTTCAGTCTCCAATACTACTGAAAAAATTTTTTTAGATTTGGTTTGTTTTGTTTTTTGAGACAGGGTCTTAACATGTAGTTCAGGCTGGTCTTAAACTTGCAGCCCAGGCTGGCCTTGAATTCACCGTGATTCTCCTGCCTCAGCCTTCTGAGTACTGGGATTATAGATGTGTACCACCACACCAGCAAAAAAAATTTATTAAACCTACCAGGAGCTGGGTGTAGTGGCACATGCCTGTGATCCCAGGACTCGGGAGGCTGAGGCAGGAAGATCCCTGTGAGTTTGAAGCCAGCCTGGGCTATACAGTGAGTTCAAGACCAGCCTGAACTACATAATGAAACCCTGTCTCAACAAAACAACAAAAAAAGACAGACTGTTTGTGATAACTTACACATATCCTTAGTTCCATCCCCATCACTGAGATACAATCCCTCACACAACTTAAAGGAGACCTGGATGTGGTGGCACATGCCTGTATTCCCAGCACCCAGGAGTCTGAGGCAGGAAGACTGCCAAAAGTTGGAGACCATTCTAAATTACCGTGCCACAAAAAAATATGCTTAAAGGAGGAGAGGTTTATTTTGGCTCACATTTTTAGCCCATTATTTGGTCAGGTCCCAGGCAGGAAAGGCTTGGTAGAAGGGGCGGGGGGAGGAAAGCTACTCATGTCAAGGCAGCCAGGAAGCAGCAAGCCAAGGGAGGAGCCAGAATGTAACGGAGATACCGCCTTCCAGGCCACGCCCCCAGCGACCCCCACCCCCAAGCCTGGCCTCCTAGCAACTCATTTAGCTATAAACTAATCAGCGCACTAATCCACCAATGAGTACAGCACCCCTGATCCAGTCACCTCCTGGAGCCCCACCTCTGACACAGGAGGCTTGGGCGGGGGCGGCTGGAAACAAACTATGACACATCCCACGTACTTCAAATCATCTCCACACCACACATAATACCTGATGCGATGTAAAGGCTGTGTGAATAGTTGCTAAACTGTATTGTTCAGGGAATAATAACAAGAAAGAAAAATGTCTGTACATGCTCAGTACAGATGAAATTTTTTCCCATTTTCAATCAGTTGGGTAACTCCAGATGCAGAACTCATGCAGATGGTAGGCAACTGTATGCACCCCAACATCTGTCAGCACCTACCAGACAGTCATTTCCACACCGAGCGCACCCCTATTTGCCTAGCTGGAAATGCCCTTTGGGATAGGCAGGACTTGTCATGGTGCATATAGACCACATCCAGTCAACTCGTGACAAAGTCTGTGGGCAGAGGCAGTGTTTCTTTCCTAGGTCATTGATGTTTTGGGAGGAAGTGCTGGGGACAGACTCAGGGTCTCAAGCAAGCTAAGCATGCGCTCTACCACTAAGCCACAGCCCAGCCCCGAAAGAAATACAGCTGGTCATTCCTTCTCTGGCCTAAAGGAACTCATAACACAGAACAACAAACACACACCAGAAGTCACAGGGATTTGTGCAGAAGCTTGACTTGAGAAATAGGAAACCTTGATCCTGTTTTCTCAGGAATTCGCTGGGTCACCATGGCAAATGTGACACTCTCCCAAGGCCTCACACCTGCTTTGTAAAGTGAGCGGGCTGGGCTGGATGATAATATGACCACAGCTACAATTCACTGAGCACCTGCTGTGTAGCAGGCCCCACACAAAGCACTTGCTGCGGACGAACACACTGGAACCTCCTGACATGGCTGTGTGGTTGCCACCACTGGCGTCTTTCTTTCACTTCTACTTCTATAATTAGATGTTTTCAAGTAATATGGTGGATTGTACTTTCCAAAGGTGGCTACAATGATATTTTTCATCTCAACCTGGCCTGGTAGCACACACCTGTAATCCCAGCACTTGGGAGGCTGAGGCAGGAAGATCATCACAAGTTTGAGGCTAACCTGGGCTACACAGTCAGTTCAGGGCCACACTGAACTACAAAGTGAAATCCAGTCTCAAAAAAATGAGAACAATATTTTGCATCTTGTATGCTCTTCTTTGTCTTTGACACATCTGACTTTGAGAGGTGAGTCTATGTCTGCTTCCACTGAATTTGGGTAGCCTGATGACTATAGAGAAAGTGAAATGCATGACTTCTGAGTCTGGGTCCATAAAAACCTATATAGCTTAGCCCAGTGTGGTGGCTCACACCTGTAATCCCAGCTACTTAGGAGCCTGAGGCCAATATTAACAAAAGTGATATACAGGTCTATTTCAATACCTACATAAATACCAACAACATTCTTCACAAAACTAGAAAAAACAATCTTTTTTTTTTTTGGTACTGGGGATGAACTCAGGACCTTGTGCTTTCGAGGCAGGCGACGGAACCACTGAGCTAAATTCCCGGCCCTAGAAAAAACAATCTTAAAATTCATATAGAACCAGAAGAGACCTAGAATAGCCAAGCAATCTTTTTTTTTGTAGCAGAAATTGAACTCAGGACCTTATGCTTTCGAGACTGGCATAGGCAAGCAATCTTGAGCAAAAAAAAGCAAAGCAGGAGGCATCACAATCCCAATTTCAAGTTATACTACAAAGCTATAGTAACAAAAACAGCATAGTACTAGCATAAAAACAGACATGTAGGGCCGGGGATTTAGCTCAGTGGTAAAGGCTGGGGGTATAGCTCAGTGGTAAAGCCCTTGCCTAGCATGTACAAGCTCCTGGGTTCTATCCCCAGCACCACAAAAACTACAAAATAGCATATATTAGTTTCCTTTGCTGGACAAAGAATTATCACAAACCTTGTGGCTTAAATCAATGGACCATTTGTTGGTCCATTATTCTATAGGTCAGAATTCTGGGCACAGTATGGTTGAGTTCTCAGAGTCTCACAAGGCTGAAATGAAGGTGTTAACCAGATTGACTTCTTGGAGACTCGGGAAAAGCTACTTCCAAGTTCATTCATGTTATTAGCAGAATTCAGTTCTTTATGTTTTGGGGATTTTTTGGTTTTTGTTTTTGTTGTTTTGTAGTACTGGGGATTGAACTCAGGACCTTGTGCTTGTGAGCCAGGCATGGCACCACTGAGGTAAATCCCCGTCAGTTCTTTATGGTTTTAAAACTGAGGTCACTGTTTCCTCATTGGCTGTCAGATGGGGGCAGCCTGCATTCCTTATCATGTGGCTACCTCCACCTTCCAAACCAGCTGTGAAGAATATCTCTCATGTCAAATCCATCTCATGCTTCCAATCTCCGACTTCCTCTGTCTCTGACCTCTAGACTCAGATTTAAATGGCTTGTGTAAGTAGGTCAGGTCCATGTGAATGATCTCCCTATAGTAAGGTCAGCCAATTTGAGACCTCAATTACACCTGTAAAGTACCTTTTGTCATGATGGCCATAGATTCCACTCACACTCAAGGGAAGATTATACTCAAGGGTATTACGGTTTATCTCTAGATGTGTTCCCAAAGTCTCATGAGCTCATAGGTGGGGCTTTTGGGAGTAATGGGATCATGGGCTTGTGATACTAGATTAGTCTGCTGATTAGTTTAGCATAGTTCTGGGTGTGGATGGTGGATTTACTGAAGAGGAAAGACCCACCCTGGGTGTGGATGGCACCAACCCATAGGCTTGTAGCCTGGATGAAATAAACAGGGAAAGTAGAAGGAAGTTGCTCTGCTTCCTGCCTGCCACGCCATGGACTGTTTCTCCTCTACCATGTTACCCTGCCTTGGACCCAGCCTGACTATGGGCTGAAACCTCTACAAACTGTGAGCTAAAATAAACTTTTCTCCTTTATCTTGTGGGTGTTAGATATTTTGTCCCAGCAAAGAGAAAGTAACTAAACCACTGGGGTCATCTTAGAATTCTACTGACCACACAGTTTCTGCTTGGTTCTTTTGTATGTTTGATCTTGAAGCTCACCCACTATGCTGTGAGGAAGCCCGTGCAGCCTGTGGAGTGGCCCATGTGGGTCAAAACTCCCCACCAACAACCAGCATCAACCAGCCAGCCATACAAGGGAGCATTTTGAAAATGGATCTTCCAGTCCCAAGCTGAGCAACCCTGCTGGTGATACACGGAGCAGACGAGGTGGCCCCACTAAGTTCTGCCCAACTTGCAAATTTCTGAGTAAAATCGCGGATTGTTGTTCTACGCCACAAAGTTTTGGGGTGATTTGTTACACAGCCATAGGTAATCAAAACCAAGTAGGGAAAGGTGCAGAGCCAGCCTCCGGGTGCCGGGGCTCAAACTGGGTGCAGGCATGGCCCGGCTCCAGTCTCCCGCACTCACGCTGCTGCTGCTGCCGCTCCTAGCCAGTGAGGTCTGCGACCACTGTCTAGAGGACCATGCTGAAGACCATCCGGAACGGGGTGGACAAGATCGACACATACCTGAATGCCGCGCTGCTCCTGCTGTGAGGCGAGGATGGGCCGTGCCAGTACTGGTGCAGCGACGGATCGAAGCCTTTTCCACACTATGGGTACAAACCTTCTCTGCCGAATGGGTGCGGCTCTCTGCTGTTCAGCGTTTACCTTAATGTTGGGATCCCTTCCCTGACCAAGTGCTGCAACCAGCATGATCGGTGCTACGAGACTTGTGGCAAGAGCAAGAATGACTATGACGAGTTCCACTACTGCCTCTCCAAGATCTGTCAGGGCGTGCATAAGACCCTGGGCTTGGCTCAGAACGTGCAGGCCTGTGAGACAGTGGTGGAGCTCCTGTTCGACAGCATCATCCATCTGGGCTGCAAGCTGTACCTGGACACCAGCGAGCCGCCTGTAGGTGTTGCTTCGAGGAGAAGACTGATCTCTAAGAAGGTCTGACAGCTGGGGACAGGCCAGGATGGATAATTTAACCTTTGCCAAAAAACTGATGTTTTCACAGCATAAAGCTGCCTGGCTTTGGTAAAAGGGTCATTTAAGACCTAACAAGATTAGGGGCCGGGGATTTAGCTCAGTGGTTCCGCCACCTGCCTCAAAAGTGCAACGTCCCGAGTTTGATTCCCGGTACCAAAACAAAACAAAACAAAAACCTAACAAGACCATATTTTGATGTTAAAACCTCTAAGAAAAACACACACACACACACACACACACACACACACACACAAATAGCCAGGTGTGGTGGCGAACACTCCAGAGGCTGAGGCAGGAGGATCACCAGAAGTTCAAGGCCAATATGGGATACACAGTGAGACCCTGTCTCAAAAAGAAAAAGTTTGAGGAGATGGAGAGGAGGGTGTGGCTGCCTTTTCAGGTGTCTTTCTGGATGTTGCTGCCTCAGTGGCCAAATTATCTCGATCAGTGTCAAAAACAGGAATGTGCTAGGGAAGACATTTTGAAAAGAAGAGTGTGTAACTCTGTCAGAGTATATATATATTTTTAAATGTGATCAGATATATTCATTCACTATAAGGTCTATTCAACATTATCTTATTTGGAAATAAGGGGAAATCTTCACTTATAAGTATTATTTGTTTACTATAAAATTTTCAATAAACATTTATGCCTGGAAGGAACCAAAAAAAACCAAAACAAGTAATGACCTATATATGATCTACAAGTACTGAAAGCCTCTTCTACAAGGAGGAATAGCTTACACTTCTTTTAGGATGGTGAAATATGTAGCAGTGTAGGCCTAAAAGGTCATTCAATACATCCTTGCTGATTTATCAAAACTTATACTGAACTGATTTGCACCAGTATAGCCATCATCATATCAGGAAATCCAGCACTTACAAAGGGTTATCTAAGGCCAGGGATTTAGCTCAGTGGTTCCAGTGCCTGCCTTGCAAGTGCAAGGTCCCAAGTTCAATCTCTGGTACCAAAAAAAAAAAAGGGTTATCTAAAAATTATGCTGCTTTCCTTTTGAGCAATGGCTATATTTTAAAGTGCTATCTGTAAAATATTTGGGATATAAATGAACATAGATAATAAACATTAATTTTAAAGCTACAATGAACTTGTTTGTAAATCACTAAAGTATTAATATTTCAAAGCATGTTCAATTATTTTTTAATTGCTATTTTTATTGGAAAAAGTAGAAAACATTGGGAAAATAATCACTAATTTTTTCATTGAAGAATTTTCCTCAACAGATAGATCAGGTGAAAGACTGCTGGAGAATAGAATACCCACTGTCAAAGCGTCCACCTCCCTCTGATTATCTGTTGATTACCGAGGGGTAAGGTACCTTTACCACAATGAAGAAACCTGTCCGACAATGCTGTAGCCAAGGATCAAACTTACTGCGGATGACATACACAGTGACATTGGGGGCTTCCCAATGTGCTGCACTAAAGATCATCTGTGTAGTTATTTTGCCACACACACACACACACACACACACACACACACACACACACAAAATTTAACCTAAATCTGATTATGAGAAAGCAGACAAATCCAAATTAAGGGCATTCTGAAAAATCACTGATTTGGACTCTTCAAAAATCTCAGTATCATAATAGCCATAAACAGCTGGGGAACTCGTCTAGATTAAAGGAGATTAACCCGGGCCAGGGATTTAGCTCAGTGGTTCTGCCGCCTGCCCTGTAAGTGCAAGGACCCGAGTTCGATCCCTGGTGTCAAAAAAAAAAAATTAAAAAAAAGATTAACCCAAGAAATTAACAAAATGTGGATTGTGACTGGATCTTGAATCTCCTCTCTGCAATAAGAAAAACAGCCATAAAACTATAAAATCCAAATATGCACTGCATAGTAGATAATAGTGCCATACTAAATGTTACTTATCTGTGTGGATTGTGGTTAAACAGGCAAAAGTCCTTGTTCTTAAGAGACGTGGTAACATTTAGAGGTGAAGTGTCACTGTGCCTTCAAGTAACATTCAGGTAATTGTGGAAGGACCAAAGTCTGTACCTGGTTGAGGAAGTTTATGTCAACATCTAGTTGGACTGGACAAAGCGAGCAGTTTCTTCTGCATAGTGAACACAGCAGGTAGCCAGCTTGCCTCCCTCGGTGGCAGGTGGAGTCCTGAGTGCTTTAAAGTGGCCACAGCACCATAGGGAGGGAAGTAGAAGTTTCTGGTTCCACCTCTGACAAAGGAGTGAACACACAGGCACGCCAGCATGCTCTGGGGACTCTAAGAGGGTGAAGCCACGCCCTCCCATCGCGACTGGAACACACGACAGAGGCACGTGCGCAGTCTGAAGCACTTTACGGCAGGCACATGCCAGGTGCGAGGCCGCAGCGCCTGCTGCACGTTTGGCCTCCGTGCTCGAGGCATTGTGGGCTGGCAGTGCGACCATTGGGCCCCCTCCCACTGGGTGGTCATGGCAGGCTTGGGAGCGCTACTTCGGAGGGCGAGAGCCTACGTGAAGACCAAAGAGTTCCGGGACTACCTGACCAGCACGCACTTCTGGGGTCCTGTGGCCAACTGGGGCCTTCCACTGGCTGCCTTCAACGACATGAAGTCGCCGCCTGATATCATCAGTGGCCGTGTGACAACAGCGCTCTTCTTCTACTCCCTGGTTATCATGCGCTTCGCCTACCGCCTGCAGCCTCGAAACTATCTGCTGATGGCGTGCCACTGCACCAACGTGGTGGCGCAGAGTATGCAGGTCACCCGCTACCTGCACTACCACTATGGCAGCCGCGCTGCACCTGCCACCGGGACCCGCGACCCGCCGGCCACCACCAGCCCCAGTCCTGCGTCCTCCTCCTCGCAGAAACAAGCTCCGTAATGCCTGGGGGCAACGTTCTTTGCAGCGGGCAAGCACTAACTGAACTCTATTCCTCCTGAAGACACACCGATGGAAACTTTGGTTTTGACTCCCAAACAGTGCGAACCCCGGTGAAACTAGCAGTTTGGTTAATAAAGAAAAGGACATCAAGCTGAGGCTGCTGAGGGTTGCTTATTTCTTGTACTGGGAATAAAGTGTTTTCTGGGAGAGGGTAGGTTGGCTGGTCTCCCTCTTCACAGGACCTGAGAACCGAGGGTCAGATAGGGGAGGAAGACTGAATGGAAAACATTATCCACTAACTCATAGCTTTTTAAAAAAGCTCTGTGGAGAACATGTTTTTTGTTTCTTTTTGGTGTTCACAAGTAAGGGTTTTTAGTATGACATATAATCTAAAATTTGGTGCAGTCACAAATCCCTACACCAAAGGATATGTGTATGGGGGCCTATTTCTATTGAGGGAAATGTTTCCAGGTAGGTTAAAATTAATGTAGCAAAATCAATTTTACACTTTTAAGAAATACTCATTAAGAGAATCTTGGTCATGGTAACCAAGAGCAATGATAAAATCTGCCATGGAGATGGCATAAACAACTCAGAATGGTTGCTGTCCACCGGGGTTCTAGGAAAATAGAAAATAAAAATGACAAAATAGTTCTTTCCTCTTCTCATCCTTAAAAATGAAGAGAATGAGTTTGTAACGCTGGTTAACCCTAACACTCTATTGAATGCCAGCTAGAGTTGAGGGTCAAGGGTCAGTGGTCAACACCAGTAGCCCAGAGTATTCCTCTGGGAATCCGGTGGGCACCATTGACTTCTTAAAGCAAGGAACATGAGATAGGGGGAAAGAGAAGGGTGGGGTTTGTAGAATGAGGCCACTATCTCCAGGGCAGAGGCTTCTTCTAGGACTTGACCCCAATTTCCCCATGCCTTTGCCTCTGGAGGGTGGAGGAAGTTCCACAGTGGTTACTGGGGAAACCGCTGTGTATGTTCAAAAGTGCTTAACTCTGCTTTTGATAAAGATTTCAACTACAAAGAAGTTAGAACAACTACCAGAATGGTTCTGTATACATCAGCTCTTGGCTAAGACAGCCATGTTAGTGGAACTCCAGAAGATTCCTTGTTCTGTGGCATCTAAGCATTAGTCCTCTTAGTGGGCAGTCTCCATTTCGCATTCAGCACTTGGGGGTGAGGTGGGAGGTGAGGAACACATCAGAAGTGTATTATCTGTTGCTATGTAACCAATCATCCAATTTGACAGTTTGAAACAACTCATATCACACAATTTCTGAGGATCAGGAAGGAGTCTCTGAAGACTTGACGGCTTGGAAGATCCACTTCCAGGCTCACTTATCTGTACAGTTGTTTGCATGAGGGCTTCTGTGACACAACATGGCTTCCACCAGAATGAAGTTCCAAGAGGCCAAGAGAGAAGTCCTGGTCTTTTGTAGCTTAATCGTATAGTAACTTACCATCATGTTCACACAGACCCACCCTGGCACAATGTGGGAGGGCAATATGAGGGTGGAAATACTTGGAGGCAAGGATCATTAGGGACCCCCCTTGGAGGCCGGCTACCACACATGGTTCTGAAATAAGAATTTTCGTGCCCTTCTGATACTCAGTATAAAGTAATAAAGCATGTAAGGTCGTTGCCCACCTTCCCAAAGGGATGTCACAAAACGCTCAGTTTACAGTTGTGTGGTCATCACTAATGTGCATATATCAGAACGTGGGTTTGAGGTTTCTGGAAGAGAATAGTAGCTCTTGATATTTTAGATAATTCAGACTACAATGCAGTAATAAAAAACAGTTCTTAAAGTTAGGAAATGAATTGTATCAAGATTTTTATTAAAACTTTAAAGGATTTTTTTCACTTCACTGAGTATTACATGAGCAGAGATTCATCTGTTTTTAGGCATGTCTTACAAAATGTATTTTGTAATTTGAATATATTTCAATAAAAGACCACTGTCTGTTGAAGACATTTCAGAGCAGGTAGGTTTCTTCTAATTAACCTGGTAAGAGAAAACAAGATAATAACTGCTGATAATTTCCCATCATTCTACATTTATAATTTAGAGGTCAAAATGATCAGAAGAAATATTCAAAAGATGGCAACATCTCCACTCTAATGCAATGCTGCTTTTACTACACTGCTTTCGAAACACATCCACTCAACTAACAGATCCAGGCTTTTTTGCCTACATATTACTGTTTAAGTCATATGAGTAATATTTTAATATAAATGAGCCTTTCAAATCATTCATGTAACCATCATTGCATAATCTCTCCAAATGCTCAAACATAATCCATCCTGACCTTGGTGACTGAAAACTGTCTACAGATCTCTACCACGACTTTATAAAGCCAGTAACATTTTGAGTTAGCAGAGCTAGTTTTCCAGAAGTTTTAGTCACAAACACACTTTAGTCACGTCCCAGAATTCAGATGTTTTATGCTGAGTTTAATGTGACAGACACATCTTGCTCCAACTCCCTGGGAAAGCCAAGGACTGTCTTATCTCTGCAAACATAATGCTAAAGGGGCTGGGGATATAGCTCAGTGGTGCCGCACCTGCATGGCAAGCACAAGGTCCTGAGTTTGATCTCCGATACTGCAAAAAAAAAACCAAAAAAACCATAATGCTAAAGTCATCTTTTTCTTGAATTTTTTCAAAACTGTAAAGTATGTATTGTGTCCCAGGGAGAGGCTGAGAGCAGATCATATTGCTGAGTGCACACTGAACCAAAGGAACCCTAGGCAGAAGGACCATGCTTAGTAGGTTTCTTCCCATGACCCTGAGGATTCACCAGAACCCTGGAGGTAGAGATACAAAAACGGAGATGACAACAAATTATGGAAAATACAGTGAGGTCTTGCAATTTGAATTTACATTGTTCAAGTCTCTTTATTTTGAAATAATTTTAATTAAAAAACTTCAAAATATATGAGTGCACATTTATAAAAATTTCATGTGGGGGGCTGGGGATTTAGCTCAGTGGTTCCACTGCCCACCTCACAAGCACAAGGTCCTGAGTTTGATCCCTGGTAGTTAAAAAAAAAAATTCATGTGGGAGTACACAAAATACAAAATATGGCCTGGGGGGGGTGTGGCTCAGCACAGCACCTGTCTGGCAAGCCCAAGACCCTGAGTTCGATTCCCGGTACCCCCCAAAAAAGAAAAAAAAAGGCCTCAGCTGCTTTCACAGACCTAACAGCAAAAAAGCTTGGGAAAAGCACATGACTTTTCGAACCTTAGTTAAGCATGGTTAAACATTTTGCTTTTCTACCTATTTAGATTTGGTCATGGTGCTGGGGATGGAGCCCAGGGCCTCATACATGCTAGGCAGGTGCTCTACCACTAAGCTACACCTTCAGCCCTGCTTTTCTATTTAGTATGTTTTATAGATCACTCCACATTACTGTATTGCAGTATCATTTCATTCTTTCTAATAGGTTCATAAGATTCTGCAGTCTGACCTGCTACACTTTATTTAAGGGGTCCTCTATTAATGGCTGGTTGGCTATACTGCGGTGCGTGCCCCTGTGCCCATGCACACAATTCTGTCAAAGAAATGCTCATAGGTTGATGACTCTGCATTCGCTGCATTTACTTTAAAGCCCTAGCTGGCCATGTCTTCCTTTCTGTTTCAATGTAATTAAATGTTTCCAGTATAAAGCTTTCTGAACAATACCTTTGACTTAACAGAGCAGGTACATCCATAAAATGACAGCCCATACATTATCATCCATAACTTACATGTCTTTTTTTCCCCCTGTGTCTTTATTAACAAGGGTTAGAAAGATACCAGACCTGTCAACCAGGGGGTGGCCAGGAAGGTGGGATGGGCTCAGGCTCTAGGGATTTAAGGGCAGACTGATGGTCTGGGAGGGGTCAAGATCAGGTCCTGGCAACAGCTGAGGAAGTGCCCATGGCTGAGCTTTCAGGCACTGCGGCTGTCAGCTGGTTCTGTGGGCTGAGAGGTTGGGGGCTGGGGATGCAGGGTACGTTGGGCTGGCCTGGAATAGCCACCCTGCCTTGTCAACCTAGATCATCCACTGGTCCTGATCCTGTTCGTTGCCTCCCATGTCCACCTCCTCATTAACTTCTCTGTCATCAGGTGATTCATTACAGTCGTTCATCTCATCCATGTCCTGCATGTCTTCATCATCTTGAGTCCTCTTCACTATTCTCGTCATCTTCATCCTCCTCTTCCTCATCATCATAGTGCTCTGAGGCTGGCTTGCCAATAGGTACCAGGTTGTCTTTCTCTGCGATGCTTTGGAGCCAGGCCTGATGCTGTTCCTGCTGCTGCAGCTCTGTCTCCTCCACACAAGGCCGATCCAGATTAAACCAGTGTCTCAGTCACATGGGGGAAGAGTGAAGGGAACAAGGTGGACATGGCTCCTAGACTGGGTTTGAGTCCTGGGTCCACCACCTACTAGCTGTTTGTGGCCAAGTCACTTAACCTCTCTGGGCCTGTTTCCTTATCGCCCCAGGAGGTGGCAGCCAGTGGCAACCCGGAAGCGCTTCTCTGAGCAGAAGGACCCAACAGCATCCAGAACCCACCCCTTACATGTCTTTATATTCTCATCTAGTTCAATGTCTGGCACATGGTTGACATCTGGGAAGTGCTTATTGGGCAGAGGAAAAACTAATAACGCAGGTATAAAATGGAAGGGTTCATATCCCAAAGTTCCTAGAGTTAGAAATCAGGTCTTCAGTTGGTTAGCGAATCAAGGTTCTATTTGAGCCCACATTTTGCATCTCAGATCTAGAAGCTAGGAGATACTTCGTTGAAGTTTCTTAGTTTGGGACTTTGCTAAATGTGTGAAAATTCTTACTTTGCGACTGAAGTCTTTTCAAGGAACTCCATGAAAGAAAGGGAGAAAGAAAACACAAGGGCCAGGTTATAGCTCAGTGGTAGCATGCTTGCCTAGCATGCTCAATCCCCAGCAACACACAAGCACAAGACTAAAGACCAAACAGCAACTGGGAAGCAGGAAAAAATGGGCACATCTGTGCTCATTTGGGATTTACAGAATTACATTAAGTGCATTTTGATGTAGAAATATGTGCCATATATACGCCCCAGCCCGTTCTCTAAAGATAACCTTGCAGGCCAATGAACAGGCAAAGAAGTGCACCCACCTTCCCTCAGGCTTTGCATGGAGCACTTCATCCAGGTAGTGTGGAAATGAGGCAGTTCTGTCCCTGAAGGTGGAGAAGCGACCTGACCCAGTCTAGTACCACCGACCTTGGCAACCATTGGATGGAGGGAAGATGCCAGTGAGGCAACCCCACAGACCCTGCACACAATGGGACAGTGCTTATTGCTGTTCAGGAACAAACAGGACAAAGGCAGGAGTGGAATACTTTGGGGGTAAAAGGAATAGAGGAAATATGAAGGAATTTGTGAATCTGCTAAAAGAAAATGAGTTTCCATAAGAATGTTGAGAAGTTTCATTCTTCAATTTCATAACGAAGGACCAGGCTTAGTTAACAGTGTAACTAACATTTACACTTACAAATAAATACTCCTAGGCTAACAGATGACTCTCCAGTCAAACAAATATTCATTGAGCATCTGCTGGCAGGCCTTGTGCTCCACACTGGAGAGAACAGCAAGCCTGGAGCCTGCCGTGGACTCACCTTCACAAGAGGACCATGTAAACAAGCTCCCCATTACCCTTACCCCCGGGGTCCCTGATGACCTTCCAATGACCAGCCCCGCCCTCCGCCTCAGGGTGCTCAAGCCAGCTAATAGCAGTTCTGTTTGTAGCAAGCTCAAATGGCTAGAAAATGGTCTTCCAGGCATGTTTCCCTCCTGCCTTCTTCCAAAACAGAAGGGTCTCTAGTGCAACACTTACATCGCAGTCCTGAAGTATGAGGGTTTCTGGCAGCAGGTAGCAGGGACAGGACACATCTGCCAGGGGCACAGTGCTCCGTGTGAGTCCTTGGCACAGGACAGGCCCGACTCCCTTTGCCAGAGGAAGCCAAAAGAGGCTCTCACCCTTCAAACAGCAGAAAGTCCCTGGGTGGTAGCAAGTTATGGCACAAGAGTATCTAGTACTTTTTGGTTGGTATATATTATATAACCCCAAGTTTATGAATATGAAAAAACTACCCCAAAGAGTCAGAGCCAAGTCCAGGACAACAAGAACTTGTTGTTTGAGTACAGTACGCTGGAAATTTTTTCCTCTGCATAGAAAAGGATGCCTGAGCCAGAAGCCACGTGGACCATCACAGAGTATGCCTCATTTGTGTCGAAGCACAACCTAGGAGGAAAGAGAAGGTTTTCATTTTCTTTATTGGAGGGGGAGAAAGTAAAACACTGAAGAGGGTTATTCATGTTAACCAGTTTTCCTTAAGGAAAGCAGCCACAGGAAGAGCTGAGCATCACTGGTGTTGTTTTGGGGCAGAGGGGCAAGAAATGCTTTTTGGTTATGTTATAAAGTTGATTCACCTAAGACCAAACCAGTGACTTCAGGTGTATGTGGCTAAACAAACCGGCCAAGGAACAGGTGTGAGTACCATTAATTAGAGTATGCGCACAAAGTTCAGTGTCCTCTGGAAATAACAAGGACATAGGGAACCCAGGTCGGACTCTTGTATGTTCACTACGGCTTCACAGAAGAGAACAGACATCAGAGGGGAAGGCTAGGCTGTCCCTCTGTAATGTGACATGCCTAAACTCACCTCAGGCCTTCCTTTCAGGTGACTGTCTCCCAGGATCCTCTGAATCCAGTTTTTGATGATGTAGACAGAGGCTGTCTAGCTTCTGAATATCTTCTGTAAGGCCATTTCTAAGATCCTCATTGTTTCTCAGAAATTCCTTCACCATTTCTAGTTGATTTGAGATCTGCAAGAGGAAATCATACAAAGTACAGTTTCGGACAATTTTGGCAGATTTCTAATTCCAATAAAAAAACTTACTAGCTTCAAGGCTGGCTCCCGGGCGGGCAGGGTAGCTCAGTAGAAGAACACAGGATCAGCATGCCCAGCACGGCCCCCCCCCCCCCCCCCGCCCCGCCTGCAGAAGACCGGGTTCTGCTCATGTGTCCGCCAAGAGGCAGAAATCTTGTCTACAGGCACCTGTCCGGATATAGGTTTAGGTTTGAAAAACAAAATCAGCCCTTTAAAATAAGGCAGTTTCCACTAAAACCAAACATGACCCAGGACAGTGGCTCTGAGACCATACAATGGGGGGGGCTGCTTGTCTTCTGAAATTCTTTTTGCTTTAAATCTTCCTGCATTTATATAAAAGGGCTTTAGTTTATATTTACTAACACATACATGTGCGCACATGTGTGTACATACATAAGATGAGGCCCTTTCACTTTGAATTTGGGCTTGTACATTCACTACTGTTAAATATATATACATACCTATAAAATTAATACTAATAAATTTACAGGCAAAAAATTGAAAATCAACGAGGTAAAAATTAAGTCCTTTTGAAAACCCTGTCCCTCAGAAGTGAAAATCATGAGCCATCTCTTGTGCTTCTTCCTGAGACATCTCCTGCATTTATACGTAAACACATCTTTGGACATTTTTAAAAAAATACAAGTGGCATTATACTATGCATTGTTCCTCAACTAATCTCTTCTACAGGAAATTATCAAGAATAGTCTCACTGCTTTTTAATGGCTAAATAGCATTTCAATTATGGATGGTTCATATTTTAACATATTTCAAACCTTCTGCTCTAATAATTAACCTGGTACATTTGTTATTTTGCATAAGTGACATCTTTGTTGTAGGATCTGTTTTCAGAAGTGGAAGGTGGCTCTAATTCTGATCAAGTTTTCTATTTTAATAGTCTCTGCCAAAACTGCCATGTATAGAAGTTGTATCTGTTTCTAAACTCCCCTCAGGAATGTACCTCTCAACAGCTACTTAAGCTACTACAAGGAGTCACAGCGTAATACCATGCAAGTGTTTTCACTAGGCTTAGTCCAGAATACCCTCTCTGGTCACAGTGCTTACAACAGATGGGACTCAAATTTTGGGGTATGGTGAATGTTTTTCAATGGAAGACCTCCAACTCCAAGCTAAGTCAAGATTATCTAAACTTGAATGAAGAACAGTGCAGCACCCTATCCTAATGGACTGTGAGCTCTTTTTTTTTTGGTACCAGGGATCGAACTCGGGTCCTTGCATGGACTGTTAGCTCTTACACTCTAGAAAGGGTCATGGTTGATTCCTACGCAGTAGGTATATGGGAGAGGCGCAGCACGCACTGGGCTATTGTGATGTAAGTGACTTCAACAGCCAGATGCTGGCTGCCAGGGGAAGAGGAGAGGGGGAAGGCTGGAGAGGCCTTGCCAGGATGACCAGGGGAAGGAGGGAGAGGCAGGCAGGTGCTGAGGAGGACAGAAACTCAGATTGGTTAGTAAGGTAGACTGGAGTCTCACTCTTCAGATGGAGCTGTCAATTACAGGGCTTCCAGCTGACCTAGAGCTCTTGTGAGATGCCTGGGCTTTGAATAATAACTTGGAAACCATGCAAATGTGAAAGGAAGCCCACACCAATGACATTATTCATGGCATGTATCAATAACCAGGAGCACTGCGGAGAGCTCTTACGGACATGCCCGGTGCCGCTTCCAGGACTTTTGGCCCTCATAGCATCCTCCTTGCCAGCCCCTAGGCTCACTTGGTAACAGGAGCTATGATCCCTGTGCTGTCACCCCTGACCCTCTCCACAGACCCTCACAACTGCTCTGCTCCATTCCACATAATTTCCTTTTTGTTTGCTTGGGCTTTTATGCAGAAACCTCTGCTCCTCCTTCACCAACTGCTTCACTTCTCTTTTCCATTCAACTCCCCACCCCTGCCCCACATTCTTTCCAATAGGAATGAGTTTAATTTACTGAGAGTCAGTTCACTACATTCTGGTCCACTGTTCTAGATAAAAGATGCCAAATACTTCACTCTTCCAGCCACTTAAGCCAAAGCTCTTGGCCTCAGCCTCGTCTCTGGCCTCTCCTCTGACCCCTCGTTTACACGACACATCCGCTCACCTCGCCACCTCTACACCTTCCCCTGGGCCTGCACCACCATCTCTTATGTAATCTGCACAGTAGCCTACCATGTCTCCCTGCTTTCACCTCCCCCGCACCCCAACCTACCCCAGAGCATCCCCAACACCATCGGGCTCCTGTGGTCGTATCACCGTAAGAAGACCAGGGTCCTTCTAGAGGCTCACAAGGCCCAGTATGACCCACTTCCTCTCCCTTGGCTTCTGATCTCACTCAGTGCAGTATTTTTTTTCCCTCCCTCTACTCCAGCCAGACTGCTCAACTTGCAGCTCCTTCTGCCTAAGTGCTCTTTCTCCAGATATGCACAGGACTGATCCTCACCTCCTCCAAGGTATCAGTAGGTCTCACCACCTCGGTGAGGCCACCCTGACCACCACAAACACTTGTCCCCAACTCTGCCGCTCCTGACCCCCCTTACTCTACTCTCCAGTTCCTTTGTCTTCTGCCCCACATCATTCACTTGTGATGTTTACTCTTTCACATCTGTCTCTTCCTACAGGATCTGTGTGTGTAGTTTGCTGACACATACTGATATTCTAGAATTGTGCCTGACCAGGAGTGCTCAATAAATATTTTTGGGATATACCAAATTAATGTGTCATTTTCTGTCCTTTCCCTGATGTCACTGCCCCTTCTCACTAAGCTTCCCCATGAACCTCTGGGAAGGTGGATCCTTTCCCAGGGTCTAAGAGATTGGTAATGATTTTACAGTCTGCGCAAATCCCTTTGCTGCACTCAGTGTTCTCTAGCTGAAATTTAATTTATTTTATTTATTTTTGGCTTTTTGAGACAGGGTCACCCTATGTAGTTCAGGCTGGCCTCGAACTCGTGAGCCCCATGCCTCAGCCTCCCGAGTGCTGGGAATGTAGGCATACACCACACCTGGCTTCTAGCTGAAATTTTAAACTCTCACCTCCTAACAGAGCTCTGAGGCCCAGTGGGACTATGTGGAGGGCACTTGGGCGGCAGCTGAATGAATTCTGGGGCAAGTGGGCCCAAGGTGGGGATACACTCCCAGAGTGTGTGGAGGGGCCCAAAGAGCCACTGCTCCCATTTGGCTCCAGGAAAGCATCTTATGATCTCGGCTGTGCATGCACAGTGCACTTAAATGTGTGCTCCTCTTAATAATACCATAGAGTAGTGGCCGGGGATTTAGCTCAGTGGTTCCACAGCCTGCCTCGCAAGCACAAGGACCCGAGTTCAATCTCCGGTACCAAAAAAAAAAAAATTATACCATAGAGCATTAAGGTTCATCAAGCTAACAGAAAAGAGCAGAGATGCCAAGTGCTCTGGGCATGGCCTGATGCCTCATGGTGCATCTGCAGGAACTGTCACACCTGGTTACCACTGTCAAGCATTGTCCTCAACTTACCCCGTGGTCATAATATAATCACCATATTTCTTTTTTTCTTGTACCGGGGATCAAACTCATGACCTTGCACTTGCAAAGCAGGCGCAGTGCCACTGAGCTAAATCCCCAGCCCTAATCACCATATTTCTTGATTCCTGGATGCACATTTTTTTCCATATCCTACCACCTCACATGAGAATGCATCTTGCCATTGCTAATACCTTACAATAAGCATGTTTTCTTTCTTAGAAGTAACTGAAATACTGATGTGTCTTATAACTCATGGCAATTTCAACTGGCTGAAATGTGGTCTTATCAAATCCTGCCTTTACAGACTAACCCTAACAAACATGAATAACCTACACAGCGCTGAACTTTCAGAAAAGGTCAAGTTCCACACACGTGGAAGGCTGACCTTCAACTTCTTTGCGATAACATGTCAATCAATCCCAACTTACATTCTGATCACCTGAAATACAAGTAAAAAATGCCATGGTCTGCGGAGCAGAAAGCATGAAAAATGAGAATTTATCAACTCTTCCTAGAGACTTTATGACCCAGAGGATAAGCCAGTGAACCCCTATTTCCTCTCCGTAACGCAGAGATAATGAGGATTACAAAGTTACTGGTGCCACCGCCTCAGCGATGCCAGCCCTGTGGCACAGTATGTGCAAAGCCGAGGGACCAGGACTGGAAAGGGAGGCCTCTAGCCAGCCTCACACCCCAGCACCGGCTCCTTAGGGCCCTCACTTCACCTGGCCAGCCGGGGAAATGGTGACACAATCACCAGGTCCCCTTCCAGCTCTCTACCATCAGAAACCTGGCTTAAGCATGTTGCTATTCATGCATTTTGCTCTTGGTTACAAGAACAGGAAAAGAACTAGGGCTCCCGTAAGAGGAGAGGGAACCACTGAGGACTCAGCAGTGAGCCTGGGCCTCAGGCTACCTTCTCTTACTCTATCCTGCTTCTGGAAGAAGCAGCAGGAAGAAAACTGGGGCTGGTTCTAATGGCATTTTAAAACAAAGCCAGAGGCTTTAGAAAAGAGAAGACTTAACACTCTGAGTCAATCCTTTACAAACCACAGCAGGGGGCCAGGGATTTAGTTCAGTGGTTCCCCCGGCTGTGGGTGCAAGTGCATGGTCCTGAGTTTGATCACTGGTAAAAACAAAAAACAAAAAACAAAAAAAACACAGCAGGCGCACACAAACACCAGAGGCAGCCAGTCCTTGGGCTAACAGAGCTCACCACGCTGTCTAAAACATCGGATCTAACTGAAAATGGTAATGTAGACATATGTGCCAGGAAGGAGCCCAGCTTAATGAATGAAATACACACTTCATGTTAAATAACCAGCAAAACCATTTTCCTTACCAAGGAGGAATGGAAGGTGGATGGATTCCTGGTGGTCTTGAATTCAAATGCAGCCAAGGCTGAAATATCTCTGAACCTTACTAGAATACAATTCTATGACTGGTAGTTTCTTCTTAGACCTTGCTCATAACAAAGGTGATGCCTGCCTCCTGTGCTTCCTCTCATGACTTGAGAGTGTTGCTAGCCTGCAGGTGCTCAGAACCCTGGTGACCCTTTAGCCCTCCTCTCCCACTCTTCCAGACTCAAGCTATGTCCCAAGTAATGTACCTGGCACTAAGATCCATCAGCTCTGTGGTGCAAAGTTCCCAAGACCCAGCTCCTCCGGCACAGCCTCTAGCTTCCGTCCTCATTCTCTTGTATCTCACACAACCCAAGGCCTCTGGCTGGTCTGTCACCACTTGCCTAAGATTCAAGTGCTGTAAGAGTTCACTTTTTATTTATTTATTTTGGTACCGGGGATGGAACTCAGGTCCTTGTGCTTGCGAGGCAGGTGGCAGAACCACTGAGCTAAATCCCCGGCCCAGAGTTCACTTTCTAAAAGGCACATCTGATCTTACAGCTTTTTCTTGCTTAAAAACATCTGCTGGCTCCCACTGCTGCGGGGAAGGCCCAAACTCCTTGGCATGTCCCAGAAAACCTTCCAAACTAATGCTTCAACTCAACCTACCATGCTCCTACCTGCACATACCTCCTGTGCTCACCTGGCCAGAGCTCAAGCCCAGTCTTGTCTTTGGAGCCTTTCCAAGTCCTCTTCCTTCAACCAAGAACATCCTCCTTCCTTTGCCAATTTGCCCAACTCTTACCGAATCCATGAGTTCCAGCTCAATAGGCCTCTGCAAAGCCTTTTTGGGCAATGTCTGTGACTGGTAGGCATAGAAGCCCCTGAGCTTCTTGTTCCATATCCTGGCATAGCCCTTACCCTGCTATTCTACTTTGTGGCACAGTTAGGCCCTCAAACGCTTGCTGATTAAATGAAAATATTTGTTAAGATATAATATTGATCAGTGCCAAAAGAATACTAACTTCTGGAAATTATTTGACTTGTAAATCAGAAACCTAACTGGCTATGTGTCAACGCAAGCCGTTCCCCTTCTCTGGTGTCTATCTTTCCTCAGAGAGGATGTAACCCTTTCCTTTACCTCTTCGGTCAACACCTCATGTGTTTCTGCTTGAAGGTACATCTCTTGAAGTTTTTCCTTCAGTAATTCCAGTTCGATTTCGTTTACTTGGCTCACACTCAGGTAACTTCCTGCCTCATTTTCACACCCATCGGGCCAGTCTTCCTCGGGGATGTGAACAGTCCAGTCAGATGTCAACAGCTGTAGGGTGACCACATGAATGTATGAACTGATTTATTTACTTAATCTATTCGTTCTTTTTGTTGCTGTTGTTGTTGTTTTGGGGGCTGCTGCCAGGGATGGAATCCAAGGCTTCACACATGCCAAGCAAGTACCCTATGACTGACCTGCACACCCAGCCCACTGGCCTGATTTATCCTTTCCCCTGCTTCCATTCTTGAATTTAGTTCTGGGATAGGGATGTAGCTCAGTGGGACAGTGCTTGCCTAGCATGCACAAAGCCCTGGGTTCCATCCCCAGCACCACAAAAAATAAAACAAAATTTAGTTTAAATCTAATAAATGTCAAATCCTAAATGAATGACTGTGGTTGTGTGTGACCCCTTACTTCTGTAAGTCAGAACTGTTAAATAGGACTTTTACCTGTTCTATTCTGGAATACACTGCCACAATCTCTGGGATATTCCTGAATTCATTCAGAAAATTTTGGATCTTCACCTGAAAATCTTGAAGCCATGTAGATGATACTTTCATCTCTGAAGAGTGCATGATCTCATTACGGCACTTAATCACCTAGAGAAAAGACAAAAAGATAAAAGGCTTCAAAGTCAACAGGGTAAACTGAGATCTTGGGGCTCCACAGAAAAATTGCAGAAAGGCTTTGCCAATTACAAAATCAACAAGTGTGGTCTCCAGATAAAGAGGAACAGACCTTCCTTGGTGCATAGCCATGCATAGTGCGGCATGTGCTCCTGTCAGTACAAAGGACAGTGCAGCCCTCCAGCCCAAGTCTGATCTGTAGTTCATTTCATCCTGTCCAGAGAGCATGAATCAAAAAGTAAAGTCCTCCTTGGGTCACATCTAAAATGCCTCCAAAGGTCAGGCAGATAACTTGAGTGAAGCTGGCCCCGTTCAACAGTAGGGAGAGATAAGGAGAGATGGCATTGGGACAAACTGGAGTGGATACCCTAGCTAAAGGAGTGGCCTCTAATAAATGGGTGGCCTTTTGCCATGGGAGCTACATGAGTTCAGTGTCATAAGGCCTTCTAATTTTTTTTGGGGGGGGGGTACCGGGGATCGAACTTGGGACCTTGCACTTGTGAGGCAGGCGCCGGAATCACTGAGCTAAATCCCCAGCCCTTCTAATTTTTTTTGACAGGGTCTCTCTATGCAGTCCAGGCTGGCCTCGAACTCGTGTCAATCCTCCTGCCTCACCCTCCCCGTGTGCTGGGACAACAGGTGTGCGCCACCATACCTGGCAGGCCTTCTAATTTTTCAAGGGAAACTGGAAATTCAGATTTTTTTTTTAATGTGTGTGTGTTGTTTTTTTTTTTGCAGAGTTGGAGATTGAACCCAGGGCGTCACACATTAGGTAAGCACTCTACCACTGACTACACTGACAGCCCTTTTTATTTTTTACTTTCACACAGGGTCTTGCTAAGTTGCCTAGGCTGGCCTTAAACTTGTGATCCTGTTCCTCAGCCTCCTGAGTAGCTGGAGTTACAGTCATGTGCCACCACGCCCAGCTCAAAGAATTTAAAAAGCCAGGCAGGACAAATAAAACATGACTGTAAGCCAGATTTTGGTCATAAGACTCCTGGAACAAAAAGATCAAAATCAGGCAAAGATGAGTGGTTCAGCCTTTTTCCGCTTCCTATGCTGTTGGAGCAGGTTTCCAAACAACCCACGAGTCCCTGATATGACCTGTAGGTACCTGTAAGAACGGCCAAGGCTGGGGGAGGTGTTCAACCCTCTGCCACGTGATAGTACATTAACTAGAGTGTTATGGTTTAAATCTAGAATGCCCCTCCAAAACTCTGTGTCCAAGGCAGAGCTTTTGGAAGGTGACTGGATCATGGAGTGCTATCCTGTATTCATCCCTGGATTTGTCTACTAAGCAGCTCAATAGCTGAGCATGCTGTTAGGAGGCGGGGCCTGGTTAGAGGTGGGTCACTGGGGGCGTGACCTGGAAGGGTGGATCTCCCTCTGACTTCTCCCTTCCCTCTCTGCTTCCTGGCCACTGTGATGCAAGCACTTTTTCCTCTGTTGTACCCTCTGCCATGCCGTTCCTGCCTTGGAGCCAGCCAACTATGGACGGAGACTTCTAAAACCGTGAGCCCAAATAAACCTCTCCCCTTTAAGTTGTGGGTGTTGAGTTGGATATTTTGTGCCAGCGATGAGAAAGTGACTAGACAGTAAGAAATACAAATAAGTCTGCAACTATCCATAGCCCCTGAACTCTTGCATATGGCAAGCTATTTCACATTTTTCCAAATCTCTTAACTGAAAACAGCCTGTCAAGGATCACCCATATTGGCTCTGGGTACACCCGCAGGCTGAAGCAGACAATACAAAAATTTTTGGCATGCCAGGAAGTTGGGTCAAGTGAGTTTTCTGATGTGGAAACCACAGTGTAAAGAAAGTCAACTTTTGCCTACATTTTAAGAAAAAAAGTGCTATCATAGGCTATTATATAATTTACATAGTCTTCCACATTCTTGGCTGAAAGATATCAAAGAGGTCAACCACTATGATAGGTCTTTGTGAGGTCATCAAGGATTATTTAATCTTTTCAGCTGCTGCCACGCTGGCAAATATACAGCATTTTCGCTACATATTATAAATAATCCAAGGATGCTTTGATGACCATGAGAGTAATAAATGTGAAAGAGTTGTTCGTTGGTGACATAGCAAAAAATCTAAATCTCCCAGAATATTTTACAAGCATAGTGATCTATTCTGACAATATTATCCATTAGTATTCATATTTTCTTCAGTTCTATATCATCTGGTCTTAAAACTATTTAGCCACTGAGATTTGGAAGGGCAGGATTCTGCCAGGCATACAATAGACAGGATGATGCACTGTGTTGTTTGTCTTTTCTGGTACCAGGGATGGAACCCAGGGCCTCATGCATTCTAGGAAAGCGTTCTACCACTGAGTTACATGCCCAGCCTCACGTATATATATATGTATATATATGTTTTAAATACAGAATATTACTTTGCTTCCATTTTTGGCTGAATAGGGAAGGGAAATCCAAGCTTCATATTATTACAAAGGTAAATAGCACAGTAACAAGTTGCCAGGAAACTCTATTTAGGAAGAATAAGTGGTTAGCTCTTGATTGCATTTGCATTGGCCACCTGGACATCACGGCAGGTGCACATGACATGAGCCCCATGAGCAAACGATGCCAACTTTGGACCTAAGCCTAACTTGGCACACTGCTGTCCTGAGGACCACTGTATCATGCCGGCAGGGCTGGCTTCGTGTCACAGGGTGTCTCATTCCTGGCCTTCCCAGTACCAACCCAACTAACTCGGTGTATGATTTTGAACCTGATGGCTCTTACCTCTATGACTTTCTTTCGGTCAACCACGAAGTGATCGCAGGAGTTGATAAAACTTAAAAGAGCAACTGCATCACATTCCTCAGGTCCTCGTTTGTCTGTGAGTCCTCGGGGCATGAAGGCCTGTAGTAGGGGAGGGACGAAGGACACCTGAGTCCCTCCAACGCTAGGACACAGAGAAGCAGTTGCTTGCCTATTTCCCAAATGATGACTGAAATTCTTTTCCACACTGAGGTTTCAAGTGAAAGCCTTGTAAATTCAAAATGCAAGTGGGGAAACAATGTCCTAGCTAAGCCCTGGCCAAGGGCAATAACTAAAGGGCTGCACTATTTCTCTGCTATTAGGTACACTGACATCATTGGTTTTCTGTCCTGTTTTAATGGCACGTAAGCAGAAAGAAAGTTCTTTTCCTTACTGATAGTTTGGCAGCTGAGTTGTTAAGGAAGAAGGTTTAAAAAGAATAGTTATTCCAAAGTGCATGCTTTCTAAGTGACTTGAGAAAGTACAGAATGGTAGTATTAAGAATCTGGGCTTTGGAGTGTGACAGTGCTAAGTCCAAATGCCAACTTAGCCACTCGCCAGCTGTGTGACCCTAAGCAAACTGCTTCTCCTCAGACTCTTCGTCAGTAAATGGGATGACACTTTGAAGACTGTTGTAAGAATTCGGTAAGCAAATGCAGGTAGGGCATGAGTACAGCGCCTGGCACGTGCTACTCAACAGGCCACACACGCTGGCGATGGTGGTGTCAATGGTGTAAAGTGAGTAGGACCGCCACAGGAGCTGCAGAGGGAAACCTGGGATTTGAGATACAGTGCACCCCAGAAGGCCGTGAGTTAGCACAATCTTGCCTTTAGTAAGATTTTATGGCCTGGGCCACAAAAATGGTATTATAGCAAGACTTGGGCATACTCCTTTCCTGAAATGTTTCCAAGCTTACATCTTGACACAACTTTACCAGGCGAGGAGTCTCAGGGGTACATTCCTGCCAAGGGAAAGGAACAGATGACAATACGAAAAATGACTCTCAGTATGAACGTTAAATAAGAGATCTGCTGCACCAAAAGCAAATGCATTTCAGTAAGCAGGCAACTCTGACGCCTCCTACAGTGCTGCTTGCACTGGTATTGTGAAAACGCTGGTGGTGCTTGCCAATGGCGAGGAAATCAGACACCTGAGCTTCACATAATTAAGGATTCTGTGCACAGGAAATGGCCCCACAAAAAGTACAGTAGCCAGTACCATCATTATCTTTCCATGTGTAATAGCCAGGGTCATGCTGACTCTGAAATATGGATGCTACCAAGAAAACAAAGAAGCCAACTAACTCATCGCAGGCAAACTAAATGCAATGAAATGGAAGAAAAGAAACTGTAATTCAGCTGCTGCTGAGAGGAAGATGGAAAGTTAGAGGGGTCTTAGTTTGCCTCTAAGCCAAGCCTAGTGTTTTCTTTTGCACTATGAAAGGGGTCCTGTCTGGCATTTTCTCACAGATATGAACCAGTCTCTTCCACATTACAGTTTTACTTTCATAATTATTCCCTTTCAGAACTAGAAGCCAATGGGGCAGCTCTGCTGCCTCCTTGCAGAGAAAGCAGTTTCTTAAAAATCATACTGTGTGATCTGTTTTGCCTAAAACACTCTTTGAACTCCGAATCTGTTGCCCTTCGCAAAATGAGTTATTATCTTCCTACCTGTGGGTGGGCTGTCGCTTTTCTCTTATAGGAAACCAAGCCCGATATAAGTGAATATATGTGAATCTTTCTATAGTCACAAATTCTAGATTTCTACTGTCTAAAAACATATAAATAGTCCCAGTTCCAGACCCCAGGGTCTGGACCCTCTCTCCCTTTTGAAGGCCCACACTCTAGTTCTTTGTGTGTGCACTTTGAAAATTGTGCCTAATAAATTCCTTTATGCCTATTAAAAAATTAAAAATTATACTGTGTACCACCAGGTCCCACATGGTGAGCACCCAATGAATGGTAAGAAACAGGTGCTACTACCACTGTTCACCCTCTGCTGTCCCTTCAGTGAATAGGACAGGGGGTGGGGGCAGACCATGCTGGGCCTCACTGGCTCAGAAAGGAAGTGCTGAGTTTATTCTAAGGGCACCAGGAAGCCGTGAAGGCACGGCATGGACAGACAGGATTCCCATTTGCAGAAGGCATATGCTGCTGTGGGGGGAACCAACCAGAGGTGCTGGAGCAGCAGAGGTGGCAGGCCGGAGGCTGAGGCAGAGTCCAGGCAGGAGTGTGAGAGGTGTGACACACAGATGGAAGAGAGGAGGAATCCAAAACCATTTTGTGGTACATGTGAGGAAGGGGAGATAGTGAGAGGGAAAGACTGGAAATGATGATGGTTCTGGTCTGGGAAGTTGGTGGTGAGAATGGGCGTCTGGTGGGGGCCCACTTTAGACACTTTAGGACTAAATACAAAGTCCCAGTGAGGCCACGAAGTAGAAGGGTCAGGGAAGCAGATGGATACGTGCATCTGGAGTCGGAGAAGGCGGCAGGGCTAGGGACATACATTTGGTAGCCATCGGCACAAAGGCAGCATTTAACTCCACAGGCCCGGGCAAAGTCACCAGGGAAGAAGTGGATGGGAGAGGCCCAGCCCTGGGACCCAAGGAAGGCTAAGGAAGAGCCAAGGAGATTGGAAGAGAGGCAGGAGATGAGAAGTTACAAAGCCCAGCAGAGCTGCAGGCCTGAGAGGTAAGAAAGATGTGACTGGCAAAGGTCACCAAGGCAGAAGCGAGGCAGGGGGTGGGGGGGACGACTTTGGAGTACCAGAAGCCAAGGAAAAGAGAGCAGAACCAGGCCTCTTTTGGAAAAGCTCTGCCAAGTGTGCCTACAGGAGGCAGATGGAGAAACAGGGAGGTCACTGGAGAGCGAGGATCAAAGGAAAGCATGTCCTTTTAAAAAAAATTTTTTTTTCTAAGTATTTACTGGAGTTTTGGGGGGGTTTTTTTGGTACCGGGGATTGAACTCAGGACCTTGCACTTGCGAGGCAGGTGACAGAACCACTGAGCTAAATCCCTGGCAAGTGTTTTTTAAAAAATAGCTTTATTGAGATATAATGTACCCATCTAAAGTGCACAATTCAATGGTTTTTAGTATAGTCACAGAATTGTACAACCATTGCTATAGTCATTTTAGAACATCTTCATGACCCCCAAAGGAAACCCCATTATCTATTAGCTATCATTCCCCTAATACTCCAGGTCCTGGCAACAATTCATCTCCTTCTATCTCCATGATGTGCCTATTCTGGATGAATGAATAATGAATCACACAAAAGACTACATACATAAATAGAATCATACAATATATGACTAGCTCCTTTCATTTGGCATAATGTTGTCAAGATCTGTTCATGTTCATTCCTCTTTATGGCAAAAGTTATTCCATTGTACGGACTGTTTGTCCATTCGTCATCTGGTGGACATCTGAGTTGCTTCCCACTTTTGGCTACTGGGAATTGTGTTGTACAGAACATTTGTGGACACATTTTTGTGTGGATATATGTTTTCATATCTCTTAGGTGTGTACCTAAAGAAAAACTCCTGGGTTATGTTAAGAAAGGTTATGATCCTTTCTTTGTCAGTACTGGGGTTTGAACTCAGGGCCTTCTCACTGAGCCACAGCCCAGAGGGGCCCCCCCCGCCCCATTTTAAGACAGGGTCTCATTCTAAGTTCAAAGTTACCCAGGTTGACTTTGAACTTGCCATCCTCTTGCCTCAGACTCCCACAGTGCTGGGAATATGGGCAGGCACCACCACTTTTCTTTCTTTTTAATTAATAAACCAAGATGATATTTGAGCTATTTATATGGCGATGAAAACAAGCTGGGAGGGAGAAAGAATGACAACTGAAGACTTCAAGGCTTTGGGCAGGTGGGAGGGGATAAGACCCAACACACAAGTACTAGAAGGACAGGACAGTGAGAGGAGGCACTCCTTCCTTTATAGCAGGGGGAAGATGGTGCACAGGCTGGTAGGTTTGGCAAAAAGACAAGGAAGTCTGTGTTTGGGGGCATCCATCAACTCCAGGAAGCCAGAGCAAAGTGTGCAGCTGGAGCAAGGGTGGAGGAACAGGAGTGGGAGCTGGGTGAGGAAAGCTAGGAACTGGAGCCGAGAGAGAGACGTGTGGCCAAACAAAAGTGAAACCAGTCAGCTCTTTTGTGAAATTCATGCCTGAGCAGAAGCAGATGATGGTTGGTATCTTCAGGGATGGAGTTGGGGGGGTGGGGGGCAAGTTCAGAGAAAGGAGAAAAAGACCAGGCTAGCTACAAGGGACTGGGAACTGGGCCTGCTGAGGAAACAAAGGCAGGCAGGAGGGCGGAGTTACTGAGTATAGAGAAAGCAGTAAAAGCCTCAAAGAGCACAGTACAGGGACACAGGGTGGAGCCAGGAGTGCTGGAGTAAGTGTGCCAAAGGCAAGCAGGATGTTAATGAGATTTCCTATGCCAACAGGGTCCAGGGTGTGAACCTACAAGAGGGGCACTGAGTACAGTGGAAGAAGGAAGTTAGAGTAGGAAGCCCAGGAACTAAGAGAATGGGGTTGGACTGGGTCTACAGGTGGCCAGCAACAAAGAGGAGGAAAGCCTGATGTGGTGGCACACGTCTGCAATTCCAGCACTCTCAGCACTCAGGAGGCTGAGGCAGGAGGATTGCTGAAAGTTCAAGGCCAGCCTGAACTACAGTGAGACCCTGCCTCAAAAAACAAACAAAACAGCCAGGGATTTAGCTCAGTGACACTGCGCCTGCCTCGAAAGTGCAAGGTCCCGAGTTTGATCCCCGGTACCAAAAAAAAAAACCCAAAAAGGAGGAAAGAGCGGCATAAGCAGGTGGCACTGGCTTCAAGGGGATTCCAGGGCTGTGAAAACAGTAGTGGAGAACAAAGAGATGAGGGGCAGTCACAAGAAAGGGTAGGGTTTTGTTTAAAATTTTTCTCTTTTCTAGGTAAAAGTTAACAACTCTATGGTGGCAATAAAAAAATGGGGAGAAGGATGTAGGTACGGTAGGTTTACTGTCCATGCAAACCAAGTCTGGGCACCCCCGACGCAGACCATTCAGTCCCCTGGTTTTTGCGGTTGGGTACAGAAGCTGACTAACATCACCCAAGCAGTTGGGATAGGCCTCAGATCACCTCCTCCCTAGGTGCCACCCCCGCTACGCTGACTCCAGAAATTAGTCTGTTAGGAAGCCGCTTCTGAATGCCCCTCTCTTCCCACTACTGGGCTTCTGGCAAACATGGGGAAGTCAAAACACTTTCCCAGTAGGCCCAGAGTCTCTATCTGGCTGCTTGCCCCATCTCCACTGTCTCTAAGTTTTATTCTTTAGCTGGGCACTTCGGGTCTTTTCTACTTTATCTTAACTTCCCTTGTCATACTCTGCCATCCTCATGACACCCGTATCCCAAATGACCCCGCCCTCAAACACGACTTACATCTCTCTCCAGGCCCTTGCTCACCGCGCTCGCTCTACATCCCGCCCCATCCTAGCACCTCCTGTTGAAATCTTTTCTATAGCTTCCCAAGCAGGGGCAGCAAACTGAAAAGCTTCTACTTCACTAAACTGGGTCAGGTTCACTCTAATGGCCTCTAACTGCCTAGACAATTTCCTCCAGACGAGCCAGCGATCTGTGCACCTCTTTCGGAAGGCCCGGGCTTCCGCAAGGACCACTAGCCGCCCCGGGGACCACGGGACCCGCCGCGCCCTCCTTCCCGTCGGCTGCAGGTGCTTACCTTGGCCACCTCCCAGGCGTCGCTGGGCCAGCGGCCCGGCCGGCAGTTTCCCCAGTGCACGTCTCCATTCCTGTTGACGTGATGTCTCAAAATCTCCCGCTTCCACTCTGCGCACACCTGACACTGAGGCTGAAACTACAGGGGGGCGGAGGTGAGGGGGCCTGGAATCTGAGCCCGAGGCGCCGCGGTCGGCCCCGACCCGCAGAGGGAACGGGACACTCTGTGCTCCGAGATGGGGACCGGAATGGCGTGGGGGCGGTGGTCAAGTTCGCGGGCGGGGTGCTCACCTGGCGGGCACGCGGGCTGCACCGAGAACCGCCGCGGCAGGTGGCGCGGGGGCCCAGGCCGGGGGTGGCCGCGAGCAGGCTGCGGTGGAAGGAGAGCACCTCGCGACCGACGAAGCCCTGCAGGCAGCTACGCAGTAGCAGCAGGCAGTGTCCCGCCTTCACCCAGTTCTTGTACTCCGTGCAGTTTAGGCGCGCTGCTAGCTCTGGCAGCACCATTTTCCAATTCGGGCCGGGGGCTGGGCGGACGGCAGTGCGCAGGGGCAGGAGCCTGGGAGCCGCCCAAGGCGCAGGCGCGGCCCCGCCCAGAGGCGGCCAACGCGCAGGCCCGAGGCTGAGAGCGCGGCGCCTCGTCACGGGGGGGGGGGGAGGGTGGTTTCGTTTCCGCGATACGTCAACCCCGCCCTATTTTGCGTGAGAGCTGTGCTTCATTGCTTCGGTGCGCGTCCAGGCAGCCTCAGCCTGAAACCCGTTCGTCCCCTGCACGTCCCCCAGACTGAGACCCTGCCCCTCCCACCCCTCCCCCAAACACATTCAACTCCCTCTCCTTGATGTAGGGACTCCTGATAATCTTTATTGTAGAGACTGAGAAAGTGCTCAAAGCACATTTCTTGAATTACATATATTCCTTGCATTATGCAATCCTGAAAGATAGTTAACTCGTTCCTAAATCCGCAGACTGGCTGTAGCAAATTTAGGCATTAGTGAAACGTGACCGCTGGCTGCCTGTACCGTGCACGTATCATGCGCCCGCGGTGTGCTAAGCGGACACAAAGCTCAAAAACTCCACCACTGGGCTGCCTGGCAGAGGCACACTGGGCAGCGTGCTCCCTGGGTTCTGGAGAGCTGCAGACTCAAGCCGGCTAAGCACATCCCAAAGTATCGGGAAAAGGTCAGACGGTAATTATTTAGACCGCAAAGGTAGTGTGATTAAAATTGCAAGTTAAGTGCCACAGAGGTCAGAGGTTTTAGATTGTCAACTCCAAGTGACAAGAAGTCGTGTCGGTTTTAGTTCCTTTTATTGAGTTGCTTGAGCTTGAAAAACGTGTGTGTAGTCAAAAGGTTTCGAAGGAAGAATGTAAACACTGAAGCCTTTCCCGGACTGCTTGATTCACAACAGGCTGTGTACAGAAGCACTATCTCTGGACTCAAACTGCCTCTTCTTAAGTAATCTGATTGTAAGCAATTCTAACTTCATCCCAAGCAAATTACTTCATTCCTTTGGGCCTCCATTCATCGTCTGTAAAAGGGGGGCATTCATACTTACCTCATAGGGTGGTTGGGGACATTAAACACACATTGCAAACGCTTAGAGCACTGCCTGGCACATGGTAAGCTCTCAGTAATTATTAGCTATTATTTTACATTGACCTAAATAAAAAGTGATTTCATCACTTAAATTCCTGGGCAAGGTATCTGAACAAATCACTGACCACTTGGAAGTGGGGCAATTCATAGAAAATTGTGAGATCGTGGTGTTCCTGGAGATGTGCAGCAGGGCTGCCTGGCTTCTGCTAATCTTTAAACCCTTCAATGCTAAATCCATCCTAAGGGAATTCAAGTCATACCCTTTGACACCTTCCATTCCATCAAATCCAATGAAAAAGAAAACTCCACAGGAAACAATGAACCTACATTAACATTTTTCCTTTCTATCCCTTGAATGTAAGTTCTCTTAAACTTTTTTTTTTTTGGTACCGCAGATCGAACTCAGGTCCTTGTGCTTGTGAGGCAGGCGCTGGAACCACTGAGCTAAATCCCCGGCTCTTAAACTTTTCAGTATATTAATATCCTATCAAGAACACCTGTAGTTCCAGCTCCTCAGGAAGCTGAGGCAGGAAGATTGCTTGAGCCTGGGGACTCAAGCCCAACCTGGGCAACACAGCAAGACCTCACTTCTTTAAAAAAATTTTTTTTTTGTAATGGGTATTTCTTTGGGGAAACAAAAAACATGGAAGGAACAACTTTTATGTTGAAATTGTATCAGAATTCAGAGCAGCAAAGTTCCAAGTATATTTTCTTGAAGTTACCAGTTTGATCACAGTCCAGAGAATGACTATTAGCATCCTGCAGGTGAACAAGTCACTGTGTTAATTGCAACAAAGTAGTTAGTGGTATTTACATTCAAAATCATGCATGTTTCAGTTTATGCTTTCCCTTAGCTCACTCAGTTTTCAAACATAAAGTTCAGCTCCTATCAATAACTTGGTATATTCTGTTGAAGTTTTCACTTTCCTTCCTAATTCTAAAAGCACTTCCATATGTTTTAAAACAGCATTTCAGTAGATGGAAAAAAGAAGGTGGCAATCAGGACTAATTCCTTCTTTCGAGGCTAAACTAATGCTAAACCAGACTACAATCCAAAACATCTTCACCAAAATTAACTAGAGAAAGTTGGCAGTTCTCTGAAACTTGTATAAAATTTATTTATTACTGTAAATACTAAAATCACATTGAAAACACCTAAAAGTCCCAAATCACCTACTGGGGAAAATTGCTATGGGCATCCAGTCCCTTTGATTGAACCTAGGTAACAAAAGAGGCAAAAGACATGGTTTGTGATGAAATTTAAAATTCAAATTCTAAATGTCAAGCTTTAATGAAGTATGTATTACTTCCAAGTACCAAGCATGATATCAAAACTCAAATTCATGGGTTTACTCTTAATAAGCATCAAAAGCAAATTCTGTTCACTGATTCCTATGTTTTGATTTACACAATGCATTCAGAGACAAGTCATAATTAGGGAAAAAGTGCCCATTGAATGCATTATGCATAAAAATTCAATTAACATTTTAAAACTACACTTAAAAAATATTTGGAAAGTCTGTTTTTAAAATTATTTGCAACAATATTATTCTGCAGATAAAAATACTCTTCTTGTATATGACATGTAGATTTCTACATGAAAGAAAGGGTTTAGCACCAAACAGAAAAGGGCTGACCCTTGATAAAGACATTTTAGATTGCCAAATCTATGTGAGTACCATTATAAGGAGACTGAAAACAGAAGGATACAAAGGTAAGTTAAAGAAAGGATAAACCTGCCCCTGACTAGTAACAGAGTTGAGTGAGAAGCAGGAGATGAAGGCAGAAATAAGACACAAAAGAAAGACAAAGAAGGCCTCACCTCTAACCAGATGTGAATGGGGAATCAAGCAAAGTTGAGAGCAGATATACTGTTACAGTAGGATGCTTGAAACTAGAATTTGGTGGTTATAGAAACCCAATTAAATCATCTTAAAGTGGAATTAGACAAAGCATCTAAAATTTAACAGTGAGCCAGTATTATAGTGTCCAGATAACTCAGAATGATACATTATTTTAAAATCTTTTCCAAATAACATCAAGTCACCAGAAGATCTTTGCTTCAGATCATGTTCTTTGAAGCTCAAAAAGTCTCTGACTGGGAGAAACAGTACAGTGCTCCAAAAAGAAACCCTGCTGAGATGTGTCAATACCCAAACACTCCACTAGATTCTGGACAGGCCTGAATCTTGGACTCTTCAAAATGAGTGGACCAGGTTTCTTCCAAGTAAACCATTCTATCATTTTGTTGACAACAAATTAAATTGAGATTGATTGAACAACTTCAGTTTTGTTGGGGAAGACAAGGAAAAGTGAAGTGAGATAAAGAAATGTCACAGAAACTTCATGCAAGGGTAGAGCACTAAAGTTCTTTGTGTCCTAGTTAATGCTGTGTGCAGAAGTATCCTGTAAATAAAATTTGCCTAACAGAAAAGTTCCCATATCCTCAACAGATGAGAACCGTTGCATTATTTGGGATCCTTTTAGTATAAATCACTTTCTTCTCAAAGACTAGATCATGGGTGGCGAACCTATGGCACGCGTGTCACAGAGGGCTGTATCACTGAAAGCTCTAAAAGGTTCGCCATCACTGGACTAGATTATTTTGTACCCAAATCCTACACTGAAAGACAACCATGGTGTTAAATGTTACTATCAGTTAAGTTAGGAATGTTTGAAGAAAATAAATTAACTTGAAACAAACAGGATTTTTTGGTCAAATTTCAGACATGTATTATTAAAGATTAATTATTGGACCCACCAGGTTAAAAATGAAGGGAGGCCCTAAGAAGTCTAGAGAGCTTATACACACACAGTGAGTGTCTTTTTTTTTTAACCTAGTTTTATTAAATATTGCTTCTTTGGGATGTGTTTATAACAACTCCCAGAACATTTTCATGTAAGGATTCAAAGCGGTCATATTAAAATACAGCTTCAATATAAAGTTTATCACAGTTTTACAGTATTCAAAAATGACAGACCTGCCTTAAAAAACAAAACAAAAATAAAAAAGGACTATTACACCCAAAACATAAGAAAACAATTAAATAAACAAGTTTGGCATTTTCATAACTTTATAGTATAAAACAGAATATTAACTCTATTACTGGCAAGTGGACACTGATATATTACCTAGTTTGAAACGTGTCCCATTTAAACACACTATACAAGTTCATTATACAAAAGATTGATGATCTTTTTGAAGAAAGAAGTGCACCCTGAAATTTTTTGCCAGTTTAGAATAGTTAGCTCTTAAAATAAAAAAAAGTCCTTTTTCTTTTTTAAACTGAAGGCTGAATTCAGACTTTTTTTTGGTTGTTTTGTCTCATTTGTCAGCCTTCCTGGTTTAAAAACAATAGTATCTATGGACGCCCACCAGGGGGCAGTGTAAGATTAGCCATTAAATCACGAACAGCTGCAAATATTGTGCATTCACCTGCAACAGAGAAAAATGGTCATTAGCTATTCGCAATACAGAAAAGATGATGTTAACACACTGGCGGGGGAGGGGAATTAAACCTAAAATTAGTAAGAACTTTAAAGATCAAAATAAAAGACTGAATTTTAACTGTTCAGAGTATAGAGGGGGTTGAGCTGTATGAATTATCAGATTATATTTGGCTTGGGTTTTGGTTTTTTTTTTTTCCCTCCTCAGTAGAACATTCTGAGTGAGTCCCAGTTAGATTTGAATTTAAGAAGATATGCCAGGGGTTGTACAGAAACAATGTTTTATTAGACAAGCCTGTAAAGTTAAGCTTTATACTAAAAGGTTAAGGCTACTGACTCCTTGTGCATTTTGGATCTAATGAAAAAATCTAGTTTATATATTACAACTTTGGTGATGTCCTAATGTTGCGTTGATGGCCAGATAAAAATGTCTATGACAGCACTGTCCGAGAGAACTTTCCGTGATAACAGACACGTACATATGCACTGTGGCTAGTGAGCACTTGTAATGTAGGTCACGTGACTGTGAGACTGAATCTAGATTTTAATTTAACTTAATTAGCCACATCTGGCTAGTGGCAATTATCTTGGACAGTGCAGGTCTATGACATCTACTGGAGATTTCTACCACATTCCAAGGAAATAGCCAACTTCTAGAATTCATAAAGTGATTTTTCTTCAAAGCTCTTCACCCTGGAAGAAGTGATGGGTGCGTGGAGGAGGGAGGGAGCCCCAAGTATGGTAGACCAACAATCCAAAAATAAGATCTTCTGTTGGGGGGGAAAGGGTCTCTATTTCCCTTTTGCCTCTCACTTCTTATAAATATTACAAATACTTAAATATTATTCACCCAAAGCTGGGTCCCTTTTACCAGATCACAGTTTGACACTATGTGGTTGAAGGTGGGAGAACTGAAGACTCATGTGAATCTGGCAGGGCAGGATGTGCAGTGACCCTGTGTTAGGTTGCTGCCAACCTTCTCTCCAACCACTGGAAAATCAAGGTCCAGAAAGAAAAGGAAATCTAAACGCCTGTCCAACCAAAGGGGGAGAAAAAGAAAAACACTTCTAAAATAGCTGACCAATTTCTTAAACAAAAGAAAGTGATATATGCATTTAAAAAAATACTTCCATTGATAAGGGAGGAAAACTTGATCCCAATAGGATCAAAACATTTTCCTTTAATTTTAAATTCCACGAGACATAATACATAAAACATGTAAGATAGTCAACTGCCTCTGAAGGAATGATTATCAAAAGTTCTACTGGACTGCTACTTTGAGAATTCTGATAGCTTTAAACTTTGATTCTTGAGGACCTACTTTTAGCTGAAAGAAGAGAGAAGTCAAAGGATGAAAGCAGAAAATTGTAAGAAGAAGTACCACAACAAAAGAAGCATACTGTTCTCTACTGCCCAGTGTATTCCTTATAAACTAAAGTGAGAAATCACTTACGTACAATATGGGGAAACAAATAGTTTAAATAAACAATTCTCATGAGTCCTAAATCTTTGACACTGTGGTACCTAAAAATGTTTCAGAGAACAACTTTCCCTCGTTTACCATAATTCTGTTATTGAACTATTCTAAACAAAGAGAGGACTTCCTTAATGTTAGAAATAAGTAAAATTGTAATTTAAATTTAATTTCTTAATATTAGAAATGAGCAAAATAGAAGAAAAGTTCTCCTGGGTGAGCTTTATTTTGTAACCCCAGAATTAGCACTGCCAGGAGCTGCGTGTTAAGTGTAGGCTACTCCAGTATCAAAGGGACTTCGTTTATCTTTCTGGAAGCACTCTGGTTTCCTGGGAAATGTTCAGTTTGAGAGCTTCATTCATTGTGCACTTGGTGAAGTTTCACTTGCACCCGCCTGACACTTATATAAGAAGCCCAAAAAGCAGTGATGCCATTTGTATCAGCTTTTATTCTTCACAAAACATTTAGAAGATACAGAACTTTTAATGATAGTATTCTATTCATGATTGAACCATGAAATATGAGAAACCAACATGCATTCCAACTTTGTGATGTACAGAGTGGCAGGTATTGATGGTAGGGCAGGAATTCACAGCCATGGAAAATTCTATCATCCTAACCTCGGGCTTTGTGGCAATCAATGTGTGCTATAAATACAAGCTTCTGGCATTAGCAACTGGGTCAGTCCCAATAGTAAATCACTAAGGAAAATAAAGTCCAGGCAGCAGAGAAATGGACAAAAATGAAAAACCAGTGAGAAAGGAAGAAAGCGACAGGCAGACAGTAAGAGGGCCACGGCAACCAGAGCTCTAGTATTAGGATTGGGGTTGGGGGTGGGTAAAGGGTAAAGAGAATAGAAGGAGGTATCTCTCAAAAGAACTTCTAGAACATATATGCAATAGAAAACATTGTCTACTGGTCATGTACCTTGTCGTGGTGGATTCATCTCTGCAAACCTCTTCAGAATGCTGCTGACCATCATGGGAGCAGCAACAGAAGAGTTCTGCTGTCTGGGAATGTCTGCCTGCTGGGTTGTACCTGAAGCCATGTCATAAATGATTGGAACTATAATACTAACAGGTTCTTGGGGAGGGACCGATGTTTTCTGAGTTAGTTGAAGCTGTAGACACACAAAGAGAATAGAAACATTAAGAAAATAAAATATCTGTCTAAATTTGTCATAGGGCAGTATCATTTACTATACTTTCCGATTGATTCAGCAAGCAAAAGAAAATTAAATATGACAAGAAAAGTGACAACTGAGTATTACAGTTCAAATGCAACTGTGCCACAGTTTCTTAGTTCAATAAATTTCTATTATTACTAAAGGACCCAAGATTCCATGAAGTCTAAACTGACATTTAAGGAATCTGAGTCTATCTTTGGCAGCAATGAAAAATTTATGCAGTTATCCATAAGCTGCTCTATTACTCTCACGTGGCTTTCTCCTCAGAAGTTCTACCCATACACAGGTGCCGGATGGTACTTACAAAAAATAGCATTTTGGATTTCAGCACCACAGCAGGCGTCCCAGGAGGTGCAATTGGCGGTGCGCTGGGAGGGATCGTCAGGCAAAACTGAACATTCCATTTTAGCTGTGTTGCCTGGTCAGGGAACTGTTTTGGTGAAACAAAGGAAAAACCATCATAAAGTATATATACATCTATACATACACATATATCATGCATAGATACATATATATATATATATGAACATGTAAAGTCATATTCTAGTATTGGAGTCTGAAAGGTCAGAATTTCATCTTACACCTAATTATTAACAGAACATAATGATGATAATCTTTTTTTTCTCAAAGAAATATATACATAAAGTAACTGATAGTCAACCCTAAATTTATGTAGCATGTCCCCTCCCTCCCCTCCACTTCACTCACTTGCCAAGGCCTGTGGATTTGGCTTCTGCAGTGTCTCTGACGCCTGTCCCCTCACTTATTTTCACAGAGGTCACCAAGCTCGGGGCTTCATCACTTCTCCCAGGGTCCCGTAGCAGTCCCTTCCAGCAGCTGCCTCTCCTACTCCTCTCTTACACTACTGCTAGTTCCATCAAGCTCACAAATGTCCAGGGACATTCTGGGACACATACTGCCCCTCTGCTCCACTCCCCAACACTGAAGACCAACACCTGGCAGTCAAGGCCCCTTCTTACCTGGTTAATCTAGACTTTCCAGTCCTTTTTCCAACTCTTTCCCTAAACTACTCAAACTGTGTTAATGAGTTTCAATTATATCCACTGGTGCTTTAGACACATAAATATTTACTTCTTTAAAATCTCAAAGATTTCTGACACAATGTTTGCTACAGCCTATACTAGATCAGAAGCCAAATGTTCAGACCACTAGCAAAAGAACATTGCTTCCCCAATAGTAAAACTCCAACTAAAAGGAGTGTTGTACTGGGGTTACTCAAAGCAACACTAGAAACATTAAAATGAAAGGACTAGACTGAAAAATTAAATCAGTTGTCACCTGGATTCCATTTGTATGATTGTTAAGAAAATAGTTAAATCGTCAGGTGCGGTGGCACATGCCTATAATCACAGCACCCAGGCTGAGGTAAGAGGATCACCATTGAATTTGAACCCAGTCAGGGCTACAAAGTGAGTTCAAGATTAGCCTTAACTATACAGCGAGACCCTGTCTCAAAAAAAGAAAATCATTAAGCCTACCAAAAATACAAATGTAAAATTAGGAAAAAATATTTACAACAGGGCCAGGGGTGTTCTACCAGCTCAGTGGTAGAACACTTGCTTGGTAAGCACAAGGCCCTGGGTTCCATCCCCAGCACAGCTAGCTTAAGTAATTAATTTATTTATTTATTTTTAAATTACAAGTAATATCTCAAGGGCCTAACTTCTGTAATATGCACAGAGTGTCTACAAATCAGTAAAAGAAAGTTCCAAAATCTAAAGAGTGATACAGCTGTTGACAAGGATATAGAAGAGCAAGTATTCTCATAAATTACTAGTGGGAATATAAACTGGCATGATCTCCATGGAGAAAAATTTGGCAATATGTCAAAATTATAAGCATACATATCCTTTGACTTAACTATTAATTCTAAAAACAGATCCTACAGATACATAGGCACATCTGCCAAAAGGCTCTTTATTGTGGCCCTCTTTGTAACAGCAAAAGATCAGAAACCCCCAAAATGACCATCAAGAGAAGACTGGTTAGCCATTTTAATACATTTATATAAAGAAACAAAGGCTTTTGCTGGGGATTTAGCTCAGCGGCACCACGCCTGCCTTGCAAGAGCAAGGTCCTGAGTTCAATCCCCGGTACCAAAAAAAAAAAAAAGAAAAGAAATTAAGGCTTTGTTCAAAAACACAAGGACCTTCTTTGTGTACTGATATGGAAAGATTTCCCAAGATTCATTCAGTGAACTAAGCAACATTCTCCTCCATTTCAAATACTGAGTCAACCTCAACAGCCTTCCACCACAAACACTAACAAATATTTGGAGGTGGGGAGACATCTCTTTAATTGCTGTTACAGGTTGAATTAAGTGCTTGAAAAAGATGTGAAGTCCTAATTCCCAGTATCTTACTTGACAACAGGGTACTTGCAATGTAATCGAGTTGAGCTCATGAGGGTGAATCCTAATTCAATGTAGCTGCTGTCATTTATAAGATGAAAAGAGACACAGGCAGAGATACACATGGGGAGACAGAGACTGGAATGATGGGTATATAAGCCAAGGGACACCAAGGACTCCTGGCAATTACCAGGAGCTAAGAGGAAGGCATTGAAGAGATTCTCCTTTAGAACCTTCAGAGACGGCATGGCCCCACTGACAGCTTCATTGAGAATTTCTAGCTTCCAGTGCTATGAAAGAATAAACTGCTGCTCTTGTCAGCCATTCAGTTTGTGGTAATTTCTTACAGGACCACTAGAAAACTAATACAAATGCAGACTGCACTATGCAGAAAATAAAGCAAATCCTTGAAAGGCCAAAACCAGAGCAAGAGCTGCTATTTAGTACTCTGAGGTGAGGTGACTGTTGCCCCTGCAGCATCTGCTGTCTGTGATTCAGCACTTCCATCTTAACACAGTGTGTATGACCAACAAAAGTGAGGAATCAAGATTTTTAAGATTGTAACACTACACGTTTATATATGTGTAAAAGATTTCATAATAAAAGTACAAATCATCTCATTAAAATAAAGTGTGTTTGAGAGATTTACTGGCCTTTATGAACAAACCCTCTGCAGCGAGAGGCAAGCCACAGGGAATTCTGTGGTTGGACAGAGGATGGTGCATAGGGACAGAGGAGGAATTTCTCACTCTATCATATTGTTCTGGATGGAACGGTGCCAACTAAAGATAAATAAAATTGAAGTTAAAAATTCAGAATTTGAGAGAAAAATGGGAGAAAGTACATAAATGAGTGAAAACTAAGAAACACTCCTCCCACCAACTTGAATTTCCCTACACAGACCTTGCAAGAAAAGTACATGTTTCTCTGGAACTTACCAGCTCTAGCTTCATAATATGCACACAGTCCCTGAGGATGTGTGTAGGTGCTCCTAATAGTTTGGTGAAGGCTATTAATGTATTGGCTTTAAACGGTGGTCCTGCAACCTATGAGGATAAATAAAGCAAGTTACTCTTCCTTCTGCTTTGATCTCCCTGTTGCACCAATTATAATAAAACCATGCATTATTATACACATACTCTTGTCTCAAAGAATTTCTCCAAAACTTGAAGTTCATCAGGTTTCCACTGTCCTGCATTTTCCGGTGTCACTTTTAGCTGAAGGGTCTGGTTGGTTTTGGGACTAAGGGCTACTCTGCATTTTAGTGCATCAGTTTTAAACATGATCACTCCAGGTTCATTGGAATTTATCAGCTGTAGCTGCAAAATAAGAAGAATGTTTCAAGTCAACATGTAAGACAAAAAGAAAATGAGTATGTTACTGAGAGAATTATTTCAAAAGGAAAACAACTAAGTTGATAGAGGTGAGCAAAATGAAGTTCAATGACCCGAAAGCTGACATGGAATGCAAATGGCAGAGCTGATCACTGGTCTCATGATTAACGGTTTCAATGCTAATTTATTCAGCTTATGCTAAAACTTTTGTTTTTTTCCTCCATATCTGAATATAAAGGTTGCAGCATGGCTTTGTGCCAACCATGGAGTGGATATTTTAAACATTTACCATTTGACTACCTCATTAATACATTATATCGATAATAATATAAAATTATAACTAATGTGTACTGAGCACCGGGACATTATGGTAAGGACTTTATACTAAATAGCTCAAATTCCCACAATTGTTAGTAGGTAGATACCATTATCAGAAAGGTGAAGACATTTTCCCAACAGTCTATTTTCAGGCAGTATGCCCTGTACTATTTCCTAACAGTATCACTATAGGATGGGTTAGATGTCCTTTTCTGTAAGGGTGTTAAATATATTCAATTGTTTATGTATTTTCACCCCTGCAATCATAAATAATTTTACTTCAACAGACATTCAGATTTGAAGGCAGCCTGGCTGCAAAGGCAAATGGTTACTCAGGTGCTAGTCTCTGCAAGGCTACATCCTACGCACACTGGTCCTATATGACGTGGTAACTTGTTTCCAGGTCCACGTTAGTCACAAGACATGGAAGCCACAGCACAGCAAACTATAAAATGCAAAAATATACTAACCTAAGAATGCAAAGGAAATAGTGGCATCCATTTTTAATGCTAGAGCAGAAAGGAAAGTCTAATTCTAACAAGCTGGCTAAAGGGGATGAGAGAGTATTACTCTAGTTCAGATCCTATTCTGCAAGACAACTCAGCATTCTACCTTTGATCATCACCACTTAGAAGGTCAATAGGTACCCATACCGTTTCTTGTTGAATAATTCTTTGAAGGTGTCGTCTCATGATGACTGATCCAAGGAATCTCTCAAGTGGGGAACAAAGGTAACTCCCTGCCAGGCCAGGCACAAGGCCTGGCGTTGGCGAGGGCAGCAGTAAAATGTTCAAGGCACTGTGAGTGAGGATGGTTGGTATGGATGCTGCCCAAGAGCGCTGAGGTAGTTTACGAGGTGGAGGCATGTTTGTTGGCATTGTTTGGGAACCTGTGGGGAAGAAAAACATGCCATTTCATTTATAAATGCATAGTATCTCATTCTTTCCTGTTTTATTTTCTTAGAAAATGTTGGTATTCTCAATCAATCTGCACTGTTTTGGTTACTCCTTGTGGTGTAGCAATTATATAGTAAAACTTTCTGTTAGCAAAACCAGCCATAATTATTCTCCTTCCTGTATCCAGGCCCCTTGCAAGTGAATGCAGAAAATCTTTAAAGGGCTGGGGTTCTATTTATCTACCTGGAATCTGGCTGGCCTTACCTTTCGCTTTTGGCCAACAGAATGTGGTGGCAGTGACACTGAGCTAACTGTAAGCCTAGACTTGTACTTGCTCTCTTGGAACCTCATCCAACCCCATGAAGAAGCTCCTGATCAAGTATGAGACCACAGAGAGCAGACAGGAGCCATGCCAGCTGAGGCTATCCTAGGCCAGCCAGTACCTAGTCAACCCAGGAAATGACCACTGACACACGAGAGAGCCCAGCAGAGGCTACCAAACTGCAGGACGATGAGCTAACATTTGATTGTTGTTTTAAGCACTCAGTTTAGCAGTGAAAGCTAACAAATGTATTTGTACAAGTCTTGTCTTCTGCATTAATCTGCATAACCATGTCACTTAAAGTATCTTTTATGGTCCAATATGGCAGCTACAAGTTAGTGGTCAAGAGAGAGGTGCTGGGACTCACTTCATACAACTTGAGGAGATAGCTCCCTTTCTTACATTTTTTATGACTTTGCAAATTAACATTGTTAATGGATTTATGCTATGGATACAGATTTTAAGTTTCTAGGAATCCTCATTCAACAAATGGGTCATGACTTTCAAATGTGAGGATGGGATAAAACAGGTCATTTGTTAGTTACACTAAGAACACAAAAATGCTGATTGACACTCACTTGTTCCAGCTCGAGGAGAGTGAGAAGCATCTGGAACTGGAGAATGTAGTGATGGGTTAGCTGGTGACATTCCAGGCAAACGTGTGGCTGTTGAAGGGCCTGACACTTGAGGAGACCCTGGCCAGTTCCCTGCTCGTCCACTTGGTGATACCATAGTGTAAGGGGAACTAGGATCGAGAGCTCCTGAAAAAAATAAACAGATGGTTTTCAAACCTTGTATTTTATTTATTTATTTTTGAGACATGTAGTTCAGGCTGGCCTTGACCTCACTATGTAGTCCAGGCTGGCCTCAAACTTGTGGTGATCTTCCTGCCTCAGCCTCCCAAGTGCTGGGACTACAGGTGTGTGCCACCATGCCCAGCAAAAACTTGTATTTTAGTAACTGAAAATTATTTGTCAGCATTCAAATCATTAAATGGTGATTAATTTTATATTATTTAAGAAGATATTTCACTAAAGCTTGAAGTTTCTTAACCTGTCATACATGTATCTCTATTTCATGTACTTTTTATACTTTTTAACAGGATATGAGAATTGGAAAAACAAGGATAAAATTTACCTTCACAAGAGTTTCTACATATGTAATATATAACAATCAACTTTATGCCACTATATGCAGGAAAATAGTAAGCAATCTCAAAGCTTCTTTTTTTTTTTTTTGGAGACAGGGTCTCGCTATGTAGCCCAGGCTGGCCTCAAACTCCTGGTGATCATCCTGCCTCAGCCTCCTGAGTTCTGGGATTATAGGCATGCACCACCATGCCCGGCATCCAATGTACTTTAAAAAAGGGTTCAATTCCACTAATAACCAAATACATATTCAATAGTAAGATACCATTTTTCATCTATTAAAATAGCCAAGACTTTAAAAAATCTTAATACCCTGAGGTAGCAATGATGCAGACAATAGACATTCTCTTATGATGCTATAGGAAATTGGTACAACCTTTTAGGGAGCATTTGCACTATGTTTCAAAAGCTTTAGAATTTCTCAAACCTTCTGAGACCATAATTCCACTTCTAGGAATTTTCCTAAGGAAATAATCATGGATGTGAGCAGATGGCACCATTTTTAAATGGAAACATTCAAAACACATAATACAAGAAAGCAGTTATATTATGGTATGTCCAGCAAGAGAAAATACTATAAAGTCATGTAGTACAATAATGTAGTTTTTACTAACAAATATTCCCATATGTGCTAATACTAAAAAATAAAACCACTGATATACACAGCTTAAAATCAGAAAGCTCTTTTTTGTGTGTGTGTTTTCTGAGACAGGGTCTCGTTATGTAGTTCAGGCTGGCCTTGAACTCACTATATAGCCAAGGCTGGCCTCAAATTCTCAGCAATCCTACTGCCTCAGCCTCTCAGTGCTGGAATCACAGGCGTGTGCCACCACGCCCGGCTCTGGTATTCACGATATGTTATGTGAAAAAAGTAAGACACTGGACTCTGTATAGTATGCTGCCATATTTATAAAAAAAGACACACATATTTGTGTATGAAAATGCAGCTCTTGACTCTGAGAGGATGAGGCTGGAGGCTGGCAAGTTCAAGGAGAGTCCTGCCTAGGCAAATTCAGCGACTAAGTGATACTGTGTCTCAAAAAAAAAAAAAAGTGAGATGCAGCTCAATTCGAATCCCGAGTTTAATCCCCAGTGCTACCAAAACAAATTAATACATTAAAAAAAAAGAAAGAAAATGCAGCTCTGCAAGAACATATCAGAAACTAGTAATACAAAATTCCTCTGGAAAGAGGAACTAGGTGGTTGACACAGTAAAAAAAGAAACATTTCACTATCACTTCTTTTTTTTTTTATCACTTCTATTCTTTATCTACTTGAATCCATTCAAACTAGAATTTTCGAGTTAAAAGGTAAAATTCAAGTGACAAAACAATTCACCGGGGTAAGCGGGGGATGGTGTGTGAGAGTAGAGGGCAGGCGGGCAGGCGGGCAGGCAGGCGAGTAGGGAGGGCAAGGCAGAGCGAGAGGGACAGAAGACAGAGAAAGAGAGATAGAGAAAGCGGAGACAGACCCAGCTAGTCATCACCCCTGTATGGTGTGATCAAGAAAAGTTTCTTTTTCTGCAAGCAATACTTTTGCTACTTCCTAAACAAACAAGCACTAATTTTGCAATAAGAAAATTTATTAAACAAAAAATATTTTTATGTCAAGCTCTTACACTGTCACGATTTCCAGGTATGGACTCACCATGCGGACTAGCAAAACTGGCCCCTGGTCCTATTGAGATTCCATGCGAGGATGGGGGAGGAGTTGGAACAAATGACGCTGGTGATGGGGCTCTCAAAGCCCCACTGGGGGAGCTGGCAGCATGCAGATTTCCTAATAAAGGAAAATAATTATAGATGATCTTGCAGGACACATATTATGTCCTGTCCAAGGACCCCAAATTAAAAATCTCCCTAGAGCCTAAAGAAACAAGTAGTAAAGCTCCCATAATAGCAGAAAGAAAAACTGGAAAGAGTTCATCACTGAAAAAGAGTTCAATTCTATGGGCCCAAATTCTAGCCCTTAAGTTGACTAAATAATTTTTTTAAAATCCAGTGTGCTTTTTACTCACTTATTCATTGAATAAGTAGGCATGAATGCCAACTTCATGCCAAGCACTGTTTTAGGCACTGAGGATACAGCAGTTAACAAGAGACAAAAATTCCTGCTCTGATGGAGCTTATATTCTAGTAAAATGAGAAAGACAAACAAATCTGTCAGGTAATGATTAGCGCTATGGAGTAAACTAGAGCAAGCTAAGGAGGCAATTATCAGTAGTACTGAAGGAGGGTACTGTTCTTTATATAAAGCAATCCAAAAAAACTTCTTTAAGAGGACATGCGCAGGAGGCTGAAGTTCGAGGCCAGCCTGGGCAACTTAGTGAGACCTTGCCTCAAAATTAAAAAATAAAACAAAGCAAAACAAAACAAAACACAAAACCAAACAAACAAAAACTCTGGGGATATAGCTCACTGTGAAGGTCCTGGGTTCAATCCCCAATATCACACCAAAAACAACAACAACAAAAAACAGATGTGAGCTGGATAGGAAGAAAGTGCAGAATAAGGCATGAAGTTATCCAGGGGTAAGGTACTCCAGGTGAACAGAAGAGCTAGTGCAGATGCCCCAGAAGATGAAGCAGTTATGCATAACAGGGAAGGCTGGTGTGCCGAGCAGTGAGACAGGGAAACCTGGAAGATGTGACCTCAGAGAGTCTGGGGGTGGATCTCAGACCACATGGGGACTTGTAGGCCACTAAGGCCTTTGACTTTACCCCAAATGAGTAAGAGGCCAGTGCAGAGTGTGGACCAGACGTCATGAAATAAGAGGTGGCTACAATAATCCAAGTGTGTAGAAAGAGGAGTTCAGCATGACTCTAACAGCTCTGGCCCAAGTAACAGGAAGGTAGGGGCTGCCATTCACTGAACTGGGGTATTTGTGGCCATGCTGAATTTCAGGCAGCTACTAGATACCGTATGCAAATATAGGGCTCAAGTTCTGGGGCCACATCTAGATTAGAGATATAAAAACCAGAAGACATGAATTTAAAGATAGTACTTAAAACTGTAAGACTAGTTTTAATTTAGGATTATGAAAGGGGCTACCATGACTACCCAAATTATAAATGAATGCTACATTAATATTCTTGCTACATTACCATTACATACTTTCAATATCAACAGGTTTCAAATTCTCTACTACATAATTTCATACTTATTTATTTGGTTTATTGAGACAGGGTCTTGCTGTATAGTTCAGGCTGGCCTTGAACTCATTATGAAGCCCAGGCTAGCCTTGAACTTCTGGTGATACTGCTGCCTCAGCCTCCCAGAGTGGGATTACAGGTATACACCACCACACCTGGCCATAATTTCTTTTTTTTTTTGGTACCAGGGATTGAACTTGGGACCGTGCGCTTGCGAGGCTGGCGCCAGAACCACTGAGCTAAATCCCCAGCCCTAATTTCATTATTTTTATGTTCTGTAATGCCTAAACCAACGTGTTACACTCAATAAATGTTGAGCCACTTCAGTAACCTTTAAACATTATTGTACTTTTTTAGCTGTATGATCTGAACAAGTGACTTAACTTCTCCATAAAATGGGGATAATAGGACCTATGCCACAAGTTTGCTGTGAGGATTAAATGAGTAAAGTACTTAGAATAGGGCTTGGCACATAAAGAATGATAAACCTGTCTGCTACTACAATTATTTCAAAATTATTTTTCCTTCTTATGAAAAAACAATCTCAACTCATATCCTAGAGACACACTCCCCTGGGGTTGAGTTTCTCTGTCTACTTCCTCCTTAGTTGTTCCTTTACCACACAGGTTGGGGCTCCTAGAGGCTGAGCTTTCCTTCCCACTCAGGCTTCAGTGACCCTGGATATGACAACAACTTCCAAGTCTTCATCTGTGCTCTGATCATCTCTGATGAGCCACAGATGGCTTGACTGTAGAATCACCCCTCCTCCATTCCGGCCCCTGTGTTATGCAAACTGAACCTCTATAGTGCCCTACAAATACAGCAATGGCTTCCTTTACCCACACAATAATGGACAAAATTCCTAACAGGGCCCTGTCTCTCCATACTCCAGCCATTAGGGATAGTCTACCAGCCTCTGGACCTCAGGCTCCTCACACCCCAGAACTCTGCCTGAAATACCCCCTTGTCTGCCTCCTTGCACCTGACTAACTCCAACCCATCTTTCAAGTCTCAGCTTATCTGGTGTGGCATTAAGGTGGGAAGAGTACAGACAAAGCACCTCTGGGAAGAAATGGCCAACTCGTAGTGACTCCTTCTCTAACACTCATCGCATCTGGCATTACAGATTAAGACTATTTAGCTAGAAACCTAAAGAGTACGTGCATCCCCCCTCCAAAAAGGGGGAGAGTTTAAAGATTTTTTTTTTAATTCTTTTGTTTGTAGAGACAATGTCTCATTATGTAATTCAGGCTGGGTTTGTTGGGGTTTTTTTGGGGGGGGGGTTGAGACAGGGTCTCACTATGCAGCCCAGGCTGGCCTTAAACTCACAGCAATCCTCCTGCCTCAGCCTCTAAGGTGCGGGGATTACAGGTGTGTGCCACCACTCCTCGATAAAGATGTTTAAAATAAAGATCTGTTTAAAAAAATAAATAAGTCCCCATACTATAGTAATCTACAGGGCAATCTAGTGGTTAAGTGACACACATTGGGGGTGGTATCTGCCAGGGTTGAGTGCCTGGGCCGAGCTGGGTGGCAAACAGCACAATCTGGGCAACCAGAGAGAGTGCAAGGGGTTGGTCAAAGAGGAGTGTGTCATGTGCCAGGCCCCAGACTAAATACTTTATGTGAATTATTTCATTCAATTCTCACAACATCTCTAAGAAAAATGTTTTATATTATTCCCATTTTACAACTGAAATTAGGTGGATAGCAAGTGATATCCCTACATCTCCCATCTGCAGATTTACTGGTTCTGCTGGTCAATAGAAATTTCTCACATATATACACACTTATACATATACAAATAAAAGGATTATTTTGTATTTTATAAAGGACAAGAGTATCCATGGCAAATTCTGCTTTACTAAATGAAAACTTAGAAAATTAGAAATGCATTTATTGGGTTTTTCACTTTTTTTTTTTGGTACCGGGGATCGAACTTGGGTCCTTGCGCTTGCAAGGCAGGTGGCAGAACCACTGAGCTAAATCCCAGGCCCAGGGTTTTTCACTTTTAAAAGAATCAAAGTTTTATGTAGTTTTATGTTTGCCCTGTCGTCTCATAAATAAAGCTAGAGTATCTTCAAATGGTAATGCATTCTTTAGTTGACTGGACTGATATATTTATATTAAGAGGGTTTTACTGCACATATACTTTTAAAAATTATTTCTTATATTTTACACCCCATATTACATATCGCATCCTTCATGCTGAAACTTTAAAAATCATTATACTCAGCAGCATTACTGATACAGAACAGATTAAGTGCAGGAGCTAGCAGACAAGAGGTCATGTCCCACCCCCCCACCCAAACAAATGGAGCTGCTACTTGTCTTCCTGGATATGTTGCTAGGTCATAAGCACTGGAGAGCAGAGCCAGCATCTGGCTCCCTGAAGAACCCCTAGCACCAGTAGTATTTATTACAGACCAAGTGCTCAAGAGATACCACCCAATCATTCAGTCAAAAGGAAAGGTTGGTATTTTCAAGCACTTTTACACTGCACTTCATGGGGCTGTGGACGAAGCCAATTTGTTTGGACAAATAGGATGTGCACTGCCTGGCTCTGGGGGCTTCGCATACCAAAGCCTGGTAAATGGGATGGTTATAGAAGGAAAACAGCCACAGACACTTCATCAACAAGTGTGGTTAAAATTTTATATATTTACAGAAACAGGTGGTGCACAGGATTTGGCCTACAAGCCTAAGTTCATCAACCTCTGATACAGATCATGCTGCAATTATGCTGTGATTAGTACTACAAGTCTGGCTCTGGGTGACAACACCTCACCTTAATTCAAGTCTTTTAAAGTACTCCTAAACTATGAACACAGATTTCACAATCCAGTCACAATGAAAACATGGCGATTAGCCAGTCTAGAAAGGGAATTCTCTCTGAAGCCTGAGGCTATAAGCAGTGTTTCTCAGCGTGTGTGCACGCACACACATGCAAGCACACGCACACATACTCATGCACTCACACATGTGTGCATTTTGGGTGTAAAAGCTGAATATGACAAGAGAATAAAGAATATCTTACCTGGAGACTGTGTGTGCATCATAGAGGGAGACTGATTAACTGTGCTGTGATAAGATGTAGGGGGTGAAGTAAGGGGATAAGCTCCTGATGTTCCCGGCTGCTTTGGAAATGGCTGAAAAAAAGAAAATTAAATGTTGGTGAAATGACCAACTGCAGATATTATAAGACTGTGACTTTCCCTGATTATAGCTATAGTATTAACATTTACACACTTCACTGGTCACCAAATAGGGAATACAAGATATGAAAGTGTACAAAATGTACATCAATAGTGGAAAATATATACTGTCTTTAAAAACTGATTTTCAAAGTATTTTTAAAATAGCAGCAGCCTCATTCCTGACCTTGCAACATCAGTTTCTACCCCTCAAGGTATATCCTGTTCATTTTATCTACTACACCACCGATTTATCTGCATCGCTTATCTACCATTTTATGGATTCCAAGACATTTCCCCCTGCATGTTAACATCTCTGAAATTACGGTGTATCTTTCAACTTCTGTTATGTCAGTTTAATTTGCAGGGGTTTTTTTTCTAGCGGTACATAAAAATAGTGCATCTTATATTTGCGGAGTTTATAGTCAGGAAGATATGGTAATTCAACCTGACCTCTGTTCACCTTTATTTTTACCTTTAGCGATAAAAAATCAAGAACAAATCTAATCACTTCAGTCAGTTTTCAAAAAAACTGAGGTATAGATCACATGCAGTAAAAAGCAAATATTAAATGTGCAGTTTGGTGAATTTTTAAAAATGTAGCTACCACAGAGCACAAGACACTGAAGACCATGACCAGCATACTATGAGTCTCCCTTATACACCTTCCAAGTCTTTCTTGCCTCCCCCAAAGACTTCCATCACCCAGCCTTGGTCCTGTTTTTGCATTTCCTATAAATACTGAATGTACTCTTGATAGTGTCTGGCTTCTCTTGTGGAACATCATCTCAGTGAAATTCACCCAGCATTATCGCTGGTGACAGTAGTTTGTTTTTTTGTTTCTCTCACATATTCCTTTGTATGAAGGTGCTTCAATGTATTCATTCATTCTATAGTTGTTGGATACTTGAGTTGTCACAATTTTTGGAATAAGATTGCTATAAAAAGTCTTGTTTTCTGATGCACTCCTATTGCATATATACCTAAGAGTAATTGTTAAATCACAAGTATGCATAGTGTTGAGTTTTAGCATCCTAGACTACTGCTAAACACTACTACAAGGTAATTATTTTACAAAATTTCTGGCAGTGAGAGTTTCAGTTGTTCCTAATACTAATGTTGGCAAGAATTATCTATTGTTTTTATTTTGTATTGGTGTATGTGATACATCAGTATATGTGAAACATTCAATTGTTTTTGTTAAAGTCCATTTTTGTGGTACAGAGTACTATTTTACTGAAGCTTTCACTTATATTTCTGTGGTGTCAGATGAGGTTTAAACGTCTTTTCTGTGCTTCCTGGTCACTGGGACATCCTCTTTTGGGAAATGCCTTGAATCTTTCACTCATTTTAATACCTAGGTTGTCCGCTTTGGTTTGGTTTTTTCTGTTTCTTCTTATTTTCTTCTCATGGACTAGCTTATGGAATATAACTACATTTTATACAAAAGAAGAAAAGATACCTGCTAACATCAAATAAAAGGTACATGAAACTCTTTATGAATGTCTCCCTCACAACTATGAAGGAATTTAACAGTTTACAAATCAAAGTATAACTACTGTATCTGTTAAACAGAAAAGAACTGAAAACTGAAATTGTTCAATAAATTGCTGGATCCTTAAGAATACCCAAAGCCAAAGCCACTAACCAAAGATATTTGGCCATAGATGAATATTTTTTGAAAAGAACTGACTCATATTAAATGTCAAACATCAATTTTAAAATTAACAAAAAAAAGCTCTAGTTGTAGGTTAAATATATAACAAGAAAAAGCAGAAAAATTCTAGAATCTTCACAAAATGAAAAATTATTCTAACTTTTGTTGAGCTGGGATCTCTCACTATACTGCCCAGGCTGGTCTTGACCTCCTGAGCTCAAGTGACCTTCCCACCTCAGTCTTGGTGCTGGGATTACAGGTGCACACCATTGTACCAGCTATTTATTCTAACTTTCCCCAAATCTATCCACTTCTAATCCTTTGTTCTAGCCTGGAATTATTTTCTAAAAATCTCATGCTCAGTATGAAATGCTACTGCTATAGAGGACCTTAGCAAAATCAGAATATGGACTAAATTAGCACTATAGGGTCTTTCTGTGTCAGATTATGATTTTTCAAAGACAAAAACAATCTGCAAAGAGGCTAATGTATGACTTATTTGGGGCCAGGAGAGAACAATGGGATCCCATTCTCCACACATTCCCCATACAACACTGGCCCTGCTATGGCTATGGTCACCAGCCAGCTCGCGTAAGTCACTTCTTTCCTCAAGATGTGGCTTATCCCTGCATTCCATATCAGGTACAGCAGAAACCTACAATGCAAGTAAGTGGCTTCTACAAGAAAAAAAGCTGCTAAAGCATTTCTCCACGGTGGCCCAGCACTGTCAGAGAGCTACCATCTCATCTGAGTCAACGTCTGTCACAAGAGCCCCATGCCTTAGCTACACAGAGGCACTGACATGGGGCTTTATACGAGCTTTCCTGCATCTTTATGAAGGTTAAGAAAGAAAGCCCTGAAGCCAGGTACAGTGGCTCATGCCTATAATCCAAGCGCTCTGAAGGCTGAGGTAGGAGAACTGTGAGTTCAAGGCCAGCCTAGACTACATAGTGAGCTCATGGCCAGCCTGGAGCACATGGTGAGACCTTGTCTCAAAAAACAAAGCCAAAAAGAAGGGAAATAAAGAGAAGAGGCAAGAAATCTGAATAGCTGCCAGGTACAGTACACTTTGCCCTGGTATATACGTAAGCATTATAAAGTTGCAGTTACTAAGTAGCCAGCCAAACAGTAGGTAATAAAATAGCTAAGTGTCTTCCCTCACAATGCTGTTCCAAGAAATTCCATTTCAAATACGTTTCTGGTGAGAAACAGTGAGCTCTTCTTGCCTTCAGGTCATGTGTTCACATACAACAAACACTGGGCCTCTGAAGTCTTCTAGCAAAGGCAGAAAGCTTCTGCACACCCACAATGAGTCATTCCAGGCTAGGAAGTCCTATATGACTATGGAAGGGGTAAAAAAAATCCCTGGTCATCTTCTCTTTCAGGTGGGCCAGCATGAGAACAAAGGCTGGCCTGGGGGCCTGCTCAGGCACAGACATGTGGCAGTGTAAAGATGACTTGAAAGCTTTTAGGATTCAATAATGTGGCTTATCCAAATGGTATGAGGACAAGCCAGGCATGGTGGCGCATGCCTGTAATCCCAGCACTCGGAGGCTGAGGCAGGAGGACTGCCACAGGTTCGAGGCTAGCCTGGGCTACATAGTGAGTTCAAAGCCAGCCTGAACTAGAGTGAGACCTTGTCTCAAAAAACCAAAAAATAAATGGTATGAGGACAGAACCCTTGACATTTGTATACTTGTTCTCTGTTGTTCTCTGCAGGAGTCCCTACTGAATATCACTATACATATCAATCTCTGTGTTCATAATTTAGTAACAGTTGTCCTTCAGGACATGGTGAGGACTCTCTTCCAAAGGTCTCCGGAGGTCCCACAGAGGATGTCCCCATCCTTGGAGTCACATCACATCATCTGAAGTGCATGTGTGATCTCAGTGTCTGGGATCAATGCTTTCTCTGACACTATTCACTTCCCATTACAGAAAGCCTCCTCATCATCCTCTGTCGTTTTTTTTCTTTTAAATAAGGATTTCCTGGGCTTCTTGGGCTACCAAGGACTTCTTTATCTTTCAACAAAGAAGCCCTGATGCCTGGAGAAACTACAGAGTTACACAAATGTGACACTGTTTGGGGTTTTGCTGAGACATTACCTGCTGCTGGGGTGGCGGCTGGAGCTGTGATATTAAAGAGTCCATCATATCTCCTCCTATAGGAGAAGGGGGATTATCATCCTCATTTACAGACCTTCTCCGAGCATCCTGATTGCTGTCAACAAACATATTCAGGAACGTCTGTGGATGTAAATGAGTAAAATTTACAATACTTTAGCAAAATATTTTTAATCATTTATGGTTTTTTAACAGAAGCAAACATGTAATGTCCATCCCTGAAAACTATTATTAGGACAATCTAGGTAGAAGAAATATCACTCATTTTAATGGAAGGGAGAAGGAAAAATGGTTAACAACAACAATAAAAATAACATCGAAGTGGGCCGGGGATTTAGCTCAGTGGTTCCACCGCCTGCCTCGCAAGCTAAGGACCCAAGTTTGATCCCCAGTACCAAAAAAAAAAAAAAAAAACATCGAAGTAATAAGTTATAACAATTAAGTATTATATAAAAAAAAGTATTGTATAAAAAATTGAACAAAGAAGTACACCCTGGTACCTCTTACCTCCAGGTCAAAATATTTTCTTATTAACTTCTGACCAGAAATGAGGGGGGAAAATGAAAAACTGTACATTGGTCATATAAATAACTTATAAAATTTCCCATTTAATGAGAGTTCTCACTTTTTAACCTAGAGAATATGACAGGAAAACTGATTCAGAATTAAACCAACTTTTTATATTATATGAATTTTGGGGGGGGGGTACCGGGGATAGAACTCAGGACCTTGTGCAGGCGGTGGCACCACTGAGCTACATCCCCAGCCCAAGATTCTCGTTCTTTTAATACCTTCTACTTACCAGTCTTCAAAGATGTATATAATAATTTTACCAAAATCACTAGAGCACTATTAAAAGTATACAGTCTGACTTTTAATTAAAAATAATGGATTTGCAATACACATTCCATCCTCTCTCGAAACCCTACTAAAACTACTGAAAATAATTTAAAGTAATAAGTCACAAACACAAAAAGAATGAGAGAAGAGAAAAAAAAGCAATATGTTCTGGAGTCTGCAAAGCAAATGGCTGAAGTATCCAATGTGAGAAACTCTAAGCAAGCCATGGGGAAAGCCAAGAAGCAAAGCTATTTCCACCCAGATCTCAAAGATACCTTGGAACTGGCAGCACCAGACACCTCTGGAGATGGGCATGAAGGTAGGATTAAAAACAGGACTGGGTGAAAGTCTCTTTATTTTGTTTTTTCAAGACAAAGTTTCACTATGTAGTTCAGACTGGCCTGAACCCACTGGGTAGCCCAGGCTGGTCTTGAACACATAGCAATCCTCCTGCCTCAGCCTCCTGAGTGCTGGGATTACAAGCATGCACCACCACATCCAGCTTTAAGTCTCTTTAAGAGACACTTAACTCTCCCAAATCTTCTGTTACACTGGCTATGCAGAGCTGATCTCCACTTTCCTGGAGTGAAAGCTCTGACTTGAAGGCCTCCATGGATCAATGGAGAGAAAAGATATCATATTAAAAGTGGGGATTAAAGTCCACGTACTGATAGTCAAGAATACTACTTTTCTTTTCATTTGACTTTCCCCAAACCGGGAGTCAGATGCATGTCATTTATTCAGGAAATTTGGATACCCTTCTCTTGGTACTTATACCAGTACCAAAAAAATGATCTAAAGCTACTGACATTGAAAGTTTCCCAAAGAAATGGCCCAAGCAGATCCTCTTGCAACAGTCAGTAAGTCTTCTCTTTAAATAAGAGCAGAGTTAAGAATTAATATTTAAAGACATTAAAATGAAAGAAATCAACCCCCTCAAAAAAGTAAGAAATGGAGATTATGTAGGAAGAAAAGAAGTAAGATAATGTAGCCATACAAGAACATAATGTCATAAAGTGAACATTTACAAGAAAAAAAAAGCTTTTGCAAATTTAAAAAAAGCCAAAAAAATTTTTTGGCAGACAGGAAAAATAGAAAGATTAAAATAGAAAATGAGGAAGTTTCCCAGAAACAAAGAGAGAAATCTCAGAAGAGATAAGAAAATTAGAGGACAAGTCTAAGATGCCCAACATCAGAACAGTAGTTACCAGAAATAGCTAACACAGAAAATAGCAAGAAATGATGCAAGGAAATTTCCCAGTGCAAAAGAATTAAGTTTTCAGACTGAAAGAGTCCACTCACATACATAAGGTTCAAGAATTAGAATAGCCATCAAGCATCTTGACAGTCACAATGGAATCTAAAAAACAATGAAGCAGTGCCTTCAATATTTGTACAGAAAATGACCGCAGCCTAGAATCTCTCTGCAATAGTCAATCTCAATTAGATGAGGGAAGAGGTCTTCAGATACACTAGGTCTCAAATAACCTCCCAGGTACCTTCTCCCAGGAAGTTATTATAGGATTTATGATACCAAAATAACCAAGTAAACCAAGAATAAAACATGGGGCCTAAGCCACAGGGCATGCAACAGAAGAAAGAAGCAAGGCCTCTTCTTCATCCTGCTGTGGATTCCTATGTCACAATTCCACAAAAACCCTGGAGTGCTACCAAACTGGAGCAGATCAAAGGAACATGGAAGAGATTTCAAGATGAAACCAGTAAGGTATCTGATATATGTGAATATGCTGAAAGGAGAGTTACACAACTGGGAGGGAGTTTAACAAGTATAGAAAAAGCTAAAACAAACAAAAAAAATTTAATAATTCCCTGGTAAATAAAAATGATGAACAAGAAAGGAAAAGTAATCATAGTAACCTTGGAACAAGCAGTGTTTATTTATTCCTAATAATGTGAACACTAAAAAATTACCTACTCGTAGTTGCTATCCAATCATTGCAAACAGGAGGAAAGAAAAATGTGTTCATGTACTGAGAGTAGTCAGGAAGGCGGAAAGTACATGCAAAAAAAAAACAATTTAAGAAGAATTAATTCCTTCTTTTCCACAGTGAGAATCAGATAAGGCCCTAAACAGAAAGTCAACAAATAATACTGCAAGCATGCTATCTAGAGATATGGATATAAATATTAAGAATCAGCTATATATAAATTAAAAATAGTTATGTCTGAGAAGCAGAAAAATGGGCTGTAGGAGACTATTTTTCAAAACAAGCCTTTTAGAACTATTTGACTCTGAACATAAACAACTGAGCTATCACATGAGAATCTCCAGCAGTTGTGGCACAAAATGTTACTTTTTTTTTTTTTTTTTTTTTGGTACCGGGGATCGAACTTGGGACCTTGCGCTTGCAAGGCAGGCGCCGGAACCACTGAGCTAAATCCCCGGCAAGATGTTACATTTTTAAAAAGTGTCATAGTTGAACTGATGATCAAACCTTTTCAATAGTCAATGATGAAGTTCCAAAGAGCAAACATGGCACTTTTTAGTACCTTATTTATCAAAGGGTAAGCAAATAAAGGACTTCTCATTAGCTGGTACACATGGGCACAGCACTTCATGCAAACTTATTATAATAAAAAAAAATTTAGAAAAGTTTTGTTACTTATATCCAGTAACTATATTACATATTTTATATGCAGCTCAAGAAAATTCCTCTTCTCTCAATGCAGCCTAGGTAAGCCAAAAGGTTGGAAACTCATGTTAGAGTCTTCAGAATAAATTTCCAGAGATGATGAATTAACACTGTTACTTACTAAATCCTACAGGACTGTTGTTTTTGCCCATGATTTCTCCCTCAGAGGAACTGTTTTGGAGGACATTTACATTTAGTATATCATGCTGTAACACTAAAGTCTGTTACCTTTAGTCCTGGTGCAGGATAAAAACCTTCAACTAACTTGCTGTTATCAAAAAGACTATAGGCACCATCCCGTATTGCCACCACGCCTCGACTCCGGCAGTATATGTCAATGCAGTACATGTTCCTGAAGGCCAGTCTGATGTGGGTGGATGACTGTGGCAGAATGGAGAAGCACTGGTAGGCAGTGTTGGTTCTCTGGGTCAGGCCCAACATCGGCACAGTGGGGAGTTTGTTAATGGCATTTAATGGAGCCTGAGTATCAAACAGTACCTATAAAGAGCACATACGGTGAGAGCAGCCAGTTTCTGTATAAATGTTAAAACCTGGGAATTTTCTCTTTTTTTTCTTTTTTCCTTTTTCTTTTTTTTTTCTTTTTCAGTTCTTTTATTGGTACATTTTAGGTATACAATTTGTTTACATTTATCATTGGGTGTTTGTACCTGTACATGATGTATCTTGGTTCTTATTTTTTTCCCCATTACCTGTGCACCCTTCACCCTCTCCGCCCTTCCCTATTTACACAGATTTCATTTCCTTTTTTTTTTTTCTTTTCTCATAGTTTTTCCTTTCCCTCTTTTCCTTTCCCCTTCCCCTCCCTTCACTCCTTTGTCTTTGGACCTTTTTTCCTATTTCAAATTATCAATTATTCATTTTAATCATTTTAACCCTTGTTTACACTATCAGTTTCTCACACTAGAGAAACTATTCAGTATTTACACGTGTGTCCTATTTATTTCACTTAAGAGTATGGCCTCGATATGCATCCATTTAGCTATAAATGACTAGTATTTCATTCTTTATGGCTGAGTAGTACTTCATTTTATAAAAAAACCACATTTTCTTTATCCAGTTTCCAGTTGATGGGCACTCGGGCTGCTTCCAAGCTTTAGCTATTACAAACTGTGCCGCTATGAACATGGGTGCACATATATCACTGTAGTATGATTCTTTTAATTCTTTGGGGAAGATACCCAGCAGGGGAATAGCTGGGTCAAATGGGACCTCTAGTCCTAGTTCTTTGAGGTATCTCCATACTGACTTCCACAATGGTTGCACCAGTCTGCACTCCCACCAACAATGAAGAAGGGTTCCTTTCTCCCCACAACCCGCCAGCATTTGTTATTTGTTGATTTCTTGATAACAGCCATTCTTTCTGGGGTGAGGTGGAATCTCAGTGTTGTTTTCATCTGCATCTCTCGAATGACGCCTGATCTTGAACATTTTTTCATATATTTGTTTGCTGCTTTTACTTCTTTGTCTGAGAAATGTCTGTTCATTTCAGATGCCCATTTTTGAATTGGGTCTTTGAATTTGGGGGGGTCTGATTTTTTTCAATTCTTTATATATTCTAGATAGTAGTCCTTTGTCTGAGGCACAGCTGCTAAAATTTTTTTCCCATATTGTAGGTTGTCTGTTAGCTCTGTTGGTGGTTTCTTTTGCAGTGCAGAAGCTTTTTAATAAGATGAGATCCCAGTTGTTGATTCTTTCTGCTAGTTCCCGTGCTGCTGAGGTTTTGTTCATGCAGTCTTTTCCTATGCCAATGTCTTCAAGAGTTCTACCTAACTTATCTTCCAGCAAGTTTAGTGTTTCTGTTTTAATATTTATATCTTTAATCCACTTTGATCTTAGTTTAATGTATGGTGATAGGTATGGGTCTAGTTTTAATCTTTGGCAGGTTGAAATCCAGTTTTTCCATCACCATTTATTAAAGAGGCTATCTTTCCTCCAATGATGGTGGTTGGCTCCTTTGTCAAAGATGAGGTGGCTGAGCATGTCTGGAGTTGTTTCTACATCTTCTAATCTATTCCACTGATCCTCAGGTCTGTTCCTTTGCCAGTACCATGCTGATTTTATCACATTAGCTTTGTAGTATAGTTTCAAGTTGGGGATTGTGATACCCCCAGCCATGTCTCTGTTGCTTAAAATTGTTTTAGCTATTCTAGGTCTCCTCTGGTTCCAAATGAATTTTTGGATTATTTTCTCTAGTTCTGTGAAATATACTGTTGGGATTTCCATTGGGATTGCATTGAATCTGTATAGCAGCTTTGGAAGTATGGCCATTTTCACTATATTGGTTCTTCCTACCCAGGAACAAGGGATATCTCTCCATTTTCTTATATCCTCTTCGATCTCTTTTTTCAAAGTGCTGTAGTTTTCAGTGTAGAGGTCTTTTGTCTCCTTTATTAGATTGATTCCTAGATATTTCATTTTTTTGGATGCTATCGTAAAAGGAATTGTTTCCCTAATTTCTCTCTCAGTGAGTCTGTTATTTGTGCACAAGAAGGCTATTGTTTTTTGAGTGTTGACCTTGTATCCAGCTACTCTACTGAATCTGTCAATTAAGTTTAGAAGTCTTCTGGCAAAGTTTTTTGAGTCTTCTATATAAAGTATCATATTGTCAGCAAATAATGACAGTTTAACTTCTTCTTTTCCTATCATTATTCCTTTTATTTCTTTCTCTTTTCTAATTGCTGTGGCTAATGTTTCCAGAACTATATTGAACAGGAGTGGTGATAGTGGGCATCCTTGTCTTGTTCCTGATCTTAACATGAAAGTTTTCAGTTTTTGACCATTTAGTATGATGTTGGCTGTTGGCTTTTCATAGATAGCCTTAATCAGGTTAAGATAAACACCTTCTATTCCAATTTTCTGTAGGGTTTTTATCATGAATGGGTGCTGGATTTTGTCGAATGCTTTTTCTGCATCTATTGAGATGATCATATGGTTTTTGTCCTTGACTCTGTTAATATAGTGTATTACATTTATTGATTTACAAATGTTGAGCCATCCTTGCATCCCTGGGATAAACTCGACTTGGTCAAGGTGTATGATCTTCTTGATGACCCTCTGTATTCTGTTTGCCAGTATCTTATTGAGGATTTTTGCATCTATGTTCATTAGGGAGATTGGCCTATAGTTCTCTTTTTGGGTTGGGTCTTTAAACCTGAGAATTTTGAATGTGTAACTATCACAAATGATAGAATGTCCTTCTGGCACACTTCCTAAAACTTTCCCTTGAAGAGAATGCAAACTAGATTATGGTGTCCACTTTGATTAAAGACAATTGTCAAAAAGGGGCTCAAGAGTGCTCACTTTGGCAGCACATATACTAAAAAAGGGGCTCAAGATAGAGACAAAGACACCTACTTTATTCATTAAAGACACGTAAGTTTACATGCCTTTTTTTTTTTTTTTTTGGTACCGGGGATTGAACTCGGGACCTTGTGCTTGCAAGGCAGGCGGAGGAACCACTGAGCTAAATCCCCGGCCACTACATGATATTTTTGAAGAGTTTGAATGAGACACTAACACTAACAAGGTCTTATATTTAAATATAAACAACATCAACTTAATTACCTGTAATAACTGAACCACATTTGGTGTTTTGTTGAACATTTCTTGAAGCTGATGGAGAATGGTATTGTGGCAGTTACTGCAACCTGAATTTGGGCCAACTGTTCCCAAAGAAATATGGAATTTCTGGTGGATGGAGTTCCACTGGATACTAATCTAAATGAAGAGATTGCATATTTCAGAAACACAAAATAACACATTCAAGTAGAAGATGAAATGTTAAAAGGCAAAGTGCTAAAGATCTAAATGAGGTCTTTTTTCCTTTTTTTTTCACAAATCTTTTCTTTTTGATTGTACAGATTAATGGGTTTTATTTTTGCAGATTTGTACATGTATATAACATACTTTGGTCATTTTCACCTCCTCATTACCCCTGTAAATGATGTCTTTTTTAAAAAAAAGAAGACTGGATTCAAACTCCAGATGTACTAGTAATATAGACCAGTATATTCCCTGAGCATGTGTGTTAGCCCTCTTCTACTAAATAGAACAGAAAGAGAAGGGGCTAAAGAAAAATAATTATTTTGTGGTACTGGGGACTGAATCCAGGAAATGTTCTACCTCTGAGCTATACCCCTGGATCTTTTTACTTTATTCATTCATTTATTCATTCATTCACTCATACATCTACCCATTCATTCATTTATTGAGACAGGGTCTTGCTAAGTCATCCAAGTTAGCCTTGAACTTGTGATCCTCCTGCTTCAGTCTCCTGAAGTGTCTGGGACTACACACATGAGCTACCATGTCCAGCAAGAAGAAATTTTGATTAAATTTTATTTGGTAAGTACCATTAGTGTTTATTTTTCACATTTCTCTTGAAGAACAGTCACTCTTACTGCCATCAACTAAGGAGTACTGTTACAAAGGAGAAGTAACATAGATAATGTATCCCAACATGAATACATTCAGTTAATACACTTTAAAACACACAGGTAATTTCTGACTTGATGTATAGGAGTCCAGAGAGAGGTTATCTGGTTGCATTTTTATACTAAATTTCTAAAACTTTATATGTGGAGAAAAAAATAATTAAGGAAATGTAGATTAGAAGGAGTAACCTCAAGATTAAGATAGGATCACACAATGATAACATTCATGTGACCCAAGCAAAGGCATACTATATTATTCACAGCCATTCACACATACTCCTGCTTACACTAATAACATTGCCAAATATTTTGGAAATCAGACATTACTTAGTCCAAAAACTCTTCAAGATCGTATACCTCATCAAAGAGGGTATTTTTAAAATTTTAAGGAATTAATTGTTATACTATACTATATTTATATCAACCAAGTCTTTAATATTTATAATTTTATCCCTGATTTGTACTTCAGTCCTTACTAAGACAGGTGCTGTGACCACTGAGCCATGGGGCCACACTTCAGTCTTTATTCATTTTAAGGCAGCTTCTATGTTTTGGGGGTTCTTGATTTTTAAAAGATTTGCAAGACAGGGACTGCAGAGTTTTAAAATCAGACTTACTGAGCTTCCCTTGGTGGTTCCATAACACAAGATAAGTTTTCGGTAATTATAAACACGAACTTCTGAGAAAATATTGAGATGAGCAGGTATATCTAAGCAAAATGGAAACAAATTTTTTAAAAACCTCTAAAATAAGTAGTGCTTTTTTTTTTTTTTTTTTTAAGGCAACAGCACAAATAGATAGTATGCTACAAAATGAGGCCAGGACAAGGAAGGGGACAGATACTGAAACAGTCCAGCAGAGTGGCTAGAGGGCTCCAATTCCAGTTCTGCCACTTACTTGTTATGTGGCCTTCAGCAATGTTCTTCTTATCTGTGACTTATTTGTAAAATGAGGAATATTAACTACCTCATAGGCGATTGTGAGGATTGAGGGAATTAACAGAAGTAAATGATATGGCAGATAGTAAGTAAGTAAGTACAGTACTACATTACAATAACATAGGTATGCACAGACAGATCTGAGTTTAAAAACTTCTAGAAACAAAAGAATTTAACAGTTGACTGTCTGGTGGAAGGAAATTGAAGTCTAGGATGAAAGGGACACATTTTTATTAAACATATTTTTTATAAACAATGCGCATTTTTTACTTCAAGTAAATAAAAGGAGAGGGGAGTAATTTAAAAGGAAGGTTATCACATGTACCTGGTAGAGAACGTGCAAATTCCAACACACACTCATATAATCGTGCAATGCTGTTCCAGTCATTAAGGAACATTTCAACCACTTTTCTACCACCAACAGGTTCAGACAACAGATTTTCATATGTCAGGTAAACATGCCGGGATGGTCCTACAGGATTAAAAGAGAAGATTAATAGTAATAAATACCAAAAAACTTTCACAAATATGCAAAGACAAAGTGTGTGAAACATCTCACCTTGCTCCCTGGTAGAAGTGCCATTAAGTGGACAGTTTGCAAACACTAACTCTGCCACCCATGTGCGGTTATTTCTACCTTGTAATCGGAAAGTGCAATCAAGAAGAGAGCGATCCAGAGCCTTTTGGGTTTCCTCATTTACACCCTTACAGGGAGGAATTCTGGTGATGAAAGATAGCATATGAAGTGTACTTTACACAGAAAGACAAGGCACAATGTACACAACGACAAGCAGGGTGTGACATGAGAGCTATAGTACAAATTTTACTTCCAGATACCTTTGGCAAAGGAGGGAACAATTTCACAGTAATTAATATTTATCCAATTTAACTCATATCAACCTGGATTAGGACCTCTCACTTTAACAAAGTAATGATTAATCATTATACATAATCCTGTTATTTAAAAAGACCACACATATAAAATGAAAATCAAGAATAGTGGTTCCACAAAATCAGAATATCCTCCAGAAAAAGCTAAGGTGAACGAAATACTTGTAAAGCTACTCTTTGAAGACAGGGCAACAAAGTACAAAGAATAAGGGCTGTGGAGCCAGGAACATGCATTCTAATTCTTACTCAGTCACATTCAACCTGAAGGAATTTGTTTCCCTGACTATAAAATAATTACCTTATAGGTCATTGATGAAAAAAAAATGGAATTTCAGTTTGCCTGACTATAAAATAAAGAATTACCTATGGGTCATTGATGGGAAAAAAATGGCAACAATAGAGAAAATGCTTACTGTGTCTGATAGAGCAGATATTCATATATGTTAATCCTCCTGAGTTGCCATGACAAAATTCTGGCTCATTATCTCCATGGCCCCCTTCTTTCTCTATAAAGGTAACTCCTGCTGTGATGGAGCTTTTCGTGTATTAACTCATTTAACACACATATTGTCTGTCACATATAAATGCATGGATCCACACGCCACATACATAAGAGGAATATAGTAGCTTTTGGTGTCTCAGAAATATTTACCTATCCATTTCCTTTCTATAGCTTTATGAACTATATCATTTGTGATAAAACATTATGAGGTAATATATTTTAGCTATTAATGAGTTATTTCAGTAGTGGATAAAATAATGAAGTGATATATTACACAGTTTGTTTGTTTGTTTGTTTGAGACAGAGTCTCACTATGTAGTTCAGGCTGGCCTTGAATTCACTATGTAGCCCAGGGTGGCCTCAAACTCACAACAATCCTCCTGCCTCAGCCTAATGACTGCTGGGATTACAGGCATGCACCACCATGCCCAGCTTACACATTATCTCTTAACCCATTTCCCTTGAAATTGGGAGATTACAGTCCTAATCTTACTCTCAAAGTCTGCCACAAAATATCTCACTCCTATTATTTCTGCATTGCTGTAGTATTATCAATAGTCTTTGGAAACAAAAGATGTCATTCTATTAATAGCATTCTTTTTACACTAGTGGTATTTCCATTTACAAAATATAGGTTTTTTTCAAATATAGTAATTCTTGATCACTGAAAATTAGACGAACGCTGGCAGTAAGCCGCATATTTTTTCCTAAATGAGAAATGGGTTAATTCATAAAGATGGTTATTTCTCAGATTTGGCATAATGATTATCTATATCAAGTGAAAAACATACAATGTACAGGTAACTGAAAATACAGAATCTTGATTCAGTAGTCTTATTCAGAATATAATACCTAAAACAGGGTTTCTTAATCTTGGCAATACTAGCATTTTGGGCTAGACCATTCTTTGTTGCGGGAGGCTCTTACGTAGCCCTGGACTCTACCTATTAGATGCCAGAAGTCCCTCTCACTCCTCTTCTCAGTTAACAATAACCAAAAATATCCCCAGACATTGCCCTAGGTTCAAGAACTGCTGACCCAGAACAAAAAACTTAGGAGAAAAAAAAGTGACAGAGATTGCATGTGGCAAAAAAATAAAATAAAAATTTTTTAGGGGGAAAAAAGCTATATAGGTCACATAAAAATACAATTAATATAGTACTAAAATTTTCTCAATTAAAATTTCTATATCTCTTCTTCAATATGCAGCCTTTAAAGTTTTTCAAAAGTTATCTTTCACCCGGGACTTAGCTCAGTGGCGCCGTATCAGCCTGGCAAGCGCAAGATCCTGAGTTCGACCCCCAGTACCAAAAAAAAAAAAAATTATCTTTCATATTGTAAACTTTTTACCACTACCAGGAAGATTCTGTCCAACTACATTTTACGTAGTTATGGAAACTGCACATGTGGCATGCATGTTCTTCCACTTGACAGGTATACTGAGGACTTGCCTATCCCTATACTCAAGACATACCCCTCCTCATAGGAGCTATAAAGTAGTCAATTCAGATAGATATTTCATTTTGAGCTTGAAAATATAACTGCAATACATTATCTTCCTTTTATATTAAGCAGGTTTTTCATGAAACCCACTTGGTTAGAAAATGAAAGCACAGAAGCTGAATGTTTTCAAGTGAGAACCAAGATAAGTGTAAGACTCCTTTCAATTTCTACTCGAGAGACAGAAAGACCCTGAAAGTACATCCTGCGCCACTTTCATAATCTGTGATATAGACATAATTGGCTCCACTTCAAGGAACCTGTTACATATCTACTCACTTACAAGGTTGTAAGTGTAACAGAATACAAAGGAAACTACAGTTACAACTTTTATCTTCCTGGCACGATGGAGGGGGAGGTTCCCCATAAAGAAACCTTGCTACAAAAATTGCTACGAAACTTAAAATATTACAAAATACTATCATGTAAGCCAAAAATTAAGAACTGAGGAAGACATACCCTGAATAATGGATTAGCCTTTTCTGAAAAATTCTACCAATTCAAAAAAGGTTTTCAATCTTAAACAGCTGCTCCTGGCTGATTTTTGTCCAGTCCCTCTGCACGCTGAACAAACTAAAGAACTAAGCTAAGGTCCTCTAGGGCAGATATGCATCTGCTTTGTTCTCAGGGCATTTACAAACATCAGTTAAGCACACTGCGGCCTCACAATGCAAAAGCAGGCCACTGAAAAACCTAGTCAAAGCAGCACAAGTATGCCTTTAAAAAGCAAAGAAGGCTTCATAAAGGCTGCACATACACACCCAGAGGGAGAAGCAGAGCTCCTCGACTTGCAAAAAGCAAGAGTTGTACCTGTATGTTAGTGGCAAAAGCTACAGGAGGTAAACACACATGCAGGCAGGCACGCAAGCACAATGGATGAGACAAAACCCCTGATGGTTATGGCCAGAGGACCAGGACCACTGCTTAGGACTAATCTGAGTGCAGAAGGTGGGAAATTTGCCTGAGAGCTCAAAACTAGACATCATAAGCATATGGCTCTCAAAATGAGGTCTTTAAGTCTCATGTATGCTGTGGGATCGAGGCTCTTTTCTGCACAAGGCAACAGGTCTGTGAAACTGAACAAATGGAGTTTTTATGATATGGCTGATACTATGATCTCAGAGAAGCACCAAGGAAGCCTGCTCAACAGATTTTCAAGGAGAGATGACTGAACAAGAAGAGAATGTATTTTCAGCAAAGTGGAGGAAAATGCGCCCTATACAGTATTTTAGGTAAACCAATTAAAAACCAAACACAATCAAAAGCATTACATTTTCCTACTAAATGTCATTATAAGGCCACCTCTGTCTCTTTCAAATTTTGTGTAAAGATGGTGTTAAGATGGCTAGTTGGGCCAGGGATTTAGCTCAGGGGTTCTGCCACTTACCTCACAAGCAGAAGGTCCCGAGTTCGATCCCCGGTATCAAAAAAAAAAAAAAAAGATAGCTAGGATATGGTGCAGTGGCGTACAACTGTAATTCCTGCACTCTGAGAGGCTGAGGCAGGAGGATCACAAGTTCAAGTACAACTTGGGCAACTTAGTGAGACCCTGTCTCAAAAATAAAAAGGGATGGGGATGTAGCTCAACGCAAAGGCTCTGGGTTTGATCCCCAGCACTATTTTTTTTTAAAAGTAAAAAAAGATAGCTGCCAGGCTGGGATTTAGCTCAGTGGTGCTGCCGTCTGCCTCACAAGCACAAGGTACTGAGTTCAATCGCCAGTACCAAAAATAAAAAAAGATAGCTACAAGTTCTGCTTCAACTCTTAGTGCCTAATGTGAGCACCATGGCACCTGGGTTATGCGCACACTACTGTACTTGCTAGGCCTTTCTACCTTCCACAGAAACAAATAGATTCCCATGTAACAAAAGTTAAAACCTCACTGCTCAAATTTGAAGATCTGCTCTCTTGGCAGACAGGGGAATTCACTAAATAAAAACTGCTTACATACTAATAAAATATATATTAAGCAACATCTAAGAAATAAAATGCTCCCCCTCTCAAAAACACAAAAGCAAAAACAAAAACAAAAACCCCCTACCGTTTTATGGATCAAAACTCTGGTCTCTTCCTTCCGCAGTACTGCAGCTTTGCAAGTACACACTCTATCACTGTCTAAAGCCCACGTAACCACATGAGCTTCACTTTTAAGCATCCTTTGGCTCCTTGTTCTTTGTCCACTTGGAACCGAGCCCTCTGTTCATCTCCTTTTGTACACTCATCCTTGGTGATGTAATTTACTTCCCCTGCTCAATCCAGGATGAAGAATTTAGCTACTTCTGCTCAGATCTGTAACCTGAGCTTAACACACATCCCCACCTGCTCAAGGCACCTCAAACTTAGCAAAGTCCTTTCAAACTAACATCTGCAACGTCCCTTGTCTCAGAAACCACCACTACCAGCCATCATCTGCTCAAGATAACACTAAGAAGCATCTCTGCCATTTCCCCTCCACCTTTCTCACCTCCAACACCAAATGAATCTTAAATAGTTTATCTTAAGTCCTTGTGAATCCTAACCTAGTCCAAGCTACCAACTGTGGTGTGAACCAGCTCAGCAAGTGGTCTCACTACTTCATTCTTGTTCCCTCCAATTTACTCTCCACATTGCTATCAGGTTAAGTGTCAGAAACACCCACGTAACAATCTTCGTTTTTGCTTCAAATCATCTGATGATGTCTTAGTGCCATTAGGATAAAGTTTAAATTGTTTAAGGACACTTACAAAAGCCCTACATCTGACCCTTCCTGCTTACATCTGCAGCCTCATCTCTCTACCTCCCGCCATACTGAACTCCTTTGGGCTCCAGGTTGCCAAGCTCCCTCCTGCCTCCCTCCAAACCTTCACATTAGCAGCTATCCCCTCTGCCTGGAGCCTCCAATTCTCGCCCCACCTCCCTTTCCTCCGGCTAATTATCCCCTCTCCTTCAGCCTGAATACAACTGGTACTTCCTCAAGATACCCCTTCAGCCTTCTAAATCACCCATTCACCTCTTGGAAGCCCAGTGTCCTGAAGGGCATTATCAGAATTCAAGCCTGACACACAGTCCCATTCAGTACACATCTGCTGGAGGAGTAAAAGAAATGCAGAGGAAAGTCATTCTAAATACCACGACGCGCTGAACTGCACTCCACAGGTTAAAGGGAATCTTCCCTAAGATGTTAGTGAGTCTATGCAAACCCAAAACACCCAGAGGTTCTGACTCTGCTTCGTGCTGGCGTACGGGAGGAGAGAAACAGCTCTGTCAGTGTGACTGCAATGTGGGGCACCCACTAAGTCACACGACAGGGGCTTACTTTAATAAGCGAATAGCGTGGCTGAAGCCATCACCTTCCACTTGCACTCCTTGGTGTGGGATCTCCAGATTGGACAACTGAGAAAAGACAAGCACAACCATAAGAGACCATTAATTTTACAAAAGAACCTACCCTTTCTATGTACTCCTGTCTCCATTTTCGAGCCGTCAGTTCTAGGGCCAGTCCACCAAAGTTACAACATCACCATCAGTCACGAGCAGTGTCCCCTCTATTAGATTTCCTGAGAAACTACAGTAAGCGCAGTGAAACTCAAAGCTGCCCTCAGAGTCTCTAGTTTAAAAAACACCTGAGCTGGGCATGATGGCACACACCTGTAATCCCAGCACTCGGGAGGCTAAGGCAAGAAGATCACAGAGAGTTTGAGGCCAGCCTGGGCTACATAGTGAGTTCAAGGCTAGCCTGGGCTACATAGTGAGACCCTGTCTCAAAAAACAAAACAATGAAAAATGTCTTCACAGGTGGCAAATCTTTAAAATTCAGGAGATTAACCTAATGTCTGTAGCAAGTTAAAAGTGACCCAGAACCAAATCTGGTGGTTTCCAATGAGGCAACTGAAAAAATAAGACTAGTTTTCTTGTGTAAATTCTATTGTTTGTTCAAGAAAAATCTGAGTCAGAGTCGTATCTTGTTTCTAATCATAACAAATATCTTTTAAGTTTATTCCTTTACTGAAATATATTTTTAACAGTTTTCTATTTTTTAACAATCAAATTATTTTCTGAGACCCAAGAAAAGAGAATTTCCAATTTATGCATGTACTCAACGAAATCTCTTTCCCAACTGGAGGATTCAGAAAGTGAGTTAAGACGATGAATGCAGGGATAGCACCTGAAACCCTTTCTACAGAACTACAAGTTGTTAAGAAATGCCAGCAAGTCATCTGATCTACCAAAGAAAGGCTTGCCTTTGGCAGATACTGTCATGTCTCCTTTGACAGAGGATTTATATGTACCTTGTTCCAGAAAGGATTTAAGTTAGTTAAGTATTTGACTGACTCTTTGGCCTGGGAAGGGTAGCGGTTTAGAAAAGTAGCTACTGAGCAGAGAGACAGTAGGGATCCAGATTCAAAAGAAGTGAAGGAAAGGATAGGATGGCCTCAAAGATATTGCCACTATTCTATCAATCAGAGATACAAACAGCTCTGGTAAGATCAGATTTAGTTATTCATATCTCTGAGTAAATTACTGTAAGCAGAAAATGTGCTTGCTTGTTTTTAATATAGCTAGAACTTTCACTGGGAGAAGAAAAGGTAGGTAAGTTTTTAAAACATTGACTGAATTCAGTAGAGTACTACAGAAATGTTCTTAAATGTTCTGTGTGCAGCAGGTATAGGAGTCCAGAGAAGGGCCACAGAGAAGACACGTGTCTATAGGCATTATTCTCCGTGAGCCTGCAAAACACACATTTTTGTGAAATTTAGCCTGTGGGTAGGGAGAGAGGACACAAATGCCCTGCAACGTCTCAGTACCATGTGTTCTCCCATCCCACTGCAAAGGCTGCAACGGAATGACACTCATATAATCAATCCAAGTGACACAATGAGGAGTCCAAAACCCAGGAAATGGATACTCTCTGTACAGTTTAGGAGCTGTGGCCAGTTCCCAGACAAAAGGACATGCAGCAACCTCACTCACAGTTCCAGGAGCTGGGGGAAATCAAGGGCAGAAGTACCTATTTTAGGTGTATATTTCTGGGCTTGGGTTTCTAAGCTATTGCACTCTTCACAATTTCACATTTTATCCTCTGCTTGAAGATCCCAAAGCCCTCTGAAGTGTGAGTTGGCAAATAACAATATGTGGGCCCAATTTGGCCCACTGCCTGTTTGGATAAACTGAAATTCACTGGGACATAGCTATGTTCACTTGTTTAAATATCAACTATGACAACAGCTGATTTGAGTTCTAAGAAAGATCATATGACCCACAAAGCTTAAAATATTTACTGTTTGGCCCTTTACAAAAAAGGTTTGCTAACCAATTTCAAAGCATAAAAGCTATTTTCATAAAGTCTCCTCAAGGCCATCATCATCAGCCCAATAAAAAAGTTAATTTTCCTGTTTCCAGACCTTGTCATCATTTATAGTAACTTACAAAAGAGGGAACTGTATCAAAAATGAAAACTTTAAACTAGAGAAAAATTAGGGTTTTAACCTATCACTTATAAAAGGTTGTCAATCCTTGGCCAAACCTGTTTTTGGAAATATAAAAAATTCAGGTTGTTACCTCTCTCTTTCATGTTTAGGAATTACAACTATATATTCTTTTTGTTTTGAGACAGGGTCTCACTATGTAGTTCAGGATGGCCTTGAACTCACTATGTAGCCCATGTTGACCTCTAATTCACAGCCATCCTCCTGCCTCAGCCTCCCGAGTGCTGGATTAGAGGCGTGCACACCACGCCTGTGACAAAAGTAAAAATATGGTTTAATATTCCTTCTGGCTTCTCATAAAGAAGCCCAGTTTTATTAGTGCTTAAGCTGTATGTACAGCTTCAACTCAAAAAAGGAGCCACTCCTTTATCAACTAACCAACTCTAATAGGTTTAAGTGCCTACTGAGAGACAAAAAAAGTAGGATGTTAATTCTTCAAAGTTGTCTATCTATACGTATATATATATGTATACATATATATATACGTATATACATATATAATATATATATATATACACACACATATATATATACGTATATATATATATTTTTTGTACCAGGGATCAAACTCGGGTCCTTGAGCTTGCCAGGCAGGCGGCAGAACCACTGAGCTAAATCCCTGGCCCTTGTCTATATTTTTTCACTAAGAAGAATTCATTTTACATAAATGAGTAGAAGGCCCAGAACCTGGAATCAAAGAGAAATATGTTTTACATGTATACCATGAAATACCAGAATTGCACCCACACCCTTCCAAAAATGAACAGGATCATACCCATTCTAGTTCTTCTAACTGAATCCATTTAATTAAGCAATGAACTTTAAAAATTACTTTTTCATTTAGAATATTCTGAATTATTCCAAAAAATTACCTCCAACCGAAGTCCTACGAATGGCATGTTTGTATCACACATAGCAACAAAGTGAGCTAGAACTTTATTGAAGGCACACGTTTCTCCTGATCGTTTGGTTTTCTTGGATTCTACTGGACATGAATCCTCAGACAACTAGAATTTAAGTAAAAACACACTAGGTAAGTACACGCGATACAACTCATGGCAATTAAACTACTATAACAAAGCTCAGTGTTAACCAAAACAAATGTTATACTCTCTCAACAAATGTTTATTGAGCAAATACTAACCTAAGCACTGGTAAGTTAGTAATAAACAATATGTTTAACAAGTTCTCTTGTGGAAAATGCTGTATAATTACCTAAAACAAAAGCATTTCCAAGAAAATGCAGACAATTGCTACTTAAACATCACTGCTGTCCTCTTGAAAACTATGTTTAATTCTTTCTCATATTAAAAACAGGTTAAAAAAAAAAGTTAATATATCCAAAATCTGTGCTCATTTCCATACGTGGTCATACCTTGCGCTTGGTACCAGTTCTGGTCTGTTTCCCAGGTTTCCGGAAAATCATGTCCTGAATGTTTTCCTTGAACTGCTGCAGCAGCAGTGCCATAACAGGGCCATCTTCACGATCTGCAGCACTCACAGACAGGAAGTAGTACTTGTATGACAGCTGCGTAGGCTTATTTGGAACCTCCAGCATCTCTACAACCTAAGCCCAAATCAGAAACGAGACTCAGAGAAACAAGTGTTGGGTGTTTTCCCCTTATACCAAGTAGGGCTCAGAATTATAAACCTAATACAGATGTCTTTCTTAAAGGTAAGGACAAATCAATTATGGTATCAAAAGCAGCATTCCTAGTAGGTACATAATTTGTTTTCTAAAATACAGATCAGACTAAAGAAGAATGATACAAGAGTAACCATAAACTATAGCAAATGGAATTTAAATTATTAGCATTAGGTGCTCTTGATATTCGTGCTTTAGCTTATAAAGTGGAAAAAAGTATGTCTAAGTCCAGTAGGTCTGCTATATTTTATAGACTGTATTTTAAATTGCCCTGTTGCCTCCCTTAACCATTAAAGCATCCTTAAAAATTCATTATGGCAGAGGAAAATGACAACTGTATTTCAATGGGATGTAAAAATAAACCTTGATTTTTCAAATGCAAAATATAGTCATTGTGAGGATAACAACATCAGCAACAGTTAACAGTGATAAAGACTTTACCATGTGCCAAGTACTAGCTGAAGTACCTTACAGATGTGAAAATATTTAATCCTCCTAAGAACCTTGAGAAGTAGGTATTATTTCATTTTTCTGGTGAGGAAACTAAGGCACAAAAAGCCCAAGGTCTCACAGCTAGGAAGTGATGGACTTGTGCTTGGATCCTAAGTTTGGCTCCTGTTTGGCTACACAGACATTGCTCTAACCCACCTTACTAGCTGCAAGGGCTAGCTAAAAAATTAAAGTCCCCTAGTGACAGAAATTAGTGCCATTAGTAGGCCAGGCATGATGGCGCATGCCTGTAATTTCAGCACTCAGGAGGCTGAGGGAGGAGGATTACTATGAGTTCAAGGCCAGCCTTGGGTATATGACTCAAGGCCACCCTGGACTGCATAGTGAGACCCTGTCTCAAAAAAAAAAAGAAAGAAATTAATGCCATTAGGAAAGGTTCCTGACCAACACACATTCCTGTCTCTCAAAAGAGAGAATCTCTCCCACTTCCCCTTCTCCCCATCTGTCTTTAGGAAAGCACTATACTGCTGATACACCTCAGAAAATAAAAATTAAAAGTAAAATGGACATTTCACCAAATAAGATATGGACAGCAAGTAAGCACATGAAAATATGTTCAACAACATTAGCCACTGGGGCAGTGTAAATTAGGACTACGCTAAAATACCACTGTATACCTATCACAGCAACTAAAATTGTCTCAATTAAAATACCAATTACTGGCAAGAATGAGAAACAACCTGAACTCTCAAAACATTGCTCATAAGAATGTAAAATAGTATGGTCACTTTGAAAGTTTGTCTTATAATACACATTATGTGACCCAACAATCCCACTCCCAATTATGTGTCCAAAAAAAAAATGAAAACGTGTTCACACAAAAAATACATGTAAATGTATTTAGCAGCTTCAGTCATAACTGCTCCAACTGCTGGAAGCCACCCAGATGTCCTTCAGTGGGTAAAAAATTAAGCAAACTGTGATACATTCATACCATGGAATACTATGCTACAACAAATGGAAGAAATTATTATACATACAACAGCATGGATAAGTGTAAGAGGCATTATGCAAAGGAAAATAAAACTAGACTGAAAAGACAAAACTATAGACAGAAAAGAGGTCAGCAGATACTAGTTTGGGGAGTGATTATTATAAAGGGAATTAGGAGAGATGATGGATTGTTTTATATCCTGATTGAGACAGAGGTTATAAAACTATGCATTTATCAAAACTCACACACTAAAGCCTGAATTTTTACTGTATGTAAATTATTTCAATAAGGCTGACCAACAACTATAAAATGGCACAGACATTTAAAGGGAGATCAACTGCAGCCAGCCTCACCTTTGTTGCTCTTAATATCCATTTTTATGAATGTATCATCCGAAGTGATAAATTTTCAGGATGAGGAGTAACCAACACTCAGTTTTGGTCTAAACTATGTAAAACAAATTACTGCTTTACCACTGGGTACTGACACTAAAACTTAGCTGTAGGCTGATGCTAAATAAGGCCAGAGAATTTTTTTTTAATTATAGCTATCTAAACTGTATTCTGTATTTGGCTGAGTATTCCACAGGTTTGGTTATCATACATATATTCTGCATAATCACTTTATATGGAGTCCAGGCAGTTCACTGAGAACTGAAGTAACAGTCCTTTGTTATGTGACAAATTTAGTTCCACAGCTCGTGTTTTAAAATTCAGAAAAAAGTAAAATTAACATCAGTAACAGACTCGTCAGTCTATGTAAGCAACTCAAGATCTATTGGCCTAAACAGGATATTCTTTTCAAGATATTATTTAAAAAGTACAGCTCAACATTCAAAAAAAATCATTCCCATTACCTTCAATCTTGAATTAAAAATTTCAAACACCTTAGATTCTTAACCAAAAGTATCTATTAGGTATATTCAGAAATTCCTATACACAGGGAAATATATTTAGGGTGAGTTCGTATTTCAAATTCTTGCAAATTTTAACTACCTCAAAGATCACCAAGAAACCAACTGGAAAATATCCAACAAAAGTGAAAATGGAAAATGAAAGGATTTTCCCATGCATTGAAAGGTACAACCAACCAACAAAATGGAATATGCTCTCAAACAATTAAGGACAAGAAAATAAAGGACTGCTTTAGCTAGGAGTGCTGGCGCATGCCTGTAATTCTGGCATTCAGGAGGCTGAGGCAGGAACATCCCAAGTTCAATGCCCACCTGTGCTACATAGTGAGTTCAAGGCCAGCTTGGACTGCATTATCTAGACCTTGTCTCAAACAATCAATAGCAAAAAACAAAACAAAAGCTGCTTTATGCAAGTTCATATTCAACTGAAGCCAAACAAGTTTATCTGACACCAACCTTCATAGTGGTAGCTGTCAAGTTGTTTCTTAAACACAAAAGCCTCATTCCAATCAAACACTAGGTCTCACTCTAGAAGAGATCCTAGATGAGGAATCCAGCTGCCTTGTATTCCCCAACTATGACATAACCTTCCTCTCTCCCCCGTCCCCTCATGCTGCGTTGTGAATCACTATATGAAAGTCAAATATTCAATAGAATTCACTTGCAAATTAAACAATAAATCACCCATGATGCTAACAGAATTACTGAACTTGATCCCCAACCACCCCTTTGCATACTTACAATGTAGTATTGTGGAAGTCGGGTAAGTTTAATGAACAGCTTATTCTTAGAAAGTTTTCCAATAGGATGAGTTGAGTAATTGGAAAGCTGCAATGTTTCACTGCTTATTGTAGGCAGATGTTTTATAGATTGTTTACAACGCTGCTGTCCAAGCCAAAACCTTAATTTAAAAGAGATACTTCACATCATAAAATCATAGACTTTTCTAATTAACTGTGTGCTACTTTATTACAAAGCAGACTAAAAAACAATTGATTGAAATTTAACTGAATTAACAAAAGGACACAGAACCATACTGATGAATCATTTTCCATTCTTTTATGTTGAACTGTTCTAGTTTTAAGAAGTTTAAAATGCAGTGTGAATGATTCTGATTACTTATAAGGGAAAGTTAACTGTAAGTCTGAGATAATAGCTTAGTTTATTATAGAGAATGGCAGGTTTCCTACCTTTTAAAGACAGTAAAAACTAATCTCAACATCCTTTATAAAATGTCAAAGGTGCTCATAAAACAAAACAGAGCAACATATAAATAAGCATAAAGGGACTTCATTTTCTGGTGTCACTGGACATATATAGCCCATTTTTATACTGTGTTATGTATAAAGTACCCTAGTATACCTAGCAGGTGCCAGTAAGTATGAATTACCTTCCTTCCTCCTCCCTTTTAGGTAAGCCATTTTGATTTTTTTTTTTTTTTTTTTTGTGGTACCGGGAATCAAACTCGGGACCTTGTGCTTGCGAGGCAGGCGCCGGAACCACTGAGCTAAATCCCCGGCCCCATTTTGATATTTTTACTATAGTACTCCTCTCCTTTTATTTGATTATCCTTGAAGTTAGGATATCATGGAATTAAATATATAAAAATGAATAAAATAACTGGTTTGCAAACTCTCACTAATGTACAATAAAATAAGAATTTTCACACCAGCGTAACAATGCAAAACATCCAAGCTCATGATCAGTAGAGTTATTTGCCTTGTTGAATAAACTGTAGATCAGCTTGGGAGCTACTACATTTGCACGGTGAATTGTATGAGGTACAAATCATGAACTAGTCATCTGCATTCAAACCATGATAGAATACATGACATCATAAGGGTAGATGGCCGATTGTTACTAAAAAGTGCATAAAACCTGGAAATCATTTTTTCCATTAAAACATTAAATTAAAATTTAATTTTAGGGGCCAAGAATTTAGCTCAGTGGTGCTGCCGCCTGCCTCTAAAGCGTAAGGTCCCGAGTTCGATCCCCAGTACCAAAAGAAAAAATTTAATTTTAAACTTAAATTCAACCACAAATTTAAAAGATTAACTGCTAGAATTGGTTACCGATGAAGGAATGAAGACCAATTTTCAAAATGTATCATTATGTGTTTTATTTTAGATAAAAGTTATAAATCTACTAAACTTGCTAAACTGGCTTGCAAATCTACTTCAATTCGCACCAACATACCTCTGTGAGACTAGTAAATTTCTACTATGTATGTTATTAAAAGAAAAACACGAGAACAGTTCAGATAAATATTTTTCATTGTCAAGATTAGTATTATCATCAATCCAACCCAGGTAAGTTACAGTAAGTGAGAAACAAATTCATTTGCCACATGAAAAATTCTAAGTGCTGGGCCTAGGGATGTAGTTCAGTGGCAGAGAGCTGGCTTAGCATGTATGAGGCCTTGGCTCAATCCCTAGCACTGGGGAAAAAAAAACAAACCCCCAAAACAAACAAAAAATGGACCTAAATATTGATAGACAGTGGTACCTCGGTTCACCAAATTACTTCCTTCCACGATTCTGGTCAAAAACTGAATTAGATGAGAACTGACTAAAATTTCCCCATAAGATCAACACTGAACCTAACTACTGACAACATTTGGTGATGGTTGCAAAACTTGTTAAATTTACGACAAATCAATGAACTGTACACTGAAAAAGGGTAGATTTTATGCTATATAAATAATATTTCATTGGCCGGGGATTTAGCTCAGTGGTTTCACGGCCTGCTGCGCAGGCGCAAGGACCTGAGTTCGATCCCCGGTACCAATAAATAAATAAATAAATAAATACATACATACATACCAACCAACCTCATAAGGTTGTTTCAAAAACAATTAATGTCCTATGACAGATTAATGATAAACTGGGCATTCATCACAAACCGTTGAGAAGTGCTATCATAAGTAACAATCTGGATTTTTCTTACAAATAAATTATATGAGTTAAAGTACAGATATATATTTGATAAGATAAAGGTTTCTGGGAGCTTGGTTTGCTGATTTCAGACTGACAACCTCAAGTTATACAAGATGTGAATTATTAAGCATGTTAGGTATTTAAACCTTGCTTGTTTAGCCAAAGTCCACAGAAAGGATGGTAAAATACTAAAGATTTTAGAAATTACCCAGATTAATAACTACGATTTTAATATACAGATGAACTAAATAGCAATTCAAAAGAAGCTCACATATTACCTATCTACTGTCAGTAAAAAGATGCTGTTAATGAAAAATTACTTGATTACATTGAATTTTTCAAATATTTAAAAGATCATAATTGGCAAAAGAAGAGGGAGGTTAGAGGAACACAAAAACAAGATCTAACTGAATACTCCTATTTTTGTGTCTTTTAGCCTCCCCTCTCCTTTCTGAATTTGTCAGTTTGGGTTTTGATCTCTGAAATTCATTTTCACTCCTTGGAATTTTATTTTATTAATTTTAAGAGAGTTTGTTAATGTTTCCATAATGGTACCTTTGTTTACCAGGGAGAGGGGTGTGTATATGAAACCCAACAAAATTATCTTGAGCTCCATTTCCAATTTTATTTAATTTAACAGTATGAAACAGGGCCAGGGATTTAGCTCAGTGGTTCTGCCACCTGCCTCGCAAGTGCAAGGTCCCGAGTTCAATCCCCTGTACCAAAAGGAAAAAAACAAAAAAACCAAACACAGTATGAAACATTTAATGGATTTTGAGGCAAACTGAATGGTGGTATCAGAGAAGCAGAAATGAATATTTTGGCAGTGTCAGTTGGTAGATTCATGCCATGAAGATTATCCTGGATAAGAACAAATAAGACTCTATTACAGAGAACACTTGATATAAAAAATTCACTGTATAAGTGATTTGTAAGTGCTTGTACAGGAGAAAATGAGGTAAGAAATGAAAGTTGAGTGTCATGCCCTTCATACCTACATCTGCTCTAGAGGGGAATTTGATATGAAGCACCACCACCTTGGACCTATTCCAAGAGAATTTAAGATTCTAAAGGTACCAAAAGGAATTAAGGTTCATGTCATAAAACTTAAGGACAGGGACTGATCAAGAGTAATGGCTGAGGGCCGGGGATTTAGCTCAGTGGTTTCACTGCCTGCTGCACAAGCTCAAGGACCTGAGTTTGATCCCCGGTACCAAAAAAAAAATAAAAATAAATAAAAAAGAGTAATGGCTGAGAAGAAAATATATCCTGTCAAAATAGGTTTCGATTTTTAGTCTTGAGTGAAATAAAATAAGCTTACTTAAGTTGCTGAATCCAAGGAATGATCCGTTTCATGTCATCATTGACAGATTTCTCCATGTCATCCAGAGTGGTTTGGTCTACAAAATAAAGCACTTCATTAATTAATTGCTTACATGAGAAACAAAATCTTTATGTAGCCTAAAATTTACATGAAAATTGTTTTAGGTAGAAAACTATGCTATTAAGTCAGAGAAAAAAGTAAACTAAATGCAGCATTAGCTATAAATCAACTTATTGTTTTCCTTAACATCTCAGGAGTGTTACAGATACCACAAATCATAGCAAATGAAAACCAGAAGAAGAGTAATACACAAATAATTCTACTCCTATGTTTTAATTACCAAAGCTTCTACTTTAATTAATATTTTCAACTTATAAGTATTTGAAATTCATGATATTATTAGACTTAGAACCTTAAAAATTATAAAAACCAAAAGATTCCATTGAAATGTTTATCGAACACAAATGCTCTCTGGCATAAGCAAGAGCTGTTGGCTAAAGACTGGCTTTCCAAATTTTTAATGACATTAGAAAAACACTAATAAATACCAAGGAAAAAAAGAGAAAAAGTAATTTCAACTGAGAAAGGCAGCTGCCTAAAAGCCAGGAAGGCCCTCACCAGAATCAACCACACTGGTACCCTGAATTTCTAGCCTCCAGAACTGCGAGAAAATAAATTTCTAATGTATTTTGTTAAAGTAGCCTAATCTAACAGAAGCACATTTCCATAAAAAACAATTTTCTACTACTTCACTTATTTTTATATATTTAGGTTTATTATTTATGTCTTATGTTAATAATCAGGAAAACAAAGAAAAAGCTTTAAAGAGCAACTGCCTACTTGGCTTGGGACCACAGTTAAAAAGAATTCATAAATGTACCATTTGTTCATCATTTAGCCATCATAAATGTGATGTGATTCAAAGCAGTGCGTCATTTACCATGAGCAGCTCATATAAACACTTACCTTTATAGCCATACAATGAAACTGTAAAACCTTTCATTTTCAATCTCTCTTCCTTATTATTAATTTCAAATGACAAATGTGCTAATATATTCAAGAACACTGTTCCAGGAGCAATACAAAAACAAGTATTTCATCATTTCAGAACACCAACTTGGTTACAAAACAAATTTGAAATCAAACTTTCATTTCTATTGTGTTTAAGCCAAAACAAAATACATCCTTCCAAAACTGTGTACCTCAAGTCATCATATTTATACTGTCATAAATACGCTCTCCAGCGACAAATGACATTACAACCCCCTGCAGTCATTTCCATGTCCCTCAAGCATTAGTGGTAAAACACAAACCAATATACTGGATAGGTAAACGTAAAAATACCAGCCACCAGCATTATTACTTTTACATAAGAGAAACAGCATGAATGCACTTTATATTGGGAAGTTTAGTGCTCACTTCAGCAGCATATATACTATATTGGGAAGTTTATCTTCTGGTACAAGAAAATCCAAAGTAGAGTTAAATTCAAGCCCCAAGAAACAGACACAGGCCAGTTATTCCTTCCATACCTACTTTCAACACTGTATATATCATCCCTTCCAACACACATTGGTAGAACATTTTTATTTTTCTTTTGTTAAAAATATTTTTTCTTACATTGAGTCACTGTATCATTTAGTAACTTACCAAGTCCATAGAGCATCAACTGGAACATTCCAGAATGCAAATCTACAAAAATGTGCAGGCACTCCGAATTACCACAGGGCTCCAAGATGGGAACAACAAGTGCTGGAAGTGCAGTCTCTATGGAAGCTGAACAGTTAACAATTAAACATTATTTTTCTATCTGAATATTTTCTCAAAAAAATATTTTTCAGTGAGGAGAAAGAACTATTGAAAAATCCTTAATGTTAGAGGGAAAACATGATCTTGCAAAATTTGGGATAGAATTATTGTAATTAGTAGTAGTTCAAAAGGAAGAATGTAATTTTCAAGTTCACTTGAAACAAACATAGTCAACTATTAAATCAAAAAAGAAAGAAAAAAACCCTAGATTCCTTTAAAAGAGTTTAAAAAGCTAGTAAAAAGCCAATCTTATCAGTTAGCTCTGCATTCTGGTTTTATTTTCACTCAGTATATGGTTGTAAGTTAATTTGTAGGCATGTTATAATATCAATAAACTAATATCAAGTTGAAAAATATCAAGAAGAAAATTAGTTGGTTGGTAACTAGAATAAATATCATCTATAGCTTAAAGATTTTTAATGTCATTCTGCATAAAAAAAGAGTACTTTTTTCTGATAGGGCCCAGGTGTTTCAAGAAACACTGGAAATCTATTAAACATTATTGATTGCATAGGAAAAAAAATCTTTCAAGTTATCTGTGTACCTCATTTTAAAGTCATAGATGAAGCAAGAATATAGGCTACTGCTAAACACAAATCCCAAAAGCTAACAATGTACTTGATCTAGTTTCACAGTATTTCCACCAGGCCCAATTAAATTTTCCCTTAATCCCACAAGTTGTTAAAATAAAATCCAGTAAACAAGTAAAGCACTGAAAACACACTAAGTGCTGATCAGACTAAGGGTTGTAAAAGAAAGATCCTCTTACTTATTTATTTATTTTTCTTTTTTGGGATATCCAGGGCCATTGCACTGAGTTACATTACCAGCTACTTTTTTTTTTGAGCCAGAGTCTAAGTTGCCCAGACTGTGCTTGAATTTGTGATCCTCCTGCCTCAGCCTCTCAGCTCTCAGACTGCTGAGATGACAGCTTTGTACCAGCATCCCAGTTAAGAGACATCCTCTTCTTGTTTCTTTCTTTTTTGCGGGGGGAGGGTACCAGGGATCGAACTCAAGACCTTGCACTTGGCAAGGCAGGTGCAGTGCCACTGAGCTAAATCCCCTGCCCTTATTGTTATCAAGTTCCTCTAAAGCTACAGGCACAAAAAAGAAAGGCAGGCGAGGAGGAAGGAGAGTAGTGATAGATTTTTCACCAAGCACAGATTCTCTATGCTACTTCACAAGACAAGGACAGTAACATTTTCTCCGTGCCACAGGTTGTTAGAAGGAAGAAATGACAAGTTTGGGAAGGTGCTTTAAGTAGCAAAGTGAGGGATGGGGGTGTAACTCAGTGGTAGTATGCATGCTGAGCATGTGGAAGGCCCTGGATTCAATCTCCAAAAAAATAAAAACCAGAATGTTAAAAAAGTGTACATTATCTGAAGTGTACATTATTATGAATCAAAGAAATGACCCAAAATTTCTTGCAATATTTCACATGGGTGAAGTTATCATTGGTATTCTTTATATAAACTATCAAACAACTTAATAAGATAAAAACTTTCAGGAAACATTTAATTACATAAAAATAAAATTTCTTTCAAGTACATTTAATACATATTTTATACAAATGTTTAACATTCAAGTCCAACAGAAGTTTCACCTAAAAACAGAAAAACAACAAAATAGAACAGCAATTTCTAATGGGGAAAAAATAAGAACCAAGATGCATTATGTAAAGGTACAATTCCCAATGAGAAATGTAATTGTGTTGTATACCTAAAATGTACCAATAAAAGAATTTAACAACAACAACAAAAAAAGAACAGCAATTTCTTTTATAATATTTTATAATTCAATACCAGTGTGAGAGTAGTTCAAATGTTAAGCTGAACATACTGTATTAAGTGGAATAATAAAAAGTACTTACAAATTTGAAGAAGGGCTGGTGATATTCACATTCCTATACAGTTAATAATTCCTAATGGGGTACAAAGGTATTCTTTAAAGCAAAACAATTTCTAATGTGTAGCAATAGAATAGAATTAGTTTTGGGAATTGAGACAGTATTCTTGAAAAGACAGGGCATCAAAAGATAGGAAACATAGTCCAAAAGGAGATAATACCTGACGTATATCTACAAATACATATATATATACATACATATATATATATGTATGTATATATATGTATATATATATGTATGTATGTATATATATGTATGTATATATACGTATATATATGTGTGTATATATATGTATATGTGTGTGTGTATATATATATATATATATATATATTTTTTTTTTGTACCGGGGATCGAACTCGGGACCTTGCACTTGCGAGGCAGGTGCCAGAACCACTGAGCTAAATCCCCGGCCCTTCTACAAATAAATTTTATGACTGCCAATGTTCTTATTCTTCTCTACAGAAAATGAACAGAAGCAACTAAGCCCAGTTAAGAATGGCTATGTGTGGTCCGCAGCTTCCAGACTGACCACAATGCTCTGATGCCGGTTCTGCCAAGTAAAGTCAACACAAGGAAGCCCATTCTGGCTTCTAAAAGTCAGTCAATGCTATGAGCTGAGCCCTATTGTATCTCATTACCTCTACTGCCTTGCAATGTCTATTTTTTTTTTGGTACCGGGGATCGAACTTGGGACCTTGTGCTTGCGAGGCAGGCGGCGGAACCACTGAGCTAAATCCCCGGCTGCAATGTCTATTTTGATCTCACCAGCGTCCCATGCTGCTTCTTCTGAGCCATTTTTACCCCCAGGAAACCACACACTGCCATCTGCATTGTCCAACACCTAGAATTGTGCATTTACCTAGCCATCTCTTGAAATGCTCCAATCTCTACACTATTCATTTCGTCAGGTTATTCCAGTTAGGCGTTGGAAGGATGTTATGGCTTGTGTTTAGCTGTCCCCCCAAAGCCTCATGCAGATGAGGTGGGGCTATTTTGGAGGTGGCTGAATCTAGCGCGTGACTCATAGTGCAATGCTAGGCCTGAGAGCACTAGGATTCAGGGCATGAGTGCTACCCGCCCTAAATCATCTGAATAAGATAAAAGGGGCAGGAAGACGCTGTTAAGGTCTCTTGTTGCTTTTGCTGTCTTCTGCTGCCGCCATGAACTGCTACCCCTCTGCCATGTGTCACTCTGCCTTGGAGCCCGCCAATTAAGGACTGAAACCTCTACAAACTGGGAGCTAAATAAACCTTTCCCCTTTAACTTCAGATGTCTGGTATTTTGTCTCAGCAATGAGAGAAAAATAACTAAGAGAGAAAAAAACCCAGGTGATTGAGAACAACTGTACTAAAGGACACCAAAGAAGACTACAGCCCCTGGTCTCAGGAAAGGATCTTACAAAAGCATTCTTTCCCATCATAAAAAAGAGATCAAATAAGACTACATGAAGCCAGGTTCGGTGGCACATGCCTGTCATCCCAGCACTTGGTGGGACTGAGGCAGGAAGATCTCATTTGAGGCCAGCCTGGACTACATAGCAAGACCATCTCTAAAAAAAAAAAAAATTACATGAATAAAATAAAAAATGAACAATAATTTTAAAAACAAGTAAAATGGGGCCGGGGATTTATAGTGGCACCACGCCTGCGTCGAAAGCGCAAAGTCCTGAATTCGATCTCTGGTACCAAAAAAAAAACAAGTAAAATGATGGATCAGCAGACCCTTTCCTCTAGCCATTCTCATTTCCAGAATGCCCTGGTTAAAGAGGGACCAACCCCACATGCAAGCTTCTCCCTTACCTTCAAGTCACTGTCCTGGAAACACTCTTTTCTAACAACTAGGAAAGATACTATAAACACCTTCAGCTGAAAAACCACTGCTGTAGCACTCATACTAGAGTCAGAGATCTAGGAAGAGCCTGGACTAAAAAATCTTCACACTACAGTTGGAGAATAGGGCCCAAAGTGTGTAAATGGCTTATTCAGGAGTTCACAGCTGAACTCAGATCTTCTGGCTACCCAGATGGTAACATCTCTACAAAATCTGCAAAACTTCTCCTGAAAGCTCTGGATAGACTTGGCAGGTATTAAACTTGGAAGATTTTTCCCCATGTATCTACACCTGCATTTCTTATATTGAACCTTATTAGTATATTAATTTAAAAAATTTAAAGATAAAGAATGTTTTGCTCTACTCAGTCAGATTTTATTAAAATGTTATAAATATCTGCAGTGCTGCTTTATCACTGCAAGAAAAACTCAAAGAAATTTAAGATTCATGTTAAAATAGTTCCATTTCAATAGGGGAAAAATTCTTAAGGAGAGACAATATACAAACATTTCAAAAACAAGACCAAGCTAAATAAGTAAGAAAATAAGAAAAAAATTAAGAAGTAGAATACAAGTTAAAATGTGGGAAATGCCCAGCCTACACAAGAAAACCAGTATCAGGAAAGAAGTCACAGTAAGAAAAACCCTTCATAAAACAAATGTGAATATTAAAGAAAACAAAAACAAAAATGTCAATTTAAAACACCTACAGTTTTCATTGGCATTGAAGCCTTTAAGAATGGCCTTCAGTTCCTGGAGCTTCTGATGAGCTCTTGCATGGACACTGTCAATCAGGAGTTTTTCTATTGATAAGTGGTCAATCTGCGTGAACAAGAATAAAATCATATGTGCAGTTGAGTCATTTTTACTTTTAAAGTCTGAGAGTAGATTACTGGTGCTTCAAGATACTTACTTCCTTTTAGAATCACACTAAATGTTAAGGAAAAATAAACTTAGATAAAGTTAAAAATTAACTTATATGGGGCCGGGGATTTAGCTCAGTGGTTTTGCTGCCTGCTGCACAAGCGCAAGGACCGGAGTTCAATCCCCAGTACCAAAAAAAAAAAAAATTAATTTATATGGAATTGAGTTAAAATTAACTTGTATGGCAGTGGAACCTTAAAAACTAGTGTTTTAGTTTTTGTTTTAAAGGCTGGGGGCTGAACCCACAAAGCCTTGCACATGCCAGGCAAGACCGCTCATCTACTTCCCCATCCCATTTTAATTTTGAGACACGGTCTCACTAAGCTACCCAGGCTGGCCTCAAACTTGTGGTCCTCCTACCTCAGCCCCTGAGCAGCTGGAATTGCAGGCGTAAGCCATCGTGCCCAGCTTATAGCTAGTATTTTCATGAATATAGATCAAAATACTATATATACACCAATTATATAGTGTTTAAATGTCTGACCTTAAATATAAAATGATGGTCTGGTGTCATAGTTCAGTGGCAGAGCATGTGCTGAGTTCAAGCCCCTTAGTTCAATTCCCCCCCCAAAAAAGAAAAAGAACATCTTTAAAATTATGCATTATAATGCCAGGCTCGGTGGTGCATGCCTATAATCCCAGCACTCTGGAAACTGAGGCAGGAGGATCACTGTGAGTTCAAGGCCAGCCTGGGCGATATAGTGAGTTCAAGCCCAGCCTGAACTACACAGTGAGACCCTGTCTCAAAAAACCTAATTAATTAATTAAATTATGCAGTATAGTACCAGATATTTTAAAAAACAACAACAACAACTGCAGAAGTGTAACACTTAAAACAAATTTCATACAGGATTTTAGGAACTATTAGGTATTTTAAAGAATTTGTCTAAAGTTTAAGTATAAAATTATATTCACTTAACCAATATTAAAATATACTGAAAACTTTTACCTTCATGGCTCTTTCTACTAATTTGGAATCAGAAGCTGGCAAAGGAGGATCATGAAAAATCTGTAAAGGCTTGGAGACATCATTCTCATCAATTTTAATTGTAACTTTGTGAACAGATGCTGTCCCTGTTTTTCTACCAAGAATCTGTTGACTGACAAGAAAAAAGAACTATTAACAATTTTTTTTCAACATAGCTTGTTAACTTATGGAATAAAATAGAAACAATCTATTGTGTATCTTAACCAGAACCTAGAATCTGGCAGGCCCTCATTGTTTGCAGGAGATTATGTTAATACTGAGAAGACAGCTATTCTGTAATCTAATACAACATTTGACTTAATGCTCTTAAAAATAGACATAGAATTTAAAATAAGATACATGCACATATAAACAATCCTAAAACAGAACAACTTGTCTTCTAGGTGCTATCTATTCACCTGACTCCTTTACAGAAAATGGGAAACAAGCCAAATTCAAACAGGAATTGGAGACTATAAACAGCCTGATACAGATTTTCTCTAAAACAAAGTTCTTAGAAAGTATAATTGAAAATAGAAAACTGATAATCAAGCACGTTTCCAACAGTGAAACTCAACAATCTAACCTAATGACCCAGAATAAACCAATCTCTACCTTTTTAAATAAGAGTAAGTCTTAGTACAAACAGATAAACATCTATGTATTTAAAAACATGCAATGTTCAAAGAAAGATGTCAATTATAGATGTCTCAGGTGGTCTACACAATGCCATGGGTCTTTACTACACAAAACCATGTCACTACCGGCATGTCGCTTACTGGTAACTATTAAATCAGATGTATGAGAGGGAGAAAACAAAAAGGCATGAGTAGGGCCAGAGATTTAGCCCAGTGGTTCTGCCGCCTGCCTCACAAGTGCCAGGACCCGAGTTCGATCCCCAGTACCAAAAAAAAAAAAAAAAAAGCATGAGTATTTAGTCACAGCATGAACTTATCAGAACCAATTTTACTTACTTCCAAACAGAGAGGGAAAGGCACTTTCCAGCGTGATACCTTTCTACCTGCACAAGGTCTCCCCATCGCTCCCGGATTAACATTAGAGTCTGGGAGTGTAACACTTCTAACTGAAGTGATAAGCAGAAAGAATCTGAGAGATCTTGCTAAGAAAATTTAATATAACATATTACTCCAACAGCCAGTCAAGTACAGGCAAATTTCATTTAACAGAGGATCTATTCTCAAAAGCTGGCTATGTACTTTGGAAGGCTGAGGCAGGAGGATCAGGGCTTAGGGAAATCCTTTCTCAATATAAAATTTTTAAAGTTTAAAAAAAAGAAAGGAGGAACACACTGAAGATATAGCTCAGAGCAGAGGCCCTGTGTTCAATCTATAGTACCACCAAAAAACAGCTGTCTATGAAGGAATTTTCTGGAATATTTCTCCAATGATTCATCCCAAAAAGGGATAAAATTTGTGATGAGGGGGAGGTTTTTGAGACAAGGTCTTGCTTTGTAGTTTAGGCTGCTTTTGAACTCACTATGTAGCCCAGGCTGACCTCGAACTCCTGGCGATTCTCCTGCCTCAACCTCCCAAGTGCTGAGACTACAGGCATGTGCAACCATGCCCAGCTATGAGATACAATTTTAGAAAAGGTTTTATATTTAATTTTGAAGCAATACAAGCAAACCATAAGGTCCAGGTTGCCCCTTAATTGATCATACTTTAGAAAATATAGATTGACCAAAAAGTATTCTTTTTTCTCCAAGCAGTACTATATTAAACTAATCACTTTTGGGGAATGCCTACAAAGCCAAAAATAAAATTTTAAATTTGTTTTACTATAGATGTATCACTATTCTTCACACTGGTCTGTTTCCCAGCCCTTTTTGTACCCAGAACAAACAGGGAGTAAGGCTGCTATAGTTTAGGACTAAGGGAGACACAAAATCTTTACAATGCATGTCTCAAATTTCAGAAGGATACGTAGACAGTTGTACATGTCCTGAAGAGGTTTCTCATCAGCGAAGAGCCTCGACTGCACCAGCTGATGGATAAAGTTGATTTGCATACTATGAACCAAAGCTCGTCCATCTTCCATTGGCAGGAGAAAAGAAGGCAGTTAGCAGAGGTATACAGGTCATGTCATAGTACAACTAAGTAACTGTATACTAACAACCAATTTTTTAAATTACCTATGGAAATTAGAGAATATTATGCTCTGAAAAACACTGAAACTTCTATAGTCAACAGATACAGTATATTGTCATAAAATTTGCCTCAAATTACAGGATAAATTACTACACACATGTATTATTCTACAGAAATATTTCAATAATATAAAAATACCAAACATTTAAATCAACACCTATGATTTAAGTCAGTATTTATGATTTACCTCCTGTTTCCTTATCCTCAACCAGAATTTCTAGCTTGAGAAGACGCCATGGAACATCAGGGTCATCTCCCATCACTGTCAAGGTGGCTTCAAATTCTCCTTCAACTCGAAACTTGACACGCCCATTTGCTTTTAAAAGAAAAAGTGTACCTCACTAAAAAAAAGCATTCTCCTGCTAACCTAGAACTTTCAGTCTAGCTTATAAGAAAATTAAACTAGCCAAGGTTCTTCATTAGTATTCAGACAATTTAGTGGTTTCTGCATAAACAGAAGTTAGCATGGAGTCATTAAGAAACCAAAGGCAACTCTTCCAACATAAACAAGCAGCATTTTCTGGAGGCTCAACTCTGGGAACTCTTCTGCTCTACCCCCAGATGATTTCAACCACTCCCCAGCTTCAAATACCAGCACTGTATTTTAGGTACTAAAAGAATGATACAACTGCCAAGTCACAGATTCAAACCACCAAAACTGTGGGTCAAAACTTCATAATGAATATTTCTCTGAATAAAACCCCAAAAGCTATTTAAGAAAATAATCTTTTAAAAATGAGATTTCAGCCACATGCAGTGGCACATGCCTGCAGTCCCAGCTACTTGAGCAGCTGAGGCAGGAGGATCACTCGAGCCCAGGAGTTCTAGACCAACTAGGCTATATAATAAGACCCATATCCGCCTCCCCTGCTAGGAAAAACACACACACAAATTTCAGGTACATACCAACTGTAAGATTTGCCAGCTGAGGCGGAAGATCTGTAGTTACAAGCCGATGTCTAAGAATCTGATTAAGTTGATGAAGTGTGGCTTGTTTCTCAATTTTGGTAATTGGATCTGGAGGAATAATTTTATCCTACAAAACAATTTAAATGACTTTTAAATAATGTATAAAAAGTATATATGCCAGGTATGGTGGTACACATGCCTGTAATCTCAGCACTCTGGGAGGCTGAGACAGGAGGATTGCAAATTCAAGCCCAACCTGGGCAACTTAGCAACTTTGAGGCCACTTCAAAAAACAAGCTGAGGATAGAAGGCCCTCGGTTCAATTCCCAGTACCAGGGTTAAAAAAAAAGTATATAAAGAGGCTTTTTTCGTTTGTTGTTTGTTTTTGCAGATCAAATCCAGGGCCTCAAGGAAGGTAGGTAAGTGCTCTGCCACTTGAGCTATACACTCAGCCCAGGGCATGTTTTTACCTGGGCCTGTCTTTACATAATGTTTTCTTACTTTACCCAAGAGAATCTCAACACTCACTTCGTAGCATACATCCAAAACAGCTGACCACTACTACCATGCATTAGAGTGCCGATAACTCCTCTAGTCACATAGCTAAGACCATTAGACAGCATGGTCTTCTTCATGCTCCATTTATGAAATCAACTTCACATCACTAGATGAATCCCCTTACTTCTTAAAAGTATAAAACACAATACAGGCCAGGGATTTAGCTCAGTGACACTGCACCAGCCTGGCAAGCTCAAGGTCCTGAGTTTGATCCCTGGTACCAAAAGAAAAACACACACATACAATATAGTGTAGTACCAACTCACTACACTGCCACAATAATAAATGAACATTGTTTGTCCATCTGCTCATCATCAACCCCCCCATCCACCCATTTTGATAACTACTCATATTCTGGTCCCAAATTATTTTTACCAAAAAAAGAAAATTTTTTGTTGGAGATTGGGTCTCACTATGCAGTTCAGGCTGGTCTTGAACTCACTATGTAGCCCAGGCTGGCCTTGAACTCACAGCAATCCTCCTGCCTCAGCCTCCAAGTTCTGGGATTACAGGTGTGCACCACCATGCCTGGCTACCCAAATTATTTTTAACTCCACAATTTTACTTACCAAAGCCTTCAACTTTTATGAAGTCAGGCAAAGCACTTACCCTAATACAAGTTGGCAGCCGTGGGTAGGAGCCAGTAGTCAGTACATCAATGGCATATGGGATGGCAAAACTAGGCAGGCGTGCATGGACCAGAGCATCTCTAGCTAACGAGGCCAGGCGATCAGCAGTGTCCACAAATAGGATGGCTTGCTGATCTAAAAAGCTTGAGATCATCTTTAAAGCAAAGGGTAAATGTATTCAGCTGCCTTGAAAACTATTTTTTACATTAAATATCATTTACTCATTCCAAAGTAAATTTCAAAAGACATTAATATAGGTTTTCCAAATACACTAAAAAACTTTCCCAGTAATTTGAAGAAATATTTAATACATTTGTATTTGACATTAAAACAGTAATTTTCCATTACTTTAAGTAAAATGTTTTCTAATCCACTTCTCCTTGACATTACATATACAGTACATGCTACAAGTTAGGAAAAGTAAACAGAATAAAATGTTTTTTACTTTTAACAATTTCCAGAGTTGGTTGGTAATGAAGTAGTCAAAAGCATAGATCCTGGAACTAGATTGCCTTGGTCTCAATTTTAACTCTGCAACTGACTGGCCCCATAACTGTGGGGAAGTTACTTAATCTCTCTGTGCCTCAATGTTTTTCAACTGTAAAATGGAGATAATGATTCCCAATCTTATAAAGTTGTTCTGGGGGATTAAGATTTAATGCAAATAAAACCTTTAAAACACAGGCAACACTCAATAAATGCTGCCCATTATGAGATATGGGGCAATTTCATGCCCAACACAGAAATCCTTTCTATCAGTTTTCTACATAATGCATTTCAGAAGGATGCCTGAACTACCAGAACTAGAGCTCATCATGGAGCTAAAAACCACCTCCTTGAGGGAAAAAATAAGAACCAAGAGAGATTACGTAAAGGTGCAAATTTCTAATGATGAATGTCATTATATACCTAAAATGTACCAATAAAATATGAAAATGTTAAAAACTTAAAAAATAAATAAATAAAAAGATTTTCATTATTCATTATAAAAAAAAACACCTCCTTGAAACTTTTATCTTCTGGTTCTCTTCTAGAACCATACCTAAAAGTCCCCTCTCATGTCTTTCAAACAAGTTGTCAATGGCCAACTTAAAACATAGCACCACTGGGTATAGTGGCACATGCCTATAATCCCAGCACTTGGGAGGCTGAGGCAGGAGGATTGCCACGAGTTTGAGGTCAGCCTGGGCTACATAGCAAGACCCTGTCTCAAAGAAAAACAAATAAACAAACAAACACAACACAGCACCCAGAATTAATACCACATCATGAACACAATATGCTCTACATTTTCTTAGTTTCCTATTTCCAGTTGTACTGTTACCTGATTTTTACAACTCTAGGAAATAAAGCCAGGTAATTACTATCACCTTAGAGTTGAAAAAGTTGAAGTTTAGGTGAAGACACCTGCCCAAAGAAAAATGGCCAATAATCAGAGAAGTTGGATGGAACCAAACATATGTTTTTCCTTAGTTAGACCACTATGCAGCATAAGTCAGTAGAAATGTTACCGCCTATGGCCAGTACAGTAGATTTCTATCAATGCCACCAATACTAGTTTTTAGCACCCATGACCCTGCTAACACTCAACTTCTGCATTTGATCTTAGCCAAAAGGCCGAGAAGCGATAACACTCAACTTCTGAACTGGCTTTCACTCACATTTAGGTCATACTAAGAGTTCCTTCTCTCAAGTCACTGTAAAAATGCTTAACAAATCAAAGTCAAGATCCCAGAGACTTCCCTGTGGGAAGGTCTGCATCAATCCTATTGGGACACCAGTTTATCCAGACCACACTGCTCCATCCTAAACATGGGTAATCAATAATAGAACTGCTCAACTCTAAATACACTAGCTTCAGCTACATTCCTTTGACTTAGAAATCTAATTAATAAAGATAAAACTTTAGTTCTGAGTAATTTATTAGTGAACCATTAGGTCTCTAACAATCATCATGCTCTTTTAGTATTCACATACTATTAATATGGTTAACAATAGTCCCCTTCAGAATTCAACTGGCACCAAATAGACATTTCTCTAAAGAAGATAGATAGATGGCCAGCCAATAAACACAGGAAAAGATGTTCAACATCACCAGCCTTCAGGAAAATGGATACCAAGACCACAGTGAGATATCACTGCACATGTGCTACGGTGGTTACACTCAAAAAGTCAAATATCAAGTGTTGGCATTGATGTGGAGAAATCGGAACCTTCATACAATGCTAGCGAGAATGTAAAATGGTACAACCACTTCAGAAAACAGTCTGGCATTTTCCTCAAATGATTAAAAATAGAATTATCATGTGACACAGCTGCTCTATCCCTCAGTATGCACTCAAAACAAATACAAGCACACATTCATGCAGAAACTTGCACATGACTATTTACAGCAACATTATTCATAATAGCCTCAAACTGAAAACCACCCAAACCCCTGTTAACCAATGAACAGATAAAAACAAAATGTAGTATTATCATCCATGCAATTCAGCCAAAAAAAGGCACAAAGTACTAATATATGCTACAATGAGTAGACACTGAAAACATAAAAAAGCCAAGAAAAAGGAACGTATGTAATATGATTCCATTTATATGAAATATGCAAAACAAGCAAATCCATAAAGACAGAAAGCAGATTAGTGGCTGCCTGAGGCTAAAGGTGAGCTGGGGAGGGTGTTGATAGCTTTTCTTTTTGGGGTGATAAAAACATTCTAAAACTGACTGCAGTGATGGTTGCACAAATCTGTGAATGTAACAAAAACTACTGAATTGTACACTTTAAATGGTCGAGCTGTATATTACATGAATTACATCTTTTTTTTTTTTTTTTTTTGTACCGGGGATCAAACTCAGGTCCTTGCGCCTGTGAAGCAGGCGGCAGAACCACTGAGCTAAATCCCTGGCCCTGAATTATATCTTAATAAAGCTGTTGGGGGAGAACTAAAGGAGAATAAGATTTTCTCTTTTGCTTAGACAAAACACGTGCGCTATTTTACCATTAGAGTTCTATAAACTGCAGTTACACACTCAGCTACACACATAATATGTCTAGCATGGCAAAGATCACTATCTATTAAGAACCTCTAATGAGACTAGTTATATAATCACTAAATTGAGAACATAAGTGTCAAAATATGAACAATTCTTTAATTGTCCAGTTAATTGACTTTATCCCTGACACAAACACTTCTGTGTCTGTATTCAAACAAAAATACTGGAATTTTATGCAAGTTCAATTTGGAACTTTATTTAGAAAATGACTTATGTGAGTAGTCAATTCAGAAAATGAATAGAAGACTGTTAAACGGCCAGGCATGGTGCCGCACGCTTGTGATCCCAGCACTCGGGAGGCTGAGGCAGGAGGATGGTAAGTTCAAGGCCAGCCTAGACTATAGTCGTTACACTCTGTCTCAAAGAAAAAAAGGAGGAAACCAAGAGTTTCCATGCCGTGCCACCTGCCTCCCAAGCGCAAGGTCCTGAGTTTGATCCCCAGTACCAAAAAAAAAAAGTTTCCAATTTTACTTGATATTATGGTACTGAAACATATAACTGAGCACTACCAGATGATTTAAATACTCGACGTATAATTAAGTATTTACCATCAAATTTGAAAAAAACTAAACACTTGGCTTTGATATACTCCAGAATAGCTAACTTCTTACTAAAAGTTTGAACATCTTTAATAAAACATTACCTCAACTTAACTAATTATTAAAAAGAAATCTTAGGCATTTCAGAAATACTATACCATGCGTCTCCATTTCAGCCAAAAGAGGTTCATTAAACTTGGTGCCCAAATTTCCAAAACAATGAAGTGAATTGTAAACTTTCATTTAAACTTGGAATTAAGCCTGTTCATTAATATTTATAATGAAAACTATTGTTTCAGTGATGTTCTACAGTATACAAAAGACTGTTTACAAACTTTAATTTCCCTATCACATCAACAGACAAATAGATGAGTAAACAAAAACTCTTCCTCCCATAAAGAAAACTTAATATAGGGTACAAAATATTCTCCCTCTAAACCTTTGGTCAATGTTATATAGAAGGATATCAGCCTACTCAAAGATAGAAAATATTTGGCTGCATACCGATACGTCTTATAGAATTCTTCCAGCCCTGCTATTGGCTTAGCTGTCAGGGTTGGAATTGTGCATAGCATCAATTAAAATTAGGGTTTCTTTCAAAGCTTTTGTAAATAAAGAGAGGAAGAAGTGTTGAAGGGAGGGGAGGGGAATGGGAAAAAGAAAAACCAAGATCTATCATGTACAGGTACAAATTCCCTATGATGAAAGTGATCATTATGTATATCTAAAATGTACCAATAAATTTAATCAATTTTTTAAAAGTTTAAAAATTAGGGGCTTTCTTCAATTTCAAAAAAATGTATACTTCTCAACTTCTTCATAGCCTTTTTCCTTTCATTTTGGGCACTTTCACATAGGCTCTATGTCTAATGATAAAGGGAATCTAGTGAAACAGAGGCTAAGCAAACATAGTAAGCTAAAATTGAAGTGAGATGTCAGGAAAATCATGTGCAGACACACTGTGTCATAGATTTCTTTCCTAAGTCAAATTTTATGGAACAAGCAAACCCTCATAGATTTGTAAATATAAAAATTGCTACAAAAATATTTTGAAATTAGCTCATTAGAGTGCCAAAAATAATTTTATTATGGCACCTCTATATTAGGTAGCTACTAAATTTAATTTTTCCAGGAAGCCTCATGAACTTTAGAGAATTAAAAAATCCCTTATGGCCCAGGGAATTAGCTGAGTGGTCCCACTGCTTGCCTCATAAGCGCAAGGTCCCAAGTTCGATCCCCGGTACAAAAAAAAAAAAAAAATCCCTTAAATATAATTTAACCAACGTAAAGTTATTTTTCTGCTTTAACCTATAAAAACTGGTAAAACTTCTATATGTTATTACATAATTAAATTTAAAAAGGAATTTGAGCATCACTGCTGGGCTTAGAGAATCTCCCCACTTAACCCCCAACTTCGGAAACATAAGTGATAGCAGCTAGAAGTTTACTCAGCATTGTAGAGTTGGGCCTGGAGAGCTGACCTCAATTCAAGTAGCTAAATGTTCTCATTATTTCAACACTTTATTCATTTTAAGATAATCACTCTATCCTTTCCAATATGAACTTCATTCATCACACTACCCTCTACTGTTTGAACTCCATCCTCCTCATTAGGAGCAACTTAAGTAAAACAGGAGCAAGAGTGTGCCTTATCTATTACCACCACACTGTTATCCTCCCCAAGTGACAAGCTCAATGAGCTCTCACGGGATCCCTACTGATAGTTCTCCTTAATGCTTCCTGAACATAACTAAAACCTGTGGAGTGGGGGTAGATTTCAGGATTTTTGGTATACTTCACTACATGTCACTCCTTAGAATTCAAAATAGTAATTCAATAGTCACAACTATGGGCTTCTTGAAGGCAAGGGACTATGTGTTATTCAAGTCTCCATCCACCATGCCCTATAACCTGAATTCAACAGAGCTTTGCAGACTTGAGTAGATGAATAAACAAATGAGCAGATAAAGTCTGTTATCAGCCCTGTGACCTTGAAGAAGCCAGGTAATTTCTAGGAACTTTATCGTCTCATCTGTGAAACAGGAAGAAAATATCAACTCTACCATTTTCAGAAGGACGTCAAGAATCAACAAGCAAAATTTAAGGGAGAACCTTACAAATTCTAAGGACCCATACAATTTTTAACCTAACCATGTCACTTCTTTAGTTCCAGTCTCATAGTCTCCTCACGTAATGATGTCTCCAGATATCTCCTACTCTTCTTTCTGATCATGTCCATAAACATATACTAGGTTTCCACAGAAATACATTCTACATTATCATACAGAAATGATTACTCATAAGTAATGTCATTTAAACAGATAGGTAGTAAAGCTAAAATTAGAAACTTTCTATTATAACGCTCAGAAAGTTATTCTAAACAAAGTAAAATCAAAAGTTCAACTCACCGCACATTTTTCCACTTTGTCAGCATTATTAGCCCACTTCACTAAAGCTAATAATCGAACGAAGAGTTGACGTGTCCGGCTAGCAAACTGTACTATTTCTATTTTCCTATAAAGCAATTTTTAGTGAAGCAACATATTAGAAAGAATATTTCACAATTTATTTCATTTGTGATAAGAAAATCAATCCTCCTTTACAACTACAATAAAATGAATCCAAAAATATTTATCTAAATGTATTATCACATTTTATATATCATCTGCATATGCTTTATTTTTACCTCAAAAGTATGTTTTAGCAGTGAATCATATTTTTGGGGGGGCGAGTACTGGGGATCGAACTCAGGACCTTGAGCTTGCGAGGCAGGAGCAGCGCTACTGAGCTAAATCCCCGGCCCAGTCAATCATATTTTTCAATTAATTTCATATTGTAATTAAAAGTTGTTTTATTAAAATACACTTAAATTCATGGATATATGACGGAAGTTACCTGGGTCACAGAGTGGACCAAATTAGGAGTAATGAAATATGATTTTCATAACTGAAATTAGTAGGTAATTAATAAGCCTTTTGGTAAGAGAAGGGTATTGAAATATATCTTTACCAAAATTTGACACTATATTCTTTCTACAAAAGCAAGGGTTCACTTCCCATCTTTCAAGAGCACAATCTTTTAAACTGCATAATTAAAGAATTTAATTGGGCAACCTTTATCAAATGAATCTCAGTGACAAACTTCAATACATTAAATTATCTAAGCCAAGTTAAGGGAAATATGATGAGCACTAAAAATAAAAGGTCTGTCTATATCTATTTTTATGCTATGTCCACTTCCATGTTTTTTCTCCCAATACTCATCAGTATTTTTACCATCTCATAAAGCCTTAAAAGCTTCACAAAAGCTTTATATTGTCAGTGTATTAGCTAGACCTCTTACCCTCGTGGCAGCTACAAAACTTTTGGTACCTTTCATGATTTACCTTAAGACACTGGGGAAAAAATTCAACATGCTAAGACTAACAACAGGACCTAGCAAAACACCAACCTCCCTCCAAGTAGACTCTGACCTAAATCAATACGGCTTTTCAATGACCTACAGACCCAACCCACATTTCTGCATCTCACCAGTACCACCATTATGAAGAAATGCACCAAATTTTTTGTTAAAGTACAATCCCAAATGAAGGCTACAGAGTGGAGTTTTTTTTTCTCGAGTCCACAAACAACCTGAGTGGCTTAGGATCAGCCAACAATACGGTAAGTGGTTCTACAAAGAGAAAATTCAAGGGCACAGTCAGGAGTCTTTACCAGTGTCTGGGACGGATTATGAGAAAACAAGCAGAGCATCACAGGCAAGACTGAGGCACAGCAGAAGTGTTGAATGAACATTAAGTTCTGGCAGGGCTAGGGGTGTAGCTGGGTCATCAAGCACTTGCATAGCATGTACTAGGCCCGAGGTTCCACCTCCAGAAGAAGGGGAGATCTGGCAGCCTCCTCAAGGCAAGGAGTTTCAGTACTGTCATTGACTCAGCAACAGATTTAGAGGATGGGAGGTCTCTGCCCCATCTTTATATATTATTGATTTGGTTTCCTAAATATGCACCTCTACCAGAAATAGGATGATTTCTCTTTGTAAATTATTGTAACAGAGTTTCCTCAAGTGATAGGAAGCATGAGTCAATTTTCTAAAAGCCCAATATCCTTCCTATCCAAAGTGGACACAGCAAATCTGACTTACGTATCCTTTAAAATTGACGAGCCAAACCATAGCACAGGTAACCTTCAACTGTCTCTTCTGCCTCTCTTTTTGATCTATCAAAAAGGGCACTTGAGGTTACCAGTGCAGTGGAGCCATTAATAAATACTAAACACCTCCCTAGTGACTTGGAATTAAAAGAAAATCAACCAAGAAGTATAAGTAATATCAAAGATACAGTCATATAATCTGTACTAGACACAACTTAAATCACAATCAGGCCTGGTGCTGTGGCACCCACCTGTAATCCTAGATACGGACTGAGGCAAGAGGATTGCAAGTTTGAGGCCAGCCTAGGCAATGTGGTGACTTAGCAAGACCCTGTCTCAAAATAAAAAATTAAAAAATAAAAGGGCTAGGGATGTAGCTCTATGCAAAGGCTCTGAGTTCAATCCCCATACCAAAATTTTTTTTAAATTCCCCATCACGTGATTTATTTGAAACCTTAATTTATCTTATTCCTTTATCCTATGGGAACATACTAGTGTTAAATCTTAAGCCCCAAACTACAATTGAACCAGAATTTTCTCAGCTATAAAACAGGAATAGCAGGAAGCAAATGTCAATTCTCTAAAGATATCCAATAGCATCTTACAGCAAATGGTAAATTAGCAGCCACCTTTTTAAAGCCAGTCTGCTTCTGAGCTTCTTTTATAATGGACCATATTTTCTGTATCTTCTATATCTTCCCACTCCCCTGAGGAACTTGAACTGGTCACTCAATAGAGATTTGCAGAACAGAAAATCTGAAACTGATCTCACACCTAAGTATAGCCAAGAATGAGAAAATTACATGTCCCAGTACTCCCTAAGCACGTGGCCCTGTATCAGCAATACCCACACACCCATACTCACAGATAGATCAATAAAAATCAAAGAGACAGATTAAGATATTTTCATACTCACCTTTCCACATCAGATTTCCTTGGCAATCTAAGAAGAAAAAAAACTGATTAAGTATATGCAGACTTTCATCAAAATGTGATAATGGTCTTTACTCTGACTCTATTAATATCTATTAATATCTCTACTAATACCCAGAGAAATTGAGTACACAGCGACCACAAGCTCATGTGGCTACACATTTTTTGCACTTATGAGTTCCCAGCAATATGGTTGTAAGGGGAAAACCAACAAAGGGACATTTCTCTCAATCTCTCTCCATTCAAAATGCTTCAGAAAGCATATCAACCTCAAACATTTTAAAAAGCCAAAATCTCTCATCCTCATATTATGAATATCATAGAGAATCAGAGATATTAAGACCAAAATGATCATAGATATAGGAGTAATACTTGGTTGCTAGACTCCCTGTACCTAATGGGTACTCCGGTTCTAAGCAATAATCTCTATGTGCTTTGTTGGAGTGGGCAAAACTGGAAGCTAAGCACAAGAACAGGCCAGTGCTGATCAAGGGTTTTATGATGTTGTTGCATGGTGGTTAGATGAAAAGATTTGTTATTAGTTTGAAACAGTCACAGTAGTGTTTTGACTTATTTTTGCTAGTGTTCCAGTATTGACAGCCAGCAACTAATGTCAACTTCTTCCCCGATAAATTAGACTGTTTAACACACTCATATCTACTGATGCTTAGACAGGTCCTAATCTACCTACTGAATTGCTACATTCTGTTAACCCATGATCTAAGATTCAATATTCAATGGCCTGAACAACTCTCATGCTTGCTCCACATCTAGCAGCTCTTGAGGAATACACTCAGCCCCATGGATGCTCTCCCACCCATGATCCACAGGATCAGAAAAACTAAACCCACTTCCAAAGGTTCAAAGTACCAAGAGAGGAAACTATTAAAACGAGCCCTGGCTTCCTGCTATTTTCACGAAAGACAGTGAGATGGGAGCTCAAGCTATGATCAGAATGATAAAGAGAACTAGGCAAGAACTGAAAGGGCCAGAAAAAGGATAAAACAGAAATTAAGACCTTATTAGAAGACTACAAATGAAAGCAGCCACTGCTAAATTCCTCCACATGCAAAAGCACCTGAGAACACTCCTTAAGAAGCCATGACCCTATCCTCAAGGGAGAGAGAAAATGAGAAGGGTTAGTTGCTTGTGAGGATAGGGAGGGGGGGAGAGAGGATCCTTTGGGGGTACAAAGAACAGGAACCGCTGTTCCAGCTCCTCTCACCTGTCCTAGAGATCCTAAAAGGATGGTCTCACATCAGAAGCACTATCATTTGGGGGACAAAGGACAGGCTTTTCTGCTTGCCTCCCCTTTACTCCCGTATCTTCTAACCTATTTTAAATTCCTAAATTCCACCATTTGGGGTAAAAGTCCTAAAATGCAAATGTTGGAAGAAGGCACAAAAATGTATTATGTTAAAATTGGATGACAAGTTTACATGACTGAGATGCTAGCATTTTCCGATTTTAACTAGAAGAGATTAGAGAGTAGAATCTAAGTGCCTAAAAAGTCAAAGCAGGTGGGGATTTAGCTCAGTGGTGCCGCTGCCTGCCTCACAAGGGCAAGGTCAATCCCCTCATTCAAAAAGAAAAAAAAAAGTCAAAGCAGAGAGAAAGCTTTAATATGTAAGTATATGTGTTAGGGAAAGGAGAGGGTAGACAAGCAGAAGGAAAAAGCCACAAATCTGGGGCCAAAACCAAACCACCTAAATTGCCAAGGCTGACCTTCTCACCCTCAATAGTTCACAAACATCTAGTGATGCAGAAATAAGTAACCAACCGAGTCCTTAAAGACTCTTATGGAGCATACTAAAACACTGGTTCTACGTAACACATTAATCTCGACAGCTTCCACCTGGAACAAGGGAAAACACACTATTTAGGAACTTTCATGTTAAGTTCCTAATTTTGGTTACCACAAATCAAAAATGAAAAGTTACACACCTTTGTATCAAGAGCAACAGTGACTTTCTCCATGGTTTACAGTGACAATTCTAAATATTCACTCATTCATGTACTAAATCAATAAATACTTAACCCCAGAGTATGTACCAGGCATTGTTCTAGGCCTGGGGATATCAGCAAAGAGAAATCCTTGTCCTCCTGGAGCTTACATTCCAGCAATGGGGGGACAATGACAATATACTAATAATGTCAAATAGCAGTAAGTCCTGTAGAGAAAAATAAGCACCAAGAAAGAAGGATATCGTGAAGGGGCAGAGTACTATTTTATGAGTGGTTAAAAAAAGTCTTTCTGCTAAGTTATACATGACCTAAGACACACACACACACAAAGGCAAACCCCACAGATTTTCGGAAGAGAAAAAGCTCCAAGGTGGGAGTGTGTCAGGACTACCGGGAAGTATCAAGAAGGCTAGTGCAGACTAAACAGAATAAGCAAGAGTGTGGGGACGAATTAAAGAGGCAAGGGAGAGAAGGTACAGATTACGTAGGACCTTAAAAATAAAATAACCACATGTCCTGGTTTGCACAAGACAGTCTTGGTTTTATATTTGTTACTCAGACATTAATTATCAGCAGCACCTTTTTATGCTCAAAAGTGTCCTGGTTTGAACTATAAATCGTATAGCCATTCAATATATAGGTGATTACAAAAACTTTTTAAGCTAAGTGAGATGATGGGGAACCACTGGAGCATTCTGAGCAGAGAAGTTTTAAAAGGATTGTCTTGGCTATTTCACGGAGAAGAAAGCAGAGAGGAGCAAAGGGGAAGGTAGCAGTAGCAATGCCAACGAGTAGATTATAAGGATGGGGTGGATTGGACCACCAATTGGTGGAAGCGTTGAGAAGTAGTCAGACTCAGAAGTCAGAGATGACTAGACTTGCTGATGCACACTGGGTGTGGGATGTGAAGAGAAGCCAGCCAGGAATTACTTCAAAATAGTCTTCGCAACAACAGGAAGGATGAAGATAGTACTCACAGTGATAAGAAAGAAGGTTTTGAGGTGGAGAGGTGATTTGGCCTTGGTATGTTGAAATTTGATACTGAAATGTAGGCATGTGGACATGAGTGGAACTCAGAGAGGTCTGTGTTGGAGACACATGCATGGGAATCATCACACAAAGGGTGTGAGACTATATGTACTTATTCTACAGCAATAAACCAGACGTTTTGCTCGTCATAAACCAAGTCCTAAACAGTAAAAAGAATACACTATAAATTCAAGAAACTTCTACAAATCCTGTACAGAAAAATAAACCACACAAACACTGACAGCAACAGTCTTTGTTTTCCACAGCTGTACATAGGCCAGGTGATCTTCACATACATGAAACTTTCTCATGGATATGCTTGGATTTTTATTAAACCCAACAAAAGTTTCAGAAGTATACTATTACAATGTTTCTAATCATGACAGCTATTTACATGTATCATTAGATGGGAGGGGAGGCTTCTTTAACTTCACCTATTTCTGTCTCAAGTATAGTACATCAAAACTGAGAATGATGCTTTGCAAGAGTAAGTGGAACTTTAATTCTTTTAGTCATGTGCAAATCAATACTTTAAGTCTCTAATAACAAATGACTGTGACACTGTACAACCTAAGATCTGCATTCTAGTGTATTTATTTCAAGTGAAAACTCTGAAGTCTTACAATGGATAAAAGATTAAAAACTAATCTAGATCAAAACGAATACGGGCTTACTTTTTGTCAATCTAGATTACAAGACGTAAAACTGAGCCTCAAAACTTTATAGCGCTTTTTCAACACACACAAAATCCTTACAGTACATTCTGATCCTAGACTGAAGGGATTAACACCCTAATCATGACCGAAGGCATTTCACAGGTACCTAGGTGATTGAAATGACAGCCGGGAGGTTACAGAAAATTTTTTACGTTCACTAAATTCATGAAGACTTCACTCTCAAACGTTTCAAACATACTAAGAATCTAAAATGTTGGTCTATTTTATACATTGTTTCCTGCGTGCAAACAGAAGTAATTATTACCTACATTTCGAATACATTGTTGAGGCTGTAAAACGGATTTCCCGTCTTTGGGATTTTTTTAAGTTCAAATCTTACGCGTTTCTAAACTCTCAACTCTAATTTTGGGCTTTGGGCTAAAATGCTTCCAGCCAAGAAATTAATAAGAGTTTTCTGCGGGGAACTTAAAAATCCCAAAGACGATCTTCAATGAAAGTGTAACAACGCGCAAAATCAGCAAGTCTCGGTTGCTTCATCGCCGGCAAGACCCTCAATTCAAAGCTTCTCCTCCACCTCCCCGCACCCCAGGAGTTCCGAAATTCTAGATTAAGCAGCCCAGGGGAGAAAACGGCAGCCTCTTGGGGAGAGAGAGGCGCAACCCTCTCTCTGCGGGCTGGGCGGGAAGGGGGGGCTGGGGAGCCGGCATGGCTTTCGCGGCACTTACAGATCCGTCAACACCATGAGCTCAGAGTAGGCCCGGTGCAGCAGAAATTCGATGAGAGTGCTCAGTCGGTAGCCAGGGCTGGCCGCAGCCGCGGCGGCTGCCGCCACGGCGGCTCCAGCGGGAGGAGGAGCTGGGGCTGACGCGGGGCCGCTGCTACCTCCGCCGCCGCCTCCGGGCGGGACCAGCTGGTGGTTCTCCAGCTGCACTGGAGCCATGGCGGCGCAGAGCCAGGTTCGGCACAGCGGCACAAAACGGAGCCCTTGAGCCTCCCGGGCTCTCGGTCGCCGCGCCGAAGCGGGCGCAGGGCTGAGACGCCGCCGCCTACGGCTCCGCAGCCTCTAAACAGGAAACCGAGCGCTGGCCGCAGAGGCCCGCCCCCATGTAGCGCTGAGCCTGCGGGCCCCAGGGACCAGAGCGAGGAGCTGGGGGGAGAGGGGGGGAGGCGAGGGGGGCGGGGAAGCGCGACTGCAGCCGCATAGAAGCAGCGCCTCCGTGGCTGTTCAGAGGGCGCTCCGCCCGACTGCCGCCGCGTCCATATTGACGGCTCAAAGCGGAAGTCCTTGGGTGGAGCGGAAGGGGAACCAGCAGGGTGCCTTCCGATAGCGACCGCTGACGGTTCTGTGCGCTTTCCTGCGCGGTAGTTCGCGGGGCGCGTGGGAGTGGGGTGGGGCAGGGCCGGCGCGTGGGCGGGAGAGCGGAAAAGGGAGCCCCGCGCCGCCGGAAACCGGGGTGAGGGCTGAGCGAGCCGCCCTACCCTCGCCCCCTCCCCCCTGCCGCGGCGTCCTAAAGACCACGGTTCGCCCCGAAGAATCGGTCACGGCTCCCTAAGTGGGGCTCGGACCCGAGCCGGGAGGGCCCCTCTGGCAGTTCCTGAGTTTTTCTGGAATCACGAAGAAAAATTTAGTGGCAGCGCGCCTTTGGTTTCTCAGACCTCTGCTCCTCCCACAGATGTCCGAGACGTTTGCATGAGAGAGGGAACGTTGCCGTCATTTTTTTTCAAACTGGGGGAAAATGTGCGCGAGAACCTGACCAGGGACAGGGGCAGGGCTGCCACCCTGCTAGTTTAATTTTGATAGAACTGGATATATGCTGGCCTGGTTACTGTTCCCCAAATGCCGTGAGTCCAACACTGAAAGTCCTGAAATCCTCTGCTGCGGGCTCTAGGTTTTTGTATCTGCTCTTACAGTAGCCGCCCTGACCCACTCTCAAGGGCTTTCAGTTCCTGTGTGCCTACGCCACCTTTTCCCCCCTCAAAAGCTATACTTAAAATATTTTGCACCTGCTTTCAAACCGTGATTCTCAACCTTGACTGCACTTTAGTCTCGCCCAGGGGCTTTAAAACGAACGAACAAAAAACCTTAGGCCCATGGATTCTACCCCCAGAGTCAGATGTCATTGGTCTGGCGTGAGGACTAGACATCCGGATTTTTTCATTGCCCGGGTCATTCTAATGTGCAGTTCATGTAGAACTTCGCGGTTTAAAGTTTGATTTGCTGCGACCCCTTTTTAAACATCTTTCTGCAGCTTCGTGTTTCTAGGTGTAAGAGATGGTCGCGCTGTTCCCTAAGGTTAGGATACTCTCATTGTCCACTTATTTGATTGGAATGACAATTTTTAGCCTCCCCCCACCCCGCGGTTTTTTGTGGTATAATGGGGATTGAATTCAGGGTCTTCAAACTGAGTTATATTCCAGAGCCCCACCCATTTTTTGAGACAGGATCTTGCTAAGTCCCTAAATTGCCTAGGCTGAGCTCGAATTTTCCATCCTCCTGTCTCAGCCTCCCAGAGTGCTGAGACTACACGCATGCACCAACAGGCCCGACTCTTTTCTTTGTTTTTTAATGAGACGGGGTCTGTCGTTGAACTCCTGAGCTCAAGCCACCCTCCTGCCTCAGCCTCTGGAGTAGTTGGGACTACTGGCTAGCTACCACCACGCCCCCCCCCCATTCTTAGTCATTCTTGAAAATCTTTCATTGTCTTCTGAAGGCACAATCTCTGGAATGTAATCACTTCTTCCCATCTTTGTGAGCCTAAAGCAAATTTACACATATTATCATGGTTCTTATCGTAAATGCTTTAGGACTATCTATACTGTATACCCTGGGGGTGCAGTTTCTGGAAGGCAGAGACTTTCATTAACCCCAATGCCGATTGCCTCATAGAACAAAATTTTGTTTATTTTTGTAGATACTGAGGGTCGCTAAGGGCCTCAGTGAAGGCTAGGTAAGCGCTCTGCCACAGAGCTATATCCCTGACCCTTTTTAAATTTTGAAACAGGATCTCACTAAATTGTCCAGGCTGGCCTCAAATTTGTAATTCTGCTGCCTTAGTCTCCCGAGCAGCTGGGATTACAGGATTTGCCAGGCACCTGGTTTATTTTTATTTTCAATTAATAAATAAATGTATATATTTGTGGGGTACAACGTAATGTTTCAATGCATGAGTACATTGTGGAACAGGCAGACTAATTAACATATCTGTCGCCTCACTTCTTTGTAGTGAAAGCATTTAAACTGTACTGAACAGCTAGGAGTGGTGGCATAAACCTGTAATCCCAGCACTTGGAGGCTGAGACAGGAGGATCAAAGGGAGTTCGAGGCCAGCCGGGGATGCATACTGAGTTCAAGACCAGCCTGAACTGAATAGCGAGATCCCACCTCAAAAATAAATAATATCCACTGAACAATTTGGAGCTATTCAATACATTATGACTAACTGCACAGTAGATCACCAAAACTTATTCCTCTTGACTAAAACTTTGTACCCAATACCCAACCTTTCCCTGCCCATCCACTCCTGCCCTCAGCCTCTGGTAACCACTATTCTGCTTTGTACTTCTAAGAGTTTGACTTTTTTTAATTCCCTAGTTCAAATGAGGTTCTGATACATTTGTTTCTGTGTCTGGCTTATTTCACCTAGCATAATCTCTAGATTTCAGATACATTGTTGCAAATGACAGTGTTTCTTTTCTAAGTGTATCCATTTGTTTGTTGCTAGCCACTCGGCTATTTTGTAACTAGTGCTGGGATAAGCCTGAGAGTCCTGACACCTCTTGGAACACAGATTTTAGTTCCTTTGGATATATACACAGAAGTTGGGTTGCTGGATATATGGATTTAGTGGATTTACAGTAGTTCTCTGAGCAACCACTATGCTGTTTTCCAAAACAGCCATAGTAATTTGCATTTCCACCAACAGTTTACAAAAGTTCTTTTTTCTCCACATTCTCACCGTTTATTTTCTTTTTTAATAATAGCCATTCTAACAGATGTAAGGTGATAGCTCATTGTAATTTTACTTTGCCTGGGGAACAAACAAAACTTTTATATTAACTAGAAACATCGTATCTTTGGCGGTTTTGACTCATTAAAATTGCCTCTCCTGCCCATACTGAAAACAATATTGACTTCAATGAAGAAACCCTGATTGTCACATACACATATGTCTTAGTTACTTTTCTTGCTGAGACAAAATACCTAACACCTAAAGTTAAAGGAAGAAAAGTTTATTTGGCTCCCAGTTTGTAGAGGTTTCAGTCCATAATCGGCTGGCTCCAAAGCAGGGTGGCATTGCAGACAGGCATCAAAGAGGAGAAACAGTTTGTGGCAAGCAGAAGACAGCAAAAGCAAGCAAAGGACAACCACAGCTCTTTCTATCCCTTATACCTTATCCAGGCTCCTTAGGGTGGGTAGCACTCACAGCCTTAATCCTAGTGCCCTTGAGCCTGGCATTGAAGCATGAAGCAATTCCAGCATCACAGTCTAGATCAACCTACCCCTAAAAAAAAGCCCCACTTATGACTGCATGAGGCTTGGGGGACATCTAGACATAAGCCATAACATTCTGCCCCTGGCCTTGCAAAGACTCATGTATATCCCTTTATGCAAAAGACATTTTGTCCATCTCTAAGAGTTGCCAAAGTCCTAACAGTTTTAGCATTGCTGAAAAGTCCAAATCCCAAGGTAAACCCTTAGCTGCAAGCTCCTGTACAAATGAAAACAAAGTTAAACACTTCCAACATTCAATGGCACAAAATAGACAGTTCCATTCCAAAGGTTACAAATGGAGGATAACAAGGAATGGGAACAAAGCAAGTCCAAAATCCAGCAGGGTAAACATGAAATCCCACAGTTCCACTGCCAGCATCCCTGGAAATCTGTGGCAAGTTGTGAACTCCAAAGGGCTTGGGTGACTCTGCCCAAGCAGAGTCACTCTACCTCACTGCCAGTGGGTGTAGCTCCCACGGCTTCTCTCTTGGGCCAGCTCTGCTCCCTCCTTGCAGTTTTCCTCAGATGATCCATGTTCCTGGCTTCTCCAAACTCCTGGGGTCTCCACTGCACCTTCGGCTTCACACTCACAGCTTCACAGACTGCCTTCTCAGGGGGACACTGCCTGACCCCCAGGCCTTCTTCTGAAATCTGGGTATGAGCCTTCCTGACCCCATAACACTTGAATTCTGCATGCACCTAAAACCAGCACCACATGGATGATGCCAAGGTCTGCTGCCAGCTGGAGTAGCCAGGCTTCCTCTCTCTTTTTCTCTCTCTCTCTCTCCCTCCCTCCCTCCCTGCCTGCCTCCTCTTTCTCTCCTTGTGTTTCATTTGTTGGGTTTTTTTTTAAGCAAAACATTTATTGGTACATTTTAGACATACATAATGATCATATTCATCATAGGGAATCTGTACCTGTACATGATATATCTTGCTGCTTCTTTTTTCCCCTTCTCTCTTGGCTGTAGGGGTCCAGTGTCTGAACCAAATCCCAAGGAACAACTTCCCTAGGCCACCGCCATTTTGGAACATGGTGCTCTGGGGCTCTCTTCTCAAAATGTTTCACCTTTGCAACTCTGAGGCTGCAAAGGCTGGAGTCCTGTTGGTTCTTGTGTTGTCCTCAGGCCATCTTTTCTGTTGTTTTCTTCTGAAATACTTGGCTTTTTCTTGCTAGTCTTTTCAGTGACCCATTTCTCCTCCGTTCCATCTTTGCAGGCTACAACTTTATTGGAGCTTCCTTTCTGGCCAAACTCATGTTTTGAATCATTATGCTAGGCTCTTTGCTCTTGATTCTCAACATAAATCTGGCTAAAATCCCCCAACAATAGCCATGCCACTGCCTCAACATTCAACTGCCTTGAAATGTCTTCTGCAGTATTAATTAGTCCACTGCCCTTAATCTTAGTCTCAGGCAAAGTCTCTAGACAACAAGCAAAATGCAACAAACTTTCTGCCAAGGTATAATACACATTGCCTGGAGTCTAACAGCCAATGCAGTCCTTCCCAGCAGAAACCTCCCCAGTCTGGTCTTTACCGGCAGGATTTCTATCAGCCTTCTGGTCTTCTGAGCTCTGACCAGAATCTCCCATCAAATACAGCCTAAGGCGTTCTAACTCTACTTTTTCAGCCTGCATCTCCCTACCTTTCCAAACCCTTCCCACAAGCTAGTCCCAAAGGCTCCTGAACCACATGATCAGGAATAGTCACAGCAATGATCCCACTTCTCTGGTACCAAATTCTGCCTTAGTTACTTTTCTGTTGTTGCTGAGACAAAATACCCAACACTCAATGTTAAAGGGGAAAGGTTTATTTAGCTCACTGTTTGTAGAGATTTCAGTCCATAATTGGCTGGCTTCAAGGAAGGATGGAACACCAGAAAGATATCACAGGAGAAACAGTTTATGTCAAGCAGAAGACACCAAAAGCAAGCAAGCAAGGGACAACCACAGCTCTTTTTACCCCTTATATTTTATCCAGGCTACTTAGGGCGGGTAGTACTCACAGTCTTAATCCTAGTGCCCTTGAGCCTAGCACTTCATCATGAAGGAATTCTAGGGCCACACCGTCTAGATCAACCCACCCCTAAAAACAAGCCATAGCAATATATAAGACACGTAGTTGTACCAGATGGTCCTAAAGTCTTTTCTAACACTGAGAATCTCACTCTGTATGTTATTGATAAGGTTTTAACTCTGCCTTATTTTACAAAACACAGTTATCCACCTTGCCTTTTGGAATTCATTCTATTTAGCAGTAAGATTCTACCCAGCAAGAGTACAGCCAACTTGTAAGTTAAAAAAAAAAAATCAAAAGATGAGGAAGTTGCTTTAGAAAAGAGAAAATTTCACCCACATCAATGAGACTAGATTTTATTTAGATTTCTGTGAGTTTCAATAGATATCTTTAAAAGTTGCAAAGCACTAGTTATCAAAAAGGATGTTGTAAAGCATAGTAGAGTGAAAATACAGGACTACTGTGAGCCTTGCTTTGCTTTGACATTGGAGATGAGATAGATAAGGTAAATGAAAGGCCCTGATTGGAGTAGGCTCCACCTCCCAACCAGAGTCTATGATACAGCCACTTGCCAGATGTACAAGGGGCTAATAGAAGAAATGAACGAAGAAGGAGAGAAGATCTTAGCATGTTTGGCTGAGTTAGAAAAGGAATGACCGACATTCAAACCACTTTTGAATATAGTTTATAATTTATCATTTTCAAGTATATAGTACTGTTTGGCACTGTAATATAAGTACATACTTTTTCTATTCACATTTTTCAGTTGTCCCTTTGTTTGGTCATCCTGATTTGTCCCATCTCAAATAGTTTGAGAACTAACAGCAAGATGTTTTCTCAGCTCTTACATTGACCTAAATGTTTTAGGTCTTTCATGAAGTCGATCATATTTTAACAAAAGGAACAACAAATTGATTTCAAGACATGGAGAGGCAAATGGCACATTGCCTTTTAAGTCTTTGTGTGTGTGTGTGTGTGTGCCTTTTAAGTCTTTTGGGTGAAAAAAAAATGAAACTGGGATATATATAGTTTCATCTCAAAATACACAGAAGCTGTTCCGACACAAGAAGGTAGGAAAGGACCCGAGGAGTATTTTTTTATAATAGATGCAATAAATCCCTCCAAAATACAGAGCAAAAGCAGAAAGTCCCTTCATTCAACAGATGCTCCATTCATAGTAAAGTTGGGGAAAGGAACTCACAATATATGGGCATAGTCTGACCAACCTGGAAAAAACAACTTGACATTTAGAATAAAACCAAAACTTCATGGTGACAGCCATGAGCAGAGTGGCCTTCACTTGTGTCTCCACTGCCCCCTTTGTCTTCCCCTTCTTTCCTGCATCACTGCATGGGAACCTCCCTGGGTCTCGTACATACCATTCCCTCTCACCTCAGGCCGTCCTCTGTTCCAGATACCTGAAATTCTTGTTTCCTGGCTCTTCACATAGCTAGATTCTCATCCTTCAAGCAGCAGTTTAAGGGAGAAAATCCTCTGAAAGGGCTTTCTGACTATACAGTACTAGGCACGTCCAAGGAAGTTTATTGCAGCATTGGAGAAACAAAAATATATGAATAATCTAGCTAGCCATGATGGCGTGTGCCTGTAATCTCAGCTACTCAGGAGGCTGCTGTAACAAACCGAAAAATCTCCATAACTTAACATAGGGCTTTTCTTCTGCTCATAAAACACAGTGAAGATGGACCTAATGTGAAGATGTCCTCTGAGTACTAACTCAGAGATCTAGCTTCCTTTCTACTGGAACGCCATCACTCTGTGGGACTTTATGCATATATATTTTACATATATACATATATTACATATGTGATGTTTATAAATTTTATTTATAATGCAGTTGTGTATATAAAATATAATTAATGTTTCTATTTTCAATTTCTATGTCTACATATAAGTACAACTACATTTATTTATAATAAAATACTATATATGTATGTATATATTTTTCTACCTACTCATGTTCCAGAATTAATCACACAGTCCATATTTTTTTCCACACAGCCCATTTTAAGGAGGCTGGGAAATAGTCATGCTATGTGCTTGGAAAGGAAATGAAATGGTTTGATGAACACATATCATTGTGGGGTTTTTTGTTTTGTTTTTGTTTTTTTGGTACTGGGGATCGAACTCTGGCCCTTGCGCTTGCGCAGCAGGCAGCGAAACCACTGAGCTAAATACCCGGCCCACATATCATTGTTTTTAACTACAAATTAAAGTAGTCTCCTCTTTTTTTTCCTTTGGAATAGTCTCTGGAATCAGCCTGCTTAGATTAAAATCCTAGCTCTACCACATGCTACCTGAACTACCTCCAGCAAGTTTCTTCACTTTGCTGGGTCTCAGTTTCTTCATCTGTAATAATAGTACTTAAAGAAACTTTATTTAAGAATAAAAGGGCTTAGCTGAGTACGTAATTTCCAGATCTTTAGTTAACATTTGCTAAGGTTTTAAATATTAGGCTGAATTCATTGACGATCTTTGGATTCTTGGACAGTTTCTATTTTTTATTTATTTATTTATTTATTTATTGGTACCAGGGATCAAACTCGGAACCTTGCATTTGCGAGGCAGGCGGCGGAACCACTGAGCTAAATTCCCGGCCCTCTTAGACAGTTTCTAAATTAAAAAATATAAAACTTTTGATCACTAAACATAATTTCAATTCATCCTTATTGTCATATATTATAAAATCATTACACGTTAAGAGTATGCTATATTCGCGGATCCCCACCGGGGCAGGTACATCACTCATTCTCTGGGTCAATGTTCTTCGATCTGTGTGATTAATCTGCTTCTTTTGTAGCAATGGATCCTAGTTTCTTCTTATCCTCTATCCATTCCCTTGGTATTCTCCAGTGTACACTACACCCTTTTTGGGGGCTTCAGGTTGATGATTTCCAGGTACTGGGCACTTTATCCTGGAGAAACTGTGCTAGTGACACTCACAGTTCCACTATTTTTACCGCGGTATCCAGAATATGTAGAACTCTTACAACTTGAAAAATAAACAACCCAATTAAAAAATATGCAAACAGGGTCCCGGGGATTTAGCTCAGTGGCGCCACGTCTGCCTCGCAAGCGCAAGATCCTGAGTTTGATCCCTGGTAGAAAAAAAAAAAAGAAAAAGGCACAAAGGACTTCTGTAAAGAAGATATACAAATAGCCAAGAAGCTTAACATCACTAATTGTTAACATCACTAAAGTACAAGTCAAAATTACAATGTGATATCATTTCACACCTTTGCGATGGCTGTCACAAAAAATAAAAGTGTTGGGAAAAAATAAATAAATAAATAAATAAAATAAATAAAAGTGTTGGGCCAGGGATTTAGCTCAGTGGTGCCACCGCCTGCCTCCCAAGGGCAAGGTCCTGAGTTTGGTCCCCGGTACCAAAAAAAAAAAAAAAAAAAAAAGTGTTGGTGAGAATGTGGAGAAATTGGAGCCCCTGGGCTGGGGATTTAGCTCAGTGGTTCCGCTGCCTGCCTCGAAAGCACAAGGTCCCAAGTTCCATCCCTGGTACCAAAAAGAAAAGAAAAGAAATTGGAGCCCTTATGCACTGCTGGTGGGAAAGTAAAATGGTACAGCTACTATAGAAAATAGTTTGGCAGCTCTTTAAAAAGTTAAACATGTTAGGGTCGGGGATTTAGCTCAGTGGTTCCACCACCTGCCTTGCAAGCGCAAGGACCCAAGTTCGATCCTTGGTACCAAAAGAAAAAAGGTTAAACATGTAATTACTATATGACCCACCAATTCCACTCATATATATATGTATATATCTGAGGATATATTTATATACCTGTATACAAATATAGTGCTCACGTACAAATGTTTATGGTAGCATTATTCACAATACCCGAAAGATGGAAACAACCCAAATATCCATCAGCCAATGAATACATAAACAAATGTGGTAAATCCTTGTAATGGAATGTTATTCGGCTATTAAAAACAGGAATGAAAGCCAGGCATGGTGCCTCACACCTGTAATCCTAGCATGTGGGAGGCTGAGGCAGGAGGAGTTTGAGGCCAGCCTGGACTATATAGTGAGACTCTGTCTTGAAAGAAGGGAGGGAGGAAGGAAGGCAGGAAGGAAGGAAGGAAGGAAGGAAAGAAAGAAAGAAAGAGAAAGATTACAACATGGATTAACCTCAAAAACATTCTTGACTTTAAAAAGCCAGATATAATAGGTTATATATTGTATGATTACATTTGTATGAAATACCCAGAATAGGTAAATCCATAAAGACAGAAAGCAGACTAGTGGTTTGGAGCCGGAGGGAGAAATTAAGGAGAATCTGCTTATTGGGTACGAGGCTTCCTTTTAGGGTGGTGAAAATGCTTTGAAACTAGGTAGAAGAAATGGTTGCACAACACTGTGAATGTGCTTAATGTCACTAATGACACACTTTAAAATAATTTGTAGCTGGATGTGGTGGTACATGCCTATAATCCCAGCACTCAGGAGGCTGAGGCAGGAGGATCAGTGGGATTTTTAGGCCAGCCTGGGCTACATAGTGAGTTCAAGGCCAACTTGAAATATATAGTGAGACTCTGTCTCAAAACAACAACCAAATAATTTCGTTATGTGAATTTTATCTAAATATAAAAGAATACCAAGAATAATTTTTTAAAAGCTGGGCATACTAGCATATGGCTATAATCCCAGCTACTCAGTAGGCTGAGTCAGGAGAATGGAATTCAAAGTCGGCCTGGGCAACTTCAGGAGATCCTGTCTCAAAATTAAAAGGGCTAAGAATGTAGCTCAGTGGTAGGAGATCCCTGGGTTCTATCCTTAGTACCACCCCCCCAAAAAAAACAGAAAAGTAAAAGAAAGAAGGAAAGAAAGAAAGAAAGAAAGAAAGGAGAAAAATAATTTTAGAAGGTAATAGTAATGGTAAAAAATTAAGGATATAAGCCGGGGATTTAGCTCAGTGGTTCCAGTGCCTGCCTAGCAAGCGCAAGGTCCTGAGTTCAATCCCTGGTACCACAAAAAAAGAAAAGAAAACATGGGCCGGGGATTCAGCTCAGTGGTTCCGCTGCCTGCCTCGAAAGCGGAAGGACCTGAGTTCGATCCCCAGTACCAAAAAAAAAAAAAGGATATAATAATATTGGTAGATTTATTTTTAAAAGTATATAAATACTTTGCTATAAATTATTGCATAGATCATATACCAAAAAAGCAACACTAGATTTGGGTTTTCTTTCTGTAAGACAACTCAGTAATTCTCTACCTGGTCAATAGGGATTTCTGTTATGACCTTTTCTATTTTTTTAATTTTTATTTTTTGGTACCAGGAATCAAACTCGGGTCCTTGTGCTTGCAAGGCAGGTGGTGAAACCACTGAGCTAAATCCCCAGCCCTGTGACCTTTTTTAAATGTCACAGAACATACTTTGCTAAGACCCAAAATATTCTTTTTACTCTGTGTACTTCTATAAAACTCTTGAATAATTTTGACAAGTTTCTCACTTTTTAAGTAAGTTCTTAAAAATTACTATTAACCTTTACCATGGTTTAAAAATATTTATAACTATATATTAGATTTTTAAACTATGACTTATGTTGGATTTTTTTTTTTTTTTTTTGATACCAGGGATTGAACTCGGGTCCTTGCACTTTCGAGGCAGGCGGCCGAACCACTGAGCTAAATCCCCAGTCCATGTTAGTGGTTTTTGTCTCCTGACAGTTCTTGACTTTGGCTTTCCCCTTATCAAACCCTAAATATAACTGTAAAGATATCGTTTATGTCTATACTATCATTGGATTTCCTGGAATGGCCTTAACAAAAATTTGCTCTTTCAGCTTAAAAAAAGGAAAGATAATAGAAATACTAGTTAGGTTTGTTACAACATTCTCCATACTTAAGTAACTCAGAATTATAATGAGAACTGTTCTGTTTCCCAAAGTTAAGATTGTGGGGAGGGATGAAGAGAGATTTTCATCCCTGGCAGAGACTAGCAATTTGAAAGAGTTCTTGGTTACTTACATATAAACTAAACAGATTAGATCCATTGCAATTGTTGTGTACTTTCAGGTTAAAGGAAAGGTACTCATGTGCTGCCACACAGACTGCCACAATAACTGTCTGCAAAATTCTTTCTTTCTAGGTTTCAGTCTCCTTGTCAATCAGGAACCATCCTGGGATACTTTAAAATATAAATCAAACCCAGATGTGGTGGTGCATGCCTGTAATCCCAGCACTCTAGGAGGCTGAGGCAGGAGGATTGCAAGTTTGAGCCTAACCTGAGCAATTTAGAGAGACTTTTTCTCAAAATAAAAAAATTTAAAAGGCCTGGAGGAAGGGCCAAGGATTTAGCTCAGTGGTTTTGCTGCCTGCTGTGCAAGCGCAAGGACCCAAGTTCAATCCCTGGTAACAACAACAACAACAACAACAAAAAAGGCCTGGAGGTGTGGCTTAGTGCCAAGGCTCTGGGTTCAGTCACCAGTACCAACACACACACACACACACACACACACACACACAAAGATATAAATCAAAAGATGCTGAAAGCTTGCCATAGGCCCCACAGTTCACATTATGTTCTTATAGCCAGGGTAATTTTGACTGTGTCCTTATAAATTAATTGAGTTATACTCAAAGAGAGGACTCCACTCTCTTCTATATCATTTGTACTTTCTCCTGCTTTTTTGTGGACTCCTACCAGTCTTATATTATTCTTCTTTGCGTCATCTAGGAGCTGTTGGATTGATTTCTCATGGCCCCTTACTATTTTTAAGAGATCTCTCTTTTCTTGGTCACTGACTGCCATCCTGTCTTCTATATCTGATATTCTTTCTCCAGATTGGCTCAGTCTGCTATGTATGCTTTCAATAGAGTTTTTAATCTCCTGGATATATGTTTGAATCTGTTTCATGGATTCCATTTCTTTCCTATGCTGGCCATTTATGGTTTTCATCATTGTCCTGAGCTCATCTATTTTTTTTTTTATCTGTGTCTGTTCTAGAGTCTCTAATCATGTCTTTCATTCTGCTCACCATTTCTGTAGTGATCTGGGAAATTATTTCTGTTTTGAATTTTTCTAGAGCCTCATTCATCTGTTTTGTTACTTCCTGTGCTATTAGTTCAGGGTGTCCAGGTGGTTGATTATCAGACTTTTCCACCTCCTTTCCCCCAGAATTTACCTTTGGTGGGGTTGAAGTCTGGGTTTGTGCCTTGCTTAAATGTCTTCTTATTTTTGTTTTGGATACTGTCCTTGGTTTAATTCCTGGGTTGATATTTTGAAATTGCTTATTGTAAGTATCTTTGTTGCTTGTATTTAGAACCCTTATGGAATGATTGCTTCTCAGAGGTGTCTTCCAGATATAGCTGGTCTTTAAGTTTTGAGTCTCTAATAACTCTGAGGCTATCTCATTTTCATTATACCAGGAAGGACAATTGATTAAATCAATCACAGCACCTTAGCCCAAGTGATACAATCAGCAACACCATAGCATCAAGCCACCTTAGAAAATGACAATTTGTGGTAGTTATTAATCTATCACCTTTAACTGTGTGAATTAAGTCAAAATCAAGGACCAGCCAAACATATGTTTATAGTGAATAAACTCTTCAATATAGCAACTTTACCCTGCGGGATGGGAGTTAGAAAGAGTTGGGGAGGGATAGATAAGTAGAAGGATAGGGGAAGGTTAGCAGTGAGGCCAGAGGACACAGGAAGATCATGCAAACTCTAAGAAACTGTTGAAGACAAGAGGAAAAGACAGAGTGAAAGAACAAATACAAGAACAGAACAACCTAACAGCAATAGGGAGGCTAGAAACTATTTCCTTTCCTTTAAAACTAATGACAATCAAGAGAAGGAAAAACAGAAGAAAAAGAAAGAAGGAATCTGAATTTGGGCCAGAACAGGAACAAAAAGGGAGATGTAGAATAATGTGGGACAGCAAGAGAATGAGAGAGTGTGTTTGAGTGAGTGAGAGAGAGAGAGAATAGAGAAAAAGAAAAAGAAGAAGAAAAAATTTGAAGAGTAGAAAAAATAAAAATTAAAAATAAGAGAGAGAAAAAAATAATTTTGAAAATAACAAATAAAAAATAAAAATGAAGGGCCTCCTTCAGGGTATGTCTCTGCTGTCACAATAGACAACGTGGGCAGCAGCGTGCAGTTATAGGTCAATGAGTCTCAGTAAGCCAGTCACAGACCTGTGAGATTCAGGCAGATTTCTGGCTGCAAGTCCCAAGCTGAGCTCCCTGACCTCCTGCAGAGTTGAACTCTGCAAGGTTCTATTGCAGGTTCCAGTTGCCCTTCCCCTGAAGATAGTCCAGGTTCTGATGGGAGGTGATGATCCCTCCAACTTACCAAGCACGGTGGTCTGGTGTGCCTTTACTGCAGAGATTCTCTTCACTTTTCCAGTGGGCTTCAATTTTCATCAGGGAGCCTGAGAGAGGCCCTCTTTCTGTTGCTCACTTCTGCTGTATTTTCTGGAGCTCAGGACAATGGCTTTTATGACCCCCTGTGCCTCTGTAGTGTGGAACCAGGTACCAGCGCAGTCAGGAGGCCAGAGGCAGACAGGGAGTGGGGGACGGACTGGGAGGCTGCAGGCTAAGCTGGTCGCTAGGAGGCGGGGCGTGGGCGGGACGGAGCCCTACTCCTCCACTCTCTTCTATTCAGCTAATACATTAGCCAGAGATGCTCAGTCATATTACCAAAGCGGAGATAAATTGACTAGTTTTTAAGCTAACTTTGGTTAGTGCATGTTCAGCCTGCCTCTGCCACGAGTCTGTCAAAACTGTACAGATGGATTAGAAACTGGAGACAAAGCTTCAAGCCTCCTTTAAAAACACCTCCAAATAGGCTGCGGATTTAGTTCAGTGGTTCTGCTGCCTGCCTCTGCAAGCACAGGGTCCCGAGTTCAATCCCCGGTACCAAACAAAAAAACCTTCCAAATGAATTTTATTTAGTTGCCCCCAGCTATGGGTATGAACACACTTGGTCATCATGTGTGTCTTTTGAGGATCAGCAAAGCTTATTTGAAAAAAAGCCACAACTTTAACAATAGCAAAAACAAGTTGCTTGCTTTCTTTTTTGGGGGAGAAATTTTTTTCTCTAGTAATAGAAATACTTCACCAGAACTATAGCTAAATATCTTTGTAAGATATCACATCTTACTCAGAATCTTCCTGCTTCTTGTCACCTCTGGTCTTAGATTCAACAGGTAAGAGGAGTTTTCACCACATCCTTGAAAATAGTGGTCTCAGTGAGCAGTTCTTTTGTCCCCCAGAGAAAATGTGGCAGTGTCTAGAGACATTTCTGATGGTCACATTTGGAGGCAGGATGCTGCATGGAGTCCATAGAAGGCAGGGATGCTGCTAAACTGCCCATACCACACAGGAAAGTCCCCCTCCAACAAAGGATTATCTCACCTAAGATGTCAGTAGTACTAAGGTGGAGCAACCCTGCTCTAACACAATCTTTTAACAATTCAAACCCAGAGACTTTGTCCTCTGGGAGAACATCACAGAAAGACACTCCTCCAATCAGAAGGTGATTACCAGGTACTGTGACTAACATAAACGTACTCTAGGGTATGGATCTGTGGATCCATGTCTCTCAAAGAGATATGTCACCCTTGAGTCACTGGGAGACTGGTCGGCAGGGACTTCTGGGTGAAGATTCTTCTGAATCCTTCAGAAGCAGATTGGCAGCATGATGTAGCAACTTTCACCCACACATAGCACACAAAAAAATGTTTCCTCCTTGCCAGTTTAGGGCTTCGATTGTTGAGTTCTTTATCATATGTATGGTTGTAGTTTGATATTGTTCTGTGCAGCCTTAATCACTCCTTGGTATGAATCCTAACCTGGACACAATTTGTTCATGGTTTGTCTAAAGCATACAATTAAACCAACTTATTCACTTTCTATCCAACTTCCTCTAATCAAATTTCTTGTGATACACCACTTGGTTTCCCAGGTAATTGGACTTAACACTAAGTGACTTTGTAGGTGATTTTTTTTTTTTTTTCTTTTTGGTACCGGGCATCAAACTCAGGTCCTTCCACTTGCAAAGCAGGCAGCGGAACCACTGAGCTAAATCCCTGGCCCAAATAAATCATTCTCAGCTTTTGTGTTACTTTAGAAGACAGCTGTGAGTATTTATTTATTTATTTATTTATTTGGCACCGGGGATTGAACTGGGGACCTTGCGCTTGCAAGGCAGGCACCAGAACCACTGAGCTAAATCCCCAGCCCTGTAGGTGATTTTTGTAATACCACATATCTGGCTCTGGATTCTTTAGGTTGGGATAAGACTCATTGCCTTAGTTTAATTTAGTCACATTTGACTCCTAACTTATAAGTATGCTACAAAGTTTAATTATAAAAACTTCCATTATATTTGTCTGTGTAAACGCCATCCAAATGTGTGGTCTTCATAGTCATAAAAACTACTATTCAGTCATAGAAGTTGACCCAACAGTTTGTCTTATAATGAAAGGAACATGAAGTGTTGACTTCAATCCAACTGTCTAAACAGCCTTCTAGTCAGTGGACCTCGGTGGTACAGATCTAGATTTCACAAAATAAGGGCCTATGGGGTGAATTTCATAGCCCTTCCCCAAAAGAAGGGACTGAGAAAGTAAAAATTAGCTCAGAGTGAGAAAGTAGAAATCTTCCCAGCCATTTATTAGGCTGGAAAAATGTACAGATAAAGTCAGCTACATAGTCAACAGGAAATACTATTTCCCCCAAGGACGTGCTGCATTTATAAAGTGTCCTAACAGCCACCACAGCTGTGTACTGGCCAAGAAGCTTCGTTCTCTAAAATCATACACTATCAGCAACTTAGTATGTCTTTAAGAATAAAATATTATGCTCTTGCCAAAAGGATCTAAGTCACTTTGATGTAAAAGATCTACGATGCCTGGTTATTTCCACCTTAGGTACAGAACTGCAGCTTCAATATGCCACACATATTCTAATTTAATAGATTCCAAGGAATCCAAGGGTCCACTTGGCAGTTTAGAGCTGGGGTTGGGCCTTTACACTCACAATTGCTTTGAGTTGACCAAAAGACTGCTTCATTTCAATTTCACCAACACTCTAGCCTTCCTCTAAGCCCCTTGTCGCAGTGAGTCAATGAAGTCATTTTAGTTTGTCTCTGATAGTTTTAGGATGAGTGGGCTAACACAGAATAAACTTCCCACTTTCCTAAGTACCAAGAGAGTAGTCAGTGAGATTCAATAAATCAGAATAAACCAGTTGATTGCAACACAGAAAACACTAGGCACATCAGCCAGGTAATGCCAGTCCCTATGTCCCTAAGTGTCATGAAGCGAAGGGGACCCACATAGGGGATTGCACCACAGATGAGGAATGCAGGGCCAAGAGCTCAGAACCTTTTTTTTTTTTTTTTCTGGTACCGGGAATCAAATTCAGGACCTTGCACTTGCGAGGCAGGCTCAGTACCACTGAGCTAAATCCCTGGCCCGAGAGAAGAACCTTTTGTAACAAGCTTTAAACAAAGCAGTTCTCCTTTCTTAGGGAGCAAGTTGTCATATCATGGGCATGCTTCAGTCACCTTGATCAACTTAATTGCATACATGATTCTCTACAAAATCTCCTCTGTGTTGGGGATGGTTGGGCCTTGTTGTGGCACACTTGACAAGGTCATACAGAGGTACCTGAGACCAACCGTGGACCACCTCTCCCATAATCCAGCAGAGAGATCTGTCCAGAATTCATTCTTACTCCTCCAGAATTTAGCCCATTATTTTTAGAGATTTTAAAAACAATTTTATTAGAATATGTTTGTGATAGATAATTGAATTCATCTTGGGGAATATATCACATCTTGATCATTTTTATCTCCAGATTTTTTTTTTTTGTACCGGGATCAAACTCGGGTCCTTGCGCTTGCGCAGCAGGCGGTGAAACCACTGAGCTAAATCCCCGGCCCTCCAGAGATTTTTTTGAACAAGATGGAATGAGCTAGAAGAGCAGGAAATTTCAAATTCTAAACTAAAAGTAAACCTTAGAGAAAAAAACATGCTTCTCAAGAGAATATGCACTATAACTTCAGTTTTGCTTTGATGTTTATGGAGGTCAAAATTATTTCCTCCGAATGTTATAAAAAGATTATTGAATTAGGTACTGTTGAGAGATAGATAGTAGAATAGCAGCAAAGTCACCAAATCAAGGGTCCAAAATAGTACTGCCAAATGTTTTGAGGTGGTCAGTTCTTCAATAATTTAATTTGCATATGTATTCCTAACTTTTCAGAGTTTGGTCTTTTTGCCAAGCCAAACAATCGGAAATGTATTTGTTGTACTGGAACCTAGACTATACTGAATCCAAACTCTTGAACTTTGAGGGCCACCAAGATTCAAAAAACAAAAGAAAACAAAAAACATGTGGATGGATCTGTACCTTGAAATCTGATACTGGGTTAAGCATTTATCATCCCCTGGAATCACTGTATAACAATTTTTTCACTGCACAAAAGTTAAACTACACTGCCTTCTCTTTAGCAGCAAAGTAACAGTTCAGTCATGCTGAATTTCCATATCAATCAGTTATTTCCTCTTTATGGATGTTGCATTCAATTATTCTGACATCATGGGTCATGATTTAGTGTCAGAGCATTTTCTCTTTGACAACAGAACACTTTTCTAGATAGAAAAAATAATAAATAGATTGAAGAGACCGGGCAGAAACCTATATTGATGAGTGGTGGCACTGAACCTTAGCCCATTTGTCTCTTGGATGTATTGTCACAACCCATTTACAGGCTTTCTCAGTCCTAGACTGACCTCAGCCAAATACTAGACTGTGTTTCAAAATCATTAGAACTGTGGGTTCTGACTGACAAAAACAGAATAAATGAAACTTGACTTGAGTAAAAACTAGTTTGCTTAATTTTTTTTTGAATTCTCAAAATCTAAGTATTTCCCATTATATCAGGAACGATTTAGGCCACAAGAACAGAAAATCTGGCTAACAGTGGACAGTGGTTCATTTTTCTTGCATTATCAAGGTGCCTGGAGATTTGTGGCTGCTGGAGAATTGGTTCATGTCTCAGCTCTACCCTCTGCTCTGTAACTCATGGTCACATGATGGTGGGTGCAACTCTACACTTTGGCATGAAGTAGTAGGAAAGAAATGGTGCCAGAATATTTGTCTTTTTGTTGTAAAGCGAAACTTTCCCAGAAGCCCTCTAACAGATTTCTGCTTGTAGTTCCTTCGTCAGAAACTGAAACATGGCTGCTACAAGGTGCAAAGGAGGCTGGGAAATGAAAGCCCTCACACTGGAGAGCAGCTAAGAGCGAAAGCAGATGGGAACAAGCCCCGGGTTAGCCTCTCAACACATGGGAAGCACATGTAACTTTTTGCTACACAGGTCTATTCAGTGGGGCACAGGGTAGCAAAATTAAGAAGTAAATCAAAGTAGTTCTGTCTGTGGGGAGTTCAAAAATCTTGTTCCATTTATTTTTTCAAAATACAAATCAAAGCTACCACTCTAGGTTTATTTATTAATATTTCCTTTAGTGTACTGTGTGATCAGACCCAATTTAATTTCCCACTTCCACTCATTTGCTCATGCTGTTGGCTCAGCAGTAACAGACCTCTTTCTCCATTTCCTTGTAGTAAACATTTTCTTTTCTCTTCATAACCCAGCTCAAATATTACCTCTTTCGTGAAGTGTTCCCTGATCTCCCCAAATGGAAATTATTGGTGAGCTTCAAGGCACATTATTGTCTAAAATAGCAACGCCCTGAGTGCTTTACACAGGATACGGCAGACTTCACAACCACTAGATGAGGTGGGGCAGTTGCTGTTCCCATTGCTTGGATGCTGACACCAAAACTTAGAAAGATTAAATTGTTCACAACCACACAACCCCACTCTCCCCAATGCCACGATCCATTCACATGACACTATTCCATAGTGCTTTCTCCATAGCCACTGGCTGCACATGGGGAAATTGAGGCAGGAATAGTGTCTTATTCATGGTGTCTTATTCACTCTAACCAGCCTCTCCCCCACCCCTCACTCAAAACAGTTATAAATTATGAATGAGTGGGTAGAGTAAAGGTTCTGTTATATAGCATCAAAATAGTACATACAAAAGAGATTCGCCATCAGATTGGCTCAGTTCAAATCCTAACTTATTTGAGCAAGTTATTTACCTACCCTATGCAGTACCTCAATTTTCTCACCTTTACACCAGGAGTGATAACCCTGTCCCTGTCTTTAGAGTTACTTTATTAGGTTTAAATGAAATAATACATATAAAGGACTAGAAACAGTGTTTGCCACATAGTAAATGCTCAATAAATGTTAGCTTTTATTTTTCCAATTTTTCACTTTTCCAAAATTTTTTGCTTTTTTAATTTTATTGGTACATTTTAGATATACATAATGATCACATTCATCATAGGGAATTTGTTTTGTTTTTTGGGTACCGGGGATCGAACTCATGTCCTTGTGCTTATGCAGCAGGCGCCGAAACCACTGAGCTAAATCCCCGGCCCATCATCATAGGGAATTTGTACTTGGACATGATATATTTTGCTTCTTCTTCTTTTCCATTCCCCTCTCCTCCTTATTTACAAAAACTTTTTTTTCCTTTTTCCTTCCATTCTCTTTTTTCTTGTCCCCTTTTTCCTTTTCCCCCTCCCCCACATTGTTCCCCTTCTCATTTGAACATTTTCTTCCCATTTCCCAATATCCAGTATACATTTTGGTCCTTATTTCCACTTTCAGGTTCTCACACCAGAGAAACAATGCAATATTTACACGTGTCTGATTTATTTCATGTAAGAGTATGGTCCAAGATATATCCATTTACCTAGAAATGTCTCGAGCTTATCCTTCTTTATGGCAGAGTAATACTCCATTGTATAAAAAAACCCCACATCTTCTTTATCCATTCATCCACTGATGGGCATTTGGGCTGTTTCTAAGATTTAGCTATTACAAATTGTGCCACTATAAACATGAATGTGCATGTATTGCTGTGGTATGATGCTCCCTTGTACAAATTGAGATGAAAAATGCTAAGAGTAAAAGAACCAATTTCAGATGGCCATGTAACAGGCCATAATGTAAACACAGTGCTGCAAATAATTTACAGAATAGGGCTGGGGATTTAGCTCAGTGGTTTGTCACCTGCCCCGCAAGCGCAAGGTCCCGAGTTTGATCCCCAGTACCAAAAATAATAATAATAATAATTTACAGTAATTCTGTTTGTGTCATAGTTATTCCTGTTACATTATTTAAATTTATTTTTTCATAACCATGTACCATTAATGACTCTCTTTTATCTAACTTTACACCTCACTTCAAGCAAAAGAACCTTAGCATACATTCAATTCCCTCTTCTACCTATGGCCCTCACATACTGAGATTGCCTGGGAATGGAGTTAGATTATTGATCTTTTTGTTTACAGTATGCAGCAACATTTACTTAGATTTCTTTTCTTTTTTCTTCCCTCTTCATTTAATTGGGTTCTTTATTTCATTATTAGGGATTGAACCTAGGGCCTTCATACCAAGCTACATCTCCAGCCCTTCGTAATATTCTTTTATTTTGAGACAGTCTAAATCATTAAATTGCCCAGGCTAGGCTCAAGTTTGCAATCTTCCTGCCTCAGGGTCCCAGAGTGCTAGAATGGCAGGCATGTGCCACCACACCCGGCCTCCTCTGTTCATTTTTATGTTGCCAGAGTATATCTTCAAATAACTCTTTCAAAAATGGTTTACATATCTAAATACTTGGTAATTTTACAATTGTGAGGGCCTGGAAAAAACCAGTTTAGAGGAGCCAGACAAGCCAAAAATGCTTTCACTTCACCCTCAAGGTTGAATGCTAATGAGGCTGGGTATAGAGTTCTAGTATCAAAATAATTTTCCCTCAGAAATTTCAAGATACTGTCTCACAGCAGCCATCATTACCAACTTTATTCTCATTTCTTTATAGGCACCCAGTTTATTTTTACTTTGAATGTTTTTAGGGTTTTCTTGAAAGTATAAGGTCTAAAATTTCACTATAATGTAAGTAGGTAGGGGATCTGTAAAAAAAAAAAAAAAGAAGTGCATTTAGTGGACCCTGGTGGCCTGAAAACTGTATCTTCCTGAGTGCTGATAACATTCCTTCTATTATTTCTTTATCCCCTCCTTTCCATGATCTCTGTTTTATCCAGGAAGTTTTACTATCATGTGGATGTTTAAACTTCTGAGTCTATCTCCCATGTCTCTGTTTTTTTAAAAATTAGACTTCATTTATTGTTGTTGTTTTTGTAGGGCTGGGGGTCAAACCCAGGGCCTCTGACAAGCTAAGCAAGTGCTCTACCACTGAGCTGTACCCTCAGTCTTCCCACATCTCTGGATATGGATCTTTATCTTTCTTTTTTTTCGTATCCAGGATTGAACTCGTGACCTTGAGCTTGCAAAGGAGGCGGCAGAATCACTGAGCTAAATCCCCAGTGGATCTTTTTCTTTTCATTTCTCTGCTCCTATGCCCTAGACCCTGGACACATCTCCTGGCCCAATTTTTCTTTGTGTGTACTGCCAAGAGGAAGCCAGAATACACTGTCAGGGCATGCTGTTCTGAGTCTTACTGCTTAGGTGTAAATTCTGATTGCTTCTGCCTGTATGACACTAGTTAGTAAATTTTTTATTTTTTATTTTTTGGAGACAAGGTCTTGATATGTAGCCCAGGCTGGCCTTGAACTTGTGGCAATCCTCCTGCCTCAGCCTCTTGGGTGCTGGGATTATAGGCGTGTGCCACCACTCCCAGTGGTAGGCAGTAAATATTTTTAGCATCATTCTTAGATGTGTCCATTATCCTTTTTAACTCATTTCTTGAGTTTTAAAAAATGTAATGATCAGCCACTACCTGCCTCCCAAGCGGAAGGTCTGGAGTTCGATCCCTGGTACAAAAAAAAAAATTTAATGATCATATATTTCATTTCATTTCTAATTTTAGCATATGTGCTGCTGAAGTGAGCACTCATTTCATTTCTAGAAAGCTCTAGTTATATATCTAGATATATCTAGTTATATCTATTTGGGGAATTTGCTAACTTTCTTAATTGTTCTTGGTCGTGTGCTTATTCCTTTGAGATATTCTGTTATTTTGTCTATGGATTTTTATTCCATGTTAGCAAGGAGAGGTTCTGGAAAGGTTTTAGTTATTTGACTTAATCTGCAGCACAGCACTCTCAGTACTAAAATGGAAGTATTTTTACACACATAACAAGGTCATAGAGCAGTGGGGTCTCCTTTATGGGGAGGCAATGCTATCCAGGAAGCTTTAGGGGGAAGCAATCTCTGTGGAAAAATCAGAAACACAAACCCCAAGGATTTGCCTCTTCTGGGTTTGAAGTCCAGATACACACTACCCACGCAGATTGAGCCCCTAAGCTCTAAAGTCAACATTAAACATCCTGGCTGATCCTCTCTCCAGAACCAGGTGTGCCAAGGGTCAGTTTGTGGCCTCACAGCCCCAGATCCACCCTTCTTGGCCCCAAGTTGTGACAGCAGGTGCCATACACCTTTCTCCTTTGTCACCCAGCGCAATGTCAAGCTTTGTCAGGTGAGGGTGCTGGAGGAACATTGCAGAGGTAGGAGCTCGTCTTAATGGGCTGTAGGTTTCCTTTTCCTGAAATCTAGGGCACAACTGCCAGTGGTTCACAGGAGACTGAATGGCGCCCACCACTCGACACTTTTCACCCCCAGGTGACATCTTTGCCAGCAGTGTACAGGGGACCCAGTGGGCGCACCCCAACAGTAGCTCCCTGTTCTTCAGCCCAGCTCACTAGCACCAGTGTTCTGGCTCTCTCCTGGCCAGCCTTGGCCGAGTTGTGTCCAGCTCTGCCCTGTAGCACCTAAGAGCAAGCACTGTTCCCCATGCAGCCACCCGGCCACACCCTGTCTCATGGGATCTGAATCTCAGCCTGAGTCGAGGACCAGCAGTGTTCAAGGGGTCACTTTCCTCAGATCCATTCCCTCGGGCTCTCCAGGTAGTAGCTGCTCCTTGCAGTGCTATTCTTCTCATCCTTTGAGGGATCACCTTTAGCTAGTTAATGTTTCTTTGCATTAATTAGAAATGTCTTTTTTTTTTTTTTGGTACCAGGGATCGAACTCGGGCCCTTGTGCTTGCGCAGCAGGCAGCGAAACCACTAGCTAAATCCCTAGCCCTTCTTTGTAATAATTGTGTTCAAATTACTGGCATGTTTTGTCTCCCGACTGGGTCTAAATACAAGGAGGCTGGGTTGGATTGACTTCACATAGAAAGAACAATGCCCCACCACTGTTGAACTTAAAACACTTAAAAGAAATAACCTACTATAAGCCGAAATCCAGACACAATAAGCGAAAGGATTAGAGCCCCCAAGTCAGCAATTATAGGATAAAATTTTTTCTCCTTTCCCTTCCCTTCCCTTCCCTTCCCTTCCCTTCCCTTCCCTTCCCTTCCCTTCCCTTCCCTTCCCTTCCCTTCCCCCTCCCTCCCTGCCTCCCTTCCTCCCTTCCTTCCTTCTTTCCTCCTCCCCTCCCAGTACTGGAGACTGAATCAAGCACACTGAACTACATACCCAGCCTTTAAAATTTTTTTTTTAATTTTGAGATGAGGCTCACTAAATTGCCCAGGCTAGCCTTGAATTTGGCAAACGTGTACTAATAAAAGTAAAACTTTGAAACTACTGTACATAAATTCATAAATAGTAGTAAACACCAAGTGTGATGGCATATGCCTGTAATCCCAGCACTCTGGGAGGCTGAGGCAGGAGGACTGCAAATTTAAAGGGCAGAAAAGTAGCTCAGTATGAAGACCCTGGATTCGATCCCCAGTAACACACACACACACACACACACACACACACACACACACACAGTACATCTGTTTGAATATGCATGTCGTGGGGAAATGATAGGTGGAGGCAAGGGTGGGGACTAAGTCTTTTAATTGCTGTATGCATTTGATACTGCTTTAACTGTCAAAATGTATGTTAGTCCGGGTCTGAGTAGAGAGATGCCAAAGAGGGGAGGGGGCCCAGGAGGTGGGAGGGTCTTCAGACCACCCTGCAGCTCTGACTCCGGGAAAGGAAGGCGCACGGGCAGGGGATCAGGCTGCCCTTCCTCCCAGATCGCCCACCGGAGGAGTCACGTGTCTCCCGGACCGGATGTGCCGCATTTTCCCCCCCGCCGTGCTTAGTCACGGCTGGAGCCGCCTCCGGGAAGTGTGGTCTCCAGGCGAACAGGGAGAGGCCGCGGGCGGGAGCCCTCTGTCAGCAAGCGATCTGAGTGGCGTATTTTCCTAGCTGCCACACCAGGGAACTAAATTTTGTATTCAAAAAGGGCAAAATAAAAGCATTTTCAGACAAAGACTGAAGGAGCTTATACTCTTAGACTGTCACCCCAAGGACCTTTAAAGGATTCACTTTAGAAAGAAATATTTGGAATCCTGAGGGCAGTGTGGGATGGAAAAAGGAGAGGGGAAGCCGGCTGCTCCTGGTGACGCAGCCTGTAATCCCTGCATTGGGGAGGCAGAGGCAGAAGGATCTAAGTTCAAGGCCAGTCTGAAGTACATAGCAAGATCCTGTCTAAGACAAACAACAAAAAACCAAAAATAACCAAACAACCCCCCCAACCATCCCCCAACCCAAATTGATAAACATGCAAATTGGTAAATATGCAGATATATCTACATAGGTGTTGACTATAAAAAAAACAACAAAAGTGACAATAATGAGTAATTCAAGTGTATTAAAACAAGTTGAAATTGAAGTATTAGTAATAACATGTATAACTGGAAGGGGAAATTGGAGGTAGGATATTTTAAGGTCCATGCACTTTCAGGAGGACAGTAAAGATAAAGAGTACTTCTAACTTCAAACCAGGTATGTTAAAAAAATTTTTTTTCCCTTTAAGTTTATTGGTACATTTTAGGCATAAAATACAGTTACATTCATCATTGGGATCTTGTACCATAAAATTTAAGAGATTGACCAGAGAGAGAGAGAGAGAAATGACTATAGGGGTACAGATGGATTATGTGACTTCCAAGCCAGTCAACACACTCAGTCCAATAGTATGAAATGGGGGGAGGGGAACAAAGAAAAAAAAGGAAAATAAAAAGCACAAATTAATATAGTAGAAATAAATATTAATATACCAGCAACCAGTTTACATGTGCATTTTCTTTCTACTAGCCTTATCCCCCTTGTAAAGAAACTGAATGAATTTGCAGGCCAATTCCTTTAACTCTTTCCTTCTTGAAAATTGCGTGTGTGTACCATATGCACACATGCACATTTACATAGATTTACTTATATATGTACCTGTCTGTTTGTATATTAAAAACTATGCATCCATACTGATCCTCAAATTCCAGTGCAACACCACAGCGTATCCCAATCCATGTCTGTAACTTCCTTTTCTTTTTCTTTTTTTTTTGGTACTGAGGATTGAACTCAAGACCTTGCACTTTTGAGGCAGGCAGCAGAACCACTGAGCTAAATCCCCGGCTCTGTAACTTCCTTTTCTGACAGGGAATAATCTGGCTCAATATATTTATTTGCTCTATCCTAGAATATATAGAAAGTTGTTTCAGAATTGGCAATCTCTAACTACTGTGAAAAACTGCCCTTCTGGGTTTGGAGGCCAGTGGCCACACAGCCCCATTTTGAGTCTTTCCACTCACTCCTTCACCCCAGAAATAAACCTCATAAAGTAAATCAGCATATGATCATTTTTTCTGCAGGACTTGGGAAAAGAAGGTGCCATGATGTTCAAATTGCCTGTAACTAAATTCCAACAGAGCTCCTGCCATCTGCCTGCCGCTGCAGACTGGTGGGTGCAGAGTGGAGGAGGCTTAAGAGACACCATGAAAGAAACAGTGGGAGCCAGATACCTATAATCACAGCCCTCTTGGAGGCTGAGACAGGAGGATGGCAAGTTGGAGCCCAGCCTGGACAACTTAGAGACTTAGTGAGGCCCTGTCTCAAAATAAAAAATAAAAAGAGGTTGGGGATGTAGCTCAGTACAAAGGCCCTGGGTTCAACTCCCAGCACCCATTTAAAACAACAGCAACAACATAGTGGGACATAGAAGACTTAGATGAGGCACAGACAAAATAACCCTCAGAAAGAGAAGATACATACCAAAACACAGAACTCAGCTCAGGATATGACAAGTTCATGGTAGTTTGTTATGCAACAATAGAAAACCAGTGCAGGTCTGAGTGCCTAAAAGTGAAGTGCTGCTATAACAAATACTCAAAAATGTGGAAGTGTCATTGGAATCAAGTTTGAAGAGAAATGTGTAGAGTAGGGTGCTCTACAAAAGCCTTAACTGCCTTGAACAGGATGGTAGTAGCAATATGGCTGAGAGGGTGCTGCTGGTGAGGGCTCGGGAGGAAGTGAGGCACATGGTATTGGAAACTGGAGGAAGGATACTCCTTGCTATGTACTGGCAGAGAGCTTAGCAAAACCATTCCCTGCAAAGCCAGGCTTGGTGGCCTAGGCCTGTAATCCCAGCTCTCTAGGAAGCTGAGGTAGGAGGATTGCCAGTTTGAGCCCAGTTTGTCTCAAAATTAAAAATTAAAAAAAGAGCTGCAGATGGAGCTCAGTGTAAAGGCCTTGGGTTCAATCCCCAGTACTAAAAAAAAAAAAAAAAAAAGTGTCCAGCAGTTATATAGAGGGTAGAATTTGAAAGCAGTCAACCTGAATATTTAGCTGAAGAGATTTCCATGCAAAATGTTAAAGGTACAATCAAGAAATTGGGTAATTCTTAGCTATATCCATATGGCCCAAAGCACCAAAATTTAGAGATTGCTTCCAAAAGTGTGGCAGAGAGAAAACACAGAATATATGGTCATTCAGTTCTTTTCAGAAGTTGCAGATGATCAAAAGATCAGTGTCACGCCTGGTCAATGAGATCTTCACAAACAAGCAGGACAAAGCAAACAGGCCGCTTTCAGCAAACAACAGGCAATTTCTCAGTAAACAGGACAAGTGGGCACAAGACAAAACATGCAATCTCTCTCCCACCAAGAAGTCCAGTGATTCTCTACACACCTGTGCTGACTGTCCTTGGGCACCCAAGTCATAAACATTCTTTGTGATTATAGCCCCTTCCCCAAAAATCTATATAAGCATTGTTTTCTTTCCCTCCTAGTAGTTAAAATCTATCCCTAATTTTAGTCCCTGCTCACTGAAATATACTTTTCTTTTTCCTCACAAAAGCCTATCTCCCAGCAAGTGGTTTCACGAGCATAGTTTGTAACAGTCAGAGTATTGGATCCCAAGAGTGTGAAGACATACTTCTTACATCTTATTCAACCAGGGGCTTCTCAGAAGATCAAGGGTGTCCTTCAGCCACTTCTCCAGGAGCCCCAGGACAGGAGGGGTTGTCTCATTATAGTGCATCCCTGTGACATCAATGAAGGCCACAAGGTTCTTGAGAAATTTCTCTCAGCAAAAATGCCTTGCACTTGGTCTGAAAGTGACAGAATTCAAGGTGAGATCCCAGAATTCTCCAGGAGGGAAGAAAGTTGACAAAATTAAGCATATTCTATCTTTCCTGGAAAAAGAAAGGTGACTCAGAGGGAGGAGCTGGAAGCCCAGAGGGCAGAGTCAAGAGCCACAGAAGATTAGTCCCAAGTCTTGAAACCTGAGGGATTTCTCAGCTGGGTTTTAAAACTACTTTGGATGGAGACTCTTTTTTTCAGTACTGGGAATTGAACAAACAATGCCTTATACATGCTAGGGGAGTGCTTTACCACTAAGCTACATCCCCAGCCCTTTTCATTTTGAGCCAAAATCTCGCTCAGTTGCCCAGGCTGGGCTTGAACTTGTGATCCTCCTGTCTCAGTTTCCTAAGTAGCTGAGATTACAGGCCTGTGATCCCTCCTTTTTGAACTGGAATGTCATTCTACTACTGTGTGTTGGGAGTGGGTAACTCACTTCTTTAATTTTATAGGTCCACAGATGGCAAGAATTTATGCCAGGGGGTCTCAGCCACACCCAACCAAAAGGACTTGAGGGTGAGATTTTGGACTTTTGAGCTGATGAGATTTAGATGACAGTTTGGACTTTGAGTGGAAGCAGAAATGGAATGAGATCCTTGGGAAATTTGGGAGGGAGTGAAAATATCTTTCGTTTAGGAAAACTGTGAATCCCTAGGGATCAGAGGGCAGATTGTGGCAGGCAGAATTTTTTATGGCCCCAGAAGATGTCCCTTCCTGGAGCATCTGGAATATGTGAATTTAACATGTTATCAGTAGGGCCGGGGGTGTAGCTCAGCGGCACAGCGCCTGCCTGGCAAGCTCGAGGTCCTGGGTTCGATCCCAGGTACTGAAAAAACAACAAAAACAACTTATCACTATCATAGCTGTGTTATCTCACACCTAGAGAGAGACTACCAGTGGACCCTTACCCACCTGCCCCTGAGCTACACCCCCAGCCCTTTTTAATTTATTTTGTGATAGAGTCTCACCAAGTTGCCAGGCTGGCCTTGAATTTGGGATTTTCCTGCCTTAGCCTCCCATGAGCTAAGATAATAGATGTGCACCACTGCACCTGGCCAGGTGAGCCCTTTTAAAAGCAGTTTTCTCTCTGGCTGGGGGCAGAAAGGAAAGTCAGAGTTATAAAGCACAAGTAGGACTTGACAGCCTATTGCTTGCTTATAAATGGATGTAGCTGTGTGAAAAGGACCAGAGAGGCCTGCAGGAGTTGAGAGTGACCCCTGGTGACAGTCAGCAAGGAAACAGGGACCTCAGCCTACAACTACGTGGCAATAGATTCTTACAACAACCTCAGTGAGTATACAAGTGGATTCTTCCCCATAGGATTAACGTCAGCCTTGTTAAATTGTATGCAGAAAAACTCCCCTGAGCCTGCCTGGATTTCTCATCCATAGAAGTATAAGCTAATACCTGCTATTGTTTTAGGCTGCTAAGTTTGTGGCAGTATCTTATACAACAATGGAGAATTAATACAATGCCCTAAATTGTGATGCTGGATCACATGGTTAAGTACACATTTAGTTTTATAGTAGTGGATGGAAATAGACCTCTTAAAATATGTCCAAGCCTTAACCTCTGGTAGCTGTAAATGTAATTTTATTTAGAAACAGGGTCTTTCACCGATATAGTCAAGTTAAGATGAGGTCTTTTCTTTTCTTTTTTTTTTTTTTTGGTACGGGGGATCGAATTCGGGTCCTTGGGCTTGCGCAGCAGGTGTCGAAACCACTGAGTTAAATCCCCGGCCTAAGATGAGGTCATGCTAGATTAGGGTGGAACCTAAATCCAATGACTGATGTGTTTGTAAGAAAAAGAAGGTCAGTCTTGTTGGCACATACCTGTAAACCTAGCTACTCAGAAGGCTGAGGCAGGAGGATTTCAAGTTTGAGGTCAGCCTGGACAATTTAGACCCTATCTCAAAATAAAAAATAAAACAGGCAAGGGATGTAGCTCAGCACTCCCTGGGTTCAATCCCCAGTACCACAAAATGAGAGAGTGAAAGGAGAGGGGGATTTGGATACAGATATACACAGAAGGAAGGAGGACATGTGAATATGGACATACTAGCCAAGGAATGTAGGAGTCACCAAGGGTCGCCAGAGGGTCCAGAACAGGAGATGCAGGGTCTTCTCTAAGAGTCTTCAGGGAAAGCATGACCTTATTGGCAGGTTTTGATGGAAGAGGGTCTCCCCTATGGTACTGAAGATTGAACCCAGGGACTTTGTATTGAGCAACACTCTCAGTCCTTTTTTTTTTTTTTTGGTACTAGGGATGGAACTTGGGTCCTTGCATTTGCGCAGCAGGCGGTGAAACCACTGAGCTAAATCCCCGGCCCCGCTCAGTCCTTTTAATTTTTTATTTTGAAACAGGGTCTCACTAAGTTGCTAAACTGCCCAGGCCAGGCTTGAACTTGACAAGCCTCTTGCCTCAGCTTCCAAGAGTTCTGGGATTATGGGCCTGTACCAACTACGGGGTTTTTATACATGTCTTTTTCAGATTTAAGAAGTTCATTCAAGGGCCGGGGATTTAGTTCAGTGGTGCAGCACCTGTCTCACAAGCGCAAGGTCCTTAGTTGGATCCCCGGTACCAAAAAAAAAGATCATTCAAAATTTATTAAGAATTTGTTGAGCATCAAATGCTTTTTCTGTACCTATTGAAATGATGATCAAGTGTTCTTTGTCCTTTATTCTGTGATGGCGTTCGTTTTCAAGTGAATTTAATTTTCCTGAACGTTTAGAAGGTAGAATATGGATTTTCTAACTTTGTGCTACAACTCTCTCCTGCTGTTTTTGTTAAAGGTCGGGTGGCCTACTTTTCTGGTCACTGAAACGGGCCCATTTTGGCCATAGTGCAGTGGACCAGTCAATGAAACAAAAGTTCTGCAAGAGACTTTATTTGCAAGGGGGCCGAGTCTCAAATCCACCTCCCCTCTGGGGCTACATAATGGGGTGAAGAAGCAAGGTCACTGAAGGCACGGGGAAAGAGGATTGGAGGTGAAGTCCTGAGTGCTCCGCACATGCGCAATCTTCACGCTCTTCTTGGGAAACCTGTTCGGTAAACAGGCGAGTCAGCGCGATCAGAGGGTGGAGGCTTCCACCCCCTCGTGTCAAAAGATCACCCATCAGACACCTGTGCAGGCTCGAGTGCAGAGTCAGCAATTTCGACAAAAACAGCCTTCAAGCTCCTGAGAAGTAACCCAGGCGACCGTTATCTTCACAACCCACATGTCAGAGGTGTTCTCTACAACAAAACTAATGGGAGATTCAATAACATACAGCTCAGCTGCGTGAGCTCCAGAATTTTCAAAGCAACTAAAAACAAGTAACTAAGGAGGAGCATGGGAGCACAGAGCCCGGGAAATAAAAAGCCTAAAGGGTTATGTGGCTTGAATGAGACCAGGCCAGCTGTCCTCCCGTGCAGTCTTGGAGACAGTGTGGGGCAGCTCCTTGGGAGCCGCTTCCGAGCTGCAGGAGACACACGTTTTACAGCTGTGAGCCCTTCACTTGCTAAACGCCCGTTTGCTCAAAGGCTCTGTTTTATTCTAGACTCTCTTCTCTTCTCCTACTTTTCTGGACCCGTCTTTTTCCGTGGCTCTATCGTCACCATCCTATTTGGTTTCGATTGCAGCTCTCCAGTGTCAATCTTTATCCTCAAAGGACACTTTGACTGATTGATTCGAAGACCCAGGTGTCGCCCTTTTGGGCAGACCATTGTCAGTGGAGCGCTAACCCCCTGGCTGCCTCAGCTCCTTTTCCCACTGGGCTTCCTAAGCTGTCTGGAAGGCACTGTTGGTTATTTTGTTGTTCCCCGTTGCTTCTCTAAGCTTCTTTCTGCACATAACACCAGTACTATAGCATCGTAGCTGTCACTGGTTTGTCCCTGTGTGTGTGTGTGTGTATGTGTGTGTGTGTGTGTGTTATAGTCCTTTTTGTTGGACTACATCTTCTACGCAGCAGGTAGCAGAAATAGTTGGAAATGGAAAGGGAGTAAACAAACCAAAAAGTGACACTTTTTGCCTCTGCTACTTCCAAAGAGGCTTGAGGTTTATATCATGGTAGGGCAATGACACCTGTTCTTGTAACATGTTCTTTTCTAGGAAGGAGACCTCCACAGTGGATTTTACTCACAACCACCGTTAGTTAACAAATGAAATAAATGAATATTGTACTTTTACCCAAGTGTAACCTCTGTTCCAAAAGTTAATAAAATCTAACAAATTTGAAACCAGTAAAAGTAATTTACAGGCTTTGGGTGGATACTTTAAAACCAAATAACTGTGCTTTAAGATGATTAATTATAAGATAAATATATAGGAGCTGGGCATGGTGCTGTATATCTGTAATCCCAGCACTCGGGAGGCTGAGGCAGGAGAATGACAAGTTCGAGCAAGCCCAGCCTGGGCAACTTACCATCTTAGTGAGATTCTGTCTCAAAAATTAAAAATAGCTAGGGATGTAGCCCAGTACAAAGGCCCTGGGTTCGTTCCCATTAGGAGAAGGAAGAGGAGAAGGAGTAGAAGGAGAAGGAGGAGAAGAAAGAATGGAAGGGGGGAAGGGGAGGAAGAGAGGAGGAAGAGAAAGGAGGAGAATGCTGATTTTTAAAATAAACATTTTAAAATCTGGCAAGCTCTGTGATTAGAATTCTCAGTGACTAAAATAGGGAGTTTCCATTTTCAAAAGTAAAATGTTGGTCTTTTGGATATTTCAAACCTTCCTTCACACACACTACTCTTAAGACTTTTATTTCAGCCGTCATATAACATCTTATTTCTCCACAAATAACTATGCTTTTCTCTTTAAATCTCCAAATGCTTAAAATGATACTTTTTTTTTTTTTTTTTGGTACCGGGGATCGAGCTCACAGCCTGGGATACATTTTATTTTTTTTTTAGTTCTTTTATTGGTACATTTTAGGTATACAATTTGTTTACATTTATCATTGGGTGTTTGTACCTGTACATGATATATCTTGGTTCTTATTTTTTTCCCCATTACCTGTGTGCCCTTCACCCCCTCCGCCCTTCCCTATTTACACAGATTTCATTGCCTTTTTTTTTTTTCTTTTCTCATAGTTTTTCCTTTCCCTCTTTTCCTTTCCCCTTCCCCTCCCTTCACTCCTTCGTCTTTGGACCTTTTTTCCTATTTCAAATGATCAATTATTCATTTTAATCATTTTAACCCTTGTTTACACTATGAGTTTCTCACACTAGAGAAACTATTCGGTATTTACACATGCGTGTCCTATTTGTTTCACTTAAGAGTATGGCCTCGATATGCATCCATTTAGCTATAAATGACTCTAGTTTCTTGTTCTTTATGGCTGAGTAGTACTCCATTTTATAAAAAAACCACATTTTCTTTATCCAGTTTCCAGTTGATGGGCACTCGGGCTGCTTCCAAGCTTTAGCTATTACAAACTGTGCCGCTATGAACATGGGTGCACATATATCACTGTAGTATGATTCTTTTAATTCTTTTGGGCAGATACCCAGCAGTGGAATAGCTGGGTCAAATGGGACCTCTAGTCCTAGTTCTTTGAGGTATCTCCATACTGACTTCCACAGTGGTTGCAGCAGTCTGCACTCCCACCAACAATGAAGAAGGGTTCCTTTCTCCCCACAACCCGCCAGCATTTGTTATTTGTTGATTTCTTGATAGCAGCCATTCTTTCTGGGGTGAGGTGGAATCTCAGGGCTGTTTTCATCTGCATCTCTCGAATGACGAGTGATCTTGAACATTTTTTCATATATTTGTTTGCTGCTTTTACTTCTTTGTCTGAGAAATGTCTGTTCATTTCAGATGCCCATTTTTGAATTGGGTCTTTGAATTTGGTGGGTCTGATTTTTTTCAATTCTTTATATATTCTAGATAGTAGTCCTTTGTCTGAGGCACAGCTGCTAAAATTTTTTTCCCATATTGTAGGTTGTCTGTTAGCTCTGTTGGTGGTTTCTTTTGCAGTGCAGAAGCTTTTTAATAAGATGAGATCCCAGTTGTTGATTCTTTCTGCTAGTTCCTGTGCTGCTGAGGTTTTGTTCATGAAGTCTTTTCCTATGCCAACATCATCAAGAGTTCTACCTAACTTATCTTCCAACAAGTTTAGTGTTTCTGTTTTAATATTTATATTTTTAATCCACTTTGATCTTAGTTTAGTGCATGGTGATAGGTATGGGTCTAGTTTTAATCTTTGGCAGGTTGAAATCCAGTTTTGCCAACACCATTTATTAAAGAGGCTATCTTTCCTCCAATGATGGTGGTTGGCTCCTTTGTCAAAGATGAGGTGGCTGAGCATGTCTGGAGTTGTTTCTACATCTTCTAATCTATTCCACTGATCCTCAGGTCTGTTCCTTTGCCAGTACCATGCTGATTTTATCACATTAGCTTTGTAGTATAGTTTCAAGTTGGGGATTGTGATACCCCCAGCCACGTCTCTGTTGCTTAGAATTGCTTAAGCTATTCTAGGTCTCCTCTGGTTCCAAATGAATTTTTGGATTATTTTCTCTAGTTCTGTGAAATATACTGTTGGGATTTCCATTGGGATTGCATTGAATCTGTATAGCAGCTTTGGAAGTATGGCCATTTTCACTATATTGGTTCTTCCTACCCAGGAACAAGGGATATCTCTCCATTTTCCTATATCCTCTTCGATCTCTTTTTTCAAAGTGCTGTAGTTTTCAGTGTAGAGGTCTTTTGTCTCCTTTATTAGATTGATTCCTAGATATTTCATTTTTTTGGATGCTATCGTAAAAGGAATTGTTTCCCTAATTTCTCTCTCAGTGAGTCTGTTATTTGTGCACAAGAAGGCTATTGTTTTTTGAGTGTTGACCTTGTATCCAGCTACTCTACTGAATCTGTCGATTAAGTCTAGAAGTCTTCTGGCAGAGTTTTTTGAGTCTTCTATATAAAGTATCATATTGTCAGCAAATAATGACAGTTTAACTTCTTCTTTTCCTATCATTATTCCTTTTATTTCTTTCTCTTTTCTAATTGCTATGGCTAATGTTTCCAGAACTATATTGAACAGGAGTGGTGATAGTGGGCATCCTTGTCTTGTTCCTGATTTTAGCATGAAAGTTTTCAGTTTTTGACCATTTAGTATGCTGTTGGCTGCTGGTTTTTCATAGACAGCCTTGATCAGGTTGAGATAAAGGCCTTCTATTCCAATTTTCTGTAGGGTTTTTACCATGAATGGGTGCTGGATTTTGTCGAATGCTTTTTCTGCATCTACTGAGATGATCATATGGTTTTTGTCCTTGACTCTGTTAATATAGTGTATTACATTTATTGATTTAGGTATGTTGAACCATCCTTGCATCCCTGGGATAAATCTGACTTGGTCAGGGTGTATGATCTTCTTGATGACCCTTTGTATTCTGTTTGCCAGTATCTTATTGAGGATTTTTGCATCTATGTTCATTAGGGAGATTGGTCTGTAGTTCTCTTTTTGGGTTGGGTCTTTCCCTGGTTTTGGAATCAAGGTAACACTTGCTTCCAGGAATGAATTTGGAAGTATTGCTTCCCTTTCAATTTCCTTGATGAGTTTAAAGAGTAATGGCGGGCCAGGGATTTAGCTCAGTGGTTCTGCCACCTGCCTCACAAGGACAAGGTCCCGAGTTCAATCCCCGGTACCAAAAAAAAAAAAAAAGAATAATGGCGTTAGTTCTTCTTTAAATGTCTTGTAAAATTCAGCAGTGAAGCCATTTGAACCTGGGCTTTTCTTTGTTGGTAAATATTTTATTACATTTTCAATTTCACTCATTGTATTTGGGGTGTTTAGAATTTCTATATATTCTTCGTTTAACTTTGGCAATTCGTATGTATCTAGGAATCTGCCCATTTCTTCTGTGTTTTCCATTTTATTGGAGTAGAGGTTCTCGAAGTAGGTATTGGTGATCCTCTGGATTTCTGTTGGATCTGTTGTGACTTCACCTTTTTCATTCATTTTTTTTGGTACCAGGGATCGAACTCAGGACCTTGTGCTTGCGAGTCAGGCAGCGGCCCCACTGAGCTAAATCCCTGGCCACCTTTTTCATTCTTTTTTTTTTTTTTTTGGTACCGGGGATCGAACTCAGGTCCTCGCGCTTGCGGAGCAGGTGGCGAAACCACTAAGCTAAATCCCCGGCCACCTTTTTCATTCTTAATTGCATGGATTTGTGCCTTTTCTTTCCTTTTTTTGATAAGGTTGGCTAAAGGTTTATCGATTTTATTTATTCTTTCAAAGAAACAACTCTTTTATTCATTGATTTTTTTGTATTCTTCTCTTAGTCTCCATTACATTGATTTCTGCCCTGATCTTTATAATTTCCTCCCTTGTACGAGCTTTGGATTCGTTATGCTCTTCTTTTTCTAGGAGCTTGAGGTTCTGCATTAGGTTATTTATCTGAGTTTTCTCTGTTTTCCTAATATGGGCATTCACTGCTATGAATTTCCCACATAGGACTGCTTTCATTGTGTCCCATAGATTGCTGTATGTTGTACTGGCATTATCATTTACTTGTAGAAACTGTTTAATTTCTTCTTTAATTACTTCTGTGACCCATTGGTTGTTCAAGAGGGTGTTATTCAGTTTCCATGTGTTTGTTGGGGTTTTGTGGTTTCTTATGTTATTGATCTCCAATTTTATTGCACTATGGTCTGATAATATACAGGGGGTAACTTCAATTCTTTTACATTTACTTAGACATGTCCTATGAGCTAGCATGTGGTCTGTTCTGGAGAATGACCCGTGTGCAGCCAAAAAGAATGTGTATTCCGATTTTGTGGGGTGGAACACTCTGTAAACATCTATTAAGTCCATTTGTTCAATAGATTGGTTCAGTTCTAGAATTCCCTTGTTAAATTTTTGTCTAGATGATCTGTCTATTTGTGATAGTGGGGTATTGAGGTCCCTCACTACAATTAATTGTGTTAGTGTTTATTTGGTTTTTCATGTCTATTAATATTTGTTTTGTATAGTTGGGGGCATTCGTATTTGGTGCATATATATTTAGGATTGTCATCTCTTCCTTTTGAATTGTTCCTTTCACAAGGATGTAGTGACCATCTTTGTCTCTCTTAATTAGTTTTGGTTTGAAATCTACTTTGTCTCTAAATAAAATTGCTACCCCTGCTTTCTTCTGGGTTCTTGTGGCATGGAGAACTGTTTTCCATCCTTTTACTTTCAATCTATGAGTTTCTTTTTGAGTTAGGTGTGTTTCTTGTATACAGCATATTCTTGCATTTTCCTTTTTAATCCATTCTGCCAGTCTATTTCTTTTTATTGGTGAATTGAGGCCATTAACATTGAGGGTTATAATTGATCGATATTAATTTATCCTTGTCATGATGTTTTACTTTTGTTGGCTCTTTTATTTCTTATTTTTTCCCCCTTCCCCTTTAGTGTCTTACCTTGCCTGGTGGCTTCCCTCTGTTGGGCCTCATGGAGTTGTGACCTTCATTGCTTTTTTCTAGAATATTGTTTAGAATTGTTTGTAGTGCTGGTTTGGTGTTCATGAAATTTCTCAGGTGTTCTTTGTCGTGGAAGTATCTAATTTCCCCATCAATCATGAAACATAATTTTGCAGGATACAACAGTCTAGGTTGGAAGTTATTTTCTTTTAGGGCTTGAAATACTTCACTCCAGGCTCTTCTTGATTTGAGGGTTTGTGTTGAGAAGTCTGCTGTGATTCTGATGGGCTTTCCTTTGTAGGTGAGTTGTTTCTTTTCTCTAACTGCTTGTAGGATTTTGTTTTTCTGTTGGGTTTCTGGGATCTTGACTATTATATGTCTAGATGTAGATTTTTTTTGATTGTGGGTAGTTGGAGTTCTTTATGCCTCACTTATCTGTATGTTCAATTCTCTACCTCTGTCTGGGAAGTTTTCCACTATTACTTCTGTGAACAGATTTTTTATGTCAGTTGTGCTTTCTCCTGTTTTTTCATGGACTCCTATCAGTCTTATGTTCTTCTTCTTTGCATCGTCTAGCAGTTGTTGGATTGATTTCTCGTGGTCCCTTACTATTTTTAAGAAATCTCTATTTTCATGGTCTCTAACCGCGATCCTATCTTCTATATCTGATATTCTAACTTCAGATTCCCTTAATCTGCTGTGGAGTTTTTGATCTTCTGAATATCTGTTTGAATCTGTTTCATGGTTTCCATTTCTTTCTTATGCTGGGTATTCATGGCTTCCAGCATGTTTCTGAGCTCATCTATTTTTTTTATCTGTTTCTGTTCTAGATCCTCTAATCATGTCTTTCACTCTGCTCACCATCTCTGTAGATATCTGGGAGATTATTTCTGCTTTGAATTTTTCTAGAGCCTCATTCATCTGTTTTGTTACTTCCTGTGCTATCAGTTCAGGGTATCCAGGTGGTTGGTTATGGGACTTTTCCATCTCATTTCCCCCAGGATTTACCCTTGGTGGGGTGGAAGTCTGAGTTTGTGCCTTGCTTAAATGTCTTCTCATTTTTGTTTTTGATACTGTCCTTGGTTTAACTCCTGGGTTGATAGTTTGAAATTGCTTATTGTAGGTATCTTTGTTGCTTGTCATTAGAACCCTTATGGAATGATTGCTTCTCAGAGGTGTCTTCTAGATATAGCTGGTCTTTAAGTTTTGAGTCTCTAATGACTCTAAGGCTATCTCATTCTCCTTATACTAGGAAGGTTCATTGACTAGATCAATAACAACACCTTAGCCCAAGTGATACAATCAGCAACACCATTGCATCAAGTACACCTTCAAAAATGACATTTTGTGGTAGTTATTAATCTATCACCTTTAGCTGTGTGAATTAAATCAAGATCGAGGGCCAACCCAACATATACTGAATAAACTCTTCAATATAACAACTTTACCCTTTGGGATGGGGAGTTAGAAGGGGTTGGGGAGGGAGGGACAGATGGGAAGGAGGATAGGGGAAGGTTAGCAGTGTGGCCAGAGGACACAGGTGAGAAAGAAAAAGAGAATAATAGTAAAATAAAGAAGAACTCCAAATGAGGACCAAAACAGGGACAAAAGGGGAAGATGAACAATGTGGGAGAGCAAGAGAGTGAGTGTAAGAGAGAGAGAAAGGAAAGAGAAAAGAAAGAAGAAAAGAAAAGAAAAAAAGGAGAGAAAAACAAATATTTGCAAAGAGTAGGAAAAAAAATTAAAGATAAGAGGAGAAAAAGAAAAGAAAAGAGAAAAAGAAACAAACTAATAATACTAATTTTGGGAATAAAAAATAACAATGAAGATGAAGGGCCTCTTTCAGCATATGTCTCTGCTGTCACAATAGACAATGTGGATAGCAGTGTGCAGATATAAGTCAATGAGTCTCAGCAAGCTAGTTGCAGACCTGTGAGATTCAGGCAGATTTCTGGCTGCAAATCCCAAGTTGAGCTCCCTGTCCTCCTGTAGGGTTGAACTCTGCAGAGTTGTATTGCAGGTTCCAGCTGCCCTTCCCCTGAAGATAGTCCTGGTCCTGATGGGAGGTGAAGATGACTCCAACTTACCCAGTACAGTGGTCTGGTGGTCCGGTGTCCTCTGCGTCTTTGTAGTGTGGAACTAGGTGGCTGTACACAGAAGAGGCCAGAGGAGCGGGGGCGGTGGGGGGGGGTGTCCAGTGGATTGCTGCTGGGCGCTGGCTGATTCGGAGTGTTTTAAGGGACTCGCGACCCTGGTATGGCATCCCTTGGATACATTTTAAACCTTTAAAAATTTCTTAGTGCATTTAGTATTTAAAGGTATCCAAATGTGGAAATGTACCTCTAATTCATCATCTGAGGGTAATTTTTAAAAACTATAAATAAGCTAGGCATGGTGGCACCCACCTTAATCCCAGCACTTGGGAAGCTGAGGCAGGAGGATTGCAAATTCAAGCCCAGCCTAGGCAACTTAGCAAGACCCTATTTCAAAATAAAAAATAATAAAAGGGCTGGGGATGTAGCTCAGTGTGAAGGATCTGGGTTTAATTCCTAGTACTGCAAAAAAAAAAGTTCCTATTCTGGAAAAGCAGATTAAAACAGACAAGTAAATAAAATTACACAATATAGATATAAGGCTGAGAGTGAAGCTCAGTAGTAGAGCACTTGCCTAGCATGTATGAGGTCCTGGGTTCAAGCCCCAGTACCACCCCCCCCCACACACACAGAGCCTGTCTCTCTGTCTCTCTCTTGTTCCCTCCCTCATATATATTATATATACATAGTGTATATTGCATACATGTGCATGTGAATAGTGCTAACTACTAAAGGGAACAAACTAAAGCAAGGAACAAGGTTAAGATGTTTGGGACAGAGGTGGTGATAGTGATGGTGTGGAGATTAATAAAGTGACATTAGGTAAAATCTGAAGGAAGTGAGGGTTTCTGGGGAAAGAGCATTCCAGGAAGGGGGAAGAGGGAATGCCGAAATCTATTTTTTAGTGGCTCCTTAGTATTTTTTTTAAAATTTTAATTTGTACTGTTACATGTTTGCAGTACATAATGATTACAATCCTCATGGGGAGTTGGTATGTGTACATAACACATTTTAACTTTTTTTTAATCCCCTTCCCTCCCTTCTGTCCCCTCTCCCTCTTTTTCTTGGTCCCCTTCCCATTTTCAAAAGATCTATCTTCCTACTTTCTATGATCTGTCTTTTATTTTGCTTTTTAATTATTTATACTTTGGGTTTTTCATATAAGAGAAACCATGCGATATTTACACCTGCGTGTCTGATTTCTTTCTCTTCACATTATGGTCTCAAGGTGCAAAATCTTGAGACAAGAGCTTGTCGCCTGTGGTAGGTGAATTCCAAGAGGCCAGCATGGCTGGCAGAGGAGTTCAGAGACCTGTGGGCAGCTCTTGTGAGGCAGATCCAGATTCTGAGGGAGACAGAGAGGTCCTGGAAGATTTAGAGAAGGTCATCATCTGATTTAGAATTGTGACAGGATCGCTTTGATTGCTGTGATGAAAATAGAATGAATCAGGAGCAGGCTTCTCTTAAGATTAAGAAACCATAACCTCTTTGTAGGTGTACTGATGGAATAGTCCAGTAGAGAGGGGGAATCGATGGTGCAAAAGAGAGAAGGGAGAATCATCACTTATCGGCCACTTAGCAAAGACAGCTAACCAGTTTCCTTAAGTAATTAAAATGTATTAAATGTACCGTACTATATAATTTACTTATTTATCATATTTGTTTGCTGCCCTTCCACTTACAATGCAAGTTCTACGAGGACAGAGAATTTTGTTTGTTTTATTTGCTTATGTATCACAATTATTATCTGCCACATAGTGGATGCTCAATAAAATTTTGCTGCTGAACATATTTTTATGGGCTGTCACGTAGATATAAGCACTTGGTCTGGAGGGTGCAGAAGCACTTGGGGACCATGAGAAGAGATGGTGCCTACAGAAATACAGAGAGAAATGCCAAGCGAGCCATTGGTATAGCCCCACCCTGCATGGCCATGGAAATATGCTGTCCTTTTATGCTTCGTGTTTGACCTTTAATTTTGAAATCCTTTTGTACTCAGAGTAAAATATGGGGAAAGAGCTCCATTCTACATGTTTCCCTAAAGCACACATACAATAAATACAGCTTGCAGGACTGCCTAGATCAAAGATGACACTGTTTCTCACGGGGCTCCCCCGGGGAAAGATTCTAGTATTAGGCCTGTAATTTTCTAAAGGACGCCTGCCCCTGAAGTCCATATACCCAGCCCCAGCAGAATCGCTACTAAAGATTCAGTTTGGTTTTTTTTTTGGTACCGGGGATTGAACTCGGGTCCTTGCACTTGCGCAGCAGGCGGTGAAACCACTGAGCTAAATCCCCGGCAACAAGATTCAGTATTTTTCATGTCTTAAAGACTATTTTTTAGGAAGCATTAAGATTGTATTCATCTGGCCAAACCACAGAAGTCAGTTTCCTTGGTGCTTTTGATACAGTATCCTAAGTATTCTGTGACAGTCACTGAGGCCTGGGGAAAACTGACAGTCAGCTTCACTTTTCCCCAGGCCTCAGTCATTCATTCATCTAAGTGTCACATTCTCTTCTCTAGTTTGGAAAAACGTAAGAAAGGGCGTATTCTGTATAACACAAGTTACAATTCGTAAGGCTCACAAGGGTGATTTATTTGAAAACAATACAGATTGAATTGCTATTGACAGCCTGGAATTCCCAGACTGCTTTGAGCTTAAATGTTCATTGCTCAGCTAATCAACTGGACATTATTGTAAGGAACAAATGCATTTTTCTCTTTGTAACACAGAACAATTAACATGTGCCTTTCCTGTCCTCAAAGAAACAGTTGTCATGGTCATAACCTAGTAAGTTACTATTGAATTCACAAGGCTATAGTTTAAATGAAGGGAATTACAGCAGGAAAGAAGTTATAGATTGAATAGAGGTCAAAGCTTTCAAACAGTTTCTTGATTTCTGCATCTTAGGGAGAAGACAAACTTTGATCTTGCTTGTGATGGAGGTGAACTGATTTGAAAGGTTGTTGATATTTTCTTCTAATTAATGTACAATATTATCGGCCTCAGTGTGCAGACACTTGTGGATTTGAACACGTTCACAGATGCCTGTAATCATACCACCATCTTTGTACAGAACAATTATGTTTAGGGGCTGGGGATTTAGCTCAGTGGTTTTGCCACCTGCTGCACAAGTGCAAGGACCCGAGTTTGATCCCCAGTACCCAAAAAAACAGAACAATTATGTTTTAAAAATTGAGCTGTTTATTATGTTGTTTAGTTTTGAGAGTTCTTTATATACTCTGGAGCCTGAATATAAGTCCTTTTTTTCTTTTCTTTTCTTAATGATCCTACTTCAGGTGTCCTAAGAACTCTGCTTAACTACAGATAATGGTGATTTTCTCCTGTGTTTCTAAAAAGTTTAGAGCTATATATTTTATATTTAGATGTATGGAATCATTTTGGGAAATATTGAATGTAGGGTCTTCACACTGAGCTACACCCTCACCTTTTTTTATTTTGTATTTTGAGACAGGGTCTCACTAAGTTGCTAAGTTGCTCAGACTGGGCTGGAACTTGTGATCCTCCTGCCTCAGCCTCCTTAGTAGCTGAGATTACAGGTGTGTGCCACTGGCTTCCAAAGTTTCTTTTTGCTGTGATAAAAGTGTTCTAAAATTGATTGGGATGATGGTTGCAGAACTTTGTTGATATACTAAAAATCATTAAGTTGCACACTTTAAATGGGTAGGCTGTATACTATGTGAATAATGTTTTAATAAAGCTGCTATAAACATTTTTAAAAAGAAGGAATAGGGGCCGGGGGTTTAGCTCAGTGGTTCCTCCACCTGCCCCGCAAGTGCAAGGTCCCGAGTTCGATCCCTGGTACCAAAAAAAAAAGAAAAATGTGAAATGAAGTAATAATGGCATAGCAAAAATTAAGGATAATTGAGCAAAAGGACAATTGAACAATTTAAGAGCAGGGCAACAGTACTGGTTACTCAGAAAGCAAAAAAAAAAGTGAGTTTAAGAAGTGTTTAGTGAGTTTTAAACATAAAGTTCATTTTTCTTTTTTGGTACCAGGGATCAAACTCGGGACCTTGCACTTGCATGGTAGCCGCCGGAACCACTGAGCTAAATCCCTGGCCCAAGTTTTTAAAAATGACTCAAGCCTATCATATTTCATTCAGAATGATTATTTTTATTTGTATGAACATGCAATTTCATTTCTCTTGGATAAATATATAGAAGTGGGATAGCTAAATCATTTGGTAGGCATATGTTCAACTTTTTAGGCAACTGACAAATTGCTATCCAGAGTGGTCACACGCTTTATATTCCACATCGTTGTATGAAAGTTCCAGTTCCTCTACATCCTTACTACCTCTTGGTATGATCAATCTTAATCAGTTAAAAAATGTGAAGTGGTATTTCACTGTGACTTTAATTTGAGATTGAACATTTCTTCTTGTGCTTATTTGCCATCCATATACCTTCTTTGGTGAAGTATCTAAAAATTTTACATTCGGTTTCTTTATTGGGCTATTTTTTATTCTTGAGTTATGAGAGTTTCAAAAATATATTCTGAATGCAAGCCCTTTATTAGATACATAGTTTACAAATATATACTCCCAGTATACAGATTATCTTTTCATTCTCTTTAACAGTATATTAGAAGAGACGTTTTAAATGTTGATGAAATTCAATTTCTCAACCCTTTTCTTTGGTGAATTGGACTTTTTGTGTCATATCTAGGAAATTTTTGCTTGACTCAAAGCCACAAAGTTTTCCTCTCATCTTTTCTTCTGAAATTTTATAGTTTTTACATTTAGGTCCTAGATCTATTTTGAATCCATTTTTGTTTATGTGTGAAGTATGAATCCAAGTACACTTTTTCACATACTGTATAGTCACTTGTAGCAGCACAATTTGTTGAAAGACTATCTTTTCTCCACTCATTTGTCTCGTACCTTTGTTTAAAAAAATTGCCCATATATGTGTGGGTCTATTTCTGGAATCTAATCCTTTGCATTGATCTAATTGTATATCTTGACATCAATTTGACATTATCTTGATAACTGTAGCATTAAGTAAAAATTTGAAATTAAGTAATGTTAATCTCCTGTTTCTCCAAAGTTATTTTGGCTATTCTAGGTCCTTTGCATTTTCATATGAAATTTAGAAATATCTTGTTAGTTTTTCCCAAAAAGTTTTCTGGAGTTTTGATTGAGATTGTATTTAATATACAGATCAATTTAGGGATAATATCCCTAAAGTCTTATTACCCATGAATACAGTGGATTTTTTTCACTTTTAGGTCTCATTTAATTTATCTCAACAATGTTTTGTAGTTTTTGCTATACATAACTTTCACATCTTTTGTCAGATTTATTGCTAAGTTCTCCATATATATATATATATATATAGGTACCGGGGATCGAACTCAGGACCTTGCACTTGCGAGGCAGGCGCCAGAACCACTGAGCTAAATCCCTGGCCCCAATGCTCCATATTTTTTAATACTCTAAAAGGGTTGTTTTCTCCCCAAGTACTAGGAATTGAACCCAGGGCCTTCACACTTAGCTACATCCCCAGCCCCAGTCCTTTTTTGTTTTTTTTATTTTGGGACAGGGTCTCACTAAGTTGATAAATTGCCTAGGCTGAGGTTGAACTTGTGATACTCCTGCCTCAGCCTCCCAGAGTGCTGGAATTACAGGCCTGCACCACCACACCTGGCCTTTATTGCCCTTTTAATATCCATAGAATCTCTAGTAATTTTGCCTCTTGCATTCTTATTATTGGTAATTTGTGTTTTTTCTTGATCATTTTAATTAATCACTAATCAATTTTATTCTTAAAGTAGCAGCTTTGGGTTTCATTTATTTTCTCTATTGCTTTTCTGTTGTCCATTTCATTTCTGCTCTGGCCTTTATTATTTCCTTTCTTCTGCTTACCTAGGTTTAATTTGCTCTTCCTTTTCTAGTTTCATAAGTTGGAAGCAAAGGTAATTGATTTTAAACTTTTCCTATTTTCCAATATAAATGTTTAGTGCTGTAAAATTTCCCCAAGGTATTTTTCAGTGACATCCCACAAAATTTGCTCTGTTGTATTTTCATTTTCATTCAAATCAAAACACTTCCTAATTTTCTTTTTGACTTTTTCTTTAACCCAATGGGCTATATACATATGTAGTATTTAGTTTTCAAATGTTTGTGGATTTTACAAATATGGTTCAATTATTTTAAACATAATTTCATTGTGCTTAAAGAACATCCTTTTAAACTTATTGAGAGTCATTTTATGACTTGTAATATGGTCCACTTTGGTAAATGTTTGGTATGTGATTGAGAATAGTGGATATTCTGGTATTGTTGGATGGAGTGTTCTATAATCGTCAAGTAGGTCAAATTTGTTGACTGTATTGTTCAAGTCTTTTTTATAGCTTTACTGACTTTCTATCTACTTGCTCTATTGATTAGAGAGGGGTATTGAAATAAAGTATAATTGTTCATTTGTCTGTTTCTCCTTGCATTTCTCTGAGATTCTACTGAATATATTTTGAAATTCTGTTTCTGGACGAATAAATGTTTTGTACTACATCCTCCTGATGAATTGATTCCTTTATCGGCATAAAATGACCACCTTTAGTAGTAAGTACTCTCTGCTCTGAAACCTACTTTGACATTAATCTAGACAATCAAGCTTTCTTTTGATCAGTATTAGTATGATATATCTTTTCCATCCTTTCACTTTGAGCCTTGTGCTTTAAAACCCATTTTAAAACCCTTACTCTCATGAAAAACAAATTTACCAACTAGAGTACCATGGCTATATTCAGTTCTTTTTGTCTATAGCCTCATAATTTCTAATCAGAACATCATTTCCCTAGGTGAGAATGTGGTAAAATGTATGCTTAGCATGTTCAAGGCCCTGGATTCGATCCCCAGTACCAAACAAACATAAATCTCTATCATTTACCAAAATTATTTGAGTCTACTTTTTTTCACACATTAAAACTTATTCTTTGTAATATGTAGTCCTCTGGGTTGTATACAGTTTAAATGCATAGTCATGTGTCCATCACCCCAGTACCATGCAGAACAATTCATTCACCCTTCTGTATCCAACAGCTCCTAGCTCCCCATTCCCTAGCAGCCATTAATTTGCTTTTTGTTCCTCCAGCTTTGCCTTTTCCATAGTGTTATATCCATGGCATCATACAAGACATAGCCTTTTTCTCTGGCTTCTTTCACTTAATAAAATGCATTGACGAATAAGTCAATAGTATGTTCCTTTTTATCCTGGAATAGTATTCCATTGTATGGATGCATTGTGGTTTATTTACCCATTCACCCAATGAAAAACATCTTCATTGCTTCCAGTTGCTAGCTATTATTAATAAAGCTGCTGTAGGCATTTGTATACAGGATTCTGTGTGGATGTAACTTTTCAAATTAATTTATGTGTATAGTAGGGTTAAACAAACATGTAAATATGTGGTGAATGTCATGTCCAGGCTTCTTTCTGGCGGAGAGAAAAGTTACAGATAAACAAGAAAGGAGGGCTAGAATGAACTCTGTGATATTGGGTTAGAGTCAGAGACATCAATCAGTATGAACTATGTTTAGATTAATATATGCACACAGATGAATAGGGCACCTATATGTATGTATATGTGGGTCAGTATATGTTCATATGTTCCCTAGCTTTGACCACTGGAAGGACCTAGATGCAGGGGCTCCCAACAGCAACAAGCACACTCAGAGCTAAGACCTTGTTTCTAAATACTAATCTCCAAAAAAAGGAACACAGGGGTCCTCAAGGAAATGGCTAGTTTTAGAACCAGGGCAGAGAGGACCCTGTTGTATCAAAAATGAAAGAAATGTTTTAAAAAATAGGTAGAGGTTGTCAAGGTGACAGAGGAAGCAACCTGAAAGAACTACTAATGGCCACAGCCAGAACAAACTGAGTGTTTTTTATGATTTCATTTTCTCTCCTTTATTTATTTATTTGGTACCAGGGATTGAACTCAGAACCTTGTGCTTGCAAGGCAGTTGCGGCACCACTGAGCTAAATCCCCAGCCCTGGTATTTTGTTATAGTAATAGAAACAGATAAAGATATTTACTTCTACAGATCCTACTTCCAAACCTCCTTTGACATTCCTCAGAGTGGTGGGCTGCTGTTGATGAACTCTCTTCACCTTTTCAATGTTTCCAAAGTATTTTGTTCTGTCTTCCATCTTTGGAATGTTTTTTCTGGGCAGGGAATTTTAGGTTGACTTTCTTTTTTCAGTACTTGAAAGCTATTGTTCCACTACTGACTTGCCTGCATTTTTTTCCTGTGAGAAATATACTGTCATCCTTATCTTTGCCCCCAGGGCATACAGTCAGGAAGGTGAGATCCCAAGCAGAGTGGACATGTAGCCCCAGGCCACAATTGCTGTCCACAGGTGTCATTTTTAATGTCTTGGGAGCCTCTGGCTCTTCTTTTAAGATTTTCCAACTGATTAATTCAAATCCACTCAGATTATTCAGGATAATCTCTATTGCTTAAAACCTACCGATTAGGTACTTTAATTATATTTGCAATATCACTTCCCAGCAATGCCTATATCTGTGTGTTAGCAAATAACTGGAGGCTGTAGCCTGTCCAGGCAGATGGTCAAACAAGCCATTGCAATCTGTTAGGCAAAATCAGAACTTTTTAGTCGTGTAGGGGTAATTATTCCCCTTTTTACTGAGACAAAACCCTGTTGAGTACTCTACCGTCTTGTGACCGGCAAGGTTTTTTCCCCGTTGAGCAACTGGAAACAGGAACTATCCCAAGCCTGGCGTGAGTACAGGCTGCTGTTTTTGCTCATTGCATGGAGTGGCCATCTTCCCATATCCGGGTATCTTTCTCATGCTGGTGCCGATCACACCCTGCCAGGGACTCTGCAGGCCTCAGAGCTCCACGTTCTGCGACACTGTTGCACTGGTGTCGCCAGACTTCCATCTCCACTCCCGCATCCGGTGCAGCCGCCCGGGCTCCTCCTTCCTGCGCTGCAGCCCACAGTCCCTCTCGAGGCTGCAAGCTGAGGCCCTCACGGGGCCTCCTCATTGCTGTCTGGTCTCCCCGGGAGTCACTCGCCCTTATCACCTCACATCCAGTGTCTTAAAAGCTCTTCCATTTTTTGTTTGGGTTCTTCATTGTTTCGGATAAGACGGGAAATCTGTTCCTGGTTCTTCCATTTTGACTAGAAGTGGAAGTCTAGAAATACTTTTAAAAATAAACTGCCGGGATGTGGCTCAGAGGCGCTGCGCCTGCTTGGCAAGCGCAAGGTCCTGAGTTTGATTCCCGGTACCAAAAAATAAAAAATAAAAATAAAATGAATTTGATTGTAATAAATGAAGAAATCAGGATATAAAATGAATCCTCAGCATTGTCCGAACTTGGGTTCCTCTGCGGCAAACCCTGAGAAAGACAGATGCAGCCACGTTGTTTACTAAGGAAGTGTGTCCCATTAGGGCAAAGTAAAGGAGTAAGGGAAGGAGGACAGAAAAACTCCCAAGTAAGATGTGATTTTTTTTTAGGGCTGGGGGTTTGGCTCAGTGTTGCCAGCGCCTGTCTGGCAAGCTCAAGGTCCTGAGTTCAATCCCTGGCACTGGAGAAAAAAGAAGTGTGATTTTTTTTTTTTCAGGAAAGCCGCTCTAAACAAATGGTGTCTGCTTGCTGAGGAATGAATATTTTTTCATTTTTGGTCAGACCGGCATTTCCATCTGAGGGCTCTCCAGGCCTCGTCCTGCTCCCTCTCCTAGTCTAAGAAATTCCCGGGCTGGGGATTTAGCTCAGTGGTTCTACCGCCTGCCTCAAAAGCACAAGGAGTTCGATCCCTGGTACCAAAAAAAGAAATTCCCCACAGCAATCGTCCTGTGCTCTAAACAGATGGTTGAGTGGCCGAGGAACTGATAGCAAGTTTAGCTTTGGGTTCCATTCCCAGTGTTACAACTTCTAGTCACATGTCTCCATTAACAGTCGCTTGATCACCCTAAGCCTTGATTTCCTCGCCTATGGCGTGGGAATGATAATAGGCCCTCCTGAGTTATGAAGGACAAATCTGATCCCAGACCAAGTGCTTAGCACCAGGCCAAGTACAGGTGCTGCCATCCATAGATGGTGATTCCTATGTTGGTCACTACTTCAAGCAAGTGCCAAAGATTAAGCTAACAAAAGGCTGTGTCCCTGATAGCATAAAGAGGAGACATCCTTATATACCTCAAATGGTGGTGACAGAAATCACCAGCCACAAAATCAGGGGCTTCTTATGTGAGATTTCCTTCTACTTGCCCTAGCATTAATTCACATCTACAAAATACATCTTCCTGACTATCCTGCTTTGGCCAGAATTTTAACAACTGCACATTTTAAGAGGAAGAGGATGACTGTTTTAGACAATTGGGTGAAGAAAAGAAGCCAGGCAAGTTGATTTAAAAAGTGCCAGCTTTCAGCCAGCTGAAGCACTAATCCCAGCTCCTGGAAGGCTTAGGCATGAGGATTGTGAGTTCAAGTGACTTAGTGAGACTATCTCAAAATAAAATATAGGCTGGAGATGTAGCTTGGTGCAAAGGCCCTGGGTTCAATCTCTAGTACTAAAAAAAAAAAAAGGTACCAAATCTGAAATGAAAAGACGAGTAAGCCAATATAATTAGTACTTGGATTTTGGACTTGGAAATGAATAATCAAAGAACTCTGATTTGTTGAGATATTCTCTTTAGGTGTAAGTAGTCACATAACTGAGTTCTGGCTAATGAGATGTCATCACAAGTTTTAGGTGGAGATTCTGGAAAATCTCTTTTAAAAAGAAATTGACTTGGACCGGGGATTTAGTTCAGTGGCACCGCACCTGCCTCGCAAGTGCAAGGTCCTGAGTTTGATCCCCAGTACCAAAAGAAAGAAAGAAGGAAAGAAAGAAAGAAAGAAAGAAAGAAAGACTGACGTCAGGTGTCTTTCCTTCTGTCCCTCTCTCCTCTTTCCCTCTTTCCTCCAGCCTGGAATACAGACACAGACACAATAGCTGGAGCTACAGCGGCCATCTGGCAACCAGAAGGCAAACTTTAGCATGGAAATTGTTTTCTAAGACGGGCAAAGAAGAATAGAAAGATCCTGGGACTCAGATGACTTTGTGGGTTTGTTGCCTACCTGTGCCTACAAAAGAGAAAGATGACCTCCCAATTTATTTAAGCCATTCTTTATCTCTAAATGATATGATTCCTAAATCATATCTAGGAGGTGGACACCATTTTGTTCCCAGCACTTTTCTTTAGATGAGACCATGCGAAGCTGGCATGGAATACTTTGAAGCACTGGGTTAGGACATTGTGTCTCAGTCGACCTTTTCCTTCATTGTCTGACATATAGTAGTTGCTCAGTTAACATCGAGCCTGGTAAAGTCTAGATCTGCAACTTACACACATCAGTCTTCAGTTTGTCCAGGGGAGCCATGTTCTACAGCCATGAAAAGAGCAAATGAGCCTTCTTTCACTTTCAAGGTAGTAGAGTCCAAAACAATCACAAGGGGGACTTAAAGTAATCAAGAGCCATTGGAAAACATGAGGCCAAGAGGACTCTGAAAATGAAAAAGGGCAGATGATGATAGTAGGAGAGATTGCCACACACACTGACGCCAGGATGGTGGTGGATATGTAGCTTCGAGTATAGTAATCATCACACTCTGGATGTGTCTATCAAAGCATCACGTCGTACACCTTAAATGAACACAATAGCAATAACTGTTAAGAAAGAAGAGATAGGGCCGGGGATTTAGCTCAGTGGTTTCACCACCTGCTGCGCAAGCGCAAGGACCTGAGTTTGATCCCCGGTACCAAAAAAAAAAAGATGGTTTAAGAAAGAAGAGATCACAGGCCCTGTTCTCTGTGATATATTTTGTGTCTCTTGTTCATCTCTCCTGCCTTTTCCAAATGCTCAGCTGCTCAAACATTTGTAAAACTATCATTTCAAATAAAGTGACCGACATAAATAAGTAATCATAAGGGATGAATAAATAATGAGCAGAGGCGGGCAGAGGAGTGCCACACCGCTCCCAGTGACATACATAAACAAGTGACATGCCATTCAGCTAGGTCACCAGGACAAAGGAAAGCCATGAGGGAAGACAGACAAGTTGGACGTAGAATGTGCCCTAGGAAAGGAAGGTTTGAACCAATATTAGAGGAAGACAGCTTTGAAAACCACATGAGAAGCCAGGCGTGGGGGTGCACACCTATAATCCCAGGCTTCTGGGAGGCTGAGGCAGAAGGATCACAAGTTCAAGCCCAGCCTGGGTATTTTAGTGATTTAGCAAGACTCCATTGCAAAAATTAAAAAATACGAAAAAATATAAAAGGGGCTGGGGATGCAAGGATACAAAGCTCCTGGGTTTTATTGCCAGTGCCCTCACACACACACACACACACACACACACACACACACACACACAAATAAACAAAAACTAGACAAAACAACAAAACAGATGAGAAATGTCATGTCTGACTTTCAAGAATGCATTTTGCAGTGTCCGAGATAGCTGGCATCTAGCTCTCTTTCCAAGCTGTGGGAACTGTGTCATCCCTGCGACAAAGCAGCAGGCAAGGAAGATAAAATCCAGCCAGCCCACAAACAAGAGGGGTCTGGGGACCAGCCCTGGAGGAAAGAAGATAAGAGCTTAAGCCGCAGCATTTGAGTTTCTCTTACATCTTTTGCTCATGACGTAGATCAGGAGCTTGTGACCCCAATACCATGCAAGTGTGCTTAGTTCCTATCTGAAGAATTTGCAGAACACCAAGGAATGCACAGAGGCTGCAGGGCACAGCCACAGAGGCAGGAGGCAGGCCTTGAGAAGGCACAGGCATGCGCTTTCTGTCCTTACTCTACCTTTTTTTTTTTTTGCTTTAAGTACTGGGGATTGAACCCAGGGCCTGTGCGCTGAGCTACATCTCTAGCCTTTTGTTTCAAGACAGTCTTGCTAAATCGTGAAGTTGCTCTGCTTGGGCTGGAAATGGTGAACCTCCTGCCACAGCCTCCCAAAGTGCTGAGATTATAGGTGTGCACCATCACACCTAGCTGTCCTCACTCTTCTGACTTTGCCCATTACAACTTTGCCTTTTGCATTTTATTTTTGGCTCAGTATCTTTTTTTTTTTTACAGTTATTTTCTTTTTCCTACGTTTTTACTTTGAAAAAATTTAACCCTATAGAAAAGTTGTAAAAGTAGTACAATGAACTACAGCCCTTTACCTAGATTCACCAATTGCTAACATTTTGCCAAACTTGTTTTCAGGTTAATGGTGTTTTTGTGTAAATGCACATACATATACATTTTTTTGTGAAAGGTATAAACATAAGTTTCAGAAGTCTTGACATTTCACCCATACATACTTCAAACATTTTTATGTTTTTAAAATTTTAAAGTTATAATTATTAATTCATATCAAATTAATAAGTTTCTCTGTGATATTTCCAAACATGCAGAGTGAGCTTTGTTCAAATCCATCCTCCCTTTGCCTCCTCTTGTGCTCCCCTCTGCCTGCCCTTCTTCCCTCCCCTGTTAGTCCTTCTTTTACCCTCAAGTCTTTTTCTTTTTTCAGATTCCACACATGAGAGAAAACACATGATACATGTCTTTCTGTGTCCGCCTTACATCGCCTAACACCTGACTTCCGGGCCCATCTGCTTTCCTGCTGATGACATGATTTCCTTCTCGGTGCTGGCTGATTGATACTCCACTGTGCACATGGTATGGACCATTATCCATTCATCTGTTGGCAGGCACCTAAGCTGATCTCACATCTTGGCTATTGGGAATAGTACACAAATAACCATGGCCACGCAGGCATCTTTATTATATGCTGACTTCAGTTCCTTCAGTTACATACCCAAGAGGCCTAGCTGAATCTTTTTTTTTTTTTGACACTGGGGATCAAACACAGGATCTTGTGCTTGCGAGGCAGGCACAGTGCCACTGAGCTAAATCCCCGGCCCGACCTAGCTGGATCTTATGGCAGTTCTCTTTTTAGTTTTTAAGGAAACTCCACATTGGTTTCCATAGTGACAGTACCAATTTACTTCCCCACCAACAGCATATAAGGGTTCCTTTTTCTCCACATCTTCACCAGCATTTGCTATTTTTTTTACAATAGCCGTTCTGACTGGCTTTTAGTTTCAATGTGGTTTTGATTTGTATTCCTCCATAGCTAAAGACGTTGGGTTTGTGTGTGTGTGTGTGTGTGTGTGTGTGTTACAGAGGATGGAACCCAAGGTCTTGAGCACGCTGGACAAGTGCTCTACCGCTGAGCTATATCCCCTTCCTTTTATAAAAAGTATATTTATTAGTCATTTCTTCTTTTGAGAAGTGTCTCTTCAGTTCTTTAGCCATTTATTAGTTAGATTACTCGTCAAACCTATTTTTATAAGAAAAAAGACCTTCTTCTACATAGCTACAATATATTTATCACCTTAGGAAATTTAGTATTGACATTAAACTGTTATCTAATACACATTCCATATTCATATTTCTTATAGTAATAAGAGCAATAGTAACTACTGACAATAACGTCCTTTTGTGACCATTAATCATGATATGTCAACTTGAATGGATGGAGAAATGCCGGGCAGGTTAGTAAGGCACAGTTCTGCGTGTGTCTGGGGACGATTGGCATGGAGGCAGCACACTAAGGGGGGAAGACACACCTAGGATGTGGGTGGCACCAACCAATAGGCTTATAGCCTGGATGGAATAAGAAGGGAAAGCAGAAGGAAGGCTGCCTGTGTTAAAGAGCTCCAGCCTTCCTGAGTGAGTCTGTCCTTTGCTGCCTTCACCTTTGGACATCCATCTCCAGATCTCCAGTTTCTTCAGCCTTCCGATGCAGACACACTGGTGAACCTCCATGAGCTTCTGGGCCGTTGACCTTCGACTGCTGCTGCATCCTTGATCTCTCTTGTTCTTCAGCTTCCATCTTATTGGCTGGGCAGCTAGAAGATCCTCTTGCTCTCAATCCTGCAAGTGGCCATTGTGGACTCCCCCTCCTCTGATCCTGTAAGCCTACCTAATAAATCCCCGGGCATAATTATACATATGTTGTCCATGGATTCTGTTCCTCTAGAGAACACTAATACACTTTTATACTTTGTGTGTTTGTTTGAGACGAGGTCTTGCTGTGGAGTCCAGGCTGGTCTTGAACTCACTACATAGCCCATGCTATCCTCAAACTTTTGATCCTCCTTCCTCAACCTCCTGAGTGCTGGCATTAAAGGTGTGTACCACTGCACCTAGATCCTTTATACTTTTTAAACTTAAGATCCAATTAAAGAGTACATATTGGCTTTAATTGTCATGTCTCTTCTTAAAAAGGTAATCCTTGAACTTATTTTTTGATTTTTGATTTTTTTTTTTTTTTAGACAAGCTTGCTTTGTAGCCCAGGCTGGCCTCAATCTCATGGCTATCTTCCTGCCTCAGCCTCCTGAGTGACAGGATTACAGGCATGCACCACTATACCTGGCTAAACTTATTTTTTTAGCTTTTCATGATTGACATATTTGAAGAGTCCACATTAGCTATTTTGCATAATGTTTCTGAATTCAGTTTGTCTGATTCTTTTTTTTTAAATTTTATTTTATTGGTACATTTTAGGTATACAATATAATGACATTCATCACTGGAAATTTGCACCTTTACATAGTCTCTCTTGGTTCTTATTTTTCTCCCCTTTCCCTTGCCCTCCTTTCAACCCCTCCATCCCTCCCTATTTACAAAGACTATGTTTCCAGTTTTTCATTTCCTCATATTAACTCCACTCCCTTCTTTAATTTCCCCTACCCCTCCCACTTCCCCTTCCCCTTTGCCCCTTTTCTTCCTATTTCACATTATTATGCCTTTTAGTCCTTGTTTACACTTTCAGTTTCTCACACTAGAGAAACTATTCAGTATTTACATGTGTGTCCCATTTATTTCACTTAAGAGTATGGCCTCAATGTGCATCCATTTAGCTACAAATGTCTCTAATCTCTCATTTTTTATGGCTGAGTAGTACTCCATTTTATTTAAAAAAAAACACATTTTCTTTATCCAGTCTCCAGTTGATGAGCATTTGGGCTACTTCCAAGTTTTAGCTATTACAAATTGTGCTGCTATGAACATGTGTACACATGAATCATACACTGTGGTATGATTCTTTTAATTCTTTGAGGAAGATACCCAGCAAGGGAATAGCTGGGTTGAATGGGACCTCTAAGCCTAATTCTTTGAGGTGCCTCTGTACTGATTTCCACAGTGGTTGTACCAGTCTACATTCCCACCAGCAGTGGAGCAGGGTTCCTCTTTCCCCACAGCCCCACCAGCATTGGTTATTGGTTGATTTCATGATAGCAGCCATTCTTTCTGGAGTGAAGTGGAATCTCAGCGTTGTTCTCATTTGCATCTCTCGAATGACCAGTGATGTTGAACATTTTTTCATGTATTTATTTGCTATTTCTACTTCTTTGTCTGAGAAATGTCTGTTCATTTCAGATGCCCGTTTTTGGATTGGGTCTTTAAATTTGGGAGGTCTGATTTCTTTAAGTTCTTTATAGATTTGAGATAGTAGACCTTTGTCTGAGGAAAAACAGGTGAAGATTTTTTCCCACATTGTGGGTTGTCTCTTCACACTGTTGGTGGTTTCTCTTGCTGGGCAGAAGCTTTTTAATAAGAAGAGATCCCACTTATTGATTGTTTGTGCTAGTTCATGGGCAACTGAGGTTTTGTTCATAAAATCTTTTCCTACACCAATGTCTTCAAGAGTTCTACCTAAACTGTGTTCCAGCCAGTTCAGCATTTCTGTTTTAATATTTAGATCCTTAATCCATTTCAATTTTAGTTTAGTGCATGGCAAGAGATATAGGTCTAGTTTTAATCTTTGGCAGGCTGAAACCCAATTTTTCAAGCACCATTTGTTAAAGAAGCTATCTTTCCTCCAGTGAGGGTGTTTGGCTCCTTTATTGAAGATGAGATGGCTGAGTGTGTCTGGAATTGTTTCTGCATCTTCTAATCTGTTCCACTGGTCCTCAGGTCTGTTTCTTTGCCAGTACCATGCTGTTTTATCACAGTAGCTTTGTAGTAGAATTGCAGGTTGGGGATTGTGATACCCCCTGCCATGTCTCTGTTACCTAGAATTGCTTTGGCTATTCTGGGTCTCTTCTTGTTCCAAATGAATTTTTGGATTGTTTTCTCAAGGTCCATGAAGTATGCTGCTGGGATCTCAACTGGAATTGCATTAAATCTATATAGCAGTTTTGGAAGTATGGCCATTTTCACTATATTAATCCTTCCTACCCAGGAGCAGGGGATGTTTGTCCATTTTCTGATATCATCTTCAGTCTCTCTTTTCAGAGTGCCATAGTTTTCAGAGAAGAGGTATTTGATTTCTTTCGTTAGGTTGATTCCTAGGTATTTCAGTTTTTTGGATGCTATTGTGAAAGGAATTATTTGCCCTATTTCTCTCTCAGTGAGTCTGTCATTGGTGTAGAGGAAAGCTATTGATTTTTGTGTGCTGACCTTGTAACCAGCTACTTGACTGAATTTGGTTATTAAGTCTTAGAAGACTTTTGGTGGAGTTCTTGGGGTCTTCTATATAGAGTATCATGTCATCTGCAAATAATGACAATTTGACTTCTTCGTTTCCTATCTTTATTCTTTTTATTTCTTTCTCTTGTCTAATTGCCATGGCTAATGTTTCCAAAACTATATTGCACAAGAGTGGTGATAGTGGACATCCTTGCCTTGTTCCTGATTTTAGTGTGAAGGATTTCAGTTTTGACCATTTTGTATGATATTGGCTGTTGGTTTTTCATAGATGGCTTCTATCAGTTTGAGGTAGAGACCATATATTCCAATTTTTTGTAGGGTTTTTATCATAAATGCATGCTGGATTTTATCAAATGCTTTTTCTGCATCTATTGAGATAATCACATGATTTTTGTCCTTGGCTCTATTGATATAGTGTATTACATTGAGTGATTTGCATATGTTAAACCATCCCTCCATCCCTGGGATCAATCCCACTTGGTCAGGGTATATGATCTTCTTGATGATCTTCTGCATTCTATTTGCAGTATCTTATTAAGGATTTTGCCTCTATGTTCATTAGTGAGATTGGCTTATAGTTCTTTTTTTGGTTGGGTCTTTCTCTGCTTTGGGGATCAAGGTGATGCTTGCTTCCAGGAATGAATTCGGGAGTATTGCTTCCCTTTCAATTTCATTGAAGAGATTAAGAGTAGTGGCAGTAGTTCCTCTCTAAAGGTCTTATAGAATTCAGTGATGAAATTCCGGGGATTTAGTTCAGTGGTTCCACCACCTGCCTCTCAAGCGCAAGGTCCCAAGTTCGATCCCCGGTACCAAAAAAAAAAAAAAAAAAAAAGAATTCAGTGGTGAAGCCATCAGGACCTGGGCTTTTCTTAGTTGGTAAGTTTTTAATTATGTTTTCAATTTCATTGGTTGATATTGGGTGGTTTAGAATTTTTAGGTCTTCTTCATTCAATTCTGGTAATTCATACATATCTAGGAATCTGTCCATTTCTTCTGTGTTTTCCATCTTATTGGCGTATAGGTTCTCAAAGTAGATATTGATGATCCTCTGGATTTCTGCTGGGTTTGTTGTAATTTCACCTTTTTCATTCCTAATTGCATGGATTTGGGCCTTTTCTTTCCTTTTTCTGATAAGGTTGGCTAAGGGTTTGTCAATTTTGTTTATTCTTTTAAGAACCAACTCTTGGCTTCATTAATTTTTTGTATCATTCTCTTAGTCTCCATTGCATTGATTTCTCCTCTGATCTTTATAATTTCCTCCCTTGTATGAGCTTTGAGTTTGTCCTGCTCTTCTTTTTCTAGAAGCTTGAGGTTCAGCATCAGGTTGTTTAATTGGGCTGACTCTGTTTTCCCAATATGCGTATTCACTGCTATGAATTTCCCTCGCAAGACTGCTTTCATTGTGTCCCATAGATTCCGATATGTTGTATTGTCATTGTCATTTAATTGCAGGAACTGTCTGATTTCTTCTTTAATTTCCTCTGTGACCCATTGGTTATTCAGAAGTGAGTTGTTCAATTTCCACGTGTTTATGAAATTTTTCAAGTTTCTTTTGCTATGGATCTCCAATTTCATCACACTATGGTCTGATAATCTACAGGGGATAACTTCAATTCCTTTGCACTTACTTAAACATGTTCTATGTGTGAGTATGTGGTCCATTTTTGAGAATGACCCATGTGGAGCTGAGAAGAATGTGTATTCTGATTTTGTGGGGTGGAAGACTCTGTAAACATCTGTTAAGTTCATTTGTTCAAGAGTTTGATTGAGTTCTAGTATTTCATTGATTTGTTTTTGTCTAGTTGATCTATCTATTTGTGACAGTGAGGTATTGAGGTCCCCCAATACTATTGTATTAGTGCATATATGACTTTTCATGTTCATTAGTATTTGTTTTATATAGTTGAGTGCACTAGTGTTTGGTGCATAGATATTTATGATTATCATCTCTTCCTGTTGGATTGTTCCCTTTACAAGGATGTAATGTCCTTCTTTGTCTCTCTTAATCAGTGTTGATTTGAAATCCACTTGATCTGCAAAGAGGATAGCTACTCCTGTTTTTTTTCAGGTTCCCATCACATGGAGTATTGTTTTCCACCCTTTAACTTTCAATCTGTTAGTTTCTTTTTGAATTAAGTGTATTTTTTGTATGCAGCATATTGTTGGGTTTTGCTTCTTGACCCATTCTGCCAGTCTATTTCTTTCAATTGGTGAATTGAGACCATTAACGATGATGGTTATAACTGATATGTATTGACTTATCATTGTCATGACTTTTTCTTTTTGTTGGATTCTCCTCCTTTACATTTAATTGCCTGTCATGCCCAATGGATTCATTCTGTTGTACTTCCTGGGGTTGTGATCCTCATTGTCTGTTCCTAGGATATAATCTAAAATTTTTTGGAGTGTTGGTTTGGTATTCATGAAGTTCCTAAGGTGCTCTTTGTCATGAAAGTATCTTATTTCTCCATCAATTTTACATCAGTCTGGTTTGGAGGCTGTTTTCCTTTAGGGCTTGGAATACATCACTCCAATCTCTTCTTGCCTTGAGGGTTTGTGTTGAGAAGTCTGCTGTGATTCTGATGGGCTTTCCTTTGCATGTGATTTGTTTCTTTTCTCTAACTGCTTGTAGAACTTTGTGCTTCTGTTGGGTTTCTGGAATCTTAACAATTATATGTCTATGTGCAGATTTTTTTTGATCAAGCATAGTTGGAGTCCTATATGCCTCACTTATCTGTATGTGAAGTTCTTTTCCCCTGCTTGGGAAGTTTTCTGCCATTATTTCTGTGAACAGTTTTTTGATGTCATCTGCACTCTCTTCCGTTTCTTTGTTGACTCCAATCAGTCTTACGTTATTCTTCTTTGCACTGTCTAGCAGCTGCTGGATTGATTTCTCATAGTCCCTTACAGTTTTGAAGCAATTTTTCTTTTCCTGGTCACTAATTGCAATCTTATCTTCTATATCTGAAATTCTGTCCTCACATTGGCTCATTCTGCTGTGTAGACTTTCGATGGAGTTTTTAATCTCCTGGAAATCTGTTTGTATCTGTTTTATGGATTCCATTTGTTTCCTACGTTGGGATTCCATCATGTTCCTCAGCTCCTCTATTTTTTTTCATCTGTGTTCTCTCTAAATTTATTAATCATATCTTGCACTATGGGCATAATCTCTGCTGTTATCTGAGAAACTATTTCTGATTTCATTTTTTCCAGATCCTCTTTTGTTGCCAGTTCAGGGAGTCCAGGTGGTTGAGTATCAGATTGTTCCATCTCCTTGCCCTTTGAGGTTGCTGTAGGTGATCTGGAAGTCTGGTTTTGAGACTTGTTTACATGTCTTCTCATTTTGATGGGGGGGATGCTGTTGGTGCCTGCACGGCTCACCTCCTCTGGGCTGGGATTGGTGGAACGGCACCCCAGGAGCCCCTTCCTCTGGGCTGGGAGCAGTGGAACGGCTGCCCGCTGTCTGATTCTTTGTGTGTGTGTGTGTGTGTGTGTGTGTGTGTCTGATTCTTTCTTAATGATTACAATCAATCTCTCTCTCTTCGTCTCTTGTCTTTTTGGTGAGAATAATTCACATGTGATCTGTGTCCTTGGTACATCACATTAGTGGGTACTTGATGTCAGTTTTCCCATTATTGTCAACATTAAGTTTAATCGTTTAATTCAAGTGGTGTCTGCCAACCTCTGCATTGTAAATGTGCTTTTTTCTCTTTATAATCATAATTAGTAGCGCTGAAATGACTAGGCCAGCTCTCAGTCTTCTGGGGTTAACAAACATACCAAGGAATTGATTATTAAAAAGTGGACCAGAAAAAAAAAAGTGGACCAGTCTTCAAAGCTGTAAAATTAAAGGCCAGGGATTTAGCTCAGTGGCACTGCACCTACTTCACAAGTACAAGGTCTCAAGTGTGATCCCCAGTACCAAAAAAAAGGCTCTAAATTTAAGATAACACACCAGGAGATGCAGCCTTCAAAGACTATGTGGTCAGCAGAAATACCAAGAAGCCAGAATAAAAAAAACACCCCAAACAAAAAACAACCCCCCATAACAAAAACAAAGAACCAAAAAAAGAAAAAGAAAAGAAAGGAAAGAAAGGAAGGAAGGAAGGAAGGAAGGAAGAAAGAAAGAAAGAAAGAAAGAAAGAAAGAAAGAAAGAAAGAAAGAAAATGTGCCAGTTAAGGTGGAGTGTCAATTTGATTGGCTTGGGATCTTCTGGGGGATTGTTGGAACACTTATGGATGTGTCTGAATGAATCATGGAGGCATGGCATTGAGTCTGAGTCTGGTCCCTTGCTCCTTCCTCTCTGGTTCCATTCCCCTGCTCTGCTTCCTGGCCACCATGAACTAAGCAGCTTTGCTCCACCACACTCTTCTGCCATGATGTTTCTGCTTTAGAGCCAATGAACTATAGACTGAATCCTCTGATACTGTGAGCCAAGCTAAGCCTCTTCTCCTCCTTTAAATTGTGGGCATTGGGTATTGTGTCCCAGTGACAAGAAAGCTGACTAATACACCAAACAACAATAATAAAAAACCAAGATCATTACAATCAAACCCAATGAGGCAGAAAAGTGATCTTCCCTACTCCAAAACCCATTTAGGAACATTCCCTGATAAGGAAGAAATTCCACTTGGTAAGGGAAAAGTGCATGCATATAATAGTCATTAAAGTAACTAACATAGTTACCTTTACTTTATTAGCATAGTAAAAAGCACACTCCAAGGTGGAGATTTAAGATGGTAATGGACATGCACTGCATGAAGTGGCATGATGAAGAAGAGGCAGGTGCAGTAAAAACTCCGCATCTATGTTTGTATATGTGATGACGTTAAGGGACTGGGTTCCTGCCAGCCCTGTAGATGCCATAAAAGCTGTACATCTTTGCTCTTGTTTAGGATTCTGGTTCCCCTACAACTTTTCCCCTTGTGCTGGAGGATAAGAATGAAAGCCTTGTCCCTGAGCCAAAGTGCTTCACCTGAAACTTCTGATAAAAAACATAAGAACCTATGAAGTCAATAAACAGTACTTTAAGGCTTTATGAGTATATTTTCCCTGACAACATTTCATGCAATGATTTTATATCTATTGATGATTCTGGCCTGAATCAATTATTATCACAGTGGTTGCAGAATGTTGTTTTTTGTTTACTTTCTAGTACTGGGGATTAAATCCAGGGCCTTTGCAATGAGCTATATCCCCAGCCTTTTTGTTTGTTTGTTTGTTTGTTTGTTTGTTTCTTTGTTTAAAGCAGGCTCTTAAGTCCCCAAACTGGTTCTAGATTTTAAATTCTAAAATTCTAACAATTCTACATTAATTAGCTGACATTCTTCTATAAACAATTTTAACCTTTCCCTTAATTTTTTTTTGGTACCAAGAATTGAACTCAGGACCTTGCATTTGCCAGGCAGGTGTGGCGCCACTGAGCTAAATCCCTGGCCCTTCCCCTTAATTTTTTAGAGTAGTGTTAGTTTGAAATTCTTAATTTAATATCAACTGTTCCAGTCTTTATTCATTTTGATACTCAAAATTGCCCCATGGTTGGCAAGTGGGAGCCCTTTCAAGCTGGTTTCTGTCTTCTTTTCGGCATGGACTTAGCAGGTTTTGAGTACTTCCATCCTTTGTGGCACAAGATATTCCAAGCTCCTTATACTCGTCTTCAGCTTCAAACCGTCTGCTTCTCCAAGGAGCCCTGGTTCTGTTCAGTGGGATATAATCTCTACCAACTAAGATCTAGCCACTACATATGCTCACTACTGTTGAGGTATTATCTACAGATATTTTAACAGAAAAGAAATAACATTGAAAACCATCATTGCAGATGGGCTGCATAAGGCTGAATGACATGAGAATGTAGAATGCATAAGAACAGTTTCAATGTAAGTAATAATTCCAATGAATTTTTTTTTTTTTGGTACTGGGGATCAAACTAGGGACCTTGTGCTTGCAAAGCAGGCGACGGAACCACTGAGCTAAATCCCCGGCCCAACAATGACTTTTATTTGTGTAAGATGACCTAAGTGTGTGACATCTGGTAATGTCAAATTTGACACTCATATCAAAAAGCCGTACTGAACATACTCTCATCAACATGGTAATATATATTTTTCCACACATAATCTAGAATGGGATTTACATTATTTAACATAGACTTTAAATTCCAGATTCATTTAGAGTAAAACTCTCTGCTTAGGTTCTCAACTTCATTAGCACTTACAATTATTTTCAGATTTCAGTTGAGGAGAGGGATAGAAAAGATAAATGAAAAAAGAGGAAGGAGCCACAAAGTGCTTTAATTAGAGAAAATCACTGGCTGTGTGGTAGTTGACTCTTCCATCTGAATAAGTACAGTGGACCTTCAAGTTACAACTGGCCTGATATGTGAACAATTTGGGTTATGCCCAGAATTTTAGTTTTAACTTACAAACAAGGTCTTGCGTTACTACCCAAATGCCAGCCACTTGTGCTTCCAGATGGTCTCAGATACAGATTTAACCTTAAAGAGTTCTGGAAGGAACATTACAACATCCTTTCCTGTGTGAGGTTAATTGAGAAATCCTGGGCCAGTGTCTCTCTAGGGACACTGAGGTCTGTCTGGAAGAAAGTGTGGCCTAAAATTATACAGGAGAAGGACTTGAAAGGCAACTGACCAACTTGTTACAACCAGTCCTCGGGAACAAATTAAGTTCATAAGTCAAGGGTGATATTGACATAAAGCACAAGTTTATAGACTAATAATGGTATTTCCTTAATTCTTAGAAAAGCTCTATGGCACAGTTTAACAACTATGCAATTCTGCCCACTCCACCCAGGACTGAGAAAAGTAAGGGTCTTCATGAATTACTTTAAAATGAACAAGAGTTAGACATGTAACCCACATGGAGCTGAGCTGTACAATGGTCTAGTCTTAACATAGTGCTCTTTTCAGAGAAATGCCAGTTTAGCATTCAAGAAACAATTTGAAAAGTCATCTTTTCATCCAATTCCAAATCCTCCACCTTCTCTAAAACATTTAGAACTAACTTTTTTTTCTCCTTTATTGCTTTCCAAATTTTTCTCATTTTTTTGTGCCAGTATTCCCTGTTCTTTTTTAAAAATAATAGACTTTATTGTTATTATAGTTTGAATTCAGAGGACAATTTAGGGGAAGTTGCCTAGTCCCCCTATATCCCCTGCCCCTACGCATGTACAGCCAGCCTCGTCATCAACACTGTTCACCAGAGCGGTGCCTTTGTTACACTGGTGAGCTGGACACCTGACACATCACCGTCCCAAAGCCACAGTTTATATCAGGAGTCCCTCGAGGTGTGGTACTAGTACAATTAAAAACAAGGAAGCTGAGGCCCATTTAATTCTAAACAGCACCCTAGGTGCTGGGGGTGGGGTCATTCCTGCTTCCACTGTCCTAAGAGAGGTAGGAAAAACAACAAAAACCCAGGAGATCTCCGATGCTCTAGGCGAGAACACACACGCCTTGGATCTTCTAGCCTGACCTTCAGTCACCCTCACCCTACTCCTACCTCATTACAGGTTCATAAATATGTATTACAGGTCATAATTAAGATCAGAGTGACTTCTGGGACCTTCTTGAGTGTTGAGCGCCCCTAAAATGACTCAGTACCCTGTCAACCATTCCTATCAATCACATCTAGAGATTCAGGGGAAGGCACCTGGGCTGAGGTGCACATCCTTTAAATTCCCAAAGTCTGATTTATCCATGCACTGTTGCTGCTGCTACTGTGTGCTCTGACCTGTGTGCAGTGATTTTACTTTTCTGTCACCCGGGCACCTTTTTCTGTCTGTCCCATATCTTTTGTTGGCACGGACTGGCCCTGAGCACACCTTCCTGTGATCTTCAATAAATGCAGCTGCTTGTCACTTGCTATGGGGTGTACACTTGGTGATTCTTTCCTCATCATATACAAGAGCCTAGAGTACATCGGCCCATTCCATGGTAACAATACATTCTATAGATTCAGACAAATAAATACACAATGACATATTCACCAGCATAGTACCATACACAGTAGTTCCACTGTCCTCAAAACCCTCCAATTCGTCCCTCCCTCTCTTCTAAACCCTGACAACCCCTGATTAATGTTCTTAACTATCTTCATAGTTTTAACTTTCCCAGAATATCTTATAGTTGGAATCATAGTATGATTTCAGATTAGCTTCTTCCTCTTAATAATATGCATTTAAATTTCCTCAATGTCTTTCCACGGCTGGATAGCTAATTTCTTTTTTTGTTGTTTTAATTTGTATGTCCCTGATGACATGATCTGTGGCCTCTTTTCATATATGTATCTGTTATGGTCTTATTTGTTTCCTCATTATTCGGGGTTTTTTTGGGGGGTTGTTTTTTTGGTACTGGGGATGGAACTCGGGACCTTGCACTTTCGAGTCAGGCAGTGGAACCACTGAGCCAAATCCTCAGCCCTCATTATTCAGTTTTAAAAGTTCTTTGTACCTTTCTCAGATATGACTTTTGCAAATGTTTTCTTCTTCTAGCCTGTGGCTTTCTTTTCATTTTCTTGACAATATCTTTTGCAGATGGAACTTTAAATTTTGATGAAGTCCAGTTTATCAATTCTTTCTTTTATAGATTGTGCCTTTGGTGGTGTCCTTTCTGAGAAGTCATCACCAGACCCTCATCCTTTAGACTTCCTCTGTGTTAGCTTCCAGGGGTTTTATAGCTTTGCATTTTTACATTTAAGTCTGATCCATTTGGGGTTGATTTCTGTGAAAGGGGTAAGGTCTGTGTCTAGGCTGGCTTTTTTGCTGTGGCTGTCCAGTTGTTCCAGCACCATTTGTTGAAAAGACTGTTGTTGTTGTTGTTGTTGTTGTTTTGGTACCTGCTATCGAACTCGGGACCTTGCACTTGTGAGGCAGTCGGCAGCACCACTGAGTTAAATCTCTGGGCCTGAAAAGACTGTATTTGCTCCACTGGATCACCTTTTCCCCTTTGTCAGAGATCAGTTGATGATCCCTCCTTTTTTTTTTTAAAAAAGTAATAAATCAATTAATGAAGAACAAAAGTAATAATCTTATTTGCATTTTGTATCCAATTTTAGATGTACAAAAGTAAATATTATGGAGAGTGTTTTAAAAATCCCCCATCCTAGCAAGGATGTCCCCGAAGTTCCCTGGAAAAGGTCAATTGCAGACCACTCATACTCTCATCAACCTTCTCTTCCCTATTTGTCCACATCCTTGTGAGCTTAGCAACACCAACCAGGGGTCAAAACTGCTTAAATTTCCTAGATTTTCTTGGTTCATGGGATTCACAAAACCCTTAGTCTCTTGGCAATCTTTTCATGGTGCCCTTAAGCCAAAGTAAAGACCTAACAGCTCTGTTTATTAAATAGTTGTTTATTAAGTAGTTAAGTGGTTATATCCTAACAGCTTACTAACCATTTGAAAAAAAAAAACAAATTCACTTAAGTTGAAAGAAACAGCAATATTTTTATTTCCTTCTTATAAAACCATAGTTACCTGCTAATTCCTGTTGAGAACTGTAGCTTCTCAAACCTGGGAATTTGATTGGATAGCACCATGTTCATTTCCTGTTCCACACTGATTCTCCTATGGTACTTGCTATTTTCACAGCAACCACCAAAACCCTAACTTTGCAGAGACATGGCATGGAGCCTGCATGGTGGCACTTGCTTATAATCCCAGCACTCAGGGAGACTGAGACAGGAGGATCATGAGTTCCAGCCCAGCCTGGACAACTTAAAGACTTAGGGAGTCCTTGTCTACAAATAAAAAGGGTTGGGAGTGTAGCTCAGTGTGAAGATGCTGGGTTCAATGCCCAGAACTGGAAAAAGAAAAAGGAAAAAAAATACGACATGGATGGGAGGAATGTAGTATGATCTTTGTTTCACGGGCTTTTAGAAGAGGGCCATACCAGAGATCCTTTGGTCCCCAAGGTGGTCGCCCTTTTGGCTTTGTATATGAACAATCTGTCTCCCTGTAGTGGAACTTTGGTGTACCTGGGCATGGAAGGCTCCAACTACCAGCTACACCACACCTATACCAACTATCCCCTCCAAATACACAAAACTTTTTTTGCCTTTGCAGTACTTACTTTCAAAGGGAATTTACGGTCACTTCCGCCTGTTTTGTGCTGCCACTTCTTCAGATGATTCAGTGTATGTCTGAACCCAATCAAGCACTTTCATTGTTCAGAGTTTTTCCCCGTGGCTCTTCTGTGGCTTGAAATGAATCATTTGATGGAAATCAGTCCCAGAGGTGGGGGCCTCTTCACACCCACTGAACAGTCTCTGATTAGGTTCTTGAGTAATATGTAATGGCAAGAGCTATTATGTAGGCATTTTCATTTGCCAAAATGAATACTTTAAATTTCATCTTTTATTTTTATGTTTTTAAAGCTTCATCTTTTAGCACATTAAAAAAAATGAAGTTGATGAGTAGCCACTGGATTACAGGAAGCTCTTAATTGTTAGCTTAAGAAAAGCAGGAAATCAAGTAATGGGAATTGCTCCTAAAGGTCATACACTGCTTATACTTCTTGAGAGAGCAATAGTAACCATGGTGCTATTCACAAAGAATGTCTGAAGTTACAAGACGGACTTTGCCATGTGTGGTGGACCCCGTGATATGTTGTCTCCATCCCTTTTCAATGGAGGACCTGTTGCCCCAGGTGACAGGAGTAGGTGACATATTTCATATGTACTTACTAAAGTCATGCCCTTCCCAGCACAGCTCTTATTCCAGTGACTAAGGGGTGCAGAAGTATGGCATGAAGGCCTGGCCATTTCAGTCCACAGGGAGACAATTTAGCTCTGAAGCTGCCCTTGAGTTGGCCAAGACTGTCACCAATCATGTTGTCACTCAAATTCTCTCTGACCACCTTTTCTTTCTTCAATAGGTGTTAGTTCCTAAATAGCAGCCTGCACGATGAACTCCATGTCAGAATTTGCTTCCTGAGGAATCCAACTAGCAACACAATGCTTTGCCTTCTTGGATAAAATTCTAGATATTTGGTGGCTTAATGTTTACTCTGCATGAAACCCTGCTAAGAGTGATATTATTGTCTCTTCTCTCAAACTGTGGATTCCATCCTCAAATAATTAATCATCTCTGAGAAAATCATCTTGGCAGATTAGATACAATGGCACCAAGTGTCACAGTGAGTCTACCCATTTATCAGTCTGCCAACATCTATCCATCTGTCTAGATACTCAGGAGCCTGTAATCCTCAGGAGCCTCACCAAATGTTCCATTTTCTGCTCTACATTCCTTACCCAGCCCCTGTGTAGATAGGCAGTCATGTGACTAGTTCTGACCAATGGGCTGTGGGAAGAGGGCTGGTTCCTGGGCTAGGCAGGGAAAAGGCCACTTGTGCTTCTGTCTCTTCATATGGGGAGGGAGATTAAGTAGGCAGAGGGTTCCAGAGAGTGCAGACACAAGATGATTCTGACAACTGGAAACCTGCTGACTGTGAGAAACAGTCTTTTGCTGTGCTTGAGATTTAGAGTTATTTGTTACCTTGTTCTTTATAACCAGCCTATCTTGACTCATCTACTTCATAAAATATAGTCTGTATAAATAATATTTTAAGCTGGGGATTTAGCTCAGTGGTGCTGTGCCTGCCTCGAAAGTGAAGGGTCCTCAGTTCGATCCTTGATACCAGAAAGAAAAAAAAACATTTTAAGCTAAGCTATTAAAGTAAATGTATATTAAATACATATACATACATATATACATACTAAACATTAAATGTATATTATGTATAAATTGTATATTCTAGAAATTACATAAGCAATATCAAATATATATATTTTATACACATCTAACTAGACATATTAAATAAATACAATATATATTCTTTGCCTTAGCTATGACAGCTATTTTCAGTCTGATTCATACACTTCCAAACTTTCCTTTTTTGCAGTGCTGGTATGAACAGGAAATAACAATTTTATGCATAAAATTTTAGATACAAAAATAGAAACAGAATTTAGATGGTCTTTTCATCTTAATTTTAGGAAGATCTTTGATTATATATTATAAATCTTTTTCCCAGTTATTTGTCTATCCATTTTTCTTATGATGTTTTCTACCATGCAAAACATTTTTTATTTTTCTATAATCAAATCTTTTGTCTTATTGCTTCTGGAGTTTGAGTCATAAGAATGTTTTCCCACAACCAGGCTTTAAAAGAATTCACTCCCACTTTCTCTCATTACTTACATAGTTTCATTTTTTACATTGAGAATTCTGATTTAGCTGGAATTTATCCTTGTATAAGGAATAAATCAGATTTCACCTTTTTTCATGTGGCTATCCAGTTGTTCCAATGCCATCTATTCAAAGCCATTTCTCTTTTCTACAATTGAGAGAAGGCTTTACCATATATTTCCATATGCATGTGGGTCTCTCTGGCTTTTGTATCCTGTTCCATTTGTCAGTTCATTTGCCTATACCATATTGGTTTAAGTATAAAAGCTTTATAGTATGTTTTCATATAGTTAGAGTTAGCTCTCCTCCTTCTTTTATTTTTTTAATAAATGTCTGTTTCTGCCTGTTTATTCCTCCAAATGAACTTTATAATCCACATTTCTGGATCCAAGAAAAAAAAAGACTGAAGAAATTCTATTGAGATTGTGTTCTTGTTAAATTTATGGATTAACTTATGAAAAATCAACATCTTTATGTGGTTAAGTTTTCTTATCAAAGAATGTGGTAGTCTACTTATTTCAAATCTTTTAGGAGTGTTTTATAGTTTCTTCACAAAAGGTTTTCACTTTTCTTTGTTATAGTTATTCACAGGTTTATTATTTTATGTTATTTTGCTAGTATAATTGGTGTTCTCTTTTCCATTATTTCTTCTGATTATTTATTACATATATAAAGTCTTATTACATGTGTAAAGTATGTATACTTATAGTATTTGTTTTTTAATTGACAAATGAAAATTGTCAATATTTATTGTGTAAAACATGTTTTGAAATGTGTATACATTGTGGAGTGGCTAAATTGAGCAAATTAACATATTCATTACCTCGTATACATTCCTTTTTTGTGGTGAGAACATTGAAAATCTACTCTTAGCAATTTTCTTGTGTAAAAAATACTGCTATTAACAGTATTCACCATAATGCACACTAGATCTCATAAACTTATTCCTCCTATCTCACTGGAATTTTGTATCCTTTGGCCAACATCTCTCTAACTCTGCTTCCCTCCCCACTCCCAAGTTACCACCATTTCCCTCTTTACTTCTATGAGTTCAATTTTTTTTAGATTCCATATATAAGTGAGAAGGTAAGGTATTTGTCTTTCTCTGCCTAGCTTGTTTTACTTTACATAATGTTTTCCAGGTTCATACCCATTATTGAGTTTCCTTCTTTTTAAAGGCTGAATAGTATTCCATTTTGTCTGTGTGATTTGTTTCTCTGCCCATTCATCTGTTGGTTGGGCACTTAGGTTGATTCCATTTGTTGGTTGTTGTGAACACTGCTGCAGTGAACATGGAGTGCAGATGCCTCTTTGGTCATTCCTTCTGTTATGGACCTGGAATGGGATTGCTGGGTCATATGGTAATTCTCTTTTAGTTTTCTGAGACAGTTCCACGCTGTTTTCCATTAGGTGTGCCAGTGGTGTGCCAGGGCTTCCTTTTCTCCATGATCTAGCAGACATTTGTTATCTTTCCTCTTACATTATCTTTCCTCTAATTTATCTTACTTCTGATAGTAAATATTCTAACAGGTGCAAGGTGCTATCTCGTTGCGGCTTTAATCTGAATTTCTTGGCAGGTCTACTTGTAAGAAATGTCTATTCAGGTTCTTTGTTTTTTGTTTGTTTGTTTTTTGGTGTTGGGAATTGAAGTCAGGACTTCACATGTCCGAGCCAAGTGCTCTACTAATGAGCTATACTTCTAGCCCCTTTTACCTACATTTTAACTGGATTATTCTTCTTACTATTGAGTTCCTCAAATTCCTTATTTTATTTTATTTTGGTACCAGGGATCAAACTCGGGACCTTGTGCTTGCAGGGCAGGCAGCAGAACCACTGAGCTAAACCCCTGGCCCCTTATATATTTTAGATACTAACTCTTTGTCAAATATATGGTTTAAATTGTTTTCCCCTTGTATAAGCTGTCTCTTTAATCTATGTTTTCTTTTTTTTGAGACAGGGTCTTGCTATGCAGTTCAGACTGGCCTTGAACTCACTATGTAGCACAGGCTGGCCTCAAACCTGTGGCAGTCTTCCCACATCAGTGTCCTGAATGCTGGGATTACAGGTGTGCACTACCACACCTGGCTAATCTATGTTTCCTTTGCTGTACAGAAAATTTTTAGTTTTGAAGCAGGAGAAAAGGTGGGCTACCTGGACAGGGCACTCAGACATGAAATAGGAGCAAAAGCAGCTCTATTGCTGGCAGCTCAGCCAGGGACTCTCATCTTGAGAGCCCCCAAAAGAATTTTACTTTCACTTTTATACTCTTATGTATCTATGGGGCTTTTTATCATTGATGGGTCAAAAGCAGGCGAGGTTTCACAAGCAGAACAGTAGTTAGGGAGGGAGAGCTGTAAACTTCTGGCAGGACTTTCTAAAACCGGTATGCTCCTGTGTTGATAGATTACAGAAGCGGTCATGGGCTTTAGACTGCAAGGTACAGTGGGTGGAGCTGGATGTCTTTCAGCCTCCTCTCTCATTCCCTCCTTTGAGGCTCTGTTCAAAGAGCTTCACGTTGGTCACAGGCATCATTATATATCCTGATGCACTCTTCCATTGACTGGTACCCTCTAGCCCATAGGACCTGGGAGGTTGTTCTCTGGTCTACAGTGGTTTCTATCATGGTGTTTACAGATCTCATTGCTATAGATAGTAGCCAAGGGATGAGTAAGCAGGCCCCAATAAAAACAATGATTCCTCTCGTTAATGTTTTGATTTAAATAAGCTTTTTTTTTTCCAGTACTGGAGATCAAACTCAGGACCTTGCACTTCTAAGGAAGTTGCGGTGCCACTGAGCTAAATCCCCAGGGCCCTCCCATTAATGTTTTGAATCCTCCAAGAGCTGAGAACCATCCTCTGAATATTTCCCCTGGATTCCATCCTTTCTAAGTCTGGACAGGTACATGAGCTATTTCTTGCATTTTTCTAGTGATTTCTTCTGTCGCCTGTCCCTGATCATCTATCTGGAGGCAACAACTTGAGAGATTGAACTTTTCACAGTCTCTTCTCTTCTTGACCAGGAAGTAGTCTAAGGCTAAGCGGTTCTGATATATGGCATTGTGAAATTTGGTCTGTTGTTTAGCTAAAAGGGTTAGAGCTCAGACAGTCTCATTGGTAGTGATTTTCAGGTCAGCTTGTAGTCTAATTATCCTATTAAGGATATAAATGGGGGTTCTGTATCCCCACAAGCCATTTTAGGCCTAGGTCACAGGACCATAATATTGGATGATCTGCTCAGGGGGCCATTCATTATCTTCCCAGTTTCCTATCTCTATGTCTCTCTTTTGTCTTGCTGGGGAGGAGTGGACCTGGTATCCTAGGTGTTCTCCCTGTTGTAGGGGCAGAAGAAAGAATGATGGCTTCACAGTCCCTAAACACAGCTGCCAGTCCAGTTGGCGGGCAATTGAGTATAGGCCTGTGTCCCGCATATCCAATAAAACCTATCTGGTGCCAGCCAAGGACAGGGGACTGAGAGATCATACCAAGTGTGGTTTAGGGCAGGGAAGCTGGCCAGTGGGTTCACCTCAGTGTGATTTCCCCACCATCTGGTTTCTCCAGAGGTCTCATTATAGAACTTCTGGCCCAAACAAGTGAGCTCCCCTACCGGCTGGACGAAGCTTGGTCCCCATGGGAAAACCAGTGCTCTTATAGGGTGAGCCAGTCCCTCAGGAAAGAGGGAGGCCTGGCAAACAGAATCTCATGGGGGAATAACCTGTGCTCTTGGAGGATGGGGTGCATCGTGTCTGGAGAAGCATGATGGGCAAGGCCTGAACCCAGGTGAGTCCTGTCTCTTGACAAAGTTTTCCTAACCCTGTCTATTCATTCTTTCTACCTTTCCTGAGCTCTGGGACTGATAGGCCACACATAAATTCCAGTTAATTCCCAAGGTCTGTGCCACTCCTTGGACAACTGTTGCCCCCAAAGCAGGACCATTATCTGATCCCATAGTCAAAGGAAGCCCATAGTGGGGGATGATCTCCTGTAGCAGCCTCCAGGTCACTTCTTGGGCCTCTTCAGTTTGACAAGGGAAGGCCTCTACCCAGTTGGAGTACTGCAGTCCATGACCAAGAGATAGTGGAAGTCTCCTTGCCTGGGAAGCTCTGTGAAGTCAACCTTTATGTCTTCAAAGGACACCACTCTTATCTTTTGGATCCCTAGTGGAATCCCCAGTGCCACCTTGGAATTGTGCTAGGGACAGATGACACATTGCTGGGTGATTTGTTTTGTCAGGGCAGTCATCCGAGAGATGTAGAAGTACTGGCTTAGAAAGGTTTCTAATTTTTCCTTCCCAAGGTGGGTGGTGTCATGTAGGGCTTGGACTAACTGAGGTCCTAGGTGGAGGAGTACTATGACTCAATTGTCTGGGCCTGGTACCATCCATCCAGTCCCTTTCTGATGTTGCCCACTGGATTTTTTCTGGTGTGTACATTGGTCCCAGGGGGAGGTAGGGCTTTTCTCCCAGGGAACCAAAGGGAGAAGTATGCCTTCTGGTCTCAAATTCATGGCCTTGGCTTCTTGGTCAGCCTTGTTTTTGTCTAATTGTTCTTTGGATTTTCCCCTCTGATGCTCTCTGATGATGGCAACTTCCCTATGTGTCCAGACTACTTCTAGGAGCTCAAGTATGTCTTGGGGGTATTTAATCTCATTGCCTCCTGCAGTGAGTAGACCCCTTTCCCTCTAGAGGGCCCCATGTACATGTAAGGTTAGAAAGGTATACTTTGAATCTGTATAGACATTTAGTTTCTTTCTTCTTCCTAACTCTAATGCATGGGTTAGAGCAATCAGTTTGGCCCTAGTGCCCTTGTGGCAATGGTTGAGATTCTACAACCTTTTCCAAGGTAACAACCGCATAGTTGGCCCTTCATCTTCTGGTCTCATATATGTGGCTGCTCCCATCCATGAAGAGCTCTAGGTCTGGGTGCTGAAGAAGTTGGTGACGCAGGTCTGACTGACTGGAGTAGACCTGTTTTATGGCCTCTTCACAGTCATGTAAAGGCCCCTCCATCCAGGGAAGGAGAGTAGCTGGGTTCAGGCTGTTAAAAATTTCCACCCTGACTTGAGGGTTCCCAAAAAGCAAACTCTGGTATTGGGTCAAGCACAAGTTGATGAGCCAGTGGTGACCCTTTGTATTCATAATGGTAACCACAGCATGTGGAACTTGCACTTTTAGGTTCTGTCCCAGATTTAGTTTGTCAGCCTCCTTGGTTAGGAGAGCAGTTGCAACCAGAGCTCTCAGGCAAGGAAGCCACCCTTGTGCCACTCCATCTAGTTGTTTAGATAAGTAGACCACTCATCTCTCCCAGGAACCAAGGGTCTGGACAAGTACCCCCACCGAAGTGTTTTTCTGGTTGGTTACGTAGAGGATAAAAGTCTTGCTCAAATCAAAGAGGCCTAGTCCCAGAGCTTGTTGGAGTTTCTCCTTTAGGACCTTGAAAGTGGTCTGTTGTTCCTTTTCCCAGTTTAGGGAGTCTCTTTCTCCCCCTTTTGTAGCTTCATAGAGGGGCTTAGCTAAGGTGGCACAGTTGGGGATCCATATCTTATAGAAACCTGAGGCTCCCAAGAATTCTCATAACTGTCTCTGAGTCTTGGGTTCAGGCATATTCTGTATCACTACCTTCCTAGCCAACCCTAACTTTCTTTCTCCCATGTGCAGATAAAATCCCAGATATTTTACCTCTGTGCAGCAGTTTTGCCCTCTTTCTAAACACCTTATATCCTTTCTGGCATAGGTGCCCAAGCAGTTTCTCTGTACTTTTTGTGCAGCCTTCATGGGTTTTGTGCCCTAGGAGGTCATCAACATATTTTAATAAGGTGCTCCCTAGATTCTGCACTGGGAACAACTGGAGGTCTCAGTTCAATGCCTCCCCAAAGATAGTTGGGGAGTTTTTGAAGCCTTGTGGCAGCCTTGTCTGGGTGAGCTGGCCATGTTGTCCAGTGCCAATCGATCCCCATTGGAAGCAAAGAGTGGCTTTTAGGGGCCAATTGGATGAAGAAGAAAGCATCTTTCATGTTCAGGTAGGTGAACCAACGTCCAGGCAGGTGAACCAACTCACAAAGGCTGGTAGCAGTCCTAGGAGAGTGTAGCGATTTGGGACAGTGGGGTGAAGAGTTACAGTGCCTTCATTGATTGCCTATAGGTCCCAAACTGGACAATAGTCCCTGGTGTCTCCCTTTTTTACCAGGAGGAGGGGCATGTTCCAGCTTGATGAGGCCTTGGTAACCGTGGATGAGGCAGGGAACACAGCAAGTGTCAGGAATGCGAGACTGAATCAGAGCCCTGATAGGCTGTGTGGGTGTAGTAGGAGGGGAGCGGATCTCTGGGCAGTTGACTGGTGTAGAGGCCACTCCAGGGCTGGAGGAACTTGGCTCTGGAGGTGCTGTGGACAAGGGTGTTGGCTCTGGAGGTGCCACAGGTCTCTGAGCTGGGGTCAAAATTTGCCACATGTAGGAGGGTGGCTGGTCCAAGAGAGGAATATTGACCCCTTCCAAGGGTGAATCATCTGGGTCATCCCCAAGGATGGGTGGGGCTTTGGCAAGGCCTTATTTGTTTACCAAAACTTAGGAAAGGGGCTCTCTCAGGCAACTGGGTGGACAAAGAACTAATTGCAACCATGAATCCACATAAGGAAACTGATCTGGGTGCCCCAGGGTCATGACCTGTCACACCTTCTGGACTAAGGCCTTCTCCAAAGACCTTTTCAGGGGCCAACCAACCCATAAGGATGGCCAATCTATCTCTCAAAGAATCCTACGTGTCCTGGAAGTAAGTTTCTGACCATAATCTCCATTAAATACCTTCTTAAAATATTTGATCATAATTTCCAGCAGAGTGTACTTACTCTGACTCTCACCCATGGTTTCACCTCCCACAGAGAAAGACAACAAATAAGACACCAATCACTTCATCCATCACTGGCCAGTCTCCTCGAGGAGATATTTCAGGCCCCTCTCAGCATTGGTAGGCCAGTGATCCTGGCTGTCACTGCAGTGCTGCCCTAACCTGTATGAGGTGGCCCTGGAACCATAGTTCAGGACTCCGCACTCACTTTGGCTCTGTTCACCCAAACCGGAGTTCGGAGTGAGTTGTCCATTTCATTTACACGTATGCACTCACTGAAACAAACCAACAAGACTCCAACCCGCCCATGGTGGCTGGTTTCACTGCACTTGGGCAGCTAGTCAGGGAACACCGAGGGTGATCAGTCCTCTCTGGTGCTCCTTCCTTGGATCTCTTCTTCAAAGTGGGGGCCCTCAACCTTGCCATGATTCAGACGTCTGCCAAATGCCGTCTGGTGCTCTCCGCGTGAGCTTTCCTCAAACAGCTGTCATACCTCAGTATGGGGAGACCTCCTACATAACAAATATTCTGTCAGCAGGAGCTCAGCAGGAGCTTGTTGTTCAGTCAGCCAAGCCCCCCTGCTCCACCTGTCAATCTTCCACGAGTGGTTGTGTCAGACCCAAAGCCTCCTGGCCGGCTTGCCAAATAAAGCAGGAAAAAAGGTAGAATACCCAAACAGAGCACTTGGACACTGAGTAGGAGCAAAAGCAGCTTTATTGCCAGCAGCTCAGCAGGGGACTCTTGTTGCCTTGAGAGCCCTGAAAAGAATTTCACTTTCACTTTTATACTCTTATGTATCTATAGGGCTTTTTTTTCATTTGTGGGTAAACAGCAGACGAGGTTACACAAGCAGAACAGTAGTTAGGGAGGGAGAGCTGTAAATTTCTGGCAGGACTTTCTAAGACTGTTATGCTCCTGTGGTGATAGATTACAGAAGCGATCAAGGGCTGTAGACTCCAAGGTACAGTGGGTGGAGCTGGATGTCTCTCATCTTCTCCTCTCATTTTGATGTCATTCCATTTATCTATTTTTGCTTTTGTTGCCTGTGCTTTTGGGATCATATCCCAAGAATCACCTCTCATATCAATGTCGTGGAGCTCTTCTCCTATGTATTTTTCCAATAGTTTTACATTCTGGGGTCTTACATTTAAGTCTTTCATTCACTTTGACCAGATTTTTATACATAGTATGAGGCAAGGGCCTAATTTATTGAAAAGTCTGTCCTTTTCTCATTGTGTGCTCTTGGCACCAATTTGAAAATCATGCATCTACAAATGCATGAATTTATTTCTGGGATCTCTGTTTTTTCCACTGGTCTAAGTCTCTGTTTCTATGCTAGTACCATGCTACTTTGATTACTACAGCTCTGTAGTCGGTTTTATAGTCAGGTAGTATGCTGCCTCTAGCTTCATTCTTTTAGCTTAAGATTGCTGTGGCTATTCAGAGTCTTTTGTGGCTCCATAAGAATTTCAGACATTTTTATATTTCTGTGAAAAATGTCATTGAAATTTTAATAGAAATTCCATTGAATTTATATATTGCTTGGGTATTATGGACATTTTAGAATTAATTCTTTCAGTTCATAAACATGAAATATTTTTTTCCTGTGATATTTATTTATGTCATCTTCAATTTCTTTCATTGGTATTTTATAAGTTTTACTATACAGGTATTTCACTTCCTTGGTTAAATTTATTCCTAATATTTTTCTGGTAGCTAGTATAAATGGAATTGTTTGTTGATTTCTTTTTCAGATCATTGTCAGTGTATAGAAATGTTATTGATGGAGCCAGGGATTTAGCTCAGTGGTTCTGCTGCCTGCCTCAAAAGCAAAAGGTCCCAAGTTTGATCCCTGGTACCAAAAAAAGAGAAATGTTATTGATTTTTGTATGTTAGCTTTGTATCCTGCAATTTTACTGAATTGGTTTATTAGTTCCAAGAATTTTTTGGCAGGGCCTTTGTGGAAGTTATGTGTAAGATCATGTTACCTGCAAACAAGGACAATTTATCTTCTTCCTTTCCAATTTGAATGCTTTTTATTTTTGTCTTTTTCCTAAGTGCACTGGCCAGGACTCCCAGTACTATGTGGAATAGGAGCGGGGAGAGCCGGAGTCCTTGTCTTGTATCTGATCTTAGAGGAAAACCCACAACTTGTCACCACTGACATATTAGCGGTGAGTTTTATATAAAACCTTTTGATTTTTGCATGCTAATACCTATTATTTATTTATTTATTTATTTATTTTTGTATCAGGGATCAAACTGAGGACATTGCACTTGCGAGGCAGGCAGCATAATCACTGAGCTAAATCCCCAGCCCCCTTGTTCTTTTTTTTTGAGACAAAGTCTTACTATGTAGTTCAGGCTGGTCTCTAACTCTTGGTGATCCTCCTGCCTCAGCCTCCTGAGTAATGGGACCACAGGTGTGAGTCACCACACCTGGCTTCTTATTGTTTATGGTAATTTTTTTTTACTGACACTTCTGGGTTTGTGCAGTATATAAGATCAATTACAGAAAATAAATTTTACATCTTCCTTTCCCATTATTATATTTCTACTTCATTTTATTGTTGGTTTGTTTTGGTTTGATTTGGTTTTTTGAGACAGAGTCTCACTATGTATTTTAGACTGGCCTTGAACTCACTATGTAGTCCAGGCTGGCCTTGAACTCACAGTGATCTTCCTGCCTCAGCCTCTCAAGTGCTGGGATTACAGGTATGCCCCATCACATCTGGCTCCAATACAATTTTTTAAAGTACTGGAAACAGTGGGCCTCCTTACCTTGATCCTAACCTTACCATAAAAGCCTCAATTATTTCCTTATTAAGTAAGATGCTAAAAATTGCCATGTGTGTGGCTCAGTGGTAGAGCACTTGTGTAGGATGCTGGAGAACTTGGGTTCCATCTCTAGCATCACACACACACACACACACACACACACAGAGTAAGGACAGACACTATTCTTTTGGGTGATAGTGTAAACGTACATGTGTCTGTGTGTGTGTGAGAGAAAATTAAATCATATTAAGGAACTAGCCATCAAATCCTATCCTATTGATTATGTTTAACATAATTGTCAACTTCTAAATTTTTAAGTGTAAAAGACGAGTCACGTTATTAATCTAAAAATGTTAATGTAGAATGTGATACATAATGATAGCGACATCATAGGTAAGTGTGTTCACATTAGCCAATTACAGAATAATTCAAAAAATTCTAGGATGCAAGCTGGGTGTGGTGGCGCACAAACAAAGGGCTGACCAGGACGAAGAGGAGTTTTCAGGTAAGAGGGAAAAGATCTTTAAAATTTAACGGGTCATTTGACCCAGTAACAAAAAAAAAAAATTTTAACAGGTCATGCCAAAACAGACGTCCTGAATGCACCACCACACCTGGCTTAATTTATATACTTTTTGAAGGTCCAACTGTCTTTTTTGTTGTCCAAGTGTCATTTAAAAGCATCATTGTTTAAGTTTTGATTTGTTCTGTCCATTTCTGTTTGCAAACCACTTGAATATGAATAGCCTATTGTATCATGCATATGAGAGATAAACATTTTGAATCAAGTTCCATGCCATCTATCTTTAAGGCCTCCACTGGCTTTTCCAACCCTTATTTTTTTTTTGTCTAGCCGATATTTTGCATTTTAATTTGACCCTGCCTTTTATTTATTTGCATTTATTGTTAGAATGACTTTTTTTCAGAATGCGTTTTTAAATTAAATTTTTGTGTGTTTCTTATTCGGTATTTGATGCCTTTTTATTACCATAACTCATTGTTCAGGAAAATGTACCGCATCCCACATTCATCATTTCAGTCCGTTCTCCGTGGGATCTAAACCATTGCACAGAATCATTAAATGAATATGCTATTTGGGAATTCAATGAAGGGAAAGGAAAGGAAGGGAGGCGGTGACAAGGTTTCTGTGGGGTGGAAGCTGAGAGTACAGAGAGAGCCTCAGGTTTTCCCTTTCCCTTCCCTGACCCTTCTAGCCCCACACCATGAATCTAGCAGAAACTTGCATGAAGCTCTCTTCCAGACTGGGTTGCGAGTATAAGGATGGTAGACAAATATCTGTGGAGCAGGTTAATTGTCTTAGACTGTGTTATCCAGCAAGAAAACCCTGAGTCAAGACATACCCTGTTGCCAGGATCAGTCTTGACCAAAAAGTGGAGTTGGCTTTGACTGCCAACCTCCCCTTCTCTAAATTTTGCCCAATGGTCTCCATCTTCTCCAGGAGAAAATGGGTCCAAATCTTCATGTGTCTTGATCTCTTCTTTTATTCTGAGTGAAGTCAGCCTGTGTAAACTCTTCATTTGCACTGGGCAGTACATGGCTGGGAGTAGTTGTCTTGACTTTGGAACTGGGATCAATGTCTTAAAGCTAAAGACATAAACACCTCATCTACAAAGACTTCAGATATCAGATGGTACATGGAGGAGACCATGGGTTGGAGGAAAGATGCCCATTTCACCAAGGCTGTTATTTCTTGGGTGATTCTCAGGAGGCCCTAGGAAAATGAATGCCCCCACCATCACCAAACATTTCCCACTCTGGTTTCTCATGAGAGAAAAAAAGATGCAAAAATTTGTATTACATTGTCTTTAGTCCACATAGAATTGATTTTTGTGTGTGGCCTAAGATAGGAGTCCAATTAATAGTTTTCCTTTTACACACCTAGCCACTTATCTCAGGCAATTCATTAAAAACTTCACTTGTTTCACTGATTGGGAATATCACCTCTGCTGTACAACATGTCCAGGCCTATTTCTAGGCTCCCTATCCTGTTGGATTGGTTGTTTTGCCTGTAGCACAATCCCATACTGCCTGAATTACTATATCTTTATATTGACATTTTAGCTAGTAAGGCAGTTCTCCTTGCCTTGTTCTTCAGTAGTAGTATGGCTATTCTCATCCATTTGCACTTCTATATAAAATTTGGAATTCATTTTTAAGGTTCCACAAAATGTCTCTGGGGGTTTTGATTGGCTATGCATTGAATCTATAGACCGCTTGGGAGACAACTGACATCTTTACAATATTAGTCTTATAACCCACAAACATGGTATATTTCTCAATTCTTTTAGATCTGTTATAGCTGCTAATATTTTTTCCATAGAAAATCAAAACATTCTATCTTCTTTAATCTTCTCTAAAGCCCAAGTGTACTTCTTGTTCACCTTTCCATTAAAGGAATAAATTTGGGGGTGGGACCTCTGTATTGTTTTACTCCCGAAGGTATGGTTCATATTTTCAGTGAACATGCCCTAAACTACAACATGGAGGTTCCACCTGTTGTTGGGAAACACGGTGGTCCTTCATTATAGGAGAACAGTTTCCTATTAAATTTCCACCTTGAGTGCTCCCTGAGCAGAGCTAGCTATCCCACTTGAAACAAGGTGTTCAACAAATTAATGTTGCTAGAACAAAACTCTTTCCAGTACTATTTGTCTTAGTTACTTTTTTCATTGCTGAGACAAAACTTGACACTCAAAGTTAACAGAGGAAAGGTTTATTTCAGCTCACAGTTTGTAGAGGTTTCAGTCCGTAGTCAGCATGCTCCAAGGCAGGGTGGCATGGCAGAGGGGCATCACACAGGAGAAACAGTTCATGGCACGGCAGGCAGAAGGCAGCAAGGTAGTAAGTAGCAAGCAGCAAGCCTGTCTTCTTTTTGTCCCTTTATATTCCATCCAGGCTACGAGCCTATTGATTGGTGCCACCCATATCTAAGGAGGGGCTTCCATTATCCACACCCTTAGTCCCAGTATCACACCCTTAATCCACATTCACACACCCTAATCTAGCCCCCTTGAAAACTTCCCACCTGTGACCACATGAGATTTTGGGGGAACATCTAGATAGAAGCCATAACACTACTTACTTATTTATATGAATAATTTTTCTCAATGCTTGCAACTATAAAAATGAAAAATAGGGATATAGTTGATGTTGAACATGTCTCATTTTAGCAAGAAATACTAGTCATCTGTGATGGTTGATTGATCGTGTCAACTTGAGAAGTTTAGTTAAGAGAAGCTTAACTAAATTGGCTCAGCAATTCCACACCCTAGAGTGTGGGAGACCCACCCTAGGGCAGCTCATCACCAGGACGGTACAAAGGGGAAATGAGGAAGGACAGATCTGCTTCTGTTTCTTCAGAGGAGCTCAAGTCTTTGCCTTCACATTGGACGTCTCTCCTGGCTTCCAGTGCAGACTCTTTGGCTTCCAGCACAGATCCTTCAGCCTTCTGGCATAGATTCTTCAGCCTTCCATTGCAGAACCATGGGCATCCTGATACAGACTCACACAGGACACTGCAGGGAGCTCTAGACCTTCGACTGAATCCTTCGGTCTCCAGTGTGCAGACAGAGCCTCTGGACTCTTCCTCTTCCTCTTCCAGACTTCCTGTGTGAGTCTGTAAATCTTTTTTTTGGTACCGGGGATTGAACTCGGGTCCTTGTACTCGAGCAGCAGGTGGCAAAACCACTGAGCTAAATCCCTGGCCCCAAGCAAATCTTAAAAGAACACATTACTTATTTTGCTTCTACAACTACCTTAATATTCAATCTATTAAGTTATCTAAAACTTTTCCGTATCATTCCTCCCTCTGTTTGCTTCGGGATAATTCTTCTATCCATTACAAGTTCTATCCAGTTTATCTACATTTCTTAACACTAGCATTTGGTAATCTTGAGCTGCAGCACTGCGCTACCATATAAATTTTGAAATCCATTGGATGACACAAGGACCAACATTAATATTAATATTATAACAAGAAGGGGACTCAGAAGAGGTCCTATCCAAGTTTTTATCATCCTGCCCAAGTAAAATTAATCCCGTAGGACAGCTCTCCTATACCAAATTTCTCATCAAGAGCCTTGATGATGAGTGATTCTTGTAGTACACCAGATTTATTAGCCTATTAACAACTCTATTCTCCAAGAAGTAAGCAAGTCCCTCCTTTCTGGGCTGTGAGCAAATCGAGAGCATGCCTATTCTGTAATGACATTGGCCAGTGAATCTAGTTGGGTTTCTAAAGCCTGAAATGTGTCTCAAATTTCCTCAAGATCTTTTTAAATTTCTTGTCCTAATGAAATATATTACTCCTTGTAGCCAAATAAGATCCCATGGGATTGGCATATACAAAGATATAGGATTACATTGACCTTGTTTACAATTGTTACAATTACCAGTGGCTCGTCCAACAAGGGAGCCATTGATCCAAACTTGTGTTTTCCCTTTGCAATATAATTTTTCATTAGAAGAGCCCTCCACAGTCAGAAGTTACCCCAGGTCCACCATAATGTTTTTATCAAAGAATATTGCATGGATAGCCTTCCGGTTCCCATTTTACCATTTTAAAAGTCACATATTGTTCATCAAATTTTTCATTAGTAGGCCTAAACACCCGCAGTTCGAAAACAAAGAAACTTAAAGCAGTGGTGATCTGGCACAGCTCAATAATCCATGTTGTCCTTCTTGGTGCTTCCATTCTTCAGCCATGCATTGACTCATCAGCCTCCAGAGTGGTGAGAGCAGGGCTTTGAGTGCATTGTCTTTCTCGGCTTTCAGGATCAGCTTTATTGTTACCTTGTGCAACGAAGTCTTTGCCTTTCTGATGTCCTGAACAATATATTACTGTGACTTTGCTAGGTTCCCATCCTGCCTCTAGCAACTGTATAATTTCTTGTTTATTTTTAATTAGCTTCCCTTCTGCCATGAGAAGACCTTGCTCTCGGTAAATCATGCCAATGATGTGTAATGTAGCAAATGCGTAGCGAAAGTCCGTATATATATATTTACCTTTTTACCCTTTGCCCATTGGAGTGCCTGTATGAGTACCCAGAGCTTAGCACATTGTTCGGACTAAGGAAGGGGCCCTGGCTAGGACCACCTCATCCTTCAAGGTTACCGCATATCCAGCATGACGAACCCCATCTTCCATGAAGCTGCTCCTATCTGTGAACAGAACGAGGTCAGCATCTGACAAGGGTGTCATTTGTAGGTCAGGGCGGCTGGAAAAGAGCTCATGGGTGACACTCAAGCAGTCATGATCGGGAGGGCCTGTCTCCGTGGGCAAGAAGGTAGCAGGATTTAAAGCTTTTACAGGAATAAACCATAAGCGGGGGTTCTCACACAGAAGGGCTTGATACTGAATAACCTGACTATTTGAGAGCTAATGATGCTCCCTTGTGTCCAGTAGTTCTAGGACCGGGTGTGAAACCTGCACAGTCAGTTCCTGACTTAAAGTCAGCTTGTCTGCTTTTTGGATCAACAGAACTGAAGCTGCTAAGGCCCAAAGACAAGGAGGCCATCCTTTTGCTACTGGATCTAAATTCTTAGACAAATATGCCACCGGTTGATTCTATGGGCCTACTTCTTGGGTCAACACTCCAAGGGCCACATGGTTCTTCTCAGTCACATAAAGAACAAAAGGCCGCTTTACATCCAGTATGCCTAAAGCAGGGGTGGCTGCTAAGGTCAGTTTTAGTCTCTTAAAAGCCTTTTTGTTTTTTCTATGGCCCAAAGTAAATGATTTTTTTCCTTTAGAGCTTTATAAAGAGGTTTAGTGATCTATGCAGAACCAGGAATCCAAATTCTACAGAAGCCCGTTACCCCAAGAAACTCCCTCAGCTGTTTCTTATCTCGTTCATCTTTCCTCTTAGCCTGTTCCTTCTCTCTCACTGACTCTTTTCACATACACTTTTTTAGCCAATTGTAGCAACTGTGTTTGTTATATTTATACCCTCCCAAGTTTCTTGTTTTTGAATTTTCTTCTAATATCTTGAGCTGACTGGGTCACAAAGTCGTATTGATTAACTAACTGATGGTTATCAGGAACAGTAGGATCAAAAGGTGTAGACGTTCTGTAAACTTTACAGAGCTACTCATAAAATCTCTCAGGGCTCTCATCGGGCTCCTGCTGTGTTTCTAGCACTTTAATCATATTTGTAGGCCTTTTACTCATGGCTCATATCCTTGTCAGGAGGGCTGTCTCATAATTGGTTAAGCTGTCCTTGCCTCCTGGGGTGTTGGGGTTCCAACTGGACCACTCATTCACTGGAAATTGCTGTTCATGTCAAGCACCTGGATTTTGTGTGCCTGCCAGCATTCTAGGAGCATTGATCTTTTAATTTCTCCTAAAACTCTCTGTATTTTTAGAGGTTAACAAAGTTTTACAAAGTTCTTTACAGTCCTCCCAATCAGGACAATGGGTAGCAGAAATGAAATCAAATAATTGAAGCATTTTGGAGGGGGTCTTGGCAAAGAAAAAAAGACTTTCCTTTTCTCTGGACCTAGCCTCCTTTGTCTTTAAGTCAAATCTCAACTACTGCACCTTGGTCTGACGTATTTGTGCCTTTTTCCAACAGTCTTTTTTCTAACTCACTGTAAAGGAGGAGGTCATATTGTAACCTGCTGGCTCTTAAACCCTTTGAAGATGACCAATGTACCAATTATAGTAGCATATTTAGAATTTAACCCTTTGATGACAACTAATGTAAACATATTTAGACTTTTTATAACAAACTTGAAACCAACCAACAAACATACGTATTTTTTGATCAATCACTTTTGCCCATCTTTCGACATACCTAGGCCTTCCGGTCTTGTTTTTTTTTTGTTATCTTTTTAACAAAAACATACAAAATTTTTTATATCCAAATTGTATCTCTTTTACTTATAGCTTTTAAATATATTTTTTATCTCACTATAGACCTTTTATCACAAACTTGTCTTTAGCTGTTAAAATTTTTAAGTGCCCCTTTTTTGTTCTCAGATTGTTACACTTTAAGTCTGGTTGGCTGCCAATAGAACAGTAGTAACCTTGAGGGTTTTTTTTTTTAATCAACAAAGTACAGAAAAGAGCAAGTTAACCTTATAATTACAATTGAAGAATTTGCAATGTACAAGAAATACTTTAAGCACACCAGTTAAACATCAACTCAAACTGAAACACAGGGGCTGTGGATTTAGCTCAGTGGTTCCTCTGCCTGCTTCGAAAGTGCAAGGACCGGACAGACCCGAGTTCGATCCCTGGTACCAAAAAACCCCCCAAAAAACTGAAATATAGATACATTTATCAATTAATTAAAATTTGTAACTTTTCAAACTGAAACACAGATACATGTATCAGTTAACTAAAATTTGTAACTTTTCAAACTGAAGCACAGATACATTTATCAATTAACTAAAATTTGTAACTTTTCAAACTGAAACACAGATACATTTATCAATTAACTAAAATTTGTAACTTTTCAAACTGAAACACAGATACATTTATCCATTAGCTAAAATTTGTAACCCTTGTACAATTTCTTACTTTCTCTGGCTTTGTTTTATGTCCTTCAGAGCTTTTTTAGCTGTTTTTAACCCATTACTTATTTTTTCTTTTTAATTTTTTTTTTTAATTTGAGTGTAAGCCCTATTCGATCCTCTCTGAGTCTGACCACAGCACGGTGCTCTGAAGCCAAGCAGTTTTCATGCTTTTATCCCCACCTCCTCCAAACCTGTGAATTTAGCAACTCAAAAGGAGGGGGAAAGTCTAAATTCTCTCAGTCAGGATCTGGTTACTTTTCACCATCGTCCCCTTTCTGACAGAGGACCAGGATGTTGCTTTTCGCTTCTGGGGTGCACATATGAAGCCAAGGAGGCATTCTGTGGCACAATTTGAGCCATAAATCAATATAGGGAAATTGATCTGGATGTTCTCATCCAGGGGTGGCGACTGTTAGCCAGACGGACCAGACAAGACCCTCATCTAGGGATCTCTCAGTTGGCCAAGCTAGGCAAAGCTTGGGCCATTCTACCTCACAAAAGGCTCTAAGTTTTGGGGTTTCATCTTAATACCATAATTTCCAGTAAAACCTTTCCTAAAATCCCTAAGCATGCATTCCAAAACAGTAGGACGAGATGTTTCTGTCCCCACGATCGGCCGATCAGACTGTTGGTGTGTGTGTGGGTACCCTTGTACGGAGAAGCAAGACAAACAAAGGTGGGGATCACTCGCTCGCCTGCCTGGCTGCGGGCTTCTTGGCCATTTTAAGGTCCGTTCAGGCTAAGGTGGGCTGTCGCTAAGCTCACCATTGTGCCTTTGTCAAACAGCACAAGCGCTTCCTCCCTCTGTCTTGTTCTGCAGCTCATTTCACACACTCTCCTATCCAGAACTCTCTCACTCACACATTTATTCAGAAGTTACCACATTCCCTCCCGGTGACCCCCTAACCGTAACCAAAACAAATGAAAGAAGCTACCTCCCCAAATGGCAAAGCGCAAGGGGTGATCGGGCCCCTGCACTATTTTTGCCCGAAGTTCCCAAAGTGAACCAAAACAAATGGGAGGAGCTCTCTTCCCAACTGGCAAAGCGCAAGGAGTGATCAGGCCCCTGCGCTGTATTTGCCCAAAGTTACAAAATACAAATTCCCAAGGCGAAACTGAAAGTTAACGACTAGGGAGTTTCCCAGGGTTTCTCACCCAGCAAAGGAAAGACAGACGAGACACCAAGAACAGCAGTCCTCCTTCTGTAGTCTCTGTCTCGGGTTCGGGCAAACCTCCAATGGCGAGCGGGTCTCTGTGTCCTGTTGGGGAGCCTAGGAAATTAGTCCCAGGGGCGCGGCTTTCCTCTCTCGAGGAGACAGAGAGCCGCTCTCTCCGGTGGGGTTCAGGCTGATGCCCAAAAGGGGTATTTCATTCCCAATTCCCAGCCAAAGCACCAAATGTTATAGAAATCTCAGAAAGAAATACACGGAGACACAGAATTCGGATAAAATAATAAAATTTCTTCTCGTGAGCAGGTGGGAATGCCAGAAACAGGTCTGGTTAGTATCCTTGCCCCCTTTGTTCAGCATTTCCCTTTTTATATCCTTTTTAGCCATTATCTCATCCCTAGTGGTCTTTGATGTGTAAGTACAATTCCAGTTCCTATTTACAAGTCACAGACACAAGATAGGCCATATACATTGTAAATTCACCCTGGCATGGTAACTTTGGTAGGTTAATGAAGTTACTGGTTAAAGAGTCAGATAATCCTCACCTTAAACAAGGAGTTATGGGAAAAGCAAATCTTAAAAGAACACATTACTTATTTTGCTTCTACAACTACCTTAATATTCAATCTATGAAGTTATCTAAAACTTTTCCCTATCACTGGAAGCCAGGAGAGATGTCCAACATGAAGGCAAAGACTCGAGCTCCTCTGAAGAAACAGAAGCAGATCTGTCCTTCCTCATTTCCCCTTTGTACCGTCCTGGTGATGAGCTGCCCTAGGGTGGGTCTCCCACACTCTAGGGTGTGGAATTGCTGAGCCAATTTAGTTAAGCTTCTCTTAACTAAACTTCTCAAGTTGACACGATCAATCAACCATCACAGGCTGGTTCCCAGTCTGACTGTGTGGAGACCTAGAACCTTCAGTTCAGAATGTGATATGAGAGAAATAGACTTTTTTTTAAGGATTTAAATTTTAAGAGACGTCATTGTTATAGCAGCTAGGCCTACTGTAACTAATACAGGAATTGGTACTGGCTATGTGGGTTTAACCATGACTGTTAATGGACTATCATGGACAATGACTATTAGTGTTTTAAATTCTTCCTTTCCCTCAATAAGACTTTTGTAATGGTTAACCTATTTTCACCTCACCATTAGATATTGACTAGAGATGAAAAATAATTTTTTTTTAGTTTATAGATATAAAGACTATGAGGAGACATCCTTACTGAAATTCATTCTCCTTTCTTCCATAACAACAGAGTTGTAGCTAGGATGTGGCTGTCCAACCTAGGACTACATTTCCCAGCCCCCCTTGCAGCAAAGCTATGGTCACATGACAAAGATTTCTTCAGAGGAATGTCAGCATGGTGATGTAGCAATTCCAGCTTTGCTTGCTTAAGAGAAGTACTCTGGCCCTGGGATTCTGCTCTTTCTCTCTGCTGGCTGTTATGCCAACTACTGGATTCATCTTAGAAATCATGTGTTGATGATGAACCAGCCTTAAATGTAAACCCATTATATGAGAAACAAATAAAGTTCTTTATTCTTTAAGGTACTATGTGATGAAGATCTATTTGTCACAGCACAGTCTTTCATCATAACTATTATATGTAATTTGCAACTGTCTAAAGTTAAGAAAAAAATGAGATAACTTCCAAATGTGTGAAAATGTAAACAGTTGCCTGCCTTTAAAAAAATTTCTTTCTTCTTTCATTCTTTCTTTCTCCCTTATTCTTTTATTTTTTTTGTACTAAGCATGGAACCCAGGGCCTCACACATGCTGGGCAAGTGTTCTACCACTGAGCTGCACTCCCAGCCCTAGCCCTTTTTATTTTTAGTTTAGTTGGTGTTTTGTTTTGTTTTGTTTTGTTTCGATTTTGAGACAGAGTCTCAAAAGTTTGAGACCTCAAACTTCCCATCCTCCTGCCTCAGCTTCCTTGGTAGCTGGGTTTACAGGTGTGGACCACCACATCTGGCTCCTAAATTTCTATTAAGGCATTTACAAGCAAAAAGTTTAAAAGACTCTTGGCATAATTCATATCTGATGGTCTCTGTTTCTTCACCTTCTAGTCACTCACCAACCTATTATTCCTCTGTCCAGAAAGAAAAGATACAGGTTCCAGAGAGGCTGATACATCAGTCACTTGCTCTTCCACAGCAACTCTCAGATATACCCAGCATTTCTCCACCCATAGCTCCTTCTAAGGAAATCTACTCCATCTTTGGCTCCTGTTGAGAAAGCTGCTCCATTTCTAGTTCCATTTGACTCAGTGTTTGTTCCCTTTTTCCCATCATCAATCGTGGATACAGCAGACTGGACAGGTTCAGCACCTGACCAATGAGCAGCCCATCCTGAGGCAGGCTGGGAGACCCTGATATAGCCTGGACCAAAAGCCACGCTAGCTTTGTCACATTACTTCTCTTGGGTATAAAAGCTGAAAACTATGAAACAGAAAGCAAAGGAAGCTGAAGATTAACACATGCCTAGAGAGAAGCCATGAATTAATGCTGGGACCATTAATAATAGAAACGAGAGGGGGTGCACACCTGTAATCCAACACTCTGGAGGCTGGGGCAGGGGTATCACTTGGAGTTCAAGGTCAGTGTGGGCTACATAAAAAAGCAGAAACTGAATTGGCAGAACCTAAGAGTCAGAGAACTACACTGAAAAGAGGAAAAGAATAACCACAGAGAGCATTTCTGTTTCATGCCAGTTATCTGAAAAAGCTTCAACTAGAAATATATGTCAGTTCTGGATAAAGTAAAATAAATATCACTTAACATGAGTAGCTGAGATAAAATAAAGCTAGAAGGCAGACAGGACAATGAAAAAGTCGGAATCAAAGTGGTAAACTTACACAAAAGTTTTGGTGCTATTGGGTAAAAGCAGGTAAGAAGCATAGCAGAGATCAGAGGTGAAAGGTCCATCAGTGAAAGGATGGGCTTATTATTCTACTCACCAGCAAGGGATCAAATGGGAATAGTATTAATCTAAGCTTGACAATTATTGCTCCCTACTCCTAAGTGAGACCTTTGTCAATTGAGGAGCACAGATTAACAGCGTCTCCAATGTGGCCCTCTGGGCAGCTAGTGTACCTAAGAGTTCCCGGTTTCCTTTGAACAAAGTTATGGCTTGTATTTAGATGTTCCCCCAAAGCTTCATGCAGATGAGGTGGGGCTTTCTTTCCCAGAGGTGGCTGAATCTAGAATGTGTGATGCAGGGATTAAGAGCATGTGATCACTAAACCACTACACATGATTGATTTGTACCACACTAATCCCAGTAGTCTGGAAGTGATAAAAGGGGCAGAAAGATGCTGTCAGGGTCCCTTGTTTTTGCTACCTTGGGCACGCCATGTTGTTTTCCCTCTGCAATGACTGTCTGCTATCCACCCTGCCTTGGAGCCAGGCGATTGTGGACTGAAAACTTTAGGAACTGTGAACTAAATAAACCCCTTCCCCTCTAACTTTGGGTGTCAAATATTTTATCTCAGCAATGAGAGAAAAGTAACTAACACAAACAATGAGTGTGATCCTAATTTTTGCAGAGTTGTGTGAGGGCAGTCAGACCAGCCTGTTCCACTTGTCCACTGTACCAGCTGGCTGGCATTCATTAGTCTCATGGAATGACTGGATGACAGCCATAAGAATAGAGTGGAGGAGACATCTGGAGGTGCTAATGGGTGTTTTGTGGCAAAGTTGGCCAGTTGAGTACCTCCTCTGCTGTTTCTGATAGTCTTGTCAGTAGAAGAAAAGACAATGGGGATCAAATTGTGGTGCGAGCTGTATGGCAAAGGATGGCATGCTCAGAAGTCAATTTAATTTAAAGTGAGCCAGCAAGGCCAAGGATTTAGCTGAGTGGTGCCGCTGTCTGCCTCAAAAGCGCAAGGACCCAAGTTCAATCCCCAGTACCAAAAAAAAAAAAAAGTGAGCCAGCAAAACAGTTATGGAGAGCCTCACTAGGCTATCTGTCCTTGAGGAAGGGTCTGGGGTGGCTGTAAGAGATGAAGAGTCATTAATGTCCCTCCCTTCCTCTGCTTATCTTGGCATCTGAGATATTCTCTCCTGTATTGGTCAGTTTTCTTGTTGCTGGGACCCAGAAATTAACCAAAAAAAAGGTCTATTTTGGCTCATGATTTCAAAGGGCTCAGTCCATGGTGGGCTGGCTCTAAAGCAGAAACATCATGGTAGAAGTGCTTGATGGAAGAAAACTGCTCACATCATGGCTACTGGGAAGTAGAGCAGGGGAACAGCACCAGAGAGGAAGGGGCCAGGGACTAGATATAGTACCCAAGGTCTTGTCTCCATGACCTACCCAGACACACCCAGAAGTGTGCTTTACTAATCTAGTGGGTTTTGAGCCAATGAAGTTGACAATCCAGCTTAACTGTCACACCTCTCCTGGGCCTTACTGCTCATCAGAGGTATACTTATTCTTCTCCTACCACCTCTGCAACGTTGATGTGGCCATTCCAGGGGCTACAACTTCACCTTTTTTTTTTTTTTTCTGGTACCAGGGGTCGAACTCGGGTTCTTGCGCTCATGCAGCAGGCTGCGAAACCACTGAGCTAAATCCTTGGCCCCAACTTCATCTTTTCTAATCATCTATTATTCATACCCAGACCTTTTGTCCACAAGGGTCAGATTCAAGAGGCATAGGATATTTTTACAAAACTTAGATCCATTATGTTGCCTACTTTGGCCCATGTGGGTCATTGAGAGAGACTCAGTGGGCAGTGTATTCTACCAAGTGGTCATTAGCCTTGTGATTATTCTAGACCATGATATTCAACAAAAGAATCCAGATGGTTGAACCAGATTCAGTTTCAATAACCTAGGCTTTCCTGAGGCTGAGCTGCCACCCAGAGAGTACACCAACCAGGCTGACTGGGGGTGCCATTAAAGGAAAAGAAGAAGCAGCTTGCTTAGAAATAGTCCAGATGGAATTCTGAAATTTCAAGATAGGTCTCCATAAACCTCACTCTTTTTTCCTTGTCATTTCCTGATCATTACTCAGGGCATAGCTGAGAAGGGTTTCTGGGGACAGCTGCGTTCAATGACCAAACTACCTTATCACTATGTGTAGTACCAGGAGAAAGTGAGGGAAACAGTCAGAAACATGGTCAAACTTGCTAACACCAGATGCCTTTTCTCACCCATACTTTCTCCTGGGCAGCGAGGTCCTTATGGATAACACCAAGTTCAGCCTTAGGAACCCCTTCACTCAGTCATAGCTGCATGGCTTTCCAGCTGACACTATTGAGTTTGCCCCACTGGCTAATTTGGGCACAGTGTACATAGCAGCATCCCTCTTTGAGGCTCTATTTTAATCCAGTGCCTCCACTGCCCCATCAACAAGACTGCAAGTCTTATGTTCTCACCGCTCTCGATCAAGGGGAGTTTTCCAGGGCAGCTTGGTTGGCTTTGAGAACCCACCTAGGTTTGATTGGATCAGGCTGCCATTCTCCAGTGGGACACCTTTGCCTGCATTGCAAACCCAGTTCAAGGCAGTAATAAAACTGAGGGGAAACCTAAATGAACTCTCTGGCTTCACTTGCTTTTAGTTACTTGCTTTTTTTTTTTCTTTTTTCTTACATTGGAGATTGAACCCAGGGCCTTGACACTGAGCTACATCCCCAGCCCCTTTTGTTTTTTGTTTTGAGACAGGGTCTCTTTAAGTCGCTAAATTTCTCAGTCTGGGCTCCAATTGCTAGCCTGCCTCGGTCTCCCAGAGTGCTGGGATTACAGGCATGCACCACTACCCCCAGCTTCTCACTTGCTTTTAGTTGCCTTTAAAAATCACTACTTTGGGAGGCCACAAAGCTGAGAAATATGTTATTAGTCTCCTGCTAGCATTGCTGTAAATAACGTTTCTGATCTGTACGTTGTGATAATGGTTGCCTAGGTTACTTTTCAGGGACTTGAAGTCCACTTTTGCTGAAACCACCAACTGGTGAACTGGGCCTGTGCATGCGTCTGATGTGTGACCTTGTGACATCACAGGGCCAAAAATTACACCTTTAGAACGTGCCTCTTTGTGAACCATGAAGAGCTATGAAGGTTGACTACACATGCACAGACCACCCATCACCTTTCTCCACCCTTAAATCACCCGGCTTTCGTTATCCTCTAAATACCCCTGAATCCTCTCCTTAGGGAGGTGGGTTTGACCCTTAGTCTCCTATCTCCTTGTGCTTGGCCACCTCCTAAATAAACTCTTTTGCAAAAATCATCGTTTCAGTGACTGGCATACTGCGTGGTGGGCAAAATAAACCTGCTTGGGTATCACTGAGAGCTTGAATAGTATCTCCCTCACAGCAGCCAGCACCCACTTCGAAAAATGCTTGAGACCTTTTACCCTCTTTCCCAGTGGATCTAAGGCAGGTCTGATAGACCCAGGAGGGGCTGAGGCACACAATGGCCTCACTGTCATCAGGTAGGCATTGCTGGGCACCACTCGCTTAAGCAAATCAGCCAAACTTCTAACAGTGTGCCTGGTTTCTACTCATAGTTAGTGGTCACAGTAGTCTTTCCACAGATCTCTGCCACCATGGTCCGCAAGATGGCAGAAGCTTTCATTCATGCCGGACAATTCTCAGCGCCAGTTCTTACAGTGGGTTGACCCGAGGCTGGCTGCCTCTGCTGGGAGGTCAGTGAGCAACAGCCGGAGCACCATTTGGGCAGTGGTCCTTGGGCCGACTTTCTGAGACTCAGCCCACAACCACCCCTTTGGTTTTTCCTCAACAGGCACTAAAATGGAGGACTATGCATTGCCAGTTTGAGCAGATCATTTGGTCAACATATTTCCTCCCGATTCTCATGGACTTCCTTCTAGTACCCATGACATGCTCATCTTTCCCTTCTAGGAAGCCATGTTCATCCTCTTCACCAAAACTCTCAAAGAACTGTGAGAAGTCTAAGATTTCACCCTACTCCCAAGGTAACAACTTAGCCCACCAGTTTCATGGATTCTGGAGGAAACATGAGATTCTGAGGTCAGAGATGGACAGTTTCTTAGGGGAGCAAGAGCAGTGGCCAGATACTAGCATTTTAGCATCAGGTTTGCTTATCCACTTATTGAGAGCCATTCTAAATAAATTTGGGGGAAAATCATTTAATAATTAAAGTATGACTATAGCTGTCTAAGACCCAATGTTGTCTTGCCCACAAGCTGCGTCTATGGCATGCGGAAACATAACTCCATTTTGCCTCTGGTCACAGCTGAGGCCTCAATGGTCCCATGATCCTGCTGCGCTCAAGGGCAAGATTACATCAGCTGAAAACATCCTGGTTCTTTGAGAACCCAGTAGTAATACAAAAAGAGAAAGGTTTCATCTGGGGAGAGACAAACTCCTTATCAGCTTAACTCATCCCACCTACTGTTATAGGAATGCACTCTTTTCCACCCTCAGCAGCATGAGATTCGATCCACACAGGATCACTGCTGCCCCCTAAGTCACGCGATACTCCCTCCGATTATTGTGTGTACCCAATAAATAACGGCTTGCTCCGAAAGAGTCCTTGTCTTTGCCCACTCTGAGGCACTGACCTCCCGGCCCCCCATATACTTTGAAATCACGCAAGTCTCTACTGTCTTTTTTTCTTTGGCCCTCGCCACTGTCCCCCTTTCTAGGCAGTTAGAGGATTGATCGGCCTCGGATATCCACTCTTCAGCTGACCAACACTTGGGCTGTTTCCATCTTTCGATTATTGTGGAAGATGCTGTAATCAACATGGGAATGCAAGAATCTGTTTGAGTCCCATTTTCAAATATTTGGGGTATAGACCTAGAAATGAAACTGCTGGGTCCTCTTTAGATTTTAGTGAACCAGCCAACTTCCACAGCATTTACATCCCCACTGGCATGGTATGAAGTTTCCAATTTTCTCACATCCTCACCAGCAATTTTTATTTTCTTTCCTTTTTTGGTGGGACTGGGATTGAACCTATGGCCTTTGCACTGAGCTACATGCCCACCCTCCCTTTTTCATTTATTTAGAGACAGGGCGAACTCTCCTCCTGCCCTGGGCACCAGGGCCTGTGTCCCGGCTGGGGCTGTCTTACCTGGTTGCGTGGCCCGGAGCCAGACGGAGCCCAGTGCCCTGTGGCTGGCTGGGTTAGTCTTCCTCCCACTGCATGCACACCGAGGGGCTCCGGGCCTCTCTGGGCCTGTGGTATAGACAGCAGGCTGTGGAGTCAGTGTGTTCGGTTGCCACAGATGCGAGGCTGCCTGCGCACTGCCCTGGGTGATCACCTCTTATCTCCTGCCCTCTCCCTACTCCTGGCAGGAGGCCTCAGCCTATGACAGGTGACTGGAGGACAAATGCTCCAGCTCCCTCCCCTCAGCTGAGACAAATTGTCAGTGAACCAGGCCCATTTGGGGCACCACAGTGTACCAGTCACTGAGATAAGGAGTTCTGCAAGAGAAAGAGTATTCACTAGAGGGCTATGTGTGGACAAGGAGACCCAGGTCTCAAACTGGCCTCCCCGAGGATGGGGTTTAGATAGGACTTGTGGGATAAAGAAGCAAAGTGAGCCAGGTGTGGCAGTACAGGCCTGTAACCCCAGCACTTTGGGAGGCTGAGGCAGGAGGGTCACAAATTCCAGCCCAGCCTGGGCAACTTAGCAATTTAGCTGCTGGGTGGTCTGAGGCGTGGAGAAAACTGATTGGAGATGAAGTAATCTGTGGTCTGCAATGTGTAATCAAACTTTATGGTTCTTCAGGGACACATGTTCAGAACATGGCATTGTTAACATGATCCGAGGGTGACGTTTTCAGACTCCTGGCATCAAAAGCTCATGGATAGGACACTTGTGCAGGCCCAGGTAAAGAGTCAGTGCTTCTACCAAAAGTCTCTGGAAAGTAATGCTGGAGGTGTTATCTCAGCTCAGCTAGACGGAGACAAGCAACAGATTGCTCAGTTACATGACCTCCCAAACCAGTGCTTTTTAGGGTCAATTGAAAATGAGTAGCTAAAAGCAAGTGAAGTTAGAATTAGTTCATTCAGGTTTTCCTTCCGTTACAAGCTCTGGGGCAAAGTGTGCACCGCTTCCCGGAGTAAGGCGCAGGGTGCTGGCTGTTTCTTCTCTGCTCACCCCCTCTTCCAGCTTCCCTTTCCCTCCGGTCTCTGTGCCCAGTCCCCCCACTGGGCCTAGAGGGGTGACCTTCCAGATAAACTCCTGGGACTCAGGACTGCCTCCAGGGGACCCAAACTAGGACAGAATAAACTCATTAGTCAGTGTTTCATCGCTGTGACAAAATATATGAGCAAAGCAACTTGGGAGGGGGCAGCTTTATTCTGGGTCGAAGTGTCAGATGTTTCAGCCCATGGCTGGTTGGTTCCCTTGTTGTAGGCCTGGGGCGAGGCAGAGCGTCGTGGCGGAAGGGTGTGGCCAAGCAAAGCTGCTCACCTCACTGCAGCCTGGAAGCAGAGGGAGAGGGAAAGAGCCAGAGAAGAAGGGGCCAGGGACCAGACAGAGCTCCCAAGGTCACACAGCAAGACCACGTGCTCTAACCAGGCCCCACCCACCTCCATCACTGACCATTGGATTCTGATGGAATCTGTGGGTTCCTAGGTTAATCTGCCCAATGAGGATAAGCCCCACCTTTGGACACTGCTGCATTGGGGATCTAGCCCTCCATAAATGCATCTTAAACCACCACACCACCACAACATAGTACAGAGGATTCAGTGTGTGGACAGGGGAATGGCATCCTCTGCCCCAGCCCCGCTGGCTGGAGCATTCCAGGCCAGCCTGCCTCAGGGCCTTTGCACTGGCTGTGTCTCCAGCTGGGGTTGCTCTTTCTCCAGATAATCAGCCTGGCCGACTCCTTCACCTTCTTTGAGCCTTTGCTCTGATGTTACCTTGTTGATGAAGCTGCCTGGCCACCCTACTGGCTGCAGCCACCAGCCCCACTCATTGTCCTGATGCCCCTTCCCCTTTTGTCCTTTTGCTTTTCTCCATGGCACCTCTCTCCTTTTTAACAGATGATAAAATATACTTATTCATTATGTTTACCCCAGGCAAGGGCCACACCGAGGCTCAGAAAGCAGTCTGCCTTCCAGAAGGTCTTTGGTCTCTGCCTCTCTGCGCTTAGGACCTTCACTGCAACTCTTTCTGCTGACCGGCTGCTCAGCTTCCTGTCTGCAGGTTCAGCTACAGCTCCCATGGCCTCCCAGGTAGCCTAGTACATGCCTGCAGAGTCTTACAAAAATAAAGCTGTGCCTTCTGTATTTCCAAGAGTCCATTTTTAAGCCTTGTCTCTGAGAACCGCTCAGGTACTACTTGATATAAATATCATTCTGCACCAGATACAGAAACTATGGCAACTGCTCCCTAAAAATCTGCTGGCGGTGATGTTACTACAGGAAAGCAGCTGCCCACCCTGTGGACAGAGGATGAGGAAAATGAGCTCAGAGACAGTCCAGCCATGCTGTAAAGAAGAGATGTAGCAGGCTTGTAATCCCAGCACTCTGAGAGGCGGAGGCAGGAGGAACTCAAGTTTGAGCCCAGCCTGGGCAATTTAGCAAGACTCTGTCTGAAAATAAAAAATAAAAAAGGCTGGGGATATAGCTCAGTGTGACGGCTCAAGGCTCAAGGCTCAATCGCGCGCTCTCCCTCTCTCCCTCCCTCTCTCACACACACACACACACACACACACACACGTGCACTGCATACCCATTAAAAGAGTTGTAGCAGTTTCTGTTAACAGGGTAAACAGACGTATGAGGACTGACATGCTTGCACAGGATTAGGCCTATATTTACTGAGCTGAAAAACTGAGAAATATGGTCTGAGAATGGGAATGACAACTTGAAAACAGACTGCCGGCATTTAGGTTGTGTGGTTGCAACCACAGCACAGGGCAGGAAGGCAGGGGTGGGTACACCAAGCCGGACATGGAGCTCACAAACCTGGGGGGGTTTTGGTTTTTGGTTTTCTTTTTTTCGGTACCAGGGATTGAACTCAGGACCTTGTGCTAGTGAGGCAGGCGTGGTGTACAAACCTGGGTTTTGAATCTCAGCTACACCACTTTCTGATTGAGTTTAGACAAACTATTTTTCCTCCTTGAATTGGTTTTCTCCTCTCTCTCTCTCTCTCTTTCTCTCTCTCTCTCCCTCACTAGGGATTGAACCTAGGGACTTTGCACTGAGCTACATCCTCAGCCCTCTTTATTTTTCATTTTGATACAAGGTCTTGCTAAGCTGCCCAGTTTGGACTCAAACTTGTGATCCTCCTGCCTCAGCCTCCCTGAATGCTGAAATTACAGGTACCCACATATGCCCAACTTGAATTGGTTTTCTTATTTTTTACGAGACTAAAATGCACATGTAAAAGCTAGAAGTTACCATAAGAAGGGTCATTTAACTACACAGAGAGAGAGAGAAAGAGGGAGAGGGGGAGAGAGAGAGAGAGAGAGAGAGAGAGAGAGAGAGAGAGAGAGATGCTCAAATACCACCTAGTTCTCCAGTTGTCTTAGACCTAGAACTGTGATTGTTCTCAGCAATGTGGTAGCCAAGAAATTTCTTCCATGACCATAGCTTATGTCTGCTATGAGGCAACTTGAATCCCTCTGCCCCTCAGCCACTTCTGGCCACCACTAGGATGGCATTCAGAGCTCAGAGGGTTGCAAGATCACCCAGATTTGGTTTCTGGGAGGTTTCAGACTCCCAAGTTCAGCTCACCAGCCCTGACTTCCACCCCACTCGGAAACAACAAGCCTCCAAACTAAAGGGCTCGAGGCCTGTCTCCATTTGCCACAGAAAGCTGCTTCATGGCTGGGAAAAATGTTCCCTCCCTGCAGTCATGCGTCAACACTCTGCGGAGAATGAGTTAGCTAAAGATCATCAGATACCACACTTTATTCTCTAAACAAAGCCCTTGATGTTGAGTGCAGGAGGAAAAGCAAAACATCCTACAGTAAACACACTAGAACACCCTTCACTGCCGCAGCTTGAAGATCCCACGTGTTTTCCAGACTGCAGTCTGTGATCCTTTAAGGGCTTGTAAAATCCACTTAGCAGGTGGCACCTCCACCGGAAGAAAAGAACAGACTGACGCAAATCTGAATACAATGGGAAATATAAAAGATAGAAGGTAAATAGGTATTTTAAAAAATTCAGTCAGACAGTCTCTTTTTCCTTTTAATCAGTGTTTAAACCATCTAAACTTAATTTAATTGGCACTATGGTTTGATTTCCATCTATAATCTTGCTACTTGTTTTCTAGTTGGTTTTTTTTTTGTTTTCTTTCTTTCTTTTTATGCTTTTTTTCTCTCTTGCCTTTCCCTATCCTCTCTCCTTCTTTTTCTTCCTTCCTTTCTTCCTTTCTAGTACTGGGAATTGAACCCAGGACCTTTGCATCCCCAGCCCTTCCTTATTCTTTGACACAGGGTCTCACTAGGTTGCTAAGTTGTCCAGGCTGGGCTCAAATTTGTGATTCTCCTGCCTCAGCCTCCCATCTGACTTTTTTTTTTCCCAACAGTGATGGCTACTGTGGCTGCAGAGTCCTTGCTGGCCGCCCAGTGACGCTACCAGTGTGTCACATCATTGTCCCAAGATGACTGGCACTGCAGTCCCAGCCAGAGGCAGCCATCTCATGCCTGCTAGGTTGCCCCATAGGCCTTGCAGCTTCATGTCATATTTTGAATCATTTTTAGCATTCCACTTTATCTCCACTATTGCCACATTAGTGATATCTCTTATTTTTAGTGGTTATTGTGGGTTTATACCACACATCTTTAACTTTTCATACTGTACCTTCAAATGATATTGTACCACTTCATGTCTAATGTAAGAAGCTCATAAAACACACTTTGTTTTGCTTCTCCCATCCTCTGTGCTATTGTTAGCCTATATTTACTTCTACACGGATTATAAACCTCACAATACATAGCTATATTTTTGGCATCAAATAGTCAATATCTTTTCAGTAGGAGAAAAGTCTTGTATATTTACCACATATTTACCATTGCCATACTTCTTATTTGTTTCCCTCGATCTAGGTTCCCATCTGGTATTATTTTCCTTGCTCATGAAAAACTTCCTTTACCATTTCTGTAGTGCCTATGTGCTGAGAACAGATTCTCTCAGCTGTTTATCTGGAAAAGTCTTTATCTCATTTTCATATTTTAGCTGTATTTTCTTTGTGCATAGAATTCTGAGCTGACATTTTCTCCCTTGGTGTTTAAAGATGTCACTCCATATTCTTCTGGTTGGTATAATTTCTGAGGGTTTTTTTTTTCGTTTTTATTGTTGTTCTTCTCCAAAAAACTATTTTCCTTGGCTATCTTTAATGTCTTCTCCATATTGTTGTTTAGAAGAATTTGATTATGATGATTTTCCTTGTAGTAATTTCCTTAGGATTTATTGTATCTGGGTTCACTGAGCTTCTTGTATGTGTAAGTTTATAATTTTCACCCAATTTTTAAATGTTGACCATCATTTACTTAAATATTTCTTCCTGCCATTTCCTCTTCACTCCTCTCCTTGAACTCTATTTCGAAGTAAACAAGACTGCCTGCTTGATATTATCCTGCAGGCCAGTAAGGACTTTCTCCTTTTTCATCTTTTTTTCTGTCTTTGCCTCATTTTAGATAGTTTTTATTCCTGTGTGTTCAAGTTCACTGATTATTTGTTCTGCAGCATCTAATCTGACGTTCATCCCACCTTCTCATACGTTAAACATTTGTTAGATCATATAATATTGTTTCTCACAGGCCACTCTATTCATTTTTTAGCACTTTTTTTTTCCTCTTATGCTTCAGTCTAGCTAGTGTCTATTGCTATTTCTTAGAGTCCATGGATTTTTAAAGGCCCGTGTGTTGAAGTGGTAGAACCTTTAGGAGGTGGAGTCAGATGGAGGCAGGGGAAGGAGGAAGTAGGTCCTTGTGGGTGTGCCCTTGAAGGGGATGTTGGAATCTCAGTCTTTTCTGTTTTATTTTTCGTTTCCTGGCCACATGGGTGAGCAGCTTCTCTGCCACCCATTCCCTACTGTGATGCTCAGCCTGGCCACAGTCCCAAAGCAACAGAGCCAACCAACCATGGACTGAAACCTCCAAAACCATGAGCCAAAATAAACCTTTCTTCCTTTAAATTGATTATCTCAGGTGTGTTGTCACAGTGATGGAAAGCTAACACTTTTTTCCATATTATCCAATCCATTCTTAAGTCCATTCAGTGAATATTTCCTTTCAGATATTGTATTTTCTTTGTCTAAAAGTTCTTTTGGTTCTTTTTACTTAAATTGTGGGGAAACAGACAGAACATAAAAATTTACAATTTTTACCATTTTGAGGTGTACAGTTCAGTTAAGTACATTCACTTTATTGTGTAACCATCACTACCATCCATCTGCAGAATGTTTTCATCTTTCCAAACTGGAACTCTGTACCCATTAAACAATGATTTCCCATTTCCTCTGGGTATGGGTCACCAGGTTTTTATGACTTTTAGTAAATTTAGCAATTTTGATTGGATGCTGAACATTATGAATATTAAGTTGTTGAGGTCTGAATTTTATTGTCTTCTTTTAGGGGTTACTGAGTCTTTTGTTGTTGCTGTTCTGATACTGGGGTTTGAACTCAGGGCTTTTGCACTTGAGCTACTTCCCCAGCCTTCTTCACCTCACTCTACCCCCACCCTTTTTCTTTGAGACGGGATCTCTCTAAATCACTAAGTTGCCAAGGCTGGGCCCAAACTTGCAATTCTCCTGCCTCAGCCTCCCAGACTACTGGGATTGTAGGCTTGTGCCATCACACCAGGCCTGAGCCTTTTTTTTTGACAAGTAGTTTAATTACAAGCAGTTCAGGCTGATCCTTCTGAGGCTTGTTTTTCAGCTTTATTAGAGCAGGACTAGGGTGGTCTTGTAGTAGCTGGGAAGTAAAAAGAGAGGGACAGGAAAGGAGCAGGGTCCCAATCAATGTCCCCTTCAAGGGCAGACCCCAGTAACTTTACATCCTCCCACTAGGCCCCATCTCTGAAAGGTTCGCCCACCTCCCAGTAGTGCCACAAGCTGGTGACCAAGGGCTTCTGGGGGTCACTGCAGATCCAAACCACAGCAGCTATAGGTCTCCCTTCCTTCCATTCCTTTCTTTTAGAGATCTCACTTCCATGTTGCCTGCTGCTGAAGGTTTGGAAAGGGTTGTTTCTTATACTAGGTCAGTTTCTAGTTATTAGCATCTGGAAGGGAAGTCTGGTACACATTGCTCCATCACAGCTGGAAGAGGAACTGACCCCCTCTTTTTGATATAATGCTGGCAATTCAGTTCCTTTTGCTTCCTCCCTGTCATGTTTCATAACCAATTAATCAGCAATTCCTACCATTTCATTGCCTATATATCTCTACCTTCCATTTCTTCTAACTACATCGCTACTTCTTCAGTTGAGGTGATGCTTCAGAGTCTCTCTCTGTACTGGAGATTGAACTCAGGACCTTGAGTTTTCGAGGCAGGCGTGCTGCCACTGAGCTCAATCCCTGGGCTCTCTCTCTCTTTCTGCATGTGTGCGTGCACACGCATGTGTGTGTGTGTGTGTGTGTGTGTGTGTGTGGTGCTGGGGATTGAACTCAGGACCTTCAACTAAGCTATATCTGTCCTCAACCCTTTTTTATTTTGTGACAAGGTCTTGCTGAGTTGCTAAATTTCCCAGGCTAGGATTGAATTTGTAATCCTTCTGCTTCAGCCTCCCAGAGTGCTGGGATTACAGGCGTGCACCCCTATGCCCGGCTCTAAGGAGGTTCTTGCCATTCATCATGGAAAAAGAATTTGAGGATCCATCAATGTGATGCCTTGGCAGACTCACTAGGCAAAGTCAGAAAGTAAGGCAGGATGGTCCCTCCAGCCTGAGTTTCTGGAAGGTAGGTGCCCACTCACAGAAGAACAAAACCAGCTTTTCCAGATTCCTGGGGCGGGCTAGGTCTGGTCAGATCATTGTCTCAGTTCTGGCTTCATTACATGGAGACCCTGCTGCCTCAGTTCCATCTGTGTTCTTGTCCGCAAGGCCCTGCCTTTCCTGGAATCCGAAGCGACTAGAGCCTTGGAGATGTGCAGGCATCACTCCAAGGGCTCTGGCAACTGATTGTCCCTGCAACTCCTGAAAATCAGTTACTCTTATCTCACTGCCCTCAGTCTCTTTGAAGGGGGGGCGGTGAGGACAGGGGATGAGATTCGGCCAGGCAAGGGCCACTTGTAATAATTAACCTTGTGACACAGGTACTCCTTGAATGATTAACATGACCAGGTGCAGAGCTGAGCAGGGAGACAAAAAATTGATTTTCTTTGTGTCCTTTCTACCCAAATTGATTTCTTTCTCCTACCTCACTGGGAGTAGGTTTGGTTGGAGGGGGTTGTGGGTAGCATGGGCACCTCCACGGCTACTGCAAGCCTAGTATGTTTTTAATCCTCACCTCTGTGTCTGCTGAGTTCCTGCTCCCTGAGATGTCTGACCTACCCCTCCATTTCCCCTACGACAGGCACACTCACCTTTCAGGACTCTGAGTACTCATCTCTTCTCCTTCTCCTTCTTCTTTTTTTGGTTTTTTTGTGACAAGGCCTCGCTTTGTAGTTCAGGCTGGCCCTAAACTTACTATGTGGCCATGTTGGCCGTGAACTTGCAGTGATCCTCCTGCCTCAGCCTCACAGAGTTCTGGGATCACAGGCATGTGCCACCACACCTGGCCTCGTCCACCTCTTCTGAGAAGCCTTCCTCGACTACCTACCCCAGCCCATGGCCAGTCCCTATCATAGCTCTTAGCATTTATATTATAATTGCCCTGCACACATTTTATTCCCTGCATCTTATTCTGAGGAACCCTCTCAGGTACCTAGTTCAATGCTTGAGACACAGTAATGCTGAATTGAACTTTACCTTAAAAATGTCCCACTTCATCGTTCTTCTTCAACAAAGGACAGGATGGTCACACCCCTAACACAGACCTCTTATTCCCTAATACAGTCTTTAATTCATACAATTTTCATTTTGTGTTATATTTGCATATTTGTTGCTGCTGGGATTTATGTTTCACCCTTTAATCCTATCTACCCCATTTATAATCCCAGCTACTCCAGAGGCCGAGGCAGGAGGATCACAAGTTCAAGGGCCAGCCTGGGCAATTTAGCAAGATCCTGTGAAACAAAAGGGATGGAGATGTAGCTCAGCATTCCCTGGGTTCAATCCCCCAAAACACACTCACACACAGAGTTCATTGGTAACCTCTGAAGAGCGATTCAGGTCGCAGTAAACTGCACCCCTACTCTGAGATTATTTGCATTTAAGAGTGAAGGCTGAAAAAGGAGAGTTCCTTTTGCCCAAGAGGAATTTCAAGCATCTACAGCTGGCCAGTGAGGTCGATTTTTTTAAAGGGCCAGAGGCCTTTTGGGGAGCCACTACGAAATACCCCATAGAAGGAGGCAATTTAGTTTGGTCTCGACCAGCAACAGAACTATCCTGAGGTCTTGCCCGCATCCCTAAGGAGGCCCAGTTTGCAAAGACAAAGCGAGGGAGTGGGCTCCACTGAAACAAACCTTTCCATTCTCCCTGCTCCGGCTGAATCTCTGCCCCTTCCCCCCATGTTTTTGTCTGTGAGGGAAATTCTCCTTCTGCCAGCAGAACCCGGGACCCTGGCCAAGCAGCACGCTGTCAGCAGCCTCAGCCAGCAGGAACGCATAATCCTCCCACCCTTTGGTTTTAGGGGGTAATATTAGCTTTAAAAAAATACTCTCAATTCTTCTTGTTCGTGTGGTATATAGCTCGCTCATTTCAGACATGCTCCTTTCTCCAGTAATTACCGCCTACGCTTGGGAAATTTCAGCATCTCCCAGAACAAAAAGGCGGCTTTCAGACTGCAGTGTCGCTCTTCTTTCATTCCCACCATTCCCGGAGTCGAAGGGACACAGTGACCTCAAGTTCTAACGTCTCTAAAATCCAGAGTAATGAGCGATTCCTTTTTTCCACTGTGTAAAGGTGATGGTCCCCTAGTGACTCGCGGCATCTGGGCAGGGACAAAAGCCATGCCGCAGAGATGCCCTGTCCTTCACTTCCTCTGAGGAGGCTGCTGGGCGCTGGAGCCTCCGCGTCTCAGCTGGGGAACAAAGCACGACGAAGCTCTCTCGTGCTTCGGGCTGCGACCCAGCTCGGGCCGACAAAACGCACTGAAAGTCTAATCTGCCAACCGCCATGCTAGAGCTGAATTAATTCCATTCAGCCAGTACATATTGAGGCGTACCCGGAGCTGGCAGTAAGGGGACAAAGGATGAATCATGACCCCTCCTTCAGTAGCTCACAGTGTGGTCAGACAGTCTGCAGACAATTATAAAACAATGTGATGAGCGCTGCGATGGAAGGGCAGAGGCAGGCACAATAAAATTCCATTTGGGGAATGGGACTGTTAAGTTCCTTAGAGAGCACTGTAATAGCTTTCAAACCCTCTGCCTTGTTCTACAGTAAGGAACACATATTTTTAATTGATGTTTTAATCGAGATCGTTGTGGTGCTCCTGTAGTTGGAAGAAATGCTATAGGGAGCCAAGTGTGGTGGGGTAGACCTGTGGTCCCAGCTACTCAAGAGGCTGAGGCAGGAGGATCGCTTAAGTCCAGGACTTTTAGGCCAGCCTGGGCAAAAGAGTGAGACACTGTCTCTTAAGAAAAAAGGGGGTGGAGTGGGGAAATAATACAGAAAGCTCTTGGTACACTGGCCACTTCCTCCAATGGTAACATTTTGGGAAACTATATTGTAATATTACAACTAGGCTATTGACATTGATTTAATCCCCCGATCTTAATCAGATTTCCCTAGTTATACTTGCATCTATGTATGTGTGAGTGTGTGTTTGTGCGTATCTTTAGTTCTATGCCATTTTACCCTTGTGAAGTCACGTATCCATCGCTACAGTAAACATACAGGGCGTTTCCATTCCTGCAAATCTCCTCCTGTTGTCCTTTTATAAGGACACCCACCCCCCTCTCATCCCTGTCCCCAATCCCTATGACCACTTATTTGTTCTATATTTTTAAAATGTTATCATTTCAAAAATGTTACATGAATGGAATCACACAAAACTTTCAGGCTTGGCTTTAGATTCAGCCAGGCTGTGCATGTATCAATGGTTCATTTCTTTTCATCGTTAAATAGTAATAGAAGACTCCATGGTATAGAATTCCAAAGTAAGGAATACCACAGTTTGTTTAACCACTCATCTGTTGAGGAACAGCTGGGCTGATTCCAGTTTTAGGCTATTATAAATAAAGCTACTATGAACATTTGTGTACAGGTTTTTCTACAGACATGACATAAGTCTTTTTTTCTGGGATAAGCACTCAGAAGTGCCATTGTTGGGCTTAATTTTTTCTTTCTTTCTTTCTTTCTTTTTGGTGCTGAGGGTTGAACCCAGGCGCATGCCAAGCCCATGCTTTACCACTAAGGTAAAGCCCTAGCCCACAGGTTTAATTTTTTTTTCTTTTTTCTTTTTGGTATTGGGGATCGAACTTGGGTCCTTGCGCTTGCGAAGCAGGTGAAGAAACCACTGAGTTAAATCCCCAGCCAACAGGTTTAATTTTTAAAAGAAACTGACACACCATTTTCTAGAGTGGCTGTGTCATTTTACATCCTCACCAGCAAGGTAGAAGTGATCTAGTTTCTCTGCATCCTCTTCAGCATTTGCTGTTGGTCACTATTTTGAATTTGTATCCATTCTCATATGTGTGTAGTGACCCCTCGTTGTGGTCTTCATTTATATTGCCCTAATGGCTTTTCATGTGTCTCTTTGCTATCTGTATTCCTCCTTAGTGTAGTGCCTCTTCACGTCTTTCGTCTAGTTTTTTTGGTATCCGGGATCAAGCTCGTGTTCTTGTGCTTTCGGGGCAGGCAGCGGAACCACTGAGCTAAATCCCCAGCTCTGTCTAGTTTTAATTGCACTATTTGTGCTCTTTCTGCTGAGTTTTGAGAGCTTTTAAAAAATATATTTGAGCCAGGCCTTATGGCACATGCCTGTAATCCCAGCACTCTGGGAGGCTGATGCATGAGGGTTGCAAGTTCAAGCCCAGCCTGATCCTGAAAATAAAAAACTGAAAAAAAAAGGGGTTGGGATGTAGCTTAGTGAGAAGGCCCTGGGTTCAATCCCCAGTAGATATATATATGTTCTAGGTGTTAGTCCTTTGTCAAATATGCAGTTTGTTTATATTCTCTCCCGGCTATAGCTTGCCATTTTATTCTCTTCACGTGGGCTTTCACAGAGTAGAAGTTTTAAATTGGTACAATTTATGAAAATTTCCTCTTCTAGTTCATGCTTTTGGTGTTGTTTTAAGAACTCTTTGCTTCACTCATGGATTCTCTCTCTCTCTCTCCTCTCTCTCTCTCTCTCTCTCTCTCTCTCTCAGACACACTATGAAGGCCTTTATCAGTTTCAGAGAAATCACACTAACACTGAACGGAAGACAGGTAGTGAGTCAGAACTGAATAACTCTGTATTGGTCAGCTTGGGCTGCCGTAGCAGATACCACAGGCAGAGTGGCTTAAACAACAGGAATTTATTGTCTCACCATGCTGGAGGCTACAAGTTCAAGATCAAGGTGCCATGGAGGTTGCTTTCTGGGGCGGCCCCTGTTCCCCACTTGCAGACTGCTGCCTTCTTTCTTCATCCTCACATGGCCTTTCTTCTGTCATGGCAGCCTTGAGATCCTGAATCAATTCAAAACATTTACCTTTCATGGTCATTCTGCCTCTGAGGAAGAGCCAGAAGTTGCTCAGATGAGAACACACCATAATGTTTCTACACACCTGCCTTTCTGTTGGATGGCACTCAGCTGCTGCATTCACCATATTTTTGATTGCACCTTATAAAGACGTGAGAGAGGACTTCCAGAACTGTTACAGAAAGTGGCAAGACCAATGGGCCAAGTGTGTCTGAAGCGAAGGGGAGTACTTGGAGGGGATTAATGACAATCTATCTTTCATTATAGTAATTTAAAAAATTTAAACAGGGGCCGGGGATTTAGCTCAGTAGTTCCGCCCCCTGCCTCGCAAGAAAAAGGTCCTGAGTTCGATCCCTGGTACCAACAACAACAAAAAATTTAAACAGTCACTGTATATTTCAACCATACAACGTGTGTGCTCATGGGATAGAAGTGAGATCTGGCATTTCTTCCTCTTTTAGGACACCAGTCCTATGGTTTTATGCTTCCCTCGACCTCATTTAACCTTCAGGCCTCCCTAAAGGCCCTGTCTCCAAATACAGTCACATGGAGGGTTAGAGCTTCAACAAATGAACTTGGATTTGGGGGCAGGGCAGGACAGATGCCAGTCAGCCTATGACAAATGAGCCCAGCATACTGAGAGAGCTTCTTTGGCTTCTATGGTGAAACCTGTGTTGCTTGCCACATCCAACATTATGTGCAGGCATAGGTGCCAACACAGCCTGGCACCGAGTGGGTGCCAATCATGCCCTTGTATACTCGGTGTATTTCTATTCCCTTCCCCCTCCCTGGTTTTCTAGGGGTCCTTCCTGCCCCTCCCACTTTGGTAACAAGGTTATGACCATAAGAACAGGTAACTTTCGTATAGGATTCCCATGACACCCTGGGCACAGGAAAAGGACTAGATGCAAGCTGTGCCAATCACAATCCTTGTCTGGAAAGTTTGACTCTAATGCTTTCAACTGACTTTAGCTGTTCTAATAAAAGAAATCTAAACTTGGGAGCCCTTAGTGGAGACCATGTTCTGTGGAGACTGGGAAATGGGGACGGGGTAGGTTTTGCTGGGTGAAGGTGGAGCAGATGTAGAGAGAGAGAAAGAGGCCACAGAAAGTGCTCCAACCCTTCTCCCACCATCCCCTGTCCCTGGCTTCTCTGAAACTCCAAGAATAAATTGTTGAGGGGAGCAGGAAAGGATGGGAACAGGCAGGCAGCCACACTGAACTCCTAATCCATCTCTCTCCCTACCCATCCCAGGGGCACTTTGTTCCCTCTAAAGTGGACCTACTGGCCAGGCACAGTGGTTCACGTCTGTAATCCCAGCACTTGGGGAAACTGAGGCAGGATGCTCACAAGTTCAAGCCCAGCCTGGCTACTCAGTGAGACCCTCTATCAAAGTAAAAAATTTAAAAAAAGGCTAGGGTTATAGCCCAGTGCCAAGGTCCTGGGTTCAATCCCTGGAACCAACCATACACACACACACACACACACACACACACACACACACACACACCACTTCTAGCTTGGCATTCTCTTGAGAGTACTTCTGTCAAATAAAATAAAACACGAGTCACATGTAATTTTCAATTTCCTAGCAGCTATATTTTAAAAAGTAATAAGAAATAGCTCAAATAGGTTTTAATAATATATTTTATTTAACCCAGTATTCCACAATAGTATTGTTTCAGCATGTAATCATTTCAACATGTAACTCTGAATTTTAAAAATTGTCCCAAGTGATTCTCATTCAAGGTTGGGAAAATGGGGACCATCTGTTGCCTGGAGAGGCTCAGAAATTCCTCTGGGAAGTAGAAGCTGCAGAAGGATCACTGGGCAGGCAAACCCCTGGGCTTCTCCAGGGCTTCTCAGTGGTAGCTCTGTGCCCTGAAAGCCAGGGCAACTGGGCGAGAATCCCAGATTTCAATCTGCAACTAACCTGGCCACTTCCCAAAGGCCCCTTCTAAATAAGTCTGTGATGCTGGTTAACCCTCTAGGAGCTAAGAGTAGGGATTCCCTCCCTCATCAACATCATCCATCTGTCTTCTGTCTGTAATCTATCTTCAGATGGCCCCTGGTGTCAGAAAGCTCTATGTCTGACAATTCTAAAATTCATAAGAACCAGCAAAGATCTAGAATAGCAAAAGAAACCCTGGGCCACAAGAGCAAAACAGGAGGCATCACAATCCTGGACTTCAAGTTATACTACAAAGCTACAGTGATCAAAACAGCATGGTACTGGCACAAAAACACACCCATGGATCAGTGGAACAGAATAGAGGATGCAGAAACAACCCCGGACACTTTCAGCCACCTAATCTTTCACAAAGGGGCCAAAAATACACGCAGATAGAAAGATAGCCTCTTTAGCAAAGGGTGCTGGAAAAATTGGCTATCCATGTGCAGAAGATTGAAGCTAGATCCATATCTCTCACCATGGACTAAACTAAAATCAAAATGGATTAAAGATCTAAATATTAAAACAGAAATACTCAACCTGCTGAAAGATAAAATAGGTACAACTCTTGAAGTCACTGGCACAGGCAAAGGCTTTCTGAACAGAACTCTACTGGCACAAGAAATAACATCAAGAGTCAACAAATGAGGTCATATCAGATTAAAAAGCTTCTGCACAGCAAAGGAAACAACCAACAGAGTGAAGAGACAACCTGCAGAATGGGAAAGAAATTTTTCCAGCTATACCTCAGACAGAGGACTAATATCTAGAATACATAAAGAACTCAAAAAAATTAGACCTGTCCCCCAAAATAAAAGACCCAATCAAAAAATGGGCAACTGAAATGAATAGACACAAACTCATAATAGCTAAATCTTGGAATCGGCCTATATCCATCAACAGACAAGTGGATAAAGAAAATGTGGTATTTATACACAATGTAATACTACTTGGCTATAAAGAAGGATATTTTTGGGCTGGGGATTTAGCTCAGTGTTTCTGCTGCCTGCCTTGCAGGCACAAGGTCCCAAGTTCGATCCCCGGTACCAAAAATAAATAAATACAATAAAGAAGGATTTTTTTTTGGTACCAGGGATTGAACTCAGGACCTTGAGCTTGTGAAGCAGGCGCAGTACCACTGAGCTAAATCCCTGGCCCAAGAAGGATAAATTTGAGTCACTTGTAGAATGGATACAACTTGAAAACAAAATGTTAAGTGAAATAAATCAGACACACAGCTTAAATACTGCATGGTTTCTCTCATACAAGAAACCTAAAGGTTAAGTAAAGGGAAAAATAAAAGATAGATAAAAGGAAACACGCTTGTAAAATGGGGCTAATGATGTGACCGGCCTACCTGTCACAGAATAAGGATTAAGTAAGTCTGAATCCTATGAGGATGAAAAGCACAGTGACGTATGCTAAGTGTTCCATAAACGGTGTATGATACACAGACCTGCTCTCTAACAGACTGACAGCCTTCCAACAGCTCACAGAAAGAACAGCAAACACCACATCCAAAAGATACAAAGCAGGTATTTTTTTTTCTGTTTTGCTGTACTTGGGATTGAACTCAGTGCCAGCCCTTTTTAAAATCTTTTCTTTTGAGATAGGATCTTCCCAAGTCGTTAAGTTGCCCAGGCTGGGCTTGAACTTGGCAACCTCCTGACTCAGCCTATCAGAGTGGTGGGATTATAGGACAGCCAACATTTCAAATTTTGATGTGTTACAATACCCAAGCCTTAGCACAAAATTTCCAGTCCACATTCAGCTTTCTACTTGAAAACCAAAATGAATTTAAAGCCTTTTTCTGGACTTAGCATACATTTGCACTTCATGTTTTAGATATGAGCTATTCAAATGAAATTCTTTTTGTGCCATGGGCCCTTCTCCTTCCCTTTCCAGTGAGTTGACCAATATCTGAGATCTTTTCATGTCCTCATTAAAACATCCACTTTCCATTTGCTCTATCATTCCAAGTGATTTCTCTTTAGAGCACACATAAGTAATTTTAAACAGTGGCCCTGGAAACTGCTTTGACTGTTAGAAAAAGAACTCCTAAGGCGATCTGTAAGTGGGTTTAGCTGGAATCCACCCACATCCCCACAAAGCTAACTGCCCTTGTTTCACTGGAAGAAGGACTTCATGGGGCGAAAAATAAATAGCAGAAAATTCATGCTGGAAGGGACTTTAGAAAACCTTTGACATAGTCTCCCCCCCAACTCTTCCCCATACCAGGGCTTGAATCCAGGGCCTTCAAACTGAGCTACATTCCCAGCTCTTTTTAATTTTTTATTTTGAGACAAGGTCTTGCTAAGTCACTACGTTACCCAGGCTGGGCTCCAACTTGCAATTCTGCCTCAGCCTCCCAGAGTGCAGGCATTACCCACATGCACCACCCATGCCTGGCTGACAGTCTTACTTAAACCATCACACCCTCAGGCACCTGCCCAGCCCACAGCTGACCGGGTCCCTAACGTGTTGCAGCGTGTCTGTGTGTGCCTGTCTTGCCTGCTGCACTCTGAGACTGTGTCACCCTCATCCGTCCCCAGCACGGTACTCGATATACAGTAGCTGGTGAGTAAATGTCTGATAAAGGAGTGAAATGCTTTGGAACTTGTAACCGCCCATCACAGTGTGACATCTGGCATTAATAAAAGATCAGAGTGAGGTCTTTAGTCCCCATCTTTTCTGTTCCCCAGGTGTGCCTGTGTTCTCTGTTCTGTTTTTGTTCTTCGTGGGCCTGAGTTTCTGTAAACTGTGGCTGACATTTAAGTGGCTCATTGAGGTCCCAGGCATAAGGTGAAACAGAATTACCTGGTAGAGATTTCAAAGTGCTCTGAAAGGTAAATATCCTCAACCCTCCACACCTTTAGAATGGTCATTTTGACTACCAAGTAGAGAAAGCCTGCCTGAGAACAAAGTCTGCACAGAAGGAATCAGCATCGAGTGCAAGAAGACAAGGCACCTTCTGATGACATGGGCTGAGCACCTGGAACCAGCCATACCTGAATGAAGCTGGCATGCCTGCACTTAATCTCTCTGATGAGCCAATATATTGGCTTTTCATTTATGCCGGGCTGACCTAGGCTTCTGTCACTTGTCACCAAAAAAGTACTGGTGAATAGAATAGAGACTAAACGCTTAGAAAACAATAAGAGCTGACATATATAAAGTGTTATACTGCATAATCTGATTACAAACATCATAGAAGTCCCCAGGGGCAGGAGCTGGGTGAAGATGACCAAGGTAATGGGACTTGGGCACAGCATAATTACTGTCAGAATTGTGAACAAACATAAGTGTGGCTGGTAGGCGCTAACGGTATAGCATAGCATAGTATACTATATGGTTCAGTATGGGATAGAATTGGACGTATGGATAAGCAGGGAAGAGGGCTTGGCCCAGGGCCAATGCCTTTTAAGGGCCCAGAGGACTCCACCGTCGACTGCACATTAGAATCATGTGGGGAGCTGAGACCAGGCATTGGTATTGTTTCAAATCCCCCAGGCGATTCCACTGTGCAGCCAAGTTTGAGAACAAGTGCTCCAGGACTGTGCTTCTCAGACTTGAATGTGCATTTGAGTCTTGTTTGAACAAGATTTCAGATGCAAGGTGTGGAGTGAGGCCCAGCATTTAAGGAGTTAAATGCAGTTTAGGGGGCTGGTGTTCTTTCCAACTCGCCCAACCAGATTTCCCAGAATAAACCTTGGACAGCTAGGTGTGGTGAAAGGTCCATGAACCGCATGATTGTAGCAGCTCTGACACAGGATATAGAGTGACCAACTGTCTTGCTTTGACTGGAACTCAGGCGCTCCCAGAAGGTGGAGCTGTACCCAAAGAGGAAAGTCCCGGGCAAACCAGGATGCTTGGTCATCCTACCCATCCCTGACCTTCTGACCAGTGACACTGACCACTGTAGAAAAGCTTTGCCAACCAAGCAGGCACCATTGGTTAAGTGGGGCAAATGCCACCCTCAGAGGGTGGGAAATCACATAGCTTCACAGGGCACATAATCCTTCCTGAGGCCATTGTAGATCCAGGGGTAAGAGGAAGAAAAGAGGGGCTTTGGCTTCACCTGGCTCATAGACACCTGCTGAAAACAAAAATTGCAGCAAAAGCAATTTTTAAAGATCTAATTGGTTTATATTAGTGGCCCATGCACCAGACATCAATCCAATCTACAAAACAGAAAAGGGCTCTGCTGAGCTGGGCCAAGCCGGTGGCCTTTATAGCCTGGCAAAAAAGCAGGAAAGTCTGAAGAAAACAATACCAAGAAACAAAAAGCACATTGGTGGTTACTTTCTCAAAGTAACCTTGGAGAAAAAAAAATAGAATTGGGTTGGCTTAATGTGAGTTGGCTGTCATCTGTGTTCTGATCTTGGAAGATCATATGTTACCTGTAAACAGGTGAAGTTTCCATTTGGTCAAGTGGGACTTTAGCATGAGTGATTCCATTTTGGGTTGATCTTTTGAAGCCTACTGTAGGAGCTCACTTTAAAGCAATGGCTTGCATAAGTTTTAATTAGCATACCTATGCAGAAAGGAGGAGACCTGGAGACATAATAGTCTTTGAAATTGACTGAATATTTATATCCCCCTAAATTCAGATATTAGAGTCCTAACCCCCAATGTGGTGGTATTTGGAGTTGGAGTCTTTGGGGGTAAGTCATGAATGGTATTAATAACCTTATAAAAGAGGCCTCAGGAGTGCCCTCACCCCTTCTGCCATGTGTTTGTTCTGGAGTTTTCTTGGTACCGGGGATCGAACTCAGAACCTTGTGCTTGCAAGGCAGGCACGGTGCCACTGAGCTAAATCCCCGGCTGTTTGTTTTGAGACAGGATCTTCCTATGTATTCCAAGCTGGCTTTGAACTCACTGTGTAGCCCAGGCTGGCCTTGAATTCATGGTGATCCTCCTGCCTCAGCCTCCGAGTACTGGGATTATAGGTGTGCACCACCACACCCAGCATAATCTCTTCTGCCCTGTGAGAGTACAGTGAAAAACTAGCTATCTATAAACCAGAAAGTGGGTCCCCGAAGGCACTAAACAGGCCAGAGCCTTCATCTTGGACGTCCCTGCCTTCAGAGCTATGAGAAACAAATGTATGTCATTTATAAGCCACCTAGCTTATGGTATTTTGTGATCACAGAACAAACAGATTAAGATAATCTTTTATTTTACCATGGAGCAACTGGAGGTTTCTCACTAATGTGGAGTGTTCAAACTAGAGCATACAGGAGACTTACTAAGGGAGCTCATTAAAAATGCAAGCTTGATCTCTCCCCTAAGAAATTCGAACTCAAAAGGTCAAAGGGACTTTTAACTGGCATCCTGGGTCATTCCAGGACACTCTCCAAGCAACTCTGAACTACCAGGCCTGTCTGCTGCTGGTTCAGTCTGTTAAAAGCAGCTTTCCTCACCTCAGGATGAGCTGACCCAAAGACACTCAGCGGAACCGATAGGTGATGGTCACGTTTCACACCACGTCAGGTCCAGATGGTTCCAGGAGTAAATTCCAGCAAATCTCTAAGGAGTGGGTAATTCTAATGCCTCAGGAGTTCCAGAATATAAAAAAGGAAGTATCATCCTAGTAAGCTAATAAGGCTAGCAAAAATAACACAAAATAAAGCTGCTGACCAATGTCACTTATGAATATCAATGTAAAAATCCTAAATAAAATATAAGCAAACAAAATTCAGCACCATATTAACAAAATTAATTACCTTCTCCAAGTGGGGCCTACGCTAAGAATGCAAGGATAGTTCAGTGTGCAGGAACTTATTTCTCTGAAAAATGACATGAATACATCTACTTATCTTCATAGATCATGTAAATGCTTTTCATAAAATTCAATGTCTACTTATGCTTTTTCAAAACCTTCCCATTATGAGATGGGTCTTCACTAATATACCAGACCATACACTTGGAGATACCTAACACTTTTGCACTATAAAACAGAAGTGGAATATATGAGGCTGGGCCCAGTGTGTTTGGAAAGCAAGAGAAAACTGCACCAGTAGACACCAGTGGTGCCTGTTTTTAATGCTCTTCTGCCCCTCGTTCAATCCACTCCTGTGGCCTCACAGCCTCCATTCCCTGGGACCTGTTATAAAAGCAGGAAAAGACACCAGAAGTGGGCATCTGTCACAATCCAGTCTTACTCAGGAGTGGCGCTGAGGATAGTGATGAAGGAAAATCCTCCCAGGAGGCAGAACTTCCAGGGACCTGTTCAGTGTTCATTTTGTTGGGATTGAGAGTGGCCAGATGGCAAAGTCCACACTGCCCCTTGGTGATGGCTAATGAGCTATCAAATTGGTCAGGAACCTGGGAAGAACAAGCTGGGAAGTGGGTGACAAGGAGGTGCTGGAGCAGGTATGTGAATGGACCTCTGAAATGAAAATGTTCATGTCCATGTCCATGCCCGACAGAGGGGGGCCATCAGTGATCAGTGGACTGGACAGGATTTCTGCATGGCAGCCAGCTTTTCCCCTCAGCTACTCAGTGTCAGGGCATCCACAACATAGGTTCCCTCCCCAAGCACACTATTGGATGCCTATGTTAGTTACTTTTCTCTCATTGCTGAGACAAAATACCCAACACCCAAAGTAAAAGGAGGAAAGGTTTATTTGGCTTACAGTTTGTAGAGATTTCAGTCTATAATTGGCTGGCTCCAAGGCAGGGTGGCAGAGGGACAACAGTTCATGGCAGTGAAAGGCAGCAAAAGCAACAAGAGAACCATAACAGTGTCTTTCTGTCCCTTTTATTTTACCCAGACTACCAGGATTAGGGTGGTGCCAAACCAATCAATGTACTGATACAGTAATCACATGCCCTTAATCCCAGCATCACACACTCTAGATTCAGCCACCTCTGAAAAAGCTATCTATAACTGCATGAGGCTTTGGCGGGGACATCTAGACACCAACCATAACAATGCCTGACTTGCCAACAGCAAAGGGTAACTCGAAGTCTTCGATGGGGCACCAAGGGGTTCCAGGCACATGGAACAGAAATGAATGGAATCCAGTCTGGAGTCAGCCTGGCCCACCTGAGACCACCTCAAATCAGCTAAATCACAACCAACTCACATACTAGTGTCCAAGAAATACAATGTGTGCTCTATAAAATCACTGAGGTTATGATGCTGTTTGTCCTGCAACAGAAACCTAATTATTACAACTCATTGGGTTACCCTAATTTTCCTGTGCCATCTATTTCCTTTGGAGATCCTGACTGAATCACTGCATGTTTGCAGATGTCCCCAGCATGGATATAGATCTCTAGTTTGGATCTCTCCTTGCAGTCCCAGACCAGAGTGGAGACGAGAAAGACATCTCTTCTGAGATGCAACAAAAGCACCTGGAACTCCACACTCAGTCCTCCATCACAAACCTGGTCCTCTTTCCGAGGGCTCGTTCTCACCTGACAGCATCCCCCACTAAAGAAACCTGTGTGCTCGCCTTTACGACCACCACCCTGTCACCCTTGTATCCGTGCCATCATCAAGTCATGTTGACTTAGCCTGAAATATCTCTCCAATCTGTCCCCTCCTCTTTACCACCATCTCTTGCACCACTCTAGCCCAAGCCACCAGTGTCTCTCCCCTAACCTCCTCATCAGCCCCTCTGTTCTCCATACAGTGGTCAAAGATGCCATTTTGACCATGTCCTGTGCCCTCAATGGCTTCCTATTGCTTTTAGGATAAAGATCAGAATATTTAGCACAGGTTTCAAGGTTCCATGTGGTATGGCTCCTGTTCCCTGCTTCATCTCCCCTTTTTGGCTTTGATCACATGGTCTTCAGGTCCTTCCTCTTTGCTATGCTCCGTCTGACCCCATGCAGTTCTCTCTCCAAAGGTCTTCTCTCCTCGAGGTGTTAAACCTACTCCTGCTTCCCAAGTCAGCCAAACCTCGCCTCTTCAGGAAGCCCCCACCCCGACCCCCTAAGTCTGGCCCATAGCATGATGTATTTAACATTTGTTTGTCTGACTGGTTAGCATTGGTCACCCTGGGCTCCCCCCACTATAATGTAATCCTCCAGCAGGCAGAGGTCATGTCTGCTTTCGGTTATCACTGCATTCCCAGTGCCCAGTGAAGAGCCTGGCAAACTCTAGGCCCTTAACACCTATCTATTGAACCAACAACCTGATCAACCAGGTGGTAAGCTAGACCATCTCAAGGGTTCCTGTCAGCTGTAATTTTCTGGGTTCCCTTCTCAGGTCCACTAGCAGGGTGGCAAGGTGACAGGAAAAGCAGCAAAGTGTGGTAAATTAGCAGCCTCCCCACAATCAAGTCTGTGGGTTAAAACTTGAACTTGAAGGAGCCCTTTTGCTACTTCAAAATCCTGCTAAGAACAATGTGGCAGGCGCCAGTACTTGACTGGCTAGACGATTCTCAAGGAATGCTTGACACAGGCCAGAACATGGAGTGCCAGAAATCCTGGGACGGAGGCGTTTGCCAGGAGACTCCCTGCCTTGGTGAGCTGAGCTGAGAGAGAAATGGCTCTAAATGCCACTGATCACCAAAGTAGTGCTCAATGCTGCTTCTGGCCCTTTCCAAGTCGTCCCCCTCTGCTCCTTCTAGAAAGACTTCAAGTGACTGCTGTCGTGAAATCTGCTCAGACAGTTGGCTTGGCTGCTGTCCAGACGTCCTTCATCTTGTGTTAGTGTTGAGAAGGAGGAAGGGACCTTGTGCGATTCTTTTATTCTAAATTCTGGGGGTTCCTTTTCCCCTTTTAACGAGTGAACTAATAACACTCTGACAGCATGACCTGGACTCTATCCAAGGGAAAGAGGCAGGGGATTCCAAGGACATGAATCATTTGGCTGCTGGAGCCAAAGCTGTTTCTTCAGTCCTTACTCCATGGCCAGGACAAACTCCCTCTCAAGGTCTGATAATGGTTTGAATACACATACCAAACAGCCTGCCACATCCACCAGCAGCTTCTCCTGGGGCCAGGAAGGAGGGCTTGGATGAAGGACCTGAATAATTTGTTCTTCGAAAGAGATGTCGCTCTGGTTGTGAACTAAGAGTCCAACACCCGCTGTAAGGCAGAAAAAAGTGAGTACAGGCCTAGTCCTAAGTTTGGCTGGTAGAAATGATGTATCTGTAAGGAAGATGTATGCTATATAACGGTTAAAATGGAAGCCCCAGATCTATACCCTCAACACAAACTAATTTTTAAAACATAACAGAGAGAAAAAGCAAATTGCTGAAGGACATGTAGAATGTGCTACCATTTACACAATGTTAAAATAGGCAAAAATTATAAATCATTAGAGATAAACATACACCTAATAATTTATAATAGGATATAAGTTTGTTGATGTTGTTGTTGTTTGTGGAGTTTTTTGGTACCAGGGGATCAAACTTGGGACCTTGCACTTGCAAGGCAGGCAGAGGCACCACTGAGCTAAGTCCCTGGCCCAACAGGACATAAGTGGTATAGTACTACAGTCTGGATATGGTCTGAGTGTGTTCCCCAAGGGTTCATGAGTTGAAAGCTTGGTTCCCAGTGTAGCGATGCCTACCTTTAAGAGGTAGGGCCTAGGAGTTGATTAGGTTATTGGGGGTGATGTTCTCAGAGGGGATTAAAGTAGCTCACCTGGGACCCCAGTTAGTTCACACAAAAGCAAGCTGTTATTAAAGAGCAAGACTGACCCCTGAATTGCTTCTGGTTTCTATCTTACCATGTGACCTTTCCCTCTGGTATCTACTTCTGCCATGATGCCCTCCACCATGTTATGATGCGAGGAGGGGGGCTTCACAAGAGCCAGTGCCATGCTGTTTGGATTTTCATCCTCCAGAATTATGAGCTAAATAAGCCTCTCTGCTTCACAAATAAAGCCTCAGATATGTCATTACAGTAACAGAAAGTAAACTAATACATTTAGGATTTAAAATATGTATATATATATATAAAATATATATATATTAGGTTGTAAAACATGAAAATAATAATATTGTACCAAATTTGTGGTTGTCTCAAAGATAGAGAAAATAAGAGAACTGGTACACAAAGGGCTCCAACTATATCTGAAATGTTTTATATCTTAAGCTGGTTGTTAGTTATATTGTTCTGTATATGTTTGGTATATCTGAAATATTCCATTTTTCTTTTCTTTTTTTTTTCAATACTGAGAATTGAATGCAAAGCCTTCTCACTGAGCTAAATCCCCAGCCCTTTTTTGAGACAGGGTCTCACTAAGTTGCCCAGGCTGGGCTTGAACTTGTAATCCTCCTGCCTTAGTCTTCCCGTGTACTTGAATTACAGGTGTGTACCACCATGCCCAGCTCCCATAATTTTTTAAAACCAGAAAGGTTAGGTTTCACCAGGCTGTATTGATTGGAACAGTCCCTAAATCATGACTGCCCAAGTTTCCAGTCTCCCAAGAACAAAGTCAGCTCTGTGTCCAGGGACTTTCCTTCTCATGGCAGCCAAAGCTATACACATCCACCTCTGCCCTTGCCTCATTGCTGAGCCTACACCTGCTCCTTTTCCCTTCCTCTTTCTGTCCCTGCTGGGAAGACTTTGCCTCTGCTCACAGTCTTCTGGATGCCTTTCACCTCCTTTCCCTGTCCCACGCATTCCAACCCCTCATGCTCTAGGGACTCCCACTTCTGGGAGGATAGAGGATGAGCAGTGTTTCAGTTCTCCCAAGTTGGAGTTTAGATGGATTTCACAAGGAAATAACTCCTCTCCCCAGTAATCAGTTTCTTGACCATCACTAATTCCAGAGTCTCACTTCCTGTGGGTGACATGGACTCTGGTGGCTTGCTTGGGAACCAGAGTCATTCATACGGAACTGAAGAAAATCTGTTCTGAATTCTAAGACAGATTTTCCAACAAACTTTTGGAATAACACCAATTTTTCAGTTGTAAGTTCCCCATAAAACCCTGGGGCGGGGGCAAATTAAGTTTTGCTTGACTAAAAGGAATGGATTCAAGGAACCAAGGTTGCTGATGGGTGACGTAAGATAGGGTACTTCAGGGGAACTCCAGAAAGAATTTCCTGGGAAATGAGATTCCACCTTGGCTCACCTGCCTGAGCTGTTCAGTGTCCACACGTCTGCTGAAAAGAGCATTTTCTTTCTGCAGCCCCACATTTTAAATATGAACAGTATAACAACTCCAGTGAAAAGAGATGATCATTCGCCACACAATGTGATCTCTAATTGCTTGAATAATACTGAACAATGGAATAATTTCCTACCCAGTGAAAATGATTTCTCTTTGCATGAGTGATAATATCCTGTTGAAATATAATGCCGTTCCAGACAGAGACTACATAATGTCTAGAGTCTTTTTTTTCTTTTTTCTATATATATCCTTTAAATGCTAAGCATTAGGAACAAAACAGTAGCAAGTGATAAAACAAATTCCCAGAGGAAGAGGATTTTTTGGGGTCTATGTTGGAATCTCTAATTACCCAAAGTCTTTGGATAAAAAGTTGATAGATTTATAATACGTAGATGGTCCTTGCGTTTTTGCTCTATTTCTTAGAGATCTGCTGTGTGACAAGCATGGAAAGGTATTTTGCCATAAAGCTGGTGTGCTGCATAACGTCTGTATTTGGACAGGCATGCACCATGTTGTTAATTTTAATGCACTAATTTGATCATTGTTACAGGCATTGTTACTGGACTCATAGGCAGTTTTGGTTTTGTTTTTTTTTAGAAAATGCAATTGTGAGACATTTGTTGTCCAGTGGCTCCTGTGCCTGTAGGTGAGAAGAGCTTCAGGTGCTCTCTCTCTAGGAATACAAAAGAAAGAGAAGCTCCAAGTCCTGTTCTCAGGAAGTTTCCAATACAACCAATTAAGAAGATCAAGAGAGCAACATGCCACTGGCCAGAAAGACAAGTAGAAATGGTGAAGCACAGGGAGGAGAATGACCTTCCCAAAGTCACATAGCTAAGGAAGGGAACTGGTCAGGTAAAAACCAAGCATCCAGAACCAGAGGCCAAACACCAGCCTTTCAGCGCAGCCCTTCACAACACCCAATGCTGAAGATGAATAAGGTTTCATTTCTGTAGCTTGGGCCGTGTTCCTGGCACATGGCCTCTTTTGTGGGGCTTGCGGCAGGCTCACCCAATAGGTCCCCTTGACTGCATCTCTTATGAGGCAGACTACACAGTTTCCCTAATTGCTGCTCTATTTTGGGCCCTGGTCCTTGGGCTGAGGGGAGAGAGTGGCAGTAGGGGCTTAAATCCACGCCATCTCTAAGAAATCCACTTGGAAAAGACATAATACTGCCTTATCTTTTACAAATATTGCCCCTTGAGCCTGCAATCCCACTCCTAGGTAAATCTGCAAGAGAAACATGCACATGCATGACCAAATGACATGTGTTGAATGGCCATAGTGTTCTCAAAAGCTCCCAGTGGGAAACTACCCACCTCAGTCCATTTTCTGTTGCTGTAACAGACAACCACAGAGTGAGTCCTTTACAAAGAAATGGATTTCTCATAGTTCTGGAGTTTGGGAAGGCCAAGATCAAAGGGATTGGCATCCACCAAGGCCCTTCAGCTAGTCATTCCAGGACAAAAGATTCTAAGAGAGCAAGAAGGAGCAAAGTCACTTTCATAACAAGCCCACTCTTGAAGTAACGAGCCCACTTCCACAATAATGACTTAGTCCTTTCGTCAGACTTAATCTTTTTTTTTTTCAGTACTGAAGATTGAACCCAGGGCCTTCACACTGAGCTACATCCCCAGCCCTTTTTTACGTTTACTCTTTTTTAAATTTTGAGACAGGGTCTTGCTAAGTGGCTAAGTTATCAGACTGGAGTCTTCCGATGACCTCTATGGAAATCTAAGATACCTATTAAAATGTCCACAAGTAACAAGTTTGCAGCTCAATGACCTCTCTCCAACTGAGCACCCTCATGAAACCAGAACATCAATCATCAGCATCCCAAGGGCCTCTGCACCCCCCATCAGTTTCTGCTGCCCCCAAGTGTAACCCCTATGTCAGCATGACCACTGATACCATCAATTAGCTTTGCTTCTTTTTGTTCTTTATGTAAATTAAGTCATATACTCTTGTACCCTTTCACACCTGGGTTCATTTTCTCAACACTATATTTATTTATTTATTTTTTAAATTTTATGTATTTTGTGGTACTGGGGATTGAACTCAGGACCTTGCACTTGCAAGGCAGGTGGTGGCACCACTGAGCTAAATCCCCGGCCCTCAACATTATATTTATGAGATCCATAAATATGTATGTAACTGTGGAGGTTCTGGCAGCTCCCCTGGGACCCCTCTCCCATTGTCACAGGCTGTCTTTACCCAGGCTCCAGTGCTGGCTCCCTAACTACCGGGAAAAGATACCTCCTTAAGGGGTGCCTCCCACACACACTTTTTCTGTGGTACTAGGAATTGAACTCAGGGACTTTGCACTGAGCTACATCCCCAGCTCCTTTCTTCTTTTTTATTTTGAGACAGGGTCTCCCTAAGTCACTAAGTTAACCAGGCTGGGCTCAAAATTGCAATCCTCCTGCCTCAGTCTCCCAGAATGATGAGATTATAGGCGTGCATCACCATGCCCCACTAAGGGGTCTCCTTAATGCATCTTTTTACGAGACTTGAGGTTAGAATACAGTCCCCTGCCACCCCAGGCAAGAGGGATACTCAAAGCATAACAGTAGATTTCTTTAAAGAATTCTCTTCACAAGTCCTCCTTCCTCATTTCTTCTCTTGATGCCTTTATAATCAAAACTGTCAAGGGCATTTGAGAGTTTTAGAACAAATCTGTCATGCTTGTCCCTGTAGGTCTGCCCACACTCATTGTGGGCACACTCATTGTCTCTTGAACTGATGTAAAACAGTACTGGGAAGGTCCTACTTTAATATCTTACTGTGTAGGTAAATAAATCTATCCCTAATAATGACTGTGACATTCACACAGTGCTTGGAGTTTCAGGAGAGAATTCCAACCAATGACCTTGCTTTGTTTCCACAGCAGCCCTGTGGAGCAGGTGTTACTCTTCTTGTGTAACCAGTGAGAGCATTAAGCTGCATAAGAGGGAGGTAACTTTTCCTATGTGAGGTCACCCTGCAGCACTCAAGGACACTGAGGACACCGGATCCTGGGCCAGATGTTGCGACCCCAGATTTCTTCCTCCCACTGCCAGCAAGGTCTGGCGGAGGTGGGTAAACTGCGGGGGAGGGAGGCCTTGGAGCTCCTGCCTGCTGCTTGGAGATGCGAGCCTTGGGGCATACAAGCTTGGTCTGAAGTGTGTGATAGCAGCAAGGTGATTTCTCCAGGTGATTTCTCCTCTCTGGTGCTAGATAGCATCTATTTCTTGTGGTTCCTGTGAAAATCCAATGCAAAGCCATGTGAAGTACCCCACATAAAGCTCTGAAGGGTTATTGCTTTCCTTCCCCCTTTGAACAAAGTCATCAGGCCTAAGGAGGAGCACTGTAGATGTGGAGGGGCAGGGAATATAACCAAAGGGGGCAGGGCTCTGAGTGACTGATAGGGATCACAGAGGCATGACCCTCATCAAAATGAGGGTGAGTTTATTCCTCACAGACTGTTTGGTCTGTTTAGAATTTGAGATGGCTGGGTGTGGTGGCACACACCTGTAATCCCAGCACTCCAGAGTCTGAGGCAGGAGGATCACCGAAAGTTCGAGGCCAGCCTGGGCTACATAGTGAGTTCAAGGCCAGCCTAAACTACATAGTCAGACTTTGTCTCAAAAACAAAAAAACAGTATTTGAAATGAAGTATCTAAGCTGAACTAGAAAATTGGTCCAGAGTCCAAGTTCTAGAACATAGTAGGCAGCTGTATAGAAGGGAGGTAGGTACAGTGGTCCCCCCTTATCCACCGGTGATATGTCCCAACACCCCGAGTGTATGCCTGATACTGAACCCCATCTGCACTGTTTTTTCCTATATATGCATGAGGCAGGAGATTAGGGCATTGCAGACTAGTTGGGGAAGTGGGCGTGACCTGTTAATTTCAAAGTCCTAGGACCTATACGCAGAACAGTTCCCAAAGCCCTGATTGTGGAGCCAATTAGAGTGCTGGCTTCCATTCTTCTCGCGAGAACTCGAATTTTCCATAGCTTTGCCTAGCCTGACCTCAGAGGAGTAGGAGGTCCAAAAGGCCTTTCGCCATTGAGCTCCAGGCCAGTGTGTTCTCTCTTCCTCAGTATTCTGCTCTCACGCTACAGAGTCTACTTTTTTCCTATTTTTACTGAGCCCACACTCGCTGTGCAGAGCACATTTCTTTTTCATACCTTTAATAAATGTAGAACCTCATTAGCTTTTGCACTATTTTTGTCCAATTCTTTGTTAAAGACAAGAACCTAGAAACCACCTCTAGAAGGAGACTGCAGCACCCCAAAACTTGGTTAACATAATACTACGATAAAGCTTAATTCATAAATTAGACACAGTAAAAAATTAATAATAACTAATAATAAAATAGAAGTTATAAAAATATTCTGTAATAAAAATTATGTGACTATGGTCCCTTACTCTGTCTCTCTTAAAATATCTTTTTGCTTTTATTGCTTTGTTTTTTGGAGACAGGGTCTTGGTATGCAGTTCAGGCTGGCCTCAAACTCACTGTTTATCACAGGGTGGCCTTGAACTCATGGAGATCCTCCCACCTCAGCCTCCGGAGTGCTGAGATTATAGGTGTGTGCCACCACTCCTAGCTGAGAAATACTGCGCTAAGTTCACCCCTCTTCAATGTTGTGAGATGACATGGTCCCTATGTGATGAGATGACATGGTAATGTAGTGTTAAGCCATTACGTAAGGGTTATTTGAACACAAGCACTAAGATACCATGACAGTCAATCTAATAATCTATAAACTGCAACAGTTTTTTTTTGGTACAGGGGATCAAACTCGGGACCTTGTGCTTGTGAAGCAGGCGCCAGAACCACTGAGCTAAATCCCCAGCCCCAGTCAATCTAATAATCAAGGCAGCTACTAAGTGACTAATAGGCGGGTCATTCACACAGCATGGAGGGGACAAAGGGATGATTCACATCCCAGGCAGGATGGAGTGGGATAGCACAAGATTTCATCTCACCTCTCAGAATGGCACATAGTTTAAAACTTATGAATTGCTTATTTTTGTAATTTTCTATTTAAGACTTTTTGGTTGACTTTGGGTAACTAAAAGCACAGCAAGTGAAAACACAGATAAGGGAAACTACTGTAAGTTGCAAGAACTTTTGTTATGGCTTATGTCTAGATGTCCCCCCAAAGCCTCATGTGGTGAGGCTTTTCAGAGATGGCTGAATCTAGGGTGTGTGATGCTGGGATTGAGGATGTGATGCTGGGATTGATTCATGGTGTGATGCTAAGATTAAGGCTGCCCCACCCTGGGTGTGAGTGCTACCCGCCCTAAGGGGCATGGATAAGCCTGGATAAAATACAAGGGACAGAAAGAGGCTCACTGCTTGTTGCTTGTCACTTGCTACTGCTACTTGCTGCCTTCTGCCTGCCATACCATGGACTGTTTCTCCTCTACCATGTTGCCCTGCCTTGGAGCCAGTTGACTATGGACTGACACCTCTATAAACTGTGAGCTAAATAGACCTTTCCTCCTTTAACTTTGGGCATCAGGTATTTTGTCTCAACAACAAGAGAAAAATAACTAAGAGAAACCTAAAATCTCAAGTAAGGTTGTCCATGTCAACAAAGCTGGAAATCATTCTATGAAGGAATCAGAAAAACTGGCCAAGGGATTCTCCCCACCTTTACTTCTTTCTAAGCATTTCCATCACTTTTTAAAAATATACTTGCATTGGATCAGAATTACCAAATATAGCAGACACTGTTGATTGCCTACCTAAATACATTTCCCTTCCTAGAATTACCTTCTAGCCAAGAGCAGTGCAGTCCACCTATAATCCCAGTACTCTGGAGGCTGAGGCAGGAGGATGGGAAGTTCCAGGCCAGCCTGGGCTATGTAGTGAGTTCAAAGCCAGCCCAGACTACACAGGGATATCCTGTCTCAAAATGAAAGAGCTGAGAGTGGCGGTGCATGCCTGTAATCATAGCACTTGGGAGGCTGATGAATCCTTGTGAGTTCAAGGTCAGCCTGAGCTACAAAGTGAGATCTTGTCTCAAAACAAAAACAAAATCAAACAGAAAAACAAAAGGAAGGAAAGAAATAGAATCACTTTCTGTGGCCATGTGCTCAGGAAAGGTACTCCCTTCCCCCACCCAACTATCAGACAGTTAAGTGATTTCACTTCTCTTGTTTGTGATCAGTTTAGGCATGAGCATGAGTTATGGTTTGGGTCTAGATGCCCCCCCCAAAGCCTCATGCAGTCATAGGTGAGTGAATCTAGAGTGTGCAATGCTAGGATTAAGGGCGTGTGATTACTAAACCACTAGCATGAGTGATTGGTTTAGCACCGCCCTAATCCTGGTAGTCTGAATAAGATAAAAGGAGCAGAAAGACACTGTTAAACTTTCATGTTGCTTTTGCTGCATTCCTCCGCCATAAACTGTTGCCCCTCTGCCACCCTGCTTGGAGCCAGCCGATTATGTACTGAAGCCTCTACAAACTGTAAGCCAAATAAACCTTTTCCCCTCTAACTTTGGGTGTTGGGTATTTTGTCTCAGCAATGAGAGAAAAGTAACTAACATAGCATGTAATCCAAACTTGGCCAGTGAAATTGGAAGGCAAGTCTGCTGGGGGGAATCCTGGGAAAGTTTTGCTCACTCTTAGAAAGAACTACGACAAGACTGAAAACATTTCTCCCTTTTTTGCTCAATGCTATTTTGTGAGGGTGTGATGCCTGGAGCTACTGAAGCCATTTTGTGATCATGAGACACAGATGTAAAGACCAAACCCAACATACTAAAGATAGGGAGACAGTAAGAGAAAACATGCACATGAGTCCTGGATAATGTTGTGTCACTGAATTAGTTCTAGAACAGCCTACCTCCATATACATTATGTAAATTAATAAATGCCTTGATTCTAAAGCCAATTTTAATGACATAGTCTCTACTTGCAGCCCAAAGCAAACATTTTTGTTGACTAAAACAGCAAACATACGTGTACTATACTGTTCTTTATAACATTATTAATACTGTACTTGTTTATTAGATGATGTTGCCAAACAGACAACCACCAGAGAAGAGAAAATACAGGGTCCTAGTGCAGGAAAAACAAACAAGTGCCCAGAATGAAGTGAAAGGTAACCACAGATAATAGGAAGATGGAAGGATTTCCCTTCACCAGCTTGGAAACCAATCTAAAAGAAAGCCATGAGTACACTACAGCAAGGCCATGAGTGATTCCTTTGCCCTTGCGTACAAAGCCAAATGTGTATTTTATGGATAAGAGTTCACCCCCAGAGGTTTTACTTTTTCAATGTACAACTTGAAAGTGGAAAACAAAAACCCTAAGGCCAGGATAGTGGCACACACTTGTAATTCTAGCACTCTGGGAGGCTGAGGCAGGAAGATCACATGTTTGATCTCAGCTTGGGCAAAGTAGCTGTCTCAAAATTTTAAAAGGGGGTGGGTGGGATGTAGTTCAATGAGAAGCCCCTGGGTTTAAACCTCAGTACTGCAAAAAAAACCCAAAAAACACAACTAAACAAAGCCCTAAAGGCCTAAAGATTAAAGATCAACAATGTTTCTTTTATATATATATATATATATATATTTTTTTTTTTTTTTTTAACTAAGGATCGAACTCAGGACCTTGCGCTTTCAAGGCAGGTGCCAGCACCACTAAGCTAAATTTCCGGCCCAACAGTGTTTCTGATAGTTAGTATTACTAGAATTATCTATCTGGTTCTTTTTTTTTTTCTCACTTTTTTCTCCTTTGTGGGCCAGATAACTGGGGATAAGAGGTCTAGATTTATTGGATGATTGCCCTGTGCTAGGGGCTCTGTACATATCATTGATTTCAATCCTCGTGGCAACTATGGCAGCCACAGTTGGTTGCCTACCTGATACCCATGTTACCTTTTCTCTTTGCCCCTCATAATGCTTGGGGCCAGACAGCAGCTTCCTCTCCCCGCTTCCTGGGCACCAGAGGGCAGATACCACATGGCAACAGCTCTCCCAAGAACCCTCTTCACAAACCCTCCTTCCTCCTGAGGCCCCAGTTTTCTTCAGGGTAACAATGTGCTCTTTGTCTGGGGGAGGCCTGTGACAGAGTCATGACCAAGTTGCCCCTTGGGTGGCTCAGGTAAACCTTTTCGAGGGATTTTGGCTCTGCTAGCTTGTCTTTTGTCCTCCTGGAATACAGATGTCATACTCAGAGGTGAAGCAGCCATCTCAGAAGCAGAAAGATAAATGCTAAACATGACTATGCCAAGAGCTGGGAGGCTACTGAGTGCCCAGGGCACCATAAAGAAGTTGTGTCAACGCTGGGCTGTTCTTCTCTGAACATTTTTTTTTTGGTGGTACTGAGGCAGGAGATTAGGGCATGGCAAACTGGCTGAGCAAGTGGGCCTGACCTGTCAATAACAGAGATCCAGGAAATGCGAAGAAAAACAGTTCCCAGAGCCTTGTGACTGGGACCAATCAAAGGATGCTATCTTCAGTTCCTTTCTCTAGAACTTAAGCAGGTTTTTGATAGGATGGCTTAGACCTGATGTCAGCCTAAGGAGTGAGGGATACAAAAGATGGCAGCCATTGAGCTCACGGCCACTGTGCTCTCTCTTTCACAGCAGTTGGTTCTCACCCTGCAGAGCACGTTTCTTTTCCTACCTTTAATAAATGTAAAACCTCACTACCTTTTGTGCTTGCTTTGCCCAATTCTTTGTTCAAGACAAGAAGAACCTACAAAAAAATCACAAGGCCTGGAGTTCAATCCCTGGTACCAAAAAACAAAAAATCTGTAGGAGTCCCCAGCACTCCAGAAACCAGTAATAGTCCTAGGGGTTGAACCCAGGCCCTTCACACTCAGCCACATTCCCAACCCTTTTTATATTTTTTATTTTGAGACAGCATCTTGCTAAGTCACTAAGTTGACTTGCAATCCTCCTGCCTCAGCCTCCCAGAGTGTTGGAATTACAGGCGTGGGCCACCATACCTGTCTTGAACTTCTTAACCATGTGAGAAAGATAGATCCCTGTCTGTTTAAACTGTGGTGAAGCTTCTACTCTATGTAGCTGCTAAATGATACACTTGTAGTCTGAAGCGTACCTGTTCAAAAGTTGTGAAGTTAACCCTGCACAGAACAATTGCAACTCACACGCCACTGAGAAATCCAGTCAGAAGCTCCCCAGTCGCTTAGCTCTCCTAGAGGAGACTGCTTTCCTGGCTTGTCCTGGAATATTTTTTCAAGTTTGTTGTCATTTCTTTTAAAAATTAAAATATCTTATTCCTATTTTTGTTAAGTAATGGGTTTTCATCACCCAATTTCATTATAATGAAACTGGATTTTTTTAAAAAGCAAAACCCTACAGGGACAAAGATATTGGGGAAGAAAACAAACAAAACTTTAGAAGCTAGAAAACAGAAGGAGGAATAGTTACTAATCCCACTGGCCACAAGAGGCTGAGCCCTGTTTTTTTGGAGGGGTGTTTCTTGGTTTTGGTTTGGTTTTGTGGTATTGAGGTTGGAACCTGGGCCTCGCGCATGCTAAGCAAGTGTTGCTGCACCACTGAGCTACTACTGCCCAACCTGAGTGCTTGTTTATCCCCCAGTACTGGGAATGGAACCCAGAGACTTCACACTGAGCTACATCCCCAGCTCTTTTTATTTTTTATTTTGAGACAAGGTCTCACTAGGTTGCTCAGTTGCCCATGCTGGCCTGACACTAGCAATCCTCCTGCTTCAGCCTCCCAAGTGCCAGATTACAGGCCTGTACTTCCATGCCCAGGTGCTGAGTCCTTGTTTTGAAAGGAGCCAAGAAGACCAAGAAGCAAGCTAATTTCCATTGTAACACTCCAGAGAGACTCAGGGTTTGGAGGCAACCATATCTGTGAAATTGGGGTACAAATGGGGTTGGAAAACAAGAAGTTTTGTTAAAAGCAGGCATATCAGTTGGGGTAGAGTCTGAAACCACACTAATTATTTGAGGCAGAAGGAATTTCATATAAAGAATTAAATTGGTGAGACAGAAGCCATACCAATGGTTTGAACCAAAAGAATTTAGTATAAAGAGTTTATTATAAAGTTGTTAACTAGGTAACTGAAAGAGTAAAAGAGCACTCTGAGGCACGCTGAGGGCCGTGTCTACAAGAGAACTAACCACCTCCGAAGCTGGTGGAACAGGAGACAGGCTGGAATTACTAACAGCCAGAAGTTTGTATCAAGGCCCCAAAGGGCTGGGAAACACACACGCACACACACACACACACACACACACACACACACACACACACACACACACGCACGCACTCGCGCACGCCCATACTGCTCCGCTGGGGTGGAGGGGCAATGAGGCTGTGTGACTGTCATAAACTGCAATCCCATCTTCCCCTGCTGCAGGAGGACGGAGCTGCCCAGGGAGGGAAGACTGCGGCGGGCGCTGCTCCCAGGAGCCGGAAGCCAGCAGGAAGTAACCATCCTAGATTCTTTGCCTGGCCTTCCAGTTTCTCTCTATTGCCCTCTATGGGTGGAGCCCCACAAGGAGCCGCTAGCAAAATCACTGATTTGCGGAGTCCCAGCCCTCTGTGTCACAAAGTAGAGAAGGGTAGGTTCAGAGCGGGAGACAATAACATCATAACTGGCAGTGTTGGACTCAGAAGCAAGTTTTACCCAATCCCCAACCTTAGCAAGGCAACCGTGGCTCCTCCCACGCCGGCTGAGTCCTGAGCTGTGTTCTGTCTGGAGAATGGGGGTCTTGTGGATGGGTGGCATTTTGCACTGTTGAGGGTGGGATCCTATATTGAAAATAGGGAGTGAGTGAAGGCTTAGTGAGCATCAGGACCTCAGCCCTTTTCTCCCAAATGACCTCCACTAAAAGTTAAGTGTCTGCTTCCCAGAAAGCTTCTCAGAGAACCTGTAACCCAAGTCAAAATACCCAAATATCCTGACATTGAAATAATAATCTAACTGGGTTACAGTGAAATCTATAACTAACAACCCCCACCAACTTCTCTCCCAGTCTCATTTTTAGGTTATAATCTTAAACGTGAGCATCTAGTCTAGATATCTCAGGAAACCCTCCGAAGTGTGAGACAGAGGCCAAAACCTTGAAGATAAAAGAACCTGGCAGAATCAGAAACTATGCTGTGAGATCACCGCTTCGATATTTAATATTTTTTGAGAAATAAGAGAAGATATTGCAACCAAATAAAAAGCAAACACTTCAAGAATAGGGAAGGAAGAGCCCTTAGAAATTAAAAATAGGATAGCATAAATAAAAAACTCAATGGGAAGTTTGGAATTGAAAGTTGAGGAAATTACCCAAAGCATGGAGAAAAGAGACAAAGAGAAGGGAAATGGGAGAGAAAAGAAAATAAATAAAATCATTGAGTCTGTCAAGAAGTTCAGTGTATGAATAATATGAGCTCCAGAGTGAGAACATATTAAAAATTAAAGGGTAGAAATTATCAAAGAGGGCCAGGAATTTAGCTCAGTGGTTCCGGCACCTGCCATGCAAGCGCAAGGTTCTGAATTTGATCCCCGGTACCAAAAAAAAAAAACAAAAAAAAAAACACTAGAAATTATCAAAGAAATAATTCAAGAAAATTTCTCAGACTTGAAGGACATCTGCTTCTATAGTCAAAGGATTCAGTGAGTACACAGCACAAAGGCTGAGGGGGAAAAATAAAGAACTATAGCAAGGCAAATAATCCTGAAATTTTAGGACATTGGGGCAAAAAAATCCCATGAGCTTCAGGGGAAAAATAATTAGTTATACCTTGCTGGGGCCAACCTTGGGAAGTTTTGTAGACCTCATCCACAGTAATTATGACAATAATTATGCACAACCCTAATAACTTGCTATCATTTATTAAGCACCAAAGACTTCATATATGTCATATAATTTAATTTTATAGTACACCATCAAACAAACCAGATAATCCTAGTCCCATTTTATGGATGAAGGCATTGGAGTCTTAGGAGGTATGTGACTTGCATAAGTTCCACAGCTATTAAGAGTTAATAACAATAGCTAACATATATTTAATCTTTACTGTATACAAGATTCCATACTGACATAAACACTGTTGACTGCCTACCCAACAGCCATCCTGTCCCTTACCTGCTAGCAGAATCCTGATGTTGTTTGATATCCATACTTCAAGAAAGTGGACCTTATCTCCAGCTTGAGTGTCCAAGTCTGTCAGGGTGATTCTACTCCCTTTCGTCAGCAATGGTATTAGAAGCAGGCTGGTGACTCAGGCGGGCCAAAGATGTGGGGAGGGTTGTCAATGAGGAGTTTCTGGGAAAGGTTTTCTCACTCTCAGAAAGATACAAAAGAGGCCACTATGCTTTCTCTTTTGCAGCGGTCAGCTCTCATTCTGCAGAGTGCATTTCATTCCCTATTTTTAATTGACCCACCCTCACTCTGAAGAGCACATTTCTTTTCCAACCTTTAATAAGTATAAACCCTCAATTACCTTAAAAAAAAAAAGATACAAAAGAAAGAAATGACCTTGTCTTCTGCTGCACAGTGTTGTGTCTGGATGTGGCACTTAGCCCTGTAGCAGTCATTTTATGCCCATGAGGGGAAACAGCATAAGGAAGCCTGCAAGCTGAAGTTGGAAGAGCATAAAGACCAAAGAAAACTAGGCTCATGAGGAACTAGCTCATCCTGAAATATCCCAATTTTTGTACTCCTTATGTGAGATAACAAATTTTTCTTACTATTTCAGAAAAAAGTTAGTTATACAGTATCATGCATTAGAGCAGGTATGCAGAGGTGAGAGCGACCAGCCAGTGGACAGTGAGGACCTTGGCCTGGTGGAGGCGGAGCCCCGCTCCATCCCCTCACCCACACCCCTGCGACCAGCTTCAGCTTAGCTGCGCGCAGCCCCTCACTCCCACCCCCGCCTCTGCCCTCCTGGCTGTGCTGCTACCTGGTTCCACACTACAGAGGCACAGGGCGTCAGTCATAAAGGCCATTATCCTGAGCTCCAGAAGATACAGCAGAAGTGAACAACAGAAAGAGGGCCTCAGGCTCCCTGATGAAAATTGAAGCCCACTGGAAAAGTGAAGAGAATCTCTGCAGTAAAGACACACCAGACCACCGTGCTTGGTAAGTTGGAGGGATCATCACCTCCCATCAGAACCTGGACTATCTCCAGGGGAAAGGCAGCTGCAACCTGCAGTAGAACCTTGCAGAGTTCAACCCTGCAGGAGGTCAGGAAGCTCAGCTTGGGACTTTCAGCCAGAAATCTGCCTGAATCTCACAGGTCTGTGACTGGCTTACTGAGACTCATTGACCTATAACTGCACACTGCTGCCCACGTTGTCTATTGTGACAGCAGAGACATACCCTGAAGGAGGCCCTTCATTTTTATTTTTTATTTGTTATTTTCAAAATTATTTTTTCTCTATTTTTAATTTTTATTTTTTTCTACTCTTTCAAATTTTTATTTTTCTCTTCTTTTTTTCTTTCTTTTCTCTTTTTTCTCTCTCTCTCACTCATTCTCTTGTCCCATATTGTTCTTCATCTCTCTTTTTGTTCCATTCTGGCCCTAATTCGGATTTCTTCTTTATTTTTCTTTTCTTCTCTCTTTCCTTCTCTCAATTGTCACTAGTTTTAAAGGAAAGGAAATAGTTTCTAGCCTCCCTATTGCTGTTAGGTTGTTCTGTTCTCATATTTGTTCTTTCACTCTGTCTTTTCCTCTTGTCTTCAACAGTTTCTTAGAGTTTGCATGATCTTCCTGTGTCCTCTGGCCTCACTGCTAACCTTCCCCTATCTTTCTACCTATCTATCCCTCCCCAACTCTTTCTAACTCCCCATCCCAAAGGGTAAAGTTGCTATATTGAAGAGTTTATTCACTGTAAACATATGTTGGGCTGGGCATCAATTTTGACTTAATTCACACAGTTGAAGTTGATAGATTATTAACTACCACAAATTGTCATTTTCTAAGCTAGCTTGATGCTATGGTGTTGCTGACTGTATCACTTGGGCTAAGGTGTTGTGATTGATCTAATCAGTTGTCCTTCCTGGTATAATGAAAATGAGATAGCCTCAGAGTTATTAGAGACTCAAAACCTAAAGACCAGCTATATCTGGAAGACACCTCTGAGAAGCAATCATTCCATAAGGGTTCTAAATACAAGGAACAAAGATACTTACAATAAGCAATTTCGAAGTATCAACCCAGGAATTAAACCAAGGACAATACCAAAAATAGAAATGAGAAGACATTTAAGCATTGAACAAATTCAGACTTCCACCCCACCAAAGGCAAACTCTGGGGGAAAGGAGGTGGAAAAGTCTGATAATCTACCACCTGGACACCCTGAACTGATAGCACAGGAAGTAACAAAACAGATGAATGAGGCTCTAGAAAAATTCAAAACAGAAATAATTTCCCTATGGGCCGGGGATTTAGCTCAGTGGTTCCGGTGCCTCCCTTGCAAGCACAAGGACAGAGTTCAATCCCCAGTACCAAAAAAAAAAAAAAAAGAAAGAAAGAAAGAAAGAAATAATTTCCCAGATAACTACAGAGATGGTGAGCAGAGTGAAAGACATGATTAGAGGCTCTAGAACTGAAACAGATAAAAACAAAACAAAACAGATGAGCTCAGAACCATGCTGGAAGCCATGAACACCCAGCATAAAAAAGAAATGGAGGGCTGGGGATTTAGCTTAGTGGTTTCGCAGCCTGTTGCGCAGGCGCAAAGACCCAAGTTCAATCCCCAGGATCGAAAAAAAAAAAAAAAAAAAAGAAAAAGAAAAAAGAAATGGAAACCATGATCGCCCAACATAAGAAAGAAATGGAATCCATGAAACAGATTGAAACAGATATCCAGGAGATTAAAAACTCCATTGAAAGTATTCACAGCAGATTAAGGGAATGTGAAGATAGAATATCAGATATAGAAGATAGGATTGCAGTTAGTGACCATGAAAACAGAAATTTCTTCAAAATAGGGGCATAAGAAATCAATCCAACAGCTGGTAGGTGATACAAAGAAGAATAACATAAGACTCATAGGAGTCCACAAAAAAGCAGGAGAAAGTACAATTGACATAAAAAAAACTGTTCACAAAAGTAATAGTAGAAAACTTCCCAGACAGAGGTAGAGAATTGAACATACAGATAAGTGAGGCATATAGAACTCCAACTACCCACAATCAAAAAAGATCTACACGTAGGCATATAACAGTCAAGAACCCAGAAACTCAACAGAAGAACAAAATCCTACAAGCAGTTAGAGAAAAGAAACAACTCACCTACAAAGGAAAGCCCATCAGAATCACAGCAGACTTCTCAACACAAACCCTCAAGTCAAGGAGAGCCTGTAGTGAAGTATTTCAAGCCCTAAAAGAAAATAACTTCCAACCTAGACTGTTGTATCCAGCAAAATTATCTTTCAAAATCGATGGGAAAATTAGATACTTCCACAACAAAGAACACTTGAGAAATCTCATGAACACCAAACCAGCACTCCAAACAATTTTAAGCAATATCCTAGAAAAAGACAATGAAGGTCAAACTCCATGAGGCCCAAAAGAGGGAAGCCACCAGGCAAGGCAAAAAACTAAAGGCAAAGGGGGAAAAATAAAAAATAAAAGAGCCAACAACAGTAAAACATCATGACAAGGATGAGTCAATATCTATCAATTATAACCATCAATATTAATGGCCTCAATTCACCAATCAAAAGAAATAGACAGGCAGAATGGATTGCAAAGGGAAATCCAACAATATGCTGTATACAAGAAACACACCTAACTCAAAAAGAAATTCATAGGCTGAAAGTAAAAGGATGGAAAACAGTTCTTCATGCAACAGGAACCTGGAAAAAAGCAAAGGTAGCAATCTTATTTGTAGACTAAGTAGATTTCAAACCAAAAATAATTAAGAGAGACAAAGATGGTCACTACATCCTTGTGAAAGGAACAATCCAAGAGGAAGAGATGACAATCCTAAATATATATGCACCAAATACGAATGCCCCCAACTATACAAAACAAATATTAATGGACATGAAAAACCAAATAAGCACTAATACAATTGTAGTGGGGGATCTCAATACCCCACTATCACAAATAGACAGATCATCTAGACAAGAAATCAACAATGAAAAATTCTAGAACTGAACCAAGCTATTGAACAAATGGACTTAATAGATGTTTACAGAGTGTTCCACTCCACAAGATCAGAATATACATTCTTTTCAGCTGCACACGGGTCATTCTCCAAAATAAACCACATGCTAGCTCATAAGATATGTTTAAGTAAATGTAAAAGAACTGAAGTAACCCCTTGTATATTATCAGACCATAGTGCAATAAAATTGGAGATCAATAGCATAAGAAACCACAACCCCCCCCACACACAAATGTAAATTGAACAACACCCTCCTGAACAACCAATGGGTGACAGAGGAAATTAAAGAAGAAATTAGACAGTTTCTACAAGTAAATGATAATGCCAGTACAACATACAAGAATCTATGGGACACAATGAAAGCAGTTTTGCGAGGGAAATTCATAGCAGTGAATGCCCATATTAGGAAAACAGAGAGAGCTCAAATAAGCAACCTAATACTGAACCTCAAGCTCCTAGAAAAAAGAAGAGCAAGACAAACCCAAAGCTTGTACAAGAGAGGAAATTATAAAGATCAGAGCAGAAATCAATGCAATAGATACTAAGAGAATGATACAAAAAATCAATGAATCAAAGAGTTTGTTCTTCTAAAGAATAAATAAAATTGATAAACCTTTAGCCAACCTTATCAAAAAAAGGAAAGAAAAGGCTCACATCCATGCAATTAAGAATGAAAACGGTGAAGTCATAAAAGATCCAGAAAAAATCCAGAGGATGATCAATACCTACTTGGAGAATGTGTACTCTAATAAAATGGAAAACACAGAAGAAATGGACAGATTCCTAGATAGATATGAATTGCCAAAGTTAAATGAAGTAGATATAGAAATTCTAAATACCCCAATTACAATGAGCAAAATTGAAAACATAACTAAAAATTTACCAACAAAGAAAAACCCAGGTCCTGATGGCTTCACTGCTGAATTCTATAAGACATGTGAAGAAGAACTGTTACCATTACTCTTTAAACTCATCAATGAAATTGAAAGGGAAGCAATACTTCCAAATTCATTCCTGAAAGCAAGTGTTACTTTGATTCCAAAACCAGGGAAAGACCCAACCCAAAAAGAGAACTACAGACCAATCTCCCTAATGAACATAGATGCAAAAATCCTCAACAAGATACTGGCAAACAGAATACAGAGTGTCATCAAGAAGATCATACACCCTGACCAAGTCAGATTTATCCCAGGGATGCAAGGATGGTTCAACATACCTAAATCAATAAATGTAGTACACTATATTAACAGAGTCAAGGACAAAAACCACATGATCATCTCAATAGATGCAGAAAAAGCATTTGACAAAATCCAACACCCATTCATGTTAAAAACCCTACAGAAAATTGGAATAGAAGGCCTTTATCTCAACCTGATCAAGGCTGTCTATGAAAAACCAGCAGCCAACAGCATACTAAATGGTCAAAAACTGAAAACTTTCATGTTAAAATCAGGAGCAAGACAAGGATGCCCACTATCACCACGCCCGTTCAATATTGTTCCGGAAACATTAGCCATAGCAATTAGAAAAGAGAAAGAAATAAAAGGAATAAAGATAGGAAAGGAAGAAGTTAAACTGTCATTATTTGCTGATGATATGATATTTTACATAGAAGACTCAAAAAACTCAGTCAAAAGTCTTCTAGACCTAATGGACAGATTCAGTAGAGTAGCTGGATACAAAGTCAACACTCAAAAAACAATACCCTTCTTATATACAAGTAGCAGACCCATTGAGAGAGAAATTCAGGAAATAACTCCTTTTACAATAGCATCTAAAAAAATGAAATATCTAGGAATCAACCTAACAAAGGAAGCAAAAGACCTTTACACTGAAAACTACAGCACTCTGAAGAAGGAGATCGAAGAGAATATAAGAAAATGGAAAGATATCCCTTGTTCCTGGAGAGAAATAGGGCAAATAATTCCTTTCACAATAGCATCCAAAAAACTGAAATACCTAGGAATCAACCTAACAAAAGAAATCAAAGACCTCTTCTCTGAAAACTATGGCACTCTGAAAAGAGAGACTGAAGATGATATCAGAAAATGGACAAACATCCCCTGCTCCTGGGTAGGAAGGATTAATATAGTGAAAATGGCCATACTTCCAAAACTGCTATATAGATTTAATGCAATTCCAATTGAGATTCCAGCATCATACTTCATGGACCTTGAGAAAACAATCCAAAAATTCATTTGGAACAAGAAGAGACCCAGAATAGCAAAAGCAATTCTAGGTAACAGAGACATGGCAGGGGGTATCACAATCCCCAACCTGCAACTCTACTACAAAGCTACTGTGATAAAAACAGCATGGTACTGGCAAAGAAACAGACCTGAGGACCAGTGGAACAGATTAGAAGATGCAGAAACGATTCCAGACACACTCAACCATCTCATCTTCAATAAAGGAGCCAAACACCCTCACTGGAGGAAAGATAGCCTCTTTAATAAATGGTGCTGGAAAAATTGGGCTTCAACTTGCCAAAGATTAAAACTAGACCTATATCTCTCGCCATGCACTAAACTAAAATCAAAATGGATTAAAGATCTAAATATTAAAATAGAAACTATGAACCAGTTGGAACAGAGGTTAGGTAGAACCCTTGAAGACATTGGTGTAGGAAAAGATTTTATGAACAAAACCTCAGTTGCCCATGAACTAGCACAAACAATCAACAAGTGGGATCTCTTCTTATGAAAAGCTTCTGCACAGCAAGAGAAACCACCAGCAGTGTGAAGAGACAACCCACAATGTGGGAAAAAATCTTCACCTGCTCTTCCTCAGACAAAGGTCTACTATCTCGAATCTATAAAGAATTTAAAAAGATCAGACCTCCCAAATTTAAAGACCCAATCTGAAAATGGGCATCTGAAATGAACAGACATTTCTCAGACAAAGAAGTAGAAATTGCAAATAAATACATGAAAAAATGTTCAACATCACTGGTCATTCGAGAGATGCAAATGAGAACAACGCTGAGATTCTACCTCACTCCAGAAAGAATGGCTGCTATCATGAAATCAACCAATAATAAATGCTGGCGGGGCTATGGGGAAAGAGGAACCCTGCTCCACTGCTGGTGGGAGTGTAGACTGGTGCAAGCACTATGGAAATCAGTATGGAGATACCTCAAAGAACCAGGACTGGAAGTCCCATTTGACCCTTCTATTCCACTGCTGGAGATCTTCCCCAAAGAATTAAAAGAATCATACCACAGTGATATATGTGCACCCATGTTTATAGCAGCACAGTTTGTGATAGCTAAAACTTGGAAACAGCCCAAATGCCCATCAGCTGGAGACTGGATAAAGAAAATGTGGTTTTTTTATAAAATGGAGTACTACTTAGCCATAAAAAATGAGAAATTAGAGACATTTATAGCTAAGTGGATGCACATTGAGGCAATACTCTTAAGTGAAATAAATAGGACACACATGTATAAATACTGAATAGTTTCTCTGATGTGAGAAACTGAAAGTGTAAACAAGGACTAAAATGTATAATAGGTAATGTGAAATAGGAAGAAAAGGGGCAAAGAGGAAGGAAGTGGGAGGCCTAGGGGAAAGGATAGAAGGGAATGGGATTAATATGAGAAAATGGAAAAATAGGAACAAAATATTTGTAAATAGGGAGGAATGGAGTGGTTGAAGGGAGGGCTGGGCAAGAACCAAGAGAGATCATGTAATGGTGCAAATTTCCAATGATGAATGTCATTATATTGTATACCTAAAATGTACCAATGATTAGAATGAATAATCGATAATGCAAAATAGGAAGAAAAGGTCCAAAGGAGTAGGGGTAGTGGGAGGGGCAGGGGAAAGGAAAGAAGGGAAAGGAAAAATGATGAGAAATGGAAAAAATGGAAATAAAGTCTTTGTAAATAGGGAAGGGTGGAGGGGGTGAAGGGAGGGCTAGGAATGGGGAAAAAATAAGAACCAAGATGCATTACGTAAAGGTACAATTCCCAATGAGAAATGTAACTGTGTTGTATACCTAAAATGTACCAATAAAAGAATTTAACAACAACAACAACAACAAAAAAAAACAAGGACCAACCCAACCTAAGTTTATAATGAATAAACTCTTCAATATAGCATCTTTCCCCTTCAGGGTGGGGAGTTAAAAGGAGTTGGGGAGTGAGGGACAGGTAGAAAGATCAGGTAAGATTAGCAGTGAGGCCAGAAGACACAGAAAGATCACACAAACTCTAAGAAGTTGTTAAAGGCAAGAGAAAAAGGCAGAATGAAAGAACAAAGATGTGAATAGAATCATCTAACAGCCACAGGGAGGCTAGATACCAAATTTACTTTCCTTTAAACCTAATGATAATCAAGAGGAGGAAAAAGAGAAGAAAAAAACAATAAGGGAGAAATCCGAATTCAGTGCAGAAAGGAACAAATGGGGAGATGAGGAGCAATGTGGGACAGCGAGAGAATGAGTGCGAGAGAGAGAAAGAAAAGATAAAAGAAAGAAAAGCAAAACTTTGAAGAGTAGAAAAAAAGTAAAAATTAAGAATTAAAAATAAGAGAAAAACATTTTTTTTTCTTTTTTGCAAATAGCAATAGAAATTATGGGCCTCCTTCAGGATATGTCTCTGCTGTCACAGTAGGCAACGTAGGGATTCCTGTGCATATACATGTCAATGAGTCTCAGCAAGCCAGCAGCAGACCAAGTACAGTGGTCTGATGTGCCTTTATTGTAGAGATTTTCTTTACTTTTCTGCCGAGCTTCAGTTTTCATCGAGGAGCCTGAGAGGTCCTCTTTCTATTACTAACTTCTGCTCTATCTTGTGGTGCTCAGGACAAGGGCCTTTATAATCTCCTGTGCCTCTGTAGTGTGGGACCAGGTAGCAGAAAAGCCAGAAGGTAGGCGGTGCACATGGTGGGGGGACGGGACTAGGCTAAGAGGACCTCACGGTGCCGTGGGCGTGGCCCAGGACGGCCGCAGAGCTTCAAGGTGCTTGTCTCTCCCGGCCGGTCGCAGCTTACAGAGCGTCGGATGGGGAGGCCATCCTCTTAAGTGAAATAAATAGGACACACATGTGTAAATTCCAAATAGTTTCTCTGGTATGAGAAATTCAAAGTGTAAATAAGGATTAAAATGATTAAAATGAGTAATTGATAATTTGAAATAGGAAGAAAATGTCCAAAGGGGTAGGGGAAGTGGGAGGGGTAGGGGAAGGGAAAGAAGGGAAAGGAAAAAATGGAAACAAAGTTTGTAAATAGGGAAAGGTGGAGGGGGTGAAGCAAGGACAGGGAATTGGGAAAAAATAAGAACCAAGATACATCATGTACTGGTACAAGTACCCAATGATAAATGTATCGTGTACCTAAAATGTACCAATAAAGGAATTTAAGCAAAAAAAAAAAAAGAAAGAAAAAAGAACAGGTATGAACTTCTAGCAACAATTGAACCCTAGAAGACAGTGGACCAAAGCCTCCCAAATTACAGGGAAAATGAATTCCAGCCTACAATTCTACACCTGCAAAATGATTAATGTGAAGATAAATGAAAGACATTTTCAGAAGTGAAAAGTCTCAAAAAAAAATTACCTCCCAGGCATCCAGTTCTTAGAATCTGCCAGAGCTGCTCCCTCAAACCAGGGGGTAGATCTAAGAAAGAGACAGGGCTGGGGATTTAGCTCAGTGGCGTCATGCCTGCCTCGCAAGTGCAAGGTCCTGAGTTCGATCCTTGATAACACACACACACAAAAAATTAAATTAAAATTTAAAAAAAGAGAGACAGACAAGGGGACTAGGAAACAGGAGTTGTAACTTGAAAGAGAGTCAACCAGATGTTCCAGGAGATCAAGGCAGCAGCTAAGCACCAGTAGAGAGTGACTAATGCAGATATCTCCAGGAAAGAGTTCTTCAAAAAGATGGAATTGATGGATACTTGGTGTGTGTCTGAACATTTTGAAAGGAGAATTAGTGCTGGGTGTAGCTCAGTGGTACAGCTCATGCTTCATAAGGAGGGAAGGAAACAAAGCAAACCAGACCACTATTAATTCCAGGAAAAAGAAAAAGTTGAGCGAACAAGAAAAGATAATCAGGGGGTGCTATTGAGTTTGGCCATGAATTATGTTTACATAATAATACTAATGGAAAGGTTGAATGTTGGGGAGTAGAAGTGTGGCTGTGTATGGGAACAGAAATGTGGCTGTACCTGGGAAGCAAGGAAGGGGAGATTGGTGAAAGAGTAAAACCCATCATTTTCCGTATTGAGACACCCATACTTAATGCCTATGTTGTGCACAGCCAGTGTTACCACAAGCATCACATTATTTAGTGATACAAAGAGAACTAGCAATTGAACCAGTCAGGAGAGAAGCAATGGTTGCCCTGGGAAGTGGTAGGGAAAGTGGACGGGGTATGGAGTGCTGTCCTTTTGCATTAGTGGCCTGGTAGAACTGTTGCACTGTGTAGGAGTTTAAATAAAAGCTAAATTTAAAAGCACAAGAAATGCAAACACAAAAACCAAAGTTTTCAAGAAAAAGAGCCAATTATTAACGCCAAGAAACACAAAAGTTATTCAAGAAAGGAAAGAATGCTAAACGTGTTCAGCTGTGAATAATAGTCACACAACATGGTGGCCTTCCAGACCCCTCCATCCTCTCCACTTGCTCTGTGCTCAAGGGGCTGACATGGGCAGACTCCACCCACAGGTGGCTGGCACCAGAGAGCTCCAGCCCGGGGGTCCCAGTTGCAGATCCGAGGAGGTGGATGGGTGGGGTTACATAGTTTCCTGGCTCTGTTCCTAGCTGCCCGTGGCCTGTAAGCATGGGTTGCGTTGCTGTCAGGCAGCTCTTCCTGCACATCAGTCCGTCTCCAGGTTCTCCGGGGCCCAGGAGTGGTCATGGAGTTCCCACAGCTTGACCGACCCTCCTCTAGCCCTTTCCCTGCACCCTGCCTACACTTTTATAAATAGTCCTTTTTTCAATTTCTCTCAAATTACCTAACTCGAGTGTGCCATCTGTTTCATGCTAGGACCCTGATACACATAACCGTGGTCATAGAAACAAGGATTGTGACTTAATAAAAAAGTCATAATATATTAGGGGGAGGAGGGGAAATATATGCATATTTGAAGGCAATGTACAGAAGGAAACTAAACCCTCATTCTCTATAAGACACAAATGTATTTCATCTAAAAGCAAAGAAGGAGGAGGAAGACAGAGATAAAGAAAGGGAAAGAAAGAAGAGTATAGAAATATGGAAGTAAATCCTAGAAGAACTAACAAAAAGAGTTGGGAAAATGAAGATTTTTTAAATTCATTATTTGAATATTTGAGGAATAGCTTCTAAAATTGTGTTTTTCAGATGATCATTTATGACTCATTAGTAGGCTTTGAAATCGACTTAGTGGGTATCAGTTAATTATTTTAAAATCAGAACAGAATAAACATTAAAAGCAGGCATCATAAATAGAAAAAATATGGTTTTGTTAAGCTTCTGTTCCATTTTGTTTTTGTTTGTGTATGTAATGTAAAATATGTTTCTTATTGTGGATTGGGCTCAAAACAGCTTGGAAGTCACTATTCTAAAAGACAAATGGTGGTAAAAGACCAGGAAGAGAAGTAAATAGCCTAACCAAATATGGTTAAAGGGTTATGTTATTCTCTGAGGATGCAGTTAAATTTCAAGTGACTGACAGGAGCAATAATCCTCAGCACTGATGTGAGGCCCTGCCAGGTTAACTATTCCACATGCAGCTCTTAATATATTCACCCCATGCATTATAATATTCCTGGCTTACCAGCTAATAATGAAATAAATGCAGAGCTTTTCTGTTGCAGTAATATATTGCTTCATCATGGAAGCCACTACATACAAAGAAATATAATTGTTCAGGATAGGACTGAGGGGGCATCGCAGCAGGACTAGCAAGCAAGAATAGAAATTACATTTGACACAGGAAATAGGATAGAAAGTCAGATCAATTTGCAATTAACTGATTGCTTCAACTACCAGGCAGGTGATTCAGGATTTAAGTGACCAGAATTACTGGAATCTAAGAACAAACATTAAATCTCTTTTTGTTAAAAATTCCTAGAATCTAAATGAAAAACCAAACTGTCTGATAGGAACAAACATCAACTCTTTTTGGGGTTTTTTTGTTTGTTTTTTTTGTCGGTACCGGGGATCAAACTCGGGACATTGTGCTTGTGAGGCAGGCGCCAGAACCACTGAGCTAGATCCTTGGCCCAACTCTTTTTATTAAAGAGATGGAAAATGAAGTCCAGACTAATGAAATATTTATTTATTTATTTATTTTAATTTTTCAGTCCTGAGGATCAAACTCAGGACCTTGTGCTTACCAGGCAGGCGCAGCACCATTGAGCTACATCCAGGGCCCATTAGACTAATGAAATAAATTGAAAACGTATATTCTGGGTTCAATCTAGGGAGGAAGTGAGCTAGAGCTATATCTTCATGGTATCATATTTGTCATACATAGCCAGAACTCTCTATAATGAGGAAATTCAAACTCTACTTATTATATAATTTACACGATTATATGAATATATACATTGTGAGGAAAATGAGCAGAGTCACAATTTTCCACCAATTTGTATGAAGTAAATAACAGGAGGTACAGAATGACCAATAATTCCTATGCAACAGAATGTCTATTCATTTGAGATTCCAAGTTCCAGAAACAAATGGCCAAAAAAAGTGCAAATTTTTGATCATGAGGATGAACATCGATCAGTGCTTTCTGGGTGTATTTTTGACTTTAACAACTAGTTGTGAATTGCTCAACAAGAAAACGTTGGCGCTTATGCAGCAGCTTGTCAATCCTGTGGCACATTCGGGTGTGTGTGATAGCTCAGAGGGATTCTGAGGGGACCTCTGTGAACCCTGGTCTCGCAGTGTCACCACTCTGTCTGAGATACGGATCCAGTGAGATTCATGTATTCATCACCTATGCCACCAGGTCCTCTTTCTTCAGCGTGTGATGATGAAGGCCACCCCCCACACACTCCTCATGCTCTCATGCAGGTGTGTCCAACCTGTGGCCCATGGGCCACTTGCATTTTTTTTTAACTATTGTAAAAATTTTCTTAAAAACAAATATACATTAACTATATTATATATATTTTACATGTGGCCCAAGACAATTCCTCTTCATTCATTGTGACCTGAGCAAGCCAAAAGGTTGGACATCCATGCTATTCTGTCAAGCAGCACCTAGTGAGAATTCCTGGGGTTCGCTTCTGAGCCAGGCACCCTAGAGAGCCAAACGAAGGGGGGATGGGCTTGCTGCTGTCTTCAGTCTCATCAGGAGCTCATGAAACAACTAGAGCAGGAGATCAGAGGGCATCCAGCAGAGAGATAAATCTGTGGGTTGAAGAATAAGTTGAGCCAAAGGGATCAGTGTCCCATTTGATGGCATGTTTGAAGTCCTGCCACCTCTGAGTCCACTGTGAAGAGTGAGGCCCTCCTTTTCCGAAATGCCCAATGTCTTCTGCCTGAAGCTGCCACGCAGGGAAATAGCAATGCAGAACCATGTGACATGGATATCAGGCAGGTTCTTTGTTGCCAATGACTTTCATTCTGATTGGTAAATAAAACAGAACATACACAGGAATAGTAGGGAAGCTCACAGAATCTCATGATGCTGAGAGAATCAGGCTTGTATGCCTGAACTGTGTTATCAGGCTGCTCTTGATGAAGCCTTACTGTCAGGACATGTATCACTGGGGCTGTAGCTCAGTGGTAGAGAGCTTCCCTAGCATGTACCAGGCCCTGGGTTTGAGCCCCAGCACCAGGGGAAAAAAAAAGAAAGAAAGAAAGAAAGAAAGACAGAAAGACAGACAGACAGACACACACACATCACATTCAGGCATGATGCCATAGGCATGTAATCCCAGCTACTCAGAAAGCTGAGGCAGGAGGATCACAAGTTGGAGCCCAGCCTAAGCCACTTAGCAAGACCCTGCCTCAGGAGTCAGGGATATAGCTCAGCGGCACAGTGCCTGCCTGTCAAGCACAAAGTCCTGAGTTCAATTCCTGATACTGAAGGAAAAGACCCTGCCTCAAAAAAAAAATTTAGGAATATAGCTCAGCCTCCTTGGGTTTAATCCCCAGTACTTAAAAAAAAATCATGCTGTACACCCTAAATATATATAATTTTGTTTGTTAATTGTACCTCAATAAACCTGGGAGGAAAAACAAAATTCCTAAAACTAACACGCAGGGCACATTAAGAACCTTCCATCCTTCAATTTTAATTGTGGGTACCACATGACTTTCATGGGTAAGATGGTGATTCCACATTATGCACCACATTTTTTACTTTACTGCAAATACAGAACTTAATTAAGAATGCGTCATTTTCCACTGTAATACATGATTTTAATTTTTTAAAAATACTTGAAAAATACAAATGCAAACCTTGGCTTGGTTTCCTATTTGTAGTTACTTTCCACAGCTGCTTGCTGCAGACTCAGCCATGACTAAGCACAAAGTAGCATTAAGGGTTTCTATCCGGAAGCTGCGTCTGAATCCTGCTTTGCCGTCCCTAATGGTTTCACTTAGGCCGAGTTCTTTAGTTCTCTTTGTCTCAGTTTTCTCATCTAAAATGGGGAGAATAATGATACTTAAAGAGTTGTTATAAGGCTAAAATGAGATGGCACATATAAAGAATGCCTGGTAGCCAGGCGTGGTAGTGCACACCTGTAATCCCAGCACCTGGGAGGCTGAGGCAGAAGGATCACTGAGAGTTTGAGGCCAGCCTGGGCTATATAGTGAGTTCAAGTCCAGCTTGAACTACATAGCAAGACCCTATCTCAAAAACAAAAACAAAAACAAAAGCAAAACAAAAGCCTGATACCTAGTAAGCACTTCTAATAGTCAAATTTCATTGCTATAATGAAATGCCTGAGGCAGGCTCCTCATTGAAGAAAAAGAGATTTACTGAGCTTCCAGTTTGGGAGGTTCCAGGGCAGGGGACTGGCATTGGCTCAGTTGGAGTCGTGGCAATGGCAAGAGGGCCTGTGGGAGTAAGCGATGCCATTGCCAAGCGGGAAGAAGGAGACTGAGTGGGGCCAGGCTTGGGCTTTTACAACCGTCCTTTTGCAAGAACTAGCTGGCGCCTGAAAACTATCTTAATCCCTTTTGTGACCCTGGGCCCTGATGACCTAAGACCTCCCACTAGGCCCCTTCTCGTCAAGGTTCCATAGGCACCGGCATTGCCAGCCTGGAGACCGAGCTGCCAACAGATGAAATGTGGAGGGGGACAAACAACATTCAGATTATAGCAGCACTGAATAGATGTTAGCCCTTGTTTTTGTAACCTTTGTTATTACAGTTTCCATGGTATTATATCCAATTCTTTTTATGCAGATATGTTACATGAGAGCCAAACCATATTAAAAAGGACCTTTCATATTTAAATATGAAATTAGTTTACCAGTGACTAGTTACAAAAGCAGAACTCTACATGCTGAAGTTCATTGAATTGACTGAAAGGAAAATAAAAGCCCAAAGTTCTATTAGCAAGTAGGCCTCAAATAAATTAAGTGATACTGTTGTCATTTGTGTGTCATAACAATGACTCAAATACTAAAGCAAGAATTATTCTTCATGTAAAAGGCTTTTACAAACTTCAAGGTGTAGCATTGATCTTCCAGCCTTAAAATAGCTTCTTTCATCATATTTTAAACATGCATTTTCATGTAGGATGGCAGGGGGCGGCTTTATTAGCTGCATTTATCAGTTAGTAGTTGTCACCCCAAATATCTTGAACTGTACATTTTACCCCTATCAGGTGGAGTCAACAAGCCAATATATAAGTCACATTTCTGTTCATATATTCTCAAGAGTATTTATTTGCTTAATAAAGCCCACAACGTGACTGGTAATTGCAAACATGGGGTGAACCAATTTCCCTTGTACAAAATGCAAGACTTAATGAAATTTTATCACAATTATGAGTCACAAAAGCCCTTTTAAGCAAGTTAATGGCCACTGAGGGAAGTGACTAAGGAGTGCCAACAAAATTTCAGACATTTCACTAATATTCCCTCCATTTTAACACTGAGTCCTTTATCCTACTATGTTGCACAGTTTTTGCATCTTAGTACAAGGTCTTTTGTTTAACATTATGTTTGTGGATTGGTGACATACCCTTGACATGTGTTTAAAATTCAGTGTAGCAGAAGTTTTATCAAATTGTGATTCTCATAATCAACACAAAACATAAAACATTGCTAGGATTTTTACTCTCCAGTGTTTTGAAAAGCAGCCTAGTAATAGAGCATATGTAGCAAGACCATTTAAAATATATTTTTGTCTTTATTATGTTGTCTTGAAATATGATTTATAAAATCTAATTTTTTAGTGAGATCAGACTTGCAAATGGAAACAGGTAGGAATCTTTTAAAATCAGGTAACAATCTGAGTGTGGTGGCACATGCATGTAGTTCCAGCTACTTGGGAGGCTGAGGCAAGAGGATCACTTTGGTCCAAGAATTTGAGGCCAGTCTGGGCAACATAGGAAGTCCTTATCTCTAAAAAAAAAAAGTCAGGTGACAGATATGTTTAAGTTTTATGTGGTATTTTTTTTGGTACCAGGGATCGAACTCAGGTCCTTGTGCTTGGGAGGCAGGCAGCAGAACCACTGAGCTAAATCCCCGGCCCGATATGTTTAAGTTTTAATGCAGGAGATTTAGGAAAGCCAAAGGGCTTTTTAAAGCTAATATTTTAAGATAGATATTTGGTGGGATTCCCCAATCTCAGAGAAAAGGGGGCAAGGCTTTGATGCCTAGAAATGTAAGATATCTCTCAGTGGTATTCATGATCCTAAAAGAGTTTTTCCTCTGTTAAAAGATTTGGTGTGAGCACAAATACACATTCTTTTTGTCAACTTTTTTTTTTATTGGTACGTTTGCAGCACATAATGCTTACATTCCTTGTGAGGAGTTGGTACTTGTACACAACACATCTTAATCCTTTTTTTATCCCTTTCCTGTCTCCTCTCTCCCCCTCCCTCTATCTCTTAATCCCCTTCCCATTTGATAAAGATCTATCCCCCTATTTCCTATTATCTTTTATTTTGCTCTTTATCTATATTTTAGACTTCTTATATAAGAGAAACCATGTGATATTTAAGCTTGTGTGTCTGATTTACAAATACACATTCTTGTCAAACCCGAAGAGTTGGTAATTAATAACATCTCAGTGATTGTTTCTTCTTTATACTTGGGTGATCATAGCCTTCTAACTGTTCTCACATTTTTGATGATCTGCATCTATGTATTAGTTTGGATTCCTCCAGGAGCAGACTATGAGAGAAGTATTCAAGTGCAAGTAGTTTATTTGCTTTCCTGCAGCTCACACCACTCCTCAGGCTCACTCTGCCCCTTCAGGATGCCCATTCCCTGCTATTGCAGCTCCCTCCACTTCTGTGAGTGCTTTCAGTCCTCATCTTAGGCCAGGGCCTGTGGCCCTAAGCTCCTTCATGGCCCACATCCAGCCAAGCCTACCAGGGACTCAGCTCCACCCCCACCCACAGCATGGTGGAATGGGGCCTATTCTAGGGTCAGGCCTCACAAGCTCAGGATGGCAGAGACCCAAGTTATGGATTGAGTAGGATCCAGTAGGCTGGGCACATTTTCTAAACTCTCTGGATGAAAGTCAGGGAAGGAGGGAGCCCTGTGTGTTCTGATTTTCCCACCATCCTCAGTGCCCACACCAGCCCTTCTGTTGCAGTCTTTTGTTGAGGAGAGGTTGGCCTCAAGTGTCCCGGCTTCCTTGGAAGGATAATGGAAGGCCCACAGCTCAATTGTCACAGGAAAGACTGTGAACAGGACCTTTCTCATTTTGCCTGGCTTCAGAGTGGCAGAGGCAGAAGGTGACCTTCTAACCCATTAAAACAAAACAGAGAACAACAAAAATTTTCCCAGAGCAGGGGGCCTAGTACCACACTATGAAGGGGAGGGAGGCTATTCAGGTAATCCTTCAAAAACTAAGAGAAACATTGTCTAGCCCTTTCTAAAGCCTGAAGGAACAAATTTTAATGCAACAGGAGAGGAGAAAAACACATATTTAATCCCCAAATGGCTGCCTTCTGTAGCCCACCCTAGACCAACCTTTGGGAAACACTGGCCCCAGCATAAGGGTCCAACCCTCAGGGTACCATTCACAGTTCGCCAGTGTCCAGACTCTGCTCACCTCTTTGGCCTCCTCTCCTGACCCTCTTTACCTGAAAACATCAGTCCCAGCAGCACAACACTTGGAAGTCTTCTCACCTCTCCTTCTGGCCAGTTTACTCCACCATGCTGGTTCTCATTCTCTCTTAGTCAATGGCTTCCTCCATTTCAGCATCAGTTGGGTTAGCTACTGCCCCTCTGGCCCTGCCAATGCCCTCTTACACATCCTTGGTCACTGTGCTTGAGTCATGGTGTTTTAACGTCTCCTTTAGCTTGTCACTTTTTTGTTTCGTTTTGCTTTGTTTTTTGTTTTTTGGTACCTGGGATCGAACTCGGGTCCTTGCACTTTCGGGGCACGTGGCAGAACAACTGAGCTAAATCCCCGGCCCTAGACTGTCACTTTTAATAGGCTGTAAGAACCCTGAGAACAGACACCATATAATATCACATCTCTGGTATGGTTGGCATAGAGTACAGAAATAATGAAGCAAGAGAGGGAGGAAGGAAGAAAGAGATAGTGTTAGTTTGGTCTTCAGAGAAAGGACAGCAAACCTGCAAGGTTTGTGGAACCTGCCTGTTGTGGAAATGCACTCTTATAATCCCAGCACTCTGGGAGTCTGAGGCAGGAGAATTTCCAATTTGAGCCTGGCCTGGAAAACTAGTGATTTAGTGAGACTTTATCTCAAAATTAAAAATTTAAAAAGGGGCTGGAGATGTAGCCAAGTACAAAGGCCTGGGTTCAATCCACAATACAAGAAAGAAAGAAAGAACCTACAACCCTATTAAAGAAAACACCAATGAGAGAAAATGTGGGAGTGAGATGGAAAGGACTAAAGGGTGATTAGACTTCCATGCAGGACTGGCTTGCAAAGGAGAGAGAAAAGGAAAGAAGTTTAGGCAGCAGCATCTTAGATTGCAGTGTGGTCTAAGGAAGGTTTGGCAAGGCCAATGGATGGTCCTTGAGCCAAAGATGTCGGTCCCAGGGCTTTCCATGTCTCTCGGGTGTAGGCCAGTCTCAGTGTCCCTGGTGTGCTCAGTCACTGCTGGGGAGTAGGCCGTGGGAAGCATGACCTCAGCACCAATGTGGTGATGGATTTGAGAGGCTGTAGCTGGGGCCCAAGGTCAATCTGAGAAGTGATTTGTCATTCCTGTTGGAGGAAGGGAAGGAGGAAAGTAGGGAAGGAGGGAGGGAGAGAGAGAGAATATTGGAACCCATTCTATATAATTTTGGGAAAAATCATTTCACAATTAAATTATGATTAGGCCTAGTCTTCTTGCCTACAGAGCAGTCATGACATGCCAAAACATAGCTCCATTTTTGCCTCCGGTCACAGCTGAGACCTCAGTGGTCCTGTGATGCTGTGACACTCAAGGGCAAAACTATATCAGCTGAAGAGATGTGGTTCCTTGAGTATCGAGTAGTAAGAGAAAGGTTTCACCTGGGGAGGGACAAATTCCTTATCAGCTTAATTTATCCCACCTACTGTTGTAAGAACATCTTTGCTCATTTTACCATCCTAATCAACATAAGCTTCTCACAGACCTACGATCCTCATCAGCATAAGATCCTCATGGTCATAGGATTACTGCCACCCTCTGAGTCATCTGTTACTCCCTATGAACCCAATAAATAGTGGCAAGCTTGGGGTGCTTTTGTTTTTGCTGCCCAGAGCAGCATTGATCAGGCCCAGAACCCAGGTTCTTCTCTAAGTCTTGTTTCCTATCTTTATTCTTTAATTCACCTTGTACTGTTATGGCTCACAGGAGACCAGGTCCCACTGCAGGGGTTCTGGTAATGTCCCATTCCCTTTTCCCTACAAGAGAAGGAAGTAATAAACATACTTATGGAAACTTTGATAGTTTCTATCAATTCTAGCTAGTAACAAGTCTGGCTCTTTGGATGTAGAGTGGAGAAATGCAAAAGGCACAGGAGTAGAAAGGTCTTGGTGAGCTGGTGACCTGGTTTCATTAGTGACTAGCTGTGTGATGATGAGCACTCATCACTTTATATGCTGTTTCCTAATTTTGAAATTAACAATAGTAATGCCTATTTCACAGTATTGAAGTCCCAATTTAAGAGTCTTAATTTGAACCCATTCCCCACCAAATGTAGAAATACAGCTGTGCATGCCCCCTAACATCTCCCCAAGGATTCCCCCTGGCTCATTCATGCTCTAGGTCCTTGTGCGGAGGTGTTCACAAAAAGTGGGCACAGAGGGATCCATAGAGGTGTCTTGGTCCAGGTGGCATCTCTCTGCCCAAGCTTCAGTAGGCAGGTTTCAGATATAGATGGGATTAAGTGCCCCTCTCCCAAAGTGCCTATTAACAGGCAGATGATGAGTCAGATGGAGTGGCCTCCAGATGAGGTGATAGAGGCTTCTACTGGAGAGACAGCTGGGCAGGAAGTGATGGACTAGGACTCGACCCTAACAAGTTCTTGTACCCCAGAGCAGCGTCCCTCATAAGAGTTCTTCTCTTGGCCCCTTCACCAGGACTTTTTCAAATGATACCCACCCTTCCCTGCCTTCCACGGTCGCTATTCATTTCCTTCAAAATATGATAAAAGCTGCCTATTATAATCAGGGTGGACATGACAGAAACCCCAAACCAAAGCTGACCCATAAGCCCTCCTCTGGTTCTTAACCAAACTCATGTGTTAAAATCACCTGTGAAACTTTTCAAAAACAGAAATGTCCAGCCTCACCCCTGACCTACTGAATCAGAAACTTCAGGGAAGGAGCCTGGGGATTTTATTTTTTAAAGGCCCTCAGATAATTCTAAAGTCTAACCATGCAGAAGGAACCCTGGTCTTACCTATCCAGATGTAAAATGCACCAACAAAGCAGACCAGCTGGTCATCACAGTGCTGAACTCCATACTTATGAAGTTGCTTTGTACAGTTTTCAAATCTCCCTCTTCAGTGTCCACATTAGGTAGTGAACCTAAAAGAGCTCCTGGAGTAGAAAACTCATCTGAGCCCCAATCTCAGTCCTGTCATTTGGGTGTTATAAAACTGTGCTTGATTAACTAGGAGAAACTCAACTAACTTTCTTGAAAACATGATTTATACTATTATTGTTCTAACCATATTTACATTGGCTCAGTTTCCATTGCTTCTCAGCACCACCCAAGATACTGAATGACCATTTCAGAAGGCATTTAAAGCCCAGATTATTTCATTCACTTGACACAGTAAAACAGTCCACAAGTGCAGAGACTTGGATTGTACCAGTTCTTGTGAATTCCTGATCTCTCCAAGAAAAAGGATTGATGTTTGTTGACCTGTGTGTTTCTGGTCTTGTTCAGTCCTTAACACACAGTAAGTATGTGATACATGTCTATTAATAGATGTTATGGTTTGGGTCTTAAATGTCTCCCACAGGCCCATGTGTTAAAGGATTGGTCCCTAGCCTGTGGCACGATGGGGAAGTGGGGCCTACAGGGAGGAAGTTAGATAATTGGGGGTTGCTCTGGGAGGGGATAGTGGGCCCCTGGCCCCTTTCTCTCTCTCTCTCTCTCTCTCTCTCTCTCTCTCTCTCTCTCTCTCTCTCTCTGCTTCCCAGCTGTCCTGAGATGAACAGCTTTCTTCCACCATTGGCTCCCCACCATGTTGTCCTGCCTTACAACAGGCCCAGAGCAACAGGGCCAAGTGCCCATGGACTGAAACCTCTGAAGCTATGTTCCAAATAAAGCTTTTGTCCTTTGAAGTTGTCTACCCTAGGTGTTTATCACAGCAATGCAAAGCTGATTTACACAATAAATGAGCACTTAGGTCCTAGGACTCAATTCAATGTCTTCCATGATGTAGCAATATAGCCACATGGCCTGTAGGACTTGTTTTCTCTCTTTTGCTTTGATTTAATTGCAAAGGTACTTCATGTACATGGTAGCCGGTTAAGCAGAGAGGAAGATATTTAGAAAAATCTTTATTTCTCCACTCTAATCCCACCCCAGCGATTTTGGTTTATTACTTATCCAATTTATGTTTTTCTTGTTTTTGTTTTGTTTTTGAGACAGGACCTTGCTAAATTGCCCAGGCTGGCCTCAAACTCATGATCCTCCTGCCTCAGTCTCCTGAGTAGTGATCATAGGTGTATACCACCATGTCCAGCTATTTAATATTCTTTAGGTTTATACAAAAACATACAAATACATATGTATTAGTCAGGGTTGTTTACAGAAACAAAACCAATAGGAGATATGTGTGTGTGTGTGCATGCACACATGTGTGTAGAAGAGAGACAGACAGAGAAGTCTATTTTAAAAGACTTTTTAAAGTAGTTTTAGGTTCACAATAATATTGAGCAGAAAGTACAGAGAAAAGAAAAAAGAAAGTACAGAGATCCCCGTATACCCTTGCCCGCCCCCATGCATAGCGTCCCCAATTATCAACAATCCTCACCAGAGTGGTATATTTATACTTGATGTATCCTGCAACCTTGCTATGATCACTTGTTAGTTCATGGAGTTTTTGTGTGGATTCTTTTGAACTGTCTACATAGATGGCCACTGAACAGAGACAGTTTTATTTCTTCCTTCCCAATCTATGTCCCTTTTCTTGTCTTATTGCCTTAGCTAGGACTTCACTATGCTATTGACAAGCAGTGGCAAGAGTGGGTTATCCTTGTCTTGTTCCTGATAGTAATGAGAAAGTTTTGAGTTTCTCAACAGAGATGATTTATTTTAAGGAGTTGGCTCGAGAGCTTGTGGGAGCTGGCATATCTGAACTATGAATTTAAGTAAGTGTTGATGTTATAGTCTTGAGTCAAAATTCCCCAGGGTGGCCAGGCAATGTGGAAACTCAGGCAGCGTTTCTATGTTGCAGTGTCGAGGTTCAGGGAATTGCTTTTAAGACCTTAGGCTGATTGGCCCAGGCCTCCCCACACACCATGGAGGTCAATCCTCTTTGTTCAAAGGCTACTGATTTATACGTTAGTTACATCTGAACCACAAATCTTCACAGCAACATCTAGACTGACTTTGAGCAAAACACCTGGCACCATAGCCTGGTCAAGTTCATAGAAAAAATTAACCATCACAGCATATAAACAGATTATAGGGATTTTTTTGTTTTGTTTTTGTTTTTTTTGGTACCAGGGATCGAACTCAGGACCTTGCACTTGCGAGGCAGGCAGCACCACCACTGAGCTAAATCCCCAGCCCTGATTATAGAGATCTGCTTTTTAAACATGCAATGTGTTTTCCTGTGAAACTTGCTTACTTTCTTAAAATAATATGTTAGGTTGTTAATAAAATAATATCTCATACTTATTTCTTCAGGTCAAACCTTATAGATATTATTCATTCTTCAATATAGTCATCCAATATTCAACCATTTATACTTTTAGGGTGAATATTTTCTAATTATGACCAATACAAAAAAAATCTTTATATAAATATATTTATGTATTGGTATATGTATTTCTATAGGCCAGAGTTCCAAATATAGGACTACTGCGTCAAAGAGTATACGCATCTTTGATTTTAATAGATTCCACCAAATTATTTCCTTAAAACACTGGGCTGAGTATGTGGCTCAGTGGTGCTGCGCCTGCCTGGCAAGCTCAAGGTCCTGAGTTCAATTCCCGGTACCGCAAAAAAAAAAAACACTATCACAATTCTCTCTCCAACCAAGAACTAAAGCAAGTACACATTTCCCCCACATCAGTATCAAAATTAATTCTAAATTTTGCCTGATGAGTGAAAAATGTTATCTTGTTATTTGTGTGTGGGCACTTTTAAAATTTCTTAGTTGTAAAATGCATACATAAAACATATAATTTGCCATCGTAACCATTAAACATACAATTCAACAGTGTTAACGACATTCACATTGCTGTGTAGCCAGTTTCCAGAATTTTCTTCTTACAAAACTGAAATTCTGCACCCATTACACATTAATTATCTATTCCTCCCTTCTCCTGCCCCTAGCAACTGCCATTCTGCTTTCTGTCTCTATGGATCTGACTACTCTAGGTATCTCAGATAAGTGGAATCATACAGTATTTTTTCTTTTGTGACTGGCTGGTTTCACTTAGCAGAATGTCTTCAATATTAATCCATGATGGGCCGGGGATTTAGCTCAGTGGTTCTGGCGCCTGCCTTGCAAGTGCAAGGTCCCGAGTTTGATCCCCGGTACCAAAAAACAAACAAATACACAAATATTAATCCATGTTTTAGAATATGTCAGAATTTACTTCCAGGGCTGGGGATTTAGCTCAGTGGTTCCGCTGCCTGCCTTGCAAGCGCAAAGACCTGAGTTCAATCCCCAGTACCAAAAAAAAAAAAGAATTTACTTCCTTTGTGAGGCCAAATACTATTCCATTGTGTGAGACTACCACATTTTCTCTATCCATTCATCTGTCAATGGACATGTGGGTGGTTTCCCACCTTTTGGCTATTGTGAATAATGCTGCCATGAACAGGGGTGTATGAACATCTCTCGAGACCTTTCTTTCCATTATTGCTAGACCATATATCATTCACTTTTTTTGTGGTACCGGGGATCAAACTCAGGACCTTGCGCTTCCAAGGCAGGTGGTAGAACCACTAAGCTAAATCCCCAGCCCTTCTACTTTTCATTTTTTGAAGAACCTCTATACTATTTTCCATAGCAGAGGCATCATTTTACATTCCTACTAACATCACACAGTGGTCCCAGTTTCTGTACATCCTTCTGACACTTGTCATTTTCTGTTATATTGATAGAAGCCTCCTGTTATTATTTTAACATACATTCAGTAATTTGTAATCATATATTTATATATCCACTACCGACTTTTTTTCTATAAATTGCCTGCTTGTAACTTATAGACTTCACTTTTTTCTATTAGATTATTTGTATTTTTTTATTTTTAAATTTTATTTATTTATTTTGGTACTGGGGATCGAACTCAGGACCTTGCGCTTGTGAGGCAGGAGGTAGAACCACTGAGCTAAATCCCCAGCCCTGTTTTTTTTTGTTTTTTGGGGGGTTTTTTTGGTACCGGGGATCGAACTCGGGTCCTTGGGCTTGTGAGGCAGGCAGCGGAACCACTGAACTAAATCCCTGGCCCAAAAATGCAGTTCTGGAAATTAATTGAGAGCTATTCTTTTTTTTTTTTTTGTACTGGGGATCAAACTCCGGACCTTATGCTTTCGAGGCAGGCAGCAGAACCACTGAGCTAAATCCTGGGCCCAAAACTTTTTTTTTTTTTTTTTGGTACTGGGATCAAACTTGGGACTTCCCGGTTGCAAGGCAGGCAGTGGAACCACTGAGCTAAATCCCCGTCCCCTTGTCTTTTTTTAATACACTATGTGTTGAGTTGAAATGTCAAACTTGCCATTTTGGGGGTCCAAAGCAGTTGATTATCAGGAACCTAATATTATGGATATTCATATTAATTCTAATATTATGGACACTAATCCTTTATCTGCCACTGGTTGTAACTATTTCCTCACAATCTATTAACTATCCTTTGACTTTTATCATGTCTTCTACCACTGGAAAACTTTTATTGTCTATATTATCAAATTTATTTTTGTTTCCTTTGTACCTTCTGGCCTCTTATGTGATTTAAGAAGACTTTCCTCCCTGAATATTATGTAAATATTCTCCTAAATTTACTTCCAGAATGTTTGCTTCACCTTTGCATATTTAATCCACCTGTAATTAACAAAATAGTCTATCTTTGTATTTTCCATGTAATAGGCCATTATTCTAGGATGATTTATCAACCAACCCATCGGTGAATTGAAATGCCACCTTTATTACACACTATATTAAATTCCCATAAAATCAATTTCTTTCTAGTCTATTCCACTGGTCTGTCTGTTCATGTGCCAATACTCTATCCCTTTGATTACACTAACCTTATCATGAATTTTTGTTTTGTTTTGTTTTGGATTTTTTTTTTTTTTTTGGTACCAGGGATCGAACTCGGGACCTTGTGCTTGTGAAGCAGGCGGAGGAACCACTGAGCTAAATCCCCGGCCCTTATCATGAATTTTAATACCCATTAGGGCAAGATACTAGTGGAGTGTTGCTTGTCTTGTTTTGAAAAGCTTTACTGGCAATTATCATGGAGTTGTTCTTCACACAAATCCTCAGGGATCCCTAGTTAACAGTTAAATCCCTTACATATCTTAATATTTCCCTTAGCTCATGAAGCCAGTTGGGTTCAAGCTTCTCCCAGCTCTTATTGAGAGCCTCTTATTTACATTCACCTTGGGGGCCAGTAGTGAGAGCTTCAGCAAATGACTGGTTAGGAGGATGGAGGAGGAGAAAAAGAAAGAAGTATTTCTCCTGAAGCCATGGAAGCCATCGGCATAGGCCTTGTGCTTGCTCAGGATTCTACCCCCTCCCTGTCCTAGCCAGGTAGGTGAGATAGTAAAGGAAGGTAGAAGAGTGGCAGACAGAAACTGCAGAGTTTGAGATAGAAGTGCTGATTCTTAACAAATATTTAAATGAACCCAAAGAATAAATAACAGCTCCCTGATTGTCAGTCCATTACAGCGATTATTAAATGGAACTGGGGGAAGCTCCAGTGTGGCAGAGGGATCTCCCAGCAGGTGTGGTGACAACATAGAGAGCAGGTAGGGAATCCAACCAGACAGAATCCCAGGGCACCTGTTTCTGCAGGATGTAGGTCATCAGGGGAATAGATGAAACTCACCATAGACATTACTGAGCTTTCCACACAACTCCTAACATAACCAGGGAAATGTACATGGTCCCACTTCCACTGAAGCGAGGGCTGCCTTGAGCAGAAATATAGAATCTATCTATCCCCAGTGGCTTTGCCCTATCTGTCATTGTCATTTCTGGGGAATGATTTGCACTATGTGCAAATGTGATTTTGTGATTTTCACTATGTGCTGCCATCATCCATGCCACTTAAAGTCACTGGTTACATTTAGCTCCAATTCTTTTGTTTGTTTGTTTTTGTTTTTGGTACGGGGGATCGAACTCGGGTCCTTGCGCTTGCGCAGCGGGCGATGAAACCACTGAGCTAAATCCCCGGCCCCTCCAATTATTTTTTTAATAGTATTATATCATTTTACATACATAAACTTGGTTTTAAAACTAAGCACATCAGTAAAAATAAATGTAGAGAGCCAGGAGTGGTGGTGCACGACTGTAATCCCAGCACTTGGGAGGCTGAGCCAGGAGGATTGCTGCAAGTACAAGGCCAACCTGGGCTACTTAGTGAGACCCTGTCTCAAAAAAATGGGGTCTCATTCACCCCAGCCCCCCTCAATCTCCTTTTAAGTTCCTTTGTGTCTTACATAAAAAGTTCCAGTAAAGCAACTCCACAAAGCCAGTGTTCTTAGATTTCTTATCATAACTTAACATCCTGGTTTATTAAATTGTAAGGTGGTTAAATTTTATTTAAGAGGGAGAAGCATTCTACTGCAGCAGATCTCACAGGGCAGGCCAGGAATAAAGAGGAACGAAGCTGGCCAGCGGGAGAGGGAGCTGAGGCCAGCTGGAGCTTGAGGACGGAGTGGGCACAAATGGGACCCCAGGTCAGCCCACAGTCGAAGTGAAGTCCTCCCATTCTGACCTTGGGCAGCCATGGGGAACATGAGGGAACAAAGTTAGGGTGTGTGGCCCTATGGACTGGCCTTGGCAGGGATCTCTCTAGCCCACTTGCAGTGGTGGATACCTGTTCAAGGCATGGCAGAGGGAACGAAACAGGGCTGGCAGGGTGGATGTAGGAATCTAAGCCTCTGCCTGAAGGCTGGGGCCCAGAGCAATCATCCTCTTTCATGGACGGCACAGCTCCTTAAGGACACTGTGGGATGAACAGAGAGAAAACTTAAGAGCCCAAACACAACCAGAAGAGGAAAAGGAGGGCTACCCCACATCCTGCTAGAAATACTGAGGGAGGGGGACACCCCAAGCCTTCAGATATAGGAGGTAGGGTATGGCAAAGCTGGCTGGGAAAATGAGTGAGATCTGTCAATTACAAGATCCCAGGACAGCGCCAAATAATTCCCAGGACCCCGTATGTGGAACTTCTCGTGAGCTCTCACAAAATAACTGCCATGAGGAACCCACTATCCTGACTCCTCACTGTAGCCCACCCTGTATCTCCTAGATGCAGAGTGCATTTTTATTTTTGCTTTTATCCTTTCCTCTCTCTGTTCGGCCCAAGTTTCATTCTGAAGAGTTAATTTTTCCCTTACCCCTTCACCCCTCACTTTTTAAATGTTTGGCACTGTTTGTGGCTTGTCTCGTCCAATTCTCTGTTCAAGGCAAGAGGGACCTGGAATACTTTTAATTGGCAAACCATTTCTGAAGGAACTACCGGACAACATTTTGGCATTGCCAGCTGGGAGATAACATTACCACCTTTCACCCCCACCCGCAGGAGTGCTGATAGCAACAACGCTGGGCAAGGACCGCAACAGAGTGTTTTCAAACTCAGACAGCGTGCCACGTGGCTTCTTCTTGCCCCTCCAGATCCCCTCCACCCTTACCTACCCGGGCTGTGACCCCAGTGGTGGGCCTCGTGAACTCCTCCAAAATCTCCTATGTCTCCTTGGCACTGGTTTGCAGTAGGAGGTAGAAGGCTGTGAGGAGGGAGGTCAGGATATTTCTTTTCCCCAAGTGCCTCCTTGAGGGCTAGCTGGCTGCATCTCCAGACCAAAAGTCACAGCTCCTGTCAAGAGGCCCTGCTAACAGAATTTTTTCTCTCAAGTTTCCAGTAATTGCTTCCTCCTTCTGCTCCTTCTGGCCTGTGGTTTCCCTCCACCCCAATATGCCTTTGTAAATAGTCTCTTTATTAAACTCTTCTCAATTTACCCAATCTGAGGTGCCATCTGCTTCCTGCCAGGACCTGGAATGATACAGATGGCTGTCTAACAGGGCCTATTGATGCAGAGTCCAAGTCCTCGGCATTGTTCTAGGCAGAGGTGGGGCAACCTGCAGGCAGCCGGAAGTTACTACAGGTACCTGGGATGAAGCTGGGAACTTGAGCTCTGTGGGGGTGGGGACTGTGGCTCACTGGCTTTGCAGCACTGTGGCAGGGCCGACCTTTATGTAGGGGACCCTCACAGGATGAAGAACGGAGGACAGGTTTCCTCTCTTTCTTCTGTTTTGGAACACTTCTCTGTCTTAAAGGGATCTCCTTAGATGGTGAGGTCCCTGAGAGGCTGTATTATGAATGATTTGCTGTTAAGATTAAAAACCACCAATGAGTCTTTGCGCAGAAGTTAGATGCCAAGAACGGGCCCCAGAAAGAGGCAGAGGCTGAGGAGATACAGAATTAGAACAGTGCTGAAGGAAGAATATGGATCTAAAAGAGAAAAGAATGAGCCCTTAGAGGCCTCCACCCATCCCACAACTTTGCTTAAGGCTGAAGTTTTGGGCCAGGAAGAGGCCCTGATCCAGCTCAGCTAAAAAGAAATAGGAGAAAAGCAAGAGAGGGTCCACCTCTCACCAGGTGGTGGGTGTAGGCCAGTTACCTGCAAATTCTAAATTACAGAACTATGCCAGTAGTTAAATTAGGCATATAAGGCCTTTTAACTTTTTGTTTCTTTTGGGTGCTAGGGATTGAACCCAGGGCCTCTTACACACTAGGAAAGCACTCACTGAACCACATCCTCAGCCTTTTTTTTCCCCCCTTCAGTACTAGTGACTCAAACCAGGGCCTTTACACTGAGCTACATCTCCAGCTCTTTTGATTTTATTTATTTCTTTTTTGGTGCCAGGGATGGAACTTTGTGCTTTCAAGGCAGGTGGAGGAACTACTGAGCTAAATCCCCAGCCCATCCAGCTCTTTTTATTTTTTATTTTAAGACAGGGTCTCGTTAAGTTGCCCAAGCTGATCTTCAATTTATGATCCTCCTGCCTCAGCCTCCCAGAGTACTGGGATTACTGGCATGTACCACTACACTGGCTGCCTTTTATTATATTTGAAAGCCAATGTATATCATCATCACAACTATGCCCAACTATAAAATTTGACAGACTAGATGATACACAATAATATTGTGTTAGGATATTGAGGTTTGAGAGTAATTTCTTTTTCACAAAATAGCTAATGACTTGAAATTATTCTTGTAATAAATGCAAATGGAGGGAAAACATAAAGCAACTATGTATATGAAATTGGCCAAGATAACTTCTTACCAGCCTTTTTCTCATCTCTATAATAAGAGGATAAATGGACTCTTCCATTCCAGTCTGTTCCAGGTTTTACCAAATGTGATTCTGAACCATTAAAATGAGTCATGTAAATGTGGACTCAGAGAAGTGACAGAGAGAAGTTTTGATTATTAGAATATTTCCATAAAAAATCACAAAACACAAAGAATTCATTTTCTTCCCACTGGGGATTGTGGTCCCTGGAATTTCGTCTGTCTAGTATGCTTCCTCATTCCTTCTCTGGGACACTTGAAGGTCACCTGCTAGGCTTCCTAGGGCACAGGTGGGTGGGGGGCCACTCCCAGTGCTCTGCTTCCCCCATGATGCTCATATGACCAAAGTGAAGCTTTCTTTAAAACTCTACGTGGACGAAGACGGTCTCTTCTGTGGCTGCTAAATCTTCCTGCCTACTCCCTGGGTGACCTTCGACAAATCATTTAACTTCTCTGAGCCTCAGTTTCCTCACTTGAAATGGGGACAATAATACCAACTATCTCTTAGGAATTTGTGAGGATCAAATAAGAGAGCATAAACAATGGTGTTTCAAACTCTACAGTGTTTTGTGACCTTATTAATAAATTTGTTACTAAACATAAATAAAAGCACATAATAAACTAATTCATTGTAAAGTGTTGGTCTCACTACTCGTACTCAACATTGTACTGGAAGTCCTGGTTAGTGTGATGAGGCAAGAAAAAAGAAATATAAGCCATATAGATTGGAAAAGGAGAAATAAAACTGTCCCCATTTGCTGACGGCATGATGGTCTATGTAGAAAATCCCAAGGAATTAAAACAAATAAAAATCCTCCTAGAACTGATAAATGAGTCCAGTAAAGCTACAATATTCAAGAATTCAAGAATAACATAAAAAGTTAATTGTGTTTCTATACACTAGCAATGAACATATAGCACCAAAATTAAATATAAAATAACATCTACAGTCATTCAAAACAAGACATAACATTTCTCCAAAGAAGATACACAAATGACCAATAAGTCAGGAAAAGATGCTCAGTATCACTAATCATTTACAAAATGCAATTCAAAACTACAATGAGATACTACCGTGCACGTAGCAGGATGGCTACTATTTAAAAAATAGTAAGCGTTGGGAAGGATGTGGAGAAATTAGAAACCTGCACACTATTGGTGGGAATATAAAATGGAACAGCCACTGTAGAAAAGAATAGGGCAGTTTCTCAAAAAATTAAAAATAGAATTGCATATAATTCAGGAATCCCACTTCTGGGTATATACTCAAAAGAACTGAAAATAGGGTCTAAAGAAGATATTTGTACACCCACGTTCATAGCACACAGCAACAATATTCATAAATGTCCAAATGCGGAAGCAACTCCAATGTCCATCAAAAGATGAGTGGATAAACAAAATATGGTATACATATACTGTGGAATATTATCCAGTCTTTAAAAAGAAGGGAATTCTGACATATGTTACAACATAGATGAACCCTGAGGACACTTTACTAAGTGAAATCAGCCAGTCACAAAAAGATACACACTTTGATTCCACTTTCATGAGATACTGTACTTATAGTAGTCAGATTTAAAGGGACAGAATGGTGGTGGCCAGAGGCCGGGGGAAGGGGCAGTGGGAAGTTACATTTGATGGGTACAGAGTTTCAGTTTTACAAGATGAAAAGAATCATGGAGCCTGATGGTGGTGATGGTTGTGCAACATTATGAATATGTTTAATGCCACTAAACAGTACACACAAAAATGGTTAAGATGGTACATTTTATATATTTTTAAGTGCAATAAAATAGTTAAATATATATATAATGGGCCGATAATCCCAGCACTCGAGAGACAGAGGCAGGAGGATCACCATGAGTTCAAGGCCAGCCTGGGCTACATAGTGAGTTCAAGGCCAGCCTGAACTACAAAACAAAAACAAAAAAACATATACAATGGAAACTACAAAAACATTGATGAAAGAAATAGAAGATTTAAATATCTAGGGAAGGCCGAGGATTTAGCCCAGTGGTTTCGACGCCTGCTGCACAAGCGCAAGGACCCGAGTTCGATCCCCAGTACCAAAAATAAATAAATAAATAAATAAATATCTAGGGAAGCACACTGTGTTCATAGATTGGAAGATCTAATATAGTAAATATTACCAATTCTCAATTTAGTATACAGGTTTCATGCAATTACAATCAAAATTCCAGCAAGAATTTTTGCAGATATATATATATATAAGATTATTCTATAATGTATGTGGAAAGGCAAGGAACTAGAATAGCTAAAACAAAATTTAAAGAGGAATTGCTTTTCAATTTTCACAAATCCAATTACAGTACTTATCATATAGCTATAATAACCAGGACTGTGTGGTAATGGTGGAGGGAAGGACACATACACTAATGTAATAGAAGCCAGAACCCACAAACAGACCTGAATGAGTATGGAAAAACATCTTTGATGAAGATGCAAAAGCAATTTAATGGAGGGCTGGGCACTTAGCTCAGTGGTTCTGCCGCCTGCCTCCCAAGCGCAAGGACCCGAGTTCGGTCTCCGGTACAAAAAAAAAAAAAAAAATGTTTAGGAGTAATATAGAAGATCATCAGAGTTTAGAAGTAGGCAAAGAAATCTTAGATTTAACTCCAAAAGGACAAGTCAGTAGAGGAAAATTGATAAATTGGATCTCATCAAAGTTAGAAACTTTTATCTGCTAAGAAGATGAAAAGACAAGCTGCAAACTGGGAGAAAATATGTGTAAATCACACATTTGACAAAGGACTGGCATCTAGAATATATCAAGAACTCTCCAAATTCAATACTAGCCTGACAAGGTGGGTCATTTCTGTAATCCCTGCTGTTCAGGAGGCTGAGGCAGGAGGATCACAAGTTCAAGGCCCACCTGACAACATAGTGAGATCCTGTTTCAAAATAAAATGTTTAAAAGGGAGTGCAGATGGGAATGTACCTCAGTGAAAGAACGCTTGAGACCGAGGTTTGAGCTTCAGCACCACAAAAATAAAACAAAACAAATAAAAATCTTCAATATTGGGGATTTAGCTCAGTGGTTTCACCGCCTGCTGCGCAAGTGCAAGGACCCGAGTTTGATCCCCGGTACCAAAAAAAAAAAATCTTCAATATTAAAACATAAAAAAATTACACACAATCACACACACACATACACACAATAATCCACTTAGAAAACAGACAAAAATAGGAAGACAAATTTTCACTGAAGAGAATGTACAGATGGCAAATAAGCACACAGAAAGTATTAAAACCACCCATCAGAATGGCCGAAATAAAAAATAGTGACAACATTAAACGCTGAAGAGGGTGCAGAGAAACTAGATCACTTATACCTTGCTGGTGAGAATGTAAACTGATACAGCCACCCTGGGAAAGTTTGGCACTTTCTTTAAAAACTAAATATATATTTGCCATATCACGCAGCACTTGAACTCCTGGGCAGTTAACAGGAGAAATAAAATCTTATATTCACATAAAAACCCATAAACAATTACTTATAGCAGCTTTATTCATAATACCCCCCAACTGAAAACAACGTCACTGTCCTTCAAGAGAAGAATGTTAAACTATAGTACATTCACAGAATGGAATACTACTCAGTAACAAAAAGGAGTGAGGTTTCTTTGCAGGGGTGGGGGGTACTAGAGATTGAACCTAGGGTCTTCACGTTTCACATCCCTGTACTTTTCTTTATTTTTGTTTTTTATTTTGAGCCAAGGTCTTGATAAGTCACTAAGTTACCCAGACTGGGCTCGAACTTGTGTTCCTCCTGTCCTCCTGCCTCAGCTTCCCAGAGTTGCTGGGATTACAGGCGTGCACCACCAAAGCCGGTTAGGAATGAGCTGTTGATATGTGTGACAACCTGCATGAAGCTCCAGAGAGTTCTGTTGAGTGAGTAAAGCTAATCTCAAAAGACTATACTGTAAGATTCCATTTCTATAACCTTCTGGACAAAGTCACAGAAACAAAGAACCAATTAATGGCTGCCAGGAGTTAAGGAGAGATGATGGGACAGGAGGGACTTGAATGTTGCCACCAAAAGGAAACATGAGGGGGCCGGGGATTTAGCTCAGTGGTTTTGCCGCCTGCTGCGCAGGCACAAGGATCCGAGTTTGATCCCCGGTACCAAAAAAAAAGGAAACATGAGGGATCCTGGGATGACAAGAATGTTCTGTACCTTGGCTCCAGTTGGTATCAACATCCTGCCTACTGCCAATGTTGGACTGAAGTATTACAAGATGTTACCACTGGAGGGGCTGGGGGGGTTAGCTCAGTGCTGCTGCCGCCTGTCTAGCAAGCACAAGATCCTGAGTTTGATCGCTGGTACCAAAAAAACAAGATGTTACCACTGGAAAGATATGGGGCATCTCTCCACACTTTTTCTGACAACTTGATGTGAATCTAGTATCATCTCACAGTAAAATATTTAATTTAAAAAGTAATGAAATAGACTTAAAAGAGTACAAAGCCTACAAGGCTAAGAGGAAAAGCATCTGTTGGTGTGAATTCAGGTCTGGTGTCAAGTCTTTAAAATCAAGCCTGGTGTGCCCAATATAGAGAGATATTACCATTTATATATGGTTGATTTAGGTAAGATTCTTCCCCTATTACACTCTGTAAAGTTTGCAGTCGTCAGTAAAGACAAGACCTAGCCTTGACTTTTAGACCTAGGCATAAAGGACTTCAAAATTTGGATGCACTGTCTGTGTGCTTATGTAATTGAACTATAGTGATTTACATATAAAAAGATGAAGACAGTTTTAATCCGTGCCAAAGGGAATCTACAGCTGAAAATATTTTGGTCCTATCTAGGTAAACTTTCAAAATATCTTCATTTTCTTAGAAAATACCCAGGGTCTCACAAGTCTCACAAGATAATGGTCTCCTGATGACTCAAAATACTTTTTCTGCAAAAAAATATTTCTAGCGTTACAGTGTTGGAAAGACTAAAAAGACAAGTTTTATCAAGCCAAAAAGTTATTTTTCTAGGCATGCTGTTGTGTAACAACAGAAGAACAAAGAAGCTCTGTATGTGTCAATTTGGAAAGATTTCCAATAAAATTTCAAGGGGAAAAACCACAATGTAGAAAAGAGCATATAGTGTGTTAAAAGAAGGAAATCCAGATGGATATTCGTACTGGCGCAAATATACATTAAAAGAATCTAAGAGGTTCCAGTGGCTGCCTGTTTGGGGAGTACTGGGCCTGTGGTAGATGGGGTGGGCTTTAGAGAGAGACATTTCACTGTGGATCTAGTTATACCTTTGATTTCTGAATCACTTGAACTATCAGCTATGAAAAGTGTCAAATGAATGGATTTCACAATGAATATATTCTAAGAGGCTTTGGCCCAACGGAATTAAGAAGCCACATGATCTTTGTAGCGACACCTGGTCACTTTCCTTTGCCGTGTGCACCAAGGTCACCTGGGAAGAAGGCCCTTCACCCACTCACCCCTTTTGGATTCTGCAGCCCGAAGCACTGACCCCTAATGAAGCCACCACTTACCTCTCCCACCACAGCTCCCTGGGGAGGACCCAGGGGCTGCTTTCCCAGAGGCCATTGAGGCTCTCCGATTGCACCCACAGAGCCACTGCTGGCAGCTGAGAGTCCCCTGGGAGACAAGCATCTGATGATCCTGCAAACCACCCGGCCCCAGCCATCTGGGAAAACCTGAGTTCAAATAACCCAACCAGGCCTGTCCTGCAGGTCTGAGTCCCCCGGAGCACAGACTCTACCGGGATACATCAAGGGTAGTATGAGTCCTAGTTTTTTACACACATTCTGACTGGTGGGCACCTGTTGCTTTCCTGCTGTTAAATATTGCGGTGCTCACCTGTGTCCTCAGCGGCCAGCCCTCTCGCTTCAATCCCTTCCACGCCCTCTTCCCTATTCCAGCTTGTCACTGCTGATTGCCTTCTGGTATCAGAGAGGGCCCCAGCAAGAGGCAGATGGTGAGCTCCCATTGGGTAATCTGAGAACTGTTTAATAAAGGACTACACATAAAAGTCTGGGCAGGGCACAGGGAATCCACTTGGGATAGGACAGTACCCTGGGGCAAGGATGGGACCCTGCAACCAAGAGGGTTGTGTGGAAGAGCAGAGACCTGTGCTTGGTTGCACATGGCAGACAATCCACTGTGACTCAGCAGTCAGAGAACGTGGGAAACAGAAAAAGCCCAACCTCACTCTAATTCTCTTCCATCCCGATTCCCAAACCCAAACCGAGGCACAGCCAGCCGGGTAGGGAAGGGTGGAGAGTGGGTCCAGAGGGGCAAATGGAATATATCTAATCCCCTTCCCACAACATTTTAGAAAAAACTTTATCGTGGAAAATTTCAAACATTTGAAAAAAAGGACTGGGGCTGCGATTTAGCTCAGTGGCACCTCGCCTGCCTCACAAACTCAAGGTCCTGAGTTCAATCCCCGGTACTGGAAAAAAAAAAAAAAGGACTAGTATAAAGAACTTCAGATATCTGTCTCCCGGCTTTGACAACTTAAAGCCAATCTCATTTTATCTATACCCCTTTTCACTCTCCCCTTTTTACTATTATTGTTTTGCAGCAAATTCCAGGCCTTGTATCATTTAACGTCAATAATTCATATGCATCTATTGCCATTTCTCAGACTCTAATAAAGTAATAGGTCCCAGTGATGATTATTAATGGCTTTTCAAACCATTAGGTAAAAACTTGAAAGGAAATTTTATTACATAGGAATCAGGCTGACAGCACCTGATCCCAATTTCAGCATCTCTACAGGTGACACAACCTACATTATTTACCTCTCGATAGGATACGATGGAAAATACATAGCCCTGCCTATTAAATATTTTTGCCATAAAATTGTAATAAAGCCTCTATATCTAACTAGCCTTTCTAGCTAACTATTTTTTAGGAAACATAGAGAATAGAGACATAGAGAATGAATTAAACATAGACAAACATAGAGAATGAATTAAATGACACTTTGCAGAAGCAATCAACCAAATCCAGAATGTAAGACATTCTACAGGACAAATGATCCATTGGTCCCAATAAATCAGTGGTATGGGAGGAAAAAGGAGTTAGGGCTATTATAGAATAAAAGAAATTTAAGAGTTATAATAACCAAATACAACTTACGAACCTCACTTGGATCCTGATATGAACAAATCATCTCTGAATATAGCCTAGAATACTATGACATTAGGAAGTTATTGTTCTTTTTAAGGTGCAATAGTGGCATGGAATTTATAGTATTTTCAATGTCCTTATTAAGTAGAGATTTTTACTGAAACACTTCTGGATGAAATCACATGCTCTGGATTTTGCTTTAAAATAGTCCAAGAAAAACATTGTCCCATTGGATGAATGGAACAAGATAGGCAAAACGTTGTTAATAACTGAAGCTGAGTGATGAGTGCATGGATTCTTTATACTGTAATTTCTACTTTTGTATATGTTTGAATTTTTCCATAATAAAAAGTTTTTACAAATGGATGTTCCTTAATGACAGGGCAAGACCAAGGAACTACCACAGATTAGAGGAGGCTCAGGAGACAGGATGATTAAATGCAATCTGGGACTTGGGTCAGGGCTTAAAAGAGAAAAGGAAGAAATATAAATAAAGTCTGCAGTTTAGTTAAAAGTATTGTATCAATGTTAATTTCATGCTTTGATGAATATGCCACAATTATGTAAGATGTTAACAGCAGAGAAAGTTGGCTGAAGGGTATACAGAAATGCTTTTCTGTAAATCTAAAATTACTTTTAAGTAAAATGTTAAAAACAAATATTCTTTAATCTCTGCATATAACAAGTGTCTTAAAGCAAACGTATACTTTCAAATAGAAATACTCCTGTCTCTATTATTGAGTTATAGGTTTTAAATAATTCTCAAAAGATGAAGAAACTGGCATACTTACACCACTGCCATGTTTTCCCCTCCGGAATCTTCAGAATTTGGCTGGCTACAATCTTTATATCATGGCATATATAACATTTATATGATGTTCAGCTTCTAGAGTTGCCTTGGCTTTTAATGGGCCCATTGATCACTCCTCGTCAATTTCACTATTGCATCTGTTGGTAGAAATTCATCAGAGAGTTCTGTCTTCAAGAAAGGCTCACGGGAACAATAAAGGCATCTGTTTGTGCCCCTGGATTTGGATAGCAGTCTGGCCTGGCACACATTCTTGTTCCCTGAAGACTTGCTCAGCATTGCTGCTCCATCTTCTAATGTTGAATGCCATTATGGAAAGGTTAGAAACCAGACAAATTCTTTTCCCATTCACAAGTGATTTAGTTTATTTGCAATGATTCCCTTAGGCTTCTTTTTTTCATCTCTGAAGTCCAGTATCTTCATCAGGATATGTACTAAATTTACTTGCTCTTTGGCAATTTTACCTAGGATAGAATTGTTCTTTCAAGCTATAAATTCAAGTCTTATTACTGGAAGCACTCTTGAATTATATGTTTGAACATTTCTGTTGATGTTGCCAGCCCATTTAATCTATTCTGTTAGTCAGAAACACCAATCATGTAAATGGTGGAGCACCTTTGTTCTCTATGTATCTCACTTTCTCTTTAATCCTTCCACACTTTTTAAAAAGTGTGCTAGTGCACAGCTGTAGTTCCAGCACTTGGAGGCTGAGGCAGGAGGATCACCTTGAGTTCAAGGCCAGCTTAAACTACATAGCGTGTCTCTGTCTCAAAAAACAAAAAGAAAACAAAATAATAATCATAAGCATAATAATCTGTTATATTCTCATTCATTTTGCTTTTCTCAAGCCTTCCTTCCATGCTCATGGCTGTTTGTTTGCAATATCTCTTTTTCCTTTTTGCTATTTCTAATATGAATTTCATTTCTGTTTTATTTTTTATGCCTTCTCCATTTCTTTCTTGAGCTTTACCAACTCATTTTAAAAATCTTTTTATCTTATTTCTTTCATGAGCTATTGTATTTCTGTTTAAGCTCCTGGTTCAGAGACATTGCTTTTATCAAGTTGTTTGGCATAAACAACCTGTATAAATCTTCAGTCAAGACTTTAATTGTTTTCCCATGGCCAAATATTTCAAGTGCCTATGCATCTTTTGGCCTTCTCTTGACCACGTCCTTTATTCTTCACCATGTTTTCATATAGACTGTTTTTATTATTACTACTATTTCTGGGACGACTGCTTTTCCTAAACCAGCTCTTTGTGACAGGTGGAAGGGACAGAGTTGAGCTCTGGACAGCAAATCATTTCCTTGGTTCAGAATGTGGAGTCTCTCGAGGTACAAGATAAGCTGTGAGAGTATAATGGGTTACACATTCCTTCTCCTCAACCCACAGTGGCCATGATCTTAGTATTCTTCCTGCCCTACCACAGCAACAGGCTGCTTCCTGCCAAGATGGCTTATCATCAATTCCTGGCCTGGCCCCGCATCTGCACCAGCCTGTGCACCCATATCACACGGGGACAAGCCAAGTTGTTACAGAGTGGTTTCTTTAGAAAGGCTTCACCAGTCAAAAAAGTATTCCAGGTTCTTCTTGCCTCGAACAAAGAATTGGACAAGACAAGCCAAAAAGGTGCCAAACATTTATTTGAAAAGTGTGGGGTAAATGGGTATGGGAGAAACCAGCTCTGCAGAGCAAACTTGGGCCATAGAAGAGGGTAAAAATAATAATAATAAAAGTACACGCCGAGTTCAGATGCATTGTGGGCTACTGTGCAAACTCACACACAATAGCAGCTTTCTGTGATGGCAGTTCTTTTTTATGCCGCCTGCCTCTGGCGGGAGCTTGGGAGAAGTTCTATATCTGAGGTCCTCAAGTTGCCCTGGAATCTTGTAATTGACAGGTCCCACTCATTTCCCCAGCCAGCTTTGCCACACCCTATCTCCTATGTCAAAGTGGTCCTGAGTTGGCCTACAGTGATGTCCCACACACTCCTGAGGGCTCTGCTTTGCTGCATGTGACTGGCATCAGAAGAACAGGCACTCCTCCCTGGCCTGCACCCGTCCTCACTGTGCTAAGCAGCTCTCCCAGATGCATTGGCATCTCAGGCCACGGCTGCCTCCTGTGCTCACTGAAGGTGTAATTTCAGTGTCTGTTTGCCATTCTCCTTGCGGTATCTGGTGTTCCACAGAGAGAACACAAAGATGATAAATGAATATATTCTCTGGAGTCAGACAGACCTGTGTTTGAATCCAGGTTCTGCTATTTACTAGTTTTGTGATCTTAGACAAGGTATGAAAGGCCTTTAATCCTCAGTGTTGGGTTAATATTATTTATTCCAAAATGTTGTCAGAAGGATTAAGTGATATCAATCCCAGTGCTGGGCTCTGTGCTGGGCACTATAAAAAGCTTTCCCTAAATTTTATGTTTTTAAAATTATTATTAGTCCAATACCTATTTTTAAAACCTAAATCCATAGTTAAATATTTTCAGAAAGGAAAGCTCCAAGTCCAGGGAATTTCAATGGCAAATTCTACCATTTAAAGAACAAATAACACTAATTCTACACAATCTTTTCCAAAAATAGAAGTGAACGCTTTCTGATTTATCTTATGAAGGCAGTATTACTGTGATACAAACTCCAGAAACAGAGATACAGACATTACAAGAAAAGAAATGACTGATAAGTATTTCCTTTGACCATAGTTACAAGCAGACATTGCCAAGGCACTCCAGCAACATGTAAAGAGAATAATACCCTATAAACAAGTGAGATTTATCCCAGGAATACAAAGCTCATTCAATGTGCAAAAAATCAATGAAATCCATAATATCAATGAGCTATTGAAGAAAAACCACATGATCACTTCAAACAATGCAGAAAATCATTTGGCCAAAGTCAACATCCATCCAGTAAGGAACAAAAAACTCCCAGTCAAATAAGAACACAAAGAAAACTTTCTCAAGATAATAAAAGGCATCTGTAAAAACCTTTAGCAAATGTCATTGTTAATAAAGAAAGATTAAATGCTTTGCTTTTAAGATTGGAGGCAAGGCAAAGAAATACATTCTTACCACTCCTGTTCATTTTTTTTCCTGTTCATTTTTATATTGAAACTCCTAGACAGTGCAATAAAGCAAGAAAAATAAATAGGTATGCATATTGAAAAGGATAAAACTGTCCTTATTCACAGGCAACATAATTGTCTATAGAAAAAAAACACAAGAAATCCACAAAAAAATTCTAGAATGAATAAGAAAATTTAGCAAGGCCACAGGGTGCAAAGTCAACACACCATATTTCTATGTACTGTGCTAACAATTTGGCTATCAAGTTTCTACATATTAGCAATTTAGAAATCAAAACTATTTTTAAAATATTAACATAGCTCCAATAAAATGAAATACTTAGTTATAAATCTAAAAAATCATGTATAGCATCGGTATGCTAAAAACTATAAAAAACTGATGGAAGAAGTCAAACTAAATAAGTGGAGATACATACTGCCTTCATGAATTGGAGGACAGGAAAGATGCCAATTCCCTCAAAATGATCAGTAACTGTAACACAATTCCAGTCAATATCCCAGAATAATCTCTTTTTTCAGATTTAAAGAAGTTGATTCTAAAATGGAAAAGCAAAGGAACTAGGATAGTTAAACAATTTTGAAAAAGAAGAATAAAGTTTGAGGAACCGCACTACCTGACTTTAAGACTTATTATGTAGGTACAGTAATCAAAGTTGTGTAGTATTTTGCAGGAGGATAGACACATAGGTCAATGGAACAAAACAGAGAACCCCAGAAATACACCCACAACTGACTTTTTACAAAAGTGCAAAAGCAATTCAGGGGAGGGAAAATTGCTTTTTCAACCTGGTTCTGGAGTAACTGGATATCCTTCAGGGGAAAAAAAATCTCAACCCCAACTTTATATCATGAACAAAAATTAACTCAAAATGGAATATGGAGTTAAATGGAAAACAAAACTATAGCACATTTAGAAAAAACTAGGAGATTATCTTCAAGACCTGGAGCGAGGAAAACAATTCTTAGACCTGACACTGAAAGCACAGTCTGTGAAAGGAAAAACTGATAAATGTTACCCCATCAATATTACAACCTTTGTCTCTACAAAAAAGCCTGTTAAGATGATAAAAAGACAAGTTACAGCCTGAGGAAAGTATTTGCAAATCACATATTTGATGAAGGATTCCTATCTAGGATATATAAGGAATGCTAGAAGCTCAATGGTTAAAAAAATCAATTAGAAAATGGACAAAAGATATAAGCAGGCTTCCATTCAAGAACATATATAGATGCAAGTATGCACATAAAAATGAACAATATCATTAGCTATTAGGGAAATGGAAACCAAAATCCCAAGGAGATACTACCCCACACCTACTAGGATGGCAACAAACAAACCAACCCTGACAAAACTGAATTCTATTGAGGATATAGAGCAACTGAAATTCTCACACACTGCTGCTAAGAATGTGGCATGGTACAGATGCTCTGGAAAACAGTGTAGCAGTTTCTTATATAAAGTTAAGCAGATGTTGTAATAATCCCACTTCAAGGTATTTACCTTTGAGCAGGAGTCACCAAACCAAGACAAGCAGGCCAGATCAGGCCACTGCCCTGTTTTTGTAGGACCTGCCGGTTAAGAATGCTTTTTACATTTTTAAAGAATTGTGTGTGTTTTTTAAAAGAACATGTGACAGAGACAAGTGATCCACAAAGCCTAATATGTTTGCTATGTGACCCTTTCCAGAAAAAAAAATCACCAACCTCTGCCCTAAAGAAATGAAAACTTAAGTTCACACAGAAACCTGTACATGAATGTTCATATCCCCTCAATTGCTTTAACCCCAAACTGGCAGCTACTCAAATGTCCTTCAATGGCTGGCTTGATAATAAACAGTGAGTGGTACGTCCACAATGATGGAATTCTACTCAGCAATTAGAAGGAATAAACTATTGATACACAGGGCAATCTGGATGAATCTCAAAAGCAGTATGTTAAGTGGAAGAAGCCAGTCTCAAGAGGGTACATCCTGTGTGATTTCTTTTTAGGATACTCTCAAAAATACAAAGTTATAGTGACAGAAGCAGATCAGCAGTGTTTGGGGTGGTGGATGTGACTATAAAGTGGCAGCATAAGGGAAACTTTTGGGGTGATGGAATTGTTTGATGTCCTTAATGTGCTAGTAGTTACACAAATACACATGGTCTAAAAGTCATAGGGCTGTACACAAAACAAAAAGTCCATTTTACTGCATTATAATTGTTTTCCTGCCATGCTAGAGATTGAACCCAGGGCTTTACATATTCTAGGCAAGCACTTTAGCAATGACTGCACTCAGCTGAATAGTTTATAAAATAAAATAATTTTTAAAAAGGACTGGAAGGTGGGCATGTCAGGTTGTCACCCATTACCATAGAGAATGTCATTTGTGCCAGCACAAGGAGATGCTGTGGGGATTAGGTGGCAAATGTCATGGATCTGGAGGCAGATGGAGGACCATTGTAGAGGACACCACAAATCACATTCTTCTGTAACATCAATACTGCTAGCATGACATTTCCAATTAAGCCATTTTGAGTTTCATTAAGAATTTGGCACAGGGCCAGGGATTTAGCTCAGTGGTTCCGCCACCTGCCTCACAAGTGCAAGGACCCGAGTTCGATCCCCAGTACCAAAAAAAAAAAAAAGAATTTGGCACAGATTAGATCAGAGGATACAAGTCATTCCCAGAGATGATAAATAATATTTTCAGTTTTCATAACCAATGCCTAAAATTTCACTCCAGAACAATAGCCTCAGCATCCATGGACAGGTGGCACAGGGAGTTGGATTTCCCTCGGGTGAATTGGCATAAGTCTCAGCAGCTAGGTACTTATGTTAACGGAGCCCTGTGGTAATGGACACGCTAGCATTACCTCCAGATGGTGGTGGCAGCAAAGAATAACCCGAATCCTTCTTCATCCAATTAAAGACTTCCCAGCCAGGTCTTGCAAGCCAACACAATATTGTCTTTCTTTACCATCCAACCTCATATCTCCCCACCTTGTCCCTCAGTATCCATTTTAAGTTAGTTTATGAGAGAACCAAGGAAAAGGAAACAATAATCGTTATCTCAGGGTCCACCATACCCTCTTTCCAACATTCCTGAATCACTACTAGTTCATGAGAAGAAACTGAATGTATTTTCTTCGCGAGCCACCCAACTGCAAGGGAGGCTGGGAAATGTACTCTGGTAAGGTTCCTACAGCAGATTAGTGGTGGTGGAGGATGAACTGGAGAGAAGCCATTTGAACAACCCCCCCAGCTCCCCCAGTGTGTTCATTAAATAATCGCCATTAGCCTAGAATGGAAACCGAGGCAGAGCCATGAGACTGATCTCTGTCTTGTGTGGAAGTTAGGTCCTCCGGGAGGCAGATGGTAAGACAATCAAGAGGAAAGAGGTTTATTGATGGGTAAAAGGGAAGAGCTGTAGGCTGGGTAAGGGTAGCCTCAGACTGCAACGCAGATTTAACAAAGTCTCTGGCAATCCTAGTGGGGTGCCCCATGGGGACAAAGACTGCTCAGCAGCAGAGTTCTGGTTGGGCAGTCACAGCCAGGGCCCAGTTCCCACACCACATCCAGTTATTGGAGTCCCTAAGCAAAAGCGTGGTCTCAACCCTAAAGCTGAGGCACGGTGCTATCAGCCACAGGGTGGAACAGGAAGCCCCAGACCAGCCTTGCTCCCATGGGGTCACCAATTCCACAACAACACACAGATCAATTCCCTTAGTGAAAAATCCAGAAACCAATTAAGAGGCTGCTACTTCTCTGGTGAGTGCAAGACCAGCCACCTTGCTGTTGGTAGGAAAATTCATGGCACTTTCCCACCATAGTCCTCCTGGTATGAAATTCCCAGCTCCTGCCTTCTCTCTGGGGAGGGAAAGAAGGGGGGACTGGATGTGGAACATTCTGACTTTCCTGGGGTCAGGGGCTGCCTGAGGGGCTGGCTTCTGTCTTGCTTGTCTGGAGTGCTTACAGGACTCAGCATGCCTCAGCTGCCTGGGGTGCTGAGAGCAAGAAAGCCTGGGCAGCAAGCTATTTCTCCAGAGGACCCCCCCGCCCCCGCACCATGACAGAGGCCTCTCAGGCTAAATGAGAAGAAGGGGTGTGTGTTCAATATTAGTGTTTTTCAAGGGCTGCCTGGGGGACTGATCACTATCTCACTTGTCTCCAGGTAGGGACAAGACCCAGGTATCTCCACCCCTGGGGGCTGCCACTGCTCCCAGGGCACCTGGTAGGCAGGCAGAGGTGGTAGCTTCTCCTACAGTGGCAGCTTTTTGGGGCCTCATTTCTGTTCTGCCTGTCTCTAAATATGGAGAGAACTCAGCACGTTCCAGAAGCCTGGGGGCTGCTGAGAATTAGAAAGAGCAAGCAAGCAAAAGGATGGAAAAAGATATTCCATGTGAATGTAACCAAGAGAAAGCAGGTGTGGCCGTATTTATGTCAGGCAATATGGACATTAAGTCAAAAACTATAGGACATACTGATAGTAGGGTCAATGAAACAGGAAGATATAACACCTGTAAATATATATGCAGCCAGCACCAAAGCACTTAAATATATGAAGCAAACATTGCTATAACTTAAGGAAAATGTTAATGACAACAACACAATAATAGCGGGCAATTTCAATGCCCCATTTTCAATAATGGATGGAGCACCCAGAAAGAAGATGAATAAGGAAACAGAAGACTTGAACACCACCATAGACCAAATAGACCTAACAGATACGTGTGGAATATTCTACCCAATAGCAACATAATACACATTCTTCTCAAGCACACACAGAACATTCTCCATGGTAAATCAACAAAATGAGTCTTAACAAATATGACAATTGAGATCATACCAAGTATCTTTTCTAACCACAGTGGAATGAAACTAGAAATCAATAGCAGGAAGAAAACAGGAAAATTCACAAATATGTGGAAATTAAACAACATACTCTTGAACAACCTGTGGGTCAAAGAAGAAAACAAAAGAGAAATCAGAGAATATCTTGAGACCAAGGAAAACATATTAGGGATTGGGGGTACAACTCAATAGGTTCCATCCTCAGCACAGGGAGAGAGAAAAGAGAGAATGATATGCCAAACTGTATGGAATACAGTTAAAAGTAGTTCTAGAAGGAAAGCTTACAGTGATAAATCCTTACATGGAAAAAGAAGGAAAATATCAAATAAATAACCTAACTCTATACCTTATGAAACTAGAAGAACGAACTATAAGCAAAATGAGCAGAAAGTGCTACAGATCAACCATCCAACACTGTTCTTATAGTTATTAATGCTGTATGCTGAAAATTGTAAGAGGGTAGATCTCAGATTATGTGTTTTGGATATTTATAACTTTTTAAAAAGCTGAGGCAGAGCCTGGAGGCATTACCAGCTAAAGGCACCGAGCTGACTTTATTCCTAGCAGCTGGGTGGTTCATTCTTTCTCGAGGATCAGAAAAGCCCTCCTGCATGGCTACTACACCTTAGGCTCCTCAACATTTTAGGGAACAGAGAGACAGAGATGAAGGAATCCAGAGATACTGACATGGCTACAGCTGACTCCCAATCTGAGGTTAGTTCTTATTATAGACAACTAACGAGAGTTTGAAAACTATCTCTCGCTTTTTTTTTGGTACTGGAGATTGAACCCAGGCCCTTTGCACTGAGCTACATCTCCAGCCCTTTTTATTTTTCATTTTGAGACAAGGTCTAGCTAAGTTGCCCAAGCTGGGCTCAAACTTGTGATCCTCTTGCCTCAGACTCCCTGAATGCTGAAAATTGTCTCGATGGCTGGAGCAGAGCTGACCTGAATTCAATAAGGTGAAATCCCACAAGGATTAGTGAAAACTCTTTCATTTAGGTTCATGACAGCCTATTGAATAAGAACTAAGGATGAAAATATTTCTTCTATTCATATGCAAGGATCTGAAGATTTTGACTATAAGACTAAACATGATGCAAGAATGTTTACCATGGCTACTTAAAGAGCCAAAGAAGACTATGGCCACATGAATAAAAGTACTGGGTCTAGAACAAGGGAGGTATACCCCATCTGAAGCTCACTGCCCTCCCCCAGCACTATTGAAGAACACTGACAATTTAGATACCATTCAGAGAAAGATGACCAGGTGCTTGGAAGGCCAAGGTTCTGTAATATTAAGAACAGATAAAGGAATAAGGGTTACTAGTTATGAGCTATCTTAGCACCCTGTAGGTTTCCTGGAAAGAACTTATATAACACTGCAAAATAAATGTTTAAGTTGTACAGATGTCAAATTACTTCAACTTTTTGAGATAATTATAGATTCAAAGGAAGTTGCAAAGATGATAAAGGTGCCATGAGATGTTTACCAAGCTTCCCCCAATGCCAGCTTCTCCAGTAGCCAGGGTTGGACAAATGAGGTAAAAGGAAAACCCAGGGAGCTTACTGCCATGTCATTCCTCATGTCCCGAGATGTAGGGAAACAGAAAGCACAAGCTAGTGGTACTTTGGTTCAGGCTGCAGGGTGAAGGTGACCTGGGAGACGGTGGGTTCTGTCAACAGGACCCCAGCACAGGTGCAGGTCCTAATACCCCAGTGCAAATAACTAATCTAACCAAGGCCGTTGCTGGCACGTGGCCACCTTTGTGTATTTTGGTGTAAATGTAGGCTAGGCAGCTGAGGGTGCCTGGCAGAATGGGAGACAAGCGGCCCAGGACTGCTGCGACTGTGCAGCAGCGGTCTGCCTTCTTGCCACCTTTCAGTCTTCTTGGGTTCATGGGATACAGACTATCCCAGAGGTTCGCAGTACTTCCTGAGAAGGACAGAGAAAGGCATTTATACTTCTTCCAGAAGCAGAAGTCAAAATAAATCCTTTTCGTTAATTCTGCTTCCCTTCTTAAACAGTGTGTTCACAAGGATCATTTTTGTCTCATGCATCTCTGTATCTTCAGCTTTTAACACAGTGTCTGGCACATAACTGATGGCATAAAAATGTTTGAAAAACCAGTAAGTGTTTAACCAAGAAAAGATGAAACTTACAAGAGACCAAATGGCTGCCTTCGAATATTCATGGAGTTGTTTTCTAGAAGAAAGTTTCAGTGTTTCATGGTACCCTTCACAGAACCAAGAATGGAAGGTGCAGAGAAGCAAGTTTTGCTCACCAGAAGGATCCGTTTTCTAATACCAGACCTTACTAATAGTGCAGTGAGGTAGTGATTTCTCGCCACTGGGGCTACAGCCTGGCGGAGACCCCTACACTGTGTGGAGGTTCAGATGAGTTGACTACTAAACCAGGGGTTCTCAACTATTCATGTGCCTAAAAATCACCTGGGGATCTTGTTAAAGTGCAAATTGGGACTCAGTTAGGTCTAAGATGAGGCCTGAGAGTCCGGGTTTCTGACAAGTTTGCGGCTGATGCTCATACTGCTGGTTGCAGACTGCGCGTTGAGGAACAAGTTTCTCGGCCTCACTTAATGAACCCTCAAATGTTAACACTTGAGCTCAGCCCATAGCTGCCTGACTTAGTTGGCTGAGATTTTAAAGAAAACATGGTAGTGCCCTTGAAATAAGTGTACCCACCGCTGACAAACTTGCTTAATTCTATAGGCCAGGCACCAAGGCCCCCATCTGTATCCCCTGAAATGTAGGCCTCTAGCAGGCATGGGCAAGGTTGCTGGAGGAAATAGGACTGTAAGATCAGGCTAACTTGGGAAGCCTGTAGCATGCACTTCTGGAAATGTACAACACCCATTAACAGCCAAGGGTGGTGGTGCACACTTGTAACCCAGCGCTCTAGAGGCTGAGGCAGAGGATTGCTGCAAGTTCAAGGCCAGCCTAGGCTACAAAGTGAGACCCTGTCTCAAAAAACAAAACAAACAAAAAAGATTATAGGAATACTGAAGTGAAGAAATGGGCTTAATTTTGTTTAACCTAAATTTATTTGTCCCCAATATCTCATAGCCCACATTAATATCTCAAAGGCCAGCAGAGTCCATGTGACCCAGGTAGGAAGTGCTATTCGCAGGGAACTGTGCTATTACCTCTCTCATAGTGTATTGTAGAAAGTGTATTATGATGCCAGTGCTGAAAGCTGGTGTGCTTCTAAAGAAAATGATTAAATCCTTACCCTGGAACATGAGACCTCTTGTTTTAGTTTGGATTTCCCCAGAAGCAGGCTCCAAGACAAATATATGAGCCCAAATTTGGGGGACAAGGGAGAGGCAATCTCAGAAAACACCAGTCGGGGAGTTGGAAAATGATATAAGGAAGAGAAGGAAGCTTATAAAGGTATGTTATTAGCCAGGTGTGGTGGTGCATGCCTGTAATCCCAGCACTTGGGAGGGTGAGGCAGGAGTTTGAGACCAGCCTGGGCTACATAGTGAGACCCTGTCTCAAGAAGAAGAAGGAGAAGGAGAAGGAGAAGGAGATGGAGAAGGAGACAGAGGAGGAGGAGAAGGAGAAGAAGAAGAGGAGGAGGAAGAGGAGGAGCAGGAGTGAATTATTTGTATTTCATCATTTATGTGAAATAAGCCAGACCCAGAAAGACAAGTATTACATGTTTTCTCTCATGTGTGGAAACTGAGGAAGAAAAAAAACCCCAAACCCAAAAGAACCCAACATGAAAGTAGAAGGAAGACTATTAGTGAAGAGGAGGAGCGGGGAGGAGAGGGGCAAGATAAGGGAGGGTATGGATATGAAGATGGATATGATCAAAGTACATTATATGTATGTATAGAAAGGCCGCAATGAGACCCATTACTATGTATAATTAATATGCACTAATTTTTTAAAAGGGTGAGGTACTGAGCATGTTCTAATTCTGGGCAATGGAGGCTCCATCCCACTGGGGTGCTCTGGGACAGTGTAGAACATGCTTTGGGGTTGTTGGTATACACCTCACACTGAAGACAGGAAGCAAGGCCATTTATCCTAAAATCCCTTCCATCTCGGGCTGGGGCCCACTCCCAGGGCGGTGACTCGCTGCACTTCCTGCCTGTCAGCCCACAGCCCAGAGAGCAGCCGAGTGCCTCCGGCCCTACAGTCGAGGCCCAGTCCTGTGCTGGAGGAGCCGGTGCCAGGGAGTATGAATGGCTCAGTATCCGAGAGGTCTCTGAATTTTAAATGTGTTTTCCTAGTTTCTTCGGGCTCCAGTGTAGTTAAATATACAACCCTACTAGTAAAATATTTTGAAGATACTGAAACAAGCTATTGATTTTTCTTTTCCTTTTTTTTTTAAGTCCAAGAAGCCATCTGGGAATGACCAAGATGGTTGCAGTAGATGGGACAGTCTGGGAAGGACTGACACCTAAAACTGTGCCCCTCACCTCTGATGGCACAGCTGCAGGCGTGCAGGGCCACAGACCCCGCTTCTGGGCCAAGAGTAGCCCACGGGTCTCACGGCTACAGCAAAGGATAAGTCCCTGATAGGGGCGGCATCAGAAAGGTCAAAGTTGGGTGACAGAAGGACCTTAAAGGTGCTGAGAGCATCTGATGGAATTCAGACCTAGACAGTGCTCAGAGAGCCAAGTGGACAGACGAGCAATGGGTGACAGTCTCATAGCTACGGCCAATCACTGGGAAGGAGTTTGGGCAGGACTCAGAATTATACAAGGGACCTGTGAGACTGAGCCAGGACCCCAGCCACAGAGGGTGTGAGGAAGCAGACAGGTGCCCAAGGCACCTTCCATATAAGGAACAAAGCCAAGACCAAAAGAAAGGCAAAAGAGAACTGGCTAAGAACATGTGTGTCTGTGGCTTCCAGGTAGGGAGACAAAAAAAAAAAAAAAACAACAACCAAGAAAGGAAAGGAAAGGAAAGGAAAGGAAAGGAAAGAAAGAAAGAAAAAATCCAAGGTCAAGATGACATAAGCAGCACAGATTTCCCGTTGACAATCTCAGTATATGGGGCTGGGGCTCCTGAAAGCATTCAGCTGAAGCCAGAATTCTTCCCAGAGCTTAGGGAAGGCCTGCACCAACAGATGCAGGCCAAGTGGCCCTCGAAGAAAGGGGATGACTCTCAGACTAGGAGCCAGGCAAGACCTCGTCCCTTTCTGCTATGATGCTTGCAGCCAGATGGTTAGGGATGGGTTGGGCTGGGTTGCTGTGCTGGGGATGGAACCCAGGGCCTGCGCGTGGTAGCCAAGCGCTCTACCACTGAGTTCCACTCCTAGCCCTGGTCAGGGGATCTTGTCAAGCAACCACCCACCCATCCCAATGCCTTCTTCGTGGCCTTGCACATCCCCTTGTCCCCCGGCCCTGCTGCCTGCCACCCTCAGCCTTTGGAGCACTTAAAACACAGCAATCGGGATCCTGGCCAAATCGCGGGAGCCATTCCTGAGACAGCGTCCAGCGCTTCCGCCCTCTGCAATCCACAGGGAGAGAATTTGCAGGTAATTTGAAGGACCTCTGCTTTTTAGTATTGAAAATCATCTCTCCTCAAATATCTCTGCTTGCTAGTGTTAACGGCCCCTTCTCTCCCTATCCCTTCAGATCACACTGTACATGTCTATTTTGGTCGGCTTCCTGTTAAAATTACTTCCTTTTCTCTTTCTGTTCTAGCTCCATATTCATCTTTTCCTCTCTGTTCATTTATTTGCTGTTTGTAGGGAGAGTTGTTTTTTTTTCTCCCGCCCTGAGTTTGACCTTGGGCCTGCTGCCCCACACCCCATCCCCACATCCTCCACCCATGACAAGATTTGGGTCTTTTCATTTCTGTTGCCCACACTGCCAGCTCTTTATTCCTTGTGGCCTTTTCCTTATCCTTGTTTCCTTTTCGTTTTTGTTTTGGTTTTAATCCTTCATTACCCAGCCCTTCTTGGCAAATGTCCAAGACGCAAACTGCGTATTTTTCTAAGCCTTCTCTCTTTTAGTACTTCTTTCTTTTCTCTCCTTCTCCGTGGCTTCCTGAAAATCTGCCTCAGGGATTCATGGTATAGCTTAGCTTTTTTTTTATTATTCCAATAACAAATAACTTCATTTACTAGTTTGAATAAATGGTGCTTTTCAGCTAACGGAGAACTTGTTTCTTTTTTAGTGAAAACACTGTATTAGAAGAACCAGATAAACTCCTCTGATACTTTCATCAAAATATTTCTGCATTTTCACTGCAGAATTCCACCTACATGGCATCACGGATATTTGGAGCCAGACTTCTGACAACATGCCCTCAATCACCTACAGCCTTTTTATGAGTTTTTCCGTCAAATGCAACTTCAGTTATTAAGATGTCCCAAGTGATTAGACTAACCAGCAGCCTCCTAAATAAATACTCAGCCCAGGAAACCTGACGCTGTCTGGAGAGGCTGTTTGGGGGAGATTACTTTACATTGGGGACAGTCCCAGGCTTGGTGTCTACAGAACTTTGTTCATGTCTCAAAAGTCTTTTTACTGTGGGATACCGGAAGTCGCTGGAAATCTCTTTGTCTCTCTGCAACTGCAGGAGGAAGCGACAATACAAAATATTAACAAATGCTTTGCATTTCTTATATAGTTCACCACTTAGGTCTAGCAAATGACCATCATGCCTCCCACTCAGTCCTTCCAGGATACAGCAGTGTTGCTAGGGCAGGAGCAGGGCAGGATTGGGCCTGGTACACAGCCCTCCCTCCCAGGCCTGGCTCAGGCAGCCAGGTGTATTACCCTAGCTACCCACTATTCTGTACATCTGAGAGCTTTCGTTTCTTCCAGAGACTAAAGAGTCCTTGTCGCTCAAGTTACTAAGGGGAGCCAACAGAACAGCGATACAGAGGCAGCACACCATGGTGGCTAAGAATATAGATGTAGGAGGCAGACGCTCTGAGTTTGACACCTGGTTTTGCCATGTGATAGCTTTGTGACCTCGGGCAAGTTGCTTAACATCTCTGTGCCTCAGTTTCCTCATCTATATATTGGGAATAATGTTTTGAAGATTAAGCAGGTTAATAGTTTGTAAAGGGCCTGCTTAGAACAGTGGCAGGCCCCTAGTGAGCATCCTAAAGGATTTGTTAAATAAGAACACTGTCCCCATTCTAATGTTTTTAATGTTATAAAATCTTTCTTGGAAGTAATTAGGTAAGATGTGACAAAGGATCATTTGGAAAGACAGCCTCCTTGTCCCTAGAGCGTAACGGATGTGGTGATGGGGAAAATCAAATGTAAACATATCAAAAAGAAAATGATTTAGGAGCCACCAGGCAGACTATCACGATGATCCTGCTGCCAAGGGTTCACACTGTGAAACAATAGCCCACTGATGGTTGTGCTGTTTATAACTAAAGGAAGGATGAAAGGGAAGGAAGCAGAGCCAGAGGGAGGGAAGGGGGGGAAAGGCAGAGAGGAAAGATTTGATTTCATTTTTAAAATACAGAGCCATAATGTTTAGTTAGTTCAAAGAAACTTGGGAGGGGCGCCAGACTGTAGTTTCTGGGTCTGGCTGCTTCAATCTATGTCTCCCATCCCACATGCCCTTCCTTCGGTGTGATAGTGGCCTGCCCACCAAAGACTGGGCTCTGTGTTTCCTCCTCTGGAATCTTGGCAGACGCTCATGACTCCCTCAGCCAATAGACCATGGTAGCATAGGCTAACGAGACACCCAAGGCCAAGTGGTAGAAAGGACACAGCTTCCGCTGGGCTCGTCCCAGGATACTTCACTGTCTGGGCCACAAGAGAAGACCACAAGGACGTGTAGCTGTTCTGACTGACAACCAGCATCAGCCACCAGATATGTGGGCAAGTGGGACTTGACAGAGTCTTCCCAGCTGAGACCTAGACATCGTGGAACAGAGAGAATCTGCCTCCACAGGTCCCCCTGCTTGAATCCCTGATCACAGAAACCATCAGAGATAATCAAATGATTATTATTGTTGTGAGTCACAGAGATTTGGAATACTCTGTTACGCAGTAAGAGATAACTAATACAGGAAGTGTGTGAGGAAATAAAGAGTGCAGTTTCTAGAAGGACATCAGAGTTTTCTCATGGAGAACCCTATTTGAATCCTCGGGATCCATGCTTCTAATATATTTAAATCCTTCCCCTTTCATCAACCAAGCTCAGCACTCCCAGACCTTGTCAAATGAACTATGTTTGATCCAAGTCAAATAGGAAATCTCAGAGATGCCCCTCCCTCCCAGCAATTTAAGGCTCCCCAACCCAGGCTGCCCTCCTCCCGGACTCTGAGCAAAGAGTCTCAACTAGAGAGGAATTACGAAGTGGCCTGGGGCCTGGAGCCCATCAAAAACATGACCAACAGCACTTTGAACTCACTCAGGGTTCTATTGGCTCTCAGTGCATCAAGAAACTCCAGAAATTGGCCGGGGATTTAGCTCAGTGGTTCCACTGCCTGCTTTGCAAGCGCAAGGTCCTGAGTTTAATCCCAGGTACCAAAAAATAAAAAATAAAAATAAAAAAACAAAAAAAAGAAAAGAATAATCGATAGTGTAAAATAGGAAGAAAAGGTCCAAAGGGGTAGGGGTAGTGGGAGGGGCAGGGGAAAGGAAAGAAGGGAAAGGAAAAATGATGAGAAATGAAAAAAATGGAAATAAAGTCTTTGTAAATAGGGAAGGGTGGAGGGCGTGAAGGGAGGGCTAGGAATGGGGAAAAAATAAGAACCAAGATGTATTATGTAAAGGTACAATTCCCAGTGAGAAATGTAATTGTGTTGTATACCAACAATGTACCAATAAAAGAATTTAATTAAACAAAAGAAAAGAAACCCCAGAAAATATAATTTTTAAATAACTAAAAGGAATGACTCAACCCTCTATTTTTCTCAATAAACAATCCATATTTCACTATAGACATATTAAAAAGTAAAACTTCAAAAATAATTTGAGGGACTAGGGATTTAGCTCAGTGGCACCATGCCTACCTCACAAGCACAAGGTCCTGAGTTCAATCCCCAGTACAGCAAAAATAATAATAATAATTTGAAATACTACTATAATTCCACCACCCAGAAATAACCACTCATAATATCTTACTGTAAATTTTTTTTAAATTTTTACTGGGCAAATAATATGGGGTGCAATGTGATGTTATCATACATGGATACATTATGGAATGAACAAATCAGGCTAATAAACATATCTATCACCTCTCCTACTTATTGTTACTCTGTGGTAAGAGCACTTAAAATCTGGTAACAATTTTGAAATATACATTATTCTTTTTTTTTGTTGTTTTTTTGAGGCGGAGTCTCACTGTGTAGTTCAGGCTGGCCTTGAACTTACTACGGTAGCCCAGGCTGGCCTTGAATTCATAGCAATCCTCCTGCCTTAGCCTCTTGAATGCTGGGATTACAGGCGTGCACTAAGATGACCAGCTGCAATATACATTATTATTAACTGTAGTAATCATGTTGGGAAATAGATCACCAGAATTTACTCCTCCTATCTAATTGAACTTTGTATCCTTTGCCTGCATCTCCCCTTTTCCTTCCATCCCCACCCTTCAGCCTCTGGCAATCATCATTCTACTCTCTACTTCTATGAGTCTGAATTTTTAGATTCCCCATATAAGTAATAAAATACTGTATATCTTGGTATATCATGTAAAGAAACAATATCTAGACATTGGCCAGGCCTGGTGGTGCACACTTCTAATCCCAAAACTCAAGAGGCTGAGGCAGGAGGATCACTGCAAGTTCAAGGCCAACTTGAACTACATAATGAGACCCTGTCTCAAAAAATTATATAGATATTAAGATATTATTTCAAGAAATATTATGTACATACATAGAGAGGTGACTGTATGAAGCATTCAGTTCTATACCCCACTTTTCTTAACTAACAATGATTCTGAACACTAGCTCTCCTTTTTTTTTTTCTTTTCTTTTTTGTGGTGCTAGGGATGGAGCAGTTACACTCCCTGACCTATCTTATTATTTTAATGGTCACTAGCCCACTGATCAGATGTACCATAATAATTTATTCTATTTCTTATCTTTGGGAAAGTTGGGATTTCTCCTTGCTTTCTATTACATGGATTTGCAGTGAGCATACCTCTACACACATATCTGATTCTTGCTTTAAGATAAATTCCTAGAAGCAGAATCATAGGACCAAAGGGTCAGAATATTATAGGTCTTTTGGCAAACAGTGCAGTACTGCCCTCCTGAAAAGGTATGTGAATTTTATATGTAACCAGCAGTGCATGTGAATAGCTCTGCTCACACTCCATGTACTGTTTTTCCCCAGCTAATCTTGTAAGTCAAAACTTTTAGGTCGTTGTAATTTGTAACTTTACGGTTAAACATGTTTTTGTTTTGTTTTGGGCTGGGAGGGAGGGCATTTGTAGCTATTTGAGAGCTGCCTGTTCTTGTTCTTTGCCCCTTTTACAAATGCATGTGCACTTTTTAACTGCCTTGAATAAGCTGTTTATATGGGAAAGCTATTAACCCATTGTTTATCACAGATACTGCAATTATTTTCCATAAATGCTCATTCGTCTTTTAATATTATTAATGATGTTTTTTCCACCAAAGTTCCTAAATAGAAAATACCTTCCTATCTAGCAATGGTAAAGAAAAGGATCTGAGCTGGCCATGGTGACACATAACTGTAATTGAGGCACTCTGTAGGGCTGAGGCAGGAGAATCACAAGTTCAAGCCCACCCTGGGCAACTTAGCAACCTAGTAAGACCCTGTCTCACAATAAAAAATAAAAAGCTCAGTGCAAAGGCTCTGGGTTCAATCCCCAGTACCAGAAAAAAAAGAAAGAACGAAAGAAAGAAAAGAAAAGAAAGAGAGAAGGAAAGAGGGAAGAAAAACGAGGATAGAAAAAAACATTAGATTTCTTTCACAAAACAGAGAAGAGTCTATATGTTCTTTTTTTTTTTTTTTTTTTTTTTTGGTACCGGGGATTGAACTCGGGTCCTTGTGCTTGCGCAGCAGGCAGCAAAACCACTGAGCTAAATCCCCGGCCCCATCTATATGTTCTTAATATACACCTGTTGTACTTGGGTTAACTCTGCTGGACAAATAGAGGTTAATATTAAAGATGAAAGGCTTATGCCAAATGCTAATTTTGTCTGACTTCTACAACTTTTTGAGCTAATATTCACCAATATGTCACTTTTAATTTTTAGCCCCTGCTTAGTTAACACAATTATAAAATGAAGCTTGTGTCAGTGACTTGCTAATGTTCTTGTCCTTTTTTCCAAGACTATCAAAAGATAATGGTTTGACAAAACCCATCTTCCTTTGTCTCCTTTAAATCAGGGTGAGACTTTCGATCCCTGGCTAGGCAGGATCAGCGCCCCTCCTCAGCCTGAAGCTGTTATAAGAAGGCAGACCTTTGGCCCCTCTGTATCCCTTGAGAATAAGGGATCAAAGTCTCAGGGGGAGAAATGAAGTAGGATAGAAGATATAAAGATAGGTAGAAAGGAGGCAAGAAAAATCATAACTTAAAAATAAAACCACAGCTTCGGGACACAAGCCCAGTTTAAATACTTTTTTCTTCTACGAGACACTAAGTCTGAGCAATTCCCTTTCACCTGAAAATTGGCCTTTTTCATCTGTGAGTAGATCATTTCTTTTCACCTATAAAATGGGCTTTCCCCTATGAATAGGGCATTATCTTTCTGTGGGTGGGTCACCCTTTTCCCATAAACCAAGACCCAGGAACTTCCAATAGAGTTCCCACCCTCTCAAGGGAAACATAAATGTTCCCAGTTCAAGGGAATAATGTACCTCTCTTTCTGGAGGGCCCACACTATTTCATTGAGTGTGCACTTTTAAATTTATTCCTAAAAATTTCTTTATGCCTCAAAAAGAAAAGAAAGGAAAAAAAAAAGAATCTGAAATTAGCATATGTGCAAAAAGACCTGAGTGGTAAAAGCCTCAAGGGAATGTTGCCCTGGGTAATGCTCTTTGTACATTTCTGTAGATTCCAGATACAGAAAAGTGAATTAATACTTTTATAATCTTAAAAGCTATTCTAAGGATTTTTTTTCCTTATTTAGAAAACATTTGTGTGGTCTATGTGAGCAGAATGCTGAAAGCAAGAAAGAGGAAGAGAGGGAAATAGAATACAAGGGAAGAGAAGTGAAGGGTGATGTTGAAAAAACTCAGGGGCCGGGCATGGTGGCACAGGCCTATAATCCCAACACTCAAGAGACTGAGGCAGGAGAACTGCCATGAGTCTGAGGCCTGCCTGGGCTACATAGCGAAACCCTGTCTCAAAAAACCAGAAGAGGGGCAGGGGATTTAGCTCAGTGGTTCCGCCACCTGCCTCACAAGCACAAGGTCTGAGTTCTATCCCGGTACCAAAAAAAAAAAAAAAAATGAAAGAAAGAAAGGGGGGGCGGATTTAGCTCAGTGGTTTCACCGCCTGCCTCGCAAACGCAATGACCCAAGTTCGATCACTGGTACCAAAAAAAAAAAAGAGAGAGAGAGAGGGAGAGAAAGAACCATGGGCAAAACATCATGTAGTTTAGTATAAATATGTATGACTTTTATTTGCCAATAAATAAATAAAAACAAAATAAGGACCAGATCACCAAAGACTTTGGATTCCACGTTTGGGCTGTAGTCAATAGCAGAAAGCTTTTAGATAGTAAGTGATCTGATAAGATCTGTATTTCAGAAAGAGAGCTCTGCTTACAATGGAAAAGACAAATTAGATTTTGAAACAAAGAAGTCATTGGTGACAGTATCAGTTGTTTATTGCCACAATAATGCTGCATAAATCACAAAACCAGAGTAATATACAACTGTGTTTATTGCTCACATGTCTGGGGTCAGTTGGAGATCAGCTAGGCCACCCTGCTCATCTTGTCTAGGCTCATTCATATGTTGTTTTACTCCCTTTCCTTGTCACTGGGACAAAATATCCAATACTTGCAACTTAAAGGAAAAGAGATTTATTTTGGCTCACATTTCAGTCCATAGTCGGCTGCTCACAAGAAGAAATAGCACGGCAGAGGTGCGTGGCAGAGAAGAGGTGCTCACAGCATGATGGGCAGGAAGCAGAGAGTGAGGGGAGGAGCCAGGAAGGGAGCTATAACCTTCCAGGTCACACCCCCAGTGACCTGCCTCTTTGCACCAGGCCCCACTTTGTGACACCAAATCATCTATAATCCCCCTGTAATCCAATCACCTTCCAAAGGTCCACTTATGATTGCATGAGGCTTTAGGGAACATCTAAATATAAACCATAACAGACATCTCAAAGTGTTTGCCTGTTGGCTGATCTAGACTGGCAGTGGCTTGTTCTGGACTATCCCTTTAAGGATGTTTATATAGCCAACAGGTTTGGGAGATAGAGATGGTGTCTCCCTCCAAAGAAAAGGACAAGCATCCTTACCACCAATTCTAAAAAATTCAGGCTCCCTAACTTTAGTGTTTTTCTCCTGTAATGCAATCCACTGTGTGTGTAGGCATTTACTTGAGCCTATCTACACCACCCTCATCAGACTTATGGGCAGAGGAACTGGACCAAATATATTCATGTTCATGCTGCTTGCTGTTCTGTGAGTAATAAAATCCTTTGCCTTTGACCCAGGAGTCTCATGTCTTCTGCCAACCGCCACAAAACTGTGCCAAGTTGACTTATTAACTTGCCAGTGGGGTAAAATTTCAGACCCTTCACAGTTCTAGACACCAGTCAGCTTCTCCTTCTCAACCATTGATCCTTGAGGACCTTTCATAGCCACAATCCCCAATGCCAGGCACTGGGCTTAGTATATAATTGACATTTCTGAAATATTTATCAAGTGAGTAAATTAATCATTATTTACTCTTTATTTTCAGTAGATAAGCTTGAACATAACATTTTTACTTGACATGGCTGTCAATTGTCAAGCCCATCATTGTTGCTCTGAGTGATCTTTCTCTCCCCTTGCCAGTACTTGTTAAGATAATGATATCACAGCATTGGAGTAGCTGGATGTATCACACTTTTTTAAGCCTTCTGGGATGCAAGGCTTCTTTACATCCAAAATTTGTTCCTTACACAGATTATTTCTACTTCCTCTGAAACTTATTTATATATGGGCTTTGATTTCCTAATGCAAGTTTTTCCTGTAGACTTTAGAACAGAAACTTGTAATGCTTCTATGTATACTTATAGGTTTGATTCCCAGCTATTTGTCCAACTAAATGTGTAATCCCAGAAGGAAGATGGGGGGAGTAAAAATTGAGATTCAACAAAATGAAAAGGAGAGAAATGGATAAAGATGAGAACAACTTGTCCATTCAACAGTATTGTGCAAGATTTCTGCAGCTGTCTGCTCAGCTGCTAAAGTCTGGGTTAAAGTTCAAAGGGAAAGGTTTCCACGAAAATATTTTCCAATTAAAAACAAATGTTGAAGTTTGTGAAATACAAACATTTTCATACATGAAAGATCCTGTGATGAATTTTAATAAAACGTATAAACAGGAGGGAAGTAATTCAACTCAGATTTAAACATCGCTTATGTTGAAATTGTATTAATTTTAAAACCTCTGTCCTGGCGCACTCACTGGTCTTGTCTCCTGCTGACTCTGGCGACAGTCTCTGGGCTGAACGTGAGTCATAATGTGACACTGCAGACAGCATCCGGGAGGTGTGGTGTTTCACTTCTCACTTGTGTTGATTGGGAAAGTAGGAATGAAAGAGGAAAGCAAATGTGAGAATGGAGCTCTCCTAATTTCATTCAAAAGGCTCTGGACTAGGAAATAGTAAAAGATTATTTTAAATGGGGCCGGGGATTTAGCTCAGTGGTTTCTCCGCCTGCTGCGCAAGCGCAAGGACATACCAAAAAAAAAAAAAAAAAAGATTATTTTAAATGGATTTTTAAATGGAAAATACTTTCAATGGGTATTGAATTGCCATTGATGCTTAATGCCACAAAACTGTATGTTATGTGTATTTTACCATAATAAAAGTTACAGTGAATTAAAACTCATAAAAGAGGGGCAGGGATTTAGCTCAGTGGTTCCACCACCTGCCTCGAAAGCGCAAGGTCCCGAGTTCAATCCCCGGTACAAAAAAAAAAAAAACCTCATAAAAGATGCTTCAATTTTAAAGTTTGTGTTAATATTTAAAAATTGGACACCTTGAAGGATGTCAGGGAACCATTTCATCTTCTGAAAACTAATAAATAAAGGGAAAGAATCAAACATATATTCTACTTTTCTTATAGAAACTTTGCACTAAATGATCACATAGTAGTTTGGGGAAGTATCTCTTTATAAAAGTATTGCACCTAATTAATGAAAATAAAATAATAGAATTTGCCCAGCTACATGTGGACAGGCAACAGTTGAATTTTATCATGAGTTTGGGCCAAGACAGAGTTTGAATTCCTGACAGAAATGCATGGGGAAGGAGCCAGAAGTTATACTGAGTGAACCATACTTCAGTTCCTGGAGCAATTTAGTTCTTTGGGCAGGATAATTGAGACCTGCCAGTTGCCAGCAAAACCTTGGAATTGCACCTTCATTCCTGTGCTGCTCTAGGGCTGTTAGCAAGGCAGTGCAATCCTCTAGAGACCCCATTTCATACAGAGAAACGCAGTAGGTTCCTTATCAGCCATGCACAGTGCACCTAAAGCTGTATCAAAGCTGCAGCCAGCTCTCTTTCCACCAAGAAATCCGGAGAAGGTGAGGCCTTATTACATAAAAGATGCCAAAAAATCCAGATATAAGTCCCCAGGGGGAAAGCAGCATGAAATATCAGAGCAGAAAAGACAGTGTGGTCTACCAAAGATTGTGTTTAACAATAAGATACCAGCACACACCTATTCAAATCCTAAAATCCAAAAAACTGACAATACCAACTGTTGGCAAGGATGTGAAGCAACAGGAACTCTCATTCATTGCTCATGGCAAATTTTAAAATACTACAGCCACTTTAGAAGACTGTGTGGCAGTTTCTTATAAAGCCAAACATAATCTTACCATTCAATTGCACTCCTAGGTATTAGGCAACTGATTTGAAAGTTATGTCCACACAAATCCTGCACATGAATATTTAAAGCAGGCTTATTCATAATTGACCCAAACCAGAAGCAATCAAAAGGTCTTTCATTAGATGAATGCATAAACAAACTGTGGTCCATCTATACAATGGACTACTACTACTCGGTGATAAAAAGGAGTGTACTATTGAGCCATGGAAAAATATGGATGAATTTTAAAATGCCTTTTACTAAGTGCAGTAACCAGTCTGAAAAGGCTATGCAATGTATGATTCCATTTTATGTGACATTCTGTAAAAGGCAAAATCAGGGATAATAAGCAGATTGGTGGTTGCCAGGAGTTTGGGAAGGAAGAAGATTGAATAAGTGAGGTGCAGGGGATTTTTAGGGCAGTGAAACTACTGTATGCAATTTTTAAAAAGTCATTTAGGGAGCCAGGGGGTCCAAAGATGGAATGCAGAATAGAACAAATATATCTAACTTGCGTCACGGATGTAAGAAACAATTTCCTGAAAGGGTGCTGACTTAGGTCATGTTGGCAATGAGTTTAAGACTAAAGGCAAAAGGAACTTCACATGAACACTGTACTCCGGTTGTTAACGTTGTTTCCCATGAGGGTGCGTGTTAAAGGCTCTAATCCTCCTTCGTGTATGTCCTGGGAGGGAACAACTGAGCAAATGAATGGCAGAGTATGGAACCCAGGTTTCCCACTGTTGGGGTGTGAAGTTACAGAGAGGCAAAGGGAGAAGGGGAAAATGATCCATGTGGTCCTAGATTAGAGTCTGAGACGTGGCATGTTAGTCATGTTTAGCTTAATACTGATGTAGGTGGATACATACAGATACACTCACAGATATATACATACACAATGGTAGTGGATACACATATCTCTTTGCTCTGTCAACTGACAGTGCCTAGAAGCAATGATTGGCCAAGAGCACACCTAGTGCCTAGGACTTGATTTCAAATACCAGTTTTTAATAGCAAAGGAGCCTAGTCTCCTTGGAGAAATGGCTGGTTCTTGATGCACATTCATTTTCAGGGACAGAGAATGTACAAAATGAGCCCACAGCATTCTGTCATCCAGAAGGACACAAAGGAAGTGCTTTAAAAAAACCACTGGTTGAAGAATAAATAAATGATGGCCCAGCACCCCTGTTTCCTGCCTGCTTGTTTGGTGCTCTTTCCACTAAGTAGTTTACCTTTGGTTATTAAAAATTATGCAACATCGGGCCGGAGATTTAGCTCAGTGGTTCCAGCGCCTGCCTCAAAAGCGCAAGGTCCCGAGTTTGATCTCTGGTACCAAAAAAAAAAAAAAAAATTATGCAACAGTTCCGGGGATTTAGCTCAGTGGTTCTACCACCTGTCTCACAAGCTCAAGGATCTGAGTTCGATCCCTGGTACCAAAACAAAAAACAAAAAAAATTATGTAACACCTGGGCTACAATTTAATAGGTAAGCACGTGGATCAAGATGGTTACTGTTAGCAAGTAGAACTGAAATTTATTCCTCATAGAAGGTTGAACTTTTCAGGGGACTGGGGACAACCTGAGAATGGTAAAGTTGAAAATGGGGTAGAGGTCAAGGTTGGACATGAGGGGACACGGGGAGGTCATCAGGCTGCATGGGCACAAGCAGGAGCCTGGGGTGAAAACAGACCAAGGCATCAGTGTGAGAATCACCAAATCCAGGCAAGAGAACTGGTATAGAAGAGGCAGTGCAGTCACAGTGTTGGCAAAGAAATGAAATAGCAGAAAGCAGGAAGCAGCCAGGACAGCCTTGCTCTGTGCACAGCCTTGCACTGGAAGAGGACACAGTTGAAGATCCTCCCTCCTTATCATCAGGGCAACCTCTGTGATCCTGAAGTAGCCATGCTCAGAGTGTGCGACAAACATCTGGCAAAGTCATGGAGCACAAGGATTTACTGATTGTGCCCAGATGACTAGTTGCTTACCTATTGCTCATCCTTCCCGTCTTCACCACTAACGGAAAGAAGCCTTATACTGCATTGTTCAGGGTGGCAAGGTGCCCAGCTTTCAAACAATACTTTTCCAGCATCCACTGCAGATACTGGGGCCCAAGGAGGTGAAAGCAAAAGTCATTGCATGAGGCTTCTGAGAAAGCTCTGGAAAAGGAACTGATTCATGTGAGTGATTTCACCTTCTGCCCTTGGCCTCTCTCACTTCCTCTTGCCTAGGGCTTCCAAGATGCACACAATGTGCCTTCGAGGCAGCAGCACCATGGACTATGGAGCACTCTTGATGATGCGAGCCATGCACTGAAGTAGAAGGGAGCAGAAAGAACTCTTTTTACAAAAATAAACTGTCAAATTTAAGCCACTTTAATTTGGGTTTCTGTTCCATGTTGTGGAACATAATCCTAACTGACACATGACTGAGAGTTATAGAGGAGCTATAGTATTTGTGGGAAATTTTAAACTTTGACAAGAACTGTCCTTAAGAAAAGCACTGGAAGAAACACTTTGTCTGCTGGAAGACGAAATAGGTAAAATTCCTGAAGACAGAAGCTTAGGCAAGGACTTTCTGAATAGAACCCCAAAGGCACAAGAAATAGTACCAAGAATCACTAAATGGGATCATACCAAATTAAAAAGCTTCTGTACAGCAAAGGAAACAACCAACAGACTGAAAAGACAACCTACAGAATGGGAAAAATTTTTTGCCAGCTACTCCTCAGACAAAGGACTAATAACTAGAATATATAAAGAACTCAAAAAAATCAACCCCCCCAAATTTAAAGACTCAATCAAAAAATGAACAACTGAAATGAATAAATACTTCTCAGAAGAAGTACGAACAGCCAATAAATACATGAAAAAATGTTCAACATCTCTGGCCATTAGAGAAATGCAAATTAAAACAAAGACTCAATCAAAAAATGAACAACTGAAATGAATAAACACTTCTCAGAAGAAGTACGAACAGTCAATAAATACATGAAAAAATGTTCAACATCTCTGGCCATTAGAGAAATGCAAATTAAAACAACAAATGCTTGTGGTGGGGGGGGCTTTCCATGTTGTTGGTGGAAATGTAAACTAGTACAACCACTATGGGAAATCAGTATGGAGATTCCTAAAAAAATTAAAACTAGAAATTGCATTTGACCCAGCTATTCCCCTTCTTCTGTATTTCCCAAAAGAGTTACAGACATCATATTACAGAGATACATGCATACCCATGTTTATAGCAGCACATAGTATAGTATGACTATACTAGCTAAATCTTAGAAGCAGCCTATATGTCCATCAACAGATGAATGAATAAAGAAAATGTATTTACACACAATGAAGTACTACTCTGCCTTAAAGGATAAACTTAAGTCATTTGTAGGGAAAAGGACATACCTTGAAACCATAATGTTAAATGAAATAAATCAGGCACACAGTTTAAATATTGCGTGGTTTCTCTTATATGACAAATCCAAAGCATAAATAAAGAGCAAAATAAAAGATAAACAATAAGAAGTAGGAAGATAGCTCTTTTTCTTTTCTTTTCTTTTTTTTTTTTTTTGGTACCGGGGATTAAACTCGGGTCCTTGCGCAGCAGGCAGCAAAATCGTTGAGCTAAATCCCTGGCCCAAGATAGCTCTTTTTCAAATGGGAAGGGGACCAAAAGATGGAGGGCGGGGTGGGAGAGGAGGGAAAGGGGATGAAAAAGGAAGTAAGCTGTGTTGTGTACATGTACCAACTCCACACAAGGAATGTGACCATTATGTACTGCAAACATGGATTTATAGAAATAAAAACTGAAAAAAAAGCACTGGAAACAGTGCTGTGACACATGCCTATAGTCCTAGCTACTCTGAAGTCTGAGGCAGGAGGATCATGAGTTCAAGGCTAACCTAGGCAATTTAGCAAGACTCTATCAAAAAAAAAAAAAGCCAGGCATGATGACGCACACCTGTAATCCTTGCAGTCTGGGAGGCTGAGGTAGGAGGACTGCAAGTTGGAGCCTACCCTCAGCAACTTAGGGCTCAACCTTGTCTCAAAATAAAAAAAATTAAAAACGGCTGGGGGTGTAGCTCAGTACAAAGGCTCTGGATTCAGTCCCCATTACCAAAAAAACCCCAAAATTAGAAAACAAAACGAAGGAGAAGGAGAAGCAACATTAAAAATTTTAGGCTTTTTTTCTATTAAGTCACTTAAATCTGTTTGGATTGTTTGTTTGTTTTTTGAGACAGGATCTCACTGCATAGTTCAGACTGGCCTTGAACTTTCGGCAATCCTCCTGCCTCAGCATCCTGAGTGCTGGGTTTACAGGCATGCACCACCATATCCGGCAAGTCACTTAAATCTGAAATCATTACCTAACATATGCTAAAAAGAGCAACTTGTATCTTTTGACAGAGGAAATTTCTTTGTGAACACATTTGTGGTGCACCAAGTGGAAGAAGAAGGCCTGTTGCCCTAAAATTGGCTGTAGCCACACAGATATGAGAATGTCTGACCTCATCCAGGATGAAGCCCTGAGGAGAGCGATCGAGAGCCATGACAAGAAGAAACATCGTCATTCTGAGTAGGAAAGAACCTCCCGCCCTCCAGAGTCAGCAGCCTACCTCCTACCCAGCCCACTGTGGAGGGCAGTGCTTATCAAGCAGATACCAGCTAGCTGTACTGCATACTTTGGGGTAGAAGCTGGTGATTTTAAATGTCATCCAAAGCAGCTTTCAAGTTACACAATAACAATGCAAGCATACTATATTGTTTATTTTTGAGTGTTTTATCATTTTAAATAAAATTTTGATTATCTGCAGCAAAAAAAAAATTTTGTGGTTCACCGTAAGCTCAGCTATACTTTGCTGTGCTGTGGCTTCACCATGGGAGCCCACACAGCATTCTGAAGAGCCCAGACCTCATTGCCTGGTAAGCCAGTGCTAAACATCAGCGAGCATTAAATCAAGAGATGCGCTATGTGCTGGAGTCACCTCCTTGGAGGATGATCAGCAATGAAAGGGCAAAGAAAAACTAATTAAAAATCAGAAGTTATTCCCTTTTTTTTTTTTTTTGGTACCGGGGATCAAACACTGGACCTTGGGCTTGCATGGTAGGTGGTGGAACCACTGAGCTAAATCCCCGACCCTTCCCTCATTCTTTGAGAGAGCAGGAGACCAGGATGGAGGGGACAAGAATGGACATTTCTGAATGCACCTTGCTCAGGAAACATAAATATTTTCGTGGAATTACAAAAACAAATTTAAATCAGAAGGATAAAAAATCAAGCCCTGAGTAACAAAAGAAAGGTGAAACAAATTAACCTATTTATCAAATTAGTGGCTTAACAACATAGAAAAAAATCACTTCAAACAACTGCAAACATGTAGGACTATTTATCACTTGTAGGATATATGCCATGGACAAAAGCATCTTAAACTTAGTGATGATTCCACTATCGCTATTTGAAACTGTGAGTGTGTATAATGTATAAGCACACATATAAACACATACACATAAATATATTTTATACACACATATTAGGGTAAAGTGAAGATAGTAAGTAACTGTGTTAATACTATTAAGAACTAAGATTTTCAGCATAGGAGAAAAAGACAAATAGAAATTCAGTGACATTATGTAAAAGCTATAGAATCTTAATTTTGAATTGAAGATATGAGTAGGAATTTGTTAATTATTTTTAATCTTTCTAAACAGTATAAACTCCACAATTCCACCCACTGAAAAGGCAAGTAACACCCAGCAACAGTGCAACAATGAGTACTCCTCATGCGCAGCTTGTGGTTTCTAAACCAATGCCTTAATCCACTGAAGGGAACCAGGACCCCCTGGAGTAGCAGCTGACTTCAGACCTGGGGCCGGAGTTGTGCGCGATGTACCAGCTGTTGCAGCAGAAAACAAGGAAGGTATGGAATACACTCGGTGACACATCAGAAGGACACAATAACCAATTTTAAGGGTTCTATTTGCCAACCATGAAACAATCTGAGCATCAAAAAGGACAATAAGTCCAAGGACAGTATTCTCACTGCTGGTATTCAACAATGAACTGGTTCTAACCAAGGCAATTCAGCAAGAAAAAAGAAATAAAAGAATCCCACATGGAAAAGGAGGAAGTGAAGTGATCTCTATTTGCAGGTGACTTGATCTTGTAAATGGAAAATCCTCAGGAATCCACCAAAAAAACCCTACCAGAACTACTGAAAAAAAAAGTTTAGTAAGGCTGGAGGACATAAGATCATTATACAAAATTCAATTGTATTTCCATACACTAGCAGCAAACAATCTGAAAAGAACATAAAATCTCAGGCCCTGGCCAGGTGTAGTGCCACATGCCTGTAATCCCAGCACTTGGGAGGCTGAGGCAGGAGGATCACTGTGAGTTCAAGGCCAGCCTGAAGAACATATCAAGACTCTGTCTCTAAGAAAGAGAGAGAGAGAGAGAGAGAAGGAAAGACAAACCAAAACCAAAATGAGTTGGGCATAGGGGCGCATCCCTGTAATCTCAGACATTCAGGAATCTCAGGCAAGAGGATCAAAAGTTCGAGACTGCTGCCCAAGGATCCGAGTTCGATCCCCGGTACAAAAAAAAAGTTCAAGACCAACCTGGGCACCTTAGCAAAACTGTCTCAAAATATAAAAAGGAGCTAGCTCTGGATGTAACTCAGTGGTGGAGGGCTTGCCTAATATGCTTGAAATTCGGGGTTCAATCCCCAGGGCGCACGCGCGCGCACACACACACACACACACACCAAAAAAAAAAAAAACACACAATGAGATACCACTTTCTACCCACCAGGATGGCTATAATCAGAAGAGGATCAAGAGATGGAGGGGGAGGGGAGGGAAAAGGGATGAAACAGGAATTGAGAGGTGTTATGTACATGTACCAACTCCATACAAGGAATGTAAGATAAACATTATGTACCATACCTATGTACCAATAAAAAAGAAAAGAAGACACATGATAACAAGAGTTGGTAAAGTTGTCAAGAAAGTGGAATCCTCAAGTATCACTGATGGAAAAGTAAAATGATGCAAGTATTTTGTTAAACACTTACCAGGTCCTCAAAAAGTACAGCATAGTTACCATATGACCCACTAATTCCACTCCTAGCTCTACACACAAGAGAAATGAAAACACACATGCTGTCTTACTTTCTAGTCACTGAGACCCAATATCTGACACCCACAGCTTAAAGGAGGAGAAGTCTGTTTTGGCTCACCTGAAACCTTGTAAAGGTTTCAGTCCATAGTCACCTGGCTCCATGGCAGGGGGGCATGGCAGAGGGACATTGCAAAAGAGAAAAAGTCCATGGCATAGCAGGTAGGAAGTAGAGAGTGATCAAGAGAGGAGGAGGAAGGCAGATTTTTCCAGGTCACGCCCCCAGCAACCCACCTCCTCAGACCGGGCTTCATACCTCCCAACATTACATTTAGCTATAAACTCATCAGTGGACAAATCCTCTGATGGCTATCACGTCCCCATGCTCCAATCACCTCCCCAAAACTCCACCTATGAGCCCATGAGGTTTTGGGGGACATCTAGATAAAAACCATAACACATGCCTACCCAAAAACTTGTATACAAATGTCCGCTGCAGCTTTATTCATATTAGCAAGGAAGTGGAAACAACCTTGTATTAGTTTCCTAGGGCTGCTATAACAAATTGCCACAAACTGGATGACTAAAGCTGAAATGTATTCTCTCTTAGTCCTGGAGGCCAGAAATCTGAATCCCAAGTGTCAGCAGGGCCACGCACCCACTGAGGAGTGCAGGAAAGGCTCATTCCTTGCCTCCTTCAGCTTGCTGTGACTCTGGGTTCTCTTTAGCTTGCTGTGGATGCCCGACTGCAACCAGCCTCTGTGTTTCCATGGCGTTCTCCTCTGTCGTCCTCTGTCGTCCTCTGTCCTCTATGCATCTCTTACTAGGACAGCTGTCGGTGGGTTTAGGGCCCATCTAGAAAATCCAGGAGACCCTAATTACATGTGTAAAGAATCTTTGCCCAAATAAGATCACATTTCCAAGTTCTGAGGGTTAAGAACTAGTTTTTGGAAGCTACCTTTCTACTCACTACAAACCCATCAAAATGAAGAAACAAAAATGAAGTTCAGTGGGCTGAGGCCCTGGGCGGGCATTGCGAAGGGCTGTTTGTTTGAGCTCGGACCCTGTGACTGTCTGCAGTTCCCTCCTGTGAGGAGGGTACACCCCCAGCGTCAGTTGCATGGGCTGTCTCGTGGGCTGCTAGGGGGCAAGCTGGGGAGCAGGGGGGCTGCATCCATGAAGGCCATGAACTCACCCATGGACCCGGCGCCCAGCAAGCGCTGAGGAAGAAGCCGCCAGAGCAGATGCCTGAGGCTGAACACTTAAGGAACCAAGTATGCATTTCAAAGTTAGGAATGATATTCTCATTCAGACTGTAATATTGAAAAGTTAATTCCTCTGTGATAAAAACAGCATGGTACTGGCAAAGAAACAGACTCGAGGATCAGTGGAATGGATTAGAAGATGCAGAAACAACTCCAGACATACTCAGCCACCTCATCTTTGACAAAGGAGCCAACCACCCTCACTGGAGGAAAGATAGCCTCTTTAATAAATGGTGCTGGAAAAACTGGGTTTCAACTTGCAAAAGATTAAAACTAGACCCATAACTATCACCATGCTAAGATCAAAGTGGATTAAAGATCTAAATATTAAGACAGAAACACTAAACTTGCTGGAAGATAAGTTAGGTAGAACTCTTGAAGACATTGGCATACGAAAAGACTTCATGAACGAAACCTCAGCAGCATGGGAACTAGCACAGAGAATCAACAACTGGGATCTCATCATGTTAAAAAGCTTCTGCACTGCAAGAGAAACCACCAACAGAGCTAACAGACAACCTACAATGTGGGAAAAAATTTTCAGCAGCTGTATCTCAGACAAAGGACTACTATCTAGAATATATAAAGAACTTTAAAAAATCAGACCCCCCCAAATTCAAAGACCCAATTCAAAAATGGGCATCTGAAATGAACAGACATTTCTCAGGCAAAGAAGTAAAAGCAGCAAATAAACATGAAAAAATGTTCAACGTCACTGATCATTTGAGAGATGTAGATGAAAACAACACTGAGCTTCCACCTCACCCCAGAAAGGATGGCTGCTATCAAGAAATCAACAAATAACAAATGCTGGCGGGTTGTGGGGAGAAAGGAACCCTTCTCCATTGTTGGTGGGAGTGCAGACTGGTGCAACCACTGTGGAAATCAGTATGGAGATGACTCAAAGAACTATGTTTAGAGGTCCCATTTGACCCAGCTATTCCCCTGCTGGGTATCTTCCCAAAAGAATTAAAAGAATCAGGGCCGAGGATTTAGCTCAGTGGTTCTGCCACCTGCCTCGCAAGCGCAAGGTCCTGAGTTTGATCACTGCTACCAAAAAAAAAAAATTAAAAGAATCATACCACAGCAATATATGTGCACCCATGTTTATATCAGCACAGTTCGTAATAGTGAAAACTTGGAAACAGCCAAAGTGCCCATCAACTGGAAATTGGATAAAGAAGATGTGGGGTTTTTTTTTATAAAATGGAGTACTACTCAGCCATAAAGAAGAGAAACTAGAGGCATTTATAGCTAAATGGATGCACATTGAGACGATACTCTTAAGTGAAATAATAGGACACACGTGTAAATACCGAATAGTTTCTCTGATGTGAGAAATTGAAAGTGTAAATAAGGATTAAAATGATTAAAATGAATAATTGATAATTTGAAATAGGAAGAAAAGGCTCAGAGGGGTAGGGGAAGTGGGAGGGGAGGGGGAAAGAAAAGAAGGGAAAGAAAAATTATGAGAAAAGGAAAAAATGGAAACAGGGTCTTTGTAAATAGGGAAGGGTGGAGGGGGTGAAGGGAGGACAGGTAATGGGGAAAAAATAAGAACCAAGATACATCATGTACAGGTACAAACACCCAATGATAAATGTAAATGTATTGTATACCTAAAATGTACCAATAAAAAATTTAAGGGGAAAAATGAAGTTCATTCATACAGTGAAATATTACTTGCCAATAAAAAGAAATAAAGTACTGGCACATACTGAGGCATGGATGAACCTTGAAAATATTATACTAAGGGAAAGTAGCCAGACAAAAGCCATGTTATGTAATCACACTTATATTAAATGTCTATAATAGGCAAATCAATAGAGACAGAACCTAGATCAATGGTTGCCCAGGGCTGTGGGGGGTTAAGGGGAATTCAAGTGACTGCTAATGGATATAAGGTTTCTTCTTGGCATGACACAACATGTTCTCAAATTAGATTATAGTAGGGCCGGGGATTTAGCTCAGTGGTTCCACCGCCTGCCTCGCAAGCAGAAGGACCTGAGTTCAATCCCCGGTATCAAAAAGAGAAAAAACAAAAAAACAAAAAACAATTGAATTGTGCACTTTAAGTGGGTGAATTGTATGGTATGTGAATTATACCTCTATGAAACTGTCAAAGGATGAAGAGTCTAAAATGGATAATAACTGTAATAGATTAAAATACATCAAATATGCTAAAATCCATAGGCTCAAATGTTTCTTTTTAAAGCCCTGTGGTCATCTTTAGACCATCAATTCATTTTTCTAAAAATAGATGAATAAAACTAAGGAATCAAACACTTCTACCTTTCCTATGTGAAGTATACCTCCAGGTATCAAATTGTTAAAATTCATTATTATAGGAAAATTCCACCTGGTAAAGGCAGAAGAAATTGTAGAATTAGAATCTAACAAATTTGCAAGCCCTAATGAAATAACTGAGCTAGGCAGTTCTTTCTATTATATAAAAAGCTGATTGGAACCTTAAAAGGGGAGCTTATAATGCCAGAATCCAATGTTTAATGTGAATATCACTAAAAATGGAACATTATGGGCCTCCTGATGTGGTGTGATAGGAAGTACACAGTACCACCTACGAACTATTATTGCTAAGAAAATCAAGCCTGAATTTGATCATGCTTCTAAATCTAACTACCAATTTATAGGAAATCCAGAGCTTAAGGGACAATATTAAATGACACAAGAAAGATAGATAAAACCAGCAAAATAAGTGACTCTGGGAGATCTTCCAGGTCAAATACGCTACCATTTTTCACAAACAAATGGCAAGAATATGAGATAGGTGTAACTTTCAAATAGACTTAAGAGACATATTAACCACATATGATGAGAGACCTTTCCTGGTTCCTAGTTTAAAGAAACCAATTGTAAATATATGCTGTGCAGGGTGGCACACACCTATAATCCCAGCACTTGGAAGCCTGAGGCAGGAGGAGTATGAGTTCAAGGCCAGCCTGTACTACATAGTGAAACCGTATCAGAAAGAAAGGAAGAAAGAAAGGAAGGAAGGAGGGAGGGAGAGGGGGAAGGAGGGAGGGAAGGAAGGAAGGAAGAAAGAAAAAAGAAAGAAAGAAAGAAAGAAAGAAAGAAAGAAAGAAAGAAAGAAAGAAAGAAAGAAAGAAAGAAAGAAAGAAAGAAAAAATTAGCCAGGAATGGTGAGCACATGCCCATAAACCCAGCACTCTGGAAAGCTGAGGCAGGAGGATTGCAAGGTCTAGCTCAGCTTGGAGAATTTAGCAACTCAGCAAAACCCTGTCTCAAAAATTTAAAGGGGTGGAGGTCTGGGAATGTACCTCAGTGCAAAAGCCCTGGGTTCAATCCCAGGTAGCAAAAAAGGGAAAAAGAAAAAAGATTATGAGATAGAAGACTAGACACCAGCATTAAGGAACTATTGTCAAAACAATTTTTTTGTGTGTGATACTGGTAATGTTTGGAAAAAAGTCTCTTTATTTTTTAAAGTTACATATGTAACTATTTTCCAATGCAAAGACATAACGTCTGAGATTTGCTTTAAGATAATCTCATGATAGGGTGACACAAATAGCTGGGAATGCAGAAAGATTGGTCATGTGTTCACAATTGTTGAAAGCAGGTGATAGGTACATGGTGTTCATATACTGTACTACTAGTGTATGTGTTCGGAAATGCTCCAGAGGAAAAGGTTTTTCTGAAAGGTTCTTCGGAAGACAAGAACTATGGCACTGGGAAGGCTGAGGCAGAAGGATCATAAGTTTGAGGCCAACCTGGGCAACAAGACTGCTGCGGGGGGGGGGGGGTGTTACTTTGGCTCATGATTGTCAGCCTGTGGCAATGTAGCAAATCACAGCAGTAGCAAACGGCAAAACATCACCTCTGGTTGAGCCTTGGCAAAGAAAGGGTGGGATCCCATTGTGCCTTCAAGGGCACTCCCCCAATGACCTAGAGCCTCCCACTAGCCTCACCCCTTAAGTTAACAGCACTGCTCTAGCGCTATTTAACACACGGGGCTTGGGGGACATTCCAGATCCATCTTTAATTCACCACATTAAGTGTTTCTGTTTCCCCAGTATTTGATCCATAGAGAAAGATATAAAGATATGGATTTCGAGGACACACACCGCAGAAGTACTCACTACAGACCACCCTGACTGGCTAACTAGGCCCAGGGCTGGGGGTGGGGCAGGGAGTTAGGGACCCCCCAGTATCCCCTGCCCCTAAAGCTGGCTGGGATGAGACACCAGAGCAGGCAAAGTCTTCACTGCAGAGACACTTTGGCATGAGTTGGTGGTTCTCAAAAATAATTTATGAAACCAAATTAGGTCATCTATTTTTAATTATTATAGTTATTAATTTGACAAATTATATTTCAATACTGCTCTCACATGCAATAATTCTTCAGAGTTGAGGAACTGTAGGTATTCTTTCCAAGATATTCTTTCTTTAATTCTTTACTTTTAAGGCACAAAAGATTTCTGTCTCTTACCCTTTAACCAACATTTGCTGACTATCACAACTTCTCTGACATTATCTAAAACAGTCCAGGACAGCAGCTCTTCTTTCTTTTTCATGTGCATTATACAAGCACAAAGACCTCTATTTGGGGTAAAAAAAAAATTTTCCTAGAGTTAAAAAATGCAAAGTTAGAGGCAAGCTTGCCCAATATCTAATTAGAGCATTTACAGTAAACAAATAATTGATAAAGATACCCAGACACCTCTGTAAATAAGGAAGTGTAGGACCAACCATGCTGAACCCTATGTTTATTTTCCATTGAAAGAGGATGTAAACCACTAATTACAGGCATGCCACAGTTTAATTTCTACACTACAGGACTCCTTTCTGGTTTTCCATTTTTTAAAAAAATGGCAATCAATTTTGCTTGCTGAATTTCTTCCTGTAGAATTTTAAGCTTGGATTCATTTTGCTGTTGAGACAATTCCAGCTGACAGCTGTGATATAAATGCACAGAGAAGGAAACAAGCACTGGGTCTTTGACCATGACCTGGGAGTTGTGTCAGAATAGTTTGGCATTCTGTTCGCTTGACTGCAAAACAAATTCCTAGGTGGGGGGGGAGGGAGGGGGAGAGGTGGGGGAATGGGTTGGCCGAATACTCTGGGTCTTTCTGAAATTTTGAGCACCTCAGACCATAGAACTAGAGGCCCAAGATTATCACAGTGATGAAAGAGCAATCAAACGCATTTATTCCCTTAGAATTAACTGTTCATGTGTCTAAGATAAGACCCTTATTGATATATCTAAAAAGATTTCAGACTTCTTTGAGACTCTTTTTGACTTGTTTAAGCCCTTTCTGAGTTGTTTCAGACTCTGATGAATTAGATGTGCTTCCTGATGTGTATGCAGCCCTTCCTAATTTAATCTGAGGCCCTTCTGGACATGTTTGAGACTATTCCTAATTTGTTTCAGACCTATCCTTTCATGTGAGAGACCCTGACATATTTAAGACAGTTCCTGGCTCGACTAAGATACTTCCTGATGTATCTGAGACACTTCTTCATTTGTTTGGGACTTCCTAACTGTTTTGAAATTCTTCCTGACCTAATCGTGACTCTTCCTGACTTGTTTGGAACCCTTTCTGACGTGTTTAAGACCCTTGCTGACGTCTTTGAGACTTGTCCTGAGGATTTTTGTTTTTGGTACCGGGGATCAAACTCGGGAGCTTGCGCTTGCAAGGCAGGCAGTGGAACCACTGAGCTAAATCCCTGGCCCTTGTCCTGAGGATTTTGACATAGTTCTGGATACACATGAGGCAGTTCTGAACATACTTGAGACTCTTCCTGTCTGTTTGAGATCCTTCCAGACAAATTTGAAGCTCTGCCTGACAACTTGGAGAGCCATCCTGACTTGAGACTCTCCCAGACATATTTAACACCTTTCCTGACACGTTTAAGACCATTCCTGATATATTAAGGCCATTCTCATATGTTTGAGGCTCTTATATATTTAAAACTCTTCTGGACTATTTTAGACACTTCCTAATTTGTATGAGATGATTTTCAACACATGTGAGATCCCAGCAGATGTTTCAGACCCTTCCTAACATAACTGAGACCCTGAATAACTTATCCGACAAGCTATGTAAGAAACTTCTCAACATCTTTGAGACCCTTCCTAAGTTGTTTGAGACCCTGCTTGATCTATTTGACAGATTTCCTGATGTGTTTGAGGCTCTTCCTGACATATTAGAACACTTAATTGACAAGTGGAGATTCTTCCTCTGCTATGATTCTTTGAAAACTATTTGAAATCCTTCTCAACATGCTGAGACTCTTCCTGTCTGTTTCAGAGCCTTCTTGAGATAATGAAAACTCTTCCTGACAACCTTGAGATCCTTCCTGCTGTGCTGGAGACCATTCATGGCTAGTTTGAGATGTTTCCTAACATAGCCAACCCCCTCTTGGCTTGGTGGTTACCATTTCTGACTGATTGAGTCTCTTCCTGACATGTTTGAGACATTCCTTGGGGTGGTAGAGACACTGACTGATGTAATTAATCCCTTCCTATGTGTGTGAAACCCTTTTGGATGGATCTCAGAGTCTCCCTGTGTTACTGACACTCTTCCTGGTACATTCAGGACTGGAACTGACAACTTTCACACTTTTTCTGACTTGAGACCATACCCAAAGTACTTGAGACTCTTTGAGAGCCTTACTAGCGTACCTAAAAGCCTTTCTGCCTACTTTAATGTCCTTTCTGACTTATTTGAGACCCTTCCTGACTACTTGAGACTCTTGCTGATGACTCTGGAATACTTGCTGACTTGTTTGACAGCTTTTCTGACTATGTGACACTATTTCTGAGTTGTGTTAGTCTCTTCCTGCTGTATATTAGATTCCTCTTGTCTCTTTGAGACCCTTCCAGATTTATTATCTCTACCTAATGAGTGTGAGTCTTGACTTATTTATGTCCTTTCCTGATTATTTGAGGCAGTCTCTGACATGTTTGAGACCCCATATGTTCAACAAGACCATTCCTAACAGTTTTGAGAACTTTCCTATTTAAAACTCTTCCATTAAGTATGAGACCCTTCTTGATCCACTTGGAATATTCCTGACATTTTACAAAGTTCTCCTGATTTATACTTTTACAAAGCTCTCCTGATTTATTTGAGATCATTCCTGTATTAGCATGTCCTCCTTTATTATAATAAAATACCCGAGGCTGAGTGCTTTTTAAAACAAAGAGGTTTACTTAGTTCACAATTCTAGAGTTTCAAGGTCATGGCACCAGCATCATCTCATCTCTGATGAAGGCCTCGTGGTATATGTCCTTTCATAACAATCCTCTCTGAACTACTTTCATCCTTTCCAAAAGGAGGACCACAAGCTGGGTGTCTTAAAGCCACAGAAATTAGGGCCGGGACTTTAGCTCAGTGGTTTCACCACCTGCCTCGCAAGTATAAGGACCCAAGTTTGATCCCCAGTACCAAAAAAAAAAAAAGCTACAGAAATTAATTCTCTTACACTTCAGGAGGCCAGAAGCCTGAGATTGAGGGGTTGGATCTTTTTGGAGTCTCTAAGAGACAATCTGTCCCATGCCCCTCTCCTAGCTTTCTGTGGTTGCTGGCAATCCCTGGCATTCCTTGCCTTGTGGATACATCCCTCCAATCTTTGTCTCTTTCTTCACATGCCATTCATTTCTGTCTTCCCTGGCCTTCATTGGATTTAGGGCCCACCCTCATCCAAGATGACCTCATTTTAACTGATTACATCTGCAAAGACCTTATTTTCAAATAAAGTCACATTGTGATTTTTCGGGTACAGGTAAATTTTGAGGAAACACTGTTGAACTTAGTACATCTACTATCCTATTTGAGACTTCCTGACTATGCCTATCTGGTTGACATCCTTTGAGACACATTGTAAACTTTGGTAAATATTGGATACTTTTTGAATTTTTTGCAATGTCTCCTGACTTTCTGAAACTTTTCCCAATATATTTGAAGCCCTTTATAATTTGCTTGCAACTCTTCTTGTATGAGACTCTTCCTGATTTGCCTGGGGTTGCCTCTGCCACTTTTACTACTCTTTCTGATATATCTGTGAATCTTTCTGATTTATCTGAAATATTTGCTGATGGTCTGAGACCAATCCTGACATACTGGAGACTTTTCTGGTCTCTTAGAGACCATTCCTGAAGGATGTGAGAATCTCTCTTACCTATTTAATTCTTTCTCTAACATATTTAAGAGACTTCATATATTTTTTGATACTTTTTCAGATATCTATAAGACCTCTGTTGACTTTCTTGAATACTTTCTTGACGAGAGACATTTCTTGACATGTTTGAAACACCTGGGATGTATATAAGACATTTCTTATTCTTTGAAACATCTTACTAACTTATCTAACTTTTTTTTTTTGGTACCAGGGATCGAACTTGGGTCCTTGCGCTTGCGCAGTAGGCAGTGAAACCACTGAGCTAAATCCCCAGCCCCTAACTTATTCTTAATATTCTGAGAAGATTCCTGACTTGTTTGAGATGTTTCCTTACGTAGTTGACACTTCTCTCTGTTCTGGATACCTTCTAACAAGTCTGAGACCCTTCTGGAACCTTTCTTGCCATGTCTGAGAACCAACCTCATGTATTTTAGGCTTCCTAACATTTGAGAGCCTTCATGACATATTACACACATTTTCTGACTTACTTGAGACCCTTCCCAACTTATTTGAAGCCTGTAGCATGTTTGAGACCCTCCTGGAGATATTCAGGTCCCTTTCTCTCATTTGGAAATGCATACTGACTTGTTTAGAGCTTCTTCTGACTACTTTGAGAACCTTCCTGACTTGTTTGATGAAATTCCTGATGTATTTGAGCCTCTCCCTCTGTTTGTAGCACTTTCTGACATTTGCTGCTCTGCCTGCTGTGTTCAAGATTCCTCCTGAGGTATTTAAGACTCTTCCTGATTGTGACCACTCCTGACAAGTAACACTCTCAACTCTTATCTGAGACACTTCCTCTCTGTTTGAGAATCTTCCTGACTTAATTGTAACTCCTCTTTGAGAACCTTCCTGATTTGTTCGAGTTGTTTCTTGCTATATTCAAGAGTCTGCCTCTCTGTTCTAGACATTTTCTGTCAACTTTAAGGTCCTTCCCAACATATTTGAACCCTTTCCTGTCATATGTAAAAGCATTCCTAATGTGAATAAGACTCAGACTTCTTTGAGAGCTTACACAGCTTGTTTGAGATACTTTGTAGTGTATTTGTTTGGGGTTTTTTTCTTCCTTTTTTTTTGGTACCGGAGATCGAACTCAGGACCTTGTACTTGTGAGGGAGGTGCCGGAACCACTGAGCTAAATCCCCGGGCCCTTTTGTAGTGTATTTGAAACTTTTTTGTTTGAGACTCTTCTCAACTTGTTTGAGCTCCTTACCAAAACCCTTTCAGATTTACCTCAAGCTCTTCTCTTTCTTTGAGGCCCTTACCAACAAATCTGAAGCTCTTCCTAATACCTTTGAGATCCTTCCAGTCTGGTTGGAGATTTCTAATTCTTTTCTTTTCTTTGGTACCGGAGATTGAACTCAGGACCTTGCACTTGCCAGGCAGGTGTGGTGCCACTGAGCTAAATCCCTGACCCTGGAGATTTATAATTCTTTTGGACTCCTCCTGATGAGATTAAAACCGTTTCAGATTTTTTCACAAATTTTTAAATACTTGAAACCTTTTCTGACTTCTTGTAACTCTCCTTGATTATTCAAAACCTTTCATGACATGTTCGAGTCCATCGCTGACATGTCTGCTACTCATTCTGAGATATTTGCAATATTTTCTGGATTTGAGACTGTTTTTGACATTTTTAAGATTCTTCTTGTCTGGATTTAAGAACCTTTCCTAATGGATTTGAGAAATTTTTAGGACTTTTGTTCGTGTGTTTGAGACCCTTCATGTCTTGAGTGAGACCCTTCCTTATGTACTTGGGAACTTTTCTGATTTAATTTAGCCCTTCCCTGACTTTGTTGGGACCCTTTCTGACATGTTTGAGGCTCTCTGATGTATCTGAGGCCCTTGCATCTTTTTGAGGCACCTCACAGAATTGTTTACACCTCATCCTTACTACTCCGAAAAACATTTCACACTTGTTTGAGATACTTCCTAATGTGAGGACATTCTTCTGCATTCTAGAAAGTTTATAAATACGTTGAGACACTTTCTTTCATAACATTTCCTGTAAAATAGTCATGCTAACTTATTTGGGAACCTGCCTAGTGTACTTAGAACATATTCTAGACTCTCTGACATATCTGAGAACCTTCATGACTTATATGGAATGGCTCCTGATGTATATGAGACCTTCCATTGCTCTTCTAAAAACCAATTTAAGGGGTGGGCATGGTAGCACATGCCTGTAATCCCTGCACTCTGGGATGCTGAGGCAGGAGGATCACACATTTGAGCCCAGCCTGGGCAATTTAGCAACTCAGTGAGACCCTGTCTCCAAAAAAAAAAGTTTTTTAAAGGGCTGGGGATTTAGCTCAGTAAACCTGAGGTCTAATGCCTAGTACTACAAAATAAATAAATGAATAATACATAAATAAATATTTCCGTAGAAGTTTAGAGCACATCCTATCATGTTTGAGGTTCTCTCTAGCATATTTTCAAACCTTCCTGTTGTATCTAAATCTCTTCCTGGCATATTTGACAACCTTCACGACTTGTCTGAAACTCTTATTTGCCTAATTTGATATTTTTCTCACTTGTTTGAAACTATCTGGAGGTGTTTGTGTCTCTTTCTGTCTCAGAGTAGTCAGCAAAAGCTTTAAATCCCTTCTAGATTTTTTTTTGGAAAGAATCGCTGGTGTAATTAGGATCATTTATCTCTATTATAGATGGTTCCTGAGACGATTCAGACAGTTCCTAAAATGTTTAAGCCTCCTCCTGCTATGTATGAAACTCTTCTTGTCCTAACTGAGAACATATTTAAGACTCTTCTGAACATGTTTGAGTCTTCAGGGCTTCTTTGAGACTCTTTGTGAGAAATTGAAGGTCTTTTCTGACTTGCTCAAGATGCTTCCCAGCTCATTTGAGTCTCTTACTGAAATGTCTAAGACTCTTCCAGCAGTATTTGAGACTCTAACTGACTCTTACTGAGAAATATGATGTTCTTCCCACCTGCTCAGAGATCCTTCCAGTATGGTTTGAGAGGACTCCTAATGTATTTCATTCCTTTCCTCTGTCTTGGGAATGCTTTCCGTCATGTTTCTGAAATGTCCTGTTCGTGTTTGAGACTCTTATTGATCTATTTGAGACATCCTAATGAGGTTGAGGGCCTTCCCTGATGTGTCTGAAATTTTTTCTGTCATTCATGACTCTCCTTGATACATTTAAGACCCTTGCTGACATGTATGCAATCATTCCTGAAGGATTCAAGTTACTTCCAATCTGTTGGAGACACATACTGGCTTGTTGGAGAAGCTTCCTCACATGTGTGAGACAATTCCTGATTTGTCTGAGACATTTTCTATGTTTGGGTCTGTTCCTGACATGTTTGCTATTCTTTCTGGTGTAAGAATCTTCTTGATGCCTTTTAGACATTTCCTGTTTAAGACCATTATGACACATTTGAGACTCTTCTTGTCTCTTTGTAATCATTCCTGACAGTTTTGAAAACTTTCTTTTCCTATTTAAGAGTCTTACTGACATATTTGAGACTCTTTGTACTACTTTGGCGGGGCGGGTAGGGGCCGGGTACCAGGGATCGAACTCAGGACCTTGCGCTTTTGAGGCAGATGGCAGCACAACTAGCTAAATCCCCAGGCCTCTTTGTACTACTTTTGAAACTCTTCCTGATATTTCTAACTTGCCTGAGACCCTTCCTGACTTCTTGGAGAATCTTCCTGACATGATTGAGATTCTCTCAAATGAACTGGAGACTCTCCCTTCAGTTTGGTAAACTTTATCAACTTCTACATGGCTCATCCTTACCCCCTTGAGAATATCCCTAACTTGTTTGAGGTGTTTCCTTAGATATTTAAGACTCTTCCTCTCTGTTCTGGCTAGTTCCTAAGGAGTTTGAGACCTTCCTGTCGTGTTTGAGTCTCCCTCACATATTTGAGAACCTTCCTGATGTTAGACCTACCCCTTATATATTTTAGAGAATCTATGACTTCTTTGTGACTCTTCCTGCCATATTAAGAACTTCTTGGGGCCAGGGATTTAGCTCAGTGGTTCCACCGCCTGCCTCAAAAGTGAGCGCAAGGTCCCGAGTTCAATCCCGAGTACCAAAAAAAAAAAAAAAAAAGAACTTCTCTGACTTGCTTGAGATCCTTCCTAACTTATTTGAAGCTTTTCCTGAAAACTTTGGGATCGTTTTAGGGATATTTAGGTCCCTTTCCCTCCTTTTGAATTCTTTGTTTACATATTTAATGCTTTTCCTGATTACTTTGAAACCTTCCAGACTTGTTTGAGAAGATTTCTGACCTGAGAACCTTCCTCTCTGCAACACTTCCTGATGTGTTTGCTACTCTTTCTGATTTTGTTTGAGACACTTCCTGAAGATTGGAGATCATTCCTGACATGTTGAGACTCTGATTTCTGAAACATTCCATTTCTGTTTGAGACTCTTACTATTTTGTAACTCTTCCTTCTACTTTGGTTTGAGAAACCTCCAGACTTGTTTGTGATGCTTCCTCATGTATATGAAATGCTTTCTCTGTTTTAGAGATTTCCTGACAAGCCTGAATCCTTTCCTGTCATATTTGAGACATTTCCTAATGTGTTTGAGGCCTTTCTAATGTATTAAAGAGGCTTCCCAATGTATCTAACAGTTCTTCTGACAGGAAGTATTTCAAAACTGTCAAGAAAACATGGCAGAAAGGCTCATAAATAGAGATCAAGTGTGTCCAATCCATCACAAATCATCTCGAACAAGGCACGAACAGTATGAGAGCCTTCATGACTTTTCGAGTAATATCTGAGAGACCTTTTCTGATTTCCTTGAGACACTTTATGTTTGTATCCCTCACTGACAAATTTAAAAGTTCTTGCCTACCACTTTGAGAAGCTTTCAGTTTGGTTTGAGAGAATTAATGATGTATTACAGATCCTTCTTCAGTCTTTGTGACACTTCTCTTAATGTTCAAAGCACATCCTGACATGAAGAGACTCTTTCTGATGTGTTTGAGACTCTTCTTGATGATTCTGAGGTCCTCTCTGGAGGTTGTTCGAAGCCTTTCCTTTTTTTTTTTTTTTTTTTTTTTGGTGCTGGGGATCAAACTCAGGACCTTGCACTTTCCAGGCAGGCAGCAGAACGACTGTGCTAAATTTCTGGCCTTGGAAGCCTTTCCTGACTTGCATGGAACTCTACTTGATTTCTCTGAAACCCTTCCTGACATTTTAAAGATCTGTATTTATTTGAGACTCTTCTTGACAAGTCCAAGACTTCTTGAGATAGTCATGATCTTTCCCAACTATTTGAAATTGTTGCTCTCAGTTTGAGACACTTACTGACTTAAAACTCTTCCTTACTACTTTGAAAACTGTTCCTGCCCTGTTTGAGATGATTTGTGGTGGATCTGAGACATCTGGTCACTATTTGTGACTCTTTCTGCCATGTTTGAGACTCTTCCTGACAGTTTTGAGATCCTTCCTAAGAAGCATACTTTAAACTCTGCCTGATGAATTTGCGACCCTTCCTTACCAACTTCAGACCTGTATCAATTTGTTTTAGTCTCTTGCTGTCATGTTAGACACTCAGCGAGACGATTTGAGATTCTTCCTGTCTGAATAGGATTACTCCTGATATATTTGAGGCTCTTTTGGATTTATTGTTACATTTTCTAATTATTTGAGGCCTTTGTGATATTTTTGAGACCCTTCTTAACAGGTTCTTGACAGGTTCCTGATTATTTGATACTCTTCCTTTAAGTATGAAACCCTTTTGTGACATATTCAAGATGTTCCTCTCAGCACTTTGCACCCTTTCATGACATATTTTGAAATCTTCCTGACTGCACTATTACAGACTTCTTTAAGATTTATTTATAATACATTGGAGACACTTCCTCTTCTGTCTTTGAGAGTGTTTATGACATGTTTGGGATACTCCCTGATGTATTTGAACCCTTCCTATATGATGGCAAGTCTTATTTGACCTATGACCCTTCCTATGGGAATTAAAATTCTTCCCTACACATAACCCAACAATTCCACTCTTTTTTTTTTCTGGTACTGGGGAACAATTCCACTCTTAAGTATGTACCCAAGAAAAATGAAGTCTTGGCCGGGTGTGGTGGCTCACGCCTGTAATCCCAGCACTTGGGAGGCTGAATCAGGAGGACCCCTGCAAGTTCGAGGCCAGCCTGGGCTACATAGTGAGTTCAAGGCCAGTCTGAACTACATAATGAGACCTAGTCTCAAAGAAAGAAAAAGAAAAAGAAAAACTAAGACTTATATTCAGTCATGAATTTGTACTCAAATACAGCAGCATTTTTCATAAAAGCCAAAAAGTAGAAACAACCCAAATGTCCATCAGCTGATGAACAGGTAAATAAAATGTGGTATATTTGTAAAATGGCACAATATTTATCCATAAAAAGGAATGAAGTACTGATACATGGTACAACATGGATGATTCTGAAAATACTATACTAAGAGAAAGGTACCAGACAAAAATGCCACATGTTGGGGCCGGGGATTTAGCTCAGTGGGGCTGCTGCCTGCCTCACAAGTACAAGGTCCCGAGTTCGATCCCTGGTACCAAAAAAAAAAGCCACATGTTGCTTGATTAATTCATACAAAATGTCTAGACTAGGCAATTCCATAGGGACAAAAAGTAGATTAGTCATTGCCATTGTCAGGGAAAAGGAAAAATGGGGAGTGACTGCTAATAAGTAGGGAGAGTGCTTCTTTTCAGAGTGATGAAAACATTCTGGAATTAGATAAGGGTTATGGTGGCATGGCCTTGTGTACATTCAAGAGACCACTGAATTGTACACTTTCTTCCTTTCTTTCTTTTCTTTTTGTTTTTTTGAGAGAAGGTCTACTATGTAGTTCAGGCTGGCCTTGAACTCACTATGTAGCCCAAACTGGCTTCAAACTCACAGTGATCCTCCTGCCTCAGCCTCCCAAGTGTACAGGCATGTGCCACCATGTCCAGATGAATTGTACTCTTTAAAGTGGTAGGTTTTATTGAATGTGAATTATATATCAATAAAAGTTCTATTATAAAAAAAACTCTTCCTGAAGACTTTCAGCTTTGAGACACTTCCTGACATATAAAACCTTGTTCTGACTTTTGAAGACTTTTAAGAACATGTTTGAGACATGGAGACCCTTCTTGGTGTATTAACCAGTATTATTGACTAACACAGATACTTTCAGGCTGGTTTTAGAACAACTTAACATATTTGGGACCTCTTGACTTTTGGCAAACTTCTCTGATGGGTTTGAAATCTTTTTCCATTTGAGACTCTTCCTTTCTGTTCAAGAACCTCCCTGACGTATATAATACTCTTCCTGATCAAGAGCACAATGACAACTCTTCTCACCCACTGGGATGGCTTGATTCAGTCCAACAACAAGTGTTGGTGATCATGTGGTGAAATCAGAACTCTCATATACTACTGATGGGAATGTAAAATGATGTATCCACTTTGGAAAAAAAAATTCTGGCAATTCTTCATGGAGTTCAAAATAGAGTAACTATATGATCTGACGATTCCATTGCTAGCTATCTATCCAAGAAAAGTAAATGCATATAGCTACCCAGAAACCTATACATGAATGTTTATACTTATAACAGTGACAAAGTGAAGACAGCCCAAATGTTCATAAATGGATAGATTAACATACAAAATATGGTGTGTCCATGCAGTGGCATATTATCTAGCCATAAAAAAGAATGAAGTATTTCCAAGTGTGGTGGCATGCACCTGTAGTCCCAGCCCCTTGAGAGGCTGAGGAAGGAGAAACACTTGAGCCCACGAGTTTGAGGACAGCCTGGGAAACAGAAAAACCTCATCTCAAAAAATAAAATAAAAAGGAATGAAGTATTACTATACACTACAACAAGGAAGTAAAAGAAGTCAATTTTTAAAAGACCACATATTAGTCAACTGTATGTAAGTCCAGAATAGGAAAATCTCTAGAAACAGAAAGTACATTAGTGGTTGCTTAAGGCTGAGGAATGAGGCATAATAAAGGTGTGATAGCTAAAGGCTAAGCGAGGTTTCTTTGTTAAATGATGAAAATGTTCTAAAATTGACTCTGGTGATGGTTGTACATAAGTGTGGCTATACTAAAAGCCATTGAATTGTATACCTTACATGGATAGATTGCATGTTATGTATATTGTAATTCAAAAATTGCTCTATGCTTTAAAAAAAAGACTTTGGCATGTTTAGGACCCTTCATGACTTATTTCAACTCTTCTGACATATTTGAAATCATTCTGATTAAGCAAGAGCCTTTCTAATTTCTGTGGGACACTTCTTGACATGTTGCAAATCATTTTGACCAGATTTGAGACTTCTCCTTTTTGTTTGAGACCTTTCCTAACTTGAGTGAGACCCTTCTGGACTTGTTTTATTCCTTTTCTACATGGTGAGAAAGTTACTGACTTGTTTAAGTCTTTTCCTGATCATTTGAAACACTTCCTACCTGGTTGAGAAGCTTCCTGAAATATAAATTTCTCTTCCCGATTTCAGACCTTTCCTGACTGTTTTAGATCATGACTAACATTTTTTTTTTTTTGGTACCAGGGATCGAACTCAGGTCCTTGCACTTACGAGGCAGGTGGTGGAACCACTAAGCTAAATCCCCGGCCCATGACTAACATGTTTGAGAGCCTTTCTGACATGTTTTGGATCCTTCCTGATTGTTTGAGACTCCTAATTTTTGTTTTGTTTCTATTTCTTTTCTTCTTTCTTTCTTTTTTTTTTTTTTTTGTACCTTGGATCGAACTCAGGACCTTGTGCTTGCGAAGCAGGCGGCAGAATTATTGAGCTAAATCCCCAGCCCCTTGTTTCATTTTTTGAGACAGGGTCTCGATATATAGCTCAGGCTGGCCTTGAACTCACTATGTAGCCCAGGCTGGCCTGGAACTCAGGTTGATCCTCCTGCCTCAGCCTCCTGAGTGCTGGGATTACAAGTGTGCTACACCACCCTAGCTGAGACCCTTCCTAATTTAATTGAGACTCTTACTGACTTGTTGGAGATCTTTACTCAAATGGTTGAAGCACTTCCTAATTTAAGACTCTTCCTTATTTGTTAAATTCTCTTCCTGATTCCTTGAAACTTTCTAATTCATCTCAGACCCTTCTTAATGATTTAATACTCTTCCTGCCATGTTTTACATCCTTCCCAACTTGTTCCAGACTCATTCTTACTTGCTTAAGACCTTCGCTTAAATATTTGAGACTCATCCTGACCAGGTAAGATTCTTCCTGCTAGCATTTTGACCCTTCTTACCTTGTAGTAGGTATTTGTCCTGACATACTTCAGGTTCTTCTGGACAAACTGAATGTATGTGAAGCTCTTCTTGATGTACATGAGACTCTTCCTGATGACTTTGAGGCCCTTTCTGTCATGTTTGGAAACTTTTCTGACTTGTTGGAACCCCTTCATGTCATGCTTGAAATGCCTGACATATTTGAGACTTTCCACAGTGCGTGTAGAACTCTTTCCCTCTTTGGGGGATCCTTCCTGACTTGTTTGAAATCCTTCCTGGCATGTCTGAGACCCATTCTAATTTGTTTGAAATCTTTACTTCAAAAATTTCTCACCGATGAGACCTTTTCTTCTGTGTTTGACATCATTCCTGGTGAATGGCAGACTCTTCCTAACGTACCCAAGACCCTTCCTATTGCACTTGAAACCATGCTGGACCCACTCAATACTCATCCTGATATGAAGGACGCTCTTCTTGACGTATTTGGGACACTTGTTCACCCATCTGGGACACTTCCTGATCTATTTGGGATCATTCTTGATCAAGATTTCCCAATGATATTGAGATACCTCCAGACATGTATGATCCTTTCTGACTTGTTTCAGACCCTCCCCGATGTATTTCAGCCCTTTTGTGACTTTGTTGATAGACATTTCCTGTCTATGTGAAACCCTTTTCAAAGATCACCTTTTCCTTACAACTTTGTGGCCCTATCTTATCTACTTGAATCTCTTGTTGACTGTCTAAAACATGTACGGACATGTTTTAGATCCTTCCAGGTGTATGTGAGGCCTTCCTTGTCTGAATCCCTTCCTGATGTATCTAAAATGCTTCCTTGCGACTTTGAGACAGTTCTTAACAGGTTTGAGATCTTTTGCAACTTGTTTGAACTGCTTCCTGACATACTTAAGTTTCCTCATAACTTTCTGAGACTCTACCAGACTCTTTGGGACACTTTGGGACACATTGGTGATTTTTTTATATCTTGCTTAAGACCTTTTCTGATGTGTTTAAAACTTTCTGCTACTACACAAGACTGTCACTTTCTATTTGGAACACTAACATATTTAATGCCCTTCTTCATTTGCTTGAGATCCTTCCAGAGGTATCTGAGCCTTTTTGTTTGTTTTGTTTTGTTTTTTGAGACAGGGTCTTGATATGTAGTTCAGGCTGGCCTTGAACTCAGGGTGATCTTCCTGCCTCAGCCTCCCAAGTGCTGGGATTACAGGTGTGTGCCACCACGCCTGGTTCCTTCCTTCTTTTTTGACACTCTTTCTGATTTTTGCAACTTGCCATATTTTTGACCCTTCCTTACCTATTTGAGATCCTTCCTGACCTCTTTGATCCTCCTCCTGATGTAGGTGAGATACTTTGGCACCTATTTGAGGCTCTTACTTACATATTTCAGACATTTCCTGACCTCTTTGAGTCATCCTTATGTATATGAGGCTTTTCTCGATGTCTTTGAGACCCTTCCTAATATGTTAGCAACCCTTTCTGATTCATTTGAGACCCTTCCTGCCTCGTTCCTGAGTGTTGAATCTGTCCCTAGGCTTAACAAGAGGCAAAAAGGCCGTTAACTCAGACTCAAAGGGACTTTCCTTCAAGCATCTAGTGAAAACATGTCTGTAATTGTGTATCAAGAAAAATCCACCAATGTTTTTCCTTTAATCCAACCTTCAATTGAACATGGAGTGTGGAGAGCTTTTATGGTCATTTTCCTGCTCCTTTGACCAAAAGTTTTCATCTGATTAAGTGGTTGCACTTTTCATTAGAATATAGCTTTGGATGTTATCTCTGAGAACCAAAATAGCAATGTCTTATAGGAAAGTAGTTCAGAGCCAAGCATGGTGGTGCACATCTGTAATTCCACAACTTGGGAGGCTGAGGCAGGAGTACCACAAGTTTGAGGTCGATCTGGGCAATTTGACAAGGCATTATCTCAAAATAAAAATTAAGAGGTCTGGGGCAGTAGGAGAGGAGAGAAAGGGAGAAGAAGAGGAGAGAAGAGAAGAGAAAGGAGAAGAAAAGAGAAGAGAAGAGAAGAGAGGAAGGAAGAGGCCGGAAGAGAGGGAAAGACCATTTCTTCCTCCACACTTACATAGTCCAGGGAGCTTTGTCCACACCATTGTGGTTTCCTGGCTCCTTTATTAAAGAATCATCATCCTTAGATACTTTATCCACATGGTCCAAGATGCCTCATTAGCACATCCTTCTTCCAGCTAGCTAAAATCACAAAGAGAAAGAGTAGCAAACCCTGCCCCTCCAGGGAAGTGACTCTGAAGTTTTATCCATAAGTTCTGCTCACATGTGGTTGTCCAAAATGTAGCCCCAAGACCACACCTGGTTGTGAGGGAGGCTGGGTAATGTAGTCTCTATTCTGGGAAGCCATTTTACCTTGTTAAATTCAAGGTTTCTATAACTACCAAAAAACAAAAAGACAAAAAAAAAAGGTGGAGGGACCATTAGTCTATCAATCCACAGCCTCCCATTTTGAGACTTGGAAGTTTTCAGTTATGGCAAGAAAAAAATATTTCTCCCCTCTGACAAAATTAAATAATAGAATCTCACCCGCTTCTCTAATTTGGTAGCTCCCACAGAAAAATAGCTTTTAATTTCAAGCAATGAAAGACAAAGGAAAAAAGGCTACTGAAACCAAGAGTATTTATTTGTAATCAAGGATGGCTTAGGCATTTAGGACACTACCTAATAACCAATCTGAATTTTGTACTTCAGTGACTGTGCAGACAGCAAAAGCACAGAAGATTTTAAAATGCAGAATAGTATCAGATCACCATCTGGACCATAAACAATTTACACATTTATAGAAACCTGGGAATCACAAGGGTCAAGGAAAACACAATAGTAAATCTCAGTAAGAAAAAAATCTGCAAACGTTGTATCTGCAAATCCAATTTGAGGTCTAATAACAGTTCTGAGAATTGAATAAAATGGAGGAAAGCTCACCATTGCTGCTGTGAAACTAGATTAACATTTTTCTTGATTTTTAAAAGTACATGAAGGAAAGGCTGATCAAATTATGCACGACACTTCACAGTCCGGTCGCACTGGGGTCTGTCAGAATTGAATTCTGTGTCCCATGTTTGGTCTTATCAGATCCTGATCAAGCAGTGGCTTTACACATTGTCCCCCAAGTGTGCGAAATATGGTCACTCCTTTAACTGCCCTCAAAGTCGCCAAGGTATGTGACTGGGCGCACTGGAAGAGAGGCAGAACCAGGCAGAGTCTGGGTGCTAGTCCTGGTTGATGTTGGGAAGGTAGAGAGCACGGCGTGTCCCAGATCCTGGGGCAAGGGCATGGGCATGGGCTAGGGTGGGCTTGAGCACTGCCAGAAAGTCACAACAGAAGCACCTTAGGGGTGGACCCATGACCTTCATCAAGAGCCTGCTAGTGACCTCGGCCGCCTTTCTAGGCCCAGCTATCCAGCCACCAGCTCCTCTCCGGGTGGGGCCTTCAGGGCCCTGCAGATGCAGCTTCAGCATCTGTGAGCATCTTGGCCTGAGCATCTTGTGCTCTCTGTGATGAGGTCGAAAGACGGAGCAGGGGGAGCCGGAGATTTAGCTCAGTGGTTCCGCTGCCTGCCTTGAAAGCTCAAGGTCCCAAGTTCGATCTCTGGTACCAAAAAAAAAAAAGAAGAAGAAGAAAGAGGGAGCAGGGCATTCTCCTGTCTCACTGAGAAATGGGTGACCCTGGAGGACGTGCTGGATTAAAATACATAGGTACATGGGGCTGGGGATTTAGCTCAGTGGTTTCACTGCCTGCTGCGCAAGCGCAAGGACCCGAATTTGATTCCCGGTACAAAAAACAAAAACAAAAACAAAAAAAATAAAATACATAGGCACACAGATGTGTGTTTTTCTTCACTTAGAATTGTTATCTTATATTTACTAAGGGAGGGGTTTTTATTTTATTTTTGCAGTACTGAGAATTGAACCCAAGGCCTTTGCACTGACTACATCTCCAGCCCCTTTTATTTTTTATTTCTGAGACATGGTCACACTAAGTTGCTAAGTTGCCCAGGTTGGGCTTAAACTTGTGATCCTCCTGCCTCTGCTTCCCAGAGTGCTGGATTTACAGGTGTGCACCACAATGCCAAATTTATTAAGATAGTCTTTTAGGTTTTGGGGTTTTTTTGAGACAAAATCTCACTATGTAGTTCAGGCCTTGAACTCACTATGTAGCCCGGGTTGGCCTCAAACTTGCAGTGATCCTCCTGCTTCAGTCTCTCAAGTGCTGGGATCAAAGGAGTGCATGACCACATCCAGCTAGATTTATCTAAACATTTGTTTTTCTCACATACCTTATGATCCAACAATTCTACTCCTGAGTATATATCCAAAAGAAATGAGTGTATATCCTCACCAAAATGCATGCATAAAACATTTACAGCAGCACCATTCATGTGGTGAGCAACGGAATAAGCCCCAAATGTCCATCGGCAGGAGAATGGATAGATATGCTGGTGGTGGTATATTCATACACAATAATACACAGCCACCAACAGAGCACATGACAGATACATACAATAACATGGATGTATATCACAGATATTATGAGTGAAAGAAGCGAGGCACAAAAGTACATGCTGTGTAATTCCATTTATATACAATTCAAGAACAGGCAAAACTTATCAATTGTAATAGAAGTCAGAATAATGGTTACCTCTTGGGGGGATTATCATTAACAAAGGTAATAAATGCTCATTAAATACCTAATGAAAAGGTAAGACATTTAAACAATACTGCCTGGACCTCTTTCCCCCCATATATCTGCATAACTGTCACATTAAAATCTTTGTTCAAATGTCACCTAGTCAAGGACGCCTACCCTGACCACTGCGATCTGCACCTCCCCAACTCCTAATCCTTTTTATTCTCCTTTTTCACATTTTCCATTATACCTTTCACCTTTTAATGTACTCTATAATTTACTTACTTGTATTTATTGCTTACCATCTGTTTCCCAATACCAAGATGGAAGATCCACACCCAGTTATCAGTCCATGTGGGGAATAATATATTTCAGCCCACTCCCCCAGTTCGGCACATAACGACAAGCAGAGATGGCTGTGTGTGTGTGTGTGTGTTTGTGTGTGTGCACGCGCGAGAGCATGTGCGTGAATGCATGCATGTCTAGAGCAAGAGAGAATATTCGAAGGCACTGATTCATGAGATTATACTGACTGGCAGCGTAGGCTGGCAGGATGGAGCCCCTGTTCCAGTTCAAGTCCGAAGGCCTCTGTCTGCTGTAGAGCCAGGAAGAGCCAGTGTTGCAGACAAAGTCTGAACACAGTCTGCTGTCCAGTTCTCTCTTGCTTGAGAGGGGCCAGTCTGTCTGCTCTAGTCAAGCTGCAACTGATTGGATATGGCCCACCCACATTATGGAGAGCCATCTGCTGCTCTCGAAATCTACCAATTTATGTGTTGATCTCATCAAAAAATACTCTCATGGAAATACCCAGGATAATTTTTGATCCAGTGTCTGGGGACTCCCTGGCTTAGACAAGTTGCCACGTGAAAGCCACCCCAGGAAGGTAAGGCAACGTGGAGGAGAGACCTGAAGTGCTGGTGTTTAGGCTGTGAGAACTACGAAGGATTTAGAATGCAGGGGTTGGAACAGGGGAGGGATCGGCAGACAGAGAAGTTGTGGGAGGATGGCTGGGAGCAACAGAGAGGCAAGCCACCCAGAAGTGACAAGATGTAGCAACTGGCCAGGCCTGGGAGCGGAGAGGAAGTATGCACAGATGGATGCTGTAAACTTCCCAAGGAGGCGACTGAAAGAAAGGAGACAGAAGATGCCAGACTAGTGGAGGGCTGCTCAGCTTGAGGCGCCTGGCCAGGTTATTCTCCCACACAGGTTCTCAGAGTGAAACAAACCACCCCAAAATGGTGATTTAAAACAAAGACAAACTTGAGCGTGGTGTGGTGCCTGCCTATAATTCCAGCACTCTGGGAGGCTGAGGCAGGAGGATCACAAGACCAAGCCTAGCCTTGGAAACTTAGCAACTTAGTGAGACCCAGTCTCAAAATAAAAAATGAAAAAAGAGCTGGGGATGTAGCTCAGTATGAAGGCCCTGGGTTCAATCATGAGTACCACACACACACATACACACACAAAAGATATTTTGCTCCCAAATCTGCAGGGTGACTGAACTCACGTTGCAGTTCTTGCTCGGTGTAATGATGTATTGCACTGAATCTGTGTTGGGAACAGGAAATTAATTCCTCATGTAGGAATTATTGAATGGATGATGAAAATAAGCATTGGTCAATTCTCTTCTGCATATTACCTGCTGAACTTGTTTTGTAAAAGTTGATTACCATTTTTATCTAATGATACTGATTAATTCTAGATCCTACTTCATTGCCAAAAAGGGAAGGAGAAAATTATTTATTGACTCTGCCACTCCTGTGCCCAGAAAGGGTTCTGAGTCAGAGTCTGAAATGTCTAACATGCTTTTACAAAGTAGAACTTGGTTGAATTATTGCCTTTTTTTCTTTTCTTTTGCAGTGTTGGGGATGGAACCCAGCGCCTCGTGCATGCTAGGTAAGCGCTCTACCACTGAGCTACAGCCCCAGCCCTATGCATTTATTTTTTAAATTAATTTGAGATTCACCTTTGATTTTGGTTTATTTTTGGATTTTATTTATTAAATATTCTACATCTAGGTTGTGTGTGTGTGTGTGTGTGTATGTGTGTGTGCGCTTCTCAAGACTGAACACATGGCCTTCACACTGAGCTACATCCCCAGCCCTTTTTTAATTTTTTATTTTGAGACTGGGTATTTTGGTTTATTTTGAGACTCACTAAATCTATAAATTGTCAAGGCTGGGCTGGGACTTGTGATCCTCCTGCCTCAGCCTTCCAGAGTGCTGTGCTTACAGGCCCAGGTTGAAATTTTCAACACAACTTTATTGATGCAGAATTTGCTACCATAAAATTGAGTCAATGATTTATTTGTAGTAAATGTACAGAGTTGTACACACCTCACCACATTCCAGTTTTAGAACATTCTCACTGAGCCAGCCACAAGCAGCCACTGTCTCTTAGATTTATTTTTCCTGGACTTTTCATGTTAATGAAATCCTACAATGTGGGTTTTGTAAGTCTGGCTTCTTTCAGTGAGTGTAACATTTCTGAGGTCCATCCACATTGTAGCGTGTATCAGTACTTCATTCCTTTTTACGAAAAATGATATTTCATTGTCTGGGATAGCCCATATTTTGTTTATCCATTCTTCAGTGGATAGATAGATGTTTGGGTTGGTTCCACCTTTTGGTTATAATCAATAATACTGCTATGAACATGGGCATCCAAGTGTTCGTGTGGACACATACTTTCATTTCTCTCATGTGGGCATCTAGGAGTGGAACTTCCGGGTCACAATGGTACATTCATGCTTAACTTTTTAAGAAACAGCCAAACTATTTTCCCAATTGATTCCACCACATTTTCACATCTACCAGAAGTATATGAATATTCTCCTTCATCCACACTCGTGTCACTGGCAGTCTTCTTTATTGTAGCCATCCTAGGTGAGTGAAGTAACTCGCCATGGTTTTAATTTGTATTTCCCTAATGAAAACAACATCAAACATTTTTTCAGGTGCTTATCAGCCATTTGCAAGTCATCTCTGGTGAAATGCCTGTGCAAGTTCTTTGCTCGGTTGTAATTGAGTTATTTTTTAAACACTGAGTCGCAAAAGTTCTTTATTCCAGGCTGAAACGGAATAGGAATCCATACACTCTTTCTGGCATAGAAGGTAGCATTCGTTTCAAATGCTCCAAGTCCTGTTTGTTTATGGGTGTGTCCCTCCAAGTGGGCATTGTGGTGGGTACCGGGATGCACTGTCCACATTCCTCATCAATGAAAGGCTTGTTTTCTAACTTCAAGAGTGTGATCACAAGACCACCCTCAGCTCTCAGCCCTTCGAGGTCTGCCTCGGCTGCAGGGAGCTGGGATAGCCAGCACCCAGGTAGCTCAATGCAAGGGCAGAAGGTCGGCCCTCTCCACCCAGCCTTGGACAGCTCAATGACCCTTCTAACTCCAAGCTCCCTGCAGGATCAGCCTGCATCCGAGCTGGGCTCCTTCTTCTGCCCATTGCTGCTTCCTTCCCCTGCTTTCCGAATGTACTGATCCCAAGGGTACTTCTTAGGAAACATCCTGCCCACACAGCTCCAATCTCAGGGTCAGCTTTCTGAAGAACCCAGCCTCAACAGCAGCTTCTAACTCCCCAGAGTATCATCTTCTAAGAAATTCTGTCATTCCAATGCACGTGCACACACACACGACATACACGTGTGATGCACACACATGTTTACATATGCGTCAGTCTCTTGTTGATTGCCCTAAACATGAACACCGGCCCAAAATGGACTTTTCCCTGAAGGTGCTGCACTTGGGAATCATGGGGACTGAGTCCCTGCTTCTGCTTGGTGCAGGGGTGGAAAACAGGAAAGAGTAATGCAGCATGTCTACTTGTTCAGTGCATCGACTGGCCCCAAGGGGCCCCCAGAGCTATGATCAACCTTTGCCCAGCACCTGGGAGAGCAGCCCTCAGAGGCTTTTGATATTAATCATTGACGATTGTGTTATGTACATGTACAGCAGCAGAGCATACTGTACCAGCTTGTCAGAGTTGCTCTGCACAAACACCAGAATTGGTAATGTGCACCTTTAGGGAACCCGCTGTCCAGACGGGCTCTTCAAGGAGACATTAGGGACCAGGAATGCCCATCTTCAGGGCTACATGGCCTGGGGCACCTGGCATGCTCACCTCTGAGGCATGTGTTCCACTATCAAGATCACCATCCATGTCTCCTCTCAAACCCAGCAAGCCTCCTGAAATCCTTTGATCTCAGAAAATAACAAGTGACAGCTTGGGGACATCACGATCTCTGCTGTAGCAATTATTTTCCTCCTGGAGCTGGTCTACCACAAGAATTTTGAGTACATCCGAGCCCTCCAGAATCATCTCGATTACATGTGTCTGTATTATCTGCAGGTGAATTTTGAATCCAGGACCTCTTGAACCTCTCCAAAGTTACTTGAAGCGTACCCAAGAAAAGCTAGTTTGCAGCAGGGCATGGTGGTGCACAGCTGTAATCTCAGCACTCTGGGAGGCTGAGACAGAAGGTTCACAAGTTTGAGCCCAGCCTGGGCAACATAGCAATTTAGTGACAGCCTATTTTAAAAAGAGGCCAGGGATAGGGTGGTATGTGATACGGATGTAGCTCAATCGCCAGCACAGAAAGAAAGAAGGAAGACAGGGCCGGGGATGTAGGTCAGTGGTTCCACCGCCTGCCTTGCAAGCCCAAGGTCCTGAGTTCGATCCCTGGTACCAAAAAAAAAAAAAAAAGAAGGAAGACAAACACAGAAAGCCTGGTCTGTGTCAGTGTTGGGCTGTGATGTTAGAAAGACAACATTTCTAATAGTAGATACTTTCCAAAGTGAAAATTTAAAGGAAAGGGTATTTGTGAAAAGGAACGGGCAGGCATTCACTTCCTGCCCAAAGCCAGCTCCAGGGAATGAGCTGCTTACCCCTTCAACAGAGGGGAAGTGTGACCTCTCGCTCTGTAACTTAGAGAACAAACAGATCTAAAAATAAGATCCAAAATATTGAAGAATTTCAAATCAACACAGTGAAAGAATGATTAGGTTTATTTATTTATTTATTTATTTATTTTTAAGACAGGGTCTCACTCTGCAGTTCAAGCTGGCCCTGAACTCACTATGTAGCCCAGGCTAGCCTCAAACTCGAGGCAAGCCTCCTGCCTCTGCCTCCCGCCTCTGCCTCCCGAGTGCTGGGTTTACAAGGGTGTGCCACCACACCTGGCAACAGGTTTATTTTGATATAGCCATTCATTCAGTCAATGCTGTGTGCACATTAAAAGTACTTATGAACTGTTGTTATAGCTTGCACTTTTTCAATAATGAACATGTTTCAGTTTTAAATCTGTGAAAAACAACAAACTGCATTTAAGTAGAAAGATATCCATGGCTAATTTCTCTCTCCAAAGATGTATCCACGCTGATGTTTCAATAAACTCACCATTGCCAATAAGTTAAATCCAAATCCCTTGCATTCCTGCTCTTCCATAATCATGCCCCAGCAAATCTTTCAGGCTCTCCTTACAAGCATTAACTATACAGTAAATATTTAGTAAAAATAATTTTTAAAAAGCGTCCATATCCTCAAAAATACTGGAAACCACCTAAATTCCCAATGAGACAGGTCTAGCTAAATAAATGGTGATAGAGGTTACAAGTGTAGCTCAGTGGTACAGCACTCACCTGGCACGTAAGAGGCCTTTGGTTCAATCCCTGGCACTGCATAAATAAATCAATAAATCAATAAAGGCATATGCATTGAAAAGAATAGTATGTGACTAATTAAAAGTCCTTAACTGATGTGGGATGATCTCCATATTATATTGCAAGCAGAGAATCACATGGATGATACGCTATCAGTAGTATAAAAAATGGCAATTGTATATATACATATATATATGATGTCATTGGTAATGTTAAAAAAAAAAAAAAAGAGGCTAGGGATGTAGCTCAGCAGCATAGCCCCTGTCTGGCAAGCTCAAGGTCCTGAGTTCAATCCCCGGTGTCAAAAAAAAAAAAAAAGGAAAAATAATTACTTACATATACATAGAATATCTGTGAAAGGGTATGCAAGAAACTAGCAGGGTTGTTTTGTTTTGTGTGTTTTGTTTTTTGAGACAGGGTCTCCTTATGTGGTTTAGGCTGGCCTTGAACTCAGGGTGATCCTCCTGCCTCAGCCTCCCGAATGCTGGAATCACAGGCATATGCCACCACACCCAGTTTAAAACTAGCAGTATTAATTGCTTTCAGGGAGAAAAACTGAGTAGCCTGACACAGGGAACAAAGGGAGAATGTTTTACTTTATATTCTGTTAAAGCTTTTGGATTTTGAACAATGTGAGTTTTTTACTCTCACTTAAAATTTTACTTTGATAGTCACAAAAATGAAGTAATTTGAATGCTAATAAGAACTTTTTTTTTTTTTTTTTTTTTTTTTTTAGGGCCAGTGATTGATTGATTGATTGATTTTTTTGGCCTCGGGGATCGAACTCCGGTCCTTGCGCTTGGCTTGCGCTTGGCTTGGGCAGCAGGCGGTGAAACCACTGAGCTAAATCCCTGGCCCCTAATAAGAACCTTTTACTTTTCAGAGCTGGTTCATATTTTCACATGCACTTCTGTCTCCCCACCCAGACAATGAGCTACTTTAAAATCAGTGTCTTCACTTGTCAATTATAAACAAATCAATAAAAATTTTAAAATACAGGGCTGGGCATGGTGCCACATGCCTGTAATCCCAGCATTTGGGAGGCTGAGGCAGAAAGATCGCCGTGAGTTTGAGGCTAGCCTGGGCTACACAGTGAGTTCAAGGCCAGCCTGAATTGCATAGGGAGACCTTGTCTCAAAAAAAAAAAAACCCACTTAAAAATAAATAAACGTCACATAATAAAGGCAACCATTATTCATTTGATTGTGTTTTTACATCCAGCTCATGGTCTGACATAATATGGCAGAAGGTCAATCAGTGTTACTTGGATATGACTGATTTCAATGACACTGTCATGTCATGGCTTGTGTCTAGATGTCCCCCTAAAGCCTCATGTAGTCATAGGTGGGACTTTCTCAAAGGTGGCTGTATCTAGAGTGTGTGATGCTGGGATTAAGGGTGTGTGATTACTAAACCAGTACACTGATTGGTTTGGCACCACCCTAATCCTGGTAGCCAAAATAGAGTATAAAAGGGGCTGAAAAAAGCTGCTAAAGCCCCTTGCTTGTTTGTTTTGTTTTTTTGGTACCGGGATCGAACTCAGGACCTTGTGTTTTCGAGGCAGGTACCGGAACCACTGAGCTAAATCCCCAGCCCTAAAGCCCCTTGCTTGCTTTGCTACCTTCTGCCCCTTGTGAACTGTTTCTCCTCTACAACGCCTATATGCCATGTGTCACCCTGCCTTGGAGCCAGCCAATTATGGACTGAAATCTCTATGAACTGTGAGCATTCCTCCTTTAACTTTGAGCGTTGGGTATTCTGTTCCAGCAACAAGAAGAGTAACTAAGACCGACACAAGAAGGTTGCCTTGGTCAGGTAAGGCTGGGGGGCAGTAGCAAATAAACCCTGAAATCTTGGTGGCAACAAAGATTTATTTCTCACTTGCTTTACTGAGATCAGATGAGTCTCTTCCAATGGTGCCTAAGAGATCTAGGTCATGTCCATTTTGCAACTTAGTTATCCTGAAATTTCCTTCCTGCCTTACCACTGTAAGAGAGAAGGGCATGGATAACTCATATCTGCTCTTCTCTAGAAATAATGTCACTTCTGTTCATATTTTTGATACAGGGTCTTACTGTACAGTCCAGGCTGGCTTTGAAATCATAATCCTCCTGCCTCAGCCTCTGAAGTGCTGGGATTACTCCACCATACCCAGTCTGTTCATATTTTGATGCTAACTCACTCATGTGGTCCCAGCTAAACCACAAAAGAGGTTGGGAAACATAAGGGAGCACATGGATATTTGAGAGAACAGTCATGAGGCAGGAGAGGATCACCATTATCTGTGTTTTGGAACTAGAAAAACAACAAAGTGAACTGATTTACCCAAAGGCTCCCAGGGTATGACTCTGAGTGGACAAAACTAGCAACCAGCCCAGGGAGCTTGATGTGACTCTGCTTCCACTGGTTGAAACCAATCTGGTAGAAAAGATGAGAATGACTTTCGCTCTGGTTTGAGTGTCTGATCCCTCCCAAAGCCATGTTGTTACCATTACGACAGTATTGGGGGGGGGGGTAGGAGGTGTTTAGATCATAAGGGCTCTGCCTTCCCAGTGGGCTGGCGCCATTATTGTGGCGGTGTGAGGCCACCTTTTCTCTTTACCCATCCACCACTGGATGCCTTCAGTCATGTTAGGACACAGTGAGAGGGCCCTCACCAGATGCCAGCACCTTGATCTTGGACTTCTCACCCTCCAGAACTATAAGCCAATACATTTCTGTTTATTATAAATAACCCAGTCTATGGTACTGTATTACAGCACCTTCTGGGGTTTAAGAACTTTCATTTCTAAGACCTGGCTTCGCGAAAATATTCCATGTAAGTAGGGCACCAAATCCTCTGAAGAGAAGCTACATTACCAAGTGAGGAAAAGTGATTTCCCCATTGCCAGAAATCAGGGGTGGGGAGATTGCAAGTTTACAAAATGGTTCACTCTGTCAGAGATACTTTTCAATTTATGTCCTGCTCTGGAAAGGAATTATTGGAAAGACAAAGAAATAAAAATGACTTCTAGTGTATTGGCCTCATCAAACATTACCAGAGTAGGAAGAAAATTAAACTTTGCCTCTACCTTACATCAGACCCCAAAATTATTTCAAGGTGAAGTATCAGAACATTATCATAAATATAAATACTGGACAGTTGAACAGGTAGGTGTACTTTAAACCCCCATGCAAATATGGTTAATCTTCTAAAGTACTTAGAGGCCCTTCTTATAGGTAAGTCATCTGATTGACAAATTGATGCAAGGACTAAGAAGGCTAGATTATCCTAAAACTCCAGTGTAGTTTACCTACACACTAACATAAAAATGATTTTTTGTTCTATCCTCAAAATGTTTTCTTAACAAAATACATAAAAGATAAGTAAAATCCAAGTCGCGCATCAGTAAATTTTTTTAAAAAGTATTTCTGGCTCTCTCTAATCATAAACATTTACTGTAAAAAAAAGTTTAGAAAAAGGAAGAAATACATTACTCTTAATTTCACTACTCAGGTCCCACCCTTTCAAATATATTGGTTAAATGATTTCATGATATCTTTGTCCCTCAAATTGTTGATAACACGTCTACCTTATGGAAGGAAGGTTAAGTGCTGCCCAAATAGAGGAGCACTCCCCCTCCAAGTTCCTACAGGTGTTTTCTTCAATGCAAGACACAGCTGCCCATCCGTGCATGCTACAACACTTCCTTTGATAAACTCCCAGAAGACGAATTATTAGGCCATGAGGCAAACTTTCACGACTGACCTTCAGCGAGGTCAACAATAATTGCTCTGCTATTGGCAGAGCTCCATTGCGATGGGCCTTGGAGCAAATGATGATAACAGTGACGATGTCCCCTGTCACTCTTTGTTAACTAGAAAATAAACATCTCTGTAGAAGCAAGGGAACCTCTGGGTTATCATGTCACTGATGAAAGTCCATGGGATAGACTGACTTTGGGGAGAAAACATGCTCTTCTAGCAGTTTCTGTACCTGAAATTATGTCCCCACTAACACCTTCCATTTTTTTCCTATGATGTCGGGTCATGTTCAGTCATGAATGCATTCACTTTACAATTACTTTGAGTATACATTTTGTATGTAAACTCTAGACATTTGCCAAGCTGAAGAATATTCTTTGAAATAAAAGAAAATTACAACCAGCATGGCACTCGGCAGGGCACAAGGGGCTTTCACTTCTGGTTTCTCCGCAAAGCATACAGAAGCCACATGAGTGCCATCTTGCCCTTCTACAGGTGAGGAAACAGGAAGCCAGCTTGCCCAAGGGCGCACCTCACCTGTGAGTCAGAGCCCGGGCTAACAATCCTGGGATTTACTTAGCCATCAGGAGAGGGAGGCCCGGGCGTGCATTGTCAATTCTGAGTTGAGGGACGGTAGAATGGAGGAGTTGTTTTAAAATGGCCTTTGCTGGGCTCGTGACGTCACTCCAGGGCTCGTGGAGGCGGATGCGGGGCTGAGCGGGCGTCGGCGCGAGGCTGGGAACTCCATTTCCTGGAAGCCCCGCCCTCGCGCGCTTCCGGGTCAGTTGGGAGCGTGGTGGGGCGGCTGGCGAGCGGCAGTCGCTGCCCTAGGCGGGTTTCCCCTCAGAACGAGTGAGTGACAGAAACGGATGCCCGGCGCTTCCAGCTAAGAATCACTCCGCCCAGCTTCCACTTCCCACCACTGGCTCCGCTCGCCGGCAGCTGCCTCGGCCCCGCACCCGCAGCCTGGCTGGCCCTCCCCATACCCAGAGCTGCACAGCCGCCAGCTTCCCAGAAAGCCAGAAACCGAGGGCCCCCTTCGCCGTGACTGGACGTGCTTGGCTTCTGGAATTTTCCTACAAGCTCTGATGTGTCCAGCTTGCACCCGCGCTTCCCCAGTGGCTGCTGACTCTCGCGTCCCTCCCTCCTGCTTCCAGACTTTCGCTTCCCCAGCTCTTCCCAAGCCCTACAAGGCTGATTCCTAGAATGCTTACCCTGGCCCTACTCGCTTATCCAAATCCTGAGCCACCCAAGGCCTACAGATTTCGCTTCATTTTAAATGAAAACTAGCGCAAGAAGACACTCGTTCTGGATTGTAAGGCCACCTAATAAATAGCCCGCCTTGATATTTAGAATCTATAAATTCATATGCTTGATTTATAGGCTGGCTGTGTGGGAAATGAAGAAGGGATTTTTAAAATGGGAAAATGGAGGATGAATAATACAGTATGTGCCTTATATGTAGGTCAACTTGGGAAAAGAGTTAGGAATAATTGAAAAGGTAACAATTTTTTTGTCTTGTTTTGTTTTAGTGAAGTTATTTTTTTCTTCCCAGTACTGGGATTTGAACTTAGAGCCCTCACACTGGGCTACGTCCCCAGCCCTTTGTTTTTCGTTTCCTTTTGTTTTGGACAGGTCTCCCAAAAAAATCAGCTAAATTGCCCAGGCTTGAACCTGCGCTCCTCCTGCCTCTGCCTCCCAGAGTACTGAGGTTACAAGCATGCACCTCCACGCCCAACAAACAAAATCTTTTTTTCATGGTACTAGGGATGCAACCCAGGGCATCCCTGGATGCTCCACCGCTAAACCACATCCTTGGCCTAAGAAACCATTTTTGTAGTTTTTGGAAATCTTCTGTTGAATTTTGCCATGAATTCCTTAGGATATAGCTGAAGAAAATAGTCTGTTAAGTCTCTATCCTCTATGAATTGAAAGAGAAAGGAGTGATTCTTAGCTAGGAAATCCACTTCCTCAAACATGAAATTACATATGAACAGGAGCTAGGGTTCATAAACATTTTAAAATCCAACAGTATAACATCAACCCAGATACTACTAAAGTCTGTAGTGAGGCTTTAATGTTAAGTAAATAAGCATGCCAGCAAGCCTTTGCTTTCTCTTTATCATAGTTCTCTGCAACAGAGAAAGAAGATTGTAAAACGGTTTCCAAGAGAGAATTTTGACATTATTGTTTTTCTTATGAACTGAGCTTGTATGTATGTAGCATTCTGTGATGTTCTTTCAAAATCAAACTCATGTGCCTCCCCTGCCATCCTCACTTGGCGAGCACATTCCTCTAGTATCCAAAACATGCACACTTCAGGTGGCTGGTCACTTTATCAAATAAAAGGTGGCTGATTTTGCCAATTTCCTTTCCCTATTCTGAACTAATAAGCTTAGCTCATAGAGCAGTAAAATTTTATTTCCACCAAGCAGATATAAATTGCTTTCTTCTTGGCTGACTTTTTTTTTTTCCTTCAGTGCGAAGGATTGAACCCAGGCCTTCACCCTGAACTACATCCCCAGCCCTTTTTTTTTATTTTGAGACAGGGTCTTGCTTAATTGCTAAGTTTCCCAGGCTGGCCTTAAACTTGAGAGCTTCCTGCCTCAGCCTCCCAGAGTTCTCTCCTTTGTGTCCAAACGCCGTGGCACTAATGCAGACAGTGGCCAAAGAGTAAGAAATCCCCAAGAGTCAATCTTCAGCTCTGGGGAGTTGTGCATGAGCACAGGGGGCCATTATGTAAGCCCAAAATCACCAGCTCTTCCTCACAGAGCCAGAAAAGAGATCGTGTCACTCCTTGGATCCCTAGGGACCCCAACTCTTGGCTCTGTGTGTGATTTCACCTCCAGTATGTTGTGTTGATTTACAGCTGAAGCCTGGTTCCCTGCCCCAGGCTGCCATAATAAATTACCACAAAGTCAATGGCTTAAGAAAACAAAAATGCATTCCGTCACACTTCTGGAAGCCAAAATCAAGGTGTCCAGAGGGCTGGAGCCTCTGGCCTCAGCTGTTGCCAGCACTGCTTGGCATTCTTGGCCCGTGTCCAAGGCACTCGGATCTCGGCCTCTGTTGTCCCAGCCCTGGGTGTCTATGTCTCTCTTATCTGTCTGGAATCTCTCTCTGCCTTTCTCCCATAAGGCCAGTTATTCTTGGAATTTAGGGTCCATCCAGATAATCCAGGATTATGTCTTCATCTTGAGATCCTTCACTTAATTACACAGGCAAAGACTTTTGCCAAATAAGGTCACATTCACAAGTTCCAGGGTTAGGATGGGGACACATCTTTGGGGGGCAACCATTCAGCCCACTACAAAGCCTTGTCTTCCTGGACTCAGGCTGGTTTTGTTTTGGTTTGTTTGGGGGTTTTTTGTTTGTTTGATTTTTTAGTTCTTTGAGACATATAGCCCGGGCTGGTCTCAAACTCGTGATCCTCCTGCCTCAGCCTCCTGATTGCTGTGATTACAGGCGTGTACCACCATGCCTGGAGAGAAGTATTTCATTACCTGTCTTTATAAGAGCTTTCAAAACTGTCTCTACAATGTTATACTCGTTAACATTGTCTGTTGTCTTCAGAAATGATCCTTGACCCCACATCTGTGTTTGGCCCAAGAATCCCATTCAACTGATTCATCCCAAGTTTCCTCTCTCAGCCCTGAAGTCTCATATTTTCTTCTACCCTCTTCCACCTTTGCTCAGGTTTGCTGGCTTGTCTTCCACCTCCTGTAATTAGAAATCCTCTCTTGCCTTCCAACATGGAGCAGTTTAGCCTCTCCTGGTTATTCACATGTATGACTGCTTAGCCACAGCCCTCCTCACTCAAAGCATCCTCTGGCACCAGAACTCACTCTTATAATGATGCAGGGAAAGACCTATGGCAAGTTTTGCACCCTTTATAGTAAGTATTTTGTTTTGTTTTGCAGTGCTGGGGATGGTTCTGAGGGCTTCACTCATGCTAGACAAGCACTCTAGCACTGAGCTACATCCTCAGGCTTTTTAAAATTTTATTTTGAAATAAAGTCTCACTAAGTTGCCCGGGCTGGCCTCAAACTTACGATCTTCCTGACTCAGCCTCCAAAGTAGCTGAGATTACAGGGATGTGTGGCATCTAGGTTTATTTTTTTGATTTGTTTTTTGTTTTTTTGGTACTGGGGATCGAACTCCGGTCCTTGCGCTTGCAAGGCTGGCGGCAGAACCACTGAGCTAAATCCCCGGCCCCATCTAGGTTTATTTTTTAAATTGTATTCTTCTGAGGTGAAATTCACACAAGACAAACCATCATAAAGTGTGTAACTTGGTGGCATTTAACACATTCACAATGTTGTGCAGCCATCTTCTCTACCTAGTTCCAAAACATCTTCATCACCCCGAAAGAAAATTTGTGTTCATTAAGCAATTCTCCTCATTCTCCCCTCTCCCCCCACCCTAGGCAATGAGTAAGCCATTTCCTGTTTCAACAGATTTGCCTTTTCTGGACATTTCATTTAAATGGGATCGTGCCACATGGCCTTTTGTATCTCACTTCTTTCACTCAGAATAATATGTTCAAGGGGGTGGGGGTTTAGCTCAGTGGTCCCGGCGCCTGCCTCTCAAGCGCAAGGTTCTAAATTCAATTCCTGGTACCAAAAAAAAAAAGAATAATATGTTCAAGGTTCATCAGTGTCATGGTTAGGACCTAGATGTCCCCCTAAAAGTCTCATGTGTTCATAGGTGTGGCTTTTGGAAGGCAACTGAATCATGAGGCGATATGTTTGCCAGTGGATCCATCCACTCATCTGTTCATAAGTGAACATGCTGTTACAAGGGGAGCCTGGTCAGAAGAGGCCAGTTGTTGGGGGATATCTCACTCCTTGGCTTCTCTCTTCACTCTCTGCTTCCTGGCTTCCATAGGATGAGCACCTGTCCTCCACTCAGACCCTTCCCATGGTGTTTCTGCCTTGGAGCCGGCCAAACATGCATTGAGACTGTGAGCCAAAATAAACTTCTTTAAGTTGTGGGTGTCAAATATCTTGTCCTAAAGAGGAAAGTGACTAAGACAAACAGCATTGTTAATGTGTGTCAGTACTTCGTTCATTTTTATGGCTGAGTAATATTCCAGTGCATGGATATAGTATACTTTTATTTTCTATTCATCAATTGGATTTATTTTTGGCATTCCTTATTGCAGAGTTTCATTAATTTGTTTCACAAATATTTACTGAGCAGTGACTATATGCTAGGGACAATTCAAGAAGCTGAGGGTACAGCACTTCACAAAACAGATCAAAAATCCCTGCCCTCAGCCAGGCGTGGTGGCACACACCTGTAATCCCAGCACTCAGGAGGCTGAGGCAGGAGAACTGCTCCAAATTTGAGGCCAGCCTAAGCTACAAAGTGAGTTCAAGTCCAGTCTGAACTACATAGCAAGACTCTGTCTCAAAAAATAAAAGAATAAAACAAAAAAAATCCCTGCCCTCATTAAAATTCTGCTTCAATCTGGTGACAGTGGCACCAAATAAATAATATAAATATATAGTATGCTAGATAGAAATGCAAAAGAGGCAAAAATAGAGCAGGGAAGAGGGATTGGATGATGACTGGAAGGGGTCACAGTGGAAGTTTCTGGAGATCACTGGGCATTTGAGACTTCTTGATCTTCTTGATCTTCTTGATCTTCTTGATACTGACTATAAGGTAGTACTCAGTTTGTGTAAAGTCAGAGAGTTGTCCGCTTAAGACTTGTGTATTTTCTGTATATATGCTATGCCTCAATTAAAAATTTTAAGCCAATATGTTTCCTTTCTTTTAAAAGGCAACCTAAGGGCAGGGGGACAGCACTGTGGCACAGTGCACACTTAGCATGTGCCAGGCTGAGTTCCATCCCCAGCACCAAAAAAAAAGCAAAAACCAAAAACCAAAACCAAAGGTGGCTAATTGCTAGTGTTAGTACTGACTCTAACCGAACAAATGGTGTGGTTGGACATCCTTGGGATCCAGCTGACTCCCCGACCCTGTGCCTGGGTGGCTTCAGGGTATTACCAGAGCACAGTGCTGCTTTCAGCACTCTACCATTTGCTCATGTCCTTTAAGTTTCTGGAACATTCCAGCCCTCTGCCTGACCGGAACTGTCAGTAAACAGTCCAAGTTTACAAGGACTGTGTAGGCAATTTCAGCTTATTATCTTACTGCTTTTAAAGTACATTTCTGTCATTAGCTTGGGCCTAATCTGGTTCCTCTTAACATGCTGATCTTAAGAAAAAACATTTTGTTTTTAGGGAGAGAATAGCTGTGGAATAACAGGACTGGAGGAGGACAGCAACAGGCTGTAATGAAAGGTAATTATGTTTATAAAGGAAAAGGTCACTTCCGGGCATCAATTAAAGAAAATAGTTGAGAGTGTCTTTGTCCTCATGTTCTGTCCAGTACAATTCAACTAAATCAAGATGTGGTCCCCAGTAGGCGTGTGTGACTATTAAACTGATTGGGGGGAAATGGATGAAGAATAAAAATTAGCATTAAGTAGAGCTCACAGATCCCACACATGTATAATACTTCAGAGTTTATTTCAATTCTGTGGCCATGGCCATGATGTAACTTGTTTTACCTACACCATCCTGCAAGATTCTTTCTTCATTCAGGGAGTTGTTATTATGCCTCCCTGCATCTGAGTCGTAAAGTGAAGAGTGATATGTATTGACTGAGAGGCTGCTGGACAACATCTCCTATAGAGTGATACCTGAGATGGGCCAGGGATTTAGCTCAGTGGTTCCGCTACCTGCCTCACAAGTGCAAGATCCCGAGTTCAATCCCCGGTACAAAAAAAAAAAAAAAAGAATGATACCTGAGAGTGCCACGCTTAGCTGGAAAGAGCAAGATCCTGTGTTCAATTCCTGGTACAAAAAAGAAAAAAGAATGATACCTGAGAAAAGAGAAATTGGTAGCTTTTTGTTACTATGACAAAATACCCATAAGAATCAACTTTGAAAAGAGGAAAAGGTTTATTTTGTCTCTTGGTTTCAGAGATTTCAGTCCATGGTCACTTGGACTTGTTGCTCTAGGCCTGCAGCGACACAGTACATCATGACTAAAGTACGTGGCAGAGGAGGCCTGTTCACATCACTACAGCCAGGAAGCAAAAAGAAGCCAGGTATGGTGGCACATGCCTGTAATTCCACCACTCTGAGAGGCTGAGGCAGGAAGATCACAAGTTCAAACCCAGCCTGGGCAACATAGCGACTGAGTGAGACCCTATCTCAAAGTAAAAAATAAGAAGTGCTGCAGATGTAGCTCAATGTGAAGGCCTTGGTTTCAATCCCTAGTACTGCAGACAGATAGGGGGCTCACCCAAGTACTCCCTTCGAGGATACCACCCCATCAACCTAACTTCCTCTCATCAGGTCTAGTCTGTTAAAGATTCTACCACTTCCCATAGTGCACAGGCTGGGGACTAAGCTTTCAAGGACCTAGGAGATGCTACAGATCCAAACTATATAGTAAGGTAGCCTGCGGGGAAAACAGATCCGAAATAAAAAGTCCCACATGAATATTAGGTTGGATCAAACTGCATTCAGGGGCTAAACAACGTTCCTATAATTCACAAACCAAGAAGACCAAGATGAGAGGCTGGGGATTTAGCTCAGTGGTTCTGCCACCTGCCTGGCAAGTGCAAGGTCCCGAGTTCTATCCCTAGTACCAAAAAAAAAAAAAAAGAACGAGATGAGACCTTCTCACCTTTTGGCATGATAGATGTGTTGGTGACCAAAACAGCAAGCAAAGCCCTGAATGAGCCTGTGGGCCCACAGCCTACAAAGGACGAAGTCCTTAAATCTCTCAGGTCCTATGGTAGACAAGACAAGAGGCCACCGAGGGAGGCCCTTGCCTAAAACTCATGTGCCTAAAAATAGTCTTTTCTCAGGTTCCCAGTGATAGCTGGATGCCACTTTAATATACAGTATTGCGTTTTGAAATTATAATCCAAGTGCCAAAATAGGACAAGAGGCCTAAGGTAACTAGCACAGGTCACTGATGATTTTTCCAGCAACTCTTGTAGTCACTTTCTCACCCAAAAGGGTTCAGCCAACTAAGAGTAGTAATAAAACCCTCGCACTCTTAGTGTTTTATTGTGGACAGAGTACACTAGGTGGTATTGCATTCAATTATTTCCTAAAGCCCTTGTGAGGAGAGATGAGCTAGAGGCCCAGACCTTGGAGAAGGAAAGAGCCCACCAAGAAGGAGGTTACTCTGGGAGCTCCCAGATATGTCAGCGAGGATCAGTGCAGTACCCTGAGGCGGGTATCACTTCTAGGTCCAAAGTTGATCACCTACTGTGGCAACTGGAACCCACAAGGGACAGGTCTTACTCCAAGGGCTGCCTTGAGAAGACCTATGTTAAGGGACACCAATACACTGAGGTGTGAGAAAGGTCAAGGAAATGGGTCCCTGGCTTCCTTTTGTCTTCTTCCTTTGATTTCTTGCTGGAACTCACCCTTAGCCAAAGCAAGCAGAAGCCAGACAGATGGAGAGCAGGGCAGAGCAGAACAGAGAGTGGATCCAAAGGGACAACATAAGTAACCTAGCACCACCCAAGTGACCAGGATTTTCTTCACCATTTGAACCCAGCTGTTCACCTCATCTTACGGTTTAATGTTCATGAGCCTTGGAGGTAGGTGGCATTTCCCCTACTCTATAGAGGTGTGGGGTTTTTTTGTTTTTTTTTTTTTTTTTGGTACAAGGGATCAAACTCAGGACCTTGTGCTTGCCAGGCTGGCGCAGTGCCACTGAGCTAAAGCCCCAGCCTTTTCCCCTACTCTAGATGTGACAAAACGGTGGCCAAAAGAGGCAAAATGACTCAGCCAAAGTCATCAGTTAACAGTTAGGACAGCATGATGTGGTCTCTGACGCTGGTACTTGCTCTCTTAGCCACACCCTGTTCAGCCCCTGGAATTCTGAACTCCAAACTCAACAGAACTTTCATTTGACTCAAATAGAATCCAAAGGAGGGGCTTTCCCATCATGGGAGGAGATGCTCTTCTTATCCTGCAAAACCCTTGGAACCAGCACAGACAGACAGATTGTCTTCAGGAACCACAGAAAAGCGACAAGTCTAGAGGAAGCTGACTTTGGTGCGAAGAAAGGAATGCCAAGCTTCAAAAGGAAGAAGAAAGGACAGGTGCTGGCCTGGCTTGGAACACAGAGGAGAGGCAGGCAAATGTCCCAGGAGCAAGCAGTGACATCACCAGTGGAAAGAGGACAGGGGGATGGTGGGGAGCAAAGGGGTGGACTGTGGCTGGACAAGCTGTCCACAGGCCACATGCAAATGCCTGTGGTTTCAGCTACCCTGTCGGCTGGTGGCACGAATGGTATATCAAAGGCAGACTTGAGCAAGTCAGAGACATACTGATGCCTCAGGTATTTCAGAAGAGCCTGGGAAATCAGTGGGTCAGCCTGACATGAAGGAGCTGCCTGACAACAAGGAGCTGCCTGACCTCGGGGAATGGTTATAGCCAGTTGGGGACAAGAGTATTTGGTGTCATGGATGGCTTTCTATACAGATCAGTGCTCTCCTCGCGTGCACATCAGAATTTACCTCCGGGGCTGGGTGTGTAGCTCAGTGGTAGAGCATTGTTTAGTGCCCCAGGGGCCCTGGGTCCATCGGCAGCACCACAAAAAATAAAAATAAAAAAGATTGTCCTTCTACCTGTTGCTTGATGGAAAAGAAAACTCTGCCAGCCAGTTCTGTAGGACTTTTTTTTTTTTTTTTGGTACCGGAGATCCAACTCGGGACCTTGTGCTCGTGAGGCAGGTGGTGGAACCACTGAGCTAAATCCCCAGTCCTCCTCAGGACTTTTTCACCACTGGAAGAGAGAAAAAGTGCTAGGTTCATAGTCGTTTTCCAAGGTCAGACTAGATCCTGGAGAAACTTTTAAAATCTGAGCCCTTAGATCCCAGCACCCATTTAAATGAGTCTAGAGTCAGGGGATGGTGGTGCCACGTGTAGTCCCAGCTACTTGGAAGTCTGAGGCAGGAGGACTGCTTGAGTCCAGGAGTTCGAGGCCAGCCTGAGCAACATAGCAAGTACTTATATGAAAAAAGAAAAAAAAATACAGAAGATGACTCTAATATACTATGTATTTCTGATGTCTTTTTCCAGTGCTGGGGATGGAACCCAGGATTTTTGCATGCTAATCAAGCACTCTTAACTACTGAAGCATATCCCCAGCCCCACTCTGCAGTTCTGAAATTTAGAAATGAAATGGTAGAGGGTGGTTCGCTGGGGGAAGAAACAAAGTATCCATAGCTGTGAGGGCTGAGGACCTTAAATGAGGACACACTGACCATGACCCACAAAATGCAGCAAGGTGGCTTTGAAAAGAAGGCCTGCCACCACAGTACTTCTTTGTTTTTATTGCATAATTTGCACTTCACTCTTTTGGACTGTTCTTATGAAAGTTTTCAGAGAGCACAGCAAACTCCCATGCCTCCCCCACCCAGCTTCCACCGCCTTTCACAGTGTTTCGATTGGCTCTGGAATCAGATGGAAACCCAGGCTCCCACCTTGTCACCTTCCCCCATGACAATGCTCATACTCACCGAAGACTTCCCATTGCTCATTAAATGAAACCCAAAGCCCTTACCCTGTTGCACGGGACCCTATGTGCTTTCCTACACCTCTGCTGTCATCTCACCTTCCTCTTGTCTGTACTCACTCCTCTCCAGTCACCATAGCCTTCCAACAATCACAGAATAGCAAGCTCTTCCTGCCTCAGGGCCTTTGTGTTTATTGTTCCTCAACTCTGTAAGACAAGTTCTTCCCTCATTTCCATATGGCTGACTCCCTTGAATATCAGTTTAAATGTCACCTCTACCTTTTCCACTCTAGCTAGAGTATCCCCCAGTTTTGTTCCCATGCATACTCCAGTTCTCCTTCACAAGATCCAATTTGTTTTCTTCAGAGCAACTAGAATTAGTTTTATGAGTTCACTTGATTATTAGCTGTCTCCCAAACAGGATGTAAGCTCAGGATAGCAGGCTCCTAGCTGCTTATCTCTCAGACCATCCTACACCTAGAGCAGCACCTGCCACAGAGTAGGTACACCATGTTTATTGTTAAACTTGTGTCCTGTCACGATGAGTCTTTGTATTGGATAGCATTCTCTAGGGAAGCAGAATCAATAGGATGGATAGGTGGATGGATGGATAGATGATAGATAGATAGATAGATAGATAGATAGATAGATAGATGTATAAAGAGGTGGAAGAATCCACAATGGCCCTCAAGGTGCTAGATAACCAGGGAATCCAGTAGCTGCTCAGGCCAAGAAGATGGAAGCCACAGAACATGAGAGATCAAGGATGCAGCATTGGCCCAAGTTCAAAGGCCTGGAAGCTCACTGGAGAGTTGCTGGTATGAGTCTGCATTGGAAGACTGGAGAAACTGGAGACTGACATCCAAAGACACCAAAAGACATGCCCACTCAAGCAGATTAGAGCTCTTCAAGTACTTGGGCCAACTTCCTTCTTCTTTCTTTTTATTCCATCCAGGCTACAAACCTATTGGTTAGTGCCACTCACAACAGAGGTGGGTCCCTCCTCCTCAGTTTGCTGGCCTACATGCCAATCATCTCTGGACCCACCCACAGACACACCCAGAAGTGTACTTTACCAATCTGCTATGGTCTCCTAGTCCAGTTAGGTTGACATATCACAGTGAACAGTCACAGCCTTGATCAGTCTGGTTTCCTGGATAAGGGAAATGGCAAGGAATCTGAAGATAGATGTGGAAGGAACAAAGGTAGTAGAATTCATTAGAATAGGAATGAAGAGTGTATTCATGGACTTTAAGCACGGACACAACCATCATCCCATTCATTTATCTACCGAACATCCACTGAGTGTCTACTATGAACTCAAATCATATTGAGCCTTGGGAAATACACAAGCATGAAGAAGGGAGTGCTGCACTCAAGGAGAGACTAAATATGAAAAGAGATACTATGGGCCAAGGATATAGCTCAGCAGCACAGAGCCTGCCTGGCAAGTGTGAGGCCCTGAGTTTGATTCCTGGTACCAAACAAAGAAAAAGAAGAAAAGAGACACTACTACAGGATGGTAAGTGCAAAATCAAAGATCTGTTTGAACTGCCATTGGGATACAAGGGAGGGCAAAGGTCCTTGCTGGAGTAGGCAGGAAAGATCACTGAAGAGGTACCATTTGAGCTTTTTTTTTTGAACCAGGAATCAAACTCAAGACCTTGTGCTTGCCAGGCAGGCGTGGCAATACTGAGCTAAATCCACAACCCCACATGGAAGAGGAGGGCAAAGTAATCCAGACAACAGGAGCAGAAGTCTATGGCTTGCTCTTTTCTCTCCCCACCCCGCCCTGCAATTTATTTATGGAAGAAATGGAGTTATTCACCCTCTGGAATGACCTATACTGCTGGGTTTTGCTTGTTGTACCCTGGTGTGCGTGTGTGTCTGTTTGTGTGTGTGTGTGTGTGTGTGTAGTGCTGGAGATGGAACCCAGGGACTCGCACAGGCTAAGCAAGTGCTCTATCACTAGGCTACACCTCTAAACCTTTATGAACTTTGAGACAGGGTCTTGCCAAGTTGCCCAGGCTGGCCTCCAACTCATGATTCTCCCCCTTCAAACTCCTGAGTAGCTGGAATTACAGGTGTGCACTACTGCACCCGGCCCCTAGGTTCTTATTTGCCTCCAGTAGGCAAATCTAGAGGCTTTCTCAGAATCACGTTTGATATCTTTTTGGCAAGAATACTTCATTAAGAGATGTAATTCTTCATCGGGACATAAAGAATCTCTCTCTCTCTCTCTCTCTCTCTCTGTGTTTGTGTCACATAGTGGCAATTGATCAATGCCAAGATCCATTACTTCATTAACTCTGAAAAATAATGATATCCTAATTCAAAGGTTCTCAAACTTTTTTTTTTTGGTACCAGGGATCGAACTTAGGACCTTGCACTTGCAAGGCAGGCGCTGGAACCACTGAGCTAGATCCCTGGCCCTTATTGTTACTTTTTTTTTTTCTAATGCTGGCAATGGAACCCAGGGCCTTAGGCATGCTAGGCAAGCACGGCACCGGTAAGCCACACCCTGAGCCCTTCTTATTGTTACTCTTCAGTGAAGTAATGCTTTTAAAATTTTTCATTTTAATATTAAGCATGGTAAGTAGCAATACATATAATGTATGTAAACAAAAGCCCTCTAGAGTATAAAAGAAATCTGAGTTCAAAAAGTTTGAAAACCAGGCCGGGGATTTAGCTCAGTGGTTCTGCTTCCTGCCTCGCAAGCGCAAGGTCCCGAGTTCGATCCCTGATCCCCCCCAAAAAAGTAACAGTAAGCATAGATATATAACATCTTAAGAAAAACAGCTGTATTACCCCAAACAAAATAAAATATTAAGGAGAAAATTTTGCACTACATATTTGTGTAAATCTCTTTGATGCCTGGATTCACAGGAGATAGGTTGATTCTCATGTCTTCTACACTGTTGTGATATGGTTATATTGGTTGAGATATATTGGGAATATCCAACTTCACACAGATCTGTAGTTAGAAAAGGGAGGAACATTTCATATATTTATTTCATTTTATTCTTTAGTACTGGGCATCAAACCCAGAGACTTTCACATGCTAAGCACGTGATCTACCACCAAACGACATCCCCTGGACAGGAGGAGCATTTGAAAGGCCTCTATAGACAACTGTAGACAATTTTTTAAAAAAAGAAATGGTAGTTTCTTCAAGTCTAAATTGCAATGTGGAATCCGAAACCACGATATATTTTTATATTCTGCTCCATTAAAATCTGCCTTCTACTTTGAATGGATCTTTTAAAACCAGTGACAATGTGGCAGCAGCACACATTAGTCATTTCAGAACTATCGGCTCACTGAGTCATGCAGGTATCCCAAATGTTGACACATTTCACTATACACTGTCTAAAAAATCACATTTGTTAATATCACTACCAATCTCATCAGAAAAGTCTTCAAAATATTGAGAAGATATTAAACTCAGAGTGGCGGATACAAGTTTTCCAAAATGTCTGTTTTCACTTGAAAGCTTGAATTTTATCATTGGCAACAAATGCTGTCAAATTATTTTCTTTAAAGTGGCAGGCTCCCTTCTTAATTTTTGAGAAAACGTCTGCCAAATACCAATATCTAAATAACCATAGGTTGCCTGTCAGTGGTTCTTTCAAGTAAAAATCATCTTCCACAAAGAAAGTGACTACTTAGCTGGGCCTAGTGGTGCACACTTATATGATCCCAGCAGTCAAGGAGGCTGAGGCAGGAGAATTGCAAGTTTGACCCCAGCCTGAGCAATTTAGTGACTTAGTGAGATCCTGTCTCAAAAAAAATAAAAATAGCTGGAGATGTACCTCAGTGTAAAGGCCCTGGGTTCAATTTCCAGTAATACACATACATACACACATGGAAAAAAAAAGGAAAGAAAGAAAGAAAGAAAGAAAGATGAATGATTAGTTATCAGGGCATGGTGGCACATGCCTGTAGTCCCATATACTTGGGAGGCTGAGGCAGGAGGATTGCAAGTTTGACCCCAGCCTGAGCAATTTAGTGACTTAGTGAGATCCTGTCTCAAAAAAAATAAAAATAGCTGGAGATGTACCTCAGTGTAAAGGCCCTGGGTTCAATTTCCAGTAATACACATACATACACACATGGAAAAAAAAAGGAAAGAAAGAAAGAAAGAAAGAAAGAAAGAAAGAAAGAAAGAAAGAAAGAAAAAAAGAAAGAAAGAAAGAAAGAAAGAAAGAAAGAAAGAAAGAAAGAAAGAAAGATGAATGATTAGTTATCAGGGCATGGTGGCACATGCCTGTAGTCCCATATACTTGGGAGGCTGAGGCAGGAGGATCCCTTGAGCCCAAGAGTTTGAAATCAGCCTGGGCAACACAGTGAGACCCTACCAAAAAGAAAATGAAAAAGAAAAAGAAAAAAGAAAGAAAACAAAAATAGTTTGACCTCATGGACCCCTGAAAAAAATCCAGGAAGCTGCACTTTAAGAACCACCATTCTAATTCTATCTTTTTTTTTCTTTTATACTGGGGATCGAACTCAGGACCTTGTACTTGCCAGGCAGGTGTAGCACCACTGAGCTACATCCTCGGCCCTAATTCTATCATTTTTAAATTGGAATATTTCCATAGAGAGAAATTTTCCCTCATTTCCTGTGTGGTTACTCTGAGGTCAGTTTGGAAAGAAAACCAATTAACATGATTATTTCCCTTTGTTTTCAAGTTTTAAAAAAAGTTCTCTTGCATTCTCCAAAGGGAATTAAGAATTTTTTGGTTTGTTTCATTATGAACCTAGAGATGCTAACATGGTGTTTCAATCCATTGCAGTTATTATTTTTATTAATAATTACACTGTCCCATCATCCGTTAATAGGAGCCTCTTCACATTGGCTACTGGGTCCCTCTGACACAATCTGGACAATCTTCAACAGCTTCCTTGCCTTCTTGGATGACCGGATAGTCAGTGATCCTTCTGTACTTTTCCTGACTGAGACCTGAAATCAACCATTTCTCTAGGGATCTCCAGTTTCTTTTCTTTTTTTTTTTTTTTTGTATTGTTTGGTTTGGTTTGGTTTGGTACAGGGAATTGAACTCAGGACCTTGCACTTGCCAGGCTCCAGTTTCTTTTAATAGGAAATGGTATTTAAAAACCATAATCTCTCCAGGCACCATGGTATAAGCCTGTAATCCTTGCACTCTGGGAGGCTGAGGCAGGAGGCTTACTAGTTCAAACCCAGTTTGAGCAAATTAGCAAGACCCTGCCTCAAAATTAATTTTTTTTGGTACTGGAGATTGAACTCAGGACCTTGAACTTGCGAGGCAGGCAGCGGTCAAAATTAAAATTTTTAAAGCTAGGCATGGTGGTGCATGCCTATAATCCCAGCACTGGAGAGGCTGAAGCAGGAAGATTGCCGAGAGTTTGAGTTCAAGGCCAGCCAGGGATACATAGTGAGTTCAAGGCCAGAATGAACTGTGAGATCCTGCCAGTGAGATCCTGTCTCAAAAAAAAAAATTAGAACTTCTTAAAAGGGCTGGGGATGTAGCTTAGTGCAAAGGCCCTGGTTCAATTCCCAGTACCACCACACACACACACACACACACACACACACACACGCACGCACGCACACATCTGGGTGCCAGGAATGCTGTGGCAGATATTAATGTATTGTCTCTTCCCAGTAGATCATCTTTTTAGATGGCTCTGTGAAAATGAATCTGGGCCCTTCATTTTTTTCCTGTGCCAACTGGCACTGAATCTTTGTCTGGAGAGGGAATTGAAGAGACACTGCAAGAGAAAGGGCTTTGCTTCCTGTTTCTGGTGTGCCCCCTCCGGGCTACTGCAGCGTGACCTAGCCCCATGACCATTCCTGCAGTGTGCAGTGGCTGGCAGGACCCAGTAGGGAACAACTTTCTCAAATATCCCAGAAGGTGGATTTCTACCATGTTCCAAAGGACAGCTTTCCAGCAAGCTCCAGAGAGTATTTTCCAGAGAGTAATTTCTGTCAAGTCCTGCAAGTAGGGCACCACAACTCTGCCACTCAGTGACTTCTCTAACACCACTTTGAGGGTGGAAGGGACTCTTCATCAAATGCTCCATCCCTATGGGTAGTGATTGCACCTTATATCTGCTGTTCTATACTTGGGTTCTCTTGATTTCTGATTAGCCAAGCCCTTGTCATTCTACTCTCTGCTTAGAGTTCATAATTCTTTATATTACACTTTCCTTGTTTACATTACTGTATCCTTTCTCTTCACTAGACACAAACTGATACAAGTGCTCACTGCCACTGAGTTGGTCGTTTTTTTCTATGGATTTCCATTGGATGAAAATACATATTATTTTAGCCAAGCGTGGTAGTGCATGCCTGTAATCTCAGCACTTGGGAGGCTGAGGCAGGAGGATTGCTGTGAGTTCTAGGCCAGTCAGGGCTACATAGTGAGTTCAAGGCAAACCTGAACTACATAGTGAGACCCTGTCTCAAACCCCCACACTCATAAAAAGAGAAAAAAATATCATAAATTCATTTTGGGAGTACTTATTCCTAGGATTAAAGAGTTCCATTTTATTTTTTTCTCTCCTATATTGATATTCTTGGTTCCTGACAGCATTAACACAATTAATTATAAGCTTTATCCATTATGTAGATAAATATCCATATTTGTACTATGTTATGTTATAATAAAATATATATTGTCAGAAAAACAAAAACAACACTACTATCAGCTTAAGAATATTTTGTATTTCCCTTTTATCTTTATAGCCCATCAAAAACTTGAGTCTTTTTTTTTTTTTTGATGTTTTGAGACATGGTCTTGTTATGTAGTGTAACCTGGCCTTGAACTCAAGATCCTCCTTCCTCAGCCTCCTGAGTGCTGGGATTACAGGTATGGGCCACCATGCTCGTCTTCAAATTACTAGCTTTTATTTTTCCACCTTGCTTAACAGTCTTTCCTGGAGAATACTTCATAGAAATATCTTTTATTGCCCTTTATATGTAAATAGTACCTCTTTGTGTAGATGCATCAAAAGTTATTCTACTCAGTCCTCTGTAGGGTTATTGCAGAGTTATTTCCAGCCCTTTGCTACTATAATTAATTAACAAAGCAATAAATGGATTTGTGCTTTCATCTTTTTATAATGTACCCTTAGGATAGGTTCCTAAAAGCAGGAATGCCAACAGAAAAAGCTGTCCAACTTTTGGAGTTTTGCTGGCCCAGTAGGAGAGAAAAGTTATCTCAATGTAGTTTGAATTTGCATTTCTTTGACTGGGACTTTTTCTATGCCATAAAGAGCTATTTTCATTTATTTCTCTTAAATTTTTTTCTCATACTTTTAGCCCCTTTTCCAGAATTATCAGTCTTCTGTATTTTTAAAAGTTGTTCGTGCATTAGGGACAGTAATCCTTTGCGGTACAACTCAGAAATAATTTCCCATTTTGTCATTCATCTTTTTATCCCACCTACCTATCATCTATCTATCATCTATCTGTCTATCTAAAGTGTTGCTTGGTTTTGCATGCAAGGGGTTATTTTAGTGCAACCAAGTTTATCTGGGTTCTTTTTTTCCTTATTGCTTTTGCACTTTGAGTCAGAACTGTAAAAGTGTTATCCTCTCCCAGGTTCTAGGGCAAGCGACCATGTTACCCACATGTGGTGCTCGGATGAGCAGCAGAGGCATCAGCTGCATTCATTCCAAGGAATATTCAAAATATTCCTTAGAAATGTGGTGGCACAGGCCTGTAATCCCAGCGCTTGGGAGGCTGAGGCAGGAGAACAGCCGTGAGTTCGAGGCCAACCTGAACTACAGAGAGAGACCCTGAACTACATGTTTCAAAGACAGAGAGAGAGAGAGAGAGAGAGAGAGAGAGAGAGAGGAGAAAGAATCAATCTCAGGTCCCACCCAGACCCACTGAATCAGATTCTGCATTTTAACCAGTCCCCTCCCCCCACAATTAATTTGTACTTGAAAACTCAAAAAGGAGCTAAGGCTGTAGCTCAGTGGTAGGGAGCTTGCCTAGCATGCACAAGTCCCTGGGTTCCATGCCCAGCACTGAACATTTTTCAGACATAAACTTTGAGAAACACTGTTGTAGAAAATTTCACCCATATTTTTTCCTGGAACTGAGGGGGTGGATAAATGGTTCATAACTGAAAGTCATTGGTGAGTTCTTAACCACAGCTGTTGAAGAAAACAAAGAAGAAATGGAGCCAACCTCTCAGCACAGCATAGGGTGTACATGAAGGCTGTCTAGACAACAAATATTAAATACAGGCATGGGAATCTTCTATTTAAAAAGGTCTTTTAAAATACATCTTTTTTCAGTGCTAGGATTATATGATTGACATATTGAACCATCAATTTTAGGAAACATCTGTGGATGAATTACTAGTGGAAAATGGGCTTTGGTTGTTTTCCCAATGAATAGCACTCTTTCCTGCTGTTAGGCTTTTCAAGAGTCTCATGACTGTGGACTTTGCAGTGGAAAAAAATAAACCTCTCTAAGGCTTGCTGCAGTGCACAAGAAAATTCTATTCCTCTCCCACAAGCTGCAAAGATGGTCACGTGACCCATGCTAAATAAATGGGTGGGTAAAAGATTCCATAGAAAGATTCTTGTCATGCCTTTGCATTGAGCATCATGTAGCTGTTTGTCAGTAATCTTCATTTCTGCCAGAATGTTATTCAATCTCCTTTGCCAAGAGGGTATGTAAAACTTAATAAGAAGAAGCATATTGGAGAATTAAATCTTGACTCAGCTGTTTATAACAGCTTTTTGCATTTTTCATTGTCTTGAAATGCAAAGAGGTTTTGCAAGAATGATTAAAGCAGGAATCAGCCATGATAACATGATGTTGTCATTCATTTTTAATACATGGGCTTGGATTCAAGAGCCACTGGGAGTTCCAAACACTACTGGAGAGAAAAATAACTGCTTTGAAGTACAGAACTGGCCCTGTGGATATGAGAAACATGCAGGCATAAATGTGATAAATGATTTCTTGCTTCAGTTCACTTTGGATTTTTCTAATATTTCTGAAGCAAAGTCCTTAAAATTCAGTAGCATACAACTTGATTTCAGATGTGGAGAAAGGTAGGTTTAAATGGGGGGGGGGGCTCAGTGGTAAACCATGTGCTTAGCATGCATGAGGCCTTGGGTTCAATCTCCAGCACCCAAAATATGCATCAATCGGTCAATAAATTGATGTGTCATAAACTGTAAAGCAGCACATTTATTGTGCTTCTTGTCGTGGGGTTATAGTTCATACTTTGGCTTTATAAAAGGAAAGAAGCTAAATATTCCAGATTATAAAAATTATTTAATGAGCTTCCGTAAATAAAATAACAGCTTCCCACAACTTCATAAAAGACATGATCTTCCCAGCTTCAGACTTCCCTGGCAACCTATGCTCAGAGGAGCCATTTCCATGAGCTGTTTCTCTGTAGTCATAGTGTCAGCCTTTTTACACCAATAAAATACACAGTGAAAATATTCAGTTGCTAGGTCTTCTCATAAATTGCTTGTGGGAGTGTAAATTGGTATAACCCAGAGGTTAATTTTGCTAAATTTATCAAAATTACAAATGCATAAATCTTTTCACCCATCAGTTCCACTTCTATTGAGTTATCCTACAAAATATTTACACATGTATGAAATAATATATGTACCAGGCTATTTTGAACATTAAAGAATGAAAACTATCTAAATGTCCCTCAATGGATAGCTAGTTATATAAATTATGATACATTAATGGAATACTGGTAACTGTGGAGGAAAAATGAGATAAATCATTAATAGAAAAAACAAAGAATAGAACAACTCAGTATATACACTTGGACTTATCGTCTCTTTCCTTTGAAAGCAGAGTTTCCTGTAGGTTAGAGAGAAATCTGACCAGACAGCTGTATCGCTACCCTTTTGCTTCAGCTAGCCTGAACTTCTCTCAGCAGAGTCATTTCTCTAGGTTCTGTGTCACCCAGTCTGTAACTTCAGCCACTCGGACCCACCTACAGGCTCAACTTGAGCTGGGCCCTGGGACCAAACATAGCTCTCGGATGGAAAGGCTCTAGGGGACCCCTAGCGTGGTGGTGGGACTCAGCATGGCATCGAGGTGGCCCAACTGCTGTCTGACCCTTATCTGGCCACCAGCAAGGGGATGCTCAGAGTGCTCCCAATCTGTTCCAGGTGTCCAAGTCTCAGGGTTGGCATGTCACTTGTACAGGATCGGGTCCTGCCAGCCTGTGTTCTGGAATCTACTAGTGGACAGTTCCTGGGCCTTCCTACCTAGGAGCAGCCTGCCCGCCCCGTCTGAGCTCTGAGCAAGTTACTTTCGCTGGATCGGGTCGTACTCTTGTTGAGAAATGCCAGCGCTCCGGTCCCAGGCTTGGTCCCTACGTGCTGACTATTTCATTAGTTCCTTGCCAAACTCGTGGGTAGTGTTGCTGGCCTTCCTTCCATAGTGTGTCATACCTGCTGGAATGAACTTTGTCTTTGTGCCTAGAGCTAGAGTACAGGGTCCAAGGGGCAGCTCAGCCCTTCCCAGCCTGTCTCATCTCATTGCCTGAAAGCAGCCACACTGGACAAGTGCACCATTAAAAATGTGCCTCTCAGGGCTGAGTCTGAGCTCAGTGGTAGAGTGTTTGTGCTTTGAACAAAGCACAAAAGACCCCCTAGTAAGAGATGTGCAGTGTTTTTCTTTTTTGAGGGGAGGGGATGGGCATGTCCTGGATTCCATCCCTAATATCCCCCCACCCAAAAAATGCAGGAGGTAATTGCGCATCTCTTACTGGAGAGTCGTTAGTGCTTCTGCTGACATTTAGTCTACTTGAGGTTTTGCGTGAATATCTATAATCTATTACTTACTCTTGGCGCTATACACATCTACTAGAGGTTTATGATTTCAACCTTTAGAGACAACACCAAGAAACAGCCAAAGGGATTTCACAGTTTTATTTTGCCTTGCACATGCTAAGCACACATTCTACCACTGAGCTACCCAAAGCCCCCACTGATCTCACAGAAGTAGAGTAGGAGAGTGGGAAGGTGGCAGGAGAATGAGGAAAAGATAATGAACAGGTATAGACCGATGCAGTGGGAGAAGAGGAAGAACTTTTATTGTTCTATGGCATGACAGGATAACACTGGTTAAAAACAATTATTCACATATTTTAAAATAGCTAGTAGAGAAAATTTTGAATGTTCCCAACATGCAGAAATGATAAATGCTTGAGGTGGTAGAAATGCCAGTTATCCTGATCTGATCATTATGCATTGTATCCATGTACTGAAAAACTGTACTACACTGTACTGAGGCGTGTGGGGATTTAGCTCAGTGGTTCTGGCGCCTGCCTTGCAAGCACAAGGTCCGGAGTTCAATCCCTGGTACCAGAAAAAAAAAACACCCCAAAACTACAATGTACCTCAATAAATATGCACAATTATTATGTGTCAGCTAAAAATTAAAAATACAGAGCCAGGCATGGTAGTGCACACCTGTAATTTCAGCACTCAGGAGGCTGAGGCAGGAGGATCACTGCCATCATTACGGGATACATAGTGAGTTCAAGGCCAGCCTGAACTACACAGAGAGACCCTGTCTAAAACAAAAAAACAGCAAAAATTAAAAATGCAGGGGAAGGGATGTGGCTCAGTGATAGTGCTCAGTGTGTGTGAGGCTCTGGGTTTCATCCCCAGAACAGCAAAAGAAAAACTAAATAAAATAAAATAATAATGAATCTATATATTTTTAAAAAGTGAATATTCAAAAACAAAATCCTTCTGCCTCAGCCTCCCAGAGTGCAGGGATTACAGGTGTGTGCCACCATGCCCAACTAATTTTAAAATTTTATCCTATAAAAATATTTACCTTCTTGTGAAACAATGTGGTACTTTTTCTGCATTTTTTACAATGGAATCTTTATGTATTTGAAAAATTGGGAGTGAAAAATGAAAGTAAGTCAACAATTATCCTTACTCTTAAAAATATGTATCTACCCAGGTGTTTATTCTATCAATCACTTGATTAAAAATACTAAACTATATTTCTTTTTCCTAAAAATGCAGTGCTGTCATACAAGCAAAGGAAAAATCTTTAACCTGGAAATTTTGCTAACATGTTCACCAAAGGAACACCCGTGCAGATAACATGAAACAGAAGTCTCCTATATGTTTGAAGACAATCCCTTATCTATTGGTATATATTTCATGATATGCAATTGCAACTGACTTCCTCATACTTGCAGCAAAGAAATGGACGATAATTAATGTGCCTCTGCCATAAAGCTTTATATTTACCTTATCAACAAAGGCTTCAGAATTTTTTTTTTTTTTAGATAGAGTCTCGCTATGTAGTTCAGGTTGGCCTTGAGTTCACTATGTAGCCCAGGCTGGCCTTGAACTCGCAGTGATCTTCCTGCCTCAGCCTCTTGAATGCTGGAATTACAGGCATGCACCACCATGCCCAGCTCAGAATTCTTGAGACCAAAAAGCCAACACGTTCAGAAAGCTTTGGGACTTGGTCATGGCCCCCCAGTGAGCTAGAGGTCTAGGCTCCCCACACATACAGGCTCTGCTCCATTCTTATAATCCAGGCCACGGTAACACAGGTAACAAATGGGCTCTGTGGCAAAATGGACATTCTGAATTATTCAAGATGATTTTAACATAAAGTGCCAAATGTGATGCTGATTCCATGTTTGTGTTTACATTTTCACTGTACTGTGTAATCTGTTCTCTTACTGCTTAGAACATTAAACCTAAATGGAGCTGCAACACAAACAGAATTATTTACTATTGGATATGCCATCAGATAGATAATACAGAACATTTACATAATGTCACCCTCACCATGGTTCAGGGCACCAAGCTGTAAAAGAGAATGCACAGGCCAATACCATAATACAGTAGGCAGAATCCTGGGAGTTCCAAAGATATATGCTGGGTCCCACATACAGGGAACGAAACTCTTAACTGCTGAGCGAAGAACTTCTGCAGAAAGAACAAGCAGTAAGTTGTGTTCAAACAATTCCGAGTTCACACCCGATTGAGGGTCTAGGTCCCATCAGCCTGAGTAGAGAAACCTCACTGAGTAGACGGAACATCAGTGCAGCTCCAGAGTGTCACACTTTCAGAGTGTGGCTAACCTGGCCCTAATGGAAAGACCACTCTGGACCTACCCTGAAAATTCTTAAAAGCAAGTCTTGAAGGGACCAAGCTGATCTGCAAGGAACATAAACTGACTGTGGAACAAAGTCCAACAGGATCTAAAGCCGTGTAGTGAGTCCTAGGACTCAACGGCCTACAGTTCATCTGCTTGCTGTCCAGTCAGAAATGACCTAGCATCGCTTCTCGGCCTTTTGGCTAAGATCAAGTGTAGAAATGACCTAGCATGCAAAGAAACAGAAAATGTGACCCATAACCAAGAGAAAATTCAGTCAAGAGAAATAGATATGAGAATTACAGAATGCTAGGGATAACAAACAAGGATGACAAAATAACTATTATAAATATGCTCAATACAGTAAAGTAGGAAATATAGTAAAAGAAAATATGAACAGAATGAAAATAGAAATGGATGCTTTGCGAAAGAAGCAAATGGAAGTTTTAGAGATGAAAAATGTAATGTCTGAATTCCTTTTTGTCCCTCTCTCTCTCTCTCTCTCTCTGTATTGGGGATTGGACCCAGATCCTTCTAACTGAGTACATCACCAGCTCTGTTTTATTTTTCATTTGGGGACAGGGTCGTCCTAAGTCACTAAATTGCCCAGGCTGGGCTTGAACTTGCAGTCTTCCTCCCTCAGCTTCCCAGAGTGCTGGGATCACAGGCAACTGTATAAGATTAACAGCAAATTGGACACCACAGAAGAAAAGATCAGATATCTTGAAGACACAGCCACACAAACTATTTAAATTGAAGCACAAAAAAGAAAAAGGCTAAGAAACAATACGTAGAGCCTCGGTGACCTAAACAACAATACCAAGCAGTTTAACATAAGTACAATTGGAATCCCACAAGAGGAGAAAGAAGAGGACACAAAAATATTTAAAGAAATAATGGCCAAAATTTTCCAAATTTGATTTAAAAAATCCTATAAAAGGACAGATCCAAATAACACAAGAACTCTCAAACATGAAACAAAGAAAACTACATCAAGACACATCAGATAAAGGGAGGGGGGAGGGGAAGACATAAAAAGAATGATGTGGGGCCAGGGATTTAGCTCAGTGTCACCTTGCCTGCCTTGCAAGAGCAAGGTCCTAAGTTTGAACCCCGGTACCGAAAAACAAAAGAATGAAGATGTGTTATGCACATATACTGACTCCTCACAATGATGTAATCATGATGTACTGCAAACATGTACCGATGCAAATAAAAAAATTTAAAAAGACACATAAAAGTCAAATTACTAAAAACCAGTGATTAAAAAAAATCAAATGCAGCCTGAGAAGAAAGGAACGCTGTACAGATGTACAAAGGTAGGAATCATTGTCGACTTCTTCTCAGGAACTGTGAAAAGCATAAAAATAGCTCTTTACAGAGCTGAATGTGAGGGGAGATCTAAGTAGTTAGAATTCACTACCCAGAAAATAAAACCTTCAAAAATGAAGGTGTGGGGCTGGGGATATATAGCTCAGTGGTAGAGCATGTGCCTGGCTATAGAAAGGTCCTAATTCCCAGCAACATCACACACACACACACACACACACACACACACACACACACACACAGAAGGAGGAAAAAAAGTTCCAGACAAACACAAACTGGGAGGATTTGGCACCAGCATATCTGCATTATAAGAAAAGTTTATAAGAGTTCTTCCAGCAGAGAAACATGATACCAGAAACTGGGGATCAACACAAAGGAATGAAGAAGGCTGAAATGGTATATAGGTAGTTAAATATAAGTCATCTTTCCAATGTTCTAATTCTTTTTCAAGAGACTTGTTTAAAAACAATAAAAACAATGCACTGCAGGGTCTATGACATATGTAGATGTGAAGTGTTTGGTAAATAAACACAAAGTGGGGGGTAGTAGCTGGATGAAAGGCTCTTACCCAATACGTGAATTGTGATGTGATAAAAAAGCATTTTATAAACTCTAGAGAAACAACCTCAAACTAAACAAAGAAATATAGAAAATAAGCAAATAGCCAGGCATGGTGGTGCACACCCATAATCCCAGCTACTCAGGAGGCTGAGGCAAGAGGATTGTAAATTCAAGTCCTGCCTGGGCAATTTAGCTAGGCCCTATCTCAAAAATAAAAATTAAAAAGAGAGTGTAGCTCGGTGGCAGAGCAACCCTGGGTTAGATCCCCAGCACTTAGGGGTGGGGCAGAGAGAGTTTTTAAATTTAAAGCTAATCATACTGATATATTAAATGTAAATGGTCTAAATGCTCCCCCCAAAAGCAGAAATTAGGGGTTTTTTTTCGATAGCACAACTCACCTATATGCTATCTGTAAGAAGGAAACGCTGATAGAATTGAAGGAAGTAGCCACTGAGAATTAAAAGAAGTAACCAGGTGTGGTGGCACAGGCCTGTAATCCCAGCACTCAGGAGGCTGAGGCAGGAGGATCATCACTAGTTTAAGGCCAATCTGAGATATACAGTGAGTTCAAGGCCAGCCTGGACTACATAGCCTTGTCTCAACAAAACAAAACAAGAATTGAAAGAAGAAATGGATAAAATCAAGGAAATTGGAGATTTAAACATAATTCTCATAGTAATTGGTAACACAAGCAGACAGAAAAGCAATAAGAGTAAAGAACACTTAAACAACACAATCATTAAACTTGACCTAATTAACATTTTACAAATGCTCCACCTAACTATCGTACACCCATTCTTTTCAAATGCACGTGGAACATTCGCCCAGCAAGCCATATGCTGGGCCATAATACAAGACCTAATAAAAGTAAGGCTATGGTAAGCATACAGAGCATATGCCTGGACCACAACAGAATTAAATTACAAATCAATAAGTAAAACAAATCTAGATATTTGGAAATTAAACATGACATTTCTAATTAACTCATGAGTCAAAGAAGAAATCACATCAGAATTAATATGATGAATTCCTTTTCTTAACGGGATGAAAATGAAAATGCAATAAACCAAAATGTGTGAGTTGCAGCTAGAAAGGTGCTTCAGAGTTCAAATCAACAAAACAGAAAATAGAGCAATAAAAAGATCAATGAAAGCAAAAGCTGATTCTATTTGAAAATATCAATGAAACTGATAACCCTCTAGCTACACTGATGAAGAAGAGAGAATATTAAGAAGAAAAATGTTGGTCTGGGGATTTAGCCCAGTGGTTTCACAGCCTGCTGCGCAAGCGCAAGGACCTGTGTTCGATCCCTGGTACCAAAAAAAAAAAAAAAGAATAAAAATGTTACATCATATGGGTCATAGAGACTATATCTACACGTAAGTGTAAGGCGATCCATAAGCAAAATAATAACTACATAACATAAGAAAAGGATGGATAATTATTCATCTGGTTTTAAAGCAAACACACATACACACACTCACACACACACACATTCAGAGGGATACCCATACTTAAGCAAGAAGCCAACCAGTACATCTTTTTTAAGATTGCCTCAATTCAGGCTATTACCACTTAGAGCATGCATTTTCCACAAAATCCCAGCACATAACATCAGAAATATGCAAAGCTCCAGAGAGCGGCCGCTGTGAGTCACCGTGACGAAGGCTGGGCAGAGCTGGCAGAGGCTGCCTTTTATTTTTATGAAAAAGAATGTGTTTATTTCAGAAACACAGGATTGGTGCACAATGTGAAAATAAAGATTATTTTCCCATATTAAAAGAATAAAGGAACAAGATTATAAGTATCTCAAAATGCATTAAAGCATTTGTTAGAACACCCATTCAGGATTTTAAAATTCTTAGAAAGCTCCAAATAGAGATGGGTTTCTTCAAATGATGCCTACAACAAACATTATACACTATGAACAAATACTGAAAGCTTTGAAATCAAAATATGACAAGATTGTCCACTCTCCCTACTTAATCATCATTGTAACGTAGCTCCAAGCCAATACAATGAGTCAAGAAAGGATACATGAGAATATCTTGTCTAGCAGGGAAGAAATAATGTGTGTGTGGATACTTGTGTATGCAGGTCAGCTAGGTCCAGATAAAATGTCAATATCTAAAGTCAGCTGCCTTTTTGTATGCCATCAGAAACAATTAGAAAACAAAGCCGATTAGGTGAACACACCTGTAATCCCAGCCCATGGGAGGCTGAGGCAGGAGGTTCACTATGAGTTTGAGGCCAGCCTGGGCTACATAATGAGTTCAAGGCCAGACTGAACTACATAGTGAGACTCCGTCTCAAACAACAACAACAACAACAAAAATTAGGAAATGAAATTCTATAAGAAATCATTTATAAGAAGATCAAAATTACCAAATACTTAAATTTACCATACTTGAGCAAGAACTCTGCAGGGAAAGCTATAAAATACTATTACTATTATCAATAGAAATGCAAAGAAATCTAGACTAGAAGACTTTGTATTTCAGAACTACAAATCCAAAAATCTGCTAAACTTGACCCTCTCCGAGCATATATTGTTTCCTATCAGGGGAATTAGGTGGCTAATTCTTCTTTTTGAATATGGATTTCAATATTTGAAGTTACCAGTGGCATTGTTGAGAATAGTAAGATACTTTTGTGTCGGACTGATTAAAATGGCATTTGGAATAATGAATGACATGGCATGTACAAATAACCTCCAACCACATTTGTTTCTTTTTTTAAAGTATAAAAACTATAAATAACTCTAACTGCAAGTCAGATGCATTCTGGGAGATCAAAATGGAAGAGGCCAGAACTGCAGGGCCAGCAGGGCTAGGGGGTGGTCTACTACAAGATTTGGGGCTCACCTCCTACCTGGGAAGCTACCCAGCTCCAGCCCCCAATCAGATGAAAGAGAAGTCTGAGTACTCCAGAGCTCTGTACTCCCTTCCAAATCGCTCCAAGGCCCAAGCCGCCTGCGAAAATAGGTCTTTATAGCGGGTAGGGAGCGTTTGCCAAGGTTGTCTGATTTGGAACCCAAATATCACTTAAGCATTCAGGGCACAGTTCCAAATGTATTGAGTTTGCTTCTACCCCTTGCCAAAGTTGCATCAGGCCCTTTGCAAAGCCATTTTCATTCCATTTTTGCAGCGGTTAAGGTCACACACGCAGCGTTGCTCTTGGCTTTTGGAATCAAAGTGCGAAAGCACCATCCTGCTCAGGGAGGGGCCCTTTACACCTTGGCGGGAGCCCCTTCAGGTGGGGCCGGAGGTTGGCCTGGGGCCTGGCGAAGATCCCTCCCTGAGCACCAGTACCACTAGCCAGCAATCAGCCGGAGCACGGCACCCTATCCCCAACCCCTCAGGATGGACGGTGCTCCGGTGAAGGTGACAATGGGATCCCGGTTAGCTCTGGCCCCTCACCTCCGTCAGCCTCCCACTTGCCCCTAAGAATAACCTGTTCCCTGCCCTCCTTGTGCGTTGCTGGAACTTTGGAGCAGGGTGAGGGATTCCAAGTTGATTTAGCTATACTATTCTTTGGGTGTCTCTTTGGGGGTTTTGTGGGGGAGGAGGTTGTTTGTTGTTGTTGCTTGGGTTTTTTGTTTTGTCTTGTTTTGTTTTGTTGGAGTACTGGGGATTGGACCCAGGGCTTTGCACATGCTAGGCAAACACTACCACCCCTGCCACAGCCCTTTTTTTTTTTTATTTTGAGACAGGGTGTCTCCAGATTGTCTAGGCTGTCCTTAAACTTTCAGTCCTCCTGTCTCAGCCTCTCCCTCAGCTGGGATCACAGGTGTGAGCCACTGCACTTGGCTTTTCTTTCCTTAAGAGATGGGGTTTTACTCTGTGCCCAGGCGACCTCAGCCTCCCAAGTGCTGTGATCCCAGGCCCGCACCACCACACTGGGCTGAGTGTATCTGATTGTGTGGCATTTTTAATGGTTTACTCTAAGCATTACTATATATATATATATACATATCTATACAACTTAGTCTACTGGTTCAACATTTTACCAGTTCAAGTGGACTGTGGAAACCTTACCTCCTTAATCCTCCCCCATTTATAACATAATGGTTTTAAACATTTTTGGACATACAAGAACTACATAAACCAGTATTATAATTGTTCTTTCAACTGTCAAACATAATTTAGAAATCCCAGGAAGAGAACAAAAGTCTATTGTATCTACCCATATTTTTGCTCTGTCATTCTTTCTTCCCTCTTGATAGGCAAAGATTTCTTCTTTGATCATTTTCTTTTTGCTTAGAGACCTTCTTTGGCCATTCATTAGGGTATGTCTGCTGGCAACAAATTCTCTTAGTTTTATGCATGCAGAGAATATCTTGGTTTCCCCTTCATTCTTTTTTTTTTTCTTCTCTTTGTGGTACCGGGGATCAAACTCAGGACCTTGAGCTTTCGAGGCAGGCGTGGTGTCACTGAGCTACATCCCCAGCCCTTCCCCTTCATTTTTGAAGAATATTTTTGCTGGCTATACAATTCTGCATTGAATTTCTTTTCAGTGCTTGAAAAATATTGCAGTTTTTGAGACAAAGTCTCACTACGTAGTCCATTCTAACCTTGAACTCGCTATGTAACCCAGGCTGGCTTCAAACTTGCAGTCCTCCTGCCTCAGCCTCCTGAGTGCTGGGATTGTAGATATGTGCCACCACACCCAACATCAGCTTCTTGAATCTGTAGGTTTATGTCTTTTGCCACATTTCAGAAATTTTCAGCCATTATTTCTTTGACTACTATTTCAGCTCCACTTTTTTTAACCTCTTCTTCTGAAACTGCCATGATCCAAATATTAGATTTTTTCATTATACTTTCATGTGTCCCTGAAGCACTGTTTTTTTTTTTTCAGTCTATTTTCTCTCTGTTGCTCAGATGGAGTAAATTCTATCCTATCCTCAAATATCCTCTATATTCTGCTAGTCTTTGCATTGAGTTTTTTAAATTTCAGCTATTGTCATTTTAGTTCAAAAATTTCCATTTGATTCTTCCTTATAGCTTCTATTTCTTTGCCAAGACCTTTTTAAAATTTGTTTCATGCAAGCACAATTGTCATCTTTTGCCAATGCATTTTTATGACAGCTGTTTAGAAGTCCTTGTCAGAGAATTCTAACAACTTCGTCACTTTGGTTGTCTTTTCTCATTTGCTGAGACTTTCCTGATTCTTGGTATGAAAAGTGATTTTTTCTTTTATAGAAACCAGGATACTTTGGGGATGCTGTAGTAAGATCCCAAATATTACTGACATCTTGAGTCTTAGCAGACTTCCCACACTGCTCGGGTGGGCAGGTGTGGACACCTCCTCGTTGCTGCCAGTCTAGGGTTAAAGTCCAGGTTCTCTACTCTGCTTTTGTTGACCAGTGGGGTGTGTGTGTGTGTTATTGCCAGGCAGGGGTAAGAGTTCAGGCTTCCACTGTCTGGAAGGGTCAGTGGCCCTTTATTATTGTCCCCACAGATGTCATGGTGGGGACAATCTCTCACACCGATGGACAAGGGTGGTGAGGCTCAGACCCCGCTGGGTCCCTGACGTCACTCCAGGAGGAGGGACGGGGACTGCTCCCCACCTGGTGCAGGTGAAAGCCCACCTTCCCCAGCTCCATGCGGTCCCCCCACAGGGATGGGGCAGCTGCTTCCCTCGCCTGGGGGAGCTGGGGGAGCCAACTCCATACAGGGGTCAAAGGTGTGGTCAGGTCCTCTCTTGGCCTTGCCTGGAGGGTGGGGCCACAGACTGCTTCCAAGGTGTGTGGCCAAAGGAGAGGGATTACTGTGCACACGTTTTCTGACTTGCTAGGCTACCGTTTCCCTGATCTGCTAGAAAGAGCAGATTGTCCTTGTTATTTGTGTTTGTTTGTTTACTTGTTTTTGTTTTGTTTTCTTCCCTGCCTGTGCCTGCTGATGTTTCAGGGTCACTGGCTTCTCCAACTGTGTGCAAGATGGGAGACAAAGGAAAACAGAATTTGCAGCCCTGTTGTTCCTCGGGTCCTGAGGGCTCTAACAGATCTCCCCTTTTCTCTCTGCCTTATTTTACATATAAAACCAGGAGGGGTTGGCTGTACTTAGAAGGAGGAATTGGGGAAAAGTACATTTATTCCTTTTCGCAGAAGTTCCAAGTGCTGCCTTTTGATAGATGCTTTGCCACAATCAAGAAAATTATTCCTCAACTATTCTGTATTTGGGGTCTGTGGGCCTTTTCTACTGTAAGGCATCCATGTCTGATGGGGAACACAACTGTAATTCCGGCACTTGGAAGGCTGAGGCAGGAAAATCATGAGTTCAAAGCCAGCCTTTACTATGAGTTCAAGGCCAGCCTAGACAACATGGCAATTCTGTGTGTCCAAAAGCCAGAAGGAACGAAAGGAGGGAGGGAAGGAGAGAAATTAATTAGTGGATTTTTAAAAAGACAGCTGAGTATAGTGGCAAAGGGATCCTGAGGCAGGAGGATCGATATGAGTTTGAGGCCAGCCTGGGCTACATGGTGAGACCCTGTCTCAAAAAACCAAAAATATAAAAACAAAACAATAAAACAGACAAACTTTTCTCCCTTCTCTCCATACTGTCAAGATTAAGTAAGAAAACCCAGCCACTGTTTGGGGGAGAGGGTAACAAACTCAATCTTGGCAGTTTCTTTGCATGTTTTTACTGAGATATGGTTGATGTATTAAAAATTGCACATTTGGGCCGGGATTTAGCTCAGTGGTTCTGCCACTTGCCTCGCAAGAGCAAGGACCCGAGTTCCATCACTGGTACCAAAAAAAAAATTGCACATTTTTAAAATGTATGATTTCACACATACATACATTGCCATGAAAACATCACCACACCCTCAAAACTTTCTTGGTATACATTGGAATTTCTCCCTTCAACACTTTCTCACCCCAGGCAGACACTAATCTGTTTTCACTATAAATTATTTTGCATCTTCTAGAATTTTATATAAATGTACAAATTATTGACTGGCTTCTTTTATACAATATAATTTACAATTCATCTATGTTGCCCATATTAATAAATCTTAAGCATAAATCTCTTATAATTAAAATAGAATTTCTATATGATTCAACAGTTTCACTTCTGGGTATGTAATCAAAAGAACTTAGCAGAGCGTGGTGGCACACACCTGTAACCCCAGCACTCAGCAGGCTGAGGCAGGAGGATCTTCAAGTTTGATGCCAGACTGGGCTACATAGTGAGTTCAAGGAGACCCTGTCTAAAAAAAACAAACAGAAAAAAGAATGGAAAGCAGGGACTCAAAGAGATAGTTGTGCACCTATGTTGATAGCAGCATTATTCATGATAGTCAAAAGGTGGAAGCAGCACAAGTGTCCCTAGATGGATAAATGTGTAAACAAAATGTGGTTTTGTTGTGAAATGGAATATCATTTGCCTTAAAAAAGAAGAAAGTCCTGACATGTGCTGTAACAGGGATGAACCTTGAGGACATCACGCTAAGTGAAATAGCTGATCACAAAAAGACAAGTGCTATGTGATTCCATTTAAATGAGGTACCTAGAGTAGTCACAAACAGACACAGAAACAGAGTGGAGGTTGCCAGGGGATGGGAGAGGGGGGAAATAAGGATTTGTTGTTTCATGCACAGAAAGCTTCAGTTCTGCAAAAAGAAAAGATGGGGTCATGGGCTGGGGATTTAGCTCAGTGGTTCCACAGCCTGCCTCGCAAGCGCAAGGTCCCGAGTTTGATCCCCGGTACCGCCCCCCCCCCAAAAAGATGGGGTCAGGGTGCAGCTCAGTGGTAGTGCATGTGCCCACCCCACCATTACACAAGACATACACACACACACACACACACACAGCTGGTTGTGGTGGCACACACCACACACCTGTAATCCCAGCACTCTGGGAGGCTGAGGCAGGAGGATTGCAAGTTTGGGCCCAGCCTGGGCAACTTAGTCAGATTTCATCTCAAAATTTTTTTTTTTTTTTTGGTACTGGGGATCGAACTCAGGTCCTTGCGCTTGCGCAGCAGGTGGTGAAACCACTGAGCTAAATCCCAGGCCCTTCATCTCAAAATTTTAGAAAGGGGAGGATCTCAGTGCAAAGGCCCTGGGTTCACTCTCCATTACTGCCTCCCCAAAATGAAAAGCATTCTGGAGGTTGATTGCACAAAAACATGGATATATTTAACACTGCTGACCTGTACACTTAAAAATGTTTAAAATGGTAGCTTTGCTATGTTATTTTACCCCCAATTTAAGATTTTTAAATATATATACTTTGGAAATATGTCTTGCCAGTTTGTGGCTTATCTTTTCATTCTCTTGTGTCTTTCAAAAAATTTTAACTTGTTGGGGGTGAATGATTTTGTATTCCTGTCACTATGCTTCAGCTTTTTCCTGGATGTAGTTCAGCTATTTGGAAATAGTTTTATTCTCTTTGGTCTTCCTTGCACGACTTGTTAAGTGAGTCTAAAGCAATTATCAGTCTAGGAATGACTACTGCCCTTTGCTGAGGGGAGATTTTTGCTGAGTATGTACTTTGGAAGTTTTTGTTGTTTTGTTTTTTAGTTTTTGAGGGCTCGGTTTTGTTTTGTTTTGTTTTTGCATTGCCTGGAGATTGAACCCAGGGGTTGGCACATGGTCCACTGAGCTGCACCCCAATCCTAGAGTTACCTCATAATTGCAAAGTTTAAATCATTAACATTTAATGTGATTTTTGATTTGGTTAGGTTTGAATCCATCATCTTCCCACTTGCTTTTTTTTTTTCTTTTTTGGGGGAGGAATTTTCATCAAGCATTTTATAAGATTCTATTTTATCATCTTTGTTATCTAATAGCAGAAAGGTATTCAAAGATTAAAAGCATGCAAAGGATTCCACGTGTCATTGCTGTTTTAAAGATGGACTGGGGCCGGGGATTCAGCTCACTGGTTTCGCCGCCTGCTGCGCAAGCTCAAGGACCTGAGTTCGATCCCCAGTACAAAAAAAAAGATGGAGGGGACCACGTGTCACAAGTGCAGGCAGCCTCTGAGAGCTAAGAATGGTCCCCGCCAACAGCCACCAAACAAATGCACTTCAGTCTTCATTCCACAAGCACCAGGAACTGAAATCTGTAGACAAAAATTAACTTGAATGTGGATTTTCCCCCTGAACTGCCAGACAGGAACCCTGCCTGGAGAAAAACTTGATTTCAGCCTCCTCAAACCCAAAGTGGAGACCCTAAGTTGTGCCACGCCCAGGGCCGACCTGTGATCCATGAATCTAATGAATGAGTCTTGTTTTAAGTTGTTGAATGTGTGATGATTTGCTATGCAGAATAGAAAATAAATACAGAGTTTTTAAATTAGTGGTTGTTTGGGGATTCATAGTAAACACCTTTAACTTACCAGTCTGCCTTCAAGTGATGTCACACCACTTCTGTAAGAACCTTACAGTACTCCATTTCTGTCCTCTTGGCTTCATGCTATTGTTCTGTGCACTTAACTTTTATACATGTTAGGAGCCCCATCATACAATGTGATTGCTTTTATTTAGACAGCTAGTTATCTTTTGAAGGCATTTCCACAATAAGGAAAAAATCTTTTTAAAATTCTCAGGGAGCCCCGGATGTGGCTCAATGGAGGAGTACTGGCTAACAGGTGTGCTAGGCCTGCAGTTCCACCCCCCAGCACCACACACAGAAAAATTGTAAAATAAAAGGTAAAAATCTGATAGTTACCCTTGTTGTTCACTGTTTCTAGCTCCTTCATTCCTTTGTATAGATCCAGATTTCCATATGGTATTATTTTCCCTCCGCCTGAAGGAAACATTAATATGTCTTGTACTGTGGATATACAGGTGATGAATTCTTCCAGCTTTTTTTATGTCTGGAAAAGTCTTTATATTGCCTTACTTTATGAAAGGCATTTTTTTCCAGGTGCAGAATTCTAATTTTTCCATGTTTCTTGTGTTTGGGATTTGTTGTTTCTAGGCTTACATTTTTATTGAATAGGGAATGTTTCAACCATTATTCCTTCAAATGTTTTTCCCTGTCCTCCCTCCCCATTTCAAGGGCTCCAGTTACAATTATTGGACCACTTAAAGTTGTCAAACATCTCACTGATGCATTTTAATTTTTAAATACCCCCTTTTCTATGTGCTGAATTTTGAATAGTTTGTACTGCTGTTAAGTTCACTGGTTTTTTTTCTTAGCCAAAATGATGAAGGACACTTGCAAAAATCTACAGCTAACATTATAGCTCGTGGTGAAATAATGAACATTTTCTCTTTAAAATCAAGAACAGAGCAAGACTGTTCTCACTTCTAGTCAACAGAGTACTAGAAGTCTGACCAGGAGAAGGCAAGGACAATGAAAGGCGAGCGAACCAGTAAGGAATCAGTATTTATTTGCAGATAACATGATTGTTTATTTAGAAAACCTTAGGAAATAATGCCCAACAACTGCTAATTTTTCAAAGTCACAAAGTACAAAGTTAGTATGCTAAAAACTCAATTGTACTTTGATATGCTACCAGCAAACATTTGGAAAATAACATTTTAAATGAAATTTTATATATAATGGCATCAAAAACATAAAATACTTAGGAACAAACCTATTAAAAAAAAACTTCTATGGGCCAGGGATTTAGCTCAGTGGTTCTGCTGCCTGCCTCGAAAGCACAAGGTCCTGTGTTTGATCCCTGGTACCAAAAAAAAAGAAAAAAACTTCTATACTACTAAGTATGTTTCAGACAAAGAAAAACTAAGTAGATAAGAAAGGCCATGTTCATAAATTGAAAGATGCAACGCTGTGAACATGTCAATTCTCCCTAATTCATCATTTAATGCAATCTATATTCAAATATCCGCAGTTAGTTTTGTAGACATTGAAAATCTAGTCCTAAAGTTCATACAGAGGACTGCAGATAGAGCTCAGTGGTCGAACACTTACCTAGCATGTGTGAGGCCCTGGGTTCCATCCCCAGCAGAAAAAAAGAGAAAGGAGAGAGGGGAAAAAAAGAAAAGAAAGGAAAAGAAAATGAGTCTATATGGAAATGTAAAGGACTAAAAAAATCAGAGAATTTGAAAAACATTTGAGAACTTATATTACCCGATTTCAAGGGTTACTTTAAAATTGTAAGTATGATATATAAATTGAAAAATAGAATAATGAGCTAGAAATAGACCCATACTAATATAGCCGTTTGACTTTTGTTTTTTTGGTACCAGGAATCAAAGTCGGGACCTTGTGTTGTGAGGCAGGTGGTGGAACCACTGACTAAGTCCCCTGCCCCTAGTCATTTGATTTTTTACAAAAGCACCAAAGCAATGCAATGAGAAAGGAAAGCTGATGCAATGGGGCTGGGAATGGGTCTCGGTGCTGGAACTCTTGCCTCACATGAGTGAGACTCTAGCTTCACTCTCCAGGACCATAAAGAAAAAAAAGTTTGGTGGAACCAATGATGCTGAAATAACTGGATGTCATATGGAAAAATATGAATCCCAGTCTCTGCCTTCCACCATACCCTAAAGTTAATCTGAGACGGCACATACACCTAAGTGTAAATGGTAAAAACATGTATCTTTTAGAGAAAACATCAGAAGACTATCTTCCTGATTTGAGATAGGCAAAATTTTCTTAGCAGGTCACAGGAAGCAGTAATCACAAAAGAAAACACTGATGAGAGTTTATCCAAATTAGCAACTAAGACGATTAAACCCGGGGCCTTCACACTGAGCTTTATCTTCAGTCTTTAAAAAAATTTTTATTTTGAGACAGGGTCTCAATAAGTCACTAAATTGCCCAGGCTGAGATTGAAGTTTCGATCCTCCTGCCTCAACCTCCTAGAATGCTAGGATTGCAGGCATGGGCCACAGTGCCCTCCTTTATCAGTTGTATTTCAAATGCTTTTAACTCAAAATAGTCAATATGGGCCAGGCACTGTGGTGTATGCCTGTGATCCCAGGTACTCAGGAGGCTGAGGCAGGAGGATTCCATATTCAAGGCCAGTCTGCACAATTAGCAAGACTTTGTCTCAAAATCAAATTTTTAAAAAGGAGCAGGGGGGCTGGAGATGTAGCTTAGTGGCAGAGCGCTTGCCTAGCATGCATGAAGCCCTGGGTTCAATTCCCCAGTACCTCACACACCAAAAAAGGTCAATATACCACAGTGCAATATTTTGGGGTAGCATGTGTTAAACTCCTTGATTCTACTCAGAGGCAATGAATGAACTTTGGACATGTGCAACAACTTGAAGAATCTTATAACCATAATACTGAGTGGGAGAAACCTCACACAAAAGAGTACATATTGCATGATTGCATTTAGATAAAATCCAAGAATGCACAAAACTAAGTTAGAATGGGAAAAATCAGGCCTCTGATGAGATTGGATAATGACCGGAAAGAACAAGAAGAAACTTGCATGGTTTTTGCAAGTGTTATCTTGATAGGGGTTTGGATCAAAGGACATTGGTCAAACCCCAATGAATGCACTCTGAAAAGTTTCATCTCTCATTATAGGGAAATTTCATACCAAAGAAAATCTATAAACAAACATTTAACTCTAGTTAATGATTTCCCTGCTGAAGTACTTAGAGACTATAAGTACTGATGTCTACAATTTACTACATGATCTATAAAAATAGGATAGATTGGGCCGGGGTTTAGCTCAGTGGTTCCGGCGCCTGCCTTGCAAGAGCAAAGTTCCCAGTTCAATCCCTGGTACCAAAAAAAAAAAAAAGGATTAATGGGTACTTACAGGGATGAATAAATAAATTTGTGGTTTTAAAAAAAAAGGGGTAGTAAAACGTTGATGGTAAAATCTAAGATTTTGTGAAAGTGAACCATAAAATTCAACTTTATGTTTACAAATTAAAATGCTCATCATAAAATGAGAAAAAACTAAAAGAATCCAGAGGAGTATGTCACACACAGTACACCCCCTCTTTCCCACCTACCTACCCCCCTTTCTGGAAGTAATTGCTATCAAAGTTTAATACATATCACCTCAAATCTTTTTTCTTTGAATTTGGATATATGCATGTGTTGAAATATACAGTAGTCTTGTAAAAACACAAATGGGGCTGTACTACTCATGCGCCGAGCAGCTTCATTCACTTGACATTTGGTCTTGATGATCTTTCCATGTCAGCTCTTGCCCACTGACTTTTTTAAAGCACTACATACTATGCCATATAGAAATTTAGTTGCCTAAATAGTTTTGCTATTAAAACTTCCTCTCCCAAAAGGGTGGACCACATTACCTACAAGAAAGACTATTTTTAAAATATTATGTGTTAATGGCTGGTTCTCCATACTCTTGCCCGCTCTGGGTATTATCAATCTTTTCCATCTTTGTCCACCCTATGGGTGAAAAATGTTTTGCCTTTTCCTGAGAGTTGGTGAGATTGAGAGTATCTCTGGCCATGTATGATTTTTGTGACCTGCCTTTTCATATTTTTGGCCTTCTTTCCTGAATTTTTTTTCCTAATTCTTTTTACACTCTGGATGCAATCCGTTTTTAGTTCTCATGCTGAAAATATAAAAATATTGTCTCTAATTTGTGGTTTATCATTTTGTTTTGAACCATCCTTGGAATAACATAATTTTTAACTTAAATGTGTTTGAATGTATAAGCCTTTCTCCATGGTTTGCATTTTTCATCCTTTCAAAGAAAATTTCCCCTATCATAAGATCGTAAAGATATTCCCTTACATTATCTCCTAAAAAGTTTCCCAGATGTTTACTTCTACCCAGATAGAGTCGGCATAATAAGAGAAAAGGATGCTGTTATGCATCCTGCTTTATAACCTGTTATTTTGACAAGTAGCAACTCGTTGTGAACATCTTTTCATTTGAATAAATGTATCGGTAGTGTTTTAGGTGAGGTTTCCCAGGAAACACACTTAGACAGAGATTTGCGGGCAGAATGCTTATCAGGGAGCGATTTCAAGATTCAGAGCCCATGCGGGAAGGGAACGAAATAGGATTAGACCGGAGGGGAAGTCAGGCAATGGTGGTGGTGCAGTAGCCACCCGGGCTCCAGCTTGGTGGTTCCAGGGCCTTCGCTATTGTCCCCAATTGCAGAAAGCAGCCTGGGCGTTTGTAGCAAGCTGTTTGATGTGGCCTGGCCCTGGGGAAGAGCTGGTGGTGTCCTTGGGCGAAGCTGGTGACTGTAAGAGAGTGCAATTCCCAGAGAGCCAGCCTGCATATGATGGCTGTCAGCCCTTAACACTCCCTACAGCCCCGAGGGGAGGGGAAATCTGAGCAGCGATCACAGAATCTACCAGAATTAGGGACACTGTGGGCTCCGGAGAGCAGAAAACATGATCGACCTTGGCCTAATAAGTAGTCTCACTCACCGAAAGGTCCCGCAATAGGTGATTGCTGGCACTAGTGGTATCTGCCCCTTTTTATAAGAAAAGCAAAAACTTCTTGAGAAGTCCTAGTGTTGGCTTAGCTACTCGGGAGCCTGAGGCAGGAGGATTCTGAGTTCGAGTGCGTGGTCACCCTAGGAAACTTGAGATCCTGTCTCAAAATTTAAAGAAAGAGGGGGCTGGAAATGTATCTCAGCGTTTCCTGGCTTCAATTCCCAGTACTGAAAAGAGAGACCCCAGTGGACTTCCCATATTTTATTGGCCATAACTAAAATGCCCCCCACCTCGGTGCAGGAGGAGCTGGGAAAGTGGGATCAAGGTTGTCAGGATTTTGTGCCTGGAGCAGTGAACCCTGCTGCTCTGAACAATATCCTCAACCCAGACGGGCAGGAAGGATTTTAGACACGCCACAAAAGACTTTCACAAAATTATTTCAAACAACTGCATATGGATCTTACTAAAACAGGCTCCACGTTGCTGGACATTTGGTTGTTTCCAACGTTTTGCTACTATTATTAACACTGTGTCACAATAAACAGCCCAGTACTTTTTCTCTGCCCATGTCCTCCATTATTTCTTCGGGCTAAAATGTTAAATATGTCATTGTTAGGCCGAGGGAATGTAACTTTTAAAGAATTCTGATGCCAGTCACTGAGAAGTGTCTTAGAAAGGCCCTAGAAATTTATGTCTTCCCTGAGCTGTGAATGAAGAGTCCTATTTCCTCTACATCCTTACTGACACTGAATTTTTGCATTCTCGTTAATTTTCATCAGTTTTTTTTTCCAGTGCTAGGGAATGAACCCAATGAGCTACATCCTCGGCCCTTTATTATTTATTTTGAGACAGGGTCTGGCAAAGTCTTCTAGGTTGGGCTTGAATTTGGAACCCTCCTACCTCAACCTCCCAGAGTGCTGGGATTACAGGTGTGCACCACCACATCCAGCTCAGTTTTATTTTCTTAAAGTACCTTGTATTATTTCCATTTTGGATTGATTTCATTAGCCATATTTGCTTTTTTTCTGCATTATAGTCTAAAAACGTGTTTTAAACTGTTCTAGCCTTTTGGAAAGCTTTGGGCTAGCCTGTGCTTCTTTCTTGGGCTTCGAAGGTTAATTCCAGCAGGCCTGAGTGTTTTGCTGGTCAAAGGATGAAACATAGTAATTACCAGTGCTTCCTTTTAACGTGGGCCAAGGAATTTCAGCAGTTTGTTACACTTGCTTGTTGAAAACAATGAGATTGATGATTCAGGTGGTCTTGATGCTACTGCTAAGTACTTCCTCCACCCCCTCTGCTATTGAGTCTTATCACATTTCAGGAAAACAGCTAGGTATCTAAATCCAAAAACCTAAATATATAGATATCACAAGTAGTACTCATGGTATCAATAGCAGGTCTGTGCAAAAGTAGTTTATTATATGGATGATTATTTTATGACCTATAAATTGCATTCTATATATCTAATAAGTGCCTTTATATGTATACATTTTTTGAATACTGTGGATGGAATCTACCATTGAGCTACATTCCTAGCCTTTTTTTTTTTTTAGTTTTTTGAGACAGGGTCTTGGCTGTGAAGTCCAGGCTGATCTTGAACTCACTTTGTAGCCCAGGCTGACCTCAAACTCATGGAAATCCTCCTGCCTTAGCCTCCCGAGTGCTGGGATTACAAGCGTGTGCCACCATGTCCAGCATTCCTAGCCATTTAAAATTTTTTTTATTTTGACACAGAGTCAAACTTGAGATTCTCCTGCCTCAGCCTCCCTCAGTGCTGGAATTACAGGAATGCGCCACTGCGTTCAGCTCAGAATTTTTCTTTTCTTTTTTTCTGGACACAGTGGCAGAAATATTTTTTAAATATCATTCTGCAAAGGAAAAGGAAAAGGAAATCATTTTGTTAATCCAGTGGAAAATGAGGACCCAGAAACCTAGAAACACATGCTGTAGCTACCAAAATGGGAAACACGGCTGTGCCATTTTGAAAGCATTTACTGAGTATACAGTCTGTGAAGAGTAGATCCCTAACGTCAGTTTAGGTTTTATTAGTGAAAAAGGTTTAACAACTATTACACACACCAAAATAAAACCAGGGTGCTATAAATCTGACAAAACAATTTGAATGTTTTACGACCTCTAAATATTTGCATATATAGTATTAAAAATTGTTGGAATGATTTTTTTTGAAAATTAGATGACAGTTGTATAAACAATCTTGCACTTTACAGTTTTTGCACACATTATAGTCTTGCATGTAAGTACCAAACATTTACTGGCTCAGGGCTGGCACGCACAGGTGGGACAGACTGGCTCTCCCATAGACTGCTGCTTTTCGAGGTTTCCAGAGCATTGCAGGGACTCATGCTAGAGGACACCAGGGCTACCCCAAACTGGGTCCATTCTTTATAGAAATATGAACACTGAATTTATTTTTTAAAAAAATAAAAATTAAAAATTTGAAAAAAGGAAAAAACTATTTACTGGCTAAAAACTATTTTACAAGTCCATATATACTTCAGAAAAATAAAATAGTAAAAAATGGTATTTGAGATATATAGGCATATAAAATGTAGTTCCTAAAGTAATGAATTATCTTAAAATACTTAGTCATAAGGTAAACTAATTTAGTAGTAGAATACAATGTGAAAATATATGGCCACTATGGAATATTCTTAGATATATCTGTCAAGATAGTAAAGATTAACCCAGTGTGAATCAGAATAGAGAGAAAATAAACTTTTTCTATATAGTACATGGAAATGTAATGTGGAAGAACTCTTTTGTGAACCAATTTAGTAATATAGAAATGGCATAAAAAGCACTGAAAATTCAATTTAATAAATCTATACCTTTGAGTCAACAGTTTAAGCAATAATCCTACATCAAGAAGACTTTGATAGTTTTATACAATTTTATACAGTTTGCTGCAGCATTAGTTACAATGATGAAAGTTATAAGCAATTTAGATGTCCAAAACTTGGAGAAGAATTAATAACTGATGATAACTTTAAAACATTAAACTACAGGATAGCTCTGGAATAGAGTTTAATAAAGTGGAGTAAAAAAGATCTCTTTAGGGCGGGGGATTTAGCTCAGTGGTTCCGCTGCCTGCCTCGGAGGCCCAAGGTTCCGAATTCGATCTCCGGTACCAAAAAAAAAAAAAAAAAAGAGATCTTTGAAAGTTGTTATTAGGATATGGTGTTAACTGCAAAAACAAGATGCAGAAAAGTTGTGTACTAAGTTAATTTTGGGGACTATAAATATATGTACATATTTTCTGATTTTTTTCAAGATGAAATAGTGGAAAGATAAAGCAAAAATGAATAAAAGTGGTTTCCTAAAGGCAAAGGTAGGGAATGTAGAAAGCACCAAGTTGGAAGCTAGATCTCTCTGGATGTACAATAACTTGTTTCATTCTTTTTTTTTTTCTTTGTATAAAGGCCCCCAAGGTTCCCCACCTCCTGGTATCCCCTTGGGATGTCCCCTTTGACACTGTACCGGTCTGAGCCTGTGTGACCCACAGGGTCTGGCAGAAGTGATGGTATATCCCTCTGGGATTGTGTTCTAAGAGAGTCTGTGTTTCCCGTTTACTGTTTGGCCTCTGGGGCCACCTGCTCAAAGGGGAAACCCTTTGCCCCACGCAGCAGGCCCACGCAGCAGCTCCACGCAGGAAGAATCAAGGCCCCACGAGAGCCATATGTGGGAGCCATTCTGGAAGCAAATCCTCCAGCATCAATCAAGTCTTGGGGTGCCAGCAGCCCCGAATGACAGCTGTGTCATGAGAGACCTGGATCCAAAATCACCCAGCTGAGCTACTCCAGATTCCTGACCCTCCGAAACTGTGAGATAATGAACGTTTGTTATTTTGAGCTGCTAAGTTTGTTATATAATTTGTTAGGCAGCAATGCAACACTAATACATGTTAGGACAGTAAAATTGTTTTTTAAGAATTAAAAAACTGACTATAATCAAAATGAAAAAAGGGCAGTTTTTAAAAATTAAAGACAAACTGAAACAAATGAGCCTAACCAATTGGTGGCAAAACTACACAGATAATTATTTCAAGTGACTTACAAACATAGTATTTTTACAGTACATACCTAGTGGGGTGAGCACTAAGAAAAAAAATAATTGTGAATAAATCTTACGTGGCATTCAGTGATTTAATTGTTACTAATAACATTATCATTATCCTGAAACCATTCTGTCTGCATAGTGGAATAAAGCAAATAGGTCATTATGTTAATATCAATAAGAACCAAGATTCTACACATGAGAGAAGAGAGATACAAACACAAAATCAAAGAAATTAAGTGCAAAGTCTTTAATCTTTAGATTGGAAATAGTATTTATTCATAATTTATTTGTATTTTTAAAAATATGTCTTTCTTAGTCCTGAAAAGACCTGAAAGAAATTATAACATAAGTACAGTAAATACCCAGCATCTACTTCATGGTGATTAAATATAATTTAAAACAAACAAACATGCAGAACTTCTTAAGAAAATGGCTAATTCCAACTCCAAGGCTGGATATGTAAAAAGATGAACCTGGTACAAGGCTCATACTCAAGGACTAAGGAATCACATTTCTAAGAGGTTCTTTCTAGCCCAAGATAGGACAGTTTAATCGTCAAAATGTATAATAACTGCAAAGTACTGTATTTATTTATATGTCAAATATTTTTAAAACTCCCTGAGTTCAAAATGATATTACAGAACATATAAAACCTCATTGATCACTTTTTGAAAGCTGCTAGGATGCCAACTTACTAATTGTAAAATTGGCAAATAAATGGAAAGAATTAAGCATTTATCTTGCCTTGTGTAAACTATATTTCAGCACATCCAGAATTGATGGGAAAGTTCTTTATTATAAAAGAATTCACTATGATGAGTATTATCATTATGTATGACTAAAATGTACCAATAAATGCTTTGCTATAAAAGATTATAAAATAATTCAGACAGAAAGAATAACAATTGGAAAAACCACCATTTTATGCAGGAATAATCTACGCCAGTGATAGTAAACCTTTTAGAGATGAGTGCCAAAACTGCAAGCCAAAACCCACTTATCACAAAGTGCCAATGCTGCAAATAAACCTGAATACTGAGGTTTTAGTTTAGAAAAAAACTGCTCATACATTAACATCTTTTGTCTTAAAAGCAAAACAAATAACACACATACCATAGGTTGTATGGACATGCTTTATACCTTGAACTAAGTAGTAGTTACATGGCTGTATAATATGCAAATATTCATTAAGCTGCTTAGTATTTATGTATTTTATTTTAGATAAAGTATATCTTAATTTTACCTCAACTTAAAAGTTATACCTCATGGGCAGGGGGTTTAGCTCAGTGGTTTCGCCGCCTGCTGCGCAAGTGCAAGGACCCAAGTTCAATCCCCGGTACCAAAAAAACAAACAAACAAACAAAAACAAAAACAAAAAAGTTATACCTCATATTTATTGATGTATGTGGTTTTGGCAGCTGAGGATGGAGCCAAGGGCCTGATACATGTTAGGCAAGTGTTCCATTACTGGACTACACCCCCAAGCCCTATACTTCAATTTAAAAAAATCATTGTACATTCCCATGAGGTATCCAATAAAAAAAATACACAGCACTGTATGACATATCTTTGCCAAAAAAAATTGAACCTGAATCTAATCCAACCTCCAAAGGTACACAAAATAAAGGGGATAGAGGAACATATTAAATGAAACCAACAAGATACACCCAGGTGAATTTAGAATAGAGGATATTTTACAGAATGAATGATATGGCTTCTTCAGGATAAATGACATTAAAGAAAAGAGAAAGGGAAAAGGAAGATGTCTTAGTCTGTTTTGTGCTGCTATAATGGAATATAAGAAACTGAGTAATTTATAATGAACAAAAATTTATTTCTCATAGTTCTGAGGGCTGGGATGTCCAAGATCAAGGCACCAGCATCCAATGAGGGGCTTTGTGCTATCTCAACCTATGGCAGAAAATCATCAGAGAGAAAAGAACCCAATTGTCCCTTTATAAGAAACCCATTCTGGGCCAGGGATTTAGCTCAGTGGCACCACACCTGCCTTGCAGGTGCAAGGTCCTGAGTTTGATCCCCAGTACCACAAAAACAAAAACAAAAACATTCTGCTCAGCATTCAGGAAGCTGAGGCAGGAGGGTCACTGCAAGTTGGAGGGCATCCTGGGGTACAAAGTGAGTTCAAGGCCAGCCTGAACTGTATAGGGAAACCCTGTCCAAAAGACAAAAGGTGGGGGGAGAAACCCATTCTGGAGATAATGAACCTACTCTTACGATAATGGTCTTAATCTATGATGAATAGAATGGCAGAGCCTTTTGTCCTGATCACCTTGCATTAGGGCCCACTTCTCAACAATGTTCCACAGGGAATTAAGTTTCCAACATGTTTTTGGGGAATCACATTCAAACCACAGCAGAAGGATTATAGATTGAAAGAGATAAAAGAAATATATTAACCAGCCTAGTATAGTAGCACGTGCCTGTAGTTCCAGCTACACAGAAAGTTAACTTGAGCTCACAAATTTGAAACCAGCCTGGATAAGAGTGCAAGTTTGTCAGAAAAGAAAAGGAAAAAAGAAGAGGGAAAAAAAATAAGATGAAGCCAGAGATATTAACCAAAACAAGGTTTGGGTTCTGATTCAAATAAACTAACTATAAAATGCCTTTTCTTTTCTTTTTTTGAGACAGGGTCTCTCTATATAGTTCATCCTGGGCTTTAACTCACTTTATAGCCCAGACTGGCCTTGAACTCGTAGCAATCCTCCTGCCTCAGTTTCCTGAGTGCTGGGATTATAAGCATGTGCTACCATGCCTGGCTTAAAATGTGATTTATTTATTTATTTATTTTCTTGGTACTGGGGATTGAACTCCGGTCCTTGCGCTTTTGAGGCAGGCGGCGGAACCACTGAGCTAAATCCCTGGCCCAATAATTTGTTTTTTTGAGACAAGATCTTGCTATGTAGCTCAGTTGGCCTTGAACTCACTGTGTTGCCTAGGCTGGTCTCAAATTTGAGGCGATCCTCCTGCCTCAGCCTCCTGACTTCTGGGATTACAGGTGTGTGCCACCACACCTGTCAACAATAAGGATAATTTGAACAGAATGGGAACTCGGTTAATATTAGTCTTGATTGTATCGTGTTCTTAAAGTCTGTATTTCTTAAATACCAAAGTATTTATAAGTGAAATCATGTGATCAGATTTGCTTTAAAGTACTGAAGGCGAAAAATGTGGAGGGAAATAAATGAAGCAAGAATAGCAAAATAGTAATTATTGTTGATGAATAAATTTGGGCTCACAAGCCAGGGATGGTAGTGCATGTGTGTAATCCCAGCACTCAGGAGGATGAGGCAGGAGGATCATGAGTTTGAGGCCAGCCTGGGCTACACAGTGATTTCAAGGACAGCCTCAATTATATAGTGAGATCCTGTCTCAAAAAACAAAAACAAACAAAAATTTGCACTCACTAAACTGTTCTCTTTTATGGCTCATAAGCTATTGACTTGTTACACTTCAACCTACCCTTCTAAACCCTTTTGTTGTTGCTGTTTTTTGGTGCTAGGGATGGAACCTGCTAGGCCAATGCTCTACCACTGTGCCACACCCCCATCGATGGTGATAGCGGGAGACTGTAAGGCTATTGGACAAAGAAACTTGAATTCCTTTCTGTCCACCCTCTTAGCTTCACTCCCACACCAGAGGGCCTTCCCTGGCTCTCTAGCTGAGTCCAGTTTTCAGTTATCCAACATTCACTGAATCAGCCTCCTGGCACCCACAGCAGAAACACCAGCATGAGGTGAGAGCACTCCTCCCCAGGGCTCTAGGGCCAAGCTTCTAAGCTGTAATATTTCCACCCTCTTTTCTTTATGCTCCCAGCTCTGAGGGGTGGTAGCTGCTTCTTGCAGTTGCTGACTCTGATACCTTTGGGTTCTGTTTTCACCCTTTGAGTTCCCTAAAATACCTAACGTGGCTTCTGTCTGTTGATGCTTCCACCTGAGAGATACACTGAGCCCAGCAGTCATTGTGAGCGCTGCTTCCAGGGCACTTAGTCCCCCAGCATGTCCCTCTGTCTCCAGGGTGGTGATGCTGACTGTAGCCCGAAGGCCAAGTAATGCAGGAGCCGGTAGTTGAAAGTTGGGCCAGTGTGTACTGAATTGATAAGAGAGAGGGACAATGTTTGTCACACAGTCAGATGGCATTTTTTAAAAATTGATTTCTAAACTGGGCATGGTGGCGCTTGCCTATATCCCCACCTATGCAGGAGGCTCAGATGAAAGGCCTGAAAGTTTGAGGCCATCTTGAGCAATTTAGTGAGACTGTCTCAAAACAAACAAAAACCTCAGTGGCAAAGTGTCCTTGGGTTCAATCCCCAGGATAGCCTTTGAAAAGTTGATTTCTAATTACATAAGGATTGTCTTTGAAAGACACTTAGTTTTTAAGGATGAGGCTAAAGTTTTCTTCATCACCATCCCCAATCCTGATTCCCTTCTCTTCATTCCTCCCCAAAGGCAACCGCTCCCATCAGTTATGACTTATATGTGCTTACATGTATATGCTCCTTGAAATATATGATATTATTTTGTACGTTTTTGGATTTTATCGCATAGTATACATATCTTTCTACAATTTGCTTTATTCACTAAGTAATTTGTCTTGGAAGTCATTCAATATTATGACATATAGATCATTCTTTTTTTTTTTTTTTGGTACCAGGGATCGAACTCGGGACCTTGTGCTACATCATTCTTTTTGACTGCTGTGTAATATATCCCAGTATGCATAAGTCATGGTTTATTTCTCTGTTGCTATATATTCACTATTACAAAAGTTCTATGACTAATATCTATATCCTTGTGTCTTTGTACCTGTTTATGAATGTTTGTCTAGGGTAGATACGGAGTAGTAGAAATGCTAGGTAAGAGAGAATGCATTCTCAAAATTGCATTAGAGGGCCGGGGATTTGGCTCAGTGGTGCCGCTGCCTGCCTCGAAAGTGCAAGGTCCTGAGTTTGATCCCCGGTACCAAAAAAAAAAAATTGCATTAGACGTTAACAGTGTGTCCTCTGGCTGGCCATGGTGGCACACACCTGTAATCTCAGGTACTGGAGAGACTGAGGCAGGAATTTGAGGCCAGCTTGGGCAATCTCGTGAGATCCTGTCTGAAAATAAAATACTGTTTTTAAAAAGGGCTGGGAATGTAGATCAGTGCTAGGCATGTCCCTAAAATCCAAGAGGCGCTAGGTTCCATCCCCAGTATGACCTAAGAAAACAAAAAAAATGTGTCCTCTAAAATGTAGTTCAGGTTTCCAAATTTATTGGGAGAGCACCATGCTGGTCTTACTACAGGATTTCTGATGGGTGCCTTAGCCTACATTTCCCATCTGACTCTGCTCCAGGCTTCTTTGGAAGCAGCTCACTTGGGGATAGAGCTGTTCTCTCCACCAAACCATCAAGCACCTTCAGCACCCTACGGTGGGGCCACCAGGGCAGAACCACTGTAAACCTGCCAGAGAAACCAGCATCATAATGGAGCCATCAGGGTTGCCACAGTGTCTGTGGTGTCCAGTTGACAGTCTCACAGAGACCAATGGAGTGGACTTGTTCCTGTACCTGTGACAACCCCTAGCACTCCTAGAAATAAGGAGGTGTGTTTTGTAGGGATCAGTTTCTTGCATGATCGGGTAGCAGAACAATTAGGTTATTCCTAGTGTTTGTTTTAGGTTGTCAACAGTGGACCTGGTTGCCCCTGGGAGTGGCAGCTGCAGGGAAAGCTAGACAGTCTCTTTCAGTTTTTCCTCAAGCTGGGATCCATGGTGTGTTTTGCCCTGTGAATATCTGGAAAATTTTTTTTTCTTTCCAGGCAGAGGAAACAACAAAGGCAAAGGATCTGAGGAGTTAGTGTGTTTATCAGGTTAAAAGTATGGTGAGGAGGCAGATTGGAACAGAGGCAGTAAGGGGAGAAAGTAGGAAATGATGTCAGAGAGATAATGATGAAGATGGGAGAATATCAACTTTCCCAGATCACTTCCTGCCCAAGGATTGTTTTAAACTTCCCAGCTTTTTCAGACCAGACTCTTGGTTTCCCTGGTAATTTAATTCCCTCAAAACCATAGAAGGATTCAGCAAGCTTCTAGACAGTTCCATGTGCTGTAACCATATCCCAAATTCTTTCCCGGACATGTTTACTTCTAGACAGTTCCATGTGCTGTAACCATAGCCAACTTTTTTTTTTTGGTAGACATAATCCATTTACTTCTACCGGTAGACAGTTGCATGGGCTGTTATCACAGTACTTTTCTAGACAAGTTTGCTTTTGAACAGTTCTTTGGGCTGTAACCATGCCCAGAATTCTTTTCTAGCTATGGCTGTAAAGCCTGCTTTATGTACTTATGTGCTTCCTTGCTCCCACACTTCTCTCCCTTTCAAATTAATGTTGTTTACCTTGATGCCATCTGAAAAAAAACAGGCTTGGATAAGAACCCACCACCTCCCATAATCTGATTTTTGTTTCAGGGCAGGGTTCCTGTGTTTATAACAGAGGGGTCTTTTTTGTTTAGTTTGGTTTTTTTCAATTTTTTAAACAGGGCTTGCTATGTAACCCAGGCTGGGCTGGAACTCGAAGTGATCATCTTGCCTTAGCCTCCTGAATGCTGGGATACAGGTGTGTGCCACCACACCTGGTTTCAAATGTAGGGGTCTTAATGGGCTGGCTCTTATGGTAAGTGGTCAAGCAATCCCTAGGCAACAGCATGGCGGCTGACACCTGCAGCCCATGGGCCAGCTCTCCACACTTCTATAGCTTTGGCAGGGAACATATAATGAGGCCAAAGGGGTTTAGATGGTATGTTGTGACAACCTAAGTAGGGTCAGCATGAGGTCAGCTCCACAGTCCCCTAGTCCCACAGGATGACACCTGAGCCGAGGAGCCAAGTGACCTACCTGAGTGGCACATAGGTCGCTGTCCTGTGGAGAGGAGGTTTTGCAGTGGCGCCAGAGCCCACAGCTGTGCAGTTGCTGGGACATGGGGGAGGTGGGGAGGGCAGCACTCCCTGAAACAGAGGAGAGAAGTGAGAAATGGCCTTGTCCTTGAAACAGAGGAGAAGGATGAGAAATGGCCTTGTGGCACTCTCCCACAAGATACGGACAAGAGACTGCCTTGCAGCAGCTCCTGTCCTTATCTCCTCTTGTTCCAGGGCAATCACAGGGCACTCCGCCAGGACTTAGGTTGGACTGCAGGCAAGCCTTGCTCATGTGGCCTATGTGAAGATATGCAAGGTCACCAGTATGTCATAATTGAGCCATTCCCCCACACTTGGTTACACAAAGCCTTTCACAGTCTTCTCTACAGAGCAGTCAGATATTTATTTATTTGTTTGTTTGGTACTAGGGATTAAACCCAAATGTATTTTACAAATGAGCTACATCCCCAGCCCCTTTTTATCTTTATTTTAAGATGGGGTATAGCTAAGTTGCCCAGGCAGAAGTTAAACCTACTATCCTCCTGCCTCAGCCACCCGAAGTGCTGGGATTACAGGCATGCACCACTGTGCCTGGCTCACAGTCAGCTCTTCTAACTCCGTATCCCTGAATCTCCCAGCTCTGATTTCCTTTTATTTCTACTCTTGAACCAGCCCATTCTTGCCTGAGCTTTTCTCTCTGTATTAATACCTTGCAAATAACTATCAATACACATCTAACATTGCTTTTTATCCTCTTTCCCTAAAGTTATAGGCTCAGAAGGCACTTGATCTGGCTTCTAATTTATCATAGGTGACATTTTAATCAAGAATTTGCTGCCTTTTAACATGACTCTCCATCCTTCTATACTCCAATATCAGTTTCCTCACTGCCTACTGGCTCAAGCACAACAGAAAATTTGTTGCTCATTTTACAGTACCGAGGTGTACTAAATATCCCCCCAAAAGTCTCACAAACAGAGGCAGGGCCTGGTCAGAGTGGACAGGTCACTGGGAGCATAACCTGCAAGGGTGTATTCTTGTCCCCTTTTCTCTCTGCTTCCTGGCTACCATGGGGTGAGTACTTTTCCTTCACTATGCCCTTCTGCCATGCTGTTTCTGCCCTAAACCCAGCCCACTATAGACTGAATCCTCTAAAAGCTGTGAGCCCCTGAGAGGACAGTATGGAAAGCTGTGAGAGTGAAGCCCAAGGTGTAGCAGAGATGCCAGGAATGTGGAATGTTTGCTGAGGAGAGCTGTAGGCAACAAGTGGAGCCAGCCCAAGAGAGAAGCCATGTGGGTTACAACCGGCAAAGGTCATATGGGTGGGGCCACCTGAGCCTTTTAGAGATCGTATCTCACCATGGCCAGCCCTTGGTGGTGGAAACGGAGCTTCAGGATTTAGTGTTTGCCTTGCTGAGTTTCTGTCTTTGGTCCCATTCCTTTCTAACCTCCTATTTCTCCCTTTTGGAATGGGAATATTAACCGTGTGTATGTTGGAAGCATTTAACTTTTTTTATTTTTATAAAGGTTCACAGGTAAGAGTTTGCTTTGAGTATCAGAAGAGACTTTTGGGGCTGGGGATTTAGCTCAATGGTTCTGCCGCCTGCCTCGCAAGAGCAAGGTCCTGAGTTCGATCCCCAGTACCAAAAAAGAAGAGACTTTGAACTTGGACTTGAACAATGCTGGAACTGCTAAGACTTTAAGACTGTAACTCTTAAAGATAAATAGGATGTATTTTACATAATGAGATGGACATGAACCTTTTGGAGGCCATAAGTGGAATGTTATGGTTTAGATCTAAAGTGTCCCCCAAAATCTCATGTTTGGAGGTAGAAGGGGTGCATCACTGGGAGTGCGACCTAGAAGGGTGTATTCTTATCCCCAGATCCTCCTTTCTCTTTCTGCTTCCTGGCTGCCATGAGGTGAACACTTTTCCTCCACCATGCCTTTCTGCCATGCCATTTCTGCCTTAGAGCCAACCAACCACGGACTGAATCCTCTAAAAGCTGTAAGCCAAAATAAACTTCTCCTCCTTTAACTACTGGGTGTTGGGTATTTTGTCCTAGTGACCAGAGGGTGACTAATACATGAGTAGATGAACAGGTCTGTAGGGCAGCCCTCCTCCATGCAGGCATGGAAAAGCCCAGGCTGACAGGCTCTGCTATCTTCAACACACAGCTGATAAGGTTGTCTTTGAGGGTAAAGTGCAGAGCCATCTCCAGTGCCACAAATGGAGAGAAAAGCAGATAAAAGTATTCTTGGGAGTTTTATAGAAGCAGGCTGAAAGTGGCATATGATATTTGTTGTCATATTTCATTGCATATATAACTGTAGAGAAGACTGGGAAATGTCTGCCCAGGAGGAAGCAGAAGGCATGGAGCAGGTGGGCAGCTAGCAACCTCTGCCACAGATGCTGTGCAATAGTGATTGACAGTAAGAGTCGTGAGAAGTGCCCCGGTTATGGCTTTATACTGAAAGGAGAGACATCAGAATGTTTTACCACCAAGGTTTTTGGCCTGAATAACTGAAAGAATAGGATTGCCTTATACCAAGATGATAGGCTTTAGGCATATTATTTTTGAGGTGCCTGTGAACATCCAGATGAAGATATGAAATAAGCAGTTGGATGTGTGGATCTCTGCCATCCAAAGGAATGGTCCAGGATAAAAGTATAAACTTGGGGTCCTTCAAGACAGATGGTATTAATAGCTATTGGACACTAAATGGAAAACTATATCCAATGATACTTTCATTCATCCCACAAAGTACATTTTCTCACATCTTTGAAATTGGAATGCATCTTTCAACACTCAATAGGATCTTCAATATTATAATTGGCACTGTTTTTTTTCTTTGTTAGTGGCATTTAAAATACTGATGTATCTTACAATTGATGGCACCTCAGATTCAATAAATCATAATAACAAGAGTAGTAAAAATGATGATAACATTGAATATTTAATAATGTGCTTCACACTCTGTGATAAACCCTTTCTTTTATTTTTTTTATTTATTTTTTGTTTGGTTGGTTTGGTACTGGGGATCAAACTCGGCTCCTTGCGCTTGTGAAGCAGGCGGCGGAACCACTGAGCTAAATCCCCAGCTTGGGATAAACCCTTTCTATGATTATCTTTCTATGTAGTTATAATCCAGAAAGGCTAACAACATAGACACTAGAGTCAGACTGATTAAATCTAAATTCTGTCTCTGGATTTACTAATCACATAAATCTGGCCAACTGCTTAATCTGTGTGTGCCATAGTTTTGTTATCTAAAATGGGATGATAGCAGTACCTAACTTATAGGTTTATTATGAGGATTGAAAGAATCAACACATGTAAAATGCTTAGAACAATGTTTAGTATAAGTGCTGAAATGATTTGATACTATTGGTAAAATATGTGAAAAACGTGTATGTGCATAAAAAAAATCCATGCAGCTAAACGCTTTTGTGCATTTTACCCACATTACTGTATGTACTTTATACATTCATTAAAGAGAAAAAACAAAACAAATTTTGAGAAAAAGAGGTCTTCTAAATAAGAAAAAAAGTGTATCTACAGTGATATTCCTTGCAGCCTTTTTGTCTGAAATTAATACAATTACTCCAGCTGTGTGTGGGGGGGATACCGGGGACTGACCCAGGGCCTTGTGAAACACTTTGCACTGACCTATGTCCCCCCCTCCAGCTTTCTCATGATCCGTGTTAGCAAGGAGAAAGCTCCACCCTTTTACTCTTAATCTGTGTCTTTATATTTAACGTGGATTTAAAGCAGATTAATAGTTGGGTCTTGTTTTAACTGCCCTGACAGTTTGTCTTTGTGTGTGTGTGCGTGTGTGTGTGTGTGTGTGTGTGTGTGTGTGTGTGTGCGCTAAGATCGAGCACTCACTGTACCATTGGGCTACACTCCCACCCTTTTGTCTTTTGTTGGTGTATTTAGAACATCGGTCTTTAAAGTGATATTGATATAGTTGGCCTACTGGTTACCATGTTTGTTACTGTTTTCTATTTATTGTCTTTGTTCTGTTTCTTTTTTTGTCATTCACTCTTCATCTCCCTTCTCTAGTGAGAATGGAGCATTTGATATGATTCCATTTTCTCTTCTCTCTTAGCCTATCAGTTATACTTCCTTTCTTTTAAAGTTGTCTCAAGCCAGGCATGGTAGTACGTGCCTGTTGTCCCATCAACTCCACAGGCTGAGGCAGGAGGAACACTTGAGCCCAGGAATTCAGAGCCAGTTTGGGTAAAATAGTGAGGCTCTGTCTCTAAAAAAGGAGAAAAAAAATTTTTTTAAAGTTGTCCCTGGAGTTTGCCATACACACTTACAACTAATCCAAGTCCACTTCCAAATAACACTATACTACTTTCAGGTAGTACACGTACCTTATAACAGAATATTCCCAATTCACTTCCCCCATTCCTGTCGTTCATTTCAGTTATCTGTAAACTATAATCACTGAATACATTACTGCTATTATTATTTTGAATGAACTGCTGGGAGATCAATTAAGAATAAGAAAAATGAAAGATTTTATTTTACTTTCTTTTATTCTTTTCTTTTCTTTTTTTTGATACTGGGGATCAAACTCAGGACCTTAAGCTTGCAAGGCAGGTGCCGGAACCACTGAGCTAAATCCCCAGCCCATACTTTCCTCTATTCTTTCTCTAATCTTCCTTTCTTAATTAGACCTGAGTTTCATTTTATTTCTTTTCTTTCTCTTTCTTTCTTTCTTTCTTTCTTTCTTTCTTTCTTTCTTTCCTTTTCTTTTCTTTTCTTTTTCGAGTCAGGGTCTTGTTTTGTAGTTCAGGCTGCCCTTAAACTCACTATGTATCCCAGGCTAGCCTCAAACTCACTGTGATTCTCCTGCCTCAGCCTCCCAAGTGCTGGGATTACAGGTGTGTGCCACCACGGCAGGCCAGACCTGAGTTTCTGACCTACATAATGTTCTCTTTCTGAAGCACTTCTTTTAACATTTCTTTCAAGGCAATTCTACTAGCAACAAATTACCTCCATGTTTGTTTGTCTGAGAAAGTCTTTATTTTCCCTTCACATTTGAAGGATGAATTGAATACAGAATTCTGGGTTAGTGCATTTTTGTCTTTTAACACTTTTCAGATATTTCACTCCACTCTGCTTTTAATGGGTTCTGAAGAGAAGTCTGATGTAAACTTTTTCCTTGTTCTTCTATTGCTAAGATGCAGCCCCCACACACACACTGTGCTCCCGTCTTCTATCAAGACTTTATCTTGAGGGCTGAGAATTTAGCTCAGTGGTGCTGCCGCCTGCCTTGCAAACACACGGTCCTGAGTTCGATCCCCAGTACAAAAAGAAAAGACTTTATCTTAATTTTCTGCAGTGAATATGACATGCCCTGCTTACTGTTCTCTGAACTTCTTGGCTCTGTAATTGTGTCTGTCATTAATACCAGGAAATTCTCAGCCATTATTGCATCAAATATTTCTTCTGTTCCTTTCTCTCTTTCTAGTGTTCCCATTAACGGTTTTTATGGGCTAGTGATTTAGCTCAGTGGCACTGCACCTGGCTCAAAAGCACAAGCTCCTGAGTTTGATCCCTGGTACCGGAAAACAAAACCAAAAAACAATTTTTGTGACTGTCCCATAGTTCTTGAATATTCTTCTTCTTTTTTTTTGGTATCGGGGATCAAACTCGGGACCTTGTGCCTATGAGGTGGCGGAACCACTGAGTTAAATCCCCAGCCCAGTTCTTGAATATTCTGAGCGGTCCTTTTCATTCTTTGCTCTCTTTGCATTAAAGTTTGAAAGTTTCTCCTACATCTCAACCTTGCTGATTTTTTTCCCCTTGGCTATGCACAGTCCACAACGCATTCTTCCTTTCTGTTTGTGTTTTCTAGCATTTGGTGCTGTGGATGGAACTCAGGGCCTTACACATGCTAAGCACTTGTTACCGTGGTTTTAATTTCTACCATTTCCTTTTGATTTCTTCTTAGTGTCCAGTTCTTTGCTTACATTATCCATCTGTTCTTGCATGGTGTTTACTTTCTTCATTAGATTTCTTACCATATTAATGATAGTTGCTTTAAATTCTTGGTCTGATAATACCGATATCTCTGCCTTCTCTGATTCAGGTTGTGATCCTTGCTCTATCTCTTTAAACTATGTTTTTTATTTTTTAGTATGCTTTTAAATTTGTTGTTGAAAGGTAGATGAGGCACTGGGTAAAAGAAACTGGCAAATAGATCTTCAGTGATAGAGTATGTGGGGAAGGAGAAGGATTCTATAGTCCCATGAATTAGGGTTTAGTCTTTTAATGACCCTGTGCAGCTAGCTGATGAACTTCACAAATGCTTCTCACCCTCCTCATTCCCCTTTTAGATGAGACTAGAGGATTAGGGAGCACTGCACTTGGGTATTCCTTTCCCCCATGTGTAAGGCTAGAGGGCCCCAACCTAGGTTGGTTAGACTGATAACATGAAAAGTGTTTAGGTGCTGGTAAAATAGTTTCCTTTGTCAGGTGTGGTGGTGCATGCCTGTAATCCCAGCACTCTGAGAGGCTGAGGCAGGAAGATTGCAAGTTTGACCCCAGCTTGGGGAATTTAGTGACTCAGTGAGACCCTGTCTCAAAATAGATAGACAGATAGATGGATAGATAGATAGATAGATAGATAGAGATAGATAAGGCTGGAGATGTAGCTCAATGTGAAGGCCTTACATTCAATCCCCAGTACCACACACACAGTTTCTTTTGCAGATATGCTTTTATCATGTCTAGAACACTCTAGTATATTTCAAAATGGCTTCTTTTCCTCCAGCCCTGCTGAGAAGCAGTTGGGGATCCCCTCCTGACACCCCACTCTAAGATCAGGGTAAGTTCCTGGAGTAAGATGCACAAAACTGTGGGACGCCTCAAAAACTGGTCTACCTCTGGGGTTTTTACTGTTTTTCCATACCAGCCTCCAGCAATTCATCAATTACTGTTTCAGTTTTCCTTCCCTGGTTCTGGCTCTAGCTGCAAGCTAACATTTCAAGCTTCTGTTGTGTTAAGCTGTGATTTTTCTGTATTCACCTGTGTCTCCAGTTTAGGGGGCAGCAGTCAGCCCTGTGACCTCATTTTCTGATAGATCTAAGAGGACTTGTTGACTTCAAGTTTGCTCAGCATTTTTGTTATTGTGAGGTTGGGGGTGATGACTTCCAGGTTCCTTACATGTTGGACCAGAAACTGGAAGTCAGCATTTTCTTACAATAGTAAATTATTAAAAACATGCCAAATATGCATCAGTAAGGGACTGGCTCTTCAAATTATACAGCATCCATCCAATGCAGTACTATGTAATAAAAAAAAAACAGCTTTAGATGTCTTGATATGGAATGATCTGTAAGATATTTAAGCAAAAAAAATGCAAGATGCAGAACATGCTAATATTTGCTTAATGTTCTATCAAGTGAACGAATATTTGAAAAAAGGACATGTACATATAGCTACTATCTTCAGAATAAATCTTCAGAATAAATACAATTTTAAGTGACTAGTAGAAAATACACCAAAAGTATAACAATCACATTTTTTGTTTGAAGCAGGGTCTCTTTATGTAGTTCAGGCTGGCCTTGAACTCATGGCAGTCCTCCTGCCTCAGCCTCCCAAGTGCTGGGATTACAGGTATGCACCACCATGCCCGGCCACCAATCACATTTTAGTATATGGGAGATATTTTTGTTTCTCAATTTTTCATACTTCCTCAACTTGGTTACATTATTTCTATAATTATATTTTTTAAAAGATTTCATACAAATCAATCAGGAAAGAAATATACAAAACTGACAGGTCCTTGGTTTTGTTGATGGAATTAAGGAAAATGTCTCCCCTGTTTACCAGACATTTTTAATGTCATCATATTACATTTATAATACTGTTGTTTGTGTGTGACATATGTACAGGTTTTGTTTGGCTTCAGCCCCTGATGTCCAGATCAGTTAAACTAGGTGGAAAGCCCTTTTACAGAATGGTACTGGACTGGGCTGCCTCTATTGGTTATGCCACCTATTCCATTGTCATTTACAGCATATGTTTTTTTGTTGTTTTGGTTTTTGGTTTTTTGAGATAGGGCCTCACTATGTAGTTCAGGCTGGCCTTGAATTCATTGTGTAGCCCAGGCTGACCTCAAATCCATGGCAATCCTCCTGCCTCAGCCTCCTGAGAGTGCAGGGATTACAGGCATGGGGCACCATGCTTGGTGGATTTACAGCACATGTTTCAAAGCTATCATCCATCACTACTTCGATATACAATCCCATGTTTGTTGAAGGACTTGACTGACTAGAAGAGGCCAGCTGAGTCCCTAAACAAACTGTGAGTGAACAGTGCAGCCAGAAACAGCAGCACCTTCTGCAAATAGCTGCAGGAGTTGGCAAATGCAAGGGCGGAGATGTGGTGGCCACAGTGCTACCCAAGTCAGCTCCCCAAAGTAGCAGGAGGTCCAGGCATGAACCCAAAAATAGAAGGAAAGGAGAGGATAGTTGACAAATCTCCATGTAGATTTTTTCCTAAAAAGAATAAATTTTATCTAAAAGAATGGAAGGGGGAAATATGCCTAAAGCCAAGAAAATTGCTTTTTTTAGCAATCAAAAATGCAATTGTTAGATTACATATTTAAATAAACACACACCAGAAATCTTCTCAATTTCAATAGAAAAAAAGCCTCTTTGAATTAGTGAAAAGTTTGAATTGCAGGATATCTTTACAGAAACACACAGTGGATGATTTCTGTCTTAAAAATCCTGAAAGAAGTGGACCTCAAACTTTAGTAGCCTGCAGTGGAGTCCCCTGGAAAGGGAGGTAACCACTTTAACTTGGACCCTTTGCCCTGCCTCTCTTGATTCTAGAAAGTTCTCTGTGAAACAGAGCCCTTGGGTCATTATCATGCTGGTTCCTGATGCTTTAGAGAAGTGGTTTTAATTGTTAAGACGGTTCACAGCACCTGCTGCGCAAACGCAAGGACCCGAGTTCGATGCCTGGTACCAAAAAAAAAACAAAGAAGGTTCGGAGAATTTAGTATTTTAAAGAATTTTCCTGAAATGTTTAACACAACAGTATTAAGAGCTAGATTGTAAATAATTCTCCTATAATTTTGTTTCTAAGAGAATTATGCTGATTTAAATAATGCCTTCTGTTTTTTTCCTTTCCCCCTTCATAAAATTCAAGATTGTTGCTGTGCAGAGTACCATGTTCTAGTTTAGTGAGATCCAAATGAATGATGTTATAGCATATAAATTGGTAGCAAAGGAGCCTATTTGTTTATGAGCTTAAAAGTGTTTGCTTTTTTCTGGGATAAGTAAAAGTATTTCCAGATTAGAATAGACTTGGGCCGGGGATTTAGCACAGTGGTTCTGGTGCCTACCTCGCAAGCACAAGGTCCCAAGTTCGATCCCTGGTACCAAAAAAACAAAACAAAACAGATTAGAGTAGACTTTGAAGAAATTCTAGTAAAAAGAAGATTAGGTTGAAAATTTGTCCCCCTTTTTTTCCCACAAAACTTCCAGCCTGGCCAGGAAGATAATAGGAGTGTATGCTTATGCAGAAAGTAAGATGGAGCTGGTTCCAGGCTGCAATAGTACAGAAATTTGACTTGTGAATGACCAAATGGTTGGTCCTGGAGACTAGTACAGTTTTTTGTTTTGCTTTTGTTTTCATTTGATTTTGTGCTGGGGATTGAATCCAGGGCCTTTGCACAAAGCTATATCCCCAGCCCTTAAAAAAAATTTTTTTTTAAATTTTAAGACACTTTTGATTGTAAAAATGGTTGAGAAAATCAGGTTGATTTGACAGCTCTCGTTTAAATCATGAGACTTGTATTTTAGGTAGGTAGGACCTGAACATTTTGGAATCTTCCAGACAAATGTATGGGTAGATGGGAGCTATACCTCTGTTAAGGAGCAAGGAGCTTACTAGAACTAGCATAGCATCAAGAGCGAGGCACAATAGGTGCCACAAACTAATGGTGATATCTTGGACTGAGAAATAAGTACTTCTTTAGACCTAGACAAAATAAGCAAGACTGTGCTTGGGAATAAAAGCAAAAGTATCAGATTATTTTACACTGTAGTGGATTACATAAAATATATAAAATAGAACCCTTCAAATTTTAAAGCCAAAATGATCAGAACTCTAAAAGGAATGCATAATATCTTTAACACCAGCTAAAAGACTGGGTGAAATATTAGGTGAAGCTTCCTGTTGCAGGTAGGGTGGGATGGAGATGCCAAGTCAGCTTGGAGTCAGCTCTGGGGTTCTGCCATCATTTTTCAGGTCTCGTTTTTTCAAATACTTAATACCCACAGATGACCAGTCTCTGCTTGAAAACCTTAAACCAGCCAAATGAAGATGAGACTAATGTACAGATCACAATGTTTGTTCCTGTTGATGAGAATGACGGGATCCTATTATCCAGGGTACCTGCTCCACCTTATCAGAATTATGAAAAGCCACTCTGGTTAAATAGCTGCCCATTGCCTGAGCTTCTTGGAGGCGTCTTCTTTTTTTTGGTACCAGGGATCGAACTCAAGTCCTTCTGCTTGCGAGGCAGGCAGTGGAACCACTGAGCTAAATCCCTGGCCCTCTTGGAGGCTTCTTACCTCTGGAGGCCCTAGCAGGCTCCTTCTCCCTGTCTGGTGTTGAGTGATCCCTCGGTCCTTCTGCCCCTTCCTTCACATGCTTCTTTGGGCTTCCTATAAAGCTGTCCAATCTGATGCCCAGGCTCTAGGGGGCGCATCTTCTACCTCAAGGGCCTTTCGATGTTCTTTTGAAAATCAGGAGAAAAAATATTTCATCTTGTTGCATATATTTTTTTCTTTTGTATTTTTCTTGGCTTTTTAACATTGCTGGAGATTCTCGTTCTTTTTGTTGTTGTTCTTTTTTGTTTTTTAACTAGAGAAACTAACAGAAAATAAACCGAGACTTTCTTCACTGACACTATGGACACCTTCATGGTTTGGCCTTTTATCATTATTTACTGTTAACTATCTTATCCCTTTTTTCATTCATTTTTGTTTTTTGTTTTTTGTTTTGTTTTGCTTTGTTTTGTTTTTCAGACAGAGTCTTGTTATGTAGTTCAGGCTGGCCTTGAACTCACTATGTTGCCCAGGCTGGCCTCAAACTTGCAGTGATCCTCCTGCCTCAGCCTCCCCAGTACTAGGATTCTAGGCATGACCTACCACACCTGGCTCTTATCCCTCTTTAAAGGGGTAAACCTGGACTTTTTTGAAGCTTGACACTTATACAATCTGGGGAGCATTGCAAAATAAGATACAAAATTACAAATGCAAAATAAGATACAAAAGGGAATCATAAAAATGAAAAAAGAAATCACCACAAATTACAAGTTTCCAATAGCTGAACCAACTAAAGCAGCATGAAATCCAGAAAAAAAAAAACATCGTGGTTGATCAAAATGTTTTTTCTGATTAGTAGTTTAGAAAATTTGTTCAGCTTCACAACTTGTTAGTAATATTGATCACATGTTAAAGATTATTATCAAATTTGAAATAACTATCAAGTTTCTTTCCTATATGAGCTGTAAGTGCTCAAGATTTTTGTCCAGATACTAATCTAAATATTGACTTGATAATGCTCATTAACCAGCTTCTCCTTGATGTTCTCCTTGTAGTATCAGTGGTATTGCTTAGTGACTGAGCCCCATGTACCACATTTAAGACCAAGTAGCTGGTCTCCCTCACATGGCCAGGCAAAAGGGCAATTTTACTTTAGAATTGTCTGTCTCCAGAACACAGGGATAATCCAAGGCTAAGGCCACTCTTAGTGTCCCCATAGTACTCTGCATGCAAGCCCCTGGCTGGGAACAGGTCAAATTCAGTTTCCTACACAGCAAAATGGACAGATGATTTCTGTCTTAGTTACTTTTCTCATTGCTGAGACAAAATACCCAACACCCACGAGTTAAGGGAGGAAAGTTTTATTTAGCTCACGGTTTATAGAGGTTTCAGTCCATAACCAGCTGGCTCCAAGATAGGATGGCATGGCAGATAGGCATCACAGAGGAGAAACAGTTCATGAGAGGCAGAAGGTAGCAAAGCAAGCAAGCAAAGGGCAAGACAAGCCTCTTTCTGTCCCTTATATTGTATCCAGGCTACTGGGATTAGGGCAGTGCCAAACCAATCAGTGGATGGATTTAGTAATGACATGCCTTTAATCCTAGCATCCTTAATCTTCACATTGCACCATGAATTAGTCACACACTCTAGACCTGGCCACTTCTGAAAAAGCCCCACCTATGACTGTGTGAGGCTTTAGGGGGACATCTAGACACAAGCCATAACAATTTCTAACCATGTTGGTCGACACTGGGTTTCAAATTCAATTGAATATCCGTGAGCAATAGCATATTATCAACTGTGATCTTTTATATTGTTCCTCATTCTTCCTAGCTATTTTCTTTACCTGTTGTTCAAGATGAAAGGAATCTATCTACTTAGATTCCTAGTTAATCGCATTTGTGGATTAAAATTGCAAGTCATTGTCAACTTTCCTCATTTCATTCAATCACAAAGCGGGGTGGGGGGCATATTATCAAGGCTGTCTTCCATATTAGTTTGGCCATTAACTTAGAAGATATTTCCACAGGTGTGAAGCATTTATACCCTTGCCTGTAGCTAGCTCTGAAAGTGTTAAATAATTAAATTATGTCAACTTACCCTGGAAACTCTGTCTGTTCTTTAAGATGTGTCCTAGTAAGCTAAGCATGGTGGCACACGCCTGTGATCCCAGCAGAGACAGACAGACTTGGGAGGCTGAGGCAAGAGAATTAAGAGTTTGAGGCCAGCCTGGCTGTATAGTAGGTTTGAGGCCAGCCTGGGGTACTTGACAAGACCCTTTGTGTCCCCTGCTCCCACACACACAAAAAAAGATGTGTCCTAGTAAACAATGAGTATATTTACCAGGTATTTCTAGAGTTGGGGATGGGAAAGAGGGGAGAGAATGCAATGGGAAATTTTATGAGGAAATGTAATATAATAAAGTTTTACCTTAATGAGGCAGAACCAGGAAGTAAAAAAATTACAGTTGTGAAGCTAAAGGACAGGTGTTAGAAAACAGAAACCAAAACAAAGGAAGTAAGAAAAAAGGTCTGGACTATATGCATTTTAATGTGAATTGCACCATGGCATTGAACTTACTCTTTTAACTCAGAACTTTTCATTTCCTAGTCCATTTACTGAGTGGAAGGTGTCAGAAGGGTCCATGGGGTAGGGCATACTTACCCTGGGAGGGCGAGTGCGTGCGTGTGTGCGTGTGTGCGTGCGTGCGTGGGTGAGTGTGTGTGTACATTTTAGGTAGCTCCACACAGTTTGAGGAGTTACTGGTGAACTTGACTTGAGAATTGAGACTAGAGATTAATTTATAGACTCAATCATAGGAAATTGCCATTATCTAACAGGATTTTCTTACGGGGGTGGGTATTACTGGGAATTAAATGCAGGGCCACTGAATTATATCTCAGCCCTTCATTTGTTTATTTTGGTGGTAAAATATACATAAGATTTAACACAGTAACTTTTTTTTTTTTTGGTACTGGGGATCGAACACTGGACCTTGGGCTTGCATGGTAGGTGGCGGAACCACTGAGCTAAATCCCTGGCCCCTAACATAGTAACTTTTTAAGTGTATCATTCAGTGGGATTAAGTACATTCACAATGTTGTATCAGTTACCACTTAGCATTTCCAGAACTTTTTCATCATCCTTCAACAGAAACTCTGTACCCTTTAAACCTTACTTCCCCATTCTCCTCTTCTCCCAGCCTCTTCCTGGTAACCTCTATTCTACTTTCTGTCTTCATGAGTTTTACTACTCTAGGACCCTCAGGTAAATGGAATCATACAATATGTGAACTTTTGTGTCTGTCTTCTTAGCATGTTTCCGTGCTTCATTCATGTGGTAGCATGTATCAGAGTTTCATTCTTTTTTAAGGCTGAATAACATTTTATTGTGTGTATATACCACATTTTGTTTATTCATACATCTGTTGGACATTTGGGTGGTTTCTACATTTTGGCTATTATGAACAATGCTGCTATGAACATTGGCGTGCATGTGTGAGTCCCTGCTTTCAATTCTTTTTTTATTTGTTACCAGGGATCGAACTTGGGTCCTTGTGCTTGCGCAGCAGGCGGCAAAACCACTGAGCTAAATCACCAGCCCCTGCTTTCAATTCTTTAGAGTATACCTATATCTAGGAATGGAATTGCTGGGTCATATGGTAATTTTATGTTTAGCCCCCGCCCCCATACTGGGGATTGAACTCAGGACCTTGCACTTGGGAGGCACTTGCGGCGCCACTGAGCTAAATCCCCGGCCCTCATGTTTAGCTTTTTGAGAATCTGCAGCTGTACTATTTTATATTCCCATCAGCAATGTCAGAAAGTTGTAGTTTCTCTATATCCTGGCTAATACTGATCAACTTGTCATTTTCCTTTTCCTTCCTTCCTCTCTTCTTACCTCCCTCCCTCTCTCCTCTCCCCCTTTTTTTCTTTCTTTTTTTTTCCCCTGATGATGCTGGGGATAGAACCCAGGATTTTAAGCATGCTAGGCACATCCCCTGGCCCACCCTTTTGATAATAGCCTTTGTAATGGGTGTGAAGTAGTATTTCATTGTGGTTTTATTTGCATTTCTCTAATAGCTAATGATGTTAATCATCTTTTCATGAGTTTATTGGCCATTTGGACATCTGTGGAGAAATTCAATCTCTTTCCTATTTTTGAATTGACTTTTATTTTGCTGCAAATTTGAGTTGTAGTTCTTTATATATTCTGGATATTAATCCCTTCACAAAGACACAAAGGATTTTATTGTTTGTTTGTTTATGGACATCTTTGTTAAAGGTAGACTTTTGGCAGGGTTAAGAGACCTGTGTTTGCAATGAAAGCAGTTCTAAGAGGGAAGGTTATAGCTGTAAATGCACACATAAAAAGAATAGAGTGATCCCAAATAAATAATCTAATGATGATCTCAAGGTCCTAGAAAGACAAAAACAATTCAAATCTGAAGCAAATAGAAGGAAAGCAACTATAAAGATCAGAGTGGAGGGGCCAGGGATTTAGCTCAGTGGTTTCGCCGCCTGCTGTGCAAGCGCAAGGACCCGAGTTCAATCCCTGGTACCAAAAAAAAAAAAAAAAGATCAGAGTGGAAATTAATGAAATTGAAACTAAAAAAACAATACAAAGGATCAATGAATCAAAGAATTGTTTCTTTGTATAGATTGGAGGAAGCTTTGGCCTTAGGAGTAGAGTTGGAGGTGAACAGGAAGTAAAAAGGATCAAGTTTCGATACATATATGTAACAATTCCCCCAGAATGAACATATTTGTTATGTATTGCAAACATACACTAATAACAAATGTTGAGGGTAAAAAGCCCTATGTTCAACATTTACTTCTCTGTCTGTTCATGTTAGAGAAATCATTTACCCTTTGTAAACTCATATATGATTTGGAAATATTTTCTCCCATTTTGTAGGTTGCCTTTTCACTTAATCTTTTAAAATTTTTGACATATAATAATTACAGATATTTATACAGTATGATATAGTATCTTTTTGTTTTGAGACCGAGTTTCACTCTGTTGCCCAAGCTAACTTTAACTCCTGAACTCAAGCAATCCATAAAGAATGAAACCATGCCATTTGCAGGATCTTGAGATTATACTGTTAAGTGAAATAAGTCAGACACAGGAAGTTGTACATCACATGGTTTCTGTTATATGAGAAAACCTAACATATAAATTAACTGAAGAGTAAAAGGAGAGATTGTAGCAACCAGGGAGGGCAGGTTTTTGGAGAAGGGGAATGAGATTAGGAGAAGAAGGGAGTGGGAAAAAGAGGGGAGGGAAGGTGGATAAAGGGATCAAAACTGATCAATAAATGATCAAGAAATTATATATGTACTGATTCCACAAAATGCGTGTAACCATAATGCATCTTATGTATCTCAAACACGCTAATAAAAGGAAATGTAACTATAAAAATTTTATTTTTGACACATAGTAATTACAGATTTATAGTGTGATATAGTGTTTCCCTGTTTGTTTTATAAGCTAATGAAATGTAACTGCAAAAATTTTACTTTTGACACATGGTAATTACAGATCTTTATACAGTATGATATAGTATCTCCTTGTTTGTTTTGAGACAGAATTTCACTATGTTGCCCAGGCTGACCTCGAACTCCTGGGCTCAAGTGATCCTCCTTCCTCAGTCCCCTGAGTAGCTGGGATTACAGGCGTGTGCCACTGAGCCCAGCAGTATTGTTTATTTAATCCTTAAATTCGGAATGTTTTCCCATTTATTTTGATCTTTAATTTTTTCAATGATATTTTGTAGTGTTCAGGGTACAAACCTTGTGCTTCGTTTATTAAATGGATTAAGTATTTTATTCTTTTTATGCTATTGTAATTGGAATTTTTCAGATTGTTTATTGGTAGTGGATAAAAATGTATTTGATTTTAAAATATTGATCTTATATCCTGCAACTATGTTAAACTCATTTATTAGCTTTAATTTTTAAAATAATAGATTACTTAGGATTTTCTATGTATAATATCATGTCATGTACAAGCTGAGTTTAATTGTTCCTTTCTGACTGGAAAAAATGTCTTTCATTTCTTTTTATTGCCCTGGCTAGAATCTCAAGTACAGATTTGCTTGAATAGAACTGCTAAGAGTAGACATCTTTGTTTTGTTTTGTTACTTGTTTTATGAATATTTTTGTTAAAGGGGGACTTTTGATAGGATTAAGAGACCTGTGTTCGACACTTACCTATCATGTCTGTTGATTTGGAAAAATCATTTACCCTTTCCGTTTCCTTATCTAAAACCAAGGATGGAAACCTGTGTTCTGGTCACCTCACAGAGTTCTGAGGATTAAATAAAACCACGATGTACTTCACAAACCTGCGGTGTATATGGGTGGTAGTGTCTATTTTTAGGAGCCTGTAAGCTACTGGGGGAGGAAAAGCATGCATGGAAATAATTATAAAATCAAGGCAACGCGTGCTAAGATTTATTAGGGCTATGAGTGATATGCTGTAAAGCATCTAGTACTGTACATAGAGAAATGTTTTAAAAATTTAAGACATCAGTACTGCGTTGTCACCTAAATTAGTTTGGATCCCATTTAACAATCCTTTTTAGGAACTAGCATATTTTTTTAAACATAACTACACTCAAACCTGTCCTTTACAAAATACAATAGCTGTTGTTTATAGGGCTTACTATGGTTTTTGTGTGTTTTGAGGCCCACAAGCATTTTTAAATCAAAAGGAAATGGGTAGTAAATTAGGAACTTCATTTATTTTCTATTCACCTAGGTCGACTGTATAGAATTGTTCTAAGCACGCCATTTATTTGACATTATAAATGATACATTTTTCGTATGCAGTCTGCATTTTGGATTATAAACATGTAGAAAATAGTCCATGACATAGCGGATGGTTCCTGAGTCCCTTCCGGGTTCTCACATTATGTCGCGCTGATGATTGGCAAGAGAGGCTAATCTTACTACATTTAGCGGTTCTGCCGTCCTTGCCACTGTATATTTTTTATCTGTGCTAGTCTGTTTTAAGGGTTCCTGTGGCCAAAGTATAGTCTGTCACAGTCAATTGGGCTTTGAGGACGCCTAAATGCTTTCAGATGATGAGGCAGCAAGATCCTGTGAATGAGTTTCTCACAGCGCCTCCTCACAGGAAAGGAAGGAGGCCCCCACTCCCAAGGCCCCTCCTCCCGCTGCAGGAGATATAGCCACACCTTCCCGTATCGGCGCTGAGCAGGTGGCCAAACCCTCGGGACCTGGCCCTGCCGCCGCCCCGTGATCCAGTCCGTTTGAATATCACGTGACACGGGTCAGCTGTGCCGCCGGGACCCCCAGGCACCGACCGCCTAGTGCTTGGTCCCAGGATCTCATCTTTCCGCCACCCCTCCCCCCACAATCCCGGAAAAGGGGGAGGCCAGTGATGTCATCATCCGGGCACTTGTCGGCGGGGCCACGCTTCACAATGGAACAAAAACAAGCAGCCTAAGTAAAACTCAGCGACGCGGCTGCAGCTCACGCAGTTAACCCTGTCCTGGCCGTTACACACTGCCAGTCCCCACTGCCCAGCCCCTTTTCTGGCGTGGTGTGCCAGATCCTTTCGGGTCTCCCTTCCCCCACTTCTGCCCGTCCTCGTGCCACCTCTGCCCCCGCCCCGTTGCCGAGCCGAGGAGTATGGAACGCCGGGTCTGGCCGTAGCATGATCCTGAAGGGACTGACCAGAAGGAAAAAGGTGCTTCGCGAACAATCTTTACCGCATCGTCTTCCCCTCCCCCACCCGACTCTGGGTTCTGAGCGTCTCTCGCACGGCCCAGCCCACTGCGAGGCTCACTCGGTCCCGCTGGCTCCACAGCCCGGTGAGGAGAGCGGGGCAGCTGAGCGAGAGGGGGCTGGGCAGGGGAAAGGGGAGGGCCTGGAGGCGGGGCCTTGAGGGGCGGGACCTGACGGCGGAGAACCTCGGGGCTCTGGGCGGTGCTGGGGCTAGTAGGAGTCTGCGCCGCCGCTCCTGCCGCTCCTGCCGCCAGCATAACCGCCACCGCCACCGGCCGAGCGGTTTTTTTTTGTTTGTTTGTTTTTTCGGTTTGCCGGATCCGCCATATTGAGGGGGACAGGCGTCCGCGGCTGCGGAAGCTAGTCTCCGCCGCCGCCGGAGCCGCAACCTCTCCGTACCCGGCCCGCTCGGGCCTCTGCCGCCGAGCCCCTCCCGCCTCGCACAGCTCTCCGCCCTCGCGGGAGCCCGCCGCTGCCGCCTCTCTCTCACGGGAGGCGGCCGCCTTAGCGCCCAGTGCTCGCTCGGGTCGGTGCCAGGATTGGGGAGCGAGCCGCCGAAAAGCGACCAGGCCAGGAGCGGGGACAGAAGCGGCAACTGAGGGAAGGTGAAGCTGCCGCTGCAGGAGGAGGAGCAGGGGGAGGTGACGCAGGACAAACGCACCGCCCGGAGCCCGTCTGAGCTCAGCGAGTGCCCCAGCTTGAGGGGAGAAGGGGAAGCGGGTCGCCGCCGGCCGAGGAGGTGGAGGCGGTTGCGGCCACCGCTGCTGCAGAGCGGGCGCGGTGAGGAGCGAGTCTCGGCGCCGGGTGCAGCCCCTCGTTTACACTCCCGCAGTCTCGAGCCCTGCCGCTGTAGCCCCTCGACACACTTTGTCGCCCGTCACCCCCGGACCTGGGATGCACCCAGGTTAGGTTGTGGACCGGACCGAGCTTAGCCGTCGCCTAGTGCCCCCGCCTTCGAGTGTCCTGGTTCGAAGTAGACGCCCGAGTCGTGCGGTGAGTAGCCAGCCGCTCCGGGGCCAACAGCTGGCGCGGGCGCGGGGGGCGTGCGGAGTCCCTCCCTCCGGGGCCGCCCGGGGCCGGGGCTCCCCTTCTCCCGCGGCGGGCGGGGCGGGGCGGGCTGCGCCGCGAGCCCGGCCGGCGTCCCGGGAGCGTGGCGGTGTGTTTTGGACGGGAAGGGAAAATGGCTGACGGCTCTGTCCCTCCCCCTCCTCCCCCTCCCCGTCCTGTCTGGGGCACGGTGGGAGGACGGCGGCTCCCTCAGGGCGCCGCGAGCGGAGCAGCCCCCACCCCCACCCGCCGGGGCCGGGTCAGCGCCGCCCCCGCCCGGGGCCCTGCAGCCCGGCACTCCGACGACTCGCGCCGCCCGCCTCCCGGGTCTCGTTCCACTTGACACCGAACGCCATTACTGAGGTGGAGTGATTTGGAGCGGGAGAGCTAGGCCTCGGCTCCGCCTGGCTATCGGGCTCGACGCCGGGTTCGTTCCTCCACCCTCCCGCGATAACCCGCAGCTTCTCCTCGGCCCCGAGGTCCCGGAGTCTGAGCCGAGTTATCGGCCGCCTCCACCTCCTCGGCCACCCTTCATTTGCGGAGGGCCAGAGCCGCGAAAGGTGTTTGCCTGCAGAAATCGCTTCCAAGTGAGCTTGGACCTGCCACTTTTCTATTTTTAACTATTTTCTGCAAAAAATATTAGTATGTGCCAGTTTGTTAGTGATGAAATCTTAAGATTCTTGTGATGTGAGGCTGCGGGTTTGACGAGTGACTTATTTTTCATTCATTATGAAATATTGAAGAGTTACGGAGCAGGTGTATAGCTGTTTTTTGTTTGTATGAATTACTGCAGCGACTGGAACTTAGGTGGGAGTTCTTAGGGTTTTCAGTAGGACTTGCTTGAATTAAGCTATTGGCGGTGCGGGGGGGGGGGGTCCAGCGACCCAACGTTAATTGAACTTTCATGGTGTAGTTTACAGGTGTGTATAATTGCTCAGATTGCCTGAATTTAAGCGAGTTGTAGGTTTAGGTTAAATATTTATACAGGTACAGTAGCTTATTTTGGGAGGAGAGATATTTGTAGCATTCTTTCATCTAGAAACCTACGGGCCCCTTAAATCAATCGGTTGTATAATTTAACTTTTGAGGAAGAATAATTTGGATGCACTGATTAGGAGGAAACTTTTCAGCAGGTACTTAATCCTCTCTCGGGGCCTATTATCTACCTTTATGATAAGGAGTAGTTAACCAAGACTAGCTTGGCTTTCTTAACCCATTGACTTGAACTTAAAAATAGAGACTACAAACTCTCCTTTAGATTTCACTGGTCTGCTACTGATTCACTGGGCTGCCATTTTGGTTTCAGCAAATGCCTTCCAAATTCTTGGAAGATTTATGTGTTAAATATACACAGATGTCAACATTTGTTTTTTCAGTTTTTAAACTCATGCTTTGTCATACTTGTAACTTAACCCTTTAAACTTTATTGTTCCAGTGTTTAGGTACAGTGAGAGGTTGAAGTATTTGGAATTGATGTTGCAACGGTGAACTCAAAATGTATTTGATGTTTTTAGTATGTTTTGCTTTCTCTGATTTGAAATTGCAATTGGGGGGCTATACAAATATTTTTTTCCATACTTTTTCTTACTTTGCACTGAAATTTAACTGTTGGAATTCTTGTTATCTTAATGTTCTCATGGTGTTTCTTTTGTTTGGTGACCTTGGTAGTTTCTGAGAGTTTCTGGAAGGACTAAGTAACAGCAAAAAACAGTGCATGGGAGAATGTAAGTTCTTTCAGAAAATAACTTTGAAGGACAAATTTCACCTTTCACCAAATTATTGGTATCTCTTGTTGGTATTCTGTAGTTCTGTTATGGTAGTATCAGTGGAATGCTCAAGTACAGTAGGATTTACTTTGGATCTTTTGTCTTCCAGGATCTTGAAATACATTTTCTGATGTCAAGAAGATGAGGGATTTCGTGGATTATTTCTTCAGAGATCATTTTTCTTTGACATGGTATTAATAATGCTGTTTCAAATTAGTGTTTGCCATGGATATGCCAGTCATCCAGTTCTTGATTAGCTGGACACATGCAGGTGTTCTTTTAGCAGTTTTTTAAATCTCATGAGATTGATTTTTAATGTTTTTTATACTTTAGTTCTGTAATTTTAATACTGAATCCAATCTTTGTTTAAAACAGGTTAAAGAGTTACTTGAAACACGGGTACGTGTTTAAAGGATTAGTCCTCTTTAAGTCTTTTGGGCAGTAAAATGGAAGTAATCTTGTGGTTATTGAGCTAGTCAATTTTTATTCTAAAGCCCTGTAATATTTTTGATGCCTTTTGTCATATTTTTACTCTTGTTCGTGTGTTTTCTGAATCTTGAAATGTTTTTCTTTTTCAAGAATTGAGAAATAGGATTCTAGTGTTCTTTCATTTCTTTTAGGAGCTGCGTATGGTATGCAGTCACAGTGGAAAAGTGCTAGGCTGTTGTTTGTTTTGTGACAGGGTCTCCCTATTTAGCCTAGACTGACCTTGAATTTGCTATCCTCCTACCTCTACACCACTAGGCCAGGCTCTGGCATGTTGTTGTTAGAACTTTCAAGTGGATAAATGAGAAAAATGGATTTTTTTCCCCAGCTGTTTTCACTTTTCAATACAATTATTATGTATTGAGGATTATATGTCAACACTGTTAAAGCATTTCCATTTATTATGTTTTGTAGATAGTAGTATTTCCATTATACAGGTGAGGGGCCATGGTCTGTCAGTCTCAACCAGTGATGCTTTAGCTTCTGTGCCATGTTAGTGAAATGATACTGATTACTATTTAAAAAAAAAAAAAAAACAAAACATTTAGCCGGGGAATTAGCTCAGTGGTTTCACCGCCTGCTGCGCAAGCACAAGGACCCAAGTTCGATCCCTGGTACCAAAAAATAAAAACTAAAAAAACATTTAGGACTTTTTGTTGCTGTAACAGCATACATAGTGTTTAAAACTATCAACATAGTATGCAATTTGAGAAATATCTTGGTTGGCCAAGGGAGATGTAGAAACTGTAGCACATAGTTTCTTTTTCATGTATCTTCCAATGTGTTCAGAGCGATAGTTTTATGGCAACTCAGCTTTCCTAAAGATGTAAAACAGCCATTTGTCTCCGGGATATTTATTTAAATTATCCTATAAATGAACAGACAACATTGTCGTTTATTATCTCAAAAATTCTTTGTTTTATTAGTTTAAAATCAGTTTAATTTTCACCAAATAACTTTTTTTTTGGTACCGGGGATCAAACTTTTTAAACTGCGGGTCTATTTTGCATTTTTGTAGCATTGGTTGATAATTGTTTTATGGAATGAACAAAATAGCAACAATAGACTTTATTAGGTGTTTGTGTCTCTTAACTCCTTTGATCTGTTTTGTAAAACTATACGGCAGAAGAAGCCTAGTAGAGTAGAATTTTAAGAGCTTTGTTTTTCAGCAATGCTGGGGATGTACCCCAGGGCCTCTTGTAGCTCTACCCTACTGAGTGATACTCCAGCATTATGAGCTTTTTTTTTTTTTTTAAAGTACCGGAGATCGATCTCAGGACCTTGCGCTTTTGAGGCAGGCGGTGGAACCACTGAGCTAAATCCCCGGCCCTTTATGAGCATTTTTAATGTGACAAAAGATTCCTCAAACATTTTTCATATAGAATACTTAGTTACCCTAAAAGTTTATGAAATAAGGAAAACAGCCTAAGTGAAAGTTTCTGAAATGCGAATTTGGGGGCTTGAATTTATCATTCAGTTATTACTGTTGATTACAAAGTGATGATCACTGTAACATGCTTTTAAGGAATAAAATGTGAAAAAGTTTATTGTTAGCACGAAATACCTTACCTAAAATGTATTTTTCAAGTACACCCATGCATGCATGCACACTTGTACCCTGTATGTATATTCAACAGCGAATGAGTTTCTAGTGGTTTTTTTTTCCCCCTTTGAGAAGCAGTCTCAACGTTTCCCTGGAAGGCTGGCCTGGAACTTGTGGGCTCAAGCAACAACAACAACAAAAACCCGGTATCTGGAACTGCAGGCAAATGGCACCACACCTAGCTAGGTTTCTAATTTTATTCTCAATTACTGTCTAACTGATTTTTCTGCCTCAAGTATATATCAGAATCATCTGTGGAACTTTTTCAAACTATGTGTTTATTTGACTAGGTCTTATTCTTTCTAATCTAGATTTAATTGAGTGGATTTGTAGAGGGAACTGGGCACTTAAAAAAAAAAAAAAACTCCACAGGTGAGTTATGTATAGGTAGAGGCTTTTTGCATATTCGTTTTAGGGGAAGGGGAGATCCAAGGCCTTTTGCATTTGAGTTTTGTCACTAGCAGCGATATGTATTCTTGCTTCTGAGTACTTTCTTGGAGTTACGGTTCCAGCTCTAAAATGAACATTTTAAAATATCTGTTAAGGCATTGGTTTCCTTTTTTATCCAGTCAGCAAATATTTATGGGCATCTGCTATGTGCTCGTCACTGTTCTGACAATTACTGTTGTCTAGAAGCTTAAGTTGTATGAAGTAAGGAGGGTTGAATTAGCTAATCTCTAAACTCCTGTCATTTTCTTTTTGTGTGTCTTATAGGAGATGGAACTGATTTGTAAGAAATGGATCTTGTTATGGTATAAGCCAGTGGAAGTGTCCTATTACCTTTCAGTTCCTTTAGTAAAATAGAATTTTATTCTGAACTTTTTTCCAGTGAGCTCATATCAAAGTATAATTGAATTTAATTTTTTAAGAATTCTTGGCATATGGACTTTAGGAATTGCTATACTTAAGGTGCTTTTAATTTTTCACCAGAAATAACATATTCTGTTGTTACACTTTCTCCTGCCTTTATTTTTCTGTATTGATGCTCTTATTACTACACTGCTTTTCTTTTCATTTCATTCAGGTGCTTTGATTAATTTTGTCCTCTAAAGCCTGTAGTCCTGGCTACTTAAGTTTAAGCAGGAGAATTGCTTGAGCTCAGATGTTCAAACCAGCCTGAACAATATAGACCCCATCTTAAAAAAATAATAAAAAATTGTCCTCCAGATTTTTTTATATTGGTGGATTCTGTCTACTCATACTCAAGATCCTAAGTCACTGATTGATACATCCTTGGCAAACAGAAAGTGCCTGGCACATAGATATTCAGTAACTACTGTATTTGTTCAATGAATATAGTTAGGTCTCCATATTCTTGCGGGTTTTTTTTTTCCTTTTTTCTCTTTTGCTAAGTTGTTTCTTGGAGATGTTTAACCTAATAATCATTTTATGATGAGTCTTGGGATGAGTCTTAATTCTAATCAAATTCTCATTTTTCAGATGAGGAAAATGGCTCAAAGAAATGAAGTAAAACATTGACCAAGATACCATGCATAGACTGCCTTCATGATGCTACATCCTAACAAGTCACATTAATTGTTTTCTAAGCCATTACCTTTATAGTCACTCATACAATTAACACCAAATTCTGTCCCTGGTAGTGGGTAAATATAAGGTCAGGGATTCTGTCCTTTTGTGTATTACAGAACACCTAGAATGATGCTGTTAACAATAACTGTTGCCTGAATGGCAAAACCTGGAACAGTAATTTCCAGCACCTCAAACTTGCACAGAATTGTATCATTTGCAGTTTATCCTTTCTGATCAAGCACCTGAGCTTTGAACATGTTAAACCTATGTCTGTCCACTATTATGAATGGAATTATTTTCCCTGGGATGTCTTGTCTTAATTTTTTAGAGACTGGATCTATATATATTGCCTAGGCTGGCTTTGAAGTTCAACTCACAATCCTACTGCCTTACTCTCCAGAGTAGCTGGGATTACAAGTATGTACCACTGTGTCCAGTTCCTTGGGATGCTTTTGAGCTGATAGTCTTTGATGTTAGCGCCTATCTTCTACAGTCTAAATTAGGAAGAGGACATTTAAAAGGAAAAAGGGAGTAGGGGAAGCCTCTCATTCCTGTCCTTTATGCTTGTTTCCTTCTTGCTGACTGGTGAATTTGGGATTGGACATTTTGATTGTTGGTTACATCTCTTTATTCTGGTCTTTTAACTAGTTACTTGGAACTTCTTAAGTCTGCTCATGACGAACAACCCCCGAGAGCATGGAAATTGCCATATGGTATTAGAGCCATGTTCTACCTTAGAAGAGTATTTTGTTTCAGACCAAAATAGTGTGGAGAGATGTTGCTTTCCTTGAAAACACCTTGAGTTTGGAGCAGAGATTTGCAAACTTTCTCTGTAAAGGGCCAGATAATAAATACTTTGGACTTTGTGGGCTAAGGGGCAAAATCAAGGACTTTGGGTAAATTAAAAAGCACAATGATTTTTGAGAATAATCATATGTAATTCAGGTCCAGTGAGAATAGAAGGATTGGTGTATATAGAGGGAAAATAATACAGTATTTGGTTAATGGGTTTAAAGTTAATGTTCCCTATCAAATTGATTGCAAATATTCCTTTGTGAAATCCACTCTTAGCTTGTAGACTAAATAGAAACAGGAGGCTGGATTTGGTCTGTGACCATCATTTGCCGACTCCTACTTTAGAGCAGTGGTTCTCATCCTGGAGAGCTGGTTAAAATAGATTGCTGTGCTGGCACCTGAAGTTCAATTCAATGAGTATGGAGTGGAGCCCTGCAATAATGGATTTCTAGCAAGTTCTCAGGTGCTAGAGAATACTGATTTAAAGATTAATTCGGCATACCTTACTTTTTCCCCAGTTTATTACTTTCTTGAATTTTCTCTTTTTTTGAGACAGTATCTCACTATGTAGTCCAGGCTGGCCTTGAATTCATGACAGTCCTGTTGCCTCAGCCTCCTGAGTGCTGGGGTTATAGGTGTGCACCACCAAGCTGCCCCTGATTCTATCTTGAGTCATTTTTGTTTTTACTTTATTTTAAATTCAATCATTAAATATTAAATGCCTCATTATGTACTGGGTATTGTACTATGTATTAGATATTGTACCAGGTAAAGGGAATACAAGATAAGAACAGAATTGTCCTAGTCATATATATTGGTTAGAGTGAGTTTAAAAATCAATTTCCACAAACACTTCAGAGGTTAATCTGTGAGACAATACCATTTTGAAAGCAGGCCAGTAGCATAAGCTAAATTGGAAAAGGGCTTGGTTAAATACAGTAATGTTTGATTAATTTGGTGTCTTGGGAGATAATGTTCTATATAATTTTCAGAACACCAAAGCTTGCTTTCAAATACTTAAGCTATAATTTAATATTTGATGGAAAGTTTCTAAAGATGTTACATACTTTGTATAATTTTTATCTGGTTATATAATTAATCTGTTAAGAAAAAGATTGGGGAATGTAAGAGGTTTGGCCAAAATTCAAACCCCACCTCTGATAATTTCACTATGTAGAAGCAACCTTTGGTTCAGGCTGGCCTCGAACTCATGGCAATCCTTCTGCCTCAGCCTCTCAAGTGCTGGGATTACTGGAGTGAACCACCGTGCCCAGCTAACCATACTATTTTTGATACGTCGATTTCCATCTTGTCTTTAAGGTGGCAAATATTGTAGGTATACTTTTTTCCATTTCATTTTAAAACTTTCCATAGATATTTTTCATAGCCCTGTAATATTCCATCAGATGAGTTTATCATTAACTTTGCCTTAATGCCATATGAATTATCTCACATTTTTTGCTAGTATTTTGTAGTGAACATTTTTGGGTTAATGTTTTTCTCTGAATTTGATTAAGGTTCTCATCAGTTACATAATCAATTTAATGAGTCACATTTAGGTATCCTCTGTCTTCTCTCTCAGGACTTGACTATGTGCTGTTTGTTCATTTTGAGAGCTTTTCTGTTGAGCTGGGATCATGCTGTGTTGCCCAGGCTGGCCCTGAACTCTTGAGCTCAAGGAGTCCCCGTCAGCCTCCCAGGCAGCTTGGGCTTACAGCCATGAGTCACTGAGCCCAGCTAAATACTATACAAAACTAACTTTCCAACTTGATTTCCTTTTTCTTTTTTAATCCCCAAGCTTTCGTTGATTTAACTCCTAGTTCTCCAGATACCCGCTATGTTTTTATACTTCTACAATTTTGTTTTTCTAGTAACCTTTAGGGGATTCCTGTTGCTTGCTAAGGCCACTTATATCATGAACCTAATCTGTTGCTTTTCATCTTCAGTGGCTATTGAAGTTTACAGGTTGGCTCACCACGTACAATACAGGGCCCCCAGGCCTTTTTGAATAATTTTTAAAACTATTCTGTTTTCAGGGTTAGGTGTGGTGGCACATGCCTGAGTCCCAGTACTCGGGAGGCTGAGGCAGGAGGATTGCCACGAGTTTGAGGCCAATCTGAACTACATAGTGAGACCTTGTCACAAAAAATAAAAACTTTTGTTTCTTCATAACTTATTTTCATTGTTTACCTGTGGTTCTGGTCTTTGATTCCTTCCTTAATGAGCTGCAGACTGGGAAATGAGATGACTGCATATTAATGGTTGAATATAAAGAGTGAGGGTCTCTTACAGTAATCATGATGAGCTCTGCTATTCTACATCTTTTTTCCCCTTTAAAAATGTTAGCTAATCTTCAACTGTGATATATTAGACTTTGTATAGTCTCCATTCTTACACATACATTGACAACCCTAGACCTCCCTCCTTCAAATTCAGACTTATGTACATTAGCTGATGAGTTTGTTTTTTTGCTGTTTGCAAACTGGTATTGCCTTTCTGAGAACAGTTTGGTTTCAGAAGTTTTGCTGCAGTATCTTGTATGTTTATTTACAAGTTCATCTGTGCCTTTTTATAAAAATGAATGGGAAAGCAAAAACAAATCAGCTGGAGGTCTGAAACTTTTGTTGCTTTTTTTTTTGTTGTTTTTAATACTTTTTGTCTTTTGAAACTTGAGTCTGTCATTCAGGCTGGCCTTGGACTCACTTCGATCCTCCTGCCTCAGCTTCCTGAGTGCTGTAATTACAAGTATATGCCACCACGGTGTGGTAGTAGGAGGTCTTAAATTTAATAATCCTTGAGACAGAGGGAACTGATTAGGGCAGTTGTAGCAAACCTATGGTATGCATACCACAGCAGCTGGCTGTTTGTTATCACTGAAGTCTCTAAAAGGTTTGCCATCACTGCATTAGGGATATGAATTTTTAACCTTATCAGGTAAATGAAATAATTAGAATGAAAAAAGAAATTAAGTCTGGCAGATGTACAGTAAAGCTTACCTTTGACAGGTGAGAATAATCAGGGATTTTTATAATATTGCCCTGCAATCTGGGAGTAGGAAAACCCCCCAAAACATGTGAGTATTGTTTGACTTTGAAAGATTTAGCTTCTCTTGCATTTCTAGGCAAGCATTATATATAAAGGGGATACTGCCTATATGCAGCATTTGTCTAGACTCTTTTACTGTAAAACTATTGAATTGAATTCATTCACTTAATACCATTTAGGCACAGAAAATATAGAGATGATTAATCTTTACTTTCAAGGTTCTAAGGGTTATTGGGCCCAATAGTTTATATAGTGTGAGAAGAGCTGTATTTGGGAGGGGCTGCTGAAGTAGCTCAGTGGTAGGGCATATGCTTAACAAGCAGGTGGCCCCTGGATTCAATCCCCAGCACCAAAAACCAAGACAAAGTGTGAAAAAAGTAGTGGTGGAACAGAGAAATCATATGGTTTGGGTAAGCTTTGCTGGGCTTAAGATGTGCCATTTTGATGGCTGTGTGAATTAAAGCATGGACTTCCAGGCAGAGGGAGCAACTTGAGATAAGCAAGATTTCTTAACTTTTACTTTGTTGACCAGATACTATTTGGCCAGAAAATTCTTTGCTGTGGAATGCTGTCCTAATCATCTCTGACCTCTCTACCCATAAGATGCCAGTAGTACCCCACCATTGTAACAACTAAAAATGTCTTCAGGCATCACCAAATGTGTCCTGAGAGCAAAATTGAGACCGCTATTATTTAAAATTGGATCAGTGGAAACGTGAAAGGATATTTCTAGAGGAAAAACTAGTAGTATATGGAGGGAGAGGTTATGGGAGATGAGACTAGGAAAGTAGTTTGGAGCTAAGATCACAAGAGACACTTGAGTGCCTTGCTTAGGGTGGGTAGGTTTTGCTCCTAAGGTGATGAGATCAGCATTTAAGTGAAAGATGGCACTAGTTTTGGGGATTTTAAGATAATTCTGGTGGCATCTTGGTTGGCTATGTTGGCGGAGACTTGGCAGATTTGAGACTTTCCTTTGGTGGTACTATGGATTGAACACCGTCTTTGCGCTGTGCTACATGCTACTGTTTATACTTCGTATAAATGAAGTAATATATTGTACACTCTTGCATCTGGCTGCTTTTGCTTAACACATTCAAAAATTTTTTTTATTGCTGTGTGATACTCCATTGTATGAAATATACCTCGAGTCTATGACCATACCGCCTTGAATGTGCCCGATCTTGTCTGAAATACACCTCAATTTATTTCTCCATTCTACCATTGGTGGACATTCAGATTATTTATAGTATTCTCAGCAAAACAGTGTAGCTGCAAACATTTTTGTATATGCCTTCTGGTGAGTCTTTAACATACTTTACGTTTAAATATTGGTAAAACATTGGGACATTTTAGTTTATTACTATAATCTCTATTTCAGGACATAGAATGAGGGAGTGTTTTGAGACAGGGTCTTGCTATGTAGCAGGCTGACTTGAACTCGCTATGTACCCCAGGCTGGCCTCGAACTCGCTGTAGTCCTCCTGCCTCAGCTTCCCAAGTGCTGGGATTACAGGCGTGTGCCACCAGCCCTGACCAGGACATAGAACTATTTCTATGTGAGGCTCTTTGTTTTAATTTTTTGCAGCAGTGGTGATTGAACCCAGGGTTTTGAGCATGCTAACTCAAGTGTACAATTGTGCGTGCTAAGCACGCACTCTACCACTGAGCTATACCCCCCATCCCCAAAGTGGGGTTTCTTTTGGGAGTGATGAAAATACACTGAAAAGATTGTGGTGGTATTTGTACACTGTAAGTGAATGATTTGTACTGTATGTGAATTAAATTTAAAGGCTGTTAAATACATTGAAGATACAAAAGAAAAAAAGAGAAAGGCCATGTCTAAATATATTGAAGATAGTAATTTTCATTGGTGAAAAGGAATTTGAAATTCTTGGTTTCCTTTTTCAGACTCTTTACATTTGACCTAACCATTCTAGTTGTGGAAAATCCAAGCAAAAGGATGCACATAAAAATGTTAATTAAGGATCTGCCTTGCTTAAAATATTGATTAAATGAAAAGACGTCTTTGTTTTAGTGTGTTGGATCAGCATTTCATGATTTCGATTAGTAACTTCTAAGAGTATGGAGATATTTTTGACAAAGATTGGTAAATACTATTTGAGTTGTTTTTCTTGTCATTTCAACAAAGTAGACTAATGTTACAGAAGATACATCCACTTGGTATGTGACTTGTGTCTTAATATTTTAAGTCAACATTGTTCATTTATTTTTGTTGGCTGATTTGTTTAGGGCCTGGAATTTATTGGGATCTTGCACCTCTTGTAAGGATTCAATAAGTAAACGAATATTTAAAAGTGTATCTTTGTCTTGAAAAGAGACCCAGGTGTATGTACATAGTAAATCCCAGTTTCTTGAAGAATGAGGATGAGGTGAGAATTTACCTTTTGTTCAGAGGACAGAACTATACCTAATGGATATAACAATCACAAGGGAAATAGATTTTTGAATGGAGAGGAAAGAAAAAAGATCTTTGGCTGACAGCAGTGGTCTTCATAGTGTTGTAACAAAATGTCCAAGGGGAGAATAGATACAGAATTTCCTACATTTCTAAATCTTAATGTTCTTTGAGCCACTTCCGGCACTTATAAATATGTCTTTGGTGCCCTTTTTAAGTTCAAGTGAAGGGCCGGGGATTTAGCTCAGTGGTTTTGCTGCCTGCTGTGTTGAGCGCAAGGACCCAAGTTCGATCCCCAGTACCAAAAAAATTAATAAATAAATGAATACAGTTCAAGTGAAAACAAACTTTTTTAAAACAAGTTTTTCATTTTTATTGTATTCTTGACCATAGGTATATGTATTTTAAATTGTCTATACACGATTGCCTTATAATCAAGAACAGCTATACCATTTTATTACTTAATGTTAACATTGTGTTTTTAATGCCTTTGTGCTCAGTTGTACCATTTGATTTGTGGGATAATGAAAATACCAAAGGCCAATTAACAGATGAATGATATGTTGGTGCCAAGGGCATGTGATACCACAGTTCACCATATGTACAGGGTGGTATAGTGATTCAAGTGGAAGTAGGAGAGAGCTAAGTCCCCCACATGGCATATGATGGTGGTAGTATAGCCATGAAAAACTCAGAGGAACCCATGCCTTAGTCAGAAATATACCCTGCCATCTGTCATGTTATCAATACTAATTGATTTGTTTGTGTTTAGTTTATAAATTTGTTTTGTTTATAGTTATATAAGAGCAGTAAGCATAAGGAGTTTAATCCTAACTCATTTCTGCATTTAAGCAACATTGAAATAGAAAGTAATCAAATTAGCAGTTAATGGAGTAGTTCAGTTAAGGTTAGCATCAGAATTAGCGAACTTGATCCAGCTTAGTATTACTGTTATTATTTTCTGGTACTGGGCATTGAACCCAGGACTTTGCACTTGCCAGGGTCCAGCTTAGTGTTATTGATAGAAACTTGCCACTTGGAGTCAGATGATTTCATATTTACTAGATTTTCTCTATTTTATATTTTTACATTAAAAGATAGTTCATTTGTTTATTCTTTCACTGGACATATAAGTTGTGTAGCACTGAATTTGATGTCTTGTTACTGATGTCTTTAATCTTTCTACTGTCACATTTAGAGCTAGCATAGGCTGATAGGAATACTGTGCTATGAATTATCTTGTAGGGGGAAGATAATCTTTGACTTGCAATTTACCTTTTATAAAGTAATACAAGACAATTTAAAGGTATGGTAGAATGTAGTTAATGCAATAGAATAATATAATCTAATTAGCATTTGCAGAGAAATAACCAGTACCCTACTTGCTACCCTTCTGTGTGCCCGGCACTTCATGTACATGCTCTCATTAAAGCTTTCCAACAATCTCTGGAGTTGTTAGCCACCTTGAGAGAAAAAGATGATACTTGACATTTAAACATCATCTGTTGTAGGTATGCTGTATTGCAGAACATGCATTTCTGAAAAACCCCATGTTCTGCAAAATTGTATAACAATAAAATAAGGTTTATGGGGGGTGGGGTGGGAATTAGAGCAAACTGATCACTCAAAAGCTGTGTTAACTTTATAATTAGAATGCTAACAAAAACAAAAATCCTAATAAACACAACTTTAAAAGATTCTAGCCAGGCATGGTGATGCATGCCTGTAATCCCAGGACTCTGGGAGGCCGGGTCAGGAGGATTGCTTTGAGTTCAAGGCCAGCCTGGATTACATAGCAAGACCCTGTCTCAAAAATAAAAGATTCTAAATTCCTGAAAAAATTCCATAGTAAATATAGGACTTTAAAAAAAATAACCTTAAGCTGGTGGCGCACACATGTAATCCCAGCACTTGGGAGGCTGAGGCAGGGAGATTGCTGTGAGTTTGAGGCCAGCCTGAACTACACATCCAGACCCTATCTCAAACCCCTCCCCCCAAAAAAAGTAACCTAATAGAAGGAGGAGGTTACTGAGTTAAGACAAGCCTAAAATGCATGCAGATCAGGTAGAACTGCATAAATCCTAAAACAGCGTGTGACTGGATAAAGGCAAGAATGTGGGCCTCAGGCATCTGGTCAGTTCTCTTAACTCCCACTTCTATACTGCATTCAGCTTCTGTTGCTTTTGGGTGCAAAATACTGTTAAGGGAAAACTGGCAACCATCATTCTATTTTCTCTGTGAGTTTGATGAGCCCTGGATACCTCACATAAATGGAATCATACAGTATTTGTGTCCTTTTGTGACTGGTTTATTTTGCTTAATGTCCTCCAGGTTCATCCATGTTGTAGCATCAAAATTTCCTTTTAAAGGCTGGATGATAATTCATCATTTGTACAGCCCACATTTTGTTTACCCATTCATCTCTCCATGTGCATTTGGGTTGCCTCTACCTTTTGGCTACCATGAGTAATGTTGCTATGGACATGGATGTACAAATATCTGTTCAAGTCCCTTTTAATTTTGGGTGTATACTCAGAAGAGGAATTGCCAGATCTTGTGGTAAACTGTTTAACTTTCTAAGGACTTGCCATACTGTTTTCCACAGCAGCTGTACTGTTTGATAACAGCAACACACAATGGTTCCAATTTTTCTGTGGATGTCAAGTGTATCTCTTGGGCTGGGACTTGAACACAAGACCTTGCACGCTGAGCTACATTCTGGGTCCCAGGTTCCACGTCTGTCTCTTGTTCCGGCCCGGCCCCCCCAGGTCTTTTGTTTTGAGACAAGGCCTTGCTGAGTTGCCCAGGCGGGCCTCCTGCTAGCCCTCCTCCTGCCTTGGCCTCCCAAGTAACTAGAATTACAGGTATGTGCCACCACTCCTAGCTTTTGATTAGAAATTGTCATATTTTCCTTTATGTTAAGCATGGTTTCACATGTAAATGTTATAGCCTGTACTAATGAAGACTGCTTTGTGTTTTACATGATGCTTTGGGATGTAAATTTCCCCACATTCTGATCTAATTAAATTCTGATGTTTGTCAGGGTAACCTCCGGCACCAGTGTTTGAAGTTTGAGGTTTATTCTGACCGCAGGAAGGTTGTTCTTAGCTGTGTTTCTAGTTCTCTCTGGTAAACTGCTAGCTAGGTGGTTTAACTTGTTGCCTTCGTGAAACTACCAGCCTCTTAGTAATCCAAATACTGTAGTCAGCTTAAGGGAACTTAACGAAGCTCTCTGTTTGATGGTGGCCCACTTCTTTCAGAGAAATTCCACTTTGAACTGCCTCTGGTCTTCTTAGCCTATTTCCTGTCAGGGATCTTGGTCTTGTGGGTGAGGTAGGGGTGATGGCCGTTAGGCCTATCCTGTTCTTAGCTTGCTATACCTCCACAAGTGAGGTCTGGGTGGAGAGTAAGGGCCTGAGACTCCTCTGCCACTCAAAGCTGAGGGTGATGAGAAATGCTGGTGCCTTCCTCTCCTGGAGCTGAGGAGCCCACGAGTATTTTTGCTGTATTTGCCTGCCATGGATCTTCTGTCCTGCTGAGTTGGCTTCAGTGCCAGACTGTTCATACTGAGGTATGGTAGATTTTCCTGATTAAAAGCTTCTTTGTTTGCTGTATGCCCTTAGGACAATTTCCAGAGATTTTAAATGTTGTTTTGTCTTTCAAAAATAATTTTCACCTGTTACGGTGGTTTCCCAGTGAAACCGCCGCAGACCTTATCATGCTTTCATTCCAGAAATCATTTTTAATGTAAAATTACTCAAACTGAGTATAACCACTCAAAACTTTGTGTTTGAGAATGCAAGTATAAAAGCTTCCAGTACCCTAATTGTGTTCACTTTATCTGACAGACCTGAGAAGTTTTGAATGAGAATATTTGACTAATTGTCAAGCATTTCTAAATGAATATAAATTTTTATTGCCAGAAAGAATTTCAAGTGCAAGGTACAGTTCTGTTGCAGTGACTTCTAGGAAGTAGCCTAGATGTATACAGTGATGTCAGTGACAAAAATTAGGGGTGTTATTTCAAATAGTATTGAAAATAGAATGAACATTTAGCTCAAGTAGCACATTTGAATTTAACAAAGATTAATTGGGTATCTTCATTTGCATTTTCTGAATTATTGATTGGATGTGAGGCTATCTAGAGCTAACATCACACTTGGGAGGGCCTATACTTAAATATGATTGCCTTGACTGGCTTTGTGTCTAATTTATCACAGTAATGTAGAGTAAGAGCAGTGCTGGTAGAGCTAGGAAAAGAAAATCCTTTACTCTTCAGGAAAGGTTACATTTTAAATTACTTAGGAATGTTGAGATTTATAGCTATGGACTCGATTATAGTATTAAATACTATATTTCAAACTAATATGAACTTTTTATCTCTCCGTTGAACAGTAATTTTTATATGACCCCCCCCCGTTCCAGTCCTATACTGAGCTATATCCATAGCTCTTTTAATTGATTTATTTTTGAGATATAAGATCTTACTAAGTTGCCTGTGTGGCACTTGTACTTGGAATCCTTGTACCTCAGCTTCTTAAAGTGCTGGAATTACAGGCATGCACCACTATGCCCAGCTGTTTTAATCACTTTTTCGTTGCTGGGACAAAATGCTTGACACCTACAACTTGAAGGACATTATTTTGGCTCACGTTGTTAATCCATACTTGGCTGGCTCCAAAGCAGAAAGGCATGGTGGAAGGGTCTGGCAGAGGAAAGCTACTCACATCGTGGCAGCCAGGAAGCAGAGAGAAAAGAGAAGGAGGGTCCTCCCAGGTCAGGCCCTCAGTGATCCAACTCCTCTGACCCAGACCCCCCCACCTCCCAGCAACACATGAAAACCCATCGCCTTCCACAAGCCCCACTCCCATCTGACAGTGTGAGGCTCTTGAGGGACGTCTAGCCCTAAACTATAACACCAGCTATGGACATAATTTCTAATAATGCCATATTGTTTTAGGAATACAGGTAACTGTGTTTTGAAAGAATACATAATATGAGGAAAATCATGAATTAAGTGAAGATTCCAGTTTTGTAAAACATTTCTGCATCAAAAATGTTGATACAGTTTATCTCTGGGGTGGGGATATGCTAAGATTAATGGTAGGTTTTTTCTTCCTTATTTGCTAGCATTATTAATGTATGGTATGGTGGTTAAAACTGGGATACTACTAGAGCTTGTACTTGCCTGGATTCAAATGCTGGATCTACCATGTTGACAGTTTGTTCTCTGTGCCACAGTTATTCATGAAATGAATCAGTACAATTCTGATGATTAAGTAATTTGCTTAGAATAGTGCCTGGCACAAAACAAACACATTTTAACTATTAATAAGAAAAATTCTAATTATGTCAACCTGGCTGTAGTAGTGAAATAGAAGAATGAGAGAGAAAATTGGAAAAATAGGTTAAAAGCTGATTGTGAATTTTTTATTTTTGTATTCTGCCTCGTACAGTTTTGGGATTTGGGTAGTTTCTGTGTGTGTCTTTTCTCATGTTGTGTGGGAAAACTACTGTCATACAGGATACTTTTTCTTCCAGGCGACAATACATACACAGTTTGCCTTTAAAATCATATTAAATCTGTCATAGCAATAGTAACTTAATTTAAAATTCAGAAAGAGCTAAGTACTCTTGACTTAAAAGAGTATTTCACGCTCTAAAATGGTTATTTTGAAAGAAAGCTTAGTTATTCAAAAGATGGTTCTTACTGAATTATAAAGTTGGAACAGTGATACATTTTACATTAAAATCTTGACAGTGTAATTTAAACATTGCCTTCTTTCCTCTGTATGTTAGTATGGTAATTGCAAAATAACTTAGTTTGCCTAAGACAGGTGTAATTAAGTTTAAAAAGTTAAAAGTTGTGAGATCTAATGCCTGATACGGCTAAGTACACCTTGTGTTGTACAGTTAATGTCTCTTGCCTCTGTTAAGTTATTTTAAGAATGGAAAAACAATGATTATATATGTCAGTTAAACATAAAAAGACCTTTGAAAGGAAGAAAACAATTGAATCATTTTACCCCCTTGAGTTTGGTACATAAAACCAAAATAGATAAAATTTACGTTAATTTCCATCTGTGAATTTAAGGATGATCTAGAGACCAGTTTGTTGTTTTTTTGTTTTGTTTTGTTTTTTGGTACCAGGGATCAAACTCGAGTCCTTGAGCTTGCAGGGCAGGCTGAGCTAAATCCCCGGCCCCCAACTGTTGCTTTTTTTACTACCTAGCCTGTCAAGATGATTCAACAAGAGCAGTTATTTGACGAATTGTGCTATATTCTCCTCTGCTTAGAACAATGTGTGGCCCATTATACAGATGCTCACTGTGTATTTCTTGAATGACTCAGCATTGAATTTCTATTTGAACATTTTTGAATGAGAGGAAAGAATTTTAGAAGGATATAACAGCTACCTGACAAATTACAAAGAGAGATTTATTTTGGCTTACAATTTTGGAGGTTTCAGTCCATAATTCATTGGTTGGCCTTGTTGCTTTGGGCCTGTGGTAAGGCAGCATATCATGGCTACAACACAGTAAAATGTTCTCCTCAGGGCCAGTAGGCAAAAGAGGTGGAGGAAAAGGGCTGGGACCTAATTATACCTTTCAAGGAGATGTTCTCTCACCCACAGTGTCCTGAAGACCAAGCCTTTAATACATGGGCCTTTGTTGGGACCCTTATCATGGCTACAACACAGTAAAATGTTCTCCTCAGGGCCAGTAGGCAAAAGAGGTGGAGGAAAAGGGCTGGGACCTAATTATACCTTTCAAGGAGATGTTCTCTCACCCACAGTGTCCTGAAGACCAAGCCTTTAATACATGGGCCTTTGTTGGGACCCTTAGCCAAACCACAGCAGTATACTACTCTCACACATAAAATCCTAGAGGATTTCATTGTGTAAGAGAAAGGTTCTGGAACATGGGGAAGTTTTGAGCACAGAGAAATAGTGCCTGGGTAAGGAAGAACCATTCTTTCTCCTGAGGGCTTTCTGTGGTACTATAAGGCTCTCTGAGTTAGAGAGCTGCTACTGAAAGTCAGTTTTGCGAAGTTTAAAATACATAAATGGTTTGCCACTTACATAATGCTAGATTATTTAAAAGAATATAGTCCAGCCCTCCCCTAAGTAAAGGTGATGCTTTTCCTATCATAGATTATGTTAAGATGCTACATTTGAATATGAAAAAAATGCGATGTGTCCTAAAAGCAATCTAATATTGCTAGTTTGGTTATATTTTTGTATTGCAGAAAGTCCAAGATGCTTTCTGCCTATTCAATACTTTTAAAAATTCTTTATGAAACAAAGCTTAACTTTATGCAGTAAAATTTCACATTGTGATTCATTGAATATGAGCATTCCTATAGAAGGCAGTGATTATTGTGTCAGATTTTAAATGGTTTGACTGAGCTGATCAGTTTATGTAGGATACTGCTTCTTTGTCTTGGAAGATGTCTTGCTTGTGTGCCTAAATTAGCTCAGTGACACAGGAAACAAGCTCTGTTTGAACTAAGACTGCTGCTTGAAATCAAGTAAAGCAAGTGATTCCAAGCTATTCTCCCACTTGGATTGAAAGGGATTAGTTTAAAAAGGTACTGTAGTGTAGTTATCTGTTATGAGACTTTTCCTTCATTTAAACATTTCACATTTCCAAATCATACCTGAAAATATTTTTTTTTAGTTTTTTGGTACTGGGGATCGAACTCAAACTCGGGACCTGGTGCTTTCGAGGCAGACGCCGGAACCACTGAGCTAAATCCCCGGCCCTTCTTTCGCTTTTCTATCAGGTATTCTACAAGGTTCTTGAATATTTAAGGAATGAATTTTAAAATAATATTTTCAGGGCTGGGACTTTAGCTCAGTGGTTCCAGCGCCTGCCTTGTAAGCGGCAGGTCCCGAGTTTGATACCTGCTACCAAAAAAAAAAAAAAAAAAAAAGAAAATGGAAAGAAAATTACATTTTCACAGAATTACTGTGTGCAGGGTATTTGTGAGACACCTTTTATTAAAATCTCATGACATTTTTGTGGGTATCATAGTTCAATTTTAAGAATTGGAAAAAAGATTATAATTTACTTTTTAGGTAGACAAATTATAAGTAGCAGAGGTAAGATTTTGAATAAGAGTTAGGTTTGAATGCAGTTAGGTTTGCTCTTTCACAGCCTAGCATGGTAAGGGAAGGGTATCAAATTCTTACAGAGATGCTTTTAAAAATAGCAGAATACAGCAGGTGTGCTGTGCTGAGACCTTATATACCTGTCCAGCAACAGTGGAAATGTAGAAATGAGAACTTGACCAAGGTAGAAGGAACAGAGGAAGCAAGAGCTAGAAAGGTGAAACAGTATGAGTAGAGATGATAAGCAGCTTGAGTTTGCTGATTGAATGTCCTACAGGAGGTAGATAGTGATTTAATTCTGTGGTCTGAGAGAAAGTTGTGTTTGAGAGTTTTCACACTGCCACTTTTGCCATTTATCTTACAGTTTAAAAGAATTCTTAGTTATCTGTATAGTTTTGTCTAGAATAGTTTTTCTCCTCACTTTTGGCAGATTTTTTTTCTTTTGTACTGGGGATTAAACCCAGAAGTGCTGAGCTTATATCCTCAGACCTTTTTAATTTTACTTTGAGGCAGCATCTCACTAAGTTGCACAGGCGGGCCTCAAACTTGGAATCCTCCTGCCTCATCCTCTGGAGTAGCTGTGATTACAGGCATGTGCTACTGTCCCCAGCTTGCCAGATATTTTTGATCAAGGCTATTTGGAGTCCTATATGCCTCACTTATCTGTATGTCAAGTTCTTTTCCCCTGCTTGGGAAGTTTTCTGCCATTATTTCTGTGAAGAGTTTTTTTATGTCATCTGCACTCTCTCCTGTTTCTTCATTGACTCCAATCAGCCTTATGTTATTCTTCTTTGCATCGTCTAACAGCTGGTGGATTGATTTCTTGTGTTCCCTTATAATCTTGAAGCAATTTTTCTTTTCCTGGTCACTAATTGCAATCTTATCTTCTATATCTGAAATTCTGTCTTCACATTGGCTCATTCTGCTGTGTAGACTTTCAATGGAGTTTTTCATCTCCTGGAAATTATTTCCATCTGTTTTATGGATTCCATTTGTTTCCTATGTTGGGTTTCCATCATGTTCCTCAGTTCCTCTCTAGATTTATTAATCATGTCTTGCACTAGGAGCACAATTTCTCCCGTTATCTGAGAAATTATTTCTGATTTCATTTTTTCCAAATCCCCTTTTGTTGCCATTTCAGTGGGTCCAGGTGGTTGAGTATCAGAGTGTTCCATCTCCTTTCCCTTTGGGGTTGCTGTAGGTGATCTGGAAGTCTGGTTTTGAAACTTATTTGCATGTTTTCTCATTTCGACTGGGGGGCAGGGGGGAGGTGTTCTGTTGGCGCCCGTGCCGATCACCTCCTCTGAGCTGGGAGAGGTGGGACAGGGGCTGGGAGCAGTGGTAGGGATGGTGGCCCAGAAGGCGGCCCAAAAGCCCTTTCCTGTGGTCTGGGAGCAGCGGGAGGGATGGTGGCCAGGAAGCCCCTTCCTCTGGACCAGGAACTGTGGGATGGTGACTCAGAAGCCCCTACCTCTGGGCCGGGAGCTGTGGGAGTTGCCAGATATTTTTTATTTGTCTATAGATGGAGGGTAATTGGATTACATGTGGATGGAATATTTCCAGTCAACAATTTAAGGCTAGGGTAACTTCCCTGTGTGCTAGCCTACTAACTGCAAAATAATTTACCGATAGTTTGCCTAAGGCAATTGTAGTTAGGTAGAATTTAAAAAGTTAAAAGTAGTGAGGTCTAGTGCCTGGTGAGTCTTATCACAGATACCTGTAACCAGTGTCACCATCTGTTTCCAGAACTTTTTCATCTTCTTGAACTGAAGCTCTGTGTCTTGTAAATAGTAACTCTCCATTCTTCCTGGCCTCTGAAAACCACCATTCTTTCTGTCAAGAGTACAGCTATTTCTGGGTTTCCTTGTAAGTGAGGTCATCAATTATTTGACCTGTTTTGACTGACTGATTTCATTTAGCATAATGCCCTCAAGGTTAATTCACATGGTAGCATTTGTCAGTTACCTGTTTTTGTTGTTGTTGGGTACCAGGGATTGAACTCAGGACCTTGTGCTTGCGAGGCAGGCGGCGCACCACCGAGCTAAATCCCTGGCCCCAATTACCTTCCTTTTTTTAAGAGACCTATTCCATTGTGTTTATGTACAGCATTTTGTCTATTTATCTGTCAGTGGACACTTGGGCTGCTTTCCTGGACTTTTTTTTTTTTTAAGAGATGGTTGGTTTAGTGAACAAGATGATAGAATTAGTTCTTTCAACTTCTGCCTATATTTGGATCAAGTCACATAACAACTTAGAGCCCTGATTTTTTAATTTGTAGAAATACAAATTTTTACATAAATGGTAAAGGTTTACCCAAAGAATGCTAGAGTATTTTAATTTTGGTGTGGCTTAATATCCCACCACCCTCACTTGTCCTGTACTGTTACTGGCCACTTAGGTTCCTGTGCTTGTCACTGACCAAATCAAAGGAGACCATGTATTTGGTAAAAAGGAAAACAGATTTATTCAAAGCTAGCTCTGAGGAGAAGGAGGGGGAGCCCATTTGCCTCAAATCATCATCTCACCCTGTACAGGTGTGTTGGGGCCTTTTGTAATAAGGAGCAGTGTGGGAGAGAATACAATGAAACAATAGACATTTTAAGGTTAGTTCTATCCCTTCTAGGACCCAGACCTCTCCCTCCCTTGCCTAAGGGAATGAAATTAGCCTTGACCTCAGGGTGCCAGGATCTATACACTCTGTCCATTCTTGGAGTAGTGGAGAGGTTGGAGAGCCATTTATGCCCTAGGCCTGAGAAAGTTTGGAAGCCACTTGACTCCAAAGGAGAAAAATCTAATTTCTAAGCTCCATTTTGCAATGCTGGCTATAATACTTCGGAATATACTATGCTGCTTCTCTCCTGCCCCCAAAATTGTGACACAGGAAGGAGGGTGGTAGTGGGTAGAGGTATTGTTTATTTTAGAAATAAAAGGACTCTTAGTTGATGGTAGTGAATCAATCTGCTACCCCAGTGGTGGCGAACCTATGGCATGTGTGCCACAGCAGTATATTTGTATCATTGAAAGCTCTAAAAGGTTCACCATCACTGTTCTGCTCTTGTGACTGAAGACACTAAGCTTTGCCTGAATTCCAGACTTACAGAATCAGTTGTCTAGTGGATGGATCATTTCACCTCCATTTCATTGTTAAAAACTATACCATCATCAGCATCACTACTACCTGCCACTATCACCCTTTCCAAAAGAAACATGGAGTCCAGTTTCCTTTAAGCCAGGGAAGCTATAAGGTTCAAGAAGGGAGGCTAGGTTAGTCTCAGCCAATTGTCTGATGCTGAGAAGAGTAGATAGGTGAATACTGGGAAGCAGTCATTTGATCAATTTGTAGACCATTGATCTGTGCACCAGACCTGTTCCCCACCCTTCCCCCAGTGAACATACTGGCAAAGCTTTGTATGTACTTTTTTTTTTTTTTTTTTTTTTTTGTTACCAGGGATTGAACTCGGAACCTTGTGCTTGTGAGGCAGGCAGCGGAACCACTGAGCTAAATCCCCAGCCCTGTGTGTACTTTTTAAAATTACATCCTTCAGGCCGGGGATTTAGCTCAGTGGTTTCGATGCCTGCTGCGCAAGTGCAAGGACCTGAGTTCAGTCCCCGGTACCAAAAAAAATACTAGTGTTTTGTGTGTGTGTTTTTCAAAGTTATCTAATAACTTTATTGTAGTTTCTTTCCCCATTTATCCACAATTTATTCTTTTTGTGTAGTATAAGGTACACTTTACTTGGTTTGAAAATGATAGAGAACTTGAAGAGTAAGAAGTCATAGTCAGATCTGAGTGAAAGTTGGCTCCATATAACTTAGACCAGCCCTGCTGCTCTTATGTTTGACTCTGTAAAATGGAGGTAATAGTACTTCTGTGCTGCATAGATTAGGAGTGTGAATTAGTAAGTTATAGCATGGCATTTGGAAACCTCTTCTTGTACTTTGTAGATGTGACATTTTGCTCACCTAAGTGTCTTGTGATAAACATGGTATTTGGGTATTAATATTAGGCAGGTGAGCCCTAGGTATGTTTTGTATATTTGGTCTTGAATATCTTAAACCAGGTTATGATTTTAAAACTTACAAATGAAGCATTGCCATGTGTGTGGGAAAGCAACCTTTCTCTCCCCTCCTTCAAGTTATATATTTCAATGATAACTGTATATGGACTATGTTGGGCAAAATGGCCAGTATGGTCACCTTACTTAGAACCAAATACAGTCAATCAGCTGAGTTTTGCCATCTAGTGACAACATTGGAATCAGGAGATTTTTTTAAAAGCACTGTTATGTAGGCCTTACAACTAAATGATGTTATTCCATCTAGAGAGGAACCTGGGGGTCAGTTTTATTAAAAGCACCTCAAATGATTTTACTGTGCAGCTAAAGATGAAACTCATTGGTCTAATGAAAATAGAATTTGAGGGTTTGGTGGCATTCTTCTATACACCGTTGCTAGGTTACAAAGTATTGTTACTAAACAGTTGTGGCCTGTATCCCTGGTAGGGCTTCAGGAGTACCTATACCAAAATCTTGTAAAAAGTGGAGACCTGAGGTCACTTGACAAGTTCAGTTGTGTTGGAGTACTAGTATATACTTTGTACTCTCCTAAGAAAAACATCCCCCAAAGAGTTTTGCGGGGGAGGTTCTTGAGGGTTTTTTGTTTTTTTGCTGGAGATGGGTGGTTACATAGAAAGTTATACTTGTATATTTTCTTGGAACAATGGCTGGTGTATCATTATCTGTTTATTATATTGAATGTGGTAATGAAACTAACTTCACTTTCCTCTCTCTCTCTTTTTTTTTTTTTTTTTTGAGACCGGGTCTAGCTATATAGTTGAGGCAGGCCTTGAACAGGCAGCCATCCTCCTACCTCAGCCTCCTGAATGCTGGGATTACAGGCGGGCGCCACCACGCCTGGCTTTCCCTCTCATTTCTATAGCCATCTCCTGACTTGATTTACTTGCTGATACTACATTTGCAGTTTTAATTCATGTTTTTCATATCTAAAACAAATGTACTTTTTTTTCCTCTTATAGGTTATGCAATGGTCTCTGCAAGATGGTTTATTCTTGAATTGGAGCTTTTTAAGACTGACAAATGCTGGTACTTCATCTTCTATAAGTGGACTATAATTTCTTTTCTCAAGACAACTACATAAGCAGACAAAATTGCAAAGATCTGTCCTGTGTCGAGTATGACAGCCACGACTCGTGGCTCTCCAGTTGGAGGGAATGACAACCAGGGCCAGGCTCCTGATGGCCAGTCTCAGCCCCCCCTCCAACAGAATCAGGTAGGGTGTTGAAGGTAATTGTTCTAGCTATGTTGGTATGTCTGCTGTGGGGTACTGAATGATGAAGCAGGTTCTGAATAAGAAGTAGCCATAAAATCATTACCTTTTTTCTACTACTTCTTCTTCTTTTGGTATTGGGGATTGAACTTGGGACCTTGCACTTACGAGGCAGGGGGCAGAATCACTGAGCTAAATCCCTGGCTTAAAATCATTATCTTTTTTTTTTCCTTTTTTTTTGTACCAGGGATTGAACTTGGGACCTTGCGCTTGCACAGCAGGCGCTGGAACCACTGAGCTAAATCCCCAGCCCTAAAATCATTATCTTTTTAAGAAAAGTGAACCATAGGTCTTGCATAGCAGCAAGAAAGTGAAAGTGTTGTGGATAGTGATGTTTGAGTGTATGATCCATTTTTCTGGTATCTAATGTTGTCATTTGTCATTAGAATTAAGTAAGCTGTGTCTGTTCTGGAGAAAATATGAAACCATGATAAACCGAAACACTTTATATCTCATAAATGTGTACAATTATAAATCACCAATTTACAGGGGTTTTTGTACTGTGGATCAAACTCGGGACCTTGTGCTTACAAGGCAGGCTGCAGCACCACTGAGCTAAATCCCTGGCCCTACAGTATTTTTTTTTTTTTTTAAAGAGCATGGATTTAAGTCATATTGCTAGTGGTTAAATTTCAGTTTTGCACTCTACTAGCTTTGAGACTTTAGGTCATTTATATAACCACTAAGTTTCAGTTTCATCTGTACAATGGGGATAATATATCACTACTTCATAGCTTTGTTAATAAGAGTTAACAATAAAATGATGTTTGCAAAGGGGTTAATGCAGATTTTGCTATCAAGATTTTGTACTGGCCTTAAACCTCTTTGGATAATTTTGTTATCCTTTGAATGAATTTATCTGTACATTTTTCATTAATTGTGTGGAAGATTTTCCTGGTGGAACCATCTGATCTGGGATTTTATTTGTGGAAAGGTTTTACTTGCACATCCAACTTTTTAAAGTAGTTTTCTGATTTTTTTTTCCCCCTTCTATTTGTGTGTCTTTTGGTAAATTGAGTGTTTCGAGGAATCTGTCCATTTCATCTAGATTGTCAAATTTGAGATACAATTGTTTATCATATCATGTGTGCACACATGTGTGCTAGGGATCAAACCCAGGGCCTTACACATGCTAAGCACATATTCTGCCACTGAACCCCCTCATCCACAATAGTATCCTTTTAATTATCTTTGTGTCTTGGGGCCTGTGGCATTTGTTTATTTCCAATAACTGTCAATTTGTGTTCTCTCTACTGATCAGTTTTTTTTAGGGGTTCACCAATTTCAGTAAACCTTTCCCAAAAAAACAGCTTTTTTGGCTTTGGTTCTCCCCACCCACTCATTTTCAACCTTATCTCGGTGATCTTTTTACTTCTTTTGGATTTGACTTGCTGTTATTTCTTGAAAGTTTAGTTAATGATTTTAGCACTTTCTCATATGTATAGTTTTATATTGGGAAGTATTAAACTAGACACTAAAATTTGTGATAGGTAGCTTAGATAGTGCTTAGGGATAGATTAGTAGGGTGTGTATATGAATCAAAATATGTTGCCTACAGTTGGTACATATTTTTGTGGACTCTTTAGTAAAGTTTTAAGGCAGATGTATTGTTATTATAGAGTTTCTAAGTTCTCATTGTCCAGCTATTACAGAATAGGTATTTCATCACTAGTCTCCTAGCTTTTTTTTTTTTTTTTGGTACTGGGGATCAAACTCAGGTCCTTGTGCTTGTGCTTGTGCTTGCGCTTGCGCAGCAGGTGGCAAAACCACTGAGCTAAATCCCCGGCCCTCTCCTAGCTTCTTTTTCACTTTGCCATTTTAGAGAAATAAGCAAATCAGGTCTCTTTACTCCAAGTGAATGTGTCAACTTTATTACTTTTTCCTCTCTAGTTCCCAATTTTAAGACATCAAATAGTAATGCATTTGGTGTTAGAGCTCAGTCTTTCTTGTGTCACAAATTTGATGGCCAGTACTCAGATTTCTTTAAGCATGATTTTGCCAAAGATTGCTTTTTTTTGGTAAGAGGGATCGAACTCGGGACCTTGTACTTGGAAGGCAGGCACAGTGCCACTGAGCTAAATCCTTGGACCCAAAGATTACTATTTTTAAACCAGGAGGTAGTAGTGAAGAGTTTGTCTCCAGCTCTGTCTCTGTATCTCTCTGGCCCCTCCTGACTCACTTGTTTTGGTGGCCTTAAATTGTTTAAACTGTTGTTCTAGTAATTATATTTCTAGGATCCTATCTTAGGAAAAAATTGAAGTTCAACATAAAGATTTATATATGAAAAAATATATTACAGCTCTATAAATTACAAAATACTAAAACATACCTTGGTCTTATTGAAGTCAAGTAATACTCTAGCCTTTTCTTACTTGAAGTTCTTGGAGTGGAACCTAGGGCCTTGTGTGTGCTAGCCAAGGGCTCTCCCAATCCAAGCCCCACCTTTTGAAATGAGGTCTCACTGTTGCTTAGGCTTGTCTTGAACTCTTGGGCTCAAGTCTCCTGCCTCACTGTCCCAGGTAGCTGGGACTATAAGTGCACCCCTGTGCCCAGCTTGGCCATTCATTTTTTTAAAATATTCTTAGTAAAAAATGGAACACTGAGATGTCTAATGGAAAGGACACAAATAAATGTAAGCAGGTATAATCTTAATTGTACTAAAAATTCATACATGTACAGTTTCCATTTAGCTCATAAAGATCACAGGAAATAACTGTTATTGGTATGCTATTACAGATTTTTGTTGTTTTGAAGTACTAGAGATTAAGACCAAGGCCGCCTCTCTGAGCTACATGCACAACCCTTTTTTATTTTGAGACAGTCTTCCTAAGTTCCCCAGGCTGTCTCAAATTTGGCAATCTTCCTACCTCAACTTCCCAAGAAGCCGGGATTATAAGCATGTACTATGCCAAGCTTCTATTACAGATGTTTTATTTATTTATTTATTTTTATTTTTTGGTACCGGGGATCGAACTCGGGTCCTTGCGCTTGCGCAGCAGGTGGCGAAACCACTGAGCTAAATCCCCGGCCCTATTACAGATGTTTTAAATTTTATTTTTGTCTATATTTTCTGTGAGCATGTGTATAATACATACGTGCTAGGAGAAAATTTTTGTTTTCAAATCAGGTTTCTACAGTTAACCTACTTTCAAGATTTCAATCGGTTGTTTCTTTTGGGATTTTAACACTTGAATTCTGTGCCTTGAGACTAGCTGTGTGGCATCTGTGCACTGTCTCCATCTCAAATAAAAATTCACCATTTGATTGCTAATTGACCTTACGAGTTCATGTACAAACTTTAAGTAGAACATATTAATGGCAGTATACCAGCTGTCTTCATGCAAACATTTACGCAAGTCTGTTGATAGTATAACTACGCAGTAGGTATTTAAATGATAGAGGAAGGGGCTCTTTTCTAAAAGAGCCATCGACCTATGGTGACTAGAAAATTTGAGTATGAATAAAAATAAATTTAAAATTTAGGTTGGTTTCATTTTGAAAGAGAAAATAGCACTTACTTTCTAAATTAAAAATAAGGATCATGGTCTGGGGGTATAGGTCAGTAGGTAGGGCACTTGCCTGGCATGTGTAAGGCCCTGGGTTCAGTCCCCAATACCAATAAGGAAGGGAGGGGTGTAATGATCATAAAAGTTTATTTAGTTTATTGTGAAAATACTATGTCCAGCTGAAGTTGGGGGAAAGAAGTGTGCTAAAAAATAAGAAAAAATGAAAATTATCTAGAAACTACAGTCATGTTTTTAAGTTACTGTTGTTGGATAATAGTGTGAGTAGGGAAATTATAGAAAAAAATATTTAGATTTTTTTTCACTTCTAATTTTAAAAGTAGAAGTTATAAATTATAACTGTTTCATATGTATGCAATAATTTGTACATCACGACAGGGGTCTTTTAATAGAAAGTATAAGCAAAGAAGTGGTATAAATTGGTTAAGAACATAGTCTTTAGAATAGACTTTCAAATCCTGACTCCAGAGTTTGAGCTGTGTAATCTTACTGAGTTTGTTTTCTCATCTATTAAACAGCAGTAGAATATTTTGTTAGACTGTTAAGGACTAAATGAAATTATTTTAAGTCACAATAGCACAGAGGTGCCCTGAAAGTCAAACTTCCATTAATACCGTTTGCAAAATTTTATAGCATTTACAACATTTTTTTCAAAATCTGCAACATTTATCTGTTGATATTTGAATTACTGAATATTGTACATATGTTAAACTTAAATCTGCATATTTAATCTTTTAATCAAGACTTCATCGCCTGATTCTTCCAATGAAAATTCCCCGGCAACTCCCCCAGATGAACAAGGGCGAGGTGATGCCCCACCACAGATTGAAGATGAGGAACCTGCATTTCCACATACTGACTTGGCAAAGTTGGATGATATGATCAATAGGTGAGTCGGTTTTGTCTTTATAATGTATGTCGCATACAAATGAGTTTCTCAGCATTGTGCCTGATAGTGGATAAGAGTGAAGAGGAATGTCACAGTAACACCACTGCTACTTCGATTGTCTCACAGTCACTGCCAAGTGCTTTGGTTCTTAATGGATTTAATAAATAAAAGTGTTTTTAGATTAATGATAATCCTAGGTGGTGTGTTTCTGAAGTAGAACTAGAACTGTTTGTGTCAGTTCCCTTTTCTAGAGTTTTTTTCTCATCAGGGTGGTTGCTGGATGACTAATAACATTGAGGTGGCCCTGAGATAAACCAGGTTATGAGGAGACTTAGTTCCTCAGAGCCTGCCCTTTGTGAACCCAGAGTGAAGCTTTAAGCTTCTGTGTAGGACAAGAAAAAGACTTTAAGAAAGTAAGAGAAGAGCATGTCAAGGAGCCAGCCCCATATGGGTGTGGGCCTTGTTAAAGAAAAAATAGTCCACTTTTTGGCCAGGCCTTGCTACACCACACCCTCTAGTTGGCTGTTCTCCTGCGGGACCCTGCCTCATCTGTGGGAGGAGGTGAGTTTGGCCTGGCCATAGTGATCTACAACACATTGCTCCCAACAGGTATGGTCTTCCCTGGGTCCACGGGCTGTGCAAGGAAATTCTAGAGAGGTGTGACACATTCCCTGCCCCCCCCAAAAGGAAAGTAATGAATACACTCTTACAGGCACTTGTCTGACCAAGTTTTCTTCATTGTATTTTCACTTTGCGTGCATAATGTCAGGGGAGATAAATACCCTTTGCCTTTAAAATGTGAATGCATAAGTATGTTAAACATAGAACTGTATTAGGTAGGTATGTTTCTCTTAATTTCCCTCTTTTTTTCACATGTCCCAACCAAAAGTTACTGTTAACAATTAGGGATACATTCTTGCAGATTATCTTTGAGTTTACTATTGCTTTTGCTATAGATAGGATTGTTACTATAATTTTGTAACTCATTTTCCTCACTTCATTTATCTTGAATGTTTTTCCTTTAAATAGTTAGCTCATTGTTTTTAATAGTATATTTAAAATAATACATTATATATGATTCTGGAAGCTACGTATAGTACAATGAATTATGACCAAAAACTGTGTAAAGATGTTTGTAATGGCCCTTCACTGTTCTCTGTAGCAGAGACGTCAAAACAGAAGGTGGTATGGTTGCTCTTCAATTTAACTGGGGCTTGTTGGTAAAGTACTCACTATCTAGACTAGAGGACTGCATCCATATTGTCTTTAAGGGAAAAAAATACAGAGGATTTTTTAAAAAATGACAAAGGTCATATACATTTGTTTTTAACAGATTATCTGGTAATGGAATGCCTTATTAAATTACAAGGAGTATTTTGTCAGGTCTTAGGATAGAGTTTAATAAAAGATAAATGGAAGAAAGCTGGGTGTTCTAGGGACCAGTGGGTGAATTGGGTGTTGGTTAGGAGGAAAGGGTAGGAAAAAGATGGACAACTCGATGATTGGGCCAGGACTAGGACCAAGGAGAAAGTATCACTTGGGTGTAGGTTGCATCCCTGTTTGAGGGAGGAAGGCATCTGTAGAAACATGGAGGCTGCAGACCATTGCTCACCTAACCTTCAGAAAAAGTCTGTGGATTATGATGAATTGAGGCATAAATCATTTCTTTGCCTCCTGAAGTTTTTGTTCTTTATGAAGTTCAAGATATGTCTCCTCTAATCTGAATTCTGAAAGAGCCCTTTCCTATGAACTTCAGTAAGAGGCATCTATGATATATAATTAACTGATAATTATAGTACTTTGCTATACTTTATTGAAATGATTTAATTTTATTCCCTCATTGCTGTATCTTTCATGAAGTCTTTAAGAAATTCTGTTTGTAGAGACAATAGATGGTGCTTGGTCACACAAAGCAGATACTCTGTCAACCTGGTTCTTTTAATACAGTACTTTGTTATTTTGGTATTAATATTTTCACAGCAAGGTAAGTAACTATAATTAGTAGCTCATTTATAGTGCCTCTTATAATCACAAACAGTAAGCATCTTTTTATTTTATAAAAACTCTTAGGCCTCGATGGGTGGTTCCAGTTTTGCCAAAAGGGGAATTAGAAGTACTTTTAGAAGCTGCTATTGATCTTAGTAAGAAAGGTAAGTTTTGATGTTGTCATACTTTGCATAATTTATGCTACTACATATATAGTTTACTTTATCCCTGTTATAAACACAAGCTGTGGGGCCCGGGGATTTAGCTCAGTGGTTCTGCCGCCTGCCTTGAAAGCGAAAGGTCCCGAGTTTGATCCCTAGTACCTTAAAAATAAATAAATAAAAATAAAAAAATAAACACAAGCAGTGGCTTATAAGGCCTTCAGGGGTATTTATGAACTCTGAAGACATTCAATTTGTGAATATTCATATTTCTAAGGAACAGTTCTATTGCTTAGTCCTATTTGTAAAAAGGTTATCACTCAAAGGTTACACTTTATTTTTAAATGAGGGTCCGTTTTATGAGGTATGATAATACATGAAAGAACATTTTACAGTTAAGTACTCTAAATGATGGATGCTCTGGACTTCAGATATAACTGGCTTTGCTTGTGTCTTTATCCTGAGCCATTTCTGATCTTAAGATACGCGCTATGTAAATCTACAAATTCTGTACACTTGCCCTTTGTGAATCAAAGGACCTGTGTACCTAACCTAGTAGTCTTCATCCATGATCCTTTGAATAAGGATTGTCATTTTATTAATACTGTGTTTTAAAACTAAATTATTTTGAGTTTTAGTTTTTTTGAAACAAGAGTCTCACTCTGTAGTTCAGGCTGGCTTCAAACTCACTATGTATCCCAGGCTGACCTCGAACTTGTGGCTATCCTCCTGTCTTAGCTTTGTGAGTGCTAGGATTATAGGTGTGCACCACCACATCCAGCTTCTACATGTGGTCTTACTAATGCACAGAAATGGTGTGATTTTTCTCTAAAAGACTTGAAAGATGAGATTCTATGTTTTTAAAAAATTTAAAAGCCAATGAAAAGGAATCCGGTATTTTTATTCAGTTCAGAAGTAAAACAATATAGGAATTAATCTTTTTGCTTACCAGGCATGGTGGCGCATGCCTGTTATCCCAGCACTGGGAGTGCTGAGGCAGAAGGATTGCTGCAAGTTCAAGGTCAACCTGGGCTTACACAGTTCAAGGCCAGTCTGAACTACGTAGCAAGACTCTGTCTCAAAAAATAAAATAAAATTACTTTGCTCTACTTTAGGGTACAATTTTTTGAATTATCTTAGCAGAGAACTATTACTATAATACTCTGATTTTTAAGGCATTGGAGATTAAAAAGCAGTAACAATTTCATTTTCTGAAATAGGATAGCCATGTGTGTTAGCTTTTTACTGTAACAAATACCTAAGGTAATGAGCTTATATCTTACAGCTGTGGAGGTTTCATTCCATGTTCTGTTGGCCCTGTTGCTTTGGGCCCATGGTGAGACAATGTCATGGGGTGTATATGGTGGAGGAATGTTACCTTCTAGTGGCCAAGAAGTGCAAGAGAGGGTGAGAGATATTGATGTCCCACATTTACCTCTGAGGGCGTGCCTCCAATGTCCTAAGACCCCCTCTCTAGCCAGTAGTGGTGAACCTATGGCACGCGTGCTGCAGTGGGCTGTTTGTATCATTGAAAGCTCCAAAAGGTTCGCCATCACTGCTCTAGGCTTGCTCTCCACGTTTCCACTCCTTTTATAACTTTCAATAGATATTATAACAACTAGAGTTAATAATGAATCCATCTTACTCCCTCTCAAGGGGAAAATTTCATTTATCTTGTAATACTACTCTTTTTGTTTAAAGTGTTCCCACCGCCCTGAACCAAAGTAGGACTGTCCCACCTTGCCCTGTCCCACTCTGGCCAATGGGACAGGCATATTTGTAACACCAGTGGTTTATGCCACCCTACAGTGAGACATAGGAATTATGACCCAGTTGTGAATGTTTTTATTAAATGTTTCATTAAAGAATATGTCCTTATGCCTTATACAGAGAGTCTTTTTTTTTTTTTTCCCAGTACTGGGGATCAAACTTAGGACCTTGGAAGGCAGAAACACTGCCACTGAGCTAAATCCCTGGCCCATCCTTGTGCCTTATCTTAAGAAAAGTTAACCAAATTACACTTGTCTTCCACTACTCAAATATATTATTCAATTTAGCAAATTTTTGAAAACTTATGTGCTAGTCATGCTCTAAATCCTGACTACAAAATAATAGGTAAAGACAGATAATGATATTTAATTGCATTGACATTCAGTGGATTTGTATCCTTCTCCCTTCCTTATTTTCTAGGGCCATGATTTATTTTAAACAAAGTTAAGCTTAAGTGTCATCCTTATTGTACAATCAAAGTGAAATATTAAAGCCAGGTGTGGTGACACACACTTATAATCTCAGCACTTGAGGAGGCTGAGGAAAAAGGATTAAAAGTTTGGGCCCTGCCTGGTCAACTTAGCAAGACCCTGTCTCAAATTTAAAAAGGGGGGTGGCACGGGACTGGAGATTTAGCTCAGTGGTTCTGGCGCCTGCCTCACAAGCGCAAGGTCTCGAGTTCAATCCCCAGTAGACCTAGACCCTCCAAATAAGTGGCAAAAAAAGGGGGGCTGAGGATGCAGTACAGTGCTAAAGGCCTTAGGTTCAATCCCTACCACTGGATGGGGAATGGGATTCTGTAAATTGAAATAGTTTTCCATTTTTGTCTTTTTTTTTTTTTTTTTTTTTTTTTGGTACCGGGGATTGAACTCAGGTCCTTGAGCTTGCGAGGCAGGTGGTGCAACCACTGAGCTAAATCCCTGGCCCCTCGTTTTTGTCTTTTAAGAGTTATAGATGTTCTTTGTATTTGATGGCAGATGGCTCTTTTTTCTCTCTCAGCACCGGGGATCAAACTCAGGACCTTGCACTTGCAAGGCAGGTGCAGCACCACTGAGCTATATCCCTGGTCCTCTATTTTAAATAAGATGAAATTAAGCAAAGATAGAAGCATGTATACATTTAGACAGAGGCTAATAAAGAAAACAATTCATCTTATTTGAACAAACTTAGTGAATAGTATAAGGATGTGGGTGCTGAATGGGTAATTTATGAACAAGATAAGATTTTTTAAAGTTGTGAATGTTTTTAAGGTTTATTTTCAGTGAGTAAAATGCTATGAAGTGTTTAGATTCCTTATCACATGCTATTGACAACCATTTTGTTTTTAAGCTCCAGTGTCTTTTTTTTTTTTTGGTACCGGGGATTGAACTCGGGACCTTGCACTTTCGAGGCAGGCGCTGGAACCGCTGAGCTAAATCCCCGGCCCCACTGTCATAATTTTTAATGTTTTCAATTAGCATTACTAGGTTTAATGTATTTTTACATAATTAAATTTTTGTTGTTGTTGTTGTTACGGGGGATCGAACTTGGGTCCTTAGCTTGCAAGGCAGGCGGTGGAACCACTGAGGTAAATCCCCGGCCCAAATATTTTTAAATCTGTTGGTTATTTTTCTTTGTGAGTCAACTTACTGTATAGGAACTTTGAAATGAGAATAACTTGACAGTATATTTACTTTTTTTGCCTCTTACATGATGTGACTCCCCCTAACTTACTCTGCATTTGTGAGCTGTCATTGAACAGTTTCAAGTTACTACCTTTTTGTTATAATTGGATATTGTAAAACAACTAGAGAAATATTTTTTTTACATTAAGTTTTTCTCTTCATAGGCCTTGATGTTAAAAGTGAAGCATGTCAGCGATTTTTTCGAGATGGGCTAACAATATCATTCACTAAAATCCTTACAGATGAAGCAGTGAGTGGCTGGAAGTTTGAAATTCATGTGAGTCTTGCATTTGACTTTAAAAGATCAGATTTACATAGTGATCCCTAGGATGAGAAGGAGATGGTTGGGGCCTGGTACATTTGGTCCATTAATGAATTAAAAGTATAAAAATAATGCTTTTTAAATACTTTTTTTGCAAATCTATTAAAGGCAGCATGGTCATTAAGAATGAGCATGAGCGGGGTGTGGTGGCATACGCCTGTAATCCCAGCATTCAGGAGGCTGAGGAAGGAGGATCACCATAAGCTCTAAGGCCAGCCTGGGCTACGGTAGCAGGACCCTGTCTCCAAACAAAGGCATGAGATTGAGAAGTGATAAAACATGTTTTAATCTGTCTCTTGGGTTCTCTAGTGCCTTGTGATCTCAAACAAGTCACATTTCGTAGAAGATGTGGTGCTATCAGTTGTAAGATGCACCATCGTTTTACGTACCATTAAGGGCAAAAAACACCCAACATGGGGAATATAACACATTTGAGACACCACGCAGGTCAGTGTAAAGGTAAATGGAAAATACATTCATCATGCAGAAAAGAACAGCAAAGAAACGTGTATTTCGACTTTGGCATCTGGTACAGGGAGGAAAAAATGATCTAAAAATTTAAACCATAAGCGAAAGTGGAGTATTGAAAGTAGTTTGGGGTGAGTTTTTGTCCTGAAGTGACTTAGTTATAAACCCAGATCTCTTCAAACACTTCAGTAACTCATTGATTATAAAATAAAGGCAGATTTTAGAGATCTTAAAAAGTAAAAACTTTGTGTATTAGGCTTTTTAAATGTTAATTTCCTTTTTTTTACAGTGGAAATGGTCATAAGTTGTAAAGCAACCCATATTTTTGTCATCTGCGAACAATGTCCCAGCTGTGATTGTGGTGTAAAAATTCCAGGATCTTGGGGTGGGGATTCAGCTCAGTGGCACGGCGCCTGCGTTGTAAGCCCTGCCTCAGAAGCGAAAGGTCCTGAGTTCAATTCCTGGTACCAAAAAACAAAAAAAAACATGATCTTCTGATTTACTGTGTTACATCATAGGTTGTACACAGGGTGATCAAAAACTACAGTGAGTGTTTAATTTAAAAATTTTATTACAGTGAAAGACATACTGCCATTAATCCCCATCAAAGTACTCAAAGTTGTCTTGTTTCAAATACATTCTTGGCAATGTGTCTTTTATTGTAATAAGGTTTTCTAAAATTTATTCAGTGTATATTTTGATTACCTTCATATATAATAGGTTATAGGCTTAGAAATGGGAAGTTTGAAAGTGGTGTCATTTAGGATAGCAAATCTATTCCATATTGGGTAATTGACATTTAGATTTTAGAACTGCTCCCTCTGGTGTACAAATTCCAAAGAAGAAAATATGGTAATTTGCATCTGGTCTATAGGCAAAAGGCAGAAATTGGTAATTTATGGCACCTGCTTTGTTTTTAAGCACAACAAATAGCTTTTGAAAGTAGGTGCCATATAAAATATGAAGTAAATAAATGCTAATGTGTCTTTTGATAATTAGTTTGATTCCAGTACTAGTGAAATTCAGTATAATTCAAATAATCAGTATAGAAAAATGGAGAAATCATTAAAATATAAGATAATCTTATAATATTTGTTTGAAATTGCAACGCTTTGATATTCTAAACACGTTTCTCCCAACAGAGATGTATTATTAACAATACTCATCGGCTAGTGGAGTTATGTGTGGCCAAACTGTCCCAAGACTGGTTTCCACTTCTAGAACTTCTTGCCATGGCCTTAAATCCTCATTGCAAATTTCATATCTACAATGGTACACGCCCATGTGAATCAGTTTCCTCAAGTGTTCAGTTGCCTGAAGATGAACTCTTTGCTCGTTCTCCAGACCCTCGATCACCAAAAGTGTGTTGGTTTGTTATATTCAAAATTAAATCTTATGGTTGTTTTGCTCTGCCACGGATCTTTCAGTAATCTGAACCTCCTATTAACATGGTGAAGAATAATTTCATTCCTCTTAAAGGAATTCTGCATAATTTTCTGTTACAGATTTTTTTTTAACCAAAGCTATAGTATTTTGTTTCTACTACTACAAAGTTTTTCTGGGTTGAAATTAAGTCTAACAGTCAAATTTGCATTGAGGCTTTATATGAAAGTAGATGGAATGAGGAATCTTTTTTATACAGCCACAGCATTGTAGTTCAGTGTTTATGGCCATCTTTCATTTTTACTTTTTCCATGAATAATGCCCATTGTTTTCTGCCCAGCATCTTTGAAAATAATCATCATTTGGGTTAGCATGAAGCAAATCATATTTTTCCTCTGTAATAAGAGTAAGAGATTGGTTCTTTGATTAAAGACCTCAGGTGTTGATCTGTAATGTAATCATTTTTCACATTCTAAGATTTAGACTACAAAATCAAGTATATCCTGTAAATGCAAAATAATACCACAAAGGTAAATTTATAGAAATTATAGGGCAAAATAATTTTAAAAATCACTTAAATGAGCTGGGCATGATGGCATACATCTGTAATCCCAGCATGCAGGAGGCTGAGGCAGGAGGATTGCCATGAATTAAAGGCCATTCTGAACTACATGGTAAGACCTTGTCTCAAAAAACACAAAAAAACTTTTACAAAACACTTAAATGTATAAATTTTTTTCTGTACATAAATTTAAACTTACTTGTATCAATGTAAGCAGATTATATACCTTTTATAAATCCTTTGTTTTACTATATACTTTTAAAAATGTATCTTTAAATTGTTTCTTTTAATAAATATTAAACAATATACAGTTTTTAAATTTTAGAAGTTAGGGAAACATTTTTGGTATTGTAGATATTACAGTTTTTTTAACCAGTCACAAAAATTTGAAGTCGTAAACAATGCTGAGTTTAGTTTTTTAGAAGTTGAAATCATCAAAAATGAGTTGAACTTAAAGAGGTGACATTTTGTTTCCTTGTTCATATTGTTGCCTCTAGATGGCTTGCTTTTGCTTGACTAGATCAGATAAATACCAAAATAAAACTCTAGAATCTCCAGAATCAAAACTTGAATCTGTACCCATACTTCTTTTTTCCTGCAGTACTGAGGATTGAACCCAGGGCTTTGTGTATATTAGGCAAGTGCTCTAGGACTGAGCTATATTCCCAGCCTTCTTTGTTTTTTGAGAGGGTATTTATAAGTTACCCAAGATGGCCCCAAACTTGGGTTCCTCCTGCCTCAGCCTCCCAAGTAGCTGTGATTACAAGCATATACCTACCACCTTGCCCAGCTGTTTTGAAAATTGATTAAAAGAAATATTTGGTAGAATTTGCAACTACAGTATGTCCTTAGATGTGTCCAAGCACCAAGAGATAATAAACTGAAAGAAATGTAAATGCCCATAATTTTTTTGTCTTATTCTCCAGTGGTGGTACAGGAAATGCATAGGACCATACATTTGGGATTTTTGTTTTTCAGATGTTGAAATATTTACATACATGATTCACTGGTTGTGCATCTGTAATCCAAAAATTTGATGTGTCATAGTTCAAATTTTGGGTTTTTGGATTAGGGAATATTTTTGAGCCATACTATTTAATCTTCACTTTTTCTTCTCTTTAAATTCTCTCCCGTAATTGAACTTTATGGCCTCAACATTTGACCCCTGACAAAACTAAAGCTGTCAGGGCTGTCTATAAGAGAAGTTGCCTGACTGTGGGAGCATCTCCTCTGCCTCCAGCCTCCCCCCAAGATCTTTGAAGATGTTTAAATGAACTTTTATTCAAAATATTAAAAATTTAGTAAAAATCTGGTAAAAGAGATAAAAGGTCTCAGGTAAAATTCACCTATACTATCTTTGGACAAATGGAACTTGTAGTAATAGTTTAGGTTAAACTACATTTTAAAAATATGACAAGCTCTAGGCTGTGTGATCATTTTTATGTAAAGTGACTGGTCTGCCCTTTCCAGTCTTGACAGCTTAGAGCCAGATAAGGAAGACTTGTTGCAACTGCTAAATCTAGTAGCTTATTAACTACATTTCAGTGTGAAGTACTTAGAATTCCTAATTACATAAAATATATTTCATCTCAAGTATGGAAAGATTAAGCTTTCAAGTAATTCTTTACTGTGTGTACACATTCTATTTTATATAATACAGTATATGTAACTGTTAAGTGTATCAGTCCAAGAGTCTCATCTTTAGTTACTAAAGGAATAAAACTATGTAACCACCATGTACTTTTTTAGAATTTCTGAATCCCAAAAGGATCTGGTGAATTAAGTACTCAGAATTTTAATTGTTTTGAATGAGCCTTACCAAATAAAAAGGTAGAAAAATAATGACTTAGGTTGAAATATGGTGGTGGACTTATTAGAGAATTTAGTTCATTTAGATTATCATAAAATTAAATAGCTACCATATTTTCTTCTTAAATATTAACAATAAAACCTTATCATTTTCCCTCTTTCCTAGACTTTTTAAAAACAACTGTAGAAATTACTCTTGTTTAAGACATAATAGAGAAGTTGTTTCTTTTCCCCATGTTGTTCCCTCATGGGTTTCTGAAATGTTGCCTGTTAGAGGAAGGTTGTCTTAGTTACATTAGATATATTTTTAATACTTATTTAACCTTTTAATGCATCTTAAATTTTTGCACATAAACGTGCTTTTAACTATACAACTGTTGCCTATCCCAGCTGCATTGTACTTTGAGTTACTGCTCTTTAAAGAAGATTTGAAAGACAATCCATAATGTTAAACATTGCTAGTTCTAAAATAAGAACTGGGTGCATTCATAAAAGTCAGCAGAAATATCACCCAGCATGTTGATACAAAGGTACAGCAGACGTGATCAATGCCAGGGGAATACTAGGAAATTGTGCAGGTCTTTTTCTCTTTGTCTCTTTCTTGCTCTGTTTCTTTTTTCCCCTTTCCTTCCTTTCCTTTCTTTGTGGTGGTGGTGGTGGTGTGTTGGGGATAGAACCCTGTGCATGTTAGGCAAGTCCTCTACCACTATCACATTCTCACCAGGAGTTAGTTTATAATTGATAACTCACACTCAGACTTCAAGATTATTTGGTTTATTGAGAAATCTTAATATTTACAACTACAATGAGAAATGGATTCAGAATTCACTCCACTAGTGATTTATTTTTTGAAGTCTTTATCTCATTTTAATAGCATTTTTTCAGATAGAAGATACTCTTATGATGGGGTCATTGAAATAGACACATGGTTTCTAATTCTGTTCACCAGCCGTATTGGTATGAACAGAGCTGTGCCGCAGTGATCGAATCTATACTTGCTAATGAGCTGCTGCTGTCTCACAGGTGGGATTAGTGCAAACGATGCAGTATTTTCAAGTCTTTGACATAATTGGTCTTGAATTTACTGTTTCTAGAATGTATCAATTAAGGTAGTACTATTTTCCTCCTAAAAGCAAGGAGTTAATTTTTTTCCCTAATTGTATTTCAGGGTTGGCTAGTGGATCTTCTTAACAAATTTGGCACTTTAAATGGGTTCCAGATATTGCATGATCGATTTATTAATGGATCAGCATTAAACGTCCAAATAATTGCAGCCCTTATTAAGTAAGTTATGTTTTAAGTGAATGTTCATTGCACATTGAAGTTGGAATGTTATTGCTTGATTTTAATAAATTGAGTTATTCTAGTGTGGGTTTCTGAAGAGTTTAGTCATAATTGTTAAGAAATTGAGTATTACAAGTTTCATATCTTTGTTATTACAGACCCTTTGGACAATGCTATGAGTTTCTCACTCTTCATACAGTGAAAAAGTACTTTCTTCCAATAATAGAAATGGTTCCACAGTTTTTAGAAAACTTAACTGATGAAGAACTGAAGAAAGAAGCAAAGAATGAAGCCAAAAATGATGCCCTTTCCATGATCATTAAATCTTTGAAGAATTTAGCTTCAAGGGTTCCAGGACAAGAAGACACTGTAAAAAACTTAGAAATATTTAGGTTAAAAATGATACTTAGGTAAGTTATTGACACGTCTTGAACAGTCACGTATGTGGATTTTTAGAATCATACTTATCACTGAATTTCTTTTATAGATTACTACAAATTTCTTCTTTCAATGGGAAGATGAATGCATTGAATGAAGTTAATAAGGTGATTTCTAGTGTATCATACTACACCCATCGGCATGGTAATCCTGAGGAGGAAGAGTGGCTCACAGCTGAACGAATGGCAGTATGTCTTTTGGTTCTCTTTTTAGTAAATAAGAATCTACTTGAGACAAAAATTTGAATACTTTGACATTGCCACATTATTGTATTTTAGAAAGTTATGTACAATAGATTTGAAATTTTAAAAACTAATCCTTTATAGGTGGGGAATGTACTTTTGTAGCACAGTTTTGAGCCTGACTAGTTTTTATTCCCAATAAGATAAATACTGTAAAAGTCATATGGTATTTCAGTGTTTCTAATTTATGAAGTATTTCAGTATCTGCAAGGTTAGGTGTTAAGAAATTGTGATTTTTTTTTCCCCCATAATTTCAGTGTATTTTTATGTATTTTGGAATTTCTTTAATGATGTGAACAATATATTTTTTAAAACTTCTGTTTTAGTTTCTGCTTTAAAACAAGTTTTTTAACATTACATTTAGGAATGGATACAGCAGAACAATATTTTATCTATAGTCTTGCGAGATAGTCTTCATCAGCCACAGTATGTAGAGAAGCTAGAGAAGATTCTTCGTTTTGTCATCAAAGAAAAAGCTCTGACCTTGCAAGATCTTGATAATATCTGGGCAGCACAGGTAAGGAATTTAAGGTGCCAGTTACTTAGTTTTTAAATGAAAGCTGCTAAAAACTAAAGAAATATAGTAGTCTTCATGAAATGGAATGCAGGCTTGTGGTATTTGACTTTTAAAACATTTAAATGCTTGTTATATTTACAGAAATCTGCCAGGAAAGTTTTTGAAATAACCAAGATATTCTATCTTTTTTATTTGGCAAAGCTTGTAGTTTGTAGGTAGTTTTAAATAAGTAGCCAGAAAAGAAAAGTAGCCAGGCCTTGTGGAGCATGCCTGTAATCCCAGTTCTCGGGAGGCTGAGGCAGGATGATGGCCACCGAGCTCCAGACTAGCCTGAACTACACAATGAGATATTGTCTCAAAAAACCAAACAAACGTAACATGATTCTTTTTTTGTAGACTTAGTAAAAAGAAACCACCAATATCAGGAGAGTTAAATCATTTTTTTTTGGTACCGGGGATCAAACTCAGGACCTTGCACTTGCCAGGCAGGTGCCGGAACCACTGAGCTAAATCCCCGGCCCAGAGTTAAATCATTTTTAATTTATAAAGACCAGTAATCATTTAGTCTATAGAAATGAAGAAAATAGCTTTGCTTTTAAGTATTTAGGGATAGTGTTTTGGAACAATATCATTAGTGAACCTTATTTTTCTTTTATTTATAATATTAAAATTGGTAAAAAATAAATAAATAAAAGAGGCCCTAAAAGGAAAACACCTCTGGCATATTGTTCAGCATTAAAAAATATATATATATATTAAAATTGGTATTTGAATTCCATAAACTGTAATAATGGTTCATGTGAGCTGCTAAAGTACATATTAACTACATATATTCAGAATTGCCAGGGTTTTGATAAAGCATTTATAATATTAGGAATTTTAAAGCCAGGCATGGTGGCACACACCTGTAATCCCAGCATTTGGGAGGCTGAGGCACGAGGATCCCCAGGAGTTGGAGACCAGCCTGGGCTACATAGTGAGTTGAAGTCCAGCCTGAACTACCAGCAAGACCCTCTCTCAAAAAACCAAAGGGGAAAAATACATATTCGGGATTTTAGGTTACATAATTAAAGAGATGGGAAGAACTTCATAGTTTTCAGCAGTGAGTATGCCACTATCATTACTTACTTTCTAGTGAGCTACGCTTTTCTTCATTTGTGTTTTTCAATAGGCAGGGAAACATGAAGCCATTGTGAAGAATGTACATGATCTACTGGCAAAATTGGCATGGGATTTTTCACCTGAACAACTTGATCATCTTTTTGATTGCTTTAAGGTAATTGTTAGCGAGGAAAATCATTACTATTTTATTTTATATTATTATTATTTTTGGGGCGTACCGGGGATTGAACTTGGGACCTTGCGCTTGCAAAGCAGGTGGATCACTATTTTATTTTAAATAGAATTCATTAAGTTTGTGAATTGTTCTTAGCCAATAAATAACAAATAGAAATCCCACTAAAAAATATTTGGTGGTGCCGTGTCTGCCTGGCAAGCTCAAGGTCCTGAGTTTGATTCCCAGAACCGGGGAAAAAATTTTGGTGACTTTGCCATTGTTTTCCAATGAGGACGTGATTTTAATTTTGTTATAGATAATAATAGCCCTGTCTTAGTTATTTTCTCATTGCTGAGACAAAATGCCCATCACCCAAAGTTGAAGGAGGAAAGGTGTACTTTGGCTCACAGTTTTTAGAGGTTTCAGTTCATGGTTGGCTGGTTCCAAGACAAGGTAGCATGGCACAGGGGGATCGGGGATCACAGAGGAAAAACACTTCATGGCAGGCAGAAAGCAACAAGGCAGCAAGCTACAAGTGACCAGAGTAGCCTTGTTTATGTCCATTACATTCTATCCAGGCTACATGCCCTTCCAGGTGGGTAACGCTCACACCCAGGGAGGGCCTCCCCATTATTCACTCCTAGAACTGTGCCAAAGCAATCAGTGGACTAATTTAGTAATCACACATTCTTGATCCCAGCATCACACACTCTAAATCCAGCCACCTCTGAAAAGCCCACCTATGACCAACTGCATGAGGCTTTGGGAGATCAGACACAAGCCATAACAAGCCCTCGTAAATAAGGAATCTCATTCTCTTTCAGAACTCAGGTTATCATTTTTCATTTCTTTACTTGGCAGCTTGTGTTTTGGTAATAGATTGAAAGTGAACTGTAGGACTGCCTGGATAGATCATTGATTACAGTGAAAACAGATAACAGCAAGGGAATGCTAATGTTGCATTCTGGGAGCATAAGCCCAGACAAAACATGCCTAAATGGAAATGTAGCTCAGTCAGGTAGTCTAAGACCCTGACAGTGGTGTATGCTTTGGTGCCATCATGTGGTTTTTTTTAAAGGCCATATTGTGTAACAGTCTCCCAATGATGACTGAGGTTGGGTTTGTAAAAGCCCAAGTGGTTAGTGAATTTGTGGATTAAAAATATATGACCTTAAGGCAGTATTCTCAAAGGGATAGTCTCTACACTTTGGAAAATACTTTGTTATTTCTGGTAAAATACAAAATTCTCGGGATTTACCAGTTTGACTTCTGAATACATACTTGAGAAACTCCTCAATTCATGTTCAGAAACACTTGTAGCAGAATTGTTTGTAAAAGCTAAAAACTACTATGTAGAATGGATGAACAGTTCAAGGGATAAATTTGTGGAATGTTCCTATAATGGAATACTTCACAGCAATGAGCATGAATACATTAGAGTAACAAAACCACATGGATGAGTCTAATTATAATTAGTAGAAGGTTGAAGAAAGGAATAAAGTCACACTAATTCATAGCCTTTGATTATATTCACATAAACCTCAGAAATAGTCCCAGCTGGCTCTGGGACACTGCTTACCATGTGTTATATTTGACTTGTGTAATAGTTACACAGATGTTTACATTATGTACTATAATGTACATATGTTTGTATTTTCCTAGATGTGTGTTTTACACTATGGGGGAAAAACTGATTATTGATTTCCATCCCAGGCATATAAAATTAGAATTTCTAGGTATGAAGCCTGGTAATCTGTATTTTAAGCCATTTTCTCAGATGAGTCTTAAGCATGTTAAAGTTGTAAACCTCTGCCTTATGGAAAAACTTGATACTGAGTGAATCTTTTGTGTTTTAAATATCTTTTTATACATATAAAAGCAAAATTCTTATACTCCCCCCCATCCTCTGAAGTATGTGAAAGGTAGCTGAGCAAATAATAGAATCAGTTATCAAGGGTACCCTACAATTAATTGCCATTTGATTTTATTTGATCTTGTGATGACTTCTGAAATGGTAAGGGCCGGGGATTTAGCTCAGTGGCACTGCACCTGCCTCCAAGTGCAAGGTCCTGAGTTCAGTCCCTGGTACTGGAAGGAAAAAAAACAATGAAATGGTTGTACATGACCAGCCATGGCCATAATGGAAGAAGCAAAGTTGTTCTTTTGTCTCCTGGACCATTTTCTGCTTAGGATGGTCTAAATAAAATCTCTCACATTTTTCCCTTGGCTTACCAAATATTTATTGAGCACTTGGTATTTTTGGTGAAATACAAGCTTTTTTTTTTTTTTGGTAAAGGTGTTGGTAAATCTAGCAATTCCTATGGAGTATTAAAGTTTCAAAGGGCCGGGGATTTAGCTCAGTGGTTCCGCCACCTGCCTCGCAAGTGCAAGGTCCCAAGTTCGATACCCGGTACCAAAAAAGGAAAAGATAAAAGTTTCTAGTAAAGGTGACCAGAAGAAACATGAAATCTGAGCATCTTTGTAGTTCTTTATACAACCAAATGATCCCAACTTCCTCAATTAGATTTAACGTAGGTCCTTCACCCAGATTGTAGTTTTTAAATGTTTGAATACTAAGTAAGACTTTTTTCTAAGTAGCTATATCAATTTAGTTCCATCAAGGTTTTTCACATTCTTACCAGCACTTGTTTTTGTCAGCATTCTAAATTTTTGAAGTCTGTGTGTTGTGAAATGTTACCTCGTTGTTGTGTTAGGTTTTTTGAAATCCTTGATCAGTAATGAAAGAACATGTTAAATTTTTGAGCTACTTTTTATCTGTGTGTGTGTGTGTGTGTGTGTGTGTGTGTGAAAGCCAGGTTATCTTCAAGTTGTCTTTGAGGATATCCCATATTTGCTATTGTAAATAGTGTGTGATAATTCTATTGAAAGGATCTTCTTTACTGGGTACGGTTTCACATACCTAAAATACTAGCAACTTAGGGGCCGGGGATTTAGCTCAGTGGTGCTGCTCCCTGCCTCAAAAGCACAAGGTCCCAAGTTCGGTCCCCAGTACAAAAAAAAAAAATACTAGCAACTTAGGAGGCTAAAGCAGGAAGGTTGCAATTTCATGCCCAGCTTGGGCAATTTATTGAGATCCTGTCTCAAGATAAAAAGGGGGGGGGGTTAGCTCTTGTCTAGCATGTGTGAGGCCCTGGGTTCAATCCTCAGTGCTGTTAATAAAGGAAGAAAATATTTAATGCAGTCAGTCTGTTGTTGGCCATTAGGTTTGTTTTAGCTTATCAGTGATGAGTTACTTATCACTGATAAGTAACTTTGTACGTAATAATTTTCCCATATTGTTTAGCAGCATCCCTGACTTCTTATCCACTAAATGCTGCCAGTATCCTTCCCTTTCCCAAGTTGTGATAACCATACTGTATTAACTGGACATTTGAAAGAGGGTCATTGTTGTTTACATTTTAAAGTTCTTAAATGAATATTCTATCTCCTAAATTGAATTATTGTACAATCTTCTCTCCTATGTGGTGTCGTTTATTTGTAAATTATTTTCTTGGTTCATAACTTAGACTTTCACTTTTTTTAAAGTGTGTGATGCACAGTGTTGGTCAGCTTTTTCATTTGTTAGGAAAATCTTGGTATATCAAGCTCTGTCATTTTCTAGTATAAAATTACAAATAGGTTGAAACTTAAGATGGGGATTTTCAGTGGGAGGCTATTCTGGGCTTGTGCCGCCCCCTTCTGTTGCCCCCAGTGTTTGGCAGTGTCTGGAAACATTTTTGATTGCCTCAACTCAGGGAGTTGTTGCTGGCTTCTGCTGGTGAAGGCCAGGGATGCTGCTAAATATCCCATAGTGCACAGTATAACCACACACAATAAAGAAGTTTCCAGCCCGGAATGTCTATTAAAACTGAAATTGAGAAAGGTTTTTTTTTTTTTGGTACCAGGGATCGAACTTGGGACTTTGTGCTTGAGAGACAAGGCGGCAGGACCACTGAGCTAAATCCCTGGCCCACTTGAGAAAGTTTTAAAATTGTCAGCGCATTTAACTCTAAATAGAGGTTTCTCTTTTTTTCCTGGAATTTAACTCTGGCCTGTGAATAAATACTGTTGTCTCTCTGGTGTCCCTTGAATACTTCTATGCCCATCAATGTTGTTTTTCCAATGAGCTGAATATAGTTAACCCAGTAACACTGTATTTAAGAAGAGATAACCAAATATGAGTTATTTTCTAAATCCTTTTTTAGGCTAGTTGGACAAACGCAAGTAAAAAGCAACGTGAAAAGCTACTTGAGCTGATTCGTCGTCTTGCAGAAGATGATAAAGATGGTGTGATGGCACACAAAGTGTTGAACCTTCTGTGGAATCTAGCCCACAGCGATGATGTGCCTGTAGATATCATGGACCTGGCTCTTAGTGCCCACATAAAAATACTAGATTATAGTTGCTCCCAGGTAAGAATGTACTGATTTGCTCACTTTTTGTGACCTTTCTCCTTCACCTTTAGGATGGCTTAGTTGCTGGATACATCCAGGTTATCCCAACATTGTTATTTTTTTAAATGATCTTCAATAGTTATCTCTGTTCACGTAAGACTGCCTTCCTTTACTTACGCCGCCTCTACGTTAAGGTTTTATAAATCAGTTGAGTCTTCCTGTTAGTGGTAGTATTGTCAAAGGTATGGTATAGAAATACTTGTTTCAAATACATCATAAAATGTGAAGGCTGATTAGGGCCTTGATGGGTAAGAGAAATTAGGTTTTCTTTGCTCATAAGTAAGTTAAAAAAATTAATAGAATTTCTTAAACAGTAGACCATGTAATCAGGATGCTAAATGTTAATCCTTGATTCTGTGATGTGGTAGAATCTCTTAAGAACACTGGATACAGCTAAATACATGAAAAATTTAAAACTACCAGTACTGAACTTTTATAATCGTGCTTTTACTTGTTGGAGTTTTGGGAGTAAACGTAAGCGTTTTTCTTAAAAATCTTAGTCTAATGTTTGTGATACTAATCTTAAAAGCTTTTGTTTTATAATGTAAAATAATGTGAAAGGAGAAGAATGAATATGGATCTGTATAAAACATTGAAATTGTTTGTTTAAGGACCGTGACACACAAAAGATCCAGTGGATAGATCGCTTTATAGAAGAACTTCGCACAAATGACAAATGGGTTATTCCTGCACTGAAGCAAATTAGAGAAATTTGTAGTTTGTTTGGTGAAGCACCTCAAAATTTGAGGTAAGACTTAAATCTAGAATTTTAAATATTATTATTTATGTATTCTTTTGAAAATAACAGCAGTTGACAAGCAAATTTTAAAGAAAATTAGTGAATAACGAGACTAAGGAAAAGATTAGCTTGAAACAAAAAAACCCATTGCCATCTTCAACATTGTTTTATTGATGAGGAAATAAGCCATAATTAAATAGGTATCAGAATTAAGATGACGATATTTCCTTTAGGTTCTTGGTTCAGAGTTACATCTTCCATCAAGTATGCCAAATGGTTTCATAGCATGTGTTGTGTCTGTTAACTATTTTATCCATCCTGTCTTTGTTAATTTTGAAACATTACACTACTACAGAGTGATTGTCAAAGTAAACTTTTTTTTTTTTTGTAGTCAATGTTTTGTTTTTGTTTTTGTTTGGTACCAGGGATCAAACTGGGTGAGGCAGGTGGCAGAACCACTGAGCTAAATCCCCGGCCCTAGTAGTTAGTTTTTAAAGTTGATTTTTTTTTTCTTTTTGGTACTGGGGATTGAACTTGGGTTCTTGCGCTTGCGCAGTAGATGGCAAAACCCCTAACCTAAATCCCTGGCCTAAAGTTGATTTTGAAGACTAGACTGCAAGGACATTTAAATGATGGAAGATAACAAAATACAGAACAAGTTAAAAATACTTTTTTTTTTTTTAACTTTTTTAAGCTAAGTTTCTTTTAATACTAGCAGCTTTCTTTAATACTATCTTAGGTGCCAAATTCTGCTTATTGAAATAATTTGTCCTTGTATTTTCTGGTAGTACAGTTAGAACTAATTTTTTTAAAAGGAAAAGTAACAGTGAAATGTGAACCTTGTCTCAAACTAGTTATTTAATCTTACAAACATTTTCTAAAGAATCATTTTTCTTCTATCTAAGATTAAATGATTGTCAAGGCCCATTACAACTCTGGATTACTGTGATTGTGACTAAGTAAAAAAGTCATATATATGTTTTGATGTTAACAGTTGAACTTACCTCATTTTTTTTTCCAAAGCTGGAAAAAATAATAGGAAATTAGAAAAGCTATAGGAATAATCACTGAAAAAAATTTAGACATTTGTCTTAAAAATAACATTGATTTGAGGGACGTACTTTGAGTATATTTGGCCCAATGTATGTATGTTACTTGGCCTTTTTTCAAATAAATTCATTTGTTGGAGATAGGCATGGTTCATACACTCTACTGAAGATCATTAACTTCATCTCCACTAGAATAATAGTGGCCGTGAAAGTTGACTAGTTTCAATGAATGTGGCAAAAGATTTGAAAGAAACTAGGTATCTTTTTTGGTGACACTTATGGGCAACCTTGGCTACAACCAAGTCTCCCTATATGTATATGTACCTTGAATAGGTATTTAAAACTTGTACGAAAACATTTTCTTTGACTAAAGTCTTCACCAGCAGTTGCAATCTAGTCTTGCAAAGAATGTTTGTTTTAAAATTCTGAAAATAATTGCATAACCTAACACAAATGCTTTGAGTACTCCTGTAGTACAGGAGTAGAAATCAGTCACTGAAGTAGACTCCCAGGGGGTGAAGTTAGAGGATACTGGTGCATCGTTTCTGTGTATGTAGGAGTAATTGCTTGGTTTTTGCAACATTTTTTTATTTTAAATTTCCATTGAAGTAAATGGACAAAACTATGGTCTTTAAGTTTTGTAGTAGCTAAGAATTTAGAAAGTGTAAACTCTTGATTATAGCAGAGTTTAATTGCCTAATTATATTGTTAAGTTCTTCTCGTTTCAGTCAAACTCAGCGAAGTCCTCACGTATTTTATCGTCATGACTTAATCAATCAACTTCAGCACAATCATGCCCTAGTTACTTTGGTAGCAGAAAACCTTGCAACTTACATGGAAAGCATGAGACTGTACGCTAGAGGTGAGTATAAGATAAATTGAACTATGGAAATACAGTAATAATGATCTCTTTGCATTGATTACCTTAGGAGCGACTCATTTTAAAAGACGGAAGGTAGTTAATTCTGTGAATTATGTTCTCTTACGGGCTTAATAATCCAGTTTTACTCCCAGATCTTGTACAACCTAAACTCCAGTCCAGCATTTCAAGGCTCTTGACTCAGTGCTTGCCTTCCCCACTCTTCCTTATTAAGTTGATTGGCTTTTCTTCCCTGACTGGGGAGCTCTTGTCAGTCTGTCATTGGTTGTTACCTTCCCAGGTATGTATTTGTTTCCAACCTTTATTTCCCTGCTTACTACCACCTGTAGCTTTTCAAAAAAACTTGTTTAAGTCTGTTCTTACATGTAGTTCTTTTACAATCCTATCTGTTTTTTAAGTGCTTCAGACTTAGTGAATTAAATATTTATGAATTAAGAGATGGAAGGCTATACAAATCCAGATTTTTATGTATTTTGGTACCGGGGCTCCAACTCGGGTCCTTGTGCTTGCACAGCAGGCAGTGAAACCACTGAGCTAAATCCCTGGCCCTAGATTTTTACATATTTTGAAAGTTTAAACATATTGAGGTAAATTTTCCTGAGATTTCAACACATGATTTTTAAGTGCCTGCCATATGTGGATCGCTGTGTCAGTTCTTTTGCCTTTTAACAATTGTGTCAGAATCTGTATACTGAAGTATAGATGAGTGCTTACTACACATTCTCCTCTGTCATACACCAGATTCATAGTCTCCCCTTACCCAGCCTGTCCATGTTGTAATCTCAAGTTTGTTCCCAGAGCCATAGACAAGAGAACTTTATATTATTAGTGTTAGAGACAGAATTGAACATATTGGTTATTAAACATCATTCTTTTAACATGTTATATTTATAATCTACAAAGCAAGTAGTGTATATTAAAAATGAAGATACTTCTCATTTGAAGAGCAGAGTAGACACTTGCTATTGTAGAATAAAATTCCATGGTGCATATAATCACTAGATTTTTGTTTAAAACTTAAATTCAGGTAAACATAAAGGAAGAATTAGGCAACTCTTTAAATAGCCTTTCTGATTTTATTGTCTTCCACTTTTCCCTTTGGGCCAGCTGAGTCCTGGTAGGTAATAGGTTATAGAGCTAGACAAGTAGTCTGAGCAGTGGACAACAATCTTTTATCATTTCAGTCCTACATTCCTAAGCAGCAAGATAGAACAGTGAAGGCAATAGGCATGCAAGCCAGGCGAGGTGGTGCATACCTATAATCCTAGTACTCGGATGGTCTGCAGAGGCAGGAGGATCGCCATGAGTTCCAGGCCAGCCTGGCCTGCATAATTCGTTCAAGGCCAACCTGAACTACATAGTGAGACCCTGTCTCACACACAAAAAAGACATGCAACATGTGGTATATAGTCTATACCAAAGGAAACCAGAATCAGTGAAGTAAGGAAGGGTTGTATGCAGTATACATAAACACCCAAACATTGAGGCTCAGTTTAACATAAGTCAGTCTGTTAAAATTTCATTTCCTTTGCAGTACAAAGCCTTCACAGTTACCAGTACAGCACTTCCTCCAAAGTGGAGCTGTATAAATTGTGTGCACTTCAGTGCTTTTTTTTTAACCTCGCTTGTATGTAATGTTTCATTTCATTTTATTGTCAGGGGTTAGGGACTCTCCTGTTTGGCACTTTAGAGATGGTACGTGTTCAGTTCCACCTCTTTAGAGTTTTCTCTGTTTTAGTCAAACTCTACATGTTATTGCCACATCTCAATTTCATGCTCAAAAGAATTTTTTTTCTTCTTTCTTTTTTTTTTTGGTACCAGGAATCGAACTCGAGCCTCATGCTTGCCAGGCAGGGACTGCGATTTTTTTCCTTTTTTTAAACACAGGGTTTCTGTTATATAGTTCAGGCTGGCCTTGAACTCATAGTGATCCTCCTGCCTTAGTCTCCCATGTGCTGGGATTACAGGCGTGTGCCACTACACCTGGCTTCCCTTCCTTATACTGTTTGTATCGCCACAAAGTAAGAGACAAAAGTGACTCTGCATAGTCAAATAGCCTAGGTATGAAGCATGACTCAAAACATAGTTAGGTGTTTGACCTTAGGGAAGCTATTTATGCTAAAACAGTGTCTGCCACACAGTACACACTTGATTTGTGTGTGTGTGCTATTAATATTTTCCTCTACATTCATTGAAATATACTCTGCTTCTCTAATTCATTAACACTGTTCTAATTCTGATCAGCCTATAGATACTTAAATGTGAGGATAGTTGTTTTTTTCTTCCCCTGGTACCAGGAATTGAACTTGGGACCTTGCAACTTTCCAGGCATGTGCGGTGCCTCTGAAATACATCTGTGGCCCAGGAGGATAGTTTTTTAAGTTAGTAAAATTCTGTTAAATTTTTCACAACATTAAATCATTTCTGTTGTAACATTGTTCATTAATATTTCTGAATTTTCAATTCTATAGTAAATTACGACCTTTTTTTGCCTTTGCATAGGGAAAGTGTTGTATGAATCTGTTAGGTATGAGGCATACCATTCAGCAGGGTAACATCAAGCTTCCAGAGTTCACTGATAGTCTCAATTTCAGATAACCATTTCACCAGTATTAAGTATTTGTTCTGCCCACTTTTCATCTCCACTAGTATCATTAGCTTTGGGAAAAAAAATGTTCTCAATAGAATGGTCAGCTGATTCCTCCTCCTGCTTTGATGTTATTTAGGTAAAGGAGTGAACTTACTAAAATTTTCTCCAGTATTTGCTCATAGATTCACATTAGTGCTTTCATGCACTAGTGGTTATTGATTATTCTTTACAGTTTTTCATACGGTTACTGTCTTGGTTACTTTTCTTGTTGCTGAAACAAAATACCCAACACCCAAAGTTAAAAGAAGAAAGGTTTATTTCAGCTCACAGTTTGTAGAGGTTTTGGTCCATAATCAGCGGGCTCCAAGGCAGGGTGGCATGGCAGAAGAGCATCACTGAGGAGAAATAATCCATATCATGTAGGCAGGAGACAGCAAAGCAGCAAGCAACATCAGCCTGCCTTTCCTTTATCTTCCAGGCCACCCGCCTTTTGGGTGGTACCACCTACACCCAGAGTAAGGCACCCTTAATCCCTGCATCACACACCCTAGATCCACCCACCTCTGAAAAGCCCTACACATGACCATGTGAGGCTTTTTGGGGACATCTAGATACAAGCCATAACACACAATAAAGTATAAACCATTTTTTTGTTGTTACTCAAGTTTTACCTCTCTGATAGTCATTGTACTGACTTGAACACTTAGTGAAAGTTTAATTTACCATTTTTCTTCGATTCTGGATAGAGTTGAGTGACTTGTCTTCAGTGTAGATTTTTTTTTTTAATCCTGTTTTCTAAGAACTGCCGCCTTCTATTACCTCTTCTCGTTCTTTTATATCCAACACTGACAGATTTTAGGAATTATGCTCCCCCAACAAAAACATATCTTCATAAAATGCATTAACCAGCCGCGTTCTTTTGGGATGTATATGCTGGCCTAGACTTTCTCAGTAGCCTGGCTCATTCCTACACATCGGCCATGACATACTAAGTCTATGAGTTCTTTTTGGTTAAAAAAAAAATGTGTTACCCATTTTGGCAGACAGTATATACCTCTCTGGAGAAATAGATGTTTTGGGGACTGGAGCAGGGGAAGTATAAGATGATCTTTCAGGGCCAGGGATATAGCTCAGTGGCTCCGTGCCTGCCTTGGAAGCATAAGGTCCTAAGTTTGATCCCAAGTAAACCCCCCCCGCCCCATGATTTTTCAACATCTTATTCCTGAAACTTGGAAAGTGCTCAGGGAATCGTGTTGACATGTCATAAGAATATACGAGTTGGGTTTTGCTGACCCAAACTGGGTCAAAATAATGAAAATAATTGAACCCGCTGAATAACATGAATATACTTATGTAATATAAATGTAGAACATAGGATGAAATAAGCCAAGGGATGAGATACTTAACTTTTGGAATGGTGGAATGAGTTGCTTAGCAAACCTTAACAAAGCAACTGCTCAGCTGGAGCAAATATAAAAATAATCATTTAAAGTGTCTGGAAATTGTTATAAGGGGATATAGCAAATGAAGAAGCATTCAATAAAATCATTTAAGTCTCGGGAAAAAACAAAAGCCCCAGCTTGCTCTCTTCTCCCCATACTCAGCTTTATCATGTGGCAACTCTCCTGTGGGTAGGTGTGACTAAGAAGGCCCCTTTTCCCCACTGCTGCTAGTCTCGGACTGTAGTTTCACCTTAGGAACAGCTGGCTACCAGCATTTCTTATCCTTCTCATTCTTGTGTTGGACAAGCTCTGTTCTAGGCAGATGTGGCCAAGAGGACTGAGACTCTTTTTACCCTACTCAGTGCCTACTAATAGGATGAAGCTTTATTCCAGGCATTGCAGGCTGAAAACACTGGCGATCTGATTACCCCCCACCTCAGCTTGTTCCTAGGATGCAAATTCCCAGTTAAGGGCCACAGTCTGGGAGGAAAAAAAGAGTGGTTTCCACTTCACCCCCATACTAATACCTGTTCATAAGACAGGGGTGTCCTGGAAAAAGCTGGCTGCTGTCCTGCCTGTGGCTCCTATACAGTGGTATGGATGTTCTGCCCAGGAGAGAGAAGCTGTGAGGATGAAGAACTCAGCTTTATCCTTAGAGGGACTCTTTGGACCAGAGCATGCCATGCCTCAGGGTGTTGCCAAAACAAGTGGACATTTTGGTGAACAGTTAAGATGCTGTTTGTAGTTCATTTGTAGTGTAGTAGTCCTAAAGGAAATAGGGGAAAAGCAAGTGACATTAGTGGTGCAATCTGCAGAAAAAAAATGGAAGACTTGAACACCATAAACCAACTAGCCCTAACACATCTGCAAAACGCTCCACCCAATGATAGTAGAAACTACCAAAAGTATATGATCATCTCAGTAGATGGAGAAAACGCATTTGACAAAATTGTACACTGTTTCATTTTGATAAAAACACTGAACAAACCAGGAATAGAAGGGAACTTCTTCAGCCTAATCAAACGTATCTTAACCCACAGCTAACATACTACTCAGTGGTGAAAGATTGGTTGCTTTCCCCTAGGTCTAGGACAAGAAATGAGACAGGGTTGTGTATTCTAGCCATTTGTACTTAGCATTTTACTTCTAGTAACTAGACAAGAAAAAGGAGTAAAAAGCTTCTGAATTAGAAGGTTAGGATTAATGAGTTTCAATTACAGTAGCATCCAAAAGTGTAAGATACTTAATAACTTTAACCAAAGGAGTACAGAATTTGTAACCGATGACCATAAAACATTGAAGGAACTTAAAGGTCTAAATAAATGCAAAGACACATCTTGTGTTCACAGAGTAGAAGACTTAACGCTGTTAAAATGATGCTATGATTTGAGTATGTTCCTCAAAGTCCATGTGTTGGAAACTTGATCCCCAAAGCAGCAACGTTGGGAAGTGGGGCCAAATGATTGATTAGGCCATGTAGATTAGTGTCATTGAGTAGATTATTTTGAGAGTAAGCTTATTATAAAAGTTTAGTCTTTTGCTGTCCCACCTTTCACCATGGTATCACGGCAAGAAGACCTTTACTAGATGCAGGCCCTTCAGCTTTGGGCTGTAAGGAGAATAAACCTGATCTGTATAAACTACTCAGTCTCAAGTATTTTGTCATAGCAGCACAAAATAGACTAACAGGATAATCTGTTGTTCTGCAGATTCAACATAATTCCTATAAAAACCCCAACTTGCTTTATTTTCCTGCATAAATTGGCAAAGCTGATCCTGTTGAACTTACGTAGACATTCAAAGGGCTCAGACAGCCAGAATAATTTTGATGAAAACCACAGTTGGCTGACTCTTACTTCCTGATTTCCATACTTACTACAAAGCAATATTAATAAGACAGTAGGGAGCTGGCATATACATGTATCTATCAATAAAGTAAAATCGGTCCAGAAGTAAACCTTTACTTTTATGGTCAATTGAGTTTGATAATGGTGCCAAAAACATACAGTGGAAAATGAATCTGTTTTCATAAATTTCTGGAGCAGCTGGATGTCCACATCTTTAAGAATCCTATTGGTGGGCCAGGGATGTAGCTCAGTGGCACCGCACCTGGCCTGGCAAGCCCGAGGTCCTGAGTTCAATCCCCGGTACCAAAAAGAAAAAAACCAAAGAATCCTATTGGATTTTCTGTGTCACACCATGTGTAAAGAATTAAATCAAATAGAATCTTAGGGAGTTAACCAAAAATACAGTACTGTACTCTTAAAAGAAAACAAGTCTTTGTGATTTTCTGTTAGGGAAAGCAAAAATGGTTGGGAATCCCAAGGTGGAAGGGTGGTAAATTGGACTGTATCAGACTTAAAACTTAACTACAAATGAAAACAGTATCAAGAAAGTGAAAAGACAACCCAAGAATGGGAGAAAATGTTTGTAAATCATATCTAATAAGCTTAGGTCCAGAATATATAAAGAGCTTTATCACTCAATAATGAAAAAGGACAAAAAAATTTTTTTTTTGGTACGGTGGATCAAACTCAGGACCTTGCACTTGCGAGGCAGGCGGTGGCACCACTGAGCTAAATCCCCGGCCCAAAAATGCTTTTAAAAATTAAGGAAATGGGCAAAGAATCTGAATAGTAATTTCTCCAGACATAATTCAGATGGTCAGTAAATACTTGAAAAACTGCTTTGTATTGGTTATTAGGGAAGTGCAGATGAAAACCATAGTAAGATACCCTATTTCATACCTACTGAGATGACATGACAACAGCAAGTGTTGGTGAGGATGTAAAGAAAGTAGAGACTTTATACATTGCTTATGGATTATACGGTGGTACAGCCACCTTGCCAAATGAATTGGCAGTTCCGCAAAAATGTTCGACAGTTTACCATGTGACCTATCCCCAGTTATATACTTTGGTTAAAATGGGAACATAAATGCCTACAAAAACATGTACATAAATATTCATAGCAGCATTGTTCATAACAGTCAACAATGGAAGCAACCTAAATGTTGGTGAGGGAATAAGTAAAATATATATGTCTCTACAATGAAGTACTACTCATTGTTTACAAAGCTAATATACAGTATGGCACAACATGTATGAACCTTGAAAATATGCTAAGTGGGAAATGCTGAGAAAAGACCACATACTACATGGTTTATAGTTAAATGAAGTGGTCTCAAAAAGACCAAGGGCTGAGGGTAGGGATTAATAGAGTGGAGTGATTTGTACAGTTTCTTTTTGAGGTGATGAAAAATGTTGTAAACATAGACTGTGATGATAATTACCCCACTGTACTAAGAAGTTTGAGTTTTAAGCCAGGTGTGATGGTTCATGCCCGTAATCTCAGCTACTTGAGAGGCAGGCTGAAGGATTGCATGTTTGAGGATGGTGTGGGCAACTCAGTAAGACACTGTCTCGTAATTTTTTAAAAGGGGTGGAAATGTAGCTCATTGCTAGAGCATTTGCCTAGCATGTGTGTGGCTCTGGATTTGATCCCCATTACCACCATGGAATTGTATTTCAATAAAATTTCTTTTTTCAAAACAAGCAGACTTTTTTTTTTCTTTTTGTGGTACTGGGGATTGAACAGAAGGAACTCTGAGATACCTTTTCAGCCATTTTATTTTGAGAGATCTTGCTAAATAAGTTGCCCAGCCTGGCCTTGAAATTACAGCCCTCCTACCTCAACCTTCTGAGTAGTTGGGATTACAGGTGTGTAGGTGAACTTCCCTCTTCTATAATGAGCTCTGAAATGGGCCCTAGACAGTCTGCTGACAAGAACCAGTTTATGTTCATCTCAGCCATGACACCATCTCTTTATATTCAAAGCCTTTTGAGTTAATTTTGTCTAATTCCTTTTGCCGTTTTCAGTGGGATATGAGGCACCTAGACATCTTAAGTCAAAAATGGTTCATCTTCCTTGTTTGACTGTTAACAAATCAGAATATTGGGACTGAATGTTTGCAGTGAAAACTACCAGCCATATTACGTTTTTTGTTTTAATAGCCTGAAAGCTTCTCTAATGAGAAGGCCTCTTCATTCCTATTTAGCACTGCGGGAAAACCTTGTATCTTGATTATTGTGTGGCTTTCATTGAATGTTTCCAAAGTTCTATCCTGTGTCTGGAGTGTTGGCAATTAAATGTAAAAAAAGGGAGCAGGGGTTGGTTGCTAAAACTAGCAGGTATAAACAGTTACTTTACCAGAGAAGAAACCTGGTAGAACCACTTTGCCTGTATAATCAGAGTTAGCAGTGTGATTGTTACTGAGGAAGACATTGTCACTGTTGTGGTATTTGTTGCCAGAATGCTATAGCCTGAATCTTAATTATGAGGAAGCATTTTAGACACCCAAATAGAGTGACATTCAACAAATGTTTTCAGAAGGATCAAACAAAAAAAGATGATGAATTCTCCACATTAAAGAATAAAAAGATATGGGCCGGGGATTTAGGTCAGTGGTTTCACCACCTGCTGCGCATGGACCATAGTTCAATCCCCAGTACCAAAAAAAAAAAGAATAAAAAGACGAGCCGGGACTGGTGGCACATGCCTGTAATCTTGGCACTCAGGAGGCTGAGGTAGGAGGATCGCTGGAGTTTTGAGGCCAGCCTGAACTACAGAGGGAGACCCTGTCTCAAAAAGCCAAAAAAATTGAATAAAAAGACATGACAAATACAGTATATATTAAATTTTGGACTTGGAGAAAAAAAAGCATAAAAGGACTTCATTGTGAAAATTTAAATTGATGAAACTGAAATGTAAACTTGAGATTCAATGCTTGGTTCTCTAAAAGGGTGGGGTGGGTAGTTGATAATGTCTCAAGCTATATTGGGTTGTCTAAACTTTAGGTGAGGGCAAGGATACTGTAGGGAAGAAGCTTAGGATGCTGCTAAACATCCTACATTGCACAGCACAGTCCCCTGCGACACAGAATTGTCTGTCCCAAAATGTCAATAGTATGCAATTGAAGAACCTTGGATTAAGTGGTGTATCAGTGCTTGTTTATTTGGAAATACAGTATTCATTCCAATATTGAGGAGTAAAAGCACATGTGTCCAGTTTACCCTCAAATAGTTTAGAAAAATTACAAGTATTTTTATGTGGCAGCTAATGAAGCAAATGGAGCAAGATGTAAACAATTGGTGAATGTGTGTAAAGGTTATAAGAAATTTCTTGTTTTTAACTTATTTGAAACTTGAAAGTTTCCCCTAAAAACTTGCCAAGTGAAGCTGTGCATAAACCACCAGTATTAAAAGTTACCTCCCCAGTGAAGTCCAGTGATTAGTCAGATACTTCAAGACTAGTGGTATAAAAGAAAAATTTTACATAGTAGAGACAGGTGGCATAATCACTGAGCTAAATCCCCGGCCCTTCATAGTAGAATAGAATTTTCAATTTCCTAAGAGAACCTCTTGAAGTAGTGCTTCAAGTCACGAGCCCTTATGAAATTGACTTTCATGGAAATAGACAATGTGTATTAAAAAAATGCTTTGTATCATTATTTTATACCATATGTAAAAACAACTTAAAATGAACCTAAGGCAATTAACTAAAAATATAATACTCATAAGAAAACTGGACCTAAACAGTGTACTTAAACTATTGGCAGATAATATTTATGTAAGTAGGAAACATTTGATCATAATATATGGGGCTTTTTTCTTCACTAAAACATTAAAACCATATTTTTCCAAACATTGTAAGTGTCCGAGCTTTACAGCATGTCAATATTTTGTTCAGAAAAAACTTCGCTGTCTTTCAAGATAGTACTTGTATTATTTCTAAAAGGCCTCAGATAACTAGAATCCATTGGCAGTAGTATACATACTGTAAGTCCAGGGTCTGCCATAGAAATATCAGTAACTAGTGCTAAAGGGAAATTACATGTTTCTGGGTATTTATAACATTATGTTGCTGGTAATTGTATGATAAGTTGGTCATGTAGGATAGTACCTTCTGTTAATCTAACTTCCTAAGTATAAATTAGTAATATAATTTTTTATACCGGCGTAACTTTTCCACAAATATACTTTCTGTATATCAAGCAGAAACTGAAGAAAAAAATCCTTTTGTCTTGGTTGCCGTATTTACAGATCACTCAGGTCAGTCTTAGGCTGTAATCATAAATTGCTTCATTGTATATGAAGATGGAGTAAAAGGGCTGTGCTAAGGAATTATTTTTGATGGCATGTTTAACATAGCATTTTCTTTTGTTTTTATAAAAGGAAAATTTATTTTTATGAGGACAATAGGAGATGAGTAGGAACCACAAATTATTGAACTACCATTGGTAGGTTTTAGGTTGCCTTCTGAGAAAGGATTAATGACTTTCTGACAGTTTTTTGGTTGAAGTCAGCAGTGGTGTGGGTATCTGTGTATAATGCATAATTTTTCTTAATTTTCAGACCACGAAGACTATGACCCACAAACTGTGAGGCTGGGAAGTAGATATAGTCATGTTCAAGAAGTCCAAGAACGGCTTAACTTCCTTAGGTTTGTTTTATATAATTAGTATTGCTCTCTTTTAAGACACAGATGAGGAATGCAGAGTGCATGTGCTATATAGCTAGGTCTTAGTTGGGTGGTTTTTTCCTCGTCCTGCTTTTATTTGCCCACATAGAATTCATTACCTAAGAGTCACACATTTTCCTCTGTTTGTCACTAAATACTTTAAAATTATTGACTGAGTTTTACTTTGTAGAATGGCTGACAAAGACAAGATGAAGTTGTGTTAATAACATCATTTCTGATGAGGATGAGGAAAATAGGTTTCTTCTACTAAGTCAAAGTGAAATGTCCCCCGCTGGTTTTGCTCAGTGATAATTTAGCTTTTAATGAATATATTTAAAGATTTTTAAATGACCTTGTGGAGAAAAGTTTACATGATAAGTAAAAGTTTACATGATGACATGTAGCTTATGAATTCAAAAACCATATCATGTAGCAGAGAAGCCTGTTCTTGCCGTAAGTGTGCTAACAAAAATGCCCAGATGACCAGCACTTCAGAAAATCTATTGCTTTTATTATTTTGATACATGCTCCAGTGGCTATTTTCCTGGGCTTTGTTAATTGGCCTTATTTTTATTGAACTCTGCTTGCTTATGTGGGAATTTTGAGTAATTACATAATGGTTTTAATTTGAGAAAAACTATCCACCAAATTTTCAGAAAGGTGACATTTATTTAAAATGAAATGTTTTGTTTTTCCAACCACTTGAATAGAAGTGGCTGCCTCCCTAGAGTGGGAATCACTGCTGTAGAGTGCCATTGTTATTGATTGGTATATCCCTTCAATTTACTATAACAGAAAAGTAGTTTCAAGCCCTTTTTGCCACATTTAAGTTTGGAATCAGAGGACCTACTGTAACCCCTATTCTTATGAGTACTTACCTGTATGATTTATAGCAATTTACTTAAGGCAGACGAACCTAATTTTACTTTTTGTGGGGTTTTTTTGGTACCCGGGATCAAACTTGGGACTTTGCGCTTGCGAGGCAGGCGCCAGAACCACTGAGCTAAATCCCCAGCCCAACAAACCTAATTTTAATGCCTGCTGTATATTCAGCCTGTGTTAAAAACTTCATATTTACATTTCAGAGCAGCACAGTAAAGTAGGTTTACTCCCATTTGATCAGTAAGAAAACAAGATTCATATGGCTTAGAGTAGCTTGTTTGAAATCATAGTTAGTAATGTGATGAAATTACACTTCTCAACTAGACCTAAGTCCATCCATTTTCTTCGTGTTAGACCAGTAATTTTTCAGACTTGGAGCTTCAGGGCTCTGAGTAGATTCCTCATCAAGAGATGGAAAGTTTCATTCCCATTTCTTCTTTCTTTTTCCCCTCCCTCCCAACAAACGGAGGACCTCTACTTTTGTGCATCAGATTTTCAAATAGAATTTTCACTTGAAGAAGGTTTTTTTGCTGTATTTAAAAAACAAAATGAAAAAACATTGAAAACAATTGTATTTTATTACATTGGACCTCTGTCTCCTTATCTGTAAATTAGAGGTAGGCATGGTTAGATATAGCTACATGCTGCAAGCTCCCTTGACGTGAAGGTCAAAAGCTCTATTAGAGTATCAGATTCTAGTGTTAAGATCCAAAAATGCTTTAAAATGGAAGGGATCCTATTGAGATTAAGTATATGAACCATACTCTGCAACTGGGCATGCAGCACCATTATGTTAACTAAAAGTTATGTTAAGTTTTTCGGAATAAAGTGAGATCTTCGCTGTCTGTGTCATTTATAGACATGGCAGGGTAGGGTAGGTGGATGAATGCTAAGGGAAATTATTAAGCTAATAAGAGGAAGAGCTTACAGTTACAAGTTAACAGTAGAATTCACCTTCATTATTGTTGAATTTTAATGTTCAAACCTACAGTCAAAAAGCTAAAAACCCTAGAGAACATGACTGAATAATATGCATTCTGTTGATTATTAACATAAAATGTTAAATAATATGTAAGTTATTGTATTTAATGTGACCAGATACTGAGTGATGAAAATAGGTCATCAGAAAGTGTTGAAATTGAAGCAGTTTTAACTAATAAATAATGGATTAGTTATCCATGAAAGTCTCTTAGTTGAATGTGTCATTTCTAGGTAATGGCATATAAATGGAATGCTAAATCTTTTATTTTAAAATCAAATTACCTAGTAACTATATATTATTTTTTTTTTTGGTACCGGGGATTGAACTCAGGTCCTTGCGCTTTCACAGCAGGCCATGAAACCACTGAGCTAAATCCCCGGCCCTAGTAACTATACTTTCAAAATGTCTGGTTTCAAACACTAAACTGTTGTGTTTTACTCCTCTTCACCTAGCTGAGTTTCATAGGGCTCATGGTGGGTGTCCAGTATAAGGGTTTTTTTTTTTTCTTTTTTTCGGTATAAGCTTTTGAATGAATATGTTTTTGGTACCAGATAAAATCTTAGAAATAGGTTCTCTTGAAAGAGTAATATCTTTTTATCTGTAGTTAAAATACAATTGTGATAAATGTGTTGTTTTATACATATACAGATTGCCTTTCAGAATAAAAAATATGTAAACCTAATTGCTCTTTTTGTTTTTCCAAGATTTTTATTGAAGGATGGCCAACTGTGGCTATGTGCCCCTCAGGCAAAACAAATATGGAAATGCTTAGCTGAGAATGCAGTTTACCTTTGTGATCGCGAAGCCTGTTTTAAATGGTATTCCAAATTGATGGGGGATGAACCAGACTTAGATCCTGATATTAATAAGGACTTCTTTGAAAGTAATGTGCTTCAGCTTGATCCTTCCCTATTAACTGAAAATGGAATGAAATGTTTTGAGCGATTCTTCAAAGCTGTGAATTGTCGAGAAGGAAAACTAGTAGCGAAAAGAAGAGCCTATATGATGGATGATTTGGAATTGATAGGATTAGACTATCTTTGGAGGGTAAGTCAAAAGTAGGAACTCTATGGACATTGTATCTGATGTTATTTGAATAGGTAAGGAATTACAACTTTTCATGTAACGTACATGTGTATTCTCTTCTGATGCTTGTCCCAGGAGTCTAGGGTGATAATTGTTCATCTTTATCTGATGTCATTTGTCATTTGAGAGATTTCTTTCTATTTTGATCTCCCTCCTACCATTGATGTTTCTATTGTTTGGGTTTAGAATCCATGTGTTATTTATGTTCAGGAATGTACCAACTATATAAATCTTTCATGAGTCTCCCATGCAAGTTAATTCACCCTGTAGATCTCTTGTTTCCTTCCTTTCAATGTAAATTTTAGGTTATTATTCCATTTGAGGCTAAAATAGAGGACAAAAGAAGACTTTATTTAGAAGGGATTACGAGTGTGTCCTTTATTAGCACTGTTTAACTTAGAATATTTATAAATATCTGAGGAAGTATATTTAAGGGTAATCTCTCCATCTTTAGTGTTTATAGTATTCCTATCTTTACAAATTTGATGTGTTATACAGCATCTTATATTGTTAGGTTTCTGTGAAATAATTTTTATAAAAGCCATAGATAGACTAAGATGTTTAGTGAAGTATTTTGAGTGTTTAAAACTTCTAAAAAGTGATTTTCAATGTTTTTCAAAATAATATGGGTTGGCGTAGTATGTACTTAGGCATACCTGATAACCATGAGTTCAGTCTCTAGCACACACACAAAAATTTAATATAGTAAGTCCCCAATTTACGAACCAGTTCCATTCCAGGAGAACATAGGTCTGATTCAATAGGAAGTCCAACAAAGTCTTACACACCTTCGATGCAAATATACAATGTAAAGCATTAAAAAACCAAACACACACAAAAAATACTGTAAATAAAACTTTTTTACTTTTACATGTACCCTAAAATGGTGGATGGATACAGTACAGTACAACTGTAAATAAACTATTTTTACTGTTAAACCGTCGATGGCTGGCAGTAAAAGATGCACCCTGTTCATTTATTTTCTTCAAGTCTTCAAACAGGCTTTTTGCTTTTTCTTAAATAAGCATTAATCCTGAGTAGAACTCGATGCTGATGCTGATTCTGCATCCACGTGCAGAGAAGTTTCTCCATCTCCTCTATCACTTCACCATGCATTTTTGGGTATTTTTGTTAATTTCATTGGCATAGCAGACTTCACATGTTCCATAATCTTGTCCTTGTTCTTTAGAATTGTGCCGAGGGTTGAACAATTCATGTTTATAAGAACAAGTGTCATCTACCATCTTTTCGCCTCAGTCTGATCTCTCATTTGTTTTCACTTTTGTTTCTATGGTTATTGCTTTATGCTTCCTTTCAGTCTCTGCCACGTCACCACTGCTTTTCTTCTTGATTCCGGACATCCTGGGCTCTGATTGAGCACTGTATTACTGTACACTATCACACTGTACAATAAGCACACAGCAACACAACTGTGACAGTGACTGGCAGACATGTGAACTACTTCTGCGATCTGTTCGCAACTGTGAATGTTCATAATGCGAGGTCTGTTCGTATTTGTGAAAGTTTGCAACCTGAATGTTTATAAGTGGGGGACTTACTGTAGTTGAAACTTTAAAAAAAAATTATGTAGTCCAAAATGTCAACCTAGTTGAAGAAAGAAAGAAAGCCTTTTGTTTTTTGTTCCATATCCCAGTACTTTGACACCTTTCCCTCCCCAAGCCTCTTACAGGGATTAGCCCTAAAACACTTCCTCTGAGTCCTATAATTCTGAACATAGTTTGAAAACCACTAATTAATTAGATGAGTAATAAAGATGTGTAGGAACTGGGAGTAGAGAAGATGGCCCTTTATGCTAAGCTCTTATTTCATATAGTTTATTCCCTTCCGGGCCGGGGATTTGGCTCAGTGGTTCTACCGCCTGCCTCGCAAGCACAAGGATCCAAGTTCGATCCCCAGTACCAAAACAAAAACAAAAAAAAGTTTATTCCCTTCAAGTTCCTTGAAAACTTCACAACTTGGTTATCAGTATGTTAAAGTACAAGGTTAAATAATACTGATCAAGACATATTTTAGCCTTAGTAAAATGTCTTTCATTCTTAAATTGCTTTACTCAAAGACTTTTACATGTTGTTGTGTTCTTTCTTTTCTATTTTTCTCAGTTTTACTTGATTTTAAGTTAAGTTATAATTATGTTATTGAATAGTGTATTAAAATTAACTGAGGGATGTGGTTGAAGAATATAAATGCCCAACTGAAGCATTTCTTGAAAGGATTAACACTTTAATCCTTTTGAACCTAGGTCGTGATTCAGAGTAATGATGATATTGCCAGCAGAGCTATAGATCTCCTTAAAGAGATATATACGAACCTTGGTCCAAGGCTGCAGGTCAATCAGGTGAGGATCAATGCACATTAAAACTCGAACATGTCAGGTGCAGTGGCCTGCACCTGTAATCCCAGCTAGTTGGAAGGCTGAGGCAGGAGGATCTCAATTTTGAGGCCAGCCTGGGCAATTTAGCTGTCTCAAAAATAAGAAAAGCTATAATAAAATGGCTGGGCACTTAGTGAGGCCAGCCTGGGCAATTTAGCAAGACTGTCTCAAAAATAAGAAAAGATACAATAAAATGGCTGGGGATGTAGTCAGTAGTGGAACACTTGCCTAGCATGGGTCGAATCCCTAATATGACCAAAAAGGGAAAAAATATTAAAATGTTTAATCTGTATTTCTCTTATAAAATACCTAAGTGAATCTTTTATTTTAAATATATTGTTATATTTTGAAATGGCATACTCTACTATGAATGTTTTGATACTAGCACCTAAACTTTTAAGGTTCAGTTTTGACTAGTTTACCTTGTTTATTATAACATGATGTGTTTTCATCAATATGGACTGCTTAAATATGACTATTATTGAGAGCTACCTTTAAATTACTCGTTGCTATCTCTGGTGGGATTAATGTTACATATTTCTGGATTTCAAAGCAACTTGAAGTGTCTTCATTTGGCCCATTGCTGTAGGTGGTGATCCACGAAGACTTCATTCAGTCTTGCTTTGATCGTTTGAAAGCCTCTTATGACACATTGTGTGTTTTGGATGGTGACAAAGACAGTATTAATTGTGCAAGACAGGAAGCTGTTCGAATGGTTCGAGTATTAACTGTTTTAAGAGAATATATAAATGAATGTGACAGCGATTATCATGAAGAAAGAACCATTCTACCTATGTCAAGGTTTGTAAATAACTCATCAGCTGGTGCAAGTTCTTATTTGGTATTTTCCTGACCATTTGATTTTTTTTTTAAATGATGGGTGTGTATAGATAAAAGGACAGTGAGGATGAAATCATTCTTTTTTGAAAATGGTAGTATCTCACTCATTAAAAGGGTTATTTGTATCTTACAGAATTTTTTTTTTTTTTTTTTTTGGTACTGGGGATCAAACTCGGGACCTTGGACTTGCAAGGCAGGCAGAGGAACCACTTACAGAATCTTGTAATAGTTGACATTTCTCCCTCCAGGATCTGATTAAAATTTCGGTTTTTTTGGCAAGTCATTCTTATTATGTCCAGTTTTCTCTCCTTTTTATTTTTTGCCATTGACTTTGTGTCACAGTGATACTCTACAGTTTAAGTGTTTTTATTCTGATGTCATTCATTCACACTGTTAATAATAGTCAGATCAGAGAGTACTATTAATTGGAAAGAACTCTTAAAAGCTGCCTTAACAGATATTTTCAAATGGTCTAGTAACATTTTTCGTAAGGTTATACTGTTGAGTAATTCAAATGACATTTATAGTTTAGAGATGTTTATAGAAAGTGCCATCAGTTTTGGGGTTTTTTAAAGTTCTATTTGTTAACAATGAAATTATATAAAATTGCTCCTCATATGATTTCTATTTTGTATCTTACCCAAAAGAACTTAAAATACCATCACAAATAATAGCTTTGTGATTTTTTTTTTATATTAAGAATTTTTCAGAAAACAGTATCAGATTGGTATATGTTCCCCAGGTAAAGTTTGTCTTTAAAATTTACAGACAGTGTTTGTGATTTGGGCTTGTGTGGCATAAAAATTAGCAAAGTGATACATCTCTGTCTTAATTTCTTACAAATAGATAACCTTTTTCTGCAGTCACAGATACAAAAGTAATAATGGAATGTGATGGGCCGAGGATGTAGCTCAGCAGAACAGCGCCTGCCTGGCAAGCGCAAGGTCCTGAGTTTGATCTCTAGTATGAAAAAAATAAATGGAATGTGATCATTTTGTTCTGAGGCTTATTTGTAATACTTACAGTTTTTGAAAGGAGCAATTTTAATTTTCAGGATACTATTATGTATCTTTAATTCACTTCTTATTTAATAAAAAATACTCAGTGTTAAATTCCAAGATTTGAAAGTGCTAAATTGATGTTTTTTTCTCCCCCACCAGAGCTTTCCGCGGTAAACACCTCTCTTTTATAGTTCGATTTCCAAACCAGGGCAGACAGGTAGATGACTTGGAAGTATGGTCTCATACAAATGATACAATTGGTTCAGTTCGACGATGTATTCTTAACCGCATTAAAGCCAATGTTGCCCATACAAAAATTGAGCTGTTTGTGGGTGGAGAGTTGATAGATCCTGGGGATGATAGAAAGCTGATTGGACAACTAAACCTGAAAGATAAATCGGTAAGTATTTATAGTTATTGGACTTCTTTTTTTTTTAGTACCGGGGATCGAACCTCAGGACTTTGTGCTTGCGAGGCAGGTGCCAGAACCACTGAGCTAAATCCCCGTCCCGTTACTGGACTTTTTAAGAGAAACAAACCTGAGACTATTTCATTTATTCAGTAAATGCCAATTATTTGATATGTGTTAAGGTGTTTGGGTTATAACACTAATGGGCATCATGGCACCCATGGTATGTCAGAATAAAGGATTTAGAACTCTGAGTGGCTATATGAGACAAATCTGAGTGGTTATATGAAACAGTACTTCTAAAATATATTTATGAAAGTATAGCATTTGGGAGGGGTTTCTGTTGGTATGGGTATGTTACTAGGTTCTAAGTTCTGATTCATTTATTTTTCCTTGACTTTGATACTAACATGGTCTGTCGTTTTCAGCTAATTACAGCCAAACTTACACAGATCAGTTCCAATATGCCTTCAAGCCCTGATAGCTCGTCTGATTCTTCAACTGGATCTCCTGGAAACCATGGTAATCATTATAGTGATGGTCCTAATCCTGAAGTGGAAAGCTGTTTACCTGGAGTGGTGAGTAGATTGTGTTGTGAACATATATATGCAAGGCATTAATAAAAGTATATAGGGGCCAGGGATTTAGCTCAGTGGTTCCGCCACCTGCCTTGAAAGCATAAGGTCCCAAGTTTGATCCCCTGGTATCCCCCCCCCAAAAAAAAACAAGTATAATTACACAGTTAACCATCACCTTCAGAAGGGATCCCTCTGAAAGGTGATTGTAACTTAGTTGAAATTTAAAACTTTTTCTGTAGATACAGTGTAGCTGTGTTTATGTAGAATTAATCAATTAGAGCTTAATTTATAGCACTTGAATATATCAATTTAGAAAAATACCACTTTTTAAAATTTGTATCATATAATGGATCCTTCCTTTAACACTATTTAATGTAGGTTGCAGAGTGTGGTGGCACACACTTGTAGCACTCTAGACATGGGGCAGAATGATCACAAGTTCAAGGTCAGTCTGGACTACATAGTGAGATCCTGTCTCAAAAACAAAACAAAACAAAAATTTATGTTGGGAAATATCTGTGACTTTTCTAAGGTTTGTCAGTAAGATAGCTTGTGTCGAATGAATCTGTGACTCCTCCCTTTCTTGCCCTCTCTTCTCACCTCTCCTCACAAAAATTTTAATGGCTACACTACCAGCCACTCTAGTGTGGGAAGGACTCGGCTCCCTGCACTAGTTGGATTGGGAACTTAGTAGTGGCCATGGGAGCTTTTTGTATGTCTGGAGTATAACTTGTATGTATGAGAGAAATAATTTAATAGAACAGTAGAGAACGATCACAGAGAAGTAACTAGAGGTGTCTTGGATGATGTGTTCATTCTGCATCATGAAGGATTTGTAAAAATGAGATGATGGGGAAGGCCAACCATTTCAGAGAGTTGAAATAACATAAGAGAGTATGTAAATTAACAAAATGTATTTGAGGGACCTTTTTTGTGATAATTTACAGGTGATCATTTTGTGTATTTTGTATTCTAGATAATGTCACTGCATCCCAGATACATCTCTTTCCTTTGGCAAGTTGCAGACTTAGGTAGCAGCCTAAATATGCCACCTCTTAGAGATGGAGCAAGAGTGCTTATGAAACTTATGCCACCAGGTAAGAATTTTTACCTACTCACAGAGGAATATATTGGCAAATACTTTTTCTAAATAAAGTATGTAACGAGGATTGGCAGACTACAGCCCATAGGTCAAATCTAGCTGAACACCTGTTTTCCGTTTTTTTGTTTGGTTTTGTTTTTGTTTTTTTTTAGTACCAGGGTTTGAACTTGGGTCCTTGTGCTCGCACAGCAGGTGGCGAAACCACTGAGCTAAATCCCTGGCCTCAACACCGGTTTTCTACACTATCCAAGCCCAACACCTAAGGATGGTTTCTGAAATTTTTAAGTGACAAAAAAAAAAAAGAGAGACTATTTTGTGACACATGAAAATTACAGAAATTTAAATTTTAGGGGCCAGGAATTTAGCTCAGTGGTTCCACTGCCTGCCTCGCAAGGTCCTGAGTTCAATCCCTGGTACAAAACAATTTTTATAGTGTCTGTAATCTTAAGTTTTATTGGTATCCAGCCATTTATTCATTGTGTACCACTTTTGTCTTGTAACACGAGAGCTCAGTAGTTGTGGCAGAGATTGTCTAGCCCACAAACTTAAAATACTTAAGTCTTTGGCCCTTTACAGAAAATATTTGCCTATACCTATCCTATAATTTGGATCATGTATCAGCTATAGCATTCTTTTTATTCCTTAGAAATGACCACTTTCAACCTTAGCTTTTATTCTTATATATGTATATACAGTTATATCTGTAAACAGTTATTTTTCACTTTTAGATGTATACTGCTTTTCTACTGTGTAGGTGAAAGTAACCTATTCCCACATCTGCTCTTTGCTTAAATCTGTATTGAACATTTACATTTTCAAGATAGTGAAAAGTAGTTCTCTAGATTTCTGATAGTTTTTATCCTGGGTTTAATAATGTCTCCTTTTTTATTTTCTTTATACCTATCTTCTCTTGAGACAGGGTCTCACTGTGTAGTTTAGGGTGGCCTTGAACTCACTAGCCCAGGCTGGCTTCAAACTCAGGGTGATCCTCCTCCCTCAGCCTCCTGAGTGCTGGGATTACAGGCATGGGCCACCACACCTGCCCAGCTATAAGCCTATCTTTTATCCTTCCCACATGCCTTATAATAACTTCTCAAAAATTTTTCCATTATTTTGAACATTTTATAGTCCATCGCCTCCATTGTTATCCTGAAACTCTTCCTCTTCTCCTGGTGGTTGTCTGCCACACAGTTCTCATTTGGGAACTTTCTGTAAGTTTCCTGTATTGGCACTATATTTTCTGGTGAATGTTGGGGCATTCTTGAGGTGCTGTCTTATTTTGTTGAAGTACACCTTCCTGTAGGTAGGTAGAAAGCCTGTGTGGAAGGTGTATGATTTTGAGACCTAGCTTCCTGAAACAGCCAAATCCTCACATTTGAGTTGTAGTTTGGGTGTAGAATTCTAGGTTGAAAATTTATTCTTCCTACCTCATGGTGTTGCTGGTAGATGACCAGACATCTTAGTTTCTGTTCCTGTATATGTAATATTTGTTTTTGAAAAAAAATTTTTTAATCCTTTAGCTTCGAAAGTTCATGATATGTCTTGGTGGAGTTAGGTCTCCTTTGTGGTAGATGTTCAGTGAGTCTGGGCATTGAGGGCAAGGGGGGTTAGATTTTTGTTGGGGTTATGCTTTTTTGTATGCCTTTCAAAGGTCTTGAATTTTGTGTTGAATCTACTAGGTCTAATTTAACTTTCTCATTTTGGGGGGGGTACTGGGGATCGAACTCAGGACCTTGCGCTTGCAAGGCAGGCGTGGTGCCACTGAGCTAAATCCCTGGCCCCTAATTTAACTTTCTCTTTGTCTCATTAACTTTATCCCACCTTGACAGTGATTTCCTTAAATTGTTACAGCTCTTCTATTGACTTTTACCCTCATTCATTCTAGTATAAAATTTTTTAGACCTTGTTCATAGATATTTTTTTTTTGGTTCCAGGGATCAAACTCAGGTCCTTACGCTTTCGAGGCAGGCTGCGGAACCATTAAGCTAAATCCCCAGCCCTAGAATTTTTTTTTAATCATACTAGTTTTGTCATTTTATTGTGATTATGGCTTAAATCAGGTTTTAAAGTTCTTCATACCTTTTACATCTGTTAACTGCCATTCTACTATAAGATAGTGCTTTGTTTTCTCTCTAGTTATGTGTTCTCACTTTTTCTGTGTTTTGGGTTTTTTGGGGTTTTTTGGTACTGGTGATCAAACTGAGGGGAGATTGCTCTGTCACTGAGCCATCTCCCCAGCCCTTTTTAAAAGAAAAAAAATTATTTTGAAACAGTCTTAATTGGCCAGGCTGGACTCAGACTTGTGATTCTACTGCCTTGGCCTTCCTCAGTGCTGGGATTACAGGGGAGCACCACTGCACCAGCTGTATTCTCTCTCACTCTTTACCCATGGGTTATTTCATTCATTGAGTCATGACCAATCTGTTTGGAAGAGATTGGTAACATGAAACTGTTTATATAGGCTTTTGATTTCATCTGTATCTTACCCAGGTGGTTGTTTCTAAGGACTTTTCTGTGATTGAGATGCTGATTTTTAGGCGCCCCTTTTCCATCTTCCTTGTTTTTTTAATGTCCTTCTGAGTTTATATATCTTCATGTTCATTCTCATTTTAATAGAGTTTAGGGTTACATTGCCATGACAGTTCAATATATTTAATTGACCCAGGTAATTTTTAAAACTGTCTTGGGCTTCTCTTCTATTACCATCTTTTTCTGAAGTAAACATCTTGTTAACCTTTCTTTTCTGATTCCTGTGGGACAGAATCATTTTACATGAATATCTCAGTTAAGTCGTCTCATTTTATTTGATCTTGATCTGTTGTATTGTTTAGAGTTTGTATGTTTCATTCACTTGTATCTCAGTTACAGTTGTTGCTTTATATATGCAGATTGAACCATTACAAGATTTTAAATCCACTACGGAATCTTTGATCTTGTGATTTGAGTTTAATACCACCAGGTGGCAAAAGTGAGCTCTTCCTTTAAAAAAAAAGAACATCAGGCAGGAAATTTCAGAGGGTGTTTTTTTTCAGATTTTATACAAAGTATAGTATGTACCTAAATTTGGAAAAGCCAGTAATGATTCTTAGTACAGTAGAAAAATTATTATAGGCTTTGGACTTAAGGGAGCTTGAGTTCTAATCCTGCTTCTAGTTGCTACTATGTAGCCTTAGTTATACTGAGTATTTCTGAGCTTCCTTATCAGGGTAATAATAACTTTCTCATAGAATTATGGGAATTAAATGAGGTGAAGTATGAGAAATCTTTACCCTGGTGACTGGTGCTTAGGGTTTAACAAATGTTAACCCACTCTGTCACTGTGATTGTTATACACACACACCACAAAATTGTATAAGAAAAACAGGTGTGGTGGTGCGCACCTGTGGTCCCCACTACCCAGGAACTGAGCCAGGAGGATCTCTTGAGCCCAGGAGTTCAACAACGGCCCAGGCAACATAGCAAGAGGCCTGCTTCAGAGAGAGAGAGAGAAGTGGCTTTAAATTTTGTTTCTGAGTGTAGTAAAGTAGCTGTGGAACATTTAGACAATTGTTTAATGTTTGTGCATAAATGTATATAACTTACACTAGACTTAAAGCTCCTGTGTCCTTTCTCTACATGCAGCTGGGAAACAAGAGTCTTGTTCAATATTGAGCAAGTATATATTGATTTTCAAAACAAAGTATATATTGCTTTATGAAACAGAATGTTTTGCAAGACCAGAAATAGCCTAAATTATAATTACCCCTGGATGATAGGATTATGGGTGGTTTAAATTTTTCTCTTATCTTTCATACTTTATGGTAAAATGAGCATATATGGGCCAAAAATCATTTATATGCACAAATGCAAGAACTGGAATGGTGGCTAAATGACATTTGGTTCAGGCTCCTCAGCTAAATGGACTATAATCCAAGACCATTAAATGATTTGCTTAGAATTCACTGCTACCTTTTCTTAAACTCTTCTTTTCTCCTATACCCTTTTAGTGCCATCCTCCATTCAGAATATTTTGAAACCAAGCAAGATACATTCAAATAAAGGAATTGATTTCTCTTTAGGGAGTAATTTGGCAATGTATGTCAAGATTGGACTTTTTAGGTCCTAGTTCTTTGTGCTTACTAGATTTTCATGATGAAAATAAGATTTAGCTGCTAGGATCTTTAATATAAAAAAAGTGTAGGGGGTGTCTAAATGCTGGGGAAGAGGAATTAAATTGGCAGGATGACAATGTCATTTTAATCATCAGTAAAAGTCATGGAGGAGATGGCTACTGACATGAAGATATTCACAAGTATTTTATTATAAATACTTTATATGACTGCTATCTCCAGGCCTATAAAATTAGTTTATCCTGGGGCCGGGGATTTAGCTCGATGGTGCCTCCACCTGCCTCGCAAGTGCAAGGTCCCGTGTTGGATCCCCTCTTCCAAAAATAATAATAATACAACTCAGTTCTGCTTACTTTGACATAAACGTTATGGACTATATTTTCTTTGTTTGCTTTTTAGGGTTCAATTTCTTGGATACTAGTTTCAGTGAAGCAAGCTAGTTAATATAGTGTCAGGGATTCAAAAGAGAGAAATTGGAAGAACTTGTAATTTGTTTGTTGTTATTTTCAATGAGAGCTACTTGGTTTCTAAGTGTATTTTTTTTTTTTCAGTCTCCCAGGGTGGAGGATGGTATGTTGACAGGAGGCCTGCATGTGGGAAACTGCTCCCCTTGTGCTTAGGCTGACTGAGTAGGAGGCCCTGGTTGCTTCTTTTTTAAATCAATCCAGGTCTCATTATATCTTACAAAGTTTGGGCTTAAAACTCAAATTGTTATTTCATTTTAAAGTAGTCTTAAAAAAAAATCTTAAAAATATCAGAAGTGAAATATTATGAACAAATGAATTATTATGTTTTCTTTCCAACCATGTCTCTCTTTCAGATAGCACAACAATAGAAAAATTAAGAGCTATTTGTTTAGACCATGCCAAACTTGGAGAAAGCAGCCTTAGCCCATCTCTTGACTCGCTTTTCTTTGGTCCTTCAGCCTCACAAGTGCTATACCTAACAGAGGTTGGTTTTTCGCCTTTTGAGTTTATTCCATGCTTTTAAAATTTGATCTTTTATGTGTTTATGTGAAGAACATGGATAAAATTGTAATGAGATGGTTTTAAATGATCTCGAATTTTTTAGCAGTGATGCTAGGGCAAAATAGAAGTTAATTACGTTACTTTTGGGCATGTTGGTGCAGGCCAGTAATCCCAGAACTTGGGAAACTGAGGCAGGAGAAGTGCCAGGAGTTCGAGGCCAGCCTGGACTACATAGCAAGTTCAAGGCCAGCCTGAACTATACAGCGAGATACAAAAAAAAAATTACTTTTTAAAGACCTTTTAATACAGTACTTCCTCCCTCCTTTTTTTCTTCCAGGTAGTCTATGCCTTGTTAATGCCTGCTGGTGCACCTCTGGCAGATGATTCCTCTGATTTTCAGTTTCACTTCTTGAAAAGTGGTGGCCTACCCCTTGTCCTGAGTATGCTAACCAGAAATAACTTCCTACCAAATGCAGATATGGAAACTCGAAGGGGTGCCTACCTCAATGCTCTTAAAATAGCCAAACTGTTCCTAACTGCCATTGGCTATGGCCACGTTCGGGCCGTGGCAGAAGCTTGTCAGCCAGGTGTAGAAGGCGTGAATCCCATGACACCGGTAATGCAGACTTTCAAACAGTCTTTTTTATGCTAAGTAACTTTTAAGGTTAAGCTTCTCAGCAACTCTTTCAGTGTAGAGTTCAAGGTTGGCTGAAAATGTTGAAAGATCCTTTCTAGGGAGTACCTTGTTTTAGTTTTCCTTTATTAAAAGTGAAAATGCTGCTGGGAGTGGTGGTGCAAGCCTGTAATTCCAGTACTTGAGAGGCTGAGGCAGGGTTGCTGTGAGTTTAAGGCCAGCCTGAACTACAAAGTGAGACACACGCGCACACACACACACCCCCACACCCCCACCCAAGTGGTAGTCTTGCTAAGTTACTGATAGAAGATGAAAGTTTCAGGGCTGGCGATTTTCCCCTTTAGAAATGACTTAGGTCTTAATTGAAGGAGATTGGAATGTTGATAAAATAATTGGTGAAATAGTTATGGATAAAAATTATATATGCAGGATTTGCCTGAAAACAATCTTGAGATGGCTCTTTAATCAGATTGAAATTGAATTTCATTGATGGGCTGGGGATTTAGCTCAGTGGTTTCACCGCCTGTTGCGAAATTGAATTTCATTGAGATGAGGGCTCTAGTTAAATAGTTTTATAGCCAGGCCCAGTGGCATACCCCTGTAATCCTAACTACTCAGGAGGCTAAAGCAGAAAGAAGAATTGCAAGTTCAAGCCCAGTCTAGGCAACTTAGACCCTGTCTCAAAATCTAAAATTTTTAAACAAGACCAGGGATATAGTTTGATGTGAAAGCCCTGGGGACATGAAGGTGTGTAAAAATGACTTCTTTTATATATATTTTTTTAATCGAGGGTCCATTTTGTTAGGATTTTTAAAATTTGTTTGTTTATGAGACATGGTCTCACTATGTAGTTCAGGCTGGCCTTGAACTCACTGTGTAGTCCAGGCTGGCCTCGAACTTACAGCAATCCTTGCTGCAGCCTCCCAAGTGCCGGGATTACAGCCCTGTGCTACCACACTTGTCTGTATTAGATTTTTTTAAAAGGTGGCTTCTTGTTAAGATAAAAAGAGATTTTATTCATGATCCCTGACACAGGTGCAGTGCTTAGTGAAATACACAAAAAATAATCCTGGCAGCCCTGTTTTACCTTCCCTGCAGTGCTTAGTGACTGTGGATGGCGAGGTACATAATAGCTTCTAGTCAGAAGGAGCTCACAGTCAGTAGGAAACTAAATGTAAAATTAGTAATACAGTATTGGAATATCTTTATCTGTTGTTTCTCATAAACTTAAAATCTTGCTTGTATTAAATAAAAACACCACTACCTTTCTTATGTTAGCCCTGTTCTTTTTTATTTTTTTCCTTTTCAAAGCAGAACTTGATGGGGAATATAAGCAGGATCTTCTCAGGGACACGTATGTAAAAGATGTGCAATACTTTAGCAAGTCTCTAGGTAAAGTTGAACCCAGTCTATTCAGTTTATCATTTATTCCTTGCAAGTTAAGCTAAGCCCAGAGGTAGAGACACAAGTTGGATTGATCTAGGATGGGGGGTTGAGAAAGACACATGACACTCCACTGCACAAGATACTTACTAATATAAAATGCTTAACTTTTTCCAGGTCAATCAAGTTACTCATGATCAAGCAGTGGTGCTACAAAGTGCCCTTCAGAGCATTCCTAACCCGTCATCTGAGTGTATGCTTAGAAATGTGTCAGTTCGTCTTGCTCAGCAGATATCTGATGAGGTTAGTTTTACGAGTTTTATAGATGTACACAGATATAAAATGTTTTATGTTATATTGTAAAGGTTATTATAAGGACAGGTTTAATTTGTCTCAACTCCTTTTACTATCTCAGCCTAAATAGAGTTCCCTTAACATCAGTTTAATTTATTAGCACTACCACTTTGTGGTTTGTTTTTTGTTTTTTTTGTTTTTTGGTACCTGGGATCGAACTCAGGATCTTGTGCTTGCGAGGCAGGCAGCGGAACCACTGAGCCAAATCCCCGGCCCACCACTTTGTTTTTCATCAACTGTATGTATAATAATCAGCATCCTTCATCTGAAATACAAAGTTCAGTGAATTCTGACAAATCACATGTGAAACCACTGCACAAAATTTTTTTTTTTTTGGTGGTTCTGCCACTCAAACCCAGGGCCTTTGCACATGGAACCCTAAGTTGCAGAATATTTCTATCACTTTTTCCTTATGCCCCATTGCAGTCTATTCTTCCCTCCAGCTCCAGGTAACTGGATCTTGCTGTCCCTGTAGAGGAATTTGCATTTTCTAGAATTTTATACAGATGGATCATACTGTGTGTTCTTTTGTGTCTGACTTCTTTCACTAAGAATAATGACCTAGGAGCGGTGATTTATTTAGCTCAGTGGTTCCACTGCCTGCCTTGCAAGCGCAAGGTCCCGAGTTTGATCCCTGGTACCCTCCCAAAAAGGAATAATGACCTAGAGAATTACCCATGTGGGTATCAGTTCATTCCTTTTTATTGCTGAATAGTGTCCCATTATGTTCCCCATTTTGGGGGGGATGGTACCGGGGATCGAACTTGGGACCTTCCGCTTGCAGGGCAGGTGATGGAACCACTGAGCTAAATCCCCGACTCCCCTAGTGTCCCATTATGAATAGTCTTTAATTTTGTTCCTCTGTATACTTAGATTATTCCTCCTTTCCGTTGAGAATAAAGCTGCTGTGAACATTTTATACATGTGTTTGTGTTGACATAGGATTTCATTTCTCTTGGTTAGGAAACAAAGAGTGGAATGGTTGTTGTGTTTGTAGCCCTAAAAAATGTAATGTATGAAAATAGTGCATGGCCAGGTACTAACTTGGAGAGCATACTTTGTGGTATTGCTGTTTAAGCAAAAAGAAAAGCGGGGGGGGGGGGGGGGACAACAAGGGCAACTTGGGAACCTAAAAAGACAAGAGTACTTTTTTTTTTACAAGAAGAAACATTTTAATTTTTCTAGTCATTATTCCACTCTAATATTCTATCAACATTTTTAATTACTCATCTTACAGGCTTCAAGATACATGCCTGATATTTGTGTGATTAGAGCGATACAGAAAATTATCTGGTCATCAGGATGTGGGGCATTACAGCTAGTTTTTAGCCCAAATGAAGAAATCACTAAAATTTATGAGAAGGTAAGCATTGTGACAAATATATTTCTTTTTCAATAAGTGTTGCTTAATTGTGTTATGTGGCTAACTATGCTTACTGCTATCTTTAAATATTCAACCACACATCTATATGTTTGAAAATTAAATTTTTTTTTTTCGGTACTGGGATCAAACTCAGGACCTTGTGCTTGCGAGCCAGGCACAATGCCACTGGGCTAAATCCCCAACCCAGTTGAAAATTAATTGGTAGCTATACTTATACTTCGGAATGTAGTAAAATTTTACTTTGATTTTTTGTTTTTGAGACAGGGTTTTAACATGTAGTTCATACTGACCCTGAATTCACTTTGTAGCCCAGGGTAGCCTTGAACTTGGAGAGATCCTCCTGCCTCAGCCTCCCAAGTGCTGGGATTATAGGCATGTGCCACCACGCCCAGCTAAAATTTTACTTTGAGCCAGACAGGAGGATCACCATGAGTTGAGGACCAGCAAATTACTTAAAAATCTTCCATGAGGCTTTTTTTTTTTTCTTTTGAGACAAAGTCTCATGTATTTCAGGCTGGCCTCAAACTCATGGTATCCCATCATATCTGTCTGGTACAGTCTTGGGATTCATTCAGCAAATAATTGAATGCCTATTCTGTGCCAACCATGTGCTATTATAGTTATTACTTTTTAATGAGTAAAGTCACATTGGAATATTTTAGGCTTTATGAATCTTTCAAAGCCTTCCTGAACTATTGTCCAAGACAGTTGATCTTGATAAATAGACTTAGTAGACAAGCTAGATAATGAAATTAGTCAAAAGTACCTTTAGGTACTAGAGTGGTTCTTTCAGATTTTTTTCTGAGACAGGGTCTTGCTATGTAGTTCAGGCTGGGTTAAACTCACTCTGTAGCCCGGGCTGGGCTCAATCCTCCTGCCTCAGCCTCCCAAGTGCTGGGAATCTAGGCATGCACCACCACACCTGGCTCTGGAGTGTTTCTTGGGAAAGGAATGGTCATTCGTACAGAAGTACACAACTCAGAGGGTCTCTAGGAGCATGAAGGAGAAAGAAGTCGATGGTATGCTCAATGTGCTCTTTCAGCCCTTTCTGGAATATAGCAAAATTCTGGAGTTAGACTTCATTTTCTATTATAGTTGTTTCCACACTATTTCAGAGAGGCCTGAAGAATTACAGGTAAGGCAATTGAGGCTATGTGGTTTGCACTAACTTAAAGTCACCTGAGATAATTTTTCTTAAATGCTTTTCTTGGTAATATGTTTCCAATTATAATTTTACAGACCAATGCAGGCAATGAGCTGGACTTGGAAGATGAACAAGTCTGCTGTGAAGCGTTGGAAGTGATGACATTGTGTTTTGCTTTGATTCCAACAGCCTTGGATGCTCTCAGTAAAGAAAAGGCTTGGCAGACATTCATTATTGACTTACTGTTGCACTGTCACAGCAAGTAAGCATCTTTTTTAATTTTAAGAAACAATCTTAGGGCTGGGGATTTAGCTCAGTGGTTCCAAGGCCTGCCTCACAAGTGCAAGGTCCCGAGTTCAATTCCCTGTACCAAAAAAGAAAAAAAAAACTTAATCTTATTTTTGTAAGGAGAAATTAATTGATTTATGCTTCCACAATGGATCTCATAAATCACATAATTATTCTCTATCACATTGGTGTTGAGGAAAATTTTAACAGTGTTATGCTTAACCTAAATTTGATTTTAGGTTTTGTAAAATGCTAACATTATTTCTCCAAAGTGGTAAGTTTTCTACTTGTAAAATTGTGTCACCTAGGATGTATATGTATTCCCATTTTTTAAAAATCTGAGTTAAAAGATTTAACTAAGACATTGGCTTCTGTATTAGATTCCTAGATTCCAGGTTTTCTTGAGTCTAATTTGATGTGAGAGTTATGAGACCGTTACTGTAGAAACTTGCATTTTATACTAGAATAGAGATCAATTATAAAGCCTTTGTTTTCATTTCAAGAGCAATTAATCAGCGACAGTGATTTTGTTTAAAGATTCTTTTTGTGCAAGTCAGATTTGTAGAAAATGTTGGTTTCTGTCCTTATATGTCAATCTGACCTTCATATTTACTTTTAACTTTTTAGACTGATTAGTGTTACTGTTATATGTAATTAATCTGTTGTATATGCATTGTTTTTTTTAAAAAAGTTTGCCGTATCTTATCACATGCCATTCAACAATAAAAATTGGTGAAAGTTTAGTGTAAAGTCAAAATAAGCAATTGGCTGAAATGAAGTCTAATGATAAAGCACGCTTTCAGAATGTACATAGTTAGCTGATCATGTGGCTTAAGTTTGTAATCCTAGCTACTTGGAAGGTTGAAGCAGGAGGATTGCAAGTTCAATCCTGGCCAACTTAGTGATTTAGTGAGACCTTATGTCAGAATTTTTTATTTATATGTAAGGGGGGCGGGTATTTAAGGCTGGGAATGTAGCTCAGTGCAAAGGTGCAATAGGTTCAACTTGCCCACCACCAAAGGTGTTCGGAAGTGATGTAGTGGAGTCTCAAGTAGGAGTATTTGCTATTTTAAGTTCCTTGGGTAATTTCTTTGAAGGCATCCAGCATAGCCTATTCAGAAGCTCCTTTTAACAAGGATCCTGGAAATGGGGGGGTGCCTCCTTTAGGAGACCTTCTCATGGTTGGATAGCTATGTATGTTCAAGAGAGAGATTGAGTGAGTCTAATTTGATTTAATGCATTTGGATGGTGAAGAGAGGGAAGATGATTGTCCAATGGTATTTCAACCTGCAATAGCAAATTCTTACTCTGTGTTGATTTTTTAAATCCTTAAAATTAGGAACATGTTTTACTTCTTAGGCTAATAAGAAAGAACTTGGTTTAGCAGATTTTCTGCCCTCTAGCATTTATAAATATTCCCTTATATAAATTAGAACTATTTTTTGCCCCTCTTGCCTAAAACATGCACATAATAAGGAAAAGTGCTATAGATAGCACTTCATCTCATGTCTGTGTTTTGTCTGCAGTAAGAAAGGAAATGTTCTTAAAGTTAGGGGTTTTGTGAGCTCTAGGTATCTGATTTGTTCCTTATTACAGGTTGAGTGTCCCTTAGCCGTAGTGCTTTGGGACCAGAAATGTTTCAGATTTTGAGATCTGTCAGATTGTGGAATATTTGCATAGACTTTACTGTTTAAGCATCCCTAATCCAAAAGTCTTAACTGTTCCAAAATCTGAAACTTTTTGAAAAAATAGCTTTATTTATGATTCTCAAATTATACTGTAGATATAAAATTCCTTATTTCAAGATCATAAAAATTTGGCAGCAACTTTGGCGTTAACTTTCTAAAATCTGCATCCCTTTATACATCTGGTCCCAAGCATTTCAAATATAGCCTTGTGAACCTACACACACAAATATCTCAGTTTATACTTGAATAGTCATATTACAACCAATATGGTATTTACAAAGCATTTTTCACTTAATTTCTATACCAACTTAAGAAAAAATAGACTTTGGGCTGAGAGTATAGTGCAGTGTTAGAGTGGGTGCTTAGCATGCACAGGCCCCTGTGTTCAACTCCCACTGTGCTGGAGGGTGAGCTCTACTGATGAAGCTGAAACTGTTGAAATTAACTGACAAGTTCATAGCCTTGTAGAATGCTAAAACTAAGACTCAAACAAGGTTTGCTGCCTGTTGAACCTTGACTTTCTGGCAAATATGTGCATCCCCACTATGTGCTTGGCAGTTAAAAATCCAAAGTCAGGCTGGGGGTGTAGCTCAGTGCAAGGCACTGTCTGATAAGGAACTTTGAGACAGAACTTGGTGCCTTAAAAGTAAAGTATTTTGGGAATTGGGAGACAAGTAGGTTACTTTTTATCTGGCAGGAGTGAAAGTTTTATGTAGGATGTAGCATGTGAGTTGATGTTCGAGTAGGGTTTAAATGTGCATAATAATGTAACATGGGGTGCTAGAGGTGTAGGGCACTTGCCTAGCATACATAAAGCCCTGAGTTCCATCCCCCAGCACCACCAGAAAATAAAAAGGAAAGAGAAATATAGCCAGTATTCTCCCTCCCTCACCCTCACTGCTTTCCTCCTCTCATACTGCCCTAGCTAAGCAACCAAAACCCATTGCCTGGACAGCTACAGTGTCTGTTACCTTCGTACTCCTGGTGTTGTATCCCCCTAACCTGTTAACCACACTGCAGGCAGAGTGATCTGTACAAAACATGAATCTGTTGCTTTCCTGCTTAAAATCTTTCTAGGCCTTCCCATTACCTTTGAATTAAATCCAAACATTTAAATTTGCCTTATAAGCACTCCACAATTTGACCCCTACATCTACTCATAAGTTTCAATTTAAATGCCTTGTTTTCCAGTAACTTTTCCTTATCCCTAGACTAGCAAGGTTCCTAGATCTCTGTTAAATTCTTCCACGTCATAACACTGATAAATAAGTCACAGTGTCTGAATTCCTTTAGGCATGTTTTTCTGGTGCTTTGTAGCCTTCCTGCTTAACTCACTTATGCTACCTCTGTGGTCCACAAAGTCATTTGACTTGGCCACTCCTGGGAACTACTTTCAGAGCTGAGCCAAGGACTCTGATATGATATGTAGAGGAGTAAAGATAACCCTGTAAAGAGCTTAGTGAGAGTCAGTTTGACAGAAGGCCTGTAACGCTGAGATCCAAGTAATACTAGATTTCAGCAAGGTGGGCAATCTCATTTATTTGGTAAATGTTTATCAAGTACTTTATATCAGGTGGGGCAGGGGTCAGTGGAGTTCATTTTTATCCAGAGTAGTCAAAGAAAGCTTCTCAGGTAAGATGACCTTCAAATGATACGCTCTGTGTTTACTGTGTGGAATGTAGGTTCTAGGGCAGTGATGGCAAACCTTTTAGAGACAAGTGCCCAAACCGCAACCCAAAACCTACTTACTTATCAGAAAGTGTCAACACTGCACTTAAACCTGAATACTGAAGTTTTAGTTTTAAAAAATTCATGCATTAATATCTTTTGTCTTAAAAACAAGTAACACTTTTGTGCCAATGGTTTCCCACCACTGCTCTAAAGTATTAAGAAAAGCAGCTAAGAGCCAGAGATTTAGCTCAGTGGTTCCGCCGCCTGCCTTGCAAGCGTAAGGACCCGAGTTTGATCCCCTGTACCAAGAAAAGAAAAGCAGCTGAACTATTCCATTGATCCAAATAAAAGATGACAATGGTTAAAACTGGCAGTAGCAGGAGTGATTAAAAAATGATCAGGTTCTGGACATATTGTAAAGAAAGACAAAAAATGTGTTTCTATGAAGCAGTGTGGAAATGATATGCTTAGGTATGTTTTGTGAGGAACTGACAAGCAACAACCAACTCTGCATAGATTCCCCAATTTTATTTGGGCTATGCACCCTACTTGTTTAAAAGCAGGAGTAACCTATACCTTTAAAAATCTGGTAAAATTATCTTCTCCCCAGAAAATTAGGTACTTCTGACTTTATTTAACTTAGGTTCCCCTAAAACACTCCCCACAAAAATTTTAGGAGCTTAATGTATGCCGTCGAGTCCTTTATGATTGAGTTGTAGAGGAAGTCCTGAGCTCTTTAGCAGGTAGCACAAAGACAAGTTTGTGATATCTGCAAGATACACAAATACTTTGTTGGCAGATCTTTGTTGAGTCTCTTCCACGTGTCAGACATTGTTCTAGGTGCTTAGAATTCTGGCGTCAGCACAACAAAGCTCCCACACTGGGAGAGCTTACTTTCTAATGGAGACAGACCGTCATCCTGTAAAAGAAAAAAAATAGTATTCATGTATTTGGTAACTGGTTCTTGAGCACAAATTTTATGCCAAATACTCTTCTAGGTTCTAGAGGCATAGTGGGAAGGAGAGGATGTCATCTTCCCCTTGGAATATTTATTCTAGTGAGATTTATATAGTATTTAATTGATTTTTTAAATCTATAATGATCAGGTAAAATTCCCAGTATTGAGACCAGAGATCATGGAGAAGGAAATACTGAATAATACAGTGGTTCTTAAATCTTTGGTACAATCAGAATTATGTAAAAGGTTTTTTATTGGGCCCCACACCTAGAATTTGATTTCAGAGGTTTGGGATGGAGCCTGAGAATTGGCTTTTCTCTAACAAGTTCGCAGGTGATTCTGTTATTGCTGAGCTGAGGACCATGCTTTCAGAATCACTCATAATACAAAGAACCACCTGCAAAAAATACCCTTACTCTGATTGCAAGAGAATTCCCACAGAGCTGTTGCTCCAAAGCACAATTGAATTAAAGTTCTGTGGAAGGCTGAAAGATTGCATAAGACTTACTGTAAAGCACTTAATCTCAAGTAGCATTTCCAGCCTGTTTGGAGAGAGCATGTCAGAAGGCATCCCTTGGGGCTGGGGATTTAGCTCAGTGGTTTTGCCTCCTGCTGCACAAGCGCAAGGACCCGAGTTCGATCCCCGGTACCAAAAAAAAAAAAAAGGCATCCCTTAAACTTTGAGCGATAATTTCAGGATATAGTCCTGGACGACATACAGCCTAAGCTCATCTGTTATGTATTGGTGGTGTGAGTGTTTAAGTGGAGGTTATTTTTGTATCCCCACTATTCATCCCCCTTGCCAAGGGAGAACAGTGTTCAGACTTTTAAAAATGAGTGTAATGTATTAAATGTGACACATTTCTGTTTCAGAACTGTTCGTCAGGTGGCACAGGAGCAGTTCTTTTTAATGTGCACCAGATGTTGCATGGGACACAGGCCTCTGCTTTTCTTCATTACTCTGCTCTTTACCGTTTTGGGGGTGAGACATTTTTCATATGCTTGCCAGTGTGATACATTCGTTCAACAAGGACATTAATGAATTTTGGTTTTAGCTTTCATTAAAATTAGGTCAGTCTTTTTTAATAGATAAAAAACTAGAAAATTTCCTATTATAGTTATCTATTCTTTTTAAAAGCAGATTCTGATCATGGACGTGAAAATTCATATTGTTCTTTCTTTCCAGAGCACAGCTAAAGAAAGAGCTAAACATTCAGGGGACTACTTCACTCTCTTAAGGCACCTTCTTAATTATGCTTACAACAGCAATATTAATGTACCCAATGCTGAAGTTCTTCTTAATAATGAAATTGATTGGCTTAAAAGAATTAGGGTAAGTTACAGTTAATACTTTGTTAATAGCATTGTTGGTAATGTTTTATTAATAGGTGGTTTATAGTTTTGAACATTTTGGTTAAAGAGAAAACTCCAAAGTAACAAATGGACCAAAGAATATACAGTGCATTGGTGGATGTTAGTAACTCACAAGTCACAAAATGAATACATAACAAGTGTAAAATCCTTTGCTTGAGACCTGGAATTCTGCTGTTTGGTTCCTTCCATTTTATTGGGTGTTTTTTTGCCCCCCCATCTTGTTTTCATTTAAAATGTATCTGATAAGGGGGTGGGGATTTAGCTCAGTGGCACCACGCCTTCCTCTCGAGCTCAAGGTCCTGAGTTCAATCCCCAATACTGAAGAAAAAAAACGTATCTGATAGGCTAGCACTTTTGATCATGAAAACAGGATTTATTTCTGATGAAATTTAGAGTTTTACCCTTCAGATCATCATTTCAGTTTGTAAAGCCTGCTTCTAGAAAATTTTGAAAACTTGCAAACTTGCTTGAATGGAAAGGTTTAGACCAGTGGTGGTGAACCTATAGCACGCATGTTGCAGCGGAGTGTTTTTGTATCATTGAAAGCTCTAAAAGGTTCGCCATCCCTGGTTTAGGGGAATTACCTCATATCTCCCCAGCTGTTGTCTTATTCTAGCTCCATCTTTCCCCTTTACCTCTTTTATAAGTTACACGTTTATCATTTTTTTTCCTTTGGTAGGATGATGTTAAAAGAACAGGTGAAACGGGTGTGGAAGAGACGATCTTGGAAGGCCACCTTGGGGTAACAAAAGAGTTACTGGCCTTTCAAACTCCTGAGAAGAAGTTTCATATTGGTTGTGAAAAAGGAGGTGCTAATCTCATTAAAGTAAGTTCAGCATTCTTGGTCCTAAATGAGACTTATCCTTCTAAATGTCATCAAATCTGTGATTAATTGATAGTATCATATCTTCACCTTCTTTAAACGTGCTTTTTAAGAATCTTTATCAAGGGGCCGGGGATTTAGCTCAGTGGTTCCACCGCCTGCCCAGCAAGCACAAGGACCCAAGTTCGATCCTCGGTACAAGAAAAAAAAAGTCTTTATCAAGGTTATACCTAATGTTCAAGGGGCCGGGGATTTAGCTCAGTGGCACTGCATCTGCCTTGTAAGTGCAAGGTCCTGCGTTCAATCCCCAGTATCGTAAGTAAATAAATAAAAAAATCTTCTCCCAAGGTCCCAAGTTTGATCCCCAGTACCAAAAAAGAAAAAAAATCTTCAAAATACCTTGGGCTGTTCCCAAGATTTAGCTGTTACAAACTGTGCTGTTATAAACATGGGTGTGCATATATCACTGTGGTATGATGCTTTTAATTCTTCTGGGAAGATACCAGAAGAGGTATAGCTGGGTCAAATGGAACCTCTACTTTTAGCTTTTTGCGAAATCTCCACACTGATTGCCACAGTGGTTGCACCAGTCTACAGTCCCTCCAGCATTTGTTGTTGGTTGATTTCTTGATAGCAGCCATTCTTTCTGGAGTGAGAAGGAATCTCAGTGTTGTTTTAATTTACATCTCTCCAATGACCAGTGATGCTGTACTTTTTTTTTTTTGGTACCAGGGATCAAACTCAGGACCTTGCACTTGCAAAGCAGGCAGCAGAACCACTGAGCTAAATCCCCGGCCCACCATTTCTAATTCTATATCTGAGAAGTATCTTTTTCAGATACCCATTTTTGCATTGGGTCTTTAAATTTGGGGGGGGGTCTGTTTTTTTTTTTAGTTCTTTATATATTCTAGATAATAGTCCTTTATCTGAGTAGCTGGTAAAAATTTTTGCCCACTGTGTTGGTGGTTTCTCTTGCTGTGCAAAAGCTTTTTAATAAGATGAGGTCCCAGTTGTTGATTCGTTGTAGTATTTTCTGTGGTGTGGTCTGGTGGTGGCGTTTTTTTGTTTTTTTGTTTTTTTGTATTGGGAATCGAACTCAGGTTCTTGTGCTTCTGAGGCAGGCGGCGGAACCACTGAGCTAAATCCCTGGCCTGGTTGTTGTTAATGAAGTCTTTTGTGCCATACATTATTCAAGAGATGTTACTAAATATTGTATGTAAATTTCAGTATAAAGTACTTTGTAAATATTATTAGACTATTTAAATGAGGCAAGCCTTTGTTTTGTATGACTGTATCATATGTATCATTTCTTTAATGAGTTTCTTCTTGTATAGTAACTTAAACCAAAAGTATCATTTTAATGGATTTTATTTTCATTCAGAATTGGTTTGAGACTGAGTGGTGGCACATGCCTATAATCCCAGCACTCTGGGAGTCTGAGGCAGGAGGATTGAACGGTTAAACCTAGCCTGGATGACTCAGCAACACTCTGTCCCAAAGTATTTTTTTATTTATTTTATTTCATTTATTTAATTTTTTTGGTACTGGGGATCAAACTCAGGACCTTGCACTTTCAAAGTATTTTTTTAAAGGGCTGGGAATGTACCAAGTGTGAAGGCCCAGGGTTCAATCCCTAATATTGGGGGAAGGGGGCTGGTTTATTTTCATACACATTTGATTAAAGGAGTAAACTTTCTTAAAATGTAAATTTTATAAGTACTATTAGCCAGTTCTCTCTCTCCCTCTCTCTCTCTGTCTTGTCTTTGGTTGATTGGTTGGTTTTTTGAGATAGGATCTTGCTATGTATGTAGTTCAGGCTGGCCTTGAAATCTGCCTCAACCTCCCAAGTGCTAGGATTACAGGCTTGTGCCACCACATCCAGCTACAGCCAGTTCTCCTAATACTTAGTTTTTTTAATGTGGCAAATGAGTGTGGTTTTAGTTACAATAAATAGCACTTAAAATGGGATATTTTAGGACTTAGTGGTGCATTCCTGTAATCCTAGCACTCGGGAGGCAGAGGCAGGAAGATTGCCATGAGTTTGAGGCTAGCTTGGGCTACATAGTGAGTTCAAGGCCATCCTGGACTACACAGCATGATCTTGTCTCCAAAAAAAACAAAGGAGGCCAGGGATTTAGCTCAGTGGTTCCGCTGCCTGCCTTGCAAGCGCAAGGACCCGAGTTCGATCCCCGGTACCAAAAAGGGGGGGGGGTGTTTTGAATATCCAAGTATGGTTTCTGAGATATAATAAGACTTTAAATTCCAACAAGTAATTTTAAAATTATTTTCTTACAAGAGATCCTTTTTTCTTTTCCTGAGTATATTGTTGCTAATACACAATTCTTTTTGAACTTTTAGGAATTAATTGATGATTTCATCTTCCCTGCATCCAATGTTTACCTGCAGTATATGAGAAATGGAGAGCTCCCAGCCGAACAGGCTATCCCAGTCTGTAGTTCACCAGCTACAATTAATGCTGGTTTTGAGTTACTTGTGGCCTTGGCTGTTGGCTGTGTGAGGAATCTCAAACAGATAGTGGATTCTTTGACTGAAATGTATTATATTGGCACAGCAATAACTAGTAAGTATTTTAAAATATACTTGAAGTTGTGATGGTTAATAATTTTAATGTTTCAAATTCTGTTCGCAGATTTTTCTTTTAGTAAATGTCAAGTCATGTTTTTTCACCAACTAGTTTAATGTTTTTAGGAAATGGATATATAATTAAATCATTATAAGCAGATAGCTTTGTGTAGAAAAATTTTCAAGTGTTTGTTAAATGTTTTTCTATAAGTAAGGGTATTTGCAATTTAAATTTCAACTTTTCAAATCTGAAATAAAACATAAATTTCAGGGCAATAAGTAGCCAAAATAAAATGCAATTTAAAACATAAATTGCATGCATTTAAAAAACCCCACTTAGGGGCCGGGGATTTTGCTCAGGTGCCACGCCTGCCTCCAAATACAAGGTTCTGAGTTCTATCCCCCGTACCAAAGAAAAGAAAAAAAAAGAAAACCCTCACTTAGAAGTTCTTCAGCCGGGTGTGTTAATGCATGCCCTGTAATCCCAGCATTCAGGAGGCTGAGGCAAGAAGATCCCCACAAGTTCAAGGCCAGCCTGGGCTACATAGTGAATTTAAGGCCAGCCTGAACTACATAGCGATACCCTGTCTCAAAAATAAAAGTTCTTCAGTGTTACTTCCGTGAGTTTTAAGAAAATTTGGTTTTTTGGTGATGAGAATGTGAGACGGTGCCATTTTGGTGCATGCTATTTATGTTCAGTTAATGCCTCTATTAAGCCCATGAAAATGTGGTACAGGCACCAGGTCTTGAACAGAAGCTCAAAGGGTAAGGGCAGTACACAGTAACAGAATGCACAGAAACACAACAGTCTGTTTCATTCAAAAAAGAAAACCACAGTAACATAATATGATTGGTAAATCTTTAAAGAACATAGCAATTTTTTTTTGATACATTGTGTTTCAGAGTGTAAGGTTTTTAAATAACATCTTAAGTGTTTCTAATTAAACGGATTGCTTAAAAGATTAGACTTTGAGCTCTTCTATCAAATCTACATAGTAGCATGATTTTTTTAAATTGTTTTAAATTTAATAGGGGTTTATGTGTTAAGTGGTAATTTACATGGAAAAATTTCAGCTGCTAAAGCATATACACTAAAATATATGCTTCTGCAATCCCCCAGTTCCTTTTGATAGCTATAACTTTTACCAGTTTTTATCTGTCCTCCCAGCTTCTCTTTGTATGCAAAATCTATGTACAAAATCTTTTTTCATTTTGCCCTTTACCATAGATTGGAATATATAATACAAACATATTCTTCACTTTGTCTTCCATTTCATTGCTAAATCTAAAGATTTTTTTTCCAGTACCGGGGATTGAACTCAGGACCTTGATCTTGCGAGGCAGGCTCGGTGCCACTGAACTAAATCCCCAGCCCGTCTAAAGATATATTTTATCTGTCATTATTCCCTGTCCTCCAACTTATAAGTATTTACCTAATTCTATTTAGTGGCTTTATATCTTTCAGTTCAGTAGACTATAATTCACTTAACTAATCCCCTAAGAAATGATAATATTTATGTTATTTCCAGGTTTATATGGGAGTGAGGGTAGCTAGAGATTAACAATTCTCAAAAGACTTTGAAACTTGCAATCTGGTTAGGAAGTGAAAAAGAAAAGATTGGTGTCAGAACTGGGGTGGTGTTAGGATTATTTAAAAAGGAGCAAATCATCATGTGTTCATGCATGTATATTTCATGCCACAGTGAGTTTGAAGGCATTTAGAAAAAATACAAAAGTACAAAATGTTAAAAGTGAATGAACCGGGCCGGGGATTTAGCTCAGTGGTTCCAGCGCCTGTTGCACAAGCGCAAGGTCCTGAGTTCGATCCCTGGTACAAAAAAAAAAAAAGTGAATGAACAGTAAAGATGAAAGCAAACTTAGCTCATAGGTACCAGCACTATGCCATCTTGTATGACTTGTTCTGAGACTGCCATCAGAAATGAAACCATATAAAACTTGGGTATATGGCTTTGTGGGTAAGAATCTGCAGCAGTGCATGTTGCTGTCTAAGAGGTGTTGAGGGTGGGATGCAAAGTGAAATCACTGCCTTAGGTGGCTGGAGGGGTGGTGGAAGTGCTTTGTCCATATAATAGAGCTCAAAAGGACAAGATGGTTGTGTTCATGCTACAAGTCTCTCTCCTTCTCCCAGCTTGTGAAGCACTTACTGAGTGGGAATATCTGCCACCTGTTGGACCCCGCCCACCAAAAGGATTTGTGGGACTGAAAAATGCTGGTGCTACTTGTTACATGAATTCTGTGATTCAACAACTCTACATGATTCCCTCCATCAGGAATGGTATTCTTGCAATTGAAGGCACAGGTAGTGATGTAGATGATGATATGTCTGGGGATGAGAAGCAGGACAATGAGGTAAATTTTAGTTATTTCTGTTTACTGTGCTTGAAATTCTGCTACCTTTCTCTTAAGAGAGTACAGTTGGGCCGGGATTTAGCTCAGTGGTTCTGCCGCTTGCCTCGCAAGCACAAGGATCCAAGTTCGATCCCTGGTACCAAAAAAAAAAAAAAAGAGAGTACAGTTAACATCCTTTGGATTCTTAAATCCCTCATATAAAAAAGACAGTATTGACATATAATGCTGTACACACCCTCCTGTATAATTTAACCACTTCTGGATTATTTATAATACCTAACAGTGTAAATGCCATGAAAATAGTTGCTTTACTGTGTTGTTTAGGAAATAATAACAAGGGGGAAAAGTCAGGACATGTTCAGTACAGACCCAGTTTTTCCCCCAATATCTTTGATCAGGGGTTGGTGATGGTGCAGGTGTAGAATTAGTGGTTATGGAGAGCAAATTACATTGTACTTTGACTAGACCTGATAAAACTATTTGTGAAGCAGGGGCAGAGTGTGCTGGCTGGATGTTACCTCTTGATGTGAAGCAACAATTTAGTGTGCACATCATTTTTGTGTGTGGTGTTCAGTATAATTTGGAGTTTGTGTAAATCTTCACTTTTAATAGTTTATATTTTTGCTTTTCTATTTCATATCTCAATTATCTATCAATTTGTGCCAAATTGTATAGTATCTACCACTTTTATTATCTGTGTTTGCTTCTAGATTATGCTTATATTTCTCCTATTTCATCACTCTTACTTAAGGATAGTGTAGAGCTGGATATGGTACTACACGCCTCTAATCCCAGCACTCGAGGCTGAGGCAGAGGGATCGCCACAAGTTGGAGGCCAGCCTGGGCTACACAGTGAGACCCTGTCTCCAAAAAAAATCTTAAGGCAAAATTTAGGCTGCCTACAAAATATCCACTACAAAATAAAGCAACAAAAAGTTACATTGTTGTGGTGGATCAGAGTTGACATGACTATGACATTGCTTTTCGAAAAGACTTAGATTGCGGTCATGTTTGTATCCACCCTAAACTGTATTTCTTTATCTTTTTGTGTTTGTAGCATTTAGTGGAAACTGAGGAGGGAAGCCGGAGTATATTCTCATTGTAATAAATGCCCTCATTTACTCCCTTCAGCCACCAGAACTGGATTTGTTCTGAAGAAATAGTTTATACTACTTACAGGGCTTCTAAAACACACTTGTCTCTATTTCTCCCTGGACCTGTGGACCAGATCATCCAGGGATTGGGGGCTGAGGATGTAGTTTAATGGTAGAGCACTTTCCTAGCATGTGTGAGGCCCTGGAGTCCAGCCCCAGTACCTTTTTTCCTTGTTTATTTTTCCGGTACCAGGGATCGAACTCGGGTCCTTGTGCTTTCGAGGCAGGCAGCAGAACCACTGAGCTAAATCCCTGGGCCCCCAGTACCTTTTTTAAAAACAAAAAGCTTCATAGGGAATGCTTACACCCATACCTGATTAACAATCACTGCTCTAGGGGGAAATTGGAATTTAAATTCTAGTTTTGTAGCCCATCATATATCCCTGGGATGTTGAGTTAAACACAAGTAGATACAGCTGATTGCACTGGCAAGCAGTAAATGAGGCACTCCAAATGGCACAATTTACCTGGCTGTGGTTGCATGCACCTGTAATCTCAGCTACTCAGGAGGCTAAGACAGGAGTGTTTTGATTTTTTTTTTTTTTTTTGGCCCCAGAGTCTTACCGTGTACTTCAGGCTGCCTTGAAGTCACTATGTAGGCCAGGCTGTCCTCACACTCACTGCAGTTCTCCTGCCTCAGCTTCCCAAGTGCTGGATCCATGCATGTGCCATCACACGGCCTACTTATATTTTTGTTTCCTTCTTTAGGCTATAAATTTCTTTTGAACAGGGACTAGATACTTTTTTTCTCTTTTTTGGGTGGTGTGTTCCTGAACTAGCATTTGAATTTCATGCCTTGCACATGCTGAGCAAGTGCTCTACCATTGAGATACATCTCCATCCCTTTGTTTTGTTTTCATTTTAAAACAGGGTCTTGCTAGGGCCAGGGATTTAGTTCAATGGTTCCACCGCCTGCCTCCCAAGTGGAAGGACACGAGTTCGATCCCCGGTACCAAAAAAAAAAATCCTAGAGATTTTTGGGCCGGGGATTTAGCCCAGTGGTTCTGGCACCTGCCTCAAAAGCGCAAGGTCCCGAGTTTGATCCCTGGTACCAAAAAAAGAAAAAAATAATGAGTTTTTGTTTGGGGTTTTTTGGTACCGGGAATCGAACTCAGAACCATGCGCTTGCGAGGCAGGCGGTGGCACCACTGAGCTAAATCTCCAACCCTAAGCACCTTATTTAAGTAGAATCATAACGATATTTGGCATTTTATGGCTATTTCACTTAGCATAATGTCTCAGGGTTCATCCATGTTGTAACATGTGTTAGAATTTCCCCCTTCTAAAGGCTGAATAGTATTCCACTGTGTTTATATTTATATCCCATATTTTGCTTCTCCATTCATCTTTCTGTGGACATTTGAGTTGCTTCCTAGTTTCAGTTATTGTGAATAATGCCGCTCTGAATGTGGGTATACAAATAGCTCTTTGATGCCCTGCTTTCATTTCTTTTGGGTAAATGCCCTGAAATGGAATTGCTCAGACATAAGCTAATTCTATTTGTAATTTTTCTGAGAAAGTCTTTTCCATAACAACTGCACCATTTCACATTGCCACCATTAGTGCACAAGGGATTCACATTTTCCACATCTTTGCCAGCACTTGTTATATTTTCTTCACCATAGTAGACACCTATAATGGAGTGTGAGGTAATATCTCGTAGTTGTGATTTGCATTTCCCTTATGGTTAGTGATGTGGAGATTATTTTGCTGTGTATTGTTGGCCATTTGAATATCATCTTTGGAAAATTAATGTCTTCAAGTCTTGGGCCAGGGATTTAGCTCAGTGGTGGTGACACCTGCCTTGCCAAGCACAAGGTCCTGAGTTCGATCCTTGGTACCAAAAAAAAAAAAAAAGACCTCAAGTCTTTGGTCCAGTTTTAATTGACTTAAGTTTTAGAATTTCTCTATATGTTCTGGATTTTAATCCCTCATCAGATGATTGATTTACAAATAGCTTTTCCTATTCAATTGGGAGTGTATTTGCATGAATGTTTTTAATAAGTTTTAAGGAGGTCCAATTTGTATCATTTCTTTTGTTGCCCGTGTCTTTGGTGCCATAGTGAAGAAATTATTACCGCATTCAATCTCTTGAAGTGTTTTGTGGGCTGGGAATGTAGCTCATTGGTAGAGTGCTTCCCTGGCATGTGTGAGACCTTGGATTCCATCCCTACCTCTACCAGCCCCACTCTACCCCTGGCCAAATATATATATTTGCTCTTATGTTTAGAACTTGGATGCATTTTGAATTTTTGTATTTATTGTTAGGTAAAGATCCTACTTCTTTTGCTTGTAGATAACCTGGTTTTCCCAGCACCATTTATTGAGGAGCATGACCACTATTAATGTATATATTTTATTGAATATTTACAATTACAAGTGCATTCTATACATTATCTCATACAATCCTTACAATAGCTACATGAAGAATGTATTGTTGGGCTGGGGATTTAGCTCAGTGGTTTCGCCGCCTGCTGTGCAAGTGCAAGGACCCAAGTTCGATCCCCGGTACCAAAAAAAAAAAAGAATGTATTGGCCCCATTCACATGTAAGGAAACTGAAGGTTAGAAAGTTTTAAGTAATGTTTACTTTATCAAATTTGTTAGCTGATAAGAGTCTCAGTTTGTGTCCAGTTTAGTCTAACTTGATCGCCACACTAATTCTCTGCTGTATATCTGCCTCTCTGACATGGTCAGAGTTGTTCATTTATAATAACTTGTAGCTGGCATGGTAGCATACCCCTGTAATCCTAGCACCCAAGAGGCTAAGGCATGAGGATCACTACGAGTTCAAGGCCAGCCTGAACTGCAAAGCAAGACCCTATTTCAGGGGGAAAAAATATGAATAATAATAATAGTTCTTATGAAATGGCAGGATTAAACACTAATAGACTAAATTTTGTAAATTGAAGGTTAAGCTAGGCATGGTGGCACATGCTTGGAATTCCAGCACCCTGGGTAGCTGAGGCAGGAGGATCTCAAGCTTTAGCCCAGCCTGGGCAACCTAGTGACTTAGCAAGACACTAAAAATAAAAATTTTTAAAAACCAACAGATGAAACTCAGTGGAAGAGAACCCCTGGGTTCAGTTACCAATATGGCCCCCCCAAAAAGTGCTTTGGAAATAAATAATAAAAGTACAGATTACATGTTCACTAACTGACATTTGTGTTAACGTATTTTACTACACTATAACTCATTATATATTTTTTGGTTTCTAGAGCAATGTTGATCCCAGGGATGATGTATTTGGATACCCTCAACAGTTTGAAGACAAACCAGCATTAAATAAAACAGAAGATAGGAAAGAGTATAATATTGGTGTCTTAAGACACCTTCAGGTCATCTTTGGCCATTTAGCGGCTTCTCGACTGCAATACTACGTGCCCAGAGGATTTTGGAAACAGTTCAGGTAATATCAATGGAAAGATAGTAGCAGTAAGAATAGTTCTTAAAATTTGATGAACATCTTGTGGCACATGCCTGTAATCCCAGCACTCAGGAGGCTGAGGCAGGAGAATCACTGCTAGTTCAAGGCCATCCTGGGCTACATAGTTCAAGGCCAGCCTGAACTGTATACCAAGACCCTGTCTCAAAACCCCCCCAAAAACTTGAGGAACATCTCAATACACTAACAGTAAACTTCTAAAATACATGTTTTAAGGTATCTATGTGTTCAATATTTAAACAATTAGATTCCAACTATTGTTTTTAGTTTTCTCTTTTGTCTCTATAGAAGATACAAATGCATTGCTGGTGGGACAGCACTGTCATTTCTTTTACTTGACACATAAAAATTATACTCGTGATACTATTTGATATTTCTATACATGGGAGCAGCATTTTTTTTTAGTCCCTTAAGATAATTACTAACTTTATTATGGAAATGTCTGACATAGGCATAAGCAGAATAATATCAATCGTAACCAGGCACATGGTGCGCACCTGCAGTCCCAGCATTCAAGAGGCTGAGGCAGGAAGATCGCTGTGAGTCTTAAGGCCAGCCTGGGCTACATAGCAAGATCCTGTCTCAAAAACAAACAAAAATAGTATCAATCCTGATATGCTCATCACTCAATCTTGTTTAATGTGTATTCCTACCTGCCACTTTCCAAATTGTTTTTAAGCAATGCACAGATAGTTTCACCCATAAAAACTTAATGTCTATTTTTAAATATTATCATGGTAGCTAGGAAGGTGAGGAGGAGAAGCTCAAGTTTCAGACTAGCCTGAGCAACTTAGCAAGACCCTATTTTAAAAATAAAGGCTGAGGGCCAGGGATTTAGCTCAGTGTGGTGCCATGCCTGCCTGGCAAGTGCAAGGTCCTAAGTTCAATCCCTGGTACCAAAAATTAAATAAATAAATGCTGAGAAAAGAGGCGGGATGTATCATGTACCAAGTGCAAATTCCCTATGATGAGTGTTGTTATGTATGCCTAAAGTGTACCAATGACTGTGTGTGTGGTGAGTGCGCCCCCCCCCCCCCCCCCCCGCGCAGTGATCGAACTTAGGACTTTGCACTTATGAGGTAGGCCTGGTGCCACTGAGCTAAATCCCTGGCCCACCAATAACTGCTTTGCTATTTTAAAAAGGTTTTTTTTAAGGCTGGTAATGTAGGTCAGTTGCCTGGCATTTATGAGACCCTGGGTTCAAGCCCCAGTATTGGGGGGGGGCAACATAACCACTGTACTGTTACTATGCAGGGGGGTTAAGTCTTTGCGGTATCGGGGCTTGACCTCAGGACCTTGCAAGGCAGGAACTGTGCCACTGAGCTAAATCCCCGGCCCTAAAAAAATCTTTAACAGCATATGTGGTCAGTGTTGGAACTACAGTCAGTTTTCTCATAAATGATTTTCACTGATATTTTTAAAAATCAGGATCCAGCACTTGCCTCGCATGCACAAGGCCCTCAATTCAGTCCCCAGCTTTGCAAAAACCACAAAACGTACTACAGGGTACTTCCCAGACAGCTTGAGAAGGGGTTAGGGAAGCAAAAAAGTCACCTACCGTTGCTATTCTGGTCCACCTTCCCTGCTTGTGGCAGGAGGCTGCATGTGTATTGCTTCAGAACCCCTGCTTTAGAATACAGTGGGTGACCACCAGCACATCTATTCCCGTCACCCCTACCCAGGCCCCTGTTGGTCTACACTAGCTCCTCCTGTGTCTCGTCACCTCTCAGCTTACTCTGTCTTCTCCCCTCTATTTCAGTTCATTTCTATTCGTTCTCCAACTTGTTGAACTTTCATCTTGGTATTTGTCACTGAGTTACATTTTTCTCTCCATACAGTGCCTTTGTTTGTTTTTTTTTTAATTCCCTGTGCTGGTAGGCTCACACTTGTTCCAGACTAGCACTGTCTGTTATCCACACTTCAGACATGTGATCTATTCTTGATGCATAGGCCTTAGTTAAGCACATCCCCCACTCCTGAGTATTTTATCTTCAAAAATTTCAGACCTACAGAAAAGGTGAGAGTAGTATAATAATCATGTTTTTATTACAGTTTTTTCCTAGTTGCCTGGTTGTGAACATTTTGCCAGATTTGCTTTTATTTATTTATTTGTATTTACTTTGAGTTTGTTTGTTTCTAAACCAGTTGGTATGGTAGTAAGTCGCAAGCATGATACTTCATCCCTGCATACTTTCAACATGTATATCTTCTAAGAATATTTTTAGTTTTTTGAGACAGGGTCTAGCTATGTAGTCCAGGCTGGTCTTGAACTCCCTGTGTAGCCCAGGCTGGCCTCGAACTCAAAGCAGTCCTCCTGCCTCAGCCTCCCGAGTGCTGGGATTACAGGTGTGCGATACGACACCTAGCAAATAAGCCTCTTGTCCTACTTGTGTATAATTTTAATACCCAAGAAACATAATACTAGTAGTCTCTAATATTTATCAGTATATATTCCAATAAAGACCACAAAATAGTCTTTATAACTTTTTGACTTTTCTATCCCAGTCTGATATCCAAGAAAGAATCATAAGAATTTTATTGTTAACTCCTTATTCTCCTGTAATTTAAAATCATTCTTTGTCATGACTTTCATATCACTGAAATTTTCAAAGAGTTCAGGCCAGTTGTCTTGCAGAGAGTAGCATTCTTGGTTTGTGTGATTGTTTCCTCATGATGAGATTCAGGTTAAACTTTGGGGGAGCAGAGCAAGAATACCACGGGAATGATGCTTCATGCTTTTCAGTGCATTGCATTGGGAGAGATGTGGTGTCCATTTGTTTGCTAGCGATGATGACTTTGATCCCTTGATGACAGGCCTCTCCATTTTAAGGGATAACTTTTCCCTTTTATAATTAGTAAGTATGTGTCTGTGTCACATTCCCTGGAGCAGCCACTCTTCTATCAACCACACCAGTAGTTTCATGGCAGTGCTTTGTCCCTGGGGTTCCACTTTCACTTCGCGTCTCACCCTCATTGTACTCTGTAGGTGAAGTGCACCCTCCTATGTATGTATTTAAGGAAGAAAACCTTACTGTGGTTGTATTGTGCTTTTTTAACTAAAAAGTGGTGTGTGTATTGTCATGAGTGTCACATGTTACATGTTTTTTATTTCATTCATTTTCTAGGCTTTGGGGTGAGCCTGTTAACCTCCGTGAACAACATGATGCTTTAGAATTTTTTAATTCATTGGTGGATAGTTTAGATGAAGCTTTAAAAGCCTTAGGACATCCAGCTATGCTCAGTAAAGTCTTAGGAGGCTCCTTTGCTGATCAGAAGATTTGCCAAGGCTGCCCACATAGGTAAGTACTAATTACAGATCAGAAGTATAAACAAGTTCGATCCCCGGTACCAAAAAAAAAAAAGTATAAACAGTGCTGCCTAAAACTTAAAATTTTATCAGTACTCATGTACAAAAGTAAAATGTGCCACTGTTTATAAAATTTCTGAAACTGAATACATTGTATGCAGTGTTGCCTCGGTTCACGAACTTAATTTGTTCCACGATTTTGGAAAAGATGGCTGTGATTGTGTTTGTCACATGATGCAATTTGCAAACAGAAACAAAATTTTGCCAAACGCTTATGTTTGTGAACCAAATTGTTCGCAAACAAAGGTGTTTGTGAACAGAGGTGCCACTGTACTGTGTACACCTGACTACTGTGCGATTTATTTTTGGTTTGTCAACTTCTGGTTCCTTTTCTACACTGCTTAATTTCTTACTGTTTTGTACTCATATCCTTTTATGTATTACTGTACTTAGGAACTAAAATAACATTTTGCATATAATTACAGATATTACAAATTTGCTCTTTATCTTAGAGTTTAAATATAATATTATAAATCCATTGTTTAGAAGATTGAAGATCTAGAGTAGTATTTCCTATTCAAATGAAATATATACTTTTTTAATTTTGGTACCAGAGTTTGAACTCAGGTCTTTGCGTTTGCGAGGCAGGCAGCGGAACCACTGAGGTAAATCCCTGGCCCTGAAATATATACTTATTTATAGTATGTTTGCATACAAAGCATAGCGAGAGTTCAAAATAACAAATTAGAGGGTTTTTTAAAAGGGAAATTAATGAACACCTATTGGAAATAACTAATCAGTTCATCACTGAAAAACACACTCATCTGTCTCATGGAAGTTTTTACTTTGTGCCTTACCTCATAATCTTATCAATTAACGTTGGTTTGCAATCCATTTTCGCCAAAATACCACAGTAAGATGGTATTTTTCTACTAGCCACATTGTATAATTAATATTCATGAGTTAGGTTTGTGACTGGCAGAGGCACTTTGTTTTTGGCAGCTTTTTTCCCCCCCTTCAGTACCAGAAATTGAACTCAGGACCATGCTCTTGCCAGGCAGGCATGGCACCACTGTGCTACATCCCAGCCCCTGGCACTTTGTTTTTGAACATAAAGACATGTTATGGGAAAAGAATACTGTATAAATGAGAAGTTTTATGAGGTTATAATTTTACCATTCACTCAGAATTTGGGGATATACTTGTTTGCTTAGCCTGGGCAACTTTTGGTTCTTTGGAAAGACCTTTTACATTAGGCATACAATAAAATTTGCATTCTAAGCTCTTCATTTTAATTACTGAAAAAAATAGCGAACTGTTTGATCATCTGTTTCTGTCAGTCCTTCTCAGTTTATTTTAGACAATTTTCCAAATTAGTTGGAAATTACCGGTTTTCTTTGCCAGATGAAAATGTTAAGAGTGTGATCTTGCTGAGCCATGGTGGCACACAGCTACAATCTCAGCTACTCAGGTGGCTGGGGCAAAAGGATCACAGGTTCAGGGCCATCCTGGATAACTTACTGAGACAGTGTCTCAAAAATAAAATAGAGGGGGCTGGGGATTTAGCTCAGTGGTTCTGTCGCTTACCTTGCAAGCACAAGGACCCGAGTTTGATCCCTGGTACCAAAAAAAAAATAATAAAAAAATAAAATAAAATAGAGGGCTGGGGATTTAGCTCAGTGGTGCTGGCACCTGCCTTGCAAGTGCAAGGTACCAAATTTGATCCCCAGTACCCAAATAAATAATTAAAATAAAAATAGAAGCCAGGTATGATGATGCACACCTGTGACCCTAGTTACAGAGGAGGCTAACGTCAGAGCGGTGGTGGCAAACCTATGGCATGAGTGCCACAGCAGCAAGCTTGTTTGCATCATTGAAAACTCTAAAAGATTCACCATCACTGTGAAAGAGGATTGCAAGTTTGAGACCAGCGTGGGAAACTTAGTAAGACTGTGTCAAAATAAAACAATAAGGGCTGAACAGTGCTCCCTGTGTTCAATCCTCAGCACAACAAAAAATAAATAAAAAGAGCTGGAGGTGTAGCTTGGTGGTAGAGTACATGAGGCCCTGTATTCATTCCCCAGTATGGCCAAGAAGAAATCTGATAATTGAAGTCAGATGCTAAATACCTAACCAAAAACTAAACTGATTTCAGTTCCTATCCCGTCCTACAAAGTTACATAAATAGTCCCAAGGCTATTATAGGACTTTATTTATATAGAACAGAAGTCAACAAAGAATAAAACACAGGCCGTATCCAGCCTGTCACCTGTTTCTGTGTAGTTTTATTGGAACATGCTCAGTTTTGTACTGTCTGGCTGCTTTTACTTCAACAGCAGAATCTCATAGTTGCCACAGAGATGATAAGGCAATAGTTACCATCCACACAAATCTCACTCATAGCAGCATGGTAGGCCATAAAGAGCTTAATCTGTGAGTCCAGACATACTTGGCTTTAAAAAACCATTTCAGGGCCGGGGATTTAGCTCCGTGGTACCACACCTGCCTCACAAGCGCAAGGTTGTGTGTTTGATCCCTGGTACCAAAAAAAAAACCATTTCACCTAGTTACCTTGACCATGTTAACCTTTGTGAGCTTTGTTTCCTCATCTCTATAAAGTGATAGTTCTCTAGCAGGTTTATCATAAAGGCAGAGAACCTAGTACAAATGGTACCTCAATTCATGAATTTAATTTGTTCTATGATGTTTGAAAAGATGACCACATTTTTGTTTGTGTGAGAAAGACGGCTGCGGTTGTGTTTGTCACCTGGTGCAGAGTTTGCAAACAAGCATTTGTAAACCGAGGTACCACTGTATATAGAGTGTGTGACCAACCTAATGAGAAACCAACACATGGTAAATAACTGACGAATGTTAACTGTCATATTGGTGCATGTTTTGTCTTTGAAATTTCACATTATATAATAAATATTGCAAATGTAGCTTTCATTACATCTAGAACTAAAGAAAATATTTAGAAAACTAATGAATAAATCCTTTTGGTCATTTCTTAAATAATATCTTTAGGTATGAATGTGAAGAATCTTTTACGACTCTGAATGTAGACATTAGAAATCACCAAAACCTTCTTGATTCTTTGGAACAGTATGTCAAAGGAGATTTATTGGAAGGTGCAAATGCATATCATTGTGAAAAATGCAATAAAAAGGTATGAATTGTTGTTTTGTTTAAAATAGCTATGAGAGTTAATGGATTTCAAGGAATTGGGTTGTTTTTGTTCTTTTTCTTTTTTTTGTTTGTTTTGTTTGTTTGTTTGAGACAACATCTCACTATGTACTTGAACTGGCCTTGAACTCACTGTGTAGTCCAGGCTGACCTTCAACAACTCCTGCCTCAGCCTCGAGTGCTGGGATTACAGGTATGTGCCACCATGCCCAACCATTTTTTTCATTTTTAAATAAAAAATTAAAAGGGCCTGGGGCCGGGGATTTAGCTCAGTGATTTCGCCACCTGCTGTGCAAGTGCAAGGACCCAAGTTCGATCCCCGGTACCCAAAAAAAAAAAAGAAAAGAAAAAAGGGTGGGGGGGTTGGAAATGTAACTTAGCACGAAGGCCCTGGTTCCAATCTCTGTACTACCTAGGACAAAAATTTTGTTTATTGTTCTTCCCTACTTTGATATGATATTAATAGATTGTTAAGATGATAATTGATTTAAAAGCTTATCATGGAGGGTGGGGGATTTAGCTCAGTGGTTTCACCACCTGCTGTACAAGCGCAAGGACCCGAGTTTGATTCCTGGTACCAAAAAAAAAATCTTATCAGGGAAAGAAATTTAAAAAGTAGTACCAGGACCAGGCATGATGGCACATGCCTATAATCCCAGCACTTGGGAGGCAGGAGGATTGCTGCAAGTTTGAGGCCATCTTGGGCTATATAGTGAGTTAAAGGCCACCCTGAATTACAGAGCAAAACCCTGTCTCAAAAAAACAAAACAAACAAATAGTACCAGAGAGGCAGGGAAAGCATATAAATTGAGTGAATAATCTTAGAAGTCACAATGTCATAAGTAGCCTAATACTGCATTCTCTTATGTGAATTACACAGGTGCTTTTTTTCTCTGCCAAAAATCAAACTGTTAACCCCCCAAAGCTACAGAGCTGATAAAGGAAAACATTTCTCATCTCATGTCTAGGATTACTTTGATGAAACTGTTAATTGTTTTGTTTATCCATATGAGATTTCTTTTGCTAATCTATATTTTCAAACCACTTGGATCAGATTTGTAACCTGCGTAGTTTTTGCCTGTGAGAACTTAGGAGCTCTTTGGGAAAGATGATTTACACACGTATACAGTAAAGAATATGTATCTTTATGGTCTTTGAAGTCCTCTGACTTCCAAGTCACCTTATTTTAACCTTGTACACCACCAAAAGTATTACCATCTAGAGATTGAGACTGTTGGTGGTAAGGCCATTCTGCCTGCTACCCACAGTTTTAAGACTGGAGACAAGTTGTTTCTCTGAGATTGCTAATTCTCATCTTTACGGTTCAGTAGTACCTGCTTGAAAGGGATGTAAGGGTTAAATATGTTATTCCTTGTGCAGCACTTGGAATATTACCTGGCATCTAATTTCCTAATAAATACTGTTTACTATTGTTATTGTATGTCTTCAGTTTGCTTATAGCAAACCACCTTCGGTAGAACAACAGTAAGCATCAAACAAGTAATAATAAATAGCAATGTTAGTATAGAAACCAGGCAACAAATGTCTACATGTCACTAATTTTTGCAATTTTGTAACAACCCCCTTTCCATGTTGTACATTTTAGTTAAAAGTGTGATTGGGTCTTTCCGGGGAAGGTTGTCATACTTTTTGTTTGCTTCTTTGTTGGTGGATCATTGGTCATTTTAAAAAATCCAATAACTTTATTTATTTTAGGTTGATACTGTAAAGCGCTTGCTAATTAAAAAATTACCTCCTGTTCTTGCTATCCAACTCAAACGATTTGACTATGACTGGGAAAGAGAATGTGCAATCAAGTTCAATGATTATTTCGAATTTCCCCGAGAGCTGGACATGGAACCTTACACAGTTGCAGGAGTTGCTAAGCTGGAAGGAGATAATGTAACCCCTGAGAGTCAGTTGATACAACAGAATGAGCAGTCTGAAAGCGAGACAGCAGGAAGCACAAAGTACAGACTTGTGGGTGTGCTTGTACACAGTGGTCAAGCAAGTGGAGGACACTATTACTCTTACATCATTCAGAGGAATGGTGGAGATGGTGAGAGAAATCGCTGGTATAAATTCGATGATGGAGATGTAACAGAGTGTAAAATGGATGATGATGAAGAAATGAAAAACCAGTGTTTTGGTGGAGAGTACATGGGTGAAGTGTTTGATCACATGATGAAGCGCATGTCATACAGGCGCCAGAAAAGGTGGTGGAATGCTTATATACTTTTTTATGAACGAATGGACACAATAGACCAAGACAATGAGTTGGTAAGATACATATCAGAGCTTGCTGTCACCACAAGGCCCCATCAGATTGTTATGCCATCGGCCATTGAGAGAAGTGTACGCAAACAGAATGTCCAATTCATGCATAACCGAATGCAGTACAGTCTGGAGTATTTCCAGTTTATGAAAAAATTGCTTACATGTAATGGTGTTTACTTAAACCCTCCTCCAGGTAAGTGTCAAGAGTTTAGCTTCTTAGTAATAAAGAATAATTCTTGTAGGATTTCGTAATGGACATCAGCATGTTTAAGTTCATAAAGTTAACATTTCCATTTTAAATGAATCCAAATTTTTGCTTTTGTTTAAAATCACATTTAAAGCCAGGTGTGGTAGCACACACCTGTAATCCTAGCACTCTGGGAGGCTGAGGCAGGAGGATCATTGTAAGTTCGAGGCCAGCCTGGACTACAAAGTGAGACCCTGTCTCAGAAAACCAAAAAGAAGATCACATTTAAGGTGACTGTTAGCTTTGAGCAAAATATATGTTGACTTAACTGTTTGGAGACAAAGCTTTTGTGTAGCAATTTTGTTTTTTACTTACACATTTAATTTCAGACATACTTTAGTGAACTTCTAAAATGAGGATAATTATTTCATAAGTTGTCTGATGGGATTTTTAAAAATTTAGGACTCTTCAAAATGTAAATCTATTTGAAAATAGAAATTTATTTTATTTTTTTATCTACATTGTATTTATAGGGCAAGATCACCTGTTGCCTGAAGCAGAAGAAATTACTATGATTAGTATTCAACTTGCTGCTAGGTTCCTCTTTACTACAGGATTTCACACAAAGAAAATAGTCCGCGGCTCTGCCAGCGATTGGTACGTTGTTTTGGATTTTTATTGTAACGTACTAACATGTGCTTTGGCTCTTTGCTAGACTGCTTCATTTTTTCCTAAACGTAAAAAGCTTGCTTCAGATTTGAAATGCACAATAAATTCTTGACAAGGGCCGGGGATTTAGCTCAGTGGTTCCACTGCCTGTCTCGCAAGGGCAGGGTCCCAAGTTCAATCCCCGGTACCAAAAAAAAAAACAACTTAGTCTTTACATGGCCTATTATAATTCAAAAGCTGGCTTCTACTTCACATTAACCTTATATAAAAGATTATAGGCGTGGGGCCAGGGATTTAGCTCAGTGGTTTCACTGCCTGCTGCCTGCTGCGCAAGCGCAAGGACCCGAGTTCTATCCCCAGTACCAAAAAAAAAAAACCCCAAAAAATAAAAGGTTATAAAAATGACATTGAACAATCCAAGCCGTTTAATCATGAAGTTACTATATTTTAGCTTTCCTTAAATTCTGCGCTAGATTGAGAAGGTAAAAAATTAAAACGGTTTCCTTAAGTTTCTAATTGTAAAAGTATAGAGACCATTAGAATATTTTTGTTTCATAGTTTTAATGACTCCTCCAGAAGAAGTAAGACCATAAAACGGGAAAAGGGTAGTTTGGCATTGAACCTAAGAAGTGCATTTGATAATGGATTTTTAGAGGACAGTTCATACTTTCACCTAATTTGTAAACCAGTGAGACTAGACCAATTCCCAGGATCCATCTATCATTTTAATGTTAGTATTAGAAGCGGCTATTGCTGCTTCTCTCTCATGCAGTTAAAGGAGGTCTTTGCTTCTTTTTGGTTCATAGAGATCTATTCATTTGTTTTAGGTATGATGCATTGTGTATTCTCCTTCGTCACAGCAAGAACGTACGTTTTTGGTTTGCTCATAATGTCCTTTTTAATGTTTCAAATCGCTTCTCTGAATACCTTTTGGAATGCCCTAGTGCAGAAGTGAGAGGTGCATTTGCAAAACTTATAGTTTTTATTGCACACTTTTCCTTGCAAGATGGACCATGTCCTTCACCTTTTGCATCTCCTGGACCTTCTAGTCAGGTAATTGCACAGCTTTCTTTCTAAAAATTACATGCTTACAAAACGTGTTTCCTGGAAGTTGAAATCACAAACTTATATACATCCCTTTGATACATTAACCTAAATAACATTTATATGCGCAGTCTGATATCTGTGAATTGCATTAAAATTACTGCATTGAAATGAATAGAGAGTATTGGCTCTTAAAAAACATAAAGGAATTATCCCTGTTCACTTAAGTGAGCAGAGCGTGGTGGCACAAGCCTATAATCCCAGCACTCAGGATGCTGAGGCAGAAGGATGGCTGTGAGTTAGTATATAGTGAGACCCTGTCTCCAAAGCAAAAAGTTTAGTGTGATTCTCTTTTATAGAATGATACCTGAACCTTGTTGCTGAGAAATATATTGCTAATGTTCTATCCTTTACAGGCTTATGACAATTTAAGCTTGAGTGATCACTTACTAAGAGCAGTCCTAAATCTCTTAAGAAGGGAAGTTTCAGAACATGGACGTCATTTACAGCAGTATTTCAACTTGTTTGTGATGTATGCCAATTTAGGTAAGAATTTCGGTTTCCATAATCTGTTTTAATGTATTGTGTTAAATGGTGAAGTCATCTAGATCTAATGATGAAATATAACCTCGTCTAAGATAGAAACCATTTTTTTCATGAAATGCATTGTAAGTTATATCTGAACACAACACAGCACTTTTCACCTTGTACAGTACTTTATGTGTGTATGTTACCCCTGCAATAGACACAGGTAGGAATCTATGTTTTAGTCATATTTTATCCGTAAAGCAGTGGTGCCAGATTTGGCTTTTTGAACATACTCCTTTCTAGGCCTTGTTCCCCTCTGATCTAATCAGAATTCTTAAAGTTAATGCAAGGAATCCATGTTTTCAAAAGGTCCCTAGATGGTTGTGATACTCCCCACATTTGGGTAGAGCTCTATACATAATTTTTTTTTTTTTGGTACCTGGGATGGAACTCTGGACCTTGCGCTTGTGAGGCAGATGGCAGAACCACTGAGCTAAATCCCCAGTCCTTACAAATTTTTCTTGAAGTAAACAATATGGAAGCTGGGGATTTAGTTCAGCGGTAGAGCAGTTGCCTAGCACATCCAGGAGATGCTGGGTTCATTGCCAGCACCCCCTCAAAAAAAATCACTTACATTTCTCTGTTTTTACCATTGTATGATAGATCTCCTTCTCAAAATAGCCTGGTCTTTCTGATAGCACCTGATTATTTCTTTTCCATGATTAGTAAAACCTACCTAAAAATTGCGAAATTGTCTTCCATGCCTGTTGTGCTTCTGTCGCATTGCTCCCCAACTGCATTGCAAACATCAAAACCTTGCACACTGGCACTCAGTAAACATTTGTTGATTGATTGGATGGGTAGTAAAAGATGGCCCCTTGGGCCGGGGATTTAGCTCAGTCGTTCTGGCGCCTGCCTGAAAAGCGCAATTTCTGGAGTTCCATCCCCAGTACCAAAAAAAAAAGAGATGGCTCCTTATGATCAAACACTTTAATATCCCTAGAGTAAAACATGAATATTTGCAAAGGATGTGAAAAAAGGAAGACTCTGGATCACTTCTTGTCAGTTAAGGCTAAATTTTTCCACCAAACACATTTTGACACCTAATTTATAAAAGAACTTTAGCTATAAAAAGAACCTTAGGGGGCTAGAGATGCAGCTCAGGGATAGAGCACTAGGCTGGTATGCACAAGGCCCTGGGTTCCATCCCTAACACTACCCCCCACCCCCCAAAAAAGCCTTTTTGAATCTCAGGATTTTAAATCTCAAGATATCAGATAAGGGATTGTAGAATTGTGTTTATCATGTCAAAACACTCTATTGCCTAAAAAGGGATAGAAATCCAAGGAGGACATGGTTATGGTTTGAAAACCTGCTTAGCTTTACCTGAGGAAGGTGGCTAGAAACCAAATTGGCATGATAAAGTAGAGAGTGTAAGCATCTTTTTTTTAAGAAGTTTGGGGCCAGGGATTTAGCTCAGTGGTTATGTTGCCTTCCTTGCAAGCACAAGGACCCAAGTTCGATCCCCGGTATCAAAAAAAAATATGGAAGCAATTTAAGAGTTTGCTGCCATTAAATATATTCATGGCTGTAATAGGGAAAGTGCTGTGCAAGTACATTATTAGGATACCTTACCAGGTAGATTGGGAAGTATGGAAGACTTAATGGGAAAGTTGCTGTGGGAATCGATTATTTGAGTTTTCTATGCAAAGTAAATATAGATGCAGAGACTTGGAATTAACTTGCTCATTGAAGGAAGTAATAGTTACAGGGTCCAACTAGAGTTGCAATGAGCTAAGAATGGGAGGAATCTGCTCATGATTTTCTGGCAAACCTTGTGAGGGAGTCCAGACTTACCTGAGGCACTGGTGAGCCATTTCAAGGTTCTGAAGAGACATACTTTTCTAGAAAGATCCCTGGCCATAGTGTGGAATGAATTGCAATAGGTAAGATTGGAGATAGTTAAAATGATCTATAGGCAGAAGGCTTGCCCTGGAGAACTAGCAGGAAGATAAAAGTGGACAGATTCTGTTGCTTTTTGTTAAGAAATAAGAACTTTTAATAATTACCTTTCTCCTCTGTCCTCCACAACCAAACTTTTTTTTGTTGTTGTTTTTTTGTTTTTTTGATTTGGTTTTTTGAGAGATCAGGCTGGGATTGAACTCCCAATGTAACCCAGACTGGCTTTGAATATCATGATTCTCCTGCCTCAGCCTCCCAAGTGCTAGAATTACAGACGTGGGTTGTGGTGCTTTTTGTAATTCTGTGGGATTTAGTGATGAGATATTCGGGGAAAGGGGCAAGAAGGAGAGAAGAGTAATGCCCAGGATTCCAACTTGACCAGCTGAACAGAATGCCATTTCCTGAGGAGAAACACAGAAAAGCGCAATGGGGAGAAGGATGATGAAGTCGGTTTGAGCCTGTGTGACACCCAAATGGAGAGAATGACTAGAATGGTGAGGTGTTTGGAAAAACTCTGGATTCATCAGAATGAAAATAACTGGACTTGAAAATGGACTTGATCAGGCAGGAGAAGCGTATATTTTTTGGTTTTTGGTTTTTGCGGGGTTTTTTTGGTACCAGGGATCGAACTCGGGACCTTGCGCTTGCGAGGCAGGTGGTGGAACCACTGAGCTAAATCCCTGGCCCGAGAAACATATGATATGAGAAGGTGGCCTGGTCTAGGAACTTGAGGATCAGTAAATTTTTTTTAAATAAGGAAGAAAGACTCACAAATGAGATCAAGAAGAAGGGATAGGGCTGGGGATGTAGCTCCAGCAGCACAGTGCCTGCCTGGCAAGTGTGAGATCCTGAGTTCAATCCTTGGTACTAAAAAAAAAAAAAAAAGGGATAGAAATCCAAGGAGGACATGGTTATGGTTTGAAAACCTGCTTAGCTTTACCTGAAGAAGGTGGCTAGAAACCAAATTGGCATGATAAAGTAGAGAGTGTAAGCATCTTTTTTTTAAGAAGTTTGGGGCCGGGGATTTAGCTCAGTGGTTATGTTGCCTTCCTTGCAAGCACAAGGACCCAAGTTCGATCCCCGGTATCAAAAAAAAAAGTTTGGTTGTGGAGGACAGAGGAGAAAGGTAATTATTAAAAGTTCTTATTTCTTAATTGAATTGTTGATTTCATTGTGCTTACAGTCAAGGCTGCATGTGAGCCAGTCCTTTCAGACTTTCCAGGACACAGGAGATTTGGTCATCCCTGTGGCCAATATGACTAAAAGATCATAGTCGTGATCACTGTCTAGCAATTTTAATAATCAGCGACTTTTATATTTTGATTAATTCTCTGAATGTTAGGTAAAAGTGATAACGCTTCTGATCATAAAGATGATAGGCAAATTTTTTTTTTTTTTTTGGTACCGGGGATCGAACTCGGGTCCTTGCGCTTGTGCAGCAGGCAGCGAAACCACTGAGCTAAATCCCCGGTCCTGTAAGCAAATATTTTTAATACTTTTTATTCATGAAGCCCTTGCCATCCTAATGTTTTTCCTTTTATTTTTTTTCCCCCACTCTGCTTCTCTTCTTCATTGTAGGTGTGGCGGAGAAGACACAGCTGCTGAAACTGAGTGTACCTGCTACCTTTATGCTTGTGTCTTTAGATGAAGGCCCAGGCCCTCCGATCAAGTATCAGTATGCCGAGTTAGGCAAATTATACTCGGTAGTATCACAGCTAATCCGCTGTTGCAATGTCTCATCAAGAATGCAGTCTTCAATCAATGGTAAAATAGCCCAATTCTTGATAATAGTTCTTAAATACTGCCAGATATGTAAAATACTTGATTAAATGTAATTCTAAAGATGTTTCAGTATAAAATACTAGTTTGAAGGAAGCTCCATGCTTGAAAATGTTTTAGAATATTTTGAGTCCTGTGCCTTAATCAGAGATGGGTTTCTTTGGTTGGTTTGTTGTTGTTTTGTTTTGTTTTGTTTTGTTTTTTGTTTTGTTTTTAAATTCTGAGGGTCTCCTTGAGTTGCCCATCCTGGGCTCAGACTTGTGATCCCCCTACCTCAGCCTCCCAGAGTACTGGGATCACAGACCTGCCTTTTTGCATTTTTATCATTTTGGCGTACCTGATCATTTTAATGCTTATTACTTTCTTTATTGTATTTAGGAAAGTTGATTTACTGTTATTTTTCTAAAATAAAAAATCCACAAGCTATTTTAATACTATGGTGAACTCTGTGTTATTGTGGAGAAGCTTGTTAACTGTTCATTGATGCCAAATCTGTGTTCTAGGTAATCCTCCTCTTCCCAATCCTTTTGGCGATCCTAACTTATCACAGCCTATAATGCCAATTCAGCAGAATGTGGCAGACATTTTATTTGTGAGAACAAGTTATGTGAAGAAAATTATCGAAGACTGCAGTAACTCGGAGGAAACTGTCAAATTACTTCGCTTCTGCTGCTGGGAGAATCCTCAGTTCTCATCTACTGTCCTCAGTGAACTTCTCTGGCAGGTTAAAGGAAAATAAACATTCATTGGCCTCTGATTTGATTTGTTATTCTTATAGTTAAGTTACTCACTATGTCTTACCTGTTTGTAGGTTGCTTATTCCTATACCTATGAACTCCGACCCTATCTGGATCTACTTTTGCAAATCTTACTGATTGAGGATTCCTGGCAGACTCACAGGTAAATACTCATTTTATTACTGGACTAACTTAGACTGTGACAGTCACCATATACTTTTTTATTTTAACCTCTTGGAGTTCTACTGATTATTTCATCTTTAAAAAATTCAGTCTCCAGCTAGGCATGGTGACTCATGCCTATCATCCCAGCACTTGGGAAGCTGAGGCAGCAGGATCACTGTGAGTTCGAGGCCAGCCTGGGCTACATAGCTGAGACCCTGTCTCACAAACAAACAAACTCTCAGTCCTGGCATGGTGGCACACCCCTGTAATTTCAACACTTAGGGAGCTCACTGTGAGTTCAAGGCCAGCCTGGTCTACATAGTGAGACCCTCTCTCCAAAAATGGGGTGGGGGAGGTGTTTGAAAATTATCAAAATACTTGAATGTATATACCAGTTCCCCAAAATGAATATCACTGTTCTGTATTAGTAGTGTGCACATTTTTAAAAAGTGGTTTGATGCCAGGCATGGTGGTGCATGCCTCTAATCCCAGTACTTGGGAGGCAGAGGCAGGAACTACATAGTGAGTTCAGGGCCAACCTGAACTACAAAGTGAGACCCTGTCTAAAAAAACCAAAATAAAAGTGGTTTGAAAACTCAGGACAAAGGTCAATAACAAGTTCCCTCTTCCCCCAGAATTATATATCATTTTCTGGTTTTTTCTTAGTCTAAATTTCATACTTAGTATTACTAACTTAAGTTGCATTTTTATAAAAACGCTAGCATGGGTTTTTGGTAAATATTTGAATGTCATTCATATGCTCTTGGATTTTTTTAGGATTAAATTACATTAGCTTTAGAATTAGTCGCATAAAATAACATTTGGTTACCTAATAGTGCTTGTAAATAGTCATCACAATCCTGGAGGGAGTGAATGCTAAACAGTTGTCCCTAGAGGGAGATGAGGACTTAAGAGTACTGGGAGCCTCTTTGCTACCCTCGTCCCCGGAGGTTTTGGTAGTGGTTGTTTGGGTTTGGGGGCGGGGGGTTGTTTGCTGTACGGAGAATTGAACCCAGGGTCCCAGAGTTTGCATTGGGCTACATCCCCAGCCCTAGCCTTTTTTTAAATTTTGAGACAAAGGCTCACTAAATTGCCCAGGCTCAATTAAACTCTTAATCCTCTTGCCTCAGCCTCCCAGACTGCTGATCCTACAGGTATGTGCCACCACACTTGGCCTCTACATTTTTCTTTAGTTTCTTCTTTTGGTACCAGGGATCGAACTCAGGACCTTGTGCTTGCAAGGCAGGCGCGGGAACCACTGAGCTAAATCCCTGGCCCATGGCCTCTACATTTTTATCAACCAATTAGTGTATAACCTTGTTGTGTACATCTGTTTAATATATATTCTTGGTTCACTAACATGGAGTTTATGGCCAACAGCTCTTATAACTAATGCCTGAGTAGTGGGCACACTTGTAATCCCAGCACTCAGGAGGTGGAGACCGTGAGATCTTGAGTTCAAGGCCAATGTGGCATAAGTAGTAAGACCTTGTCTGCAAGGTAGGGGGAGAGGTGCTTTGTTTACAGTTGAAGCTAAAACAAGGCAGAGTGTCACTTTGTTGTACTTCAGCTAGGAAAGTGCAGGTTGGTCCCCTTGAATGCTTTCTGCTCTGCGTGTGTCCACTAATGGCCAGCATCCAAACTGTAGCCGTTTACTTCAGACACTGTTTGGTACCTTTCTTGGAATGATCAAAGGTGAGATCAAGCCATTTCTTTATTTCAAATTTCTTTTTTTTGTACCAGGGATCGAACTTGGGACCTTGTGCTTGCGAAGCAGGCAGTGTGCCATTTCTTAATATCAAACAATTTGAAACTTTTCTTCTGAGACTATTTTCTGTTTTAAAATAAAGCAAGCATTTGTAGCTTTAAACTGTTAAGTCCCAGCTTTGCTCTCATTTCATTAGAATAAATGATAATGGTAAAGGCATATTAAATGCTGGATTAAATGGGAGAGATCAACTTTTATGTAGTCAGATTAGTGAATCTTTTTTTTTTTTTTTGGTACTGGGAATCGTACCCGGGTCCTTGGCGCTTGCAAGGCAGGTGCCGGAACCACTGAGCTAAATCCCCGGCCCTAGTGAATCGTTTATTTTGTTTTGTTTTGTTTTGTTTTTGGTACAGGGGATCGAACTCGGGTCCTTGCACATGCGTAGAAGGCGGCGAAACCACTGAGCTAAATCCCCAGCCCCCTAGTGAATCATTTTTAAATGTGCTTATTTTAGTCCACCATGAACTTCTTAGGGTTTTTTGTTTTGTTTTGTTTTGTTTTTGGTAGCGGGGATCAATCTCGGATCCTTGTGCTTGCTAGGCAGGCAACAGAACCACTGAGCTAAATCCCCAGCCCTAGTGACTCATTTTTATTAGGAATGGCCCCAACTTAAAAATAATTTTCTCATAGTGAGCTTTGAGTTTATTGAGTAAATAGGGTCCACATATTTATGGAGTGTCTGTCACGTTCCCAGTTTTGCTTGGCATCAGGAAACAAGGTAGGGAGGGATTATATTGATTAAAGGTGCCATTGGAAACACTTAACACTGATGGGAAGAAAACATGATGCAACAGAATTAATGATTAAGCTGGGCATGGTGGCCCACACCTGTGATCCCAAGTACTCTAGAAGGCTGAAGCCCGAGGATTACAAGTTCCAAACTAGCCTGGGAAACTTAGCAAGGCCCTATCTTCCGGGATTTAGCTCAGTGGCACTGCACCTGCCTTGCAAGCACAAGGTCCTGAGTTCGATCCCTGATACTGCCCAAAAGTACAGAAAGCTGAGGATGTAGCTCAATGATAGAGCACTTCCATAGCATTCATGAGACCAGGATCCAATCCTCAGTACTCAAACACCATGAAACTGAAGGCAAAAAACAGATCAACAAGAAGCCTATACATCATTAGTTTGTCTGAAATGATGAAATGTTACAAAATTGCTGAAGGTTTCCAAACAAAACATCCCCCGCCCATTGAACTCAGGACCTTGCACTTACGAAGGCAGGTGCGGCACCACTGAGCAAATCCCCAACCCCTAACAAATTTTATTTTTAATTTTTTTTTTTAGCACAACATTTAAGACATACATGATAACACTCATCATAGGGAATTTGAGCCTGTACATGGTACCTCCTGCTGCCCCCTTTTCCCTCTCCCCTCAAGCCCCCTCCTCTCCCTATATACAAAAGCTTTGTTTCCACTTTTTCCTTCTATTTTCACTTTTTTTTTCTTGTCCCTTCCCTTCTCCCTCCCCTCCTCCCTTGTTCCCCTTCCCATTTGAACATTTTCTTCCCATTTCCCAATACCTATTACACATTTTGTTCCTTATTTCACTTAAGAGTATGGTCTCAAGGTCCATTTAGCTATAAGTGTCTGAAGCTCATCCTTCTTTATGGCAAAGTGTATTATCCATTATATTAAAAAAAACACATCTGGGCCGGGGATTTAATTAGCTCAGTGGTTGACCACCTGCCTCGCAAGCTGAGGGACCTGGGTTCGATCCCCGTTACAAAAAAAAAACACAAAAAAACCCCACATCTTCTTTATCCATTTGTTGGTTGATGGGCATTTGGGCTGTTTCCAAGATTTAACTATTAGAAACTGCACTGCTATAAACATGGGTGTGTATATGTCACTGTGATATAATGCTTTTAATTCTTTCAGGAAGATACTAAGGGGAACATCTGGGTCAAATGGAACCTCTAGTTTTAGTTTTTTGAGGAATCTCCACACTGATTTCCACAGAGGTTGCACCAGTCTACACTCCCACCAACAGTGGAGAAGTGTTCCTTTTTCCCCACAGCCCGGCCAGCATTTGTTATTGGCTGATTTCTTGATAATAGCCATTCTTTCTGGGGTGAGGTGGAATCTAAGCAACAAAACAAATTTTATAACTGCATGAGTTTAAAATTGACTCTCCAGGTGTTTTTTTATTTTACTGAGGTAAAATTAACCATTTCAACTACTTTGAAGTATGCAACCCAGTGGCTGTTAGTACATTCGCAGTGTTATGGGACCACATTACCATTATGTCTCACTCCAGAACATTTTACGACCCCAGAAGGAAACTCCCTACCCAGTTGCAGTCACCACCTGTCCATTCCAGCCCCTGGCACCCCCTAGCCTGCTTTCCCTCTCTGGATCTCCCTATTCTGACCATTTCATTAAAAATGAAATCAATCTGGGCATGCCTGTAATGCCAACAATCAGGAGGCTGAGTTAGGAGGATTGCAGTGAGTTCAGTGCCAGCCTAGACTATATAGTGAGACCCTCTCTCAGAAGAACTGTAAAAAAAGAAAAAAAGATCATACAATATATGGCCTTCTGTTTCTGGCTGCTTTCACTCAGCATGTTTTCAAGATTTGTTCATATTATAGGGTATATCAGTATTTTACTTTATATGCCTGGATTTTTTTTTTTTTTTGGTACCGGGGATCGAACTCAGATCCTTGCGCTTGTGAGGCAGGCGCTGGAACCACTGAGCTAAATCCCCGGCCCCCAATATATGCCTAGATTTTATGGATATACATCTCATTAACTGGAAGGTAATTTTTATTTCCCCTCTCCTCTCATCCCTTCTCCCAACAGGGAAGTAATACTTTTTAATTGAAACAAGACATACTTTAGCCTCTACAATCATTTTTTAAATTGGTTATTTCAAAAATGAACAGAAATAGTTGGCAGTGTATTCTATTTTGGTTTGGCAGAAGCAGAAGTGAAATCCTATATTGGTATGTTAGCGAAATTGTACTATTGCTGATGGAAATTGCTTTGTTGTCTATGTAGTCTGATTAGACTTCAAATTAATTTTGTACTGCCAAATTATGCTACTGTTCATAGTTACTGGATTCTAACTTACTTTCAAAAAATGTAGTTTTAAAAGTTTGTAGTTGGGCGTGGTGGCGCACGCCTGTAATCCAAGCAGGCCAAAGGCTGAGGCAGGAGGATCCCCAAGAATTCAAGGCCAGCCTGAACTACATAGCGTGACCCTGTTTTTAAAAAAGAAAAAAGTGGGGCCAGGGATTCAGCTCAGTGGTTTCGCCACCTGCTGTGCAAGCGCAAGGACCCAAGTTCAATCCTCAGTACCAGAAAAGAAAAAAGTTTCTATTACCTCGAGTGTTGAATTTGTTTTGGGTAATGTATATCAGTAATATACATATCAAAATCATTTTGGACTGGTAATATATTTTTGTTTTTGTTTTTTCGTAATATGTATATAAGATCACTGCCTCTAGCGTCTGACTGCTAGGCAGCTATGTGACCTTGCACAGGCTGTTGAATTCTGTATCCATTTTCTCATCTGTTCAAGGGTTTAGCATCTGCTTTTCCATGTGAGATTAAATGATGAGATCTAACATTTTTTGAGTGACATGTAATACACTAAGTATTAGCTGCTATTCAACTTTAAAAGTTGTCTGTTATCTGGTTCTCTTTCAGAATTCATAATGCTCTTAAAGGAATTCCAGATGACCGAGATGGACTATTTGACACAATCCAGCGCTCTAAGAATCACTATCAAAAAAGAGCATACCAGTGTATAAAATGTATGGTAGCACTCTTTAGCAATTGTCCTGTTGCTTACCAAATCCTACAGGTGGGTTTTTCTTTCTTACAGTTGCATAGAAATCTGAATCAGAATTAAAGATAATGTTTTCAAAGAAGATGTTGAGAATTTGGGGTTGTCATTTTAAACTACCTTTGGAAGTATTCCACATCCTCTCACGGCTTTATTTTCTTTCGAAGGGCAACGGAGATCTTAAAAGGAAGTGGACCTGGGCAGTGGAATGGCTTGGAGATGAACTTGAAAGAAGACCATACACTGGCAATCCTCAGTACACTTACAACAACTGGTCTCCTCCAGTCCAAAGCAATGAAACCTCAAATGGCTATTTTTTGGAGAGATCACATAGTGCTAGGATGACACTTGCAAAAGCTTGTGAACTCTGTCCAGAGGAGGTAAAAAAAGCCACCAGTGTGCACCCGATAGAAATGGAAGAAAGCAAAGTAATTCTTTATTTTATAGGCCAGTGTTTATGTATTAATGATAGAGTTTTAAAAAAATAAGTTGACTTAATGTTTACTGTATGTGAAGTTGTGAGGGATCCTTTTTTTTTTTCTTGTTGGGGGAGGTTCTGGGAAATTGTCTGAAAGGTAAGTATTGAGAATCCAGATCAGGGTTTTTTCATTTGCTTTAATTTGTTCACCTGCAATAAAAGAGAAGTCACTAATGGATCAGTTTTGTAGACTTTTTAAAATTTGCCTTAAATAAAAAAGTTTTAACATGAGCTTGAATTTGTCTACTTAATTCTTTCTCTTTAAATGTTTAAAATTAGGAGCCAGACGACCAAGATGCCCCAGATGAGCATGAGTCACCTCCACCTGAAGATGCTCCATTGTACCCCCATTCACCTGGATCTCAGTATCAACAGGTAAACAGTCAGATGTATTTTTCTCCCTAGAACCAATCTCACTCTTCATTGTAAAGGATGACTGCGGTTTTTGTGGTGACTATGAAGTAATAGGACTGTCTGGGCTAGCTTTGGGGCCCGGTCGGAAGAGAAATGGTTGGAGTGGGGTCGGGGTGCAAGTTGGAAGTGGGCCCTGTGGTGTTTCCTTGTCGAGTTAGGTGTCCCTCTAGAGTTAGTTACTAGAACTGGAATCATTCTGTCAATATAAAATGATCATCACTGTTTATTGTAAAGCATTATGGTGTCATTTCCTATTAGGCTAAGTCTGCAGTTGGATTCTGAAGACTAGCAGTGAAGTAAGCAATTGGTACACCAATGTAAGAGGTTCATGATTACTTAGCCTCAGATTTCAGTGACAGTAAAAATTATTGGAAAAAAATAAAAAATTTGGGGCCAGGGATGTAGCCCCGTGGTGTGACACCTGCCTGGTTAGCCCAAAGTCCTGAGTTTGATCCCTGGTACCAAAATAAAGAAAGAGAATTTGGCAGATTTCCACAGGTGATTGACTGTCACAGCACAGGATGCCAGACCCCACCCCAAAGGGACTGGCTCTGGCTCCATAGGTCAGCATCAGACAACTCCTACGGTCTGAGAAACATTAAGGCATTCTTTCTTAGGTTTCTGAGTATAAATAGAAATATACTAAATAGTTCATATTCAACATACTCATTTTTTTTTTTTTGGTACCGGGGATCAAACTCGGGTCCTTGCACTTGCGCAGCAGGCGGCAAAACCACTGAGCTAAATCCCCGGCCCTAACATACTCATTTTTATAATTGAGATGAGAGCCCTGTAGAGTCCAGGCATTTAAAGGTTAAGAAACCTGGGGCCGAGGATTCAGCTCAGTGGTTTTGCCGCCTGCTGCGCAAGCTCAAGGACCCGAGTTCGATCTCCAGTACCAAAAAAAAGAAACCAAATCCACAGAAGCTGCTTTGCTTAACCCCAAGGAAGGTCTTACATTGATCATGCCTTGTTATTTGCTAAATTATCCAGGCTGGCCTCAAACCTATCAGTCCTCCCTCAGCCTTCTAGGAAGCTGGGATTACAGGCATGTGCCCCAGACTTGGCTGCAAATCATTGTTTGTGAAGACTTAACCAAGAGCAATAACAGACTTTTGGTTATCACCTTTGCATCTAAATTTTTGGCACTAAAAATCACTTTGGCCAAATAAGACACCTACATAATCACTGCTCTTACTTGGAGCCTTAGGGTTTATATTTACCAGTAGCTTTTTCTCTTTTAAATCAGGTTATTTTTTCACTGTGTGTGTTAAGTCCCCAGAATGAAAGAAATGTTTAGTTTTCCACAATTATAAGTCCCAGGAATGAAAGACATATTTAGTGTTCCACAAACTTCAGTCAATTTTAAAGACTGTTGACTGTGGGAAAAGTTGTAATGTGAATATCTCTTCTCCCCTTCCAGAATAACCATGTGCATGGACAGCCATATACAGGCCCAGCAGCACATCACATGAACAACCCTCAGAGAACTGGCCAGCGAGCACAGGAAAACTACGAAAGCAGTGAAGAAGTATCCCCACCTCAAACCAAGGATCAGTGAAATGCACATAATAAACTGGTTCCATCGAGACTGTGCACCCAGGCCTTACAGTCCAACCTTTTTCTGTGTCTGGCTAATATTTAAAACTAGAAAAAATATTCCTAATCAACATGGAGTTGGAGAGTTTATTCACTGTCTTATCTGCAGAAATTTGCTGTCAATATATAACCCGCCTGCAGTGGAAAGTGTATAGTGTTTTGTAATAAATGGCCTGATGCTAATGTGTAAATGGCAAAGGTGTATATAGTATATTAATGTTGACTGTTAATTCTTAAGCAAGAAACTTTTTTCTTGATGAGACTCACAGATCTACAAAAACTACAAGTGTTTGCCTGCCTCGTGGCAATTGGATCAACTCCTTTACAAAAACAAAAACCAACAGCAACAAAACAGCCCATTCATGTCAGCCACACCAATAGTTTCTTGTTAATTCTTTGCCACTGGAATCAATTTTACTATGACCAATGTAAGGCTGGTAACCTTTAAATTATTTGGTTGATGTGGAAAATTGGTGATGTAACATTGTTTCTAGATCTTTTTCATTGCCTTTTTATTCTGATATTAGGTTAATCACTTTGAAGCTATAGTTATGCTGTAACATTTAGCATGGCTTCACACCAAGTTAGTGTAGCCAATGAGGACAAAATTACCATAATGACTGCAGCTGTCTTGGAGTGTGGGCTGTATTGCTCAGCTTTTCCTCCTTACACCTAGAATATAAAATACAAGATAAGAGAGAGATATGACAAACAGGCCGTTTTCAGTTGCACATAGACTCCTCCCTTCTGTTCAGTTGAGTCTCTGGGTGGGATGAAGAACACTTAAATATCAGTAATGGGAATTTAAAACAAATATGCAAACAGTTTGCTACGCTAGGATGCTGGAGCATAATAGAAGACTGTATTTGGTGTGCTTGTTTTGTTTCTTAGAGCTTATTAGGTGAATCTTCTACAACTTTCCTTCTGCTGGATCCCAGTGACATGGAAGTCGTCAGAATCCCACAGTACTTGGAGTACCTCTGCACCGAGATGTCTGGCTGATTTTCTGCTCAGTCACAATTTTACTTGAAAGCAAGAATTGTCCTAGCTCCTTTCATTATTCCAAAAATTTTAACATTCAAAGCAGGGTCTAATTAAAAAAGAAACTACTGGTTAGTTAATTGAGGTATCACAATTTCATAATAAACATGATTAAAGACAAGGAACTCATCAGTGAATACTGTATTTAAAAGAATTGGTGGCTTGAATGTGTGTAATTTTTTGGAACCTGTCTAAAAACCAAATACCCCCTGCAAACAGATACAGCCCACCCTATTCTATTTAAATATTTTGCTGTTTTATTTTATAGAAATTATTTTGCTGAATTCACAAATAGAATTTGATTTAAGAACTTTTTGTCCTGTGGTGTGTTTTTTGTTTTTTGGTTACTTTTTTGTCCTTTGTTTTTTTTTTAAGGACTGCATATTAAGATTCTGTGCATAGCATGCATAGGCATGACACTGCATTCAGGGTTCCGGGCACACTGAGTGTTGGTGCACAGAAAGACTTGACCTTTGGCCCTTTACTAAAGACTTAGAGAAAACAGGACGTTGACACTGTAAAAGTTTCCTAACAATCTTGTACTTTTTGTATGTTTTTTATATACATGTATATTTAATGAGCACAAGCTTGGTTGTATTTTTTAACAATTCAGTTAATGGGAAAATGTTTTGTCAAAAGGCTACAGTTGGAACTGAAAGCAGAAACAAAATCAAGCATTGCGTTATTTTGTGATTAAAAGGGCAGATATTTAAGCTAAGGCTTTGGGTATCTTACTTGCAGTACTCGATAGTCAATCTAGGTTTCTAGGTTTGCTGTAACATTAGGAAACTTTGAGCCCAGTTAAGATTGTTTTTACTTTGTGTTACATCTGAATTATTGTTTCGTTTCTTTGCAAAGCTAGGGATGGAAATCAGGGCCTCGGGCATGCTAGGCAAGCATTACACCACTGAGCTACATCCCCAGCCTGAATCTTGTTTGAGCAAAGGTTTTACAGTTTGCAATTCCAATTGGCAGTTTTAAAAGTTCCTCAGTTACAAGCTTCCTCAGCTAGTGAAGTTAGGTTAATGTTTGTGCAAGTTTTGCTAATTATACCATCTCACTTATCTGAGATGTGTTTTTTGTTTTGTTTTCTGCTCTTTAACAAAAGTATATAATGTACTTAATTTAAAAAGCCAATGACTTCCTAAATAAGAAAACACTTGACATTTTAGTTTGGTTTTTTATTTTTTTGGTACTGGGGATCGAACTCAGGTCCTTGCGCTTGCACAGCAGGCGGTGAAACCACTGAGCTAAATCCCTGGCCAAAAACTTGACATTTTAAAAGGCTGTGAATTTTTGTTTGGAGAGATGCCAACTTTGTTTGCTTTGAATTCATAAGCGCCCTAATGCCGGATGAAGGCTTGTGAATCACTTTTCCCTCCACTTGAGAAAGAATAGTCTTATAACCAGGAATGAGGGACAGTGAACAGTTATTTTTGTTTGTGCAAATTTTTTTCTATATATAACTCTTAAGCATTAATGTATAACTGAAATTTTAAGATGCATGTTATTGTAAAAGCAACATGGTGATTTTGAGGTCTTTCTGAACATAAATGGCACATTTTTAATTTCAAGTCTTCAAAGTGCCTAAATATTATTTAATTCTCCTTCGACTGTTTTTTTTGAGCCATATATTTCCTACTTTAAATGTTTGTTGCAGAATCTCACTATTCTTACTCTGAAAGAAATATTCCGGAGTTCTAAACGGCATGATTATTCTATAGAAGACAGTGGAATTTGTTAATGTAGACGGAAGATATTTTAGTTGTAAAATTGTGTGAGCCTGGGCATTGCCCAGTTGGAGCTAAGTATTTCAGTGTACAACTCGGTAAAAAACCCTATTGCTGCTGTTTCTAAGCCCTCCACCAACCAAAATTTCACGTTTGACATCATAGAAGCCAAGATAAGAACATAAACATATTTGGATTTTTTTCCTTTTGTTGATTTTTCTTTCAGTGATGATTTCCCAGCTTTTTATGTCTTTTAGCAACTACACAAATTTAGAATTATTAAAATGTTTTCTATTTTTTTCATGATTAACTTTTTTTTTTTTTTGGTACTGGGGATCGAACTTGGGTCTTTGCGCCTGCATAGCAGGCGGCGAAACCACTGAGCTAAATCCCCAGCCCTCATGTTTAACTTTTACTAGTGAATGGCAAAGTCTTTAATCCTAGTGGTTAAAAAACAGCTTTTTTTATTTTCATTTGAGTTTTGCAGATGAAAGCAACAATATTCAGATGACAACTTCAGAATAGTTCTTTCAGGTTTTTATAAGTATTTTTCCAGCTTATGTTCTCCCGTGAACTATTTTCCTTTGCAGAATTTTGTGGTTGATTTGGATATTTCCTGCCTTATTTAGGATTATAACCAGATTTTTAAAATTGCCTTTCCATTAGAAGTGCTCCGTTTTGCACTTTAGTTTGAAAGTACTATAGACATACTGCCGAGAAAGAAAGTAAGTCAACACCCCCCTTGCCCCAGCTTTTGTGTTACCAAAAAAAAAAAAAAAGAATGAATGACTTTTCAGTACTGGTTTCATAGTAGGGCTCGACCAGAATTTGGTCCTACGCTTATGTGTTTAGTATTTGAAAATACGGTTTCGGGTATGGTAAACCACTGCAGAAGTGCTAAATGTATTAAGAACTTGCTGCCGATTGTATTCATAACAATTATTTTGTGCTTGCAGAAATGTAGCACTTTTCCTCCAAATTTATAGGTGTAAAAAGGGGGGTGTGTGCCACATTTTAAAGTCACAAATGGAAATTTTTATTTTGAAATCCCAAAAGGAAATTTCACCACCCAAATCACACACTTAGCTTTTTACAAGCCAGCAGACTGACATAAAGATTGTCCACCGTTCCTAAGGTTTAGCACATATACAAAAATAAAACTTTATAAATTAAATTTTGGTTTTTCCTCTTTTATTAAAATATTTCTAAAATCTGAAGGGGGTGATTTTGTTTTTGATTTTTGCTGTGCTGAGGACTCCCCTTAGGGTCTGGAGCGTTGCTCTCCCACTGACCTGCGCCCCCAGCCCTGGAGGGAATTTTTTAAGGGAAATGTTTATGTGGAGAGGGATTCCGCTGTCATCTTGTAGATCTGCTGCCCAGACTTCCCTACTGAAATAAAGCAAACCATATGTTACTAAGGGGAATTATAGAAGGGAAAATTTTCTACTCGGCGCTCCTCCTCCTCCCGTTTCGTAGAAGTTCTTGTTGGCATGTTCTAAAGAAATGTGACGTTGGGGGCCGGGGATTTAGCTCAGTGGTTCAGCCGCCTGCTTGGAAAGCGCAAGGTTCTGAGTTCATCCCCGGTACCAAAAAAAAAAATGTGTCGTCGACAGAAACTTGGTACTTCTTTTAAAGTTGGGTTACTTCAAGGACTGCTGCTTTAAAAAGACAGTTTAAATTTTCATGTTTTCATCAGTTTTGTGGGTTTTGCTTTTTTTGAGACGGGTCTCACTGTGTAGCTCCGGCTGGGCCCTCGGCCTTCCAAGTGCTGGGATTACAGGCGTGTGCCACCATGCCCGGCCACAAGAGTTTTTAAAAAAACAATCAGGGAACTTTTTCTTGCATTTGGAAAACTCCCCATTGGATTAAAATAGTTCTGTGTGAGTGTTAAGTACAGGTTGAATTCTCTTGTCTGAAACGCTTGGGACCAAAAATGTTTTTCAGATTTGGTGTGCCCCACCTCATCTTAGGATATTTGCATATGCATGAGATGTCTTACAGGGGTAGGACCCAAATTTTAAAACAACATTCATTTCTGTTTCAAAAACAGCTTGTACGCCTGGCCTGAAAATGTTATGCAGTATTTATAGTGGCCTTTGGTTTTGCCGTGAACATTTTTCCCTCATGCTAGGGATGGAGCCCAGAGATTGGCATATCGAGGGTGCAGTTTGTTTACCACAGCTTACACCCCATCTCCACACCTTCCACAACTAATTTCAGACCCATAAAGAAAATGAGTTGATCCTTTTAGTTGTTGAATTTTTTTTTTTTTTTGGTACCGGGAAATCGAACTCTGGTCCTTGCGCTGGCGAAGCAGGCGGCGAAACCACTGAGCTAAATCCCGGCCCTGAGATGCTCCTTTTAAAAAGACATTCCATTTTGAAGTATAAAAGATGGCAACAAGGATGGTTTGAGCTATCATCTGATGTACAACGGGTTCATTCTGCTCCGCTAACACTAGAACATGCTGTGTTTCACCCAGTCAAAGGTGCACCAGGAGGCAAAATCATGTTCGGGGACATTAAAATATGCGCACTCTGGTGTAGTAATCCATGTCACGGCAAATAACTACTTCTGATGCTTGCACATAGAAGGGTTTCTTGAGGAGTCTTGCTGTGTAAGTCCTGGCTGGCCTGGAACTTGCAGTCCTGCCTCAGCCTCGGAAGTGCTGGGACTCGAGGCTTTTCTGACATTGCTTACCATTCTTAGAGGGATTTACAAGTCCTGTTTTAGGGGTGCTTGCTGACAAAGTTAGCCAATTCTACAAATTTACGAAGCACCTTGATGGAACTGAACCTTGGAGAACTCCTCCACCAAATTTTTTTTTTGGTACCGGGGATTGAACTCAGGTCCTTGCATTTGCGCAGCAGGCGGTGAAACCACTGAGCTGTAATCCCTGACACTCCCTCACCGAATTTAAAAGTGCCATAGATAGGGATCCTCTCGAGATACTCTCTGGCTCCACCTGCTGGTCAGTTGCCGGACTAAGTGTAGCAACTGACTTCCTCGGGCTCCCACCCCAGACGTTACCCAGTGGTAGCCTCCTTGCAAAATAAAAATTATGTTCAGACTTTCCTTTTTTGAGCTGTATAGATGTAAGAAAGTTCAAAATGGCTACTTGGATATTGGAAAGGATAGTTTTATGGAGTCCTTGGAAGAAATTCACATGAATGAGGAACAGAAGTTTTTTTAGTTTTTCTTTGTAATATTTTAGTGGGTTTTTTTGTTTGTTTGTTTTGTTTTTGTATTGGGGATTGAACTCGGAATCTTGAGCTTACGAGGCAGGCATCGGAACCACTGAGCTAAATCCTTGGCCCTCTTTGTTAATATTTTAAATGTTCATCAGTACATGTTTGCGGCACATAACAATTACATTCATCTCCGGGCCTTGGTACATGCACATAACACATCTTAATTCTTTTTATTTCAAGGCCAGATTGAGCAACTTGGCAAAATCATGTCTCAAGAAAATGAAAAGGAATGGACAAGTAGTTCAATACAAAGGCCCTAAGTTTCATTCCAGTACCTGTCCCCCAACACAAATTACTGGTAATTCTCTAAGCCATCTACTTTTAAGGTGTTTTCTTAAGCAGATATTATGTGCAATTTTTTTTTTTGGTACCGGGGATCGAACTCGTGTCCTTGAACTTTCGAGGCAGGCGGCAGAACCACTGAGCTAAATCCCCGGCCTTAAGCATATATTGTGGACCCACGGGTAATGGGCCTTATGAAAATTTCCAAAAACTAATATTAAGCATTATCCTTTTTTTGCTAGTTTGCACAAATTTATTAAAATGACATGTTTAATCTCCTCAATGAGCATCCAGCTGCCTACAATAAAGGCACTGGTTTTAGTTCTATTTCCAGATTTCAACTCATAGTAGTAGAGGAACACAGAATAAAGCATTATCTTCTTTAGGAAGTCTTAGTCAAAAACTAAAACGATGAAAGTACTAAAAAAAAAAACTTAAAGGTATGAAGTCAGTTTAAAATATCAGGCTCAAGGGCCAGGGATTTAGCTCAGTGGTTCCACCGCCTGCCTCGCAAGCAAAAGGACCTGAGTTCAATCCCCGGTACCAAAAAAAAAAAAAATTAAAATATCAGGCTCAAAAGGTTAAAAATAAAAAAATAAATGAATGAATAAAATAAAACATCAGGCTCTTAGCCGGGATTGGTGGCAGACACCTATAACTCCAGCACTTGGGAGGCTAAGGCAGGAGGATTACCGTGACTTCAAGGCCAGTCTGGGCTACATAAGAGAGACCCCATTTCAAAAGAAAAACAAGGGGCCGGGGATTTAGCTCAGTGGTTTCACCGCCTGCTGCGCAAGCGCAAGGACCAGAGTTCGATCCATGGTACCAAAAAAAAGAAAAGAAAAGAAAAAACAAAATCAGGCTCTCAACTAGGGCGCCGGCCTGTAATCTCAGAGTTCAGGAAGTTGAGGCAGGAGAATCACAGTGAGTTCAAGGCCAGCCTTAACTATGTATCAAGACCCTGTTTTAAGAGAAAAAAAAAGGATTAAATACCGAGCTCATGCAGCTGGGCATGATGGCATATGCCTGTAATCCCAGCACTCAGGAGGCTGAGGCAGGAGGATCTCTGTGAGTTTGAGGCCAGCCTGGGCTACATAGTGAGTTCAGGGCCAGCCTGAACGAAAAGGGAGACCTTGCCTCAAAAAAACAAACAAAGGGCCGAGGATTTAGCTCAGTAGTTCTGTCGCCTGCCTTGTAAGCGCAAGGTCCCAAGTTTGATCCCCAGCACCTCCCCCCAAAAAAGCAGTAGCTGTTGCAGAAATCCCGGAAATACACAGAGACACAGAATTTGCTTCTACAACTACCTTACTATTCAATCTATTAAGTTATCTAAAACTTTTCTGTATCATTCCTCCCTCTGTTTACTTCGGGATAATTCTATCCATTACAAGTTCTATCCAGTTTATCTACATTTCTTAACACTAGCATTTGGTAATCTTGAGCTGCAGCACTGCGCTACCATATAAATTTTGAAATCCATTGGATGACACAAGGACCAACATTAATATTAATATTATAACAAGAAGGGGACTCAGAAGAGGTCCTATCCAAGTTTTTATCATCCTGCCCAAGTAAAATTAATCCCGTAGGACAGCTCTCCTATACCAAATTTCTCATCAAGAGCCTTGATGATGAGTGATTCTTGTAGTACACCAGATTTATTAGCCTATTAACAACTCTCTTCTCCAAGAAGTAAGCAAGTCCCTCCTTTCTGGGCTGTGAGCAAATCGAGAGCATGCCTATTCTGTAATGACATTGGCCAGTGAATCTAGTTGGGTTTCTAAAGCCTGAAGTGTGTCTCTAATTTCCTCAAGATCTTTTTAAATTTCTTGTCCTAATGAAATATATTACTCCTTGTAGCCAAATAAGATCCCATGGGATTGGCATATACAAAGATATAGGATTACATTGACCTTGTTTACAATTGTTACAATTACCAGTGGCTCGACCAACAAGGGAGCCATTGATCCAAACTTGTGTTTTCCCTTTGCAATATAATTTTTCATTAGAATAGCCCCCCACAGTCAGAAGTTACCCGAGGTCCCCCATAATGTTTTTATCAAAGAATATAGTAAACAGATAGTCTTCCGGTTCACATTTTACCATTTTAAAAGTCACATACTGTTCATCAAACTTTTCATTAGTAGGCCTAAACACCCGCAGTTCGAAAACAAAGAAACTTAAAGCAGTGGTGATCTGGCACAGCTCAATAATCCATGTTGTCCTTCTTGGTGCTTCCATTCTTCAGCCGTGCATTAGCTCACCAGCCTCCAGAGTGGTGAGAGCAGGGCTTTGAGTGCGTTGTCTTTCTCGGCTTTCAGCATCAGCTTTATTGTTACCTTGTGCAATGAAGTCTTTGCCTTTCTGATGTCCTGAACAATATATTACTGTGACTTTGCTAGGTTCCCATCCTGCCTCTAGCAACTGTATAATTTCCTGTTTATTTTTAATTAGCTTCCCTTCTGCCGTGAGAAGACGTTGCTCTCGGTGAATCATGCCAATGATGTGTAATGTAGCAAATGCATAGCGAAAGTCCGTATATATATATTTACCTTTTTACCCTTTGCCCATCGGAGTGCCTGTATGAGTACCCAGAGCTTAGCACATTGTTCGGACTAAGGAAGGGGCCCTGGCTAGGACCACCTCATCCTTCAAGGTTACCGCATATCCAGCATGACGAACCCCATCTTCCATGAAGCTGCTCCCACCCGTGAACAGATCTCTCCCTGGGTCTAAATGCAGAGATGCATTTCCCCACTGGGTGAAAGTTATTGTAGCTCCCAATTTAGATAATAAATCTCTTCCTAGTAAGGGGCTAGGACATTCTGGCATATACAAGAATTCATGTTTCACTTTATGTCCTCCAACTTCACATGTCCATTCATAGCAAAACTGGCGCTTTTCTGAAATTCCAGTGGCACTAATCACTTGGATGCGCTCTCTGCTCAGAGGGGCAACTGGAGCTGTTACCACTGAATGTTCTGTGCCACTGTCCACCATTAAGGACAGATTTTGGCCCCTATCTATATATCCACCATGGGCTCATGGGGGCCCAGCTGCATTGATCCTGGTCTGTGTCAGTCACTGTCCTCCATCACAGGCAACAGTGTGCCGGTATCCTTGCTTTCCTTCAAGTCCTGCTTTTTCTTTTCCTTGAGCCTTGTCTTTCTTTTTCCTTCTTTTTCTTGGCTCCCATAGCTACTGCTATCTTCCTTCCTGGCTCTCTTTCTCTTTCACTGTTTCTCTATTCACATACACTTTCCTAGCTAATTGCAACAATTATGTTATATTCATGCCTTCCCAAGTCTCCTGCCTTTGGATTTTCCTTCTAATGTCTGGTGCTGACTGGGTTATAAAGTCGTACTGATTAACTGATGTTATCAGGAACAGTAGGATCAAAAGGTGATCTTTACAGAGCTACTCATAAAATCTCTCAGGGCTCTCATCGGGCTCCTGCTGTATTTCTAGCACTTTACTCATATTTGTAGGCCTTTTATACTTGCAGCCCACATTCCTGCTAAAAGGGCTGTCTGATAATTTCTCAAGTTTTCCTGTCCTGCTTGGGTATAGGGATCCCAATTGGGCCACACATTTACTGGGAATTGCTGTTTATGCCAAGTGTCTGGATTCTGAATACCACCTGGCATTCTAGGGGCATTAATTTTTCTTTAATTTCTCCTAAAACTCTGCAATTTTAGAGGTTAACAAAGTTTTACAAAGTTCTTTACAGTCCTCCCAATTAGGACAATGGGTAGCAAAAATGAAATCAAATAATTGAAGCATTTTGGAGGGATCCTGGGAAAGAATAAATGACTTTCCTTTTCTCTGGACCTAGCCTCCTTTGTCTTTTGTTTTGTTTTGTTTTTTTGGTACTGGGGATTGAACTCGGGTCCTTGCGCTTGCGAAGCAGGCAGTGAAACCACTGAGCTAAATCCCTGGCCCTCCTTTGTCTTTTTAAAGTCAAATCTCAAATACCACATCTTGGTCTGACATATTTGTGCCTTTTTCCAACAGTCTTTTTTCTAACTCACTGTAAAGGAGGAGGTCATATTTTAACCTGCTGGCTCTTAAACCCTTTGAAGATGACCAATGTACACATATTATAGTAGCATATTTAGAATTTAACCCTTTGATGACAACTAATGTAAACATATTTAAACTTTTTATAACAAACTTGAAACCAACCAACAAACATACATATTTTTTGATAAATCACTTTTGCCCATCTTTTGACATACCTAGGCCTTCTGGTCTTGTATATTTTTTTCTTTTTAACAAGACAAACATACAACATTTTTTATATCAAAATTGTATCTCTTTTACTTATAGCTTTCAAATATATATTTTTAATCTCACTATAGACCTTTTATCACAAACTTGTCTTTAGCTGTTAAAATTTTAAAGTGTCCCTTTTTTCGTTCTCAGATTGTTACACTTTAAATTTGGATGGCTGCCAATAGAATGGTAGTAACTTTGAGGTTTTTTTTTTTTTAATCAACAAAGTACAGAAAAGAGCAAGTTAACCTTATAATTACAATTGAAGAATTTGCAATGTACAAGAAATACTTTAGGAGCTCAGTGGTTTCGCCACCTGCTGTGCAAGCTCAAGGACCCGCGTTCCATCCCCGGTACCAAAAAAAAAAAAAAATACTTTAAGCACACCAATTAATCATCAACTCAAACTGAAACACAGATACATTTATCAAATTAACTAAAATTTGTAACTTTTCAAACTGAAACACAGATACATTTATCAATTAACTAAAATTTGTAACTTTTCAAACTGAAACACAGATACATTTATCAATTAACTAAAATTTGTAACTTTTCAAACTGAAACACAGATACATTTATCAATTAACTAAAATTTGTAACTTTTCAAACTGAAACACAGATACATTTATCCATTAGCTAAAATTTGTAACCCTTGTACAATTTCTTACTTTCTCTGGCTTTGTTTTATGTCCTTCAGAGCTTTTTTAGCTGTTTTTAACCCATTACTTATTTTTTCTTTTTAATTTTTTTTAAAAATTTGAGTGTAAGCCCTATTCGATCCTCTCTGAGTCTGACCACAGCACGGTGCTCTGAAGCCAAGCAGTTTTCATGCTTTTATCCCCACCTCCTCCAAACCTGTGAATTTAGCAACTCAAAAGGAGGGGAAAAGTCTAAATTCTCTCAGTCAGGATCTGGTTACTTTTCACCATCGTCCCCTTTCTGACAGAGGACCAGGATGTTGCTTTTCGCTCCTGGGGCGCACATATGAAGCCAAGGAGGCATTCTGTGGCACAATTTGAGCCATAAATCAATATAGGGAAATTGATCTGGATGTTCTCATCCAGGGGTGGTGACTGTTAGCCAGACGGACCAGACGAGACCCTCATCTAGGGATCTCTCAGTTGGCCAAGCTAGGCAAAGCTTGGGCCATTCTAATTCACAAAAGGCTGTAAGTTTTGGGGTTTCATCTTAATACCATAATTTCCAGTAAAACCTTTCCTAAAATCCCTAAGCATGCATTCCAAAACAGTAGGACGAGATGTTTCTGTCCCCACGATCGGCCGATCAGACTGTTGGTGTGTGTGTGGGTACCCTTGTACGGAGAAGCAAGACAAACAAAGGTGGGGATCACTCGCTCGCCTGCCTGGCTGCGGGCTTCTTGGCCATTTTAAGGTCCGTTCAGGCTAAGGTGGGCTGTCACTAAGCTCACCATTGTGCCTTTGTTAAACGCGATACACACACAAATTCTACGAGTCGGGGAGGACTCTTTAAACGCAAGCGCTTCCTCCCTCTGTCTTGTTCCGCAGCTCGTTTCACACACTCTCCTATCCAGAACTCTCTCACTCACACATTTATTCAGAAGTTACTGTGAGACCAAAGCGACTCCATTTTGCTAAAATCCACTATTCCCCTAGTCTCTATTGTCCTCACAAATTAATGGTTAAAATGTGCTTGCTCTGGGACAAAAGACACAATCTGTAACGAAGCAAAGTTCCTAAGTTAATTACTCAACCATCTGTTTGCCCAGGAAATGAACGTTCCGGGTCCACTATCTATAGAACAATCTGTCAATGTGCTGACCATCAGTACGTGACAGTCGACCACTAATCTTTGTCCCTCTTTTCCCCCTAAAACCTACATGTAACCGCCCCTCAAACCCCCGATGGGCCTAGCCAATCAGAAATATACACTTCATGCTTGCTAAATGCCAACCAATCATGTAACTGCTAAGTGAAAAATCTCCAAACCTTGCTGTAACCACAATAAAAACCCCGCTAATTTGAAATTCGGGGCTCTCAATTCTGATCCGCTGCGTCGGTGATGGTTGGGAGCCCCTGCTCGAGCTTGAATAAACGGCCCTCGTGTGCTTACATCGGAATCGGCTTCCTGGTGGTCTTTGGGACTTCGCGATCTGGGTATAACATTACCACATTCCCTCCGGGTGACCCCCTAACCGTAACCAAAACAAATGAAAGAAGCTACCTCCCCAAATGGCAAAGCACAAGGGGTGATCGGGCCCCTGCACTATTTTTGCCCAAAGTTCCCAAAGTGAACCAAAACAAATAGGAGGAGCTCTCTTCCCAACTGGCAAAGCACAAGGAGTGATCAGGCCCCTGCGCTGTATTTGCCCAGAGTTACAAAATACAAATTCACAAGGCAAAACCGAAAGTTAACGTCTAGGGAGTTTCCCAGGGTTTCTCATGCAGCAAAGGAAAGACAGACGAGACACCAAGAACAGCAGTCCTCCTTCTGTAGTCTCTGTCTCGGGTTCGGGCAAACCTCCAATGGCGAGCGGGTCTCTGTGTCCTGTTGGGGAGCCTAGGAAATTAGTCCCAGGGGCGCGGCTTTCCTCTCGAGGAGACAGAGAGCCGCTCTCTCCAGTGGGGTTCAGGCTGATGCCCAAAAGGGCTATTTCATTCCCGACTCCAGGCCAATGCACCAAATGTTGTAGAAATCTCGGAAAGAAATACACAGAGACACAGAATTTGGATAACATAATAAAATTTCTTCTCGTGAGCGGGCGGGAATGCCAGAAACCAGTCTGGTTAGTATCCACACCCCCTTTTTTCAGTGTTTCCCTTTTTATATCCTTTTTAGCCATTATCTCATCCCTAGTGGTCTTTGATGTGTAAATACAATTCCAGTTCCTATTTACAAATCACAGACACAAGATAGGCCATATACATTGTAAATTCACCCTGGCATGGTAACTTTGGTAGGTTAATGAAGTTACTGGTTAGAACCAGAGAATCCTCACCCTAAACAAGGAGTTACGGGAAAAGCGAATCTTAAAAGAACACGTTACTTATTTTGCTTCTACAACTAACTTAATATTCAATCTATTAAGTTATCTAAAACTTTTCCATACCATAGCAAGTTACCAAGAACAATATATTTGCAGGTGCCTTTGAGCATTAATTTTTCAGTCTGCAATCCACATTTGAATTGTTTTTTTATTTTCTTAGATGATGTTGGGGATGGACCCCAGGGCCTTGCACATGCTAGGCAAGTGCCCTACTGATATAGACAGCTAAATTAGGTAAACTACTGTAGGCAGTCAGACAGGACTGGGCCCTGGAAGTCAATGCAGAGGCTGAGAACACATAGAAGCCATGGCTGGAGGTGCATCTGAAGAGTAAAGTCACAATGGCCACAGTTGCCTACTTCCCTAAGGGATGAACAAAAGCTTGAGATTATTTATACCACCCTTTTGGGATTTCCCGTATGGATGTATGGATAGACTATTATCTCATTGGGGGTGGGCGACCCTCCATCCACTAAGACTAAGACTACAGATTATCCGCCAAGGTTAACGATGTCATCCATATATACTCTTGTTACTACTGGGTCAATGTTACCTAAGCGACTATACTTGTATCTTATTGGTTAATTATCGTTTTTTACCCACGTTGTGCCCACCCCTTGTAAGTTTGCTCTATAAAACCCTTTGAGAAGTGGGCTCATTGGCAACCCATTTGGGACCCCTCCTGTCCCTCAGAGGCTATTCTTTTTTTTGTTTTTTTTGGTACCGCGATCGAACTCGGGACCTTGAGCTTGCAAGGGAGGCACAGGAACCACTGAGACAAATCCCGGCCCTTCTCAGAGGCTATTCTTATTCCCCAATAAATTTCCCTACTCTTAACTTCTGTTGTTCCTTAGAATTCATTCTTTGACTTCTGGAAACACGAACTTGGCGTATCTGACATCTAGCATGTTGGAAGTTACATCTATTCCCCCTATATCACTGCCACTGAGCTACGTCTCCAGGCCCCGCAATTTTTCCCCATTTGTTACCATCTATTTTTTTTTTTTTTGGTACTGGGGATCGAACTCAGGACCTTGCACTTGAAAGGCAGGTTCTGGAACCACTGAGCTAAATCCCCGGCCTTGTTACCATCTATTAACACCCAAAGTTTCATTTAACAAAAATACAAAGTGAGGGCCAGGGATGTGGCTCTGGCGCCTTGCTTGCCTGGCCACCGCAAAGTCCTGAGTTCCATCACTGGTACCAAAAACAAACAAACAAAAACAAAGTGATATACTGAACAGAGATAACCCTAGTTCCTGAAGTCTAGAGTCTAAAAGCTTTTTTTTTTTTTTTTTTTTCTGGTACTGGGGATTGAACTCAGGACCTTGCACTTGCCAGGCAGGCGCGGTGCCACTGAGCTACATCCCGGCCCTGTCTATACACTTTTTTTTTTTTGGTACCAGGGATCGAACTCGGGTCCTTGCGCTTGCGCAGTAGGCAGTGAAACCACTGAGCTAAATCCCCGGCCCTCTATACACTTTTAAAAAGCCATCGAATACTACAAAAATCACAAAATGCAGAAATAAAACCAGTGTTTTGATTAATAAACCTGTTTTTATCACTGTAGCTTTTTTTTTTTATTCTGAAGTTACACTGTAGCTTTGTAGTCAGAAATTGTGCTGCCTGCTTTCCCCTTGTTGCCCAGGATTGCTTTTGCTGTTCTAGGTCTCTTCCATTTGAATTCCATATGAATTTTGGAGTTGTTTTCTCTATATTTCTATGAAGACTGCAATTGATACTTTGGGACATCCGTTTTGGGAGTCTGGCCATTTTGACAATATCGGTTCTGCCCATCCGGGAACAGGGGACATCTTTCCATCTTCTGATACCCTCCTCATTCTCCTTTTTCAGAAAACTGTAGTTTTCTTCCCCCCCCCCCACTTTTTCCCGGCACCGGGGATCGAACTCTGGATCTTGCGCTTTCGAGGCAGGCAGTGAAACCACCGAGCTAAATCCCCCACCCTCTGGCATCTTGATTGTCCCAGCCCGGCATTAAGCACCGAGCTAAAAGCCAGCCCCGGCCTCCCTCCCCCACCCAATGACTGCCTATGCGGACCACCTCAGTTCCAACCAAGAACAAATAAAATTCACTGCTCTGGTGCACAAAGTTACCTGCTTCTGCCCAGAACTTGACCCCACCCCTTGACTGCCCTGCCACCTGCCTCACAAGCGCAACGTCCTGAGTTCAATCCCAGTACCAAAAAAAAAGAGGGGTTCAACACGGCTGAAAGGAGGGGGAGTCACATAGGACCTATTCAGAGAAAAGTCAATTAGAAACAAGGTAATTGGAAGAAAGGGAGGGACATACATCCTAATGGCAAAACCAAGCTGAAATAAAAGACCAGCAGATCAAATAAAACATAGACTCGGGACTTCATAAAAGAGCGCATCAGCCCACAGGGCTACTAGAGGAAACGGGCAGCGCAGAACAAGAATCGCCATGCTGGCAAGTCCCCCAGAAAAGGATGGGCTGAAAGTGTGCGGCTAACTCAAGCCACACAGATGGATCTGGGAAAGAAGGCCTCTTGTGTCTTTAGCCTCCTCCACACAAAGGTCACTGCAGCCTGGCAGGGAATTTCGGATTTCTCTGTCCCTGGCAAACATAGAACAAACTCTGCTCCCTCCCCGATGGAAGGGCCGTCAGCCCTTTTATTTTTCTTTCTCAGTTGTGTGCTCCAAAGTTAGGGACTACAGCACAGCTGAAAGAAGTGAGTGGCAACCGGTGGCTTGAGGGAAAGATGCAGACATGCACGGGATTTGAGCAGCCCCCCCCCCCCCCAGTGTAGATAGGATAGACACATGCCATGGGGGTGAAATAGAGGCGACTGCACAAAGATAGAGTGGAGCCAACGGTACAGGGACTGGGAGCGGGCGGCCCGGGCTGTCCCAGCCTGAAGGCAGCACAGCGACCCACGTTAAGGAGACTTGGGTGGGCCAGAGAGAGACATCTAAAGAGCTGCTGAGTGAAGACCAGCCCCAGCTCCAACATCAAACTCCACTGAGCACTAATCCTACTGCAGACTTAACGGTGAACACAGCACAGATTTGGAACTTTACCACAGAACTGTGGACTCCAAAGGAATTTTATTTATTTATTTATTTATTTTCTTTCTTCGTTGTTTTGTTTTCCGGTACCGGGGATCGTACTCAGGACCCTGTGCTTGCGAGGCAGGCGCGGTGCGACTGAGCTAAATCCCCAGCACCCCCTTTGTTAGTTTGGTTTCCTTTTTCTAAATGGTTGGGTTTTTTTAAATCTTTATTTTTATCTTGTACTACTCAGTTTATGATATTTTCATGTGAGTGAAAATCGTCTCTTGTCTTTCTGGTTCACTTTGATATTGCTTTCTTTACCCTTCATTCTTTCTCTCCTGCCCTCCTCTCCAGTTACTCAAACCTTGGGTGATCATCTGTTGTCCTCCAGCCTTGCCTCTACATTTCCCTTCATTTATCTCTTTGTTTTGCCCCCTATCCCTCTTAAATGCCCCCCCCAGGGTAAAATCACCCCACTAAAGGGAAACTCCTTGCATACAAGTTCCTGCTTTACGTTGGATTTGGTAGAGTTCTCTACCAGACAAAATGGCGCCAACGGTCCTACATTCTAAAATGGCTCCCATTCCTAAAATGGTTCCCGCTTATGGAAATGAGCCACTTCGGAAAAGTAAAACCTACCTCCTCTGGAGAAGCAAAACCTAACTTGTTGCTCCACCCTGCTACCCACGTGATCCTCCCTTCCAATCACCGGTCATCCCATTGCTCAACTCTCAGGATACTCTCCCCACCGCACCGCCCTGTATAAACCTCACCTCCAGTTAGTCTCGCCCTCTCGCCATTGTTGGGAGGCAGCCCAGTGACTCCATCTGCAATAAAGCCCTGCCTCACTGTTTCGGCTTGTTTTCTTTTTTTTTTTGGTAACGGGGATCGAACTTGGGTCCTTGCGCTTGCGCAGCAGGCGGCGAAACCATTGAGCTAAATCCCCGGCCCTCGCCTTGTTCTCTTTCAGGATTGTGTTATATAATTGTAGCTCTTGCTCCTAGGTTAAAGGTACCAAATTCATAGTTAACCACAGTTTGTCAGTTTCTGTGCTGTGCTTGCTGCTATTGATATTGCTAATTGTACTACTCTACCCAGGATTTCCTACCTGTTGTAATTAGTTGGTCTCCCTTGTATGACAACACAGATTGTCTGAGGTCATACCTATCACCAGTCCAGTACCAAAAGGACTGGGTCCAGAGCCAAATAACAATTTCTCATCCCTAATAAATTGGGAAGGTAAGATCTTGGGACAGACAAAGACTAAGAAACACATACGCCCAGAACACATCTCTGAGGAACAGACACTTCCTAGGGAAACCTTGATACTAGTGATAAAGCTATCTGCCATAAGAAATTTACAAGCATCAACACAAAAAAACAAAGCAAAACAAAAAATAGAAAATGACAAGATGCAGAAGCAAAATGCAATCCCAGACCCAGAGGTCCCATTTGACCCAGCTATTCCCCTTCTGGGTGTCTTCCCCAAAGCATTAAAAAGCATTGCCTGGGATTTAGCTCAATGGCCCTGCGCCTGCCTTGCAAGTGCAAGGTCCTGAGTTTGATCCCTGGTAAGGAGGGGAATTAAAAGCATCATATCACAGCGATATAGCACACCCATGTTTATAGCAGCATAGTTTGTAATAGCTAAAGCTTGGAAACAACCCACACACATGCCTATCAACTGATGAGTGGATAAAGAAGATTTTTAAAAATATAATGGAGTGCTCTTCAGCCATAAAGAAGGATAAGCTTGAGACATTTCTAGGTAAATGGGTGTACCTTGAAACCACACTCTTAGGTGAAGTAAATCATAAATCGAACACACATATGTAAATATTGCATTGTCTCTGGTGTGAGATACCGAAAGTGTAAATAAAGATGAAATATAGATATTGTGAAATAGGAAGAAATTGTTCAAAATTATATATGAAGTGTGAATACTTTGTTAATAATTAAAATGTTTAATGCAAAAAAGGTATAGTATTATTAGGAAATGAGTTGATAGATTAGCAAATGAAAATATGTTCTTTTAAGATCATAATCCAATGTATTTATCATTGTTATTCTCTATTTTTCTTATGAAAAACTTTTTTCATAGAACAACTTTTATATTTTCTTTATTAATATCTTCTTGTATTACATTAAAATAAAAATTTAAAAACCCATAAAACCAAAAAGAATAAAAACTAAAAATTGGAAAGAAACCTGATGAGGATGGCGTGGACCGAGCTAGGGTAGGGTAGGGTAGGACAGTGTGTAGGAGAGGAGGGCAGAGGGGAGCAGGCCCTAGGCCTGACCCTGGGGGCGGTGCAGGTCTCAGGGGAAGCACAGGCTTGGGAGGGCTCTGAGTGTGAGACCAAAGTAACTCTATTTTGCTTATGTGAGACCAGAATGACTCCATTTTGCCCAAAATGGAGTAGTCTCCTTTGTCCTCTCACATTAATGATTAAAATGTGCTTGATCTAGGACAAAAGACACAATCTGTAACACAAGATTTCTAAGTTTATTACTCAGCCATCTGTTTACCCAGGAAATGAACATCTTAGGCCCACTATCTGTAGGAACAATCTGTCAATGAGCTGACTGTCAGTACTGGGTGGTCGTGACCATTAGTCACCTTGTCTGCTGACCATCAATACGTGACAGTCGCCCACTAACCTTTGTCTTTCTTTTTTTTTGTAAAACCTATATGTAATCACCCCTTACCCCTGATGAGTTCAGCCAATCAAAAATGTACACTTCATGCATGTTAAGCGCTGACCAATCATTGTAATTGCTAAGTGGAAAATCTCCAAACCTTGCTGTAACCTCTATAAAAACCCCGCTAATTTGGAACTCGGGGCTCTCAATCTCGATCCGCTGTGTCGGTGACAATTGAGAGTCCCTGCTTAAGCTTGAATAAACGACCCTCATGTGCTTACATCAAAAATGGCCTCCTGGTGGTCTTTGGGACTTCACAATCTGGGCACTACATGAGCAGAGCTAGAGGTTCCATCTGACTGCTGATTTCTGAGGATTTCCTGGGCTGGGGTGCAGCACCTCAGGAAAGCCATTAAAATAAAACAAAAAGGTCCCTCGGGTGACTGAACAGAAGAATGGAGGCCCGGAGCCCAAGGTGGTAGCTGCCAGAGGGCTGACCAGAGGACTGGGAAGGCGACGGCAGCCGTGAAGGGTGGTGTTGTCTCTGATTCCCCACTGCACTTGGGATATGAGCAAAGTGACACAGGCCCATGAGTGGTTCAGGCAAAGCTGCATCCAGGCTCTGTCTTTTATCTCGGGCTTTTTTTTTTTTTCTTCTTTCTTTTTTTGGCTTTTTCAGACTGGGTGTCAATTTGTAGTTCAGGCTGGTCTCGAACTCTCTATGTACTTGTGGCAATCCTCCTGCCTCAGCTTCTGTTCTTCAGTGGCTTCCTTTTCAGTTCTTCCTGTACGATGGTGTTGTGTACTGGGCTCATGGTTCTATTGCACATAGGTAAGTTAATTAGATATCTTGTGGGCAGTTAGACAGGGCCAGCCCTTGAGGAGCCAACACGGAGGACAACCAAGACACATTCCCTGAAGGCCAGCATTGTAAAGGAAGAGAAACTACCACACCAGGTGCTTCCCCAAGGATGAATTGCAGGGACTGATATTCTAAATAGGTATCAATCACCTGGGTGGGGGAACCAAGATCTTACCCACCCCTTCCGGGAAAGATCCCTGATCCATCCCTTGCCAAAAATCCTTGAAAGCTTGCTATGTGACTTGCTTCCCTTCCCCATTGGATCCCCATTTAATCAATGGTCCCTACGCGACTATACTTGTCATAATCTTATTGGTCGATCATAGCTTTGTCCACCATGTGATTTCTCATTGGATCAGTGTTACCCAAGCAACTGTACTTGCAATCTTACAAGTTGACTATAGTTTTGTCCCACCTTGAACACGCCTCACCTCGTGGCTTTGTCCCATAAAATACCTTTGAGAAGCGGGGGGGGGGGGGGGAGGGCGCACAACCCACCTTCAGGTCCCCCTTCTGTCTCTTAGATAGAAGCTATTTTTCTCTCAATAAATTTTTTCTTTTTCTTTTTTTGGCACAGGGGATCAAACTCAGGACCTTGTGCTTGTGAGGAAGGCGGTGGCGCCATTGAGCTAAATGCCCGGCCCAATTTTTCCTAGTTTAACCTCTGTGGTTCCTAGAATTCATTCTTCGATTTTAGGGAACAGGAACTCTCCTTTCGGATACCTAGCAGGTTTAGGAGTTGCATCTATTCCCCCTATATCAGTTTCACCAATGCTGAAGAATGAAGTCTCAAACCAAAGGAGGTTAGGAAAGTCTTATTGGCAATAAGAACAGCTCCTTCCCGAATAGGTTGCCACTCGGCCCCTCGTCTAGAGTTAGGCACAGGCAAGCAGGGCACAAGAGTTCTTCACTGTTTAGTGGTCACCTATGCTGGGTGGTTCTGGAACTTGGGATCTTCAACAGTAAACTGGGATCTTAGAAAACACTTGGCATTATGACTTTCTCAGAACTCAGGAACTTCCTGGGTGGCCAGGAGGGGGGCAGCATTCCCTGTTGCCTGAGGTCTATTCATGCCAGGTGGTGGCCCTGCTGGGCTATTCTTATTTAAATCCCCAGTGTCAGATAAAAGGGCCGAAGATGAAGATCAAGACCAGACCAGGCCACAACAAGCCTTTATTAGGGGAACAGATCTGCCGGGCTGTCTCTGAACAAAGGAGAGACAAAAGCAATATGGCCGGGGCAGGGAGAGTCTTTTATAGAGACTGGGGTGGGGTTTGTAGGGGCTGAGGCGGGGTTGAGTGAGGTAGTGATTAGGGAGTGGAGGAGCCAGTGATGTCACTAGATGGTAGGAGGTGAGCGAGTATTAGGTTACTTTCTAGGCGGGACCAGGGGCATGCTGGGAAGAAGGGTTTATTCTTTGGTGGGAGCAACCATCTTGGCATGACGTCACACAGGGGAGGGGGCAAGGCACCATAGGAAGAGGGCAGCTACTACACATAATAGCTGCTGAGGTGGTGGGAGACCTATCAACCAGTGCTCTCTCTGGCTGACTGCCCACCCTAGCTGGGCCCTTCCCCTAGCGAGCAGCCTAACTCCGAGGCTAAGTAAGCCATCTCTCCCATGCTAACAATGACCCACAGCCCCTCACTTCTGAAAAGTCTTTCAGAAGAGCAAGGGAGCATTTTTCCCCAAAAGACTTCAATAAATGTCCTCCCTAGACTCAAAAACAAAACAAAGCAGAAACAAAAACAAATACCTGCCAGGTGTGGTGGTGCATGCTTGTAATCCCAGCACTCAGGAGGCTGAGGCAGGAGGATCACTGGGAGTTGGAGGCCAGTCTGGGTTACGTAGTGAGTTCAGGGCCGGCCTGAACTACAAAGGGAGGTCCTGCCTCAAAGAACAAAACAAACAAACAAATACCAAGTCTGGGGTTAGAGTGTGGCCCAGAGGCCCTGGGTCAATTTCCCTCACCAAAAAAAAAAAAAAAAAAAATTGATAAAAGGATTTGGTAAATTCAGGAACACCGATACCAATGTCATATTGTGTGAGGAAAATAACCACAACATAAAGCAAAGTGTGGTGGGGCACACCTGTGATCCCAGCACTCGGGATGCTAAGGCAGGAGGATTGACGAGAATTCCAGGCCAACATGGGCTACAAAGTAAGTTCAAGTCCAGCCTGGAATACATAGTGAGACCCTATCTGAAAAAAAACAAAACAAAAGGAATCAGAACATAGTGTTACTGTGGGTCCTGGGGGTCCTGGACAGGTTTCTATGTTTTTGTTTTGTGGTTTTTTTTTTTGGTACCGGGGATTGAACTTGGGACCTTGCGCTTGCGAGGCGGGCGCCAGAGCCACTGAGCTAAATCCCCGGCCCTGCGTTTCTATGTTCTTGTGCACAATGGACAAAGAATAGAATCGGCACAGACGTAAGGAAAAAGCAGTGAAGTTTTAATCAGGTGACAGTATGCTCAGAGTGAGCCACCTGCACTGGTGCGGAGGAGAATGGTAGGAGTGCTTCAGAGCATTGGGTTTAAGAATTTTAAATGCTGCTCTGGCTCTAAGAAGCCTCCCATTGGGTCTTCCAGAGCATGATTGTCAGGGAGCTAAGTCAAGTCAGCGTCGTCTACTGCACATGTCCTCTCCCACAATTCCCTGATGCTGATCATACACGAGAACCAGCTGGACATGGTGGTGCATAACTGTGATCTCAGGACATGGGAGGCTGAGACAGGAGGATCACCTCGAGTTCAAGGCCAGCCTGAGACAGGAGATTAGGGTGTGGCAGAGCTGGTTGGGAAAGCAGGCAGGACTTTTCATTACAAGATCCCAGAAGACACAGGTGGAACAGTTCCCAAAGACCTGCGTGTGGACTGCTCACGAGAACTGCATCAGTGTCCCATAGGATGGCCCAGACCTGACCTCAGCCTGAGATGTAGGATCCCCGCACCTCCCTCCCCTTAGGATCTGGAGGTAAACGTTCTCGAATTTCCTCAAGATTTGGACAGTATAAAGGGACGCAGATGCTATGAAGAACTTGCTATCTTGGCTTTCCTCACGATATCCCGCCCTGTGTCCTCCAGGGTGTGCTTTCATCTTGTTTTTTTCTCTTTACTTAGCCCAAGCTCACTCTGCAGAGCCAGTTTCTCTCTCACTCTTCACTTTTACTTCATCACATAAACTTTGCCACTGCTTTTTGATCAATTCGTTCAATTCTTTGTTTGAGATGAGAAGAACCTCGAATCCAACACCAGAAGGAGAGGCGTGCAACCCAAAACACGGTAACATTTCATTGGTGAGTCACTTTTAGAAGGAGTTACCCAAAAACAGAATTTGTGATCCTCCTGCCTCTGCCTCCCAGAGTGCTGGGACTCACGACAGGCATGAGCCACCATGCCTGGCTGCATCTCTCCTTTTTTATTGTTTTTTTTTGGTTTTGGGGGGGTTTTGGTACCAGGGATCGAACTTGGGTCTTTCCGCTTGCGAGGCAGGTGGTGGAACCACTGACCTAAATCCCCAGCCCATCTCTCCTTTTTTTTCCAGTACCAGGGATCAAACTCAGGACCTTAAGCTTTTGAGGCAGGCAAGGTGGCATTGCCCCAAATCCCTGGCCCTATCTCTCCTTTTTTGAAGAAAAGCAAAGTAAAATTGGGAGCATCACAACTTTGTGGTTACATATTTGTGTTTAGGCTTGGCTTTGTTGCTGAAATGAGTGAAGAGAATGTTACTTCATTAGTCTACCAGATGATTCTGCATAATGCTTGGAGATGATTTTCATAGACCTTGGATGACCAATGGTGGTTAACTTGGCTTTGCTTTGGAAATTTCAGTCGGAATTTTTCTTATAGATTTGCTAAATATGGGGCTGGGGATTTAGCTCAGTGGTTTCACCGCTTGCTGCGCAAGCGCAAGGACCTGAGTTCGATCTCCGGTACCAAAAAAAAAAAAGATTTGCTAAATAACATCAAATAATAGTATTCTTTTACTTTGCCTTTTCTTTTCTTTTCTTTTCTTTCTTTCTTTTTTCTGGTACCAGGGATCGAACTCAAATTACTTTGCCTTTTCTATTGGCAAAAAGATTGGATGATTTCATTCTTAAGTAGTAGAATAGCTCTCATCCTCTTAGCTGTGAGGTAGGAAAAGTATTCTCTGTGATACAGGAAGAAATCTCAGCTCCAAGACCTAAAACGGCTTGTCTGGGCTTGCTCAGCAAGAAGAGAGACAAGAAATTTTCTTTGCATTAAACTATTGATCAAATAAAATGAACAGGGTGGTGATTCAAATTTAGTCCATGATTCTGGAATGGTGCTGACTGCTGGGGCTCTTGGGTGGAGACTTTTGACTGCAGTTTGTCAGCATTCAATAATGGATTTTAACCATGCCTGAAATTCCAGCACTCAGGAGGATGGGGGAGGAAGATCAACAAGAGTTCAAGGCCAGTCTGAACTACATAGTGAGACCCCATGTCTCAAAAACATAAAGGAGGGCTGCGGATTTAGCTCAGTGGCACCGCACCTGCCTCTCAAGTGCAAGGTCCTGAGTTTGATTCCCAGTACTGCAAAAAAAAAAAAAAAAAAAAAAAAAGGAAATGCTTCCTTTGTGATCCTGGAAATAAAAACACAGAGTTTTAATTCTTGCCCTGGGAGATAGATGCTTTATACTCTAGAGATAATACTGGCCGTGTTGATATAGGAGAAAATATCTCTCAACCTGCTAGATGCCAGATGTGCCAAGTTTGTGTCCCCTGAAATCGAAGAATGAATTTTAAAGAACAACAGAGGTTAAGGGCAGAAAAGATTTATTGATTCACCCAAACTGCGGCCCAGACCACCTGGTCTCAGTGGCTGATAACAGAGCTGTCAAGCAGAGACCACTGCTGAAGGACATTCTTGACCCTACTCACAATTCTCCTATCACCCAGGATTCTGCCATTTGCACCCACTTCTTCCCAGCCCCCCCCCATAGGGATGAGCTTATGCCAATTTTCCCCTTCCTTTCTCTTCTATGGGATCTACAAAAGTCAATAATGGATTCGGGCTACCTCCTGCACCTGTACTATGTGAAGATATAAACACCTCCAAGGAACCACCGACCTCAAAGTGCACTGCATAATCCTAAAACACACTCTCCAAAATCCTTGACTAATAACAGATTTTCTTTACCCAAGAACAGCCCTAGGTCACATAGGCTTGAAAAAATCAGCAAAAGGGTACTTTGGACCACCTGCACAGCATGGAGAAAATTTAACCTTCAGCTCTCTGAATAATTTAAACAGCTAAGTCATTCCTCAGGAATGTGCTTGTTGTAGTGAGTTACAAGTTGAGCTGAAAACACCATAAACTATTTAGAAAAAAAATTAAGTTTTGCCTGTGTTCTTTTTAGCCCACAAATAAAAGAAACTTGCTAGAAAAAAACAAAGAAAAGAAAAGATTTATTGAGAGATATCTCTTCAGAGATAGCAACCCGAAAGTGGGTGGCCACCGAGGCCCTTTGTCAGGGGTAATTTATACAGCAAAGTCACAACGTGGGTACAACGCGGGTCAAACTCCCATCAACCTATAGAAGTACAAGTATAGCTGTTTAGCTACTATTGGTCTAAAAGGGAATTGAGTCATGTAACAAGGGTACACGGAAAGAACAAAGGCACTTTCAGGAAGGGATGGGTCAGGGTACTTGGGTTACCCACCTGGGCAACTGTCTTGGTTACTTTTCTCATTGCTGAGACAAAATGCTCAGTAATACTGGGGATTGAGTACAGGGCCTTGTGGAGGCTAGGCAAGTGCTCTACCACTCAGCTACATCCCTAGTCTTTTTTGTATCTTATTCTGAGACAGGATCTCACTGAGTTGTTCATGCTGGGCTCAGACTTGCTACCCTCCTGCCTCAGCCTGTGGGATAGCTGGGGTTACAGATGTGGACCACCATGGCCAGCTCCTACCTTTATATTTTATCTATACTTAATTCATGCCATGTAACTTTATACCTTGTGTAAAATGATTTCTTCTTTTTTTTTGGTACCGGGGATCAAACTCAGGACCTTGCACTTTGGAGGCAGGAGGTGGCACCACTGAGCTAAATCCCCGGGCCCAAAGTGATTTCTATTTATTGATATTTATTATTATTTATTTATTTATTTATTTGGCACAGGGATCGAACTTGGGACCTTGCGTTTGCGTGGCAGGTGCTGGAACCACTGAGCTAAATCCCTGGTCCCTAATTATTGATTGGTGTCTTGGCTCCCTTGAGCTGGCACAGGACCTCTGATGCATGCATCTCTGTGCCCACAGGGCTAAGCTGGCAGGGGCTCAGGTATTTGTTGAGGAACAAAGAACTATGTAGGAAGACAAAACTTTCTCTAAAGTTATGGACTAATTGAGGAAAATTCTGTCATCCAAGCAAAGAAGGAGGAAGGGCAAACCTGAAGCTAGTGAGAAAGAAACAATGACTGTGAGTGCATTTTAGCCATTCCCCTTTATTCGTAAATTCTGATAAACTGATTTTTAGTTCTTGGTGTAGATTTCATATATGTTTAGATTTAAAATTAGAATTCTATATTTTATTTTTTTGGAATTTTGTTGTTTTGCCTTAGTTTCCTAATAAAAAGTTATAAAACAAAACCACTCCAAAGGAGTAAGGGAATTTGCCATCAAGTTTTCCATCTGCAAAAGCACAAGGGGAAAGGAAGGTACCACTTTAACCACTACTTGGTTTGTATACACCCTCAGGCTGTCCCCTGAGGTTTCCTTTCCCCAGAGCAGGTGGCTGCTATCTGGATAGGTCAGGCCAAACTAGCCACCCTTACTGACCTGTGCACCTACTTTCTCGTAAAACTCACATTTCTAACTCCAGAGTGTATTTTCAAAAGTACAAGATACAATGACAATTGATTCCTGCTGTAACAGCCATTTGTTTGTTTGAGACCCTGTCTCAAACAAACATTTTTGTAGTGGAGACTGACCTTGAACTCACTATGTAGCCTAGGCTGGCCTCGAACTTGAAGCAATCATCTTGCCTCAGTCTCCCAAGTGCTGGGACTACAGGCATGCACCACCATGCCCGGCTAACAGCCATGTTTAAGAAGGGAAGAAATGCCAGCGAAAAATTAAACCAATGATCAACAGACTTGAATGACTAATTTCTACCTTTTTGAAAGACAGTGAGAGTGAGGAAAAAAATCAAAGGGCAGATTGGAAGTTCTCCAACTATATTGTTTAGGGCTTGTATGTGCATGTGCTCTTTGACATAGCGCCCCCTGGTGTCACCCAGAGGCCTTCCCTCACTGAGTCTCGGTGTGGGTGTTCTCTCCTGCTGGTCCTGTCAGGAGGAAACCTGCCCAGGTGCTGGGTCAGCCAAAACCCTCACGTGTACCTTCCTTAATGAGCATGAATTCTGATTCCCTTTTAACCCTGGGATGGAGGTTGTGAAGTCTATAGAGGAATGAGAAGCATATTGCCATTTGCTCACAATGATAACCATCCAGAACAGAGGTGAGCTGCCAAAACCTGCCCCCTAACCTCAGACCTACCCAAGAGCACTAGCTCAGAGCAATTAGAAATTCAAAAAGCCATTCCAAAAAGCTGTCTGAAATAAGACAACAAGCCATCTGGTAACCGCCAAACAAGTCAAGAAAGTAATACAAGTAAATTCAGCAACTAGTGTAGAAGTAAGTCTAAATGTAGCATATACAAAACAGGAATACAAGGTCCTGCCTGCAAAAACAAAAATATCCCATCTAAGAAACCTAAATATGAAGACATCACAATCTTCCATGCTCAGAACTTAAATCTATCATCATTCTAACAAAAAAGACGAGGCATAAGCGACTGACAAACAAAAGATGACAATTCTTGATTATCTAAACAAATCGCAATCCAGAATCCCAATGAAATATTTCAGATGTCATGAAACAAGAGCAAACTCTTACGCCTCCAAAATGATATAGGAGAAAATATAACTCTCAGCCTGCTAGATGTCAGATGTGCCAATTTGTGTCCCCCAAAATCAAAGAATGAATTCCAAAGGACAACAGAGGTTAAGAGTGGGAAAGGTTTATTGAGGAACCTGGAAGTGGGTGGCCACCGAGGCCCTTTGTCAGGGGTAACTTATACAGCAAAGTCACAGTGTGGGTACAATGTGGGTCAAACTACAAGCAACCTATAGGAGTACAAGTATAGGTGCTTAGGTACTGTGGGCCCAATAGGGAAATGAGTCACAGAGCAGGAGTACACGGAAGAAACAAAGGCATTTTTGAGAAGGGATGGGTTCGGATGCTCTGGTCACCCACCTGGTCGACTCTCAGTTAATTTTCTTGTTGCTGAGATAAACACCTGACATCCAAAGATAAAGGAGGGAAGGTTTATTTGAGCTCACAGTTTGTAGAAGTTTCAGTCCATAGTCAGCTGGCTCCAAGGCAGGGCAGCATGGCAGAGGGGCATCACAGAGGAAACAGTTTATGGCAGGCAGAAGGCAGAAGGTAGCAAAGTAGCAAGCAGCAAGTGACAAGTCCCGTGCTCTTTCTGTCCCTTATACCCTATCTAGGCTACTCACCTTTAGGGCGGGTAGCCCTCACACCTTAATCCTAGCTTTCCACCTTGAATCAATCCCAACATCACACACCCTAGATTCAGCCACCTCTGAAATGCCCCACCTATGGCCCCATGAGGCTTTGGGGGGACATCTAGACACAAACCATAACAGGGAGGCATGTAGGCCTGGTCACTGCATCTTTATTTTGAGGCCTGGTCTTCCTCAGATGCATCTCCAGCCACAATTCTGGAGAAAAATGTCTTCATTTTTCTGCTGGCTTGCTTGAGAGCCCAGTTCCTCTCTGACTTTACAGTATATTTATTTCTAGCTAACTTATATTGTTCAAAGAGGACAAAGGAGAAATTAAGCTGCAAGGATTAAAATTAGCATTAAATAGGGCTGGGGATTTAGCTCAGTGGTGCTGCCCCTGCCTCAAAAGCACAAACAAACAAACAAAAAAATTGCAAGTGCAAGGACCTGAGTTTGATTCCCAGTACCAAAACAAATTAGCATTAAATAATTGATATTAGATGCCCAGCGTGGTAATGTAATCTCAGCATTTGGGAGGCTGAGGCAGGAGGATCACTGTGAGTTCAAAGCCAGCCTGGGCTACATAGTGAGTTCAAGGACAACCTGAACTACATAGCGAGACCCTGTCTCAAAAAAAGAAAAAAAAAGAAAAAGAAAAAGAAAAAAATTGATATTAGTGAATGAACTCCAATAGATTATATGTAATATACTACATATATTTGCTGTATTAGAGATTGAATCCAGAGCCTTTGGACTGAGCTATATCCCCTAGCCCTTTTTTGTTTTTTTTTTTGTTTTGTTTTTGAGACATGGTGTCACTAAGTTGCCCAGGCTGGGTTTGAACTTGCCATCCTCCTGCCTCAGCCTCCCAGAGTGCTGGGATTACAGGTGTGCACCAACATGCCTAGCTTTAGATGTTGTATTTTAAAATATGTGATCTTTCTTCTGCTGCCTAAATTTAATGCTAAGGGATTGGGTCCTCAAGGAAGTTAGCAGAAAAATAAAGACATCACAGGGTCAGGGATTAAACTCAGTGGCATGGAGCCTGCCTGGCAAGTGCAAGGTTCTGTGTTTGATCCCTGGTACCATAAAAAAAAAAAAAGATATCACAGTCGTGGCTGGAGGTGCACCTGAAGGCCAAGCCTCAAGACAGAGACACAATAGCCAGGCCTGCATGCCTCCCTAAAAGTAGATTGAGATTATACTGTAATCAGCACCGCCTGGTCCAGGAAGTACAGATAGGCATCAGTTGCCCAGGTGGGTGACCAGAGCATCCAGACCCATCCCTTTCCAAAGATGCCTTTGTCCTTTCCATGTACCCTTGCTACATGACTCATTTCCCTATTGGGCCAATATTAGCTAAGCAGCTATGCTTGTAATCCTATAGGTTGATGGGAGTTTGACCCACATTGTGACATCGCTGTATAAATTACCCCGACAAAGGGCCTCAGTGGCAACCTCATTCGGGGCCCCACCTGGAAATCCAGTAGTTATTCTCTCCTTATTCCCAATCTCCTAACTTCTTCCTTTGGTTCGCAACTTCATCCCTCGATGTCAAGAGACCACGAACTTGGCATATCTGTCATCTAACAGGTTAGGAGTTATTTTCCCCATAACATGAGCCAGGCATGGTGGTGCACGCCTGTAATCTTAGCTACTCCAGAGGCTGGGGCAGGATGGTTCAGAGTTCAAGTCTGGCCTCTGCAATTTAGCAAGACCCTATTTTAAAAATAAAAAGGGATATCAAAATGTATATTAGATAATGTGAAATAGGAAGAAACAGTGCAAAGGGGAAGGGGAATGGGAGGGGTAGGGGAAAGGAAAGAAGGGAAAGGAATAAATATGAGAAAATGAAAAAATAAAAACAAAGTTTGTAAATTGAGAGGGGTGGAGGGCTTGAAGGGAGGGCAGGGGAAGGGGAAAAATAAGAATCAAAATATATCATGTAAAGGTACAAATCTCCAATGATGAATGTAACTGTATTGTAAACCTAAAATGTACCAGTAAAATTAATTAAAAAATAAATAAAAGGGATGACCTGCATGGTGGTGCACACCTGTGATTCCAGTAATCCCAGTGCTCAGGAGGCTGAGGCAGGAGGATTAGCGAGAGTTCCAGGCCAGCCTGAACAACATAGCGAGACCCTGTCTCAAAAAGAAAAAAAAAAAAAAAAGAGGGCCAGGGATGTTGTAGTTTAGTGGTAGAGCCCTCCTGAGTTACAATCCCAGTATTACAATAAAGAATTCTGCCAGAGAACACAGAAGCACTCATTTTTGAATTATTTTGTTTTGGTTACTAAGTCTCCAAAAGGAGCAACTCCAGTGCATTCTCCCTCCTTCTGTGAGGACCTCTGAGGAAACCCCTACTTCCTGGGGACAGCAGCTGTCCTAACTGTTTCTGGCTTTCCTAGAAGCCCAGAGTCACTTTGCTGAGCAATTCGCAGCAGATTAACAGCAGGCAGGATTCTTTTTACTTTTGGTACCGGGGATCAAACTCGGGTCCTTACACTTGCGTAGCAGGCGGCGAAACCACTGAGCTAAATCCCCGGCCCCTACAGGCAGGATTCCCTGTGTCGCTTCCCTGTATGGGCCCCAAACGGATCTAATGGATCACAGAGGGTGAAATGAAACACTGCTGGTGGGTTTGTGCCATTCTGTTTAAGTCGATCTTCAGTCTGTCAACTAATTTTAGGGTAAAAAATTAGAAAGCAGCCCCTGTGTGACTCAAAGGAGGGCAGACTCGAACATCTCGGTCATCGCAAAGGGGCCGTTCTCTCCTGAGTGCTTCTACCTGACAGCGCACGCTTCTGCCCCGGAAGGAGACGCATCCACAAATGCAACCCGTAAGCACCCTTGTCCCACTAAACTGGCTCTTGGGGAAAATAAAACTTGCTCACCACTAATGTAGAGATTTCTGTTACAAGAGTATCTGGTATGAGCATTGCGCTTCCTACCCAAAAAAAGCCCCCAGGAGAAGCTGAGGCAGGAAACTGACACTCCGGGCAGCGCGACCACCCGACGGGAGCGCCCCGGGGTGGCGTCTCCGCCCGCCGGTCTCCGGGCCTCAGAACCCTTGGGGACTGTGTCTGAGCAAAACCATGCAGAATGAGAAAGCTCGAGGCTGCAGCGAAGTTTGAAATTGATTCTTTTCCCTCTGAAGCTTCGATCACTTCAGTCTGTGGAATAACCCGATGTAACCGCCAGCTCAAAATGGAACTTGCAAGGTTGGATTTCTTTTCTTTTAGAGATGTAGTAAGCAAGGCCTCCGAACTTCCGCCTGCGCAGAACCGGACCCCAACCCCCAGCTCCGAAGAATGCAAGAATATGCAGATGGCGGGCCCCAGGGGCCAGAAAGGGGACAAAGAGCTGATGATGGCACGGAGTGCCAAAGGAGGGCTGGAGAGCCGCGCGGTCTGGGTCCACAGCCCTCGGTCCCTCCCCTATAAACACCCCTGCCCGCCTGCCTGCGGAGAGCAGCGGTTAGAGGCGGGCCCTCCTCCGTCCTGGCTTTGAATAAAGCCTTCTTCCTTCACAAAATAAGTGGCCTCCTCCGGTTTGGCCCGCGGCGAGCAGCGGACCTGTGTGGTCGGTAACACTGCCGGGGCTAACGGGAAAAGAACACAGGCTTCACTGAGGAGGGCGAGAGAGCAGGCCGCCTACGTCTTCCTTACTGCTTTGTGGGCCTCACTCGGAGCTTAAAGAGATGGGGTGGGAGGGTCGGGGAGGAGGTGCGCAGCGGGCCAGGGCTGCCTTGTGATGCAGATGAGGCCGGGCAGGTGACAGCCACCCGTGGTCACCCCCTCCGGCCAGGTATCACCCCCACCTCCTCTTCCGGGGGCTAGGGGCGAGGGGCGGGCGGGCAGCCGAGACGCTGCGTCCTCGGGTCTGTACTTCGTTGCAGGGCTGGAGGCTTCCTCACACAGCCTTTCTGGATAACCAACTGGCGACGCGCCAGCGAGCGTATTTGGGGTGGGACGGTTTATGCTCCCACAAGACAAGGGAGTGAGACTTGGTAGAACTGAGTTTACTCCAGTTAAAGCTCTCTTCGGGCCTGGGGTGCGGCTTGGGTGGAATGCTGCCTCGGCTTGCAGGAGACCCTGGGTTCCATTCTCAGCACAGCCAAGCCCCGCGTGGCCGCGCAAGCAGTTTGAGGCCAGCCTGTCTCAAAAAAGAAAAAAAAAACACACGAAAAAAACAAAACACAAGGTCTCCAAATTGCCTCGGCTAGCCTCGAATTTATGACCTTTCTGCCTTAACCTCCCAAGTAGCAGGGGTTATGGGCGTGAGCCACCCCATGTGGCTGTAAACCTATTTACTCCTCAATCAGTAGCTAAACTGAACACTTGGGAGGCCACAGAGGAATGTTCCCACCCCCAGCCTGGCACCCCCGCACGGGGCGACAGTAGTCATTGTCATCGCGGTGAGTTTTCTTACCCTTTGCAGCGATACCTCCTCGCCGGCCTGAATTCCGGGGCTCGGAGGCCAGAGTGAGACATCCACTACCCCACTGCTCCCCGCCACCTCAGCACTCGGATGCCCTCGGCTTCGCTATGGGGACTCCATTCTTGGCGTGGCCTGGCCCAAATGGGGACTCCTCGCACCCCATCGGTCCAAGGAGAGAGCAACCCGAGGTGTAGGCTGTGTCTACCCTGGCACATGGCCCTGCCTGGTCACAAGCCCCCTTCCACGTCCCCCATTGAGCCTTCTTGGCGCCAGGCGCGCGGGAGGCGGCAAAGTCCCTAGGGGAGGCCTGGTGTCAAGGACAGCCCCTCGCAGGCCTGCGGGGGTCCAGAGCCCGGGTCCTCGGTCCCCACAGTGTTTCCGCGCCTCGCGCGCCTCGCGGCGGGAGACCTGCCAGCGCTTTCCCACTTCCGTTAGGGACCAAGGCGGGTTGAGGGTAATAAAAACTCCCCGTGACCCCAACACCCACAGGTTGGTCCCGGCCCCGCACGGCCGGGCTAGGGGGCGAATCCACGCTGCCACCGGCGTTGGGCCGAGTCCCCGGGGAGCGAGGCCCGCGGCGAGACTCGGAATCCCCTGTGCCACCAACTCTGGCGAGGCCCGCCTTTGTGTCCCAAATGCGGTCAGGCTGGCTAAAATGAGGATGTGGCGCCATCTAGGGGCTGCAGGGTTACACGGCGCATGAGGGGCCGGCAGCGTCCGCGCGGGGAGGACTTGTTTAGGGAGGGGACAAGGGCAGAGACACAGACCTGGGAGCTCTGAATTCGGCCCTTTGGTGCTGCGCAGCCCCTGGTTAAGCGAGTGGTGTGTGTGTGTGTGTGTGTGTGTGTGTGTTACTGGGGACTGAACAAAGGGGCACTGTACCACCTAGCTACACCCCAACCCTTTTTTGTTTTTTTCAGATAGTCTGTCAACCTAGGCCAGGCTCCTCTTGAATTTGGGCTCCTCCTGCCTCAGTAGCTCCTTGTTAATTTTTTTTTTTTTTTTTTGGTACCGGGGATCGAACTCGGGTCTTTTTGTTTGCAGGGCAGGCAACGGAACCACTGAGCTAAATCCCCGGCCCCATAAAACAAATATTAATGGACATCAATACTCTTTCTCCAACTAGTGACAGGATCATATGGCTTTCTCCTTTCCTCTGTTAAAATGATTACTTTTGGGGGTGGATCTTCCAATGCTGAACCAACACTGTCATCCCTATAACAAAACCACTTTCTACATCCTGCCAGATCTGACTTCTAAGAGTTTGTTTTGTTAAACAAATTTCTATCTATGTTCATACTTTTTTCTTCTATTTTCTTTATCCAGTTTTAGGATTAGCACAATGTTGATTTCCTAAAATGAGGGGAGAAGTGTTCCTTCTTTTTCTGCTTTAAATGTTTGATATAATTTATCAATTAAAATGTATATGAGCTTGCTGTTGTCATATAGGTAGGTTTTCAAGCTAGGAATATACTTTCTTTAATAGATGCTATTCAAATTTTGTACTTCCTCCAGAGTTAGTTTCATTAATTTGTCCTCTAAGTTACTTCTTAGAAGTTGTCAAATTTATTTCAAAAAAGATTTTTGTAATATGCTTTCTATATCCTTTTAAATTCTGTAAAATCTGTGGTAATGTCTCCTAGATCTTAATATTGTAATTTAAAAAATGTAGAACTGATATTGTGTAACAGGAAGAAAAGGTCTAAAAGAGCAGGGGAATTGGGAGGGGTAGGGGAAGGGAAAAAAGGGAAAGGAAAAAATATGAGAAGAGGAAAAAAATGGAAACAAGGTCTTTGCAAATAGGGAAGGGTGGAGGGGGTGAAGGGAGGGCAGGGGAAGGGGATAAAAATAAGAACCAAGAGACTCATGTAATGGTGCAAGATCCCAATGATGAATGTAACTGTATTTTATACCTAAAATGTACCAATAAAGTTAATGGGAAAAAAAATATTAACGGACATGAAAAATCAAAGAAGCACTAATACAGTTTTAATGGGGGACCTCAATATCCACCGTCACAAATAGCTAGATCAACTAGACAAAAATGTCAACAAAGAAATATCAAAATTGAACCCAACTTTTGAACAAATGGAATTAGTAGAAGTCTACAGTGTCCCACCCTACATATTCTTCTCAGCTGCACATGAGATGGTCTCCAAAATAGACCATATACAAGCTCGCAGAACATGCTTATGTAAATGCACAGGAATTGAAATTATCCCATGCATATTATCAGAGCATAGTGCAATGAAATTGGAAATCAATGGCAGAAGAAACCACATGAACTTAATAAACACATGGAAATTAAATAACACCCTCCCGAACAACCAATGGGTCACAGATGAAATTAAAGAAATTAGTTGCTATAATTAAATGATAATGCAAATACAACATACTGGTACTTTATGGGACGCAATGAAAGGAGTCCTATGAGGGAAATTTGTGGCAGTGAATCCTCATATCAGAAGGGCCAGGGATTTAGCTCAGTGGTTCTGGCACCTGCCTTGCAAGCGCAAGGTCCAGAGTTCGATTCCCGGTACAAAAAAAAAAAAAAAAATCCTCACACCAGAAAAACAGAAAGAAAAAAATAAAACAGAAAGCTCAAATGAACAACTTAACGTTGAACCTGAAGCTTCTAGAAAAAGAACAAATCAAGCCCAAAGCTTGTACAAGGGAGGAAATTATAAAGATCAGAGCAGAAATTAATGCAATGGAGACTTAAGAAAACAATATAAAGAATCAGTGAGGGCTGGGGATTTAGCTCAGTGGCGACACCACCTGCCTTGCAAGCGCAAGGTCCCAAGTTCAATCCCCAGTACCCAAAAAAAAAAAAAAGAATTAATGAATTGAAGAGTTGATTCTTTGAAAGATTAAACAAAATTGATAACCCCTTAGCCAACCTTATCAAAAAAAAGACTCAAATCCATGCCATTAAGAATGAAAAGGGAGGGTTGGGGATTTAGCTCAGTGGTTCTGCCGCCTGCTGTGTAAGCGCAAGGACCCGAGTTCGATCCCCGGTGCCAAAAAAGCAAAACAAAAGATTACATCCAAAGGGGAGAGGTTTTTTAAAATAATCACCTAGCTGCAAAACCTATAAGGGAAGTAGATTTTTTTAAAGTGCCTTTAAAATGTGAAAGCAAGTAATATAATTGGTTTTTAGTGATATAATTGTCGAATCCATTGAAATTTTAGAAGTTTCTTTAAAATGGTCCATATCGTATGCACAATATCACAGCTGCTACAAAACTACTTGTATTTTGTTATATAAACACTATTCTTTGAAAAATAATTTGAAACGCTACCACTGCATCGTAAGACCAACTTAGTATTGAGAGAATTAATGGACAAGCTGAATATTAAAGTATTCAAGCATTTACTTTGAATTTTTTTAGTACCATTCACTGATAAGGATTAAAAAAAGCTGCTGCTAAATTAACTCAGTGTGCCTTATTTCAAACTACATGTAACATATTTTGCTATGTATATTTTAAAAACGCACAACTAGGTTTTAGGATGTAAACTCATTTCCTAGCTTTTCTGTTGCAATCTGGCAGCTTTGAACTTTGAAACCCTTTTTGCAGTTTCCTCTGCTGCTTCTGACACAACTTCTTTTCTCTCCAAAATGGTGGGTAGTACAGATGAGCAATGCCTAGGTGTGGCATTAAGGAAGACGATAAAAATTCTTTTTCCATTACAGTTCCCAAAAAAGCCTCAGGTGCTCCCGTTGAAGGCAAAGGTTTCCTTTGATGATTTTTTTCTTGTGGTTCCTCTTTCAAAATACACTACTCCTCAACCCCCCTGCCTTTCATCAAATTCAGCAGCACTGGTTTCACTGGTATCACTTCAAACTTTGTTCTCTCTGCTTTGAGACTTGAGAACTGATTTATGAGGGACATGCTCTCCATTCACAACATCCAGAAAAACACTGTAAACGCCAGCAGGAGTTTTGATTGTAGGGAACTCATGGGCAGAATGACCACTACCAGTGCTGTTCTTTAGTTTACGTTTGGTTTCTTTCTTTTCACTGAATTTTATTTATTTATTTCCAGTACCAGGAATTGACCTCAGGACCTTGAGCTTTCCACGTAGGCATGGCGTCACTGAGCTACATCCCCAGTCTTTTTTGGGGTACTGGGTATCAAACTCAGGTCCTTGAGCTTGCCAGGTAGATGTGGTGCCACTGAGCTAAATCCTCAGCCCTCACTAAATATTGGTTTTGGGGGTTTTTTTGGTACCAGGGATTGAACTTGGGACCTTGTGCTTTCGAGGCAGGCAGTGGCACCACTGAGCTAAATCCCCGGCACCTCACTACATATTAAAGTAGTATTTTTCCCAGTATTTATTTGAACCCTCTTAGGTATAACAGTATGAGAAAAGTATATTGTTGGTACAGAATTATTTCCAACCCCTGAAGCATCATGGTCATTTTCATTATCACTACCACCATCATCTTCATCTTCATCACTGTGATAAGACTCTGAACCATTCACTGAACAGTTCGATTTACTATTTGCTTGACCACTGAATGGTTCACCCTTAGGACAACTGTTGGAGTAAGGGAGTCTCTTACTAGATGCATCACATTCATGTTTATGGTTTGTTTGGGGTTTGTTTTTTTTTTTTTGGTACCGGGAACTGAACTCAGGACCTTGTGCTTTCGAGGTAGGTGGCAGCACCACTGAGCTAATTCCCCAGCCCTCACATTTGTGTTTTTTGTTTTTTTTGTTTTTGTATTCAGGATTGAACTCAGGACCTTGAACTTTGGAGGCAGGGGGTTGAACCACTGAGCTAAATCCCTGGCCCTCAGGTTTTTGTTATCTTCTCTTCAGAAAAGGTTGTATCTTCTCCATTTGTAATCACAGTATCAGGTTACTGTCAAGTTCACCCAGTAATGCTTCTTTTTTGTTTGTGTTTTTTTTGTTTTTTTTTCCAGTAATGCTTCTTGTGTCTCTGGTTCTTCAAGTCTAGTCCACAGATCCTTATCAGCAAGAAAATCTTTGGATTTCACTGGCAAAATCTGCTTCAAAAATATCTGAAGTTTTCAGTTTAGAATGAGGTTTATGAGCAATTTGTTGTGTTAAATTCAGTTGTTCAAATTCAAAGTCACTTTAAGTTTCTTCCCTTATGTCAACAATGTCACATGCACCATCACTCATTTTCTGCAAATCTTCTGTGAATTTGTGTGAGAAACTGAAAGTGTAAATAAGGATTAAAATGATTAAAACGAATAATTGATAATTTGAAATAGGAAGAAAAGGTCTAAAGGGGTAGAGGTGGCGGGAGGGGAAGGGGAAAGGAAAGAAGGGAAAGGAAAAATTGAGAAAAGAAAAAAATGGAAACAAAGTCTTTGTAAATAGGGAAGGGTGGAAGGGGTGAAGGGCACACAGGTAATGGGGAAAAAATAAGAACCAAGATACATCATGTACAGGAACAAGCATCCAATGATACATGTAAACGTATTGTACACCTAAAATGTACCAATAAAAGAATTTAAGGGGAAAAAAAATCTGTGAATTCAACTCTGTATTCAAAGTTTTTCATCACTTTTAAAAAAAATCATCTATTTTTTTTCTTATCTGTTCCTTCTGGTGCTCAATCAAACCTACAGCCTGCTTTGCGGAGCACTTTGCAAACCAGTTGTCCCCAAGTAAAACAGTCACTTCACTAGTATGGACAAGTTTTCCTGGCTTGAGGGCAAAGGGGCCAAATCGTACCACGATATTATAAGAGTTTATCAGGCAAGGTGCTGAGTCTTTCTTGAAGACCATTATAATCAATCATCATCTAGGGTTTTCCAATGCTGGATACTCTCCTGGCAATTAGTGACCACCTCCTCCTGCTCCTCAGGAGGCTCGAACCTCCAGGGCACGCAGCTGCGTCACTGCTAAGGCCTGGCCTGGGCGTGGGCTTTGGGGTCCGACAGGGGCTCCGTGCAGGGGTTGCTGGGGGCCCTCACCGAGGCAAACGTGTCCTAAACAAGTGTCTCTGGGAACAGGACCAGCAGCTGCCCTGAGCCCGCATGCTCGCCCTCTTGCATCGGAGCTTGGCACGAAGGAGGCCGCGCCCACCTTCGTCGCCACTGCAGGGTTCGCTGCTCGCTTCCAGGCTGCCCGTAGTATCTCCAAGGCTGTCTGCCTCAGGAGCAGCAGACCCGCCCTGGAGAGCAGGAGGTGGCCCTCTGGTGGCCGGGCCCAGCCAGGCCTCCCTGCGGTCAGGCCGCCACCATGCCTCCCAGCAAGCCCCACCTCTCCAGAGCCTGTACTCTAATAAGATGGAAAACAGACGAAATGGACAGATTCTTAGGTATATATGAATTACCAAGGCTGAATCAAGAAGATATTCTAAATTCTAAATAACCTAGTATTAGTCAATGAAATCGGAGATGTAATTAAAAAGTGACCAACAGGCAGGGGATTTAGCTCAGTGGTTCTGTCACCTGCCTCTCAAGCGCAAGGACCCGAGTTGGATCCCCCACACCAAAAAAAAAAAAAAAAAAGGGACCAACAATGCAGGGCCTCACTAGGTTGCTAAATTACCCAGGTTGGGCTCAAACTTGTGCTCCTCCTGTCTCAGCCTCCCAGACTGCTTGGATTACAAGCATGGACCAGCAAACCAGGCTCAATATTCCAAGTCTTTACACCAATGTTCTTTTTTGGTTTCATGTTCCAATACAGATTTTACACCGTATATAATGCTGCATTGTTTTGTTTTTTCCAACCTGTGATAGTTCTTCAGACTTTTTTTTGTTTGTTCTGCCATTTTAAATAACATTTTGACATTTTAAATAACATTTTGATGTATATTCTTTTTTTTTTTTTGGTACTGGAGATCGAACTCGGGACCTTGCGCTTTCGAGGCAGGCGGTGGCACCACTGAGCTAAATCCCGGGCCCTAAATAACGTTTTGAAATGAGCAATTATTTTGTAGAATTTCTCTCAATTTGGATTTGAGTGCTGTTTTGCTGTAATTATATTGAGGCTCTTCATTTTTCTTAAGGATACTGAAAAGTAGTTTTATACTTTCAGTGCATCAATTGGGGGTACTCATGCTGATATGACTTATTCCTGGGGACATTAACCTTATCACTTGATTTGACTAGTATTTTTCTGGGTTTTCCATTGCAAACAACTATTTTTCCCATTGTCACCAATAATACTTCGAGAAAATAAATACCTTATTTTCATTATTAAAAAAAAACCCACCAACAAAGAAAGTCCTAGGCCTTGACGGATTCAATGCTGAATTCGACAAGAAATTTATAGAAGACTTAATGCCACTACTCCTCAAACTCTTTAATGAAATTGAAAGGGAAGCAATACTCCAAAGGCATTCCTGGAAGCAAGTGTTACCCTGATACAAAAACCAGAGAACAATCCAACTAAAAAAGAGAACAACAGGTCAACCTCCTTAATGAACATACATGCAAAAATACTCAATAAAATACTGGCAAGCAGAATGCAGCAGATCATCAAGAAGATTATACACCACGACCAAGTAGGATTCATCCCAGGGATTCAAGGATGGTTCAACATACACAAATCAATAAATGTAATACACTAAATTAACAGCCAAGAATAAAAACCATATGACAAGCTCAATAGATGCAGAAAAAGCATTTGACAAGGTCCAACAACCACTCATGATAAAAAAACCCTACAGAAAATTGGCATAAATGGTCTTTGTCTCCATCTGATAAAAGCTATCTATGACAAACCAACAGCCAATGTCATACTAAATGGATAAAAATTGAAAGCTTTCACTCTAAAATCAGGAGAAAGACACGGATGCCAACTATCACCAATCTTATTCAATATAGTTCTGGAAGCATTACCAGAGCAATTAGACACAAGAAAGAAATAAAAGGAATAAGGACAGGAAAGAAGTCAAATTATCATTATTTGCGGATGACATGATACTCTACATAGAAGACCCCTAGGGCCAGGGATTTAGCTCAGTGGTTCTGGCGCCTGCCTCGAATTCAATCCCCGGTGCCAAAAAAAAAAAAAAAAAAAAAAGAAGACCCCAAAAACTCCACCAGAAGACTTCTAGATTTTTTTTTTTTTTTTTTTTTTTTGGTACCGGGGATCGAACTCTCGTGACCTTCTGGTTTCGAGGCAGGCGGCAGAACCACTGAGCTAAATCCCTGGCAAGACTTCTACATTTAACAACCAAATTCAGTAATGCAGCTGGATACAAAGTCAACACTCAAAAGTCAATAGCTTTCCTGTACACGAATAACAGATTCACTGAGAGAGAAATTAGGGAAAGAACACCTTCACGATAGCATCCCCCAAAAATGAAATATCTAGGAATATCTAGTAAAAGACCTTTACATGGAAAACTACAGTACTCTGAAAAAGGAGATCGAAGAGGATATCAGAAAATGGAAAGATAGCCCTCATTCTTGGGTAGGAAGAACCAATATAGTGAAAATGGCCATACTCCCAAAACTGTTATATAAATTTAATGTAATTCCAATCAAAATACTATTAGCATACTTCACGGACCTTGAGAAAATAATCCAAAAATTCATTTGGAACAAGAAGAGACCCAGAATAGCAAAAGGAATTCTAGGTAACAGAGACATGGCAGGGGTTATTACAACCCCCAACTTGAAACTATACTACAAAGCTACTGTGATAAAAACAGCATGGTACTGGCAAAAAAACAGACCCAAGGATCAATGGAACAGATTAGAAGATGCAGAAACAACTCCAGACTAACTCAGCCACCTTATCTTTGACAAAGGAGCCAAACACTTTCACTGGAATAAAGATAGCCTCTTTAATAAATGGTGCTGGTGGGCCAGGGATGTAGCTCAGTGGCACCATGCCTGCCTGGCAAGCATAAGGTCCTGAGTTTGATCCCCACTACCGGAAAAAAAAAAAAAAAAACATGGTGCTGGAAAAACTGGCTTTCTACATGCCAAACACTAAAACTAGACTGGTATCTTTCACCATGAAGTAAACTCAGATTGAAATGGACCAAAGATCTAAATATTAAAACAAAAACACTAAATCTGCTGGAAGAATAGGTAGAACTCTTGAAGACATTGGTGTAAACAAAACCCTGATCACACAGGAACTATCACAAAGACTCAACAGTTGGGGTGTCATCTTATTAAAAAGGTTTTGCATAGCAAAAGAAATCAACAACAGAGTGGAGACAACCCACAATGTGGGAAAAAAAATTTGCCAGCTGATCCTCAGAAGGACTAATAAAGAACTAAAACTATCAGGCCCCCCAATTTAAAGACCCAATCCATAAATGGGCATCTGAAATAAAAAGACACTTCTCAGATGAAGAAGTAGAAACAGCAGATAAATATATGAAAGAAATGTTCAACATCACTGGTCATTCGAGAGACGCAGATGAAAACAACGCTGACATTCCATCTCACCCCTGAAAGAATGGCTGCTATCAAGAAATCAACCAATAACAAATGCTGGTGGGGCTGTGGGGAAAAAGGAACCCTTCTCCACTGTTGGTGGGAGTATAGACTGGTGAGACCACTGTGGAAATCAGTGTGGAGATTCCTCAAAGAACTAAAACTAGAGGTTCCATTTGACACAGATGTTCCCCTTCTTGCTATCTTCCTGACTTAAAAGCATCATACAACAGTGATATATGCGCAGCCATGTTTATAGCAGCATACTATGGAATAGCTAAATCTTGGAAACAGCCCAAATGCCCATCAACTGATGAATGGATAAAGAAGATGTGCTTTTTTTTTTTTTTGGTACTGGGGATCGAACTCGGGTCCTTGTGCTTGCGCAGCAGGCGGTGAAACCACTGAGCTAAATCCCCAGCCCCAAGAAGATGTGCTTTTTAAAAATTATATGATGGAGGGCCAGGGATTTAGCTCAGTGGTTCCGCCGCCTGCCTCGCAAGCGGAAGGACCCAAGTTCGATCCCCGGTACAAAAAAAAAAAAATTATATGATGGAGTACTACTCAGTCATATAGAAGGATAAACTTGAGACATTTCTAGGTAAAGCCATGCACCTTGAGAAGAAACTCTTAAGTGAAATAAAGTGGACACACATGTGTAAATATCACATTGTTTCTCTGGTGTGAGAAACTGAAAGTGTAAATAAGGAACAAAATGTATGATAGATATTGGGAAATGGGAAGAAAATGTTCAAATGAGGAGGGGAAGCCAGGCGTGGTAGTGTGCGCCTGTAACCCCAGAACTTGGGAGGCTGAGGCAGGAAGATTGCCGGGAGTTCGAAACCAGCCTGGGGTACATAGTGAGTTCAAGGCCAGCCTGAAGTACACACCAAGACCGGGGCGGGGGGCGGGGGAGAGGAAGGGAAAAAGAAAAAAGTGAGAAAAGAAGGATAAAATGGAAACAAAGCTTTGTATAAGGTGGGAAAGAGGGGTTGAAGGGAGGAGAGGGGAATGGGAAAAAAAGAAGCAAGATACATCATGTCCAAGTACAAATTCCCTATAATGAATGTAATCATTATGTATATCTAAAATGTACCAATAAAAAAAGAAAATAATTGATCTGTACACTAAAAAAAAAAAAAATTAGTCCCTATTTCAAAAACAAGTTTGGTCCCTGAACATGTAAGTTTTGTGTACTCTGAAAATTTAGTTTTATTTGTAGTACTGGGGATGAAGCCAGGAAGCACTGAGTTAAATCCTCTGCCTTTTTTTTTTTTTTGGTACCAAGGATCAAGCTTGAGACCTTGCGCTTTGGAGGCTGGCGAGATCTTGCGCTTTGGAGGCAGGCGGAGGCACCACTGAGCTAATTACACCCCCCCCCCCTTTTTGAGACAACCTCGCCAAATTACCCAAACTGGCCTTCACCTTGCAATCCTCCTGCCTCAGCCTTCTAAGTAGCTGGGAGTAGAGGTGTACATCAACACAATTTACAGCTTTTATACAAAAGAAACTTGATAGAGGTTTCCCCAAATTTGACAACAATCCAAAAATGTACACAGAACTACTAATAACAAATTGTGAAGCTGAAAATTTACTAACAATACTGAAAGCCAAATTTCCATCAATCATGCCAGAAGACAAACCTGAATTTTTTCTATTCCTCTGCTAGAAAATATTATACAACTTGTCATGCAAAAAGGCAGAGTATGCAGCCCAAAACTTGGGGGGAAAAGTACCACTGAGATTTGTCAGTCGTGTAAACGTTGTTAGTTTTCCTGAATTATGTGAAATTTGAGGGATTTCTCAGCTTTTAAAATTTATGAATTGTTGTTCTACTGAGCCACACCCCGTCCTCTTCGCCCCCCCCCCCGTTCCAGGGATTGATCCCAGATCCCTCGGATCCCACTGAGCTACATCCGCAGACCCCTCCTCTTTGATTTTGTGAAAGTTTTGCTAAATCGCTAACTTGTCCAGGCTGGGCTCAAACCTGTGATCCTACTGCCTCAGCCGCCCAGAGAGCTGAGCTTACAGGATTGTGCCATCACGCCCGGCTCTGTCTTCTTTAAAGGGCCCCCCCCTCAGTTTTCTCACGTCAGCGCCACAAACCCGGACGTTCTCTCGGGCGCATGCGCGCGCACGCCCACCCGCGCATGCGCACAACTTTCAGGGAAAAAAATTCGTACACTCCCAAGCTACGTCACGTTTCCTGAGAGCTTGTGCCGCGGAGACTTTTTTTTTTTTTTTTTTTTTTGGGTACCGGGGATCGAACTCAGGTCCTTGCGCTTGCGAGGCAGGCGGCAGAAGCACTGGGCTAAATTTTTACTAATTAAGCTATTTTTCCTGTTCGTTCCCGCAGTGCCTTCCTTTGCTTTAGTGTCACCGCCAAAGAAATGGCAGAGGTCAGCTTCGGACCGAAGCGGGGTTCTGCTTCCTCTTTCAGATATTTTAGGATTTGACATCATCTGTCATGCAAAAAAAAAAAAAAAACTTTCATTTTTTATGGTAGTGTTTCATAAGTTAAATTCGTTTTTACTTTAGCCTCGATATTTCTAGCAAGAAGGCTTGAAAAAGTAGATTGCTCAGAGTCCCTCGGTACTCGGGTGCCCCCCTGGGTGAGACGGTTCTAACCCCAGGCCGGGGGTGGTTTCCCCCGTCTGCTTGTCGTAGGCGGGACAGAGGAGGCAGCAGGGTGCGCCAGATGGAGAAAACAGGGTTACGGCACCTAAATAGGGCAGTATCGTCACGGAAACCCAGCTAGAGCCGAGCGGCGGGCGCGGAGCGGGCGCGGAGCACGCCAGTCCGCTGGGCGGCGACCGCGACTCTCAGGTGGCCCCGCCCCTCCGTCCCCTCCCCAAGCAGCCGAGGCCTCGTGGGGGTGGGGCGCCTCCGCCCTCACCCCCTTCGCCTTTCCTTCCTGCCCTCCTTCCTGCTCGGGGGAACCCAGGGCTTCACGCGTGCTGGAGTTGAGCCACACCCTCACCCAAGTCATTTAATTCTGTATTTTGAGACAGGGTCTCACTATGTAGTGCAGGTTGGCCTTGAACTCACAGTGAGCATACTCAGCCTCCCGCGTGGCAGGATTACAGGCATGCACCCCGCCCTGCGTGGCTCCCTCTCACATTTTAAATACGGTATAAGAGTGCTACAGTCTCGTAGTAATGTGAATGGATCACAATATTCAGTGATGAGATCTGGTTATTATCATTCCCCTTCCTTTTTATTTAGAATCAAGATAAACTTGTATTTCGAATGGCTGAAACAAATATAAATACACGAATGAAACGAGAGGCGATTGTGGTCATGGGTGTGCCTCAGCCAATCACTTGCAGTTTTCATGCTAAGAGAAAGGCTTTGTGGACGCCTTGAGCCGGGGTCCCCTCAGTCCTCAGCATGCTGGGGTGGGCCTGGAGTAATCACCTCCAGATGCTTCAGAGAATGACCCAAAACGGTAGAGCTGGCTGTGTGTCCCCAATCAGCATGGGTGATGAGCAAAACAAGTGACAAAGCCACTGGCCCCTTCCCATTGTGCACAAAGGTTCCTGGAATTGTGGAGGTAGAGGGTTTCTTCCGTTGTTCACAGCCCACATCCAGGGGTGGCCTCAGAGTGAGGGGTGGGGTGACCATCAGGTGCCTCTGTCCCTTGGGGCTCCTGTGCACTTTCATGGTGTTCAAGCCACCAGCTGGGGCTGCTGTCATCATGCATAGGACTTCTTCGAACTAGACGTGGTGGTGCACATCTATAATCCCAGCACTCGGGAGGCTGAGGCAGGAGGATTGCCCCAAGTTTGAGGCCAGCCTGGGCTACATAGTGAGACCCTGTCTCAATAAACTAAAAGTAAATAAAGGGCCGAGGATTTAGCTCAGTGGCATGGCACCTGCCTGGCAAGCGCAAGGTCCTGAGTTCACTCCCCAGTGCCAAAAATAAATACATAAATCAACAAAATGACATTGATGGAAGCAAATTGTGGCATTTTATTTTATTTTATTGGTATGTTTTACATATACATAACATTCATCATAGGGAATTTGTATCTGTACAAGACATATCTTGCTTTTTCCCCCGAGACGTGGTCTCACTGTAGTCCAGGCTGGCCTCCAACACGTGATCCTTCTGCCTCATCCTCCCTAGTGCTGGGATTACAGGCATGTGTCACCAAGTCTGGCAGCAGATTATTTAAAGGCCACAAATGCCACCTTTTGGCTGTAGGTTTTTTTTTGGTACCGGGGATCGAACTCAGGACCTTGTGCTTGCAAGGCAAGTGCTGGAACCACTGCGCTAAATCCCCGGCCCGCTGCTGCCTTTTGGCAGCGTGTCTCCGCCTTCGGTTCCTCTCGGCCAGGAAGAGGCTGGCTGCTGTAGAAAGACACCCCTGGAACTTACTAGAGCAGGCGTCCAACTGCAGCCCGGCAGCCACACGGGGCCCTGGGCAGCTGGCAGTGTGGCCCCACAAGATGGTAAACTTGGCATCAGTATGTGATCTTAGCAATGTTTCTCGTGGCTCTCTTGCATGGTGATCAGGTGCACACGGCACAGGCAACAACGAAATAGAACGCAGGTGGAGGAGGGCACCTTGCAGCAGAGCTCCGCCTCCTGTCGGCCACACACAGGTCCTGGGCAAAGCAGGGTCACCCTGCCCACGTGTGTGCGTCCCTGAAGACGGGCGTCTGTTTTTACTGTGCACACACATACGCTTTCTCCTTTCAATACTAAGTTCTGGCTAATCCCAACACTCTGGAGGCTGAGGCAAGAGGGTTGAAAGTTTGAGTCTAGCCTGGGCAATTTAGTGATTTAGTGAGACTATCTCAAACAATAAAGTGGGCTGGGGATGTAGCTCAATTTAAAGGTTCTGGGTTCAAACCCCAGTACAAGAAAAAAAAAAAAGCAATACAATATAAAAATAAAGGAAGTTTGGTTACTTAGATCCATGAACTACATTGAGCTATATTATATATTGTATGTGCAGCCCCAGACAGTTCCTCGTTGCTCAAGTCTGGACACCCATGATCTGGACGAGGAGACTGAGGCCTGGCTCGAAGCTGGCACTCAGTGAGTTTCCTGGGGCTTTCGGTAGCCGCTGGCTGGAGTCCAGACTGGTGGAGCAGGGCTGGGCTGTGGCTCTCTAGTAGGGCACTTGGCAAGGTTGCACAAGGTCCTGGGCTCCATCCCCGCCACTGCAGAACAAAAACAGCCCCCCAAAGTCTGCCAATTGAACTTCCTGGCAATGGTGTAAAATAGTAAAGCACTGTTTTGGGTGACTATGGCTTGGGATTGGCTTGTTACATTGTTGCAGAAATCTCGGAAAGAAATACACACAGAGACACAGAATTTGGAAAAAATAAAATTTCTTCTCCCTAGCAGGCGGGAACGCCAGAAACAGGTCTGGTTAGTATCCACACCCCCTTTTTTCAGTGTTTCCCTTTTTATATCCTTTTTAGCCATTATCTCATCCCTAGTGGTCTTTGATGTGTAAATACAATTCCAGTTCCTATTTACAAGTCACAGACACAGGATAGGCCATATACATTGTAAATTCACCCTGGCATGGTAACTTTGTTAGGTTAATGAAGTTACTGGTTAGAGTCAGATGATCCTCACCTTAAACAAGGAGTTATGGGAAAAGCAAATCTTAAAAGAACACATTACTTATTTTGCTTCTACAACTATCTTAATATTCAGTCTATTAAGTTATCTAAAACTTTCCCATATCATTCCTCTCTCTGTTTACTTCGGGATAATTCATCTATCCATTACAAGTTCTATCCAGTCTATCTACATTTCTTAACACTAGCATTTGGTAGTCTTGAGCTGCAGCACTGCGCTACTGTATAAATTTTGAAATCCATTGGATGACACAAGGACCAAACATTAATATTAATATTATAACAAGAAGGGGACTCAGAAGAGGTCCTATCCAAGTTTTTTTCATCCTGCCCAAGTAAAATTAATCCCGTAGGACAGCTCTCCTATACCAAATTTCTCATCAAGAGCCTTGATCTGGGCCGGGGATTTAGCTCAGTGGTTTCGCCACCTGCTGTGCAAGCAGCAAGGACCGGAGTTGGATCCCCGGCACCAAAACAAACAAACAAATTAAAAAAAAGAGCCTTGATCTGATCTTTTAGTTTGTCTAGTGATTCTTTTACTAGACCAGATTTATTAGCATATTAACAACTCTCTTCACCAAGAAATAAGCAAGTCCCTCCTTTCTGGGAGGTGAGCAAATTGAGAGCACGCCTATTCTGTAATGACATTGGCCAGTGAATCTAGTTGGGTTTCTAAAGCCTGAAGTATGCCTCGAATTTCCTCAAGATCTTTTTTTGTTTTTTGTTTTTTTGGTACTGGGGATTAAACTCAGGTCCTTGCGCTTGTGAGGCAGGCGGCGGAACCACTGAGCTAAATCCCCAGCCCCTCAAGATCTTTTTTAATTTCTTGTCCTAATGAAATATATTACTCCTTGTAGCCAAATAAGATCCCATGGGGCTGGCATATACATAGATATAGGATTACATTGACCTTGTTTACAATTGTTACAATTACCAGTGGCTCGACCAACAAGGGAGCCATTGATCCAAACTTGTGTTTTCCCTTTGCAATATAATTTTTCATTAGAATAGCCTCTCACAGTCAGAAGTTACCCCAGGTCCCCCATAATGTTTTTATCAAAGAATATTGTAAACAGATAGTCTTCCGGTTCACATTTTACCATTTTAAAAGTCACATACTGTTCATCAAACTTTTCATTCGTAGGCCTAAACACCCGCAGTTTGAAAACAAAGAAACTTAAGGCAGTGGTGATCTGGCACAGCTCAATAATCCATGTTGTCCTTCTTGGTGCTTCCATTCTTCAGCTGTGCATTGACTCACCAGCCTCCAGAGTGGTGAGAGCAGGGCTTTGAGTGCGTTGTCTTTCTCGGCTTTCAGCATCAGCTTTATTGTTACCTTGTGCAATGAAGTCTTTGCCTTTCTGATGTCCTGAACAATATATTACTGCGACTTTGCTAAGTTTCCACACTGCCTCTAGCAACTGTATAATTTCCTGTTTATTTTTTATTTTTTTATCTTATTTTGGTACTGGGGATCGAACTCGGGTCCTTGAGCTTGCTAGGCAGGCGACGAAACCACTGAGCTAAATTCCCAGCTTTCCTGTTTATTTTTAATTAGCTTCCCTTCTGCCATGAGAAGACGTTGCTCTCGGTAAATCATGCCAATGATGTGTAATGTAGCAAATGCATAGCGAAAGTCCGTATATATATATTTACCTTTTTACCCTTTGCCCATCGGAGTGCCTGTATGAATGCCCAGAGCTTAGCACACTGTGCTGACTAAGGAAGGGGCCCTGGCTAGGATCACTTCATCCTTCATGGTTACCACATATCCAGCATGACGAACCCCATCTTCCACGAAGCTGCTCCCATCTGTGAACAGAACAAGGTCAGCATCTGACAAGGGTGTCATTTGTAGGTCAGGGCGGCTGGAAAAGAGCTCATGGGTGACACTCAAGCAGTCATGATCGGGAGGGCCTGTCTCCGTGGACAAGAAGGTAGCAGGATTTAAAGCTTTTACAGGAATAAACCATAAGCGGGGGTTCTCACACAGAAGGGCTTGATACTGAGTAACGTGATTATTTGAGAGCCAACGATGCTCCCTTGTGTCCAGTAGTTCTAGGACCACGTGTGGAACCTGCACAGTCAGTTCCTGACCTAAAGTCAGCTTGTCTGCTTCTTGGATCAACAGAACTGAAGCTGCTAAGGCCCAAAGACAAGGAGGCCATCCTTTTGCTACTGAATCTAAATTTTTAGACAAATATGCCACCGGTTGATTCCATGGGCCTACTTCTTGGGTCAACACTCCAAGGGCCACATGGTTCTTCTCAGTCACATAAAGAACAAAAGGCTGGGCCAGGGATTTAGCTCAGTCGTTCTGGCACCTGCCTCACAAGCACAAGGTCCTGAGTTCCATCCCTGGTACCAAGAAAAAAAAAAAAAAGAACAAAAGGCTGCTTTACATCCAGTATGCCTAAAGCAGGGGCAGCTGCTAAGGTCAGTTTTAGTCTCTTAAAAGCCTTTTTTTTCCTATAGCCCAAAGTAAATGATTTTTTCCTTTAGAGCTTTATAAAGAGGTTTAGTGATCTATGCAAAACCAGGAATCCAAATTCTACAGAAGCCCGTTACCCCAAGAAACTCCCTCAGCTGTCTCTTATCTCGTTCATCTTTCCTCTTAGCCTGTTCCTTCTCTCTCACTGACTCTTTTCACATACACTTTTTTAGCCAATTGTGTAGCAACTGTGTTATATTCATACCCTCCCAAGTTTCTTGTTTTTGAATTTTCTTCTAATATCTTGAGCTGACTGGGTCACAAAGTCGTATTGATTAACTAACTGATGGTTATCAGGAACAGTAGGATCAAAAGGTGTAGACGTTCTGTAAACTTTACAGAGCTACTCATAAAATCTCTCAGGGCTCTCATCGGGCTCCTGCTGTGTTTCTAGCACTTTAATCATATTTGTAGGCCTTTTACTCGTGGCTCATATCCTTGTCAGGAGGGCTGTCTCATAATTGGTTAAGCTGTCCTTGCCTCCTGGGGTGTTGGGGTTCCAATTGGGCCACTCATTCACTGGAAATTGCTGTTCATGTCAAGCGCCTGGATTTTGTGTGCCTGCCGGCATTCTAGGAGCATTGATCTTTTAATTTCTCCTAAAACCCTCTTCATTTTTAGAGGTCAACAAAGTTTTACAAAGTTCTTTACAGTCCTCCCAATTAGGACAAGGGGTAGCAGAAATGAAATCAAATAATTGAAGCATTTTGGAGGGATCTTGGCAAAGAATAAATAACTTTCCTTTTCTCTGGACCTAGCCTCCTTTGTCTTTTTAAAGTCAAATCTCAAATATCACACCTTGGTCTGACATATTTGTGCCTTTTTCCAACAGTCTTTTTTCTAACTCACTATAAAGGAGGAGGTCATATTGTAACCTGCTGGCTCTTAAACCCTTTGAAGATGACCAATGTACACATATTATAGTAGCATATTTAGAATTTAATCCTTTGATGACAACTAATGTAAACATATTTAAACTTTTTATAACAAACTTGAAACCAACCAACAAACATACATATTTTTTGATAAATCACTTTTGCCCATCTTTTGACATACCTAGGCCTTCCGGTCTTGTATATTTTTTTCTTTTTAACAAGACAAACATACAAAATTTTTTATATCAAAATTGTATTTCTTTTACTTATAGCTTTCAAATATATATTTTTTATCTCACTATAGACCTTTTATCACAAACTTGTCTTTAGCTGTTAAAATTTTAAAGTGTCCCTTTTTTCGTTCTCAGATTGTTACACTTTAAATTTGGATGGCTGCCAATAGAATGGTAGTAACTTTGAGGTTTGTTTTTTTTTAATCAACAAAGTACAGAAAAGAGCAAGTTAACCTTATAATTACAATTGAAGAATTTGCAATGTACAAGAAATACTTTAGGAGCTCAGTGGTTTCGCCACCTGCTGTGCAAGCTCAAGGACCCGCGTTCCATCCCCGGTACCAAAAAAAAAAAAAAAAAAAACTTTAAGCACACCAATTAATCATCAACTCAAACTGAAACACAGATACATTTATCAAATTAACTAAAATTTGTAACTTTTCAAACTGAAACACAGATACATTTATCAATTAACTAAAATTTGTAACTTTTCAAACTGAAACACAGATACATTTATCCATTAGCTAAAATTTGTAACCCTTGTACAATTTCTTACTTTCTCTGGCTTTGTTTTATGTCCTTCAGAGCTTTTTTAGCTGTTTTTAACCCATTACTTATTTTTTCTTTTTAATTTTTTTTAAAAATTTGAGTGTAAGCCCTATTCGATCCTCTCTAAGTCTGACCACAGCACGGTGCTCTGAAGCCAAGCAGTTTTCATGCTTTTATCCCCACCTCCTCCAAACCTGTGAATTTAGCAACTCAAAAGGAGGGGGAAAGTCTAAATTCTCTCAGTCAGGATCTGGTTACTTTTCACCATCGTCCCCTTTCTGACAGAGGACCAGGATGTTGCTTTTCGCTTCTGGGGTGCACATATGAAGCCAAGGAGGCATTCTGTGGCACAATTTGAGCCATAAATCAATATAGGGAAATTGATCTGGATGTTCTCATCCAGGGATGGTGACTGTTAGCCAGACGGACCAGACGAGACCCTCATCTAGGGATCTTTCAGTTGGCCAAGCTAGGCAAAGCTTGGGCTATTCTAATTCACAAAAGGCTGTAAGTTTTGGGGTTTCATCTTAATACCATAATTTCCAGTAAAACCTTTCCTAAAATCCCTAAGCATGCATTCCAAAACAGTAGGACAAGATGTTTCTGTCCCCACGATCGGCCGATCAGACTGTTGGTGTGTGTGTGGGTACCCTTGTACGGAGAAGCAAGACAAACAAAGGTGGGGATCACTCGCTCGCCTGCCTGGCTGCGGGCTTCTTGGCCATTTTAAGGTCCGTTCAGGCTAAGGTGGGCTGTCGCTAAGCTCACCATTGTGCCTTTGTTAAACGCGATACACACACAAATTCTACGAGTCGGGGAGGACTCTTTAAACGCAAGCGCTTCCTCCCTGTCTTGTTCCGCAGCTCATTTCACACACTCTCCTATCCAGAACTCTCTCACTCACACATTTATTCAGAAGTTACCACATTCCCTCCCGGTGACCCCCTAACCGTTACCAAAACAAATGAAAGAAGCTACCTCCCCAAATGGCAAAGCACAAGGGGTGATCGGCCCCTGCACTATTTTTGCCCAAAGTTCCCAAAGTGAACCAAAACAAATGGGAGGAGCTCTCTTCCCAACTGGCAAAGCGCAAGGAGTGATCAGGTCCCTGCGCTGTATTTGCCCAGAGTTACAAAATACAAATTCCCAAGGCAAAACCGAAAGTTAACGTCTAGGGAGTTTCCCAGGGTTTCTCATGCAGCAAAGGAAAGACAGACGAGACACCAAGAACAGCAGTCCTCCTTCTGTAGTCTCTGTCTCGGGTTCGGGCAAACCTCCAATGGCGAGCGGGTCTCTGTGTCCTGTTGGGGAGCCTAGGAAATTAGTCCCAGGGGCGCGGCTTTCCTCTCGAGGAGACAGAGAGCCGCTCTCTCCAATGGGGTTCGGCCAATGCCCAAAAGGGCTATTTCATTGCCGACTCCAGGCCAATGCACCAAATGTTGTAGAAATCTCGGAAAGAAATACACAGAGACACAGAATTCGGATAAAATAATAAAATTTCTTCTCGTGAGCGGGCGGGAATGCCAGAAACCAGTCTGGTCAGTATCCACACCCCCTTTTTTCAGTGTTTCCCTTTTTATATCCTTTTTAGCCATTATCTCATCCCTAGTGGTCTTTGATGTGTAAGTACAATTCCAGTTCCTATTTACAAGTCACAGACACAAGATAGGCCATATACATTGTAAATTCACCCTGGCATGGTAACTTTGGTAGGTTAATGAAATTACTGGTTAGAGTCAGATGATCTTCACCTTAAACAAGGAGTTATGGGAAAAGCAAATCTTAAAAGAACACATTACTTATTTTGCTTCTACAACTAACTTAATATTCAATCTATTAAGTTATCTAAAACTTTTCCCTATCAACATAGTAAAAGCTAATTGAAATGAGCTCAATTTATCATTGAAAATTGAAAAGAGCTGGGGACATGCTCAGGGCTCTGGGGTCAATCCCCAGCACCATAAATAATGATGATGATGATGATGATGATGATGATGATGATGATGATGATGATGATAATAAAGTTTTAAAAAACACTAAAAAGCAAAGCCAGGCTTGGTGGCTCATGCCTGTAACCCCAACACTTGGGAGGCAGAGGCAGGAAGATAGAAAGTTTGAGTCCCACCTGGGCAACTCAGTGACACCCTATCTCAAAATAAAAAGTTAAAAAAAAATCACCTTAGTGTGAAGGCCCTGGGTTCAAACTCCAGTACCACAGTAAATAAATAGATAGATAAAATAAAATATATTAACAAAAAGAAAAGAGAAAATCTAGTAGGAGGGGAGTGGGTGGTAGTAAAGACCAAAGAAAATTGGCCCACATATGTAATTGATTTCTTTGTTTGTTTTGAGACAGGGTCTTGCTAAATTGGCCAAACTGGCCTTGAATTTGCAATCCTCTTGCCTTGAATTTGTAATACTCTTGCCTCGGCATCCCTGAGTAGTTGGGATTATAGATCTGAACCACTACAGTTGGCAGCTACTTCAGGCTGGCCTTGAACTCACCATGTAGCCCAGTCTGGCCTGGAACTTGAAGCAATCCTCCTGCCTCAGCCTTCCAAGTGCTAGGATTACAGGCATGCGCTATTACACTTAGCTTCATTCACTTTTGCATGTTTGGAATTTTTCAGAAGAATGTGTTAAACACCCGGGCATGGTGGTGCATGCCTGTGAAATCAACACTCTGGGACGCTGAGACAGGAAGATTGCTGAGTTTGAGGGCAGTGTTGGTTATATATGGAGACCCTGTCTCAAAAAACAAACAAAAAAAGTTCAACAAAAGTGGGGAGGTGGTGGAAAGATTGCATTAGAAAATCTTCATACTTCCGGGGCCTGCACAAGGTCCCTAGTTCGATCCCCAGCACCTAAAAAAAAAAACAAAAACAAAAAAAACCTTCATACTTAACACTTTGTAACACTTTCTCGAACTGTTTATATTTACTTTTCTTTACATGATAACATCGTACGCAGAAAATGAAATACATTTCCCCCACCAGGCGGCGTTTTGTCTCCCCAAATCTTCACCTCACCCCAGATGTGTACTTTCCAGGGGGTCACGGGAGAGTCCTGTGGAGGGGCCTGGTGTGACCCTGCTGGCTGCACCGGCTCTGAAGGCAGCTGGCGCCCCCGTCAGGCGTTTCCAGCAGGGCAGGGGCCTCGGCCGCCAGTCGGGGAGGGCCAGGCCCGAGGAGCCAGCTTGGCCCTCCCTCCAGCCAAGGGGTGTCGCAGCGGTGGGAATGCTGCGAGGGGCGACCTCTGCAAAGGCGGGTCATCTTAGATCTCTGCGTCCTTCCCGCCTAGTGAGTGCGCTGTGCCCGGCGCGTCGCCCCGGGAGTCCAAGTGGGTGCTGGGGCCCGAGGAGGGGGAGCTTCTGTCCTTCTGGGTCCCCTGGGCTCGGATCTTCGCCGGTTGCAACCACCCGCGTGGGCCCGGGAAGCGAAGGGGGCGTCCTCGGCGAGGTGGTGGCACGGGGAGGTGCCGGTTCCCCTCCGCGAGCTCCCCCAGCCCCCCTAGAGCCCGAGATCCCGCAGACGCAGGGACCCTGGAGGGCGGAGTCCTTTCTTCCCACGACGCCCGGGCGGCGGGGGAGGGAGGGAGCCAGGCGGCCGCAGACGCTGACCCGGTCCCCGCCGAGCTGTGGGCAGTACAGCCCCGACAAGGTTATTTTAGAACTTCCCTTCTGTCTTCTGCACACTAATGAATAAATAAACTGCTGCAGCAGGCAAGAAAGGAAGCAGCAGCAGACCAGCATCCTCCGCGTTGCTGTTAGTTACAGAAGGACGAATGAAGGCCGTTGGGTGGCGGAAGGGTCCTGTGCGCTCCAAAGCCCATGAGGCCTGAAAGCGGAGACTGTGAACGTCCCTGGCCAGACCAGCCCCACACCTCCGGCCCCAGCCTCAGCTCCAACCTCAGGGCCAGAGCTGTGAGGATGGGAGCAGGGCACTGCCAGGGGCCCTGGGCCACGGTATATGCCCAGGAGCTGGGACAGAGAAAGAGAAGAAACAAGAGGAGAGAGGGAAAAATATAAAAATAGGTAGGGCGCGGTGGCCCATGCCTGTAATCCCAGCACTTGGCAGGATCGCTGCAAGTTCTGCAAGTTCGAGGCCAGCCTGGACTACATAGAGTTAAAGATCAGCCTGAACTACACAGCAAGATCCTGTCTCAAAAAAAAAAAAAAAAAAGGCTAAAGGGCCAGGGATTTAGCTCAGTTGTTCCGGCGCCTGCCTCGCAAGTGCAAGGTCCCGAGTTCAATCCCCGGTACCAAAAAAAAAAAAAAAAAAATGGCTAGAGATGTAGCTAGTGTGAAGGCCCTGGTTTCAATCTCTAGTACTAAAAAAGAAAAAATGGGGGGGGGGCCTTCAGTCTTCCCGTTCACAAGGCACCTAAAACCAAGGAATAACCTGAGGTCTAATGAGCTTGAAATTTCAGTGCCTTGCCCTCGGCAGATGTCTAAATGACGCCCTCAAAGCCATTTTCCTTCATGGGGGGGGGGCGGGCGCCACAGCCTGCGTGGTTGAAGAGTTCACAGAGTGAGAAACAACAGTGAGAGATTAAGAAACTTAAAGAATAAGTGGCCCCGGGGATTTAGCTCAGTGGTTCTGCCGCCTGCCTCAAAAGCGTAAGGTCCTGAGTTAGATCCCTGGTAAAAACAACAACAACAACAAAAAGCTAGGGAGAAACTTAAAGAATAAGACAAAAGAGACGAAGACAATAAAGTTTACATAGCTGAGGCCAGGTGTAAACTCTTTGTCCAGATGAGACAAAAGGCTTGGCTTGCATCCTCAGCACCTTTATTTAGTGTAGACCTGACTGGAACAGCGAGAAGGGCTAGGGTCTGCAGGAGATAACGCTTGATGTTTCTCTGGCAAATGGGTGGGAAGGAAGATAGTCCTTTTTTCAGCCAGGCCTTAGTCCACCACGCTCTCTTGTCGCCTGTTCTCCTCCTGAGGGGCCCTACCTTGTCCATGGGAGGCAGTGAACAAGAGGAGTGTTCCTCGTTCTGCATGGGCCCTGCTGCATCCACAGAAGGTGGTGAGTTAGACCTGGCCATAGTGATCTACAGTGCAGTGCTCCTAGCAGGGCCTGTGAGACAGGGTCTTGCTATGTAGTTAGGGCTGGCCTTGAACTATGTAACCCAAGCTGGCCTTGAATTTGAGGTGAACCTCCTGCTTCAGCTTCCCTGGTGCTGGGATCACAGGCATGTGCCACCATACCTGGCTTTTTTCATTTTCCTTTTGACATTGTTAGCACAGTTTTGGGTTTGTAGCAGAAGGAACAGCAGTGATTTCCCACCCACTCCTGCCCCACAGGAGCACAGCCTCACCCTGCTCCCAGAAGACTACACATTAGTTGCTATCGCTGGACCTGTGCTGCCACATCATTGCCCAGAGCTTACACCCGGCTGCATCCTTCCGATACATGCTGCAGGCTTGGGTGCGTTTATGGCACCCGTCTCTGGGACACAGAGTACTTCCTCTGCCCAAAACATCCCCTCCTATGCTCTGCCTATGCATCCCTCCCTTCAACCCTTCCCTCCAAACCAGCTTTCTTTTTCTCTCTCTCTCTCTCTCTGTCTCTCTTTCCTGGTCCCGGGGATTGAAACCAGGGCCTTCACACTGAGCTACACCCCCAGGCTTTTTATTTTTATTTTTTATTTTGAGACAGAGTCTTGCTAAATTGCTAAATTGCCCAGGCTGGGCTCAAACTTGAGACTGTCCTGTCTCAGCCTTCTAGAGTGCTGGGATTACAGGTGTGTGCCACCACCCTCAGTTTTGACTTTTTCAAAACATAATTTCCATAGGTTTGCCTTTTCTGGAATGTCACATATTGTAGTAGACTCACACTATGTAGCTTTTTAGATTGGCTTTTTTTGGGGGGGTGTACCAGGGATTGAACTCAAGACCTTGTGCTTATGAGGCAGGCTTTTTTTTTTTTTTTTTTTTTTTTTTGAGACAGGTCTCACTATGTGGTCCAGACTGGCCTGGAACTCACTATATAGCCCAGGCTGGCCTGGAACTCACAGCAACCCTCCTGCCTCAGCCTCCCGAGTGCTGGGTTTACAGGCGTTCGCCATCACGCTTGGCTCACATTGGCTTCTTTCACTTAGTAATTCATTTGACTTTTTTTTTTTTGGTACTGGAGATCTAACTATGGACCTTGCATTTGTGAGGCAGGCGGCAGAACCACTGAGCTAAATCCTTGGCCCTTCATTTGACTTTTATGGTAAAAATTTCCTGTTTGTATTTTTCCAATCATTCTCATTTATTGTACACAACATGTAACATCTTCCAATTAAGGCAAAAGTTTATTCAGCCCTACAAATAAACTGGAATCAAATACTTTTCTTTGGAGAAGAGAGAAATAATATTTACTGAATACTGGAAACCAGAGACCTTGGCGTTTCTGGTTTCAGCCATCGTCCAAACTGTCCAAAACGTTCTCAGGCTTCATCTTCTCTAGCCTGGGGTTTTTAACCAGGGCAAACATGCTCAGGACAGGGGTGGCCTTGAGGCAAGAGCCCTTGCCTGGCATGGGGAGGCCCTAGCTTTCATCCCCAGCACTGTGGAAAAATGATCACTCATTAAAAAGAAGAAGTGTGCGGGGCATGGTGGCGCAGGCCTGTAATCCCAGTGCCAGCACTGGGGAAGTTGAGGTGGGACAACAGGCCAGCCTGGTCTACACAGTGAGTTCAAGGCCAGCCTGGACTACAAAGCCAGACTCTGTCTCAAAAAAACAAATGAAACCAAAACAAAAAGAAGAGGAAGAAGAGGAGGTGGAAGGGGAAGGGGAGGAGAGAAAGAAGAAAAAGGAGGAGGGGGAGGGAGATAATGAGGAGAAGAGGGGAGGGGGAGAGGAATGGGGGAGGAAGGAGAAGAGCAGCAGCCACCTCACTCCAGGGTGGCCGCGCCCCATAGCCTGGCCTCTCGGAAGCGGCCAAGGGCGGCCCCTCTGTCTGGGCAGCGAGGCCCTCAGCTCTGCGGCACGGGCTGTTTCAAGAGCGCCTGCCAAGGCGTTGTCTCCTTGGTTCTCTGGAGATCATTGTCATCGTGCCATTGGCAGGTGTCCCGCACTTCATCCCACACTGTGCCTGCGGTAGCCTCCCATCAGCCAGGAAAACAGGAACAGTGGCACTTTAAAGAGACAGTCGTCCCGCAGTGCGCGCGGGTGGGGGGTGGGGGATTGGTTACAGGGCCCGGGGAGACGCCCAAATCCCCGGATGCAAGGTCCTTCTATAAAATGGTGTGCTATTTGCACAGGAACTTCCCAATCCTCCCAGATACTTTTTATTATTATTATCATCACTATTATTATTTTGAGACAGGTTCTCTCTGTGTGATTTAGGCTGGTCTTGAACTTACCTCCTGTATACTTCAAATCATTTCTAGATGACAATAATACCTAAGCTAGGGATTTAGCTCAGTGGTTTCGCCGCCTGCTGCGCAAGTGCAAGGACCCAAGTTCGATACCTGGTACCCCCCCCCCCCGCAAAAAAAGAATACAATAATACCTAAGATAGTGGAAATGCTATGTAAATACTTATTACCCTCTATTATTTAGGGAATAATGACAAGAAAAAAGTCTTATATGTGTTTAGTATAGATGTAATTTTTTTGCTTTTCTTTTGAGGTTCTGGGGACTGAACCCAGTGCCTTGTGCATACTAGACAAGTGTTCTACTACTGAGTTACATCCTCAGCCTTTTGTTGTTGTTTTGGTACCGGGGATCCAACTCAGGACCTTGCACTTGCAAGGCAGGCACAGTGCCACTGAGCTAAATCCCTGGCCCTTGTTGTTGAGATGTGGTCTTGCTAAATTGCCCACAATGGCCTTGAGCTCACAGCGATCCTCCTGCCTCAGCCTCCTGAGTGTTGGGATCACAGGTGTGCACCACTACGCCTGCCGGGCTGGCCTAGAATTTGGAATCCTCCTGCTTCAACCTTCTGAGTCGCTGGGATTGCAGCCATGTACCACCTGGCCAATATGTTTCCCCCCAGAATATTTTCAATCTGTGAAGGGTTGAAGCCATGTGTGGGGGACCCACAGATATGGAGGACCAAGTGTACTGACTACTGACGATGTGCCAGGCACTTTTAGAAGTACTTTGTATGTTTTTACTTAACTATTGTGACAATCACTTTTTTTTTTCTTTTGGCTATGTTTGGGATTGAACCCAGGACCTTTGCACTAAACTACATACCCAGCCCTTTTAAAACTTTTACTTGAAGCCAGGCACAGTGGGACTCACCTGTAATCCCAGCACTCAGGAGGCTGAAGCAGGAGGACTGTTTTGAGTTTGAGGCTAGCCTGAAGCACATAACGAGATCTTGTCTCAAAAAAAAATTTTTTTTTCACTTTGAAACAGTCTTAGCCAGGTGTGGTGGCGCACGCCTGTAATCCCAGCACTTGGGAGGCTGAGGCAAGAAGATCATTGTGAATTTCAGGCCAGTCTGGGCTGCATAGTGAGTTGAAGGCCAGCCTGAACCCCATGGCGAGAACTGTCTCAAAAACAAAAACAAAAACAAAAACAAAAACAAAAACAAAAACAAAAAAACAAAAGCAAAATCAAACCAAAGGATTTAGGGAGATGAAATTGAGGAAAGAGCCCAGAGGGGCATGGGAAAGAGGCAGGGGGGAGGACTAGAAGTGGGAGGAGAGAAGAAGGAGCAGATGAGGACTTACCGAACTCTAGTGTTTGTATTCTGCGTGCTCACCTGTTCCTTCCCCGGCACACTTAGGGCTCCCCAAGGCCATCCTCTGGTTTGATGGGTCACTTCCAGGTCTGCCGGGACTCCGCACACAGGTACACTCTTTGCTCTGAGTTAGCACGGCAAGCGGTCCAAAGCAAAATCAGCAAAGGGGAGAGGCATGGGGGCAGGTCCAGGGGAAGGGGGACTCAAGCCTCCTCCAGTGGAGCCAAGTGGCTTAATGCTCGCAGGACGACCCATGTGGTACAGGCGAAGCTCCTCTGAGACTCGGCGTTCAGGGCCTTTGCTGGGGGTGCGCATGTCACGTTCTGCTCAGCCCGTAGAAGACTCCCAGTGTTTGCGCGGGCTGTGAGCCCGTCACCAGTTCTCCGAGTGCAAGCGTTCAGATGCCAGCCTGGGGCCGACCTGGTACTTGGGCCTTGTGGGGCCAGGAGCCAGGCCCACTGTGCTCCTGGTTCTCTGGCCAACCGGCTGGGAGGGTGCCCAGGATGTGTGCGGCTGCCGCTGGTGTAAGTGCGGGCCAGGTAGGTACCTGTCTTGGGAACTGAGGATGGGCGTTGCAGCCAGGAATGACATGCAGCAATTAGAAACAAGGGGACACACCTGAAAAGCTGAGGCTCCGGTGAAAAAACTAAGAAACTGGGAGAGCCGGGCGTGGTGGCACACGCCTGTAACCCCAGAACTCCGGAGGCTGAGGCAGGAAGATCACTATGAATTTAAGTCCAGCCTGAACTGTGCAGCAAGACCCTGTCTCAAATAAGTAAGGGTGATCTAGGATGTGTATTCCTAGGTTAGCCATTAGTGAGTGGTCTATGTTAGTGTGCGAGCCATTTGTGTGTGTTTGAAGTTGAGAAATATGCTACCTACTTAATAGTTCTATTTGCTTGAGGATGGAAGTTTTGGGGATTGTGAATCTTTAGTATTGGAGGAAAATCTTGACTCAATTTACAGGTGAAAAGTACAGACTCAATACAGGATGATTGTAGCTTTAAGGCCCTTAGAAATTTTCTTTTTTTTTTTTTTCCTGGAGTTTCCTGGGAAGGAAAAAAGCATTGTAACCTGGGTAACTTTGATTATGTCCTGAAGCTGCAGTTTTCTTCAAAATACAACTTTAAAATTACTATTTTCTTTGTCTCCATTTTTACCAATCTTTACCTCTATCCTATTTCAGTATGTTATGTGGCTGCTACATTTATGTTAAAATGACTACAATACAGTGAGTTGGGGCTGGGAGGTGGCGCCCAGTGGTACAGCGCCTGCCCAGCATGCCTGGGACCCTGGGTTTGAGGGCCGGCACCACACTTTGACACACGTGCCCACACACGTGCACACACACGTGTGCATACACATTCATTCAAAACAGCAATACTCATTTTGCAAGTGCCTACAAGAAAGAACAGGTATACAGTCAGCCCGCTGTATCCGTGGGTTCCCCACCCATGGATTCAACCCGTGGCAGATTGAAAATATTCTGGGGACTGGAAAAAAAGATCACAGCCATTTCCCATCCCATGTCCTAAACCCCAAACAATAAAAACAAAATCACACACACACACACACAAAATCACATCTGTACTGAACATGCATGGGCTTATTTTCATGTCCTTATTCTGTACAGTGGTACTGTATAACAACTACTTAATGCTGTTTACACTGTATTATTATGGGTCCCCTAGAGATGATTTTTTTTTTGTACCAGGAATCAAACTCAGTGTAACAAACGGTGGAGGAATGAGACCACCCTAGCAGGCTAGTGAAAACAAAGAGGCACAGACTTTATTCGAGGACTGATGGCAAGAAGAGACAGTCAGCACCAAACAAAAGGCAGGAAACTACAGGGCAGAGGTCTGGCATGTCTATCATGTGTAGGGGTCAGAGCAAATATTTGTGGTTGGGTCCATGCAGCTGATCAAAGCAGATGTATGCATATTTTCAGGTGAATTGGCATTGAAAAGATGCTGTACTTTGTAGTTGTTGCCTCTATGTTGGGAACATCCCATCCTGTGCTGTGTTCTATCTGCTCCCAGATAGCATGGCTTTTGTCAGGCGGAAACAGCACCTGCATTGGGTGCCTATTATGTTCTGGTTTTTTTGAATATTGTCAAACTGTAGCTTGGAATTAAAGGGCATATTCATTAACCATTTCTGACCAGATCAAGCCTGACACTCAAGACCTTCTGCTTGCCAGGCAGGTGTGGTGCCACTGAGCTAAATCCCGGGCCACCTATAGGTAAGTTAATTAGATATCTTGTGGGCAGTTAGACAGAGCTGGCCCTCGAGGGGCCAACATGGAGGACAGTCAAGACACATTCCCTGAAGGCCAGCATTGTAAAGGAAGAGAAACTACCACACCAGGTGCTTCCCCAAGGATGAATTGCAGGGACTGATATTCTAAATAGGTATCAATCACCTGGGTGGGGGAACCAAGATCTTACCCACCCCTTCCGGGAAAGATCCCTGATCCATCCCTTGCCAAAAATCCTTGAAAGCTTGCTATGTGACTTGCTTCCCTTCCCCATTGGATCCCCATTTAATCAATGGTCCCTACGCGACTATACTTGTCATAATCTTATTGGTCGATCATAGCTTTGTCTACCATGTGATTTCTCATTGGATCAGTGTTACCCAAGCAACTGTACTTGCAATCTTACAAGTTGACTATAGTGTTGTCCCACCTTGAGCCTACCTCATCTTGTGGCTTTGTCCCATAAAATACCTTTGAGAAGCAGGGTGGCGGGGGGCAACCCCTTTCAGGTCCCCCTTCTGTCTCTTTTAGATAGAAGCTACCTTTCTCAAATTTTTCTTACTCTTGACCTCCATTGTTCTTAGAATTCATTCTTCAATTTTAGAGAACACAAACTCGCATTTTGGATATCTAGCAGGTTTGGGGAATTACATCTATTCCCCCTATATCACCCCCTAGAGATGATTTAAAGTATACAGAAGGATGTGTTGGTTTATATACAGCAGCTACGCCATTTTGGATGTGGGATTTAAGCATCTGCAGATTTTGGTATCCTTGGTCCTGGAACTAAGCCCCCTGCATACAGAGGGAAGGCTGTACATTAAAACTAGGATTTAGCGAAGGGTGGGCATGGTGGCGCATGCCTGTGATCCTGGCAGTCGGGAGGCTGAGGCAGGAGGATCACCACAAACTCAAGGCCAGCCTGGATTAAACAGTGAGACCCTGTCTCAAAACAAAAAAATTATGTATTGGGGCTTGGGCTGCAGCTCAGTGGTGGAGCAGTTGTCTAGAACGTGTGAAGCCCTGGGTTCCATCCCTAACACTACAAAGCACAACAACCACAACTCCCTCCTCCCCCAAAGTTGCCTGTGAGGAGAGGGAGAGGACAATGGCAGGAAAATGACACATACAAGGCAGGCCTTGCGTGGACTAGTGCTGTTAAAATGACACATACAGGAATATTGTTAATTTGATGTTTCTGTGTCTGATGGGAAAACAAAAGGAATATTCACAATTTTACTTGCGATCTCACGGTTAGAGGGACTCACTTTTTTGGAAGCAAAACATTTATTTGTGGGCCGGGGATTTAGCTCAGTGGTTTCGCCGCCTGCTGCGCAAGCACAAGGACCCAAGCTCGATCTCCGGTACCGAAAAAAACAAACAAACATTTATTGGTACTGATATAGGGGGAATGTAACTCCCAAACCTACTAGATATCTGAAATGCGAGTTTGTATTCTCTAAAATTGAATAATGAATTCTAGGAACAACGGGGATTGAGTAGGAAAAATTTATTGAAAGAGAGCTTCTGTCTAAGAGAGACAGAAGGGGGACCAGAAAATGGGTTACCTATCGATCCTCCTTCTCAAAGGTGTTCTATGGGACAAAGCCATGAGGTGAAGCAGGTTCAAAGTGGGACAAAACTATAGTCAACTAGTAAGGTTCCAAGTACAGTTGCTTGGGTAACACTGATCCAATGAGAAATCACAAGGTGCAAAACTATGATCAATAAGATCATGACAAGTATAGTCACTTAGGTAATATCAATTAAATGGGGATCCAAAGGGATCCAAATTGTGTAGCAAGTGTACAAGGAACTGTGCAAAGGATTTTTGGTAAGGGGTCAGTCAGGGATCTTTCCTGGAAAATCTTGGTCCCCTACCCAGGTTATTGATATCTATTTAGAATATCATCACTGCTATTTATCCTACCTGGGTATGGGAGTTTCCTTTTACAATGCTGGCCTTCAGTGAATGTGTCTTGGTTGTCCTCCATGTTGGCTCCTCCAGGGCCAGCCCTGTCTAACTGCCTACAAGATATCTAATTAATAATAGTAGATTGTAGATATACATAATGATAACATTCATCATAGGGAATTTGTACCTGTACATGATATATCTTGCTTCTTTTTCCCCCATTTCCCTCCCCTCCCTTAGACCCCTCTTCCCCTCCTTATTTAAAAAACCTTTGTTTCCATTTTTCTTTCTATTCGCTTTTTTTTGGTCCCTTCCTCCCTTTCCCCCTCCTCCTTTGTTCCCCTTCTCATTTGAACATTCTCTCCCCGTTTCTCAATATCTACTATACATTTTGGTCCTTATTTCCACTTTCGGTTTCTCACATCAGAGAAACAATGCAGTATGTACACATGTGTGTCCACTCTATCTCAAGAGTATGGGATCCACTTTAGCGTGTGGTTGATTTGTGCTCCATGAGTCTGTCTCAGCTGTAGCTTCCGCTCCCTCCACCTGGCCCAGCCTAGGCCTCCGCTAGTACGAGTACCGAGTACCGAGTACCGGGTACCGTTCCCACTACAGAACTGCTCTGGCCTCCGAGGCCTCTGGCTGAAGGGTGGGAAGAGGGAAGATGCGGTGAGCTGTCAGGGGAGGGTGTGGCTTTGTTCTGTTTTACAGTGCTGGGGGCTGAACTTGGCCTCAGCCTCTGCCTCTGAGATACATCCCCAGGCCTGAGGGAAAGAATTTGTAAATCCTCTTACTTTTGGTGTGCCAGAGCCCTCTTGGAGAGTTTATTAAAGCAGTTTTGGACTGAGTAGGCTTGTGGGGCCTGAGAATCTGCATTTCTTTTGCTTATTGGGAACCCAGGGCCTCAGGCATGCTACACAAGTGCTGCATCACTGAGCTACATGCCTAGCTAGAACTTGTGTTTCTCTTTTGTTTTTCCGCTTTTTGCCATGTTGTTCAGGCTGGCCTTGAATTTATGGTGATCTTCCTGCCTCAGCCTCCTGAGGTGCTGGGATTACAAGGGGGAGGTCCCATCACACCTGGCTGTACACCAGGTTTAGAACTTGCATTTCTAACAAGCTCTGACTGCTGTCCCTGCAACTTACCAGAGAACCTTGGATGGTAAAAAAAGATGGGGATCTGCGGACCACTTCGGATTGGCAAGCCTCCTCCCCTGGGGTGCACCCCAGATGCCAGGACAAGCCTCAGCTCTGGCAGCTCCCTAACTAGGTAGTGTATACTGGTCCCCCGCAGGGGAGCTAATTTCACAGACAGGCTAGGAGGCCTTCTAAGCAGGGGTGTGCGCTTTGGGTTGTGAACCTTGGAGCTTTAAACACCCAACTTCTTTCTTTGTTTGTTTTTTGAGATAGGGTCTCAGCTATGTAGTTTAGGCTGGCCTTGAACTCATGGAGATACTCCTGCCTCAGCCTCCTGAGTGCTAGGATCACAGGCATGTGCCACTATGCCCATCCTTCGCTGGGGCCAGTACCTAGAAAATGAGTCTCCAGAACCCACACTTGTCAGGGACAAGAAACACTCTTGTGCAGGTATTGTAGGTAGCTAAGTTAGTTAGAAAAAAATTACAAGGCAGATAGGCAAGGCCCTCAGCAATGAAGACAGTGTGGCCTGAGGCTCATTCACTGAAGGCCAGGCTTCTAGAAAAAGAGGAACAACTACACACCCTAGGGATGAATAGCAGTGATTGATATTCTAAGCAGGCATCCATCACCTTGGGTAGGGACCATAACCTCCTGAGCCCATTCCTTCTTGGAAAATCCAGGTTCATTCCTCTTGCTACCATGACTTGCTTCCTCATTTGATTCCCATTTAATCAATATTATCTAAGCAACTATACTTGTTGTGAGAGAGGAGACCATCCCTCCATATGGAATTGGGCAACTATGGGTTAACTGTGTTATTAGGCAACTATGGGTTAACTAGGTAACTGCTCTTTTTAGAATGTACCTGAGTAGCCTTGATAAACTCTGTCACCAAAGGAGCATAATGGACTCAGAAAGTCCTGCAGAATTCTGCTAATTCTGCTCTCCCCCTCTCTACTGCTCTGTTTTTTTTTGTTTTTGTTTTTGTTTTTGGTACCTGGGATTGAACTTGGGTCCTTGCGCTTGCGAGGCAGGTGCCGGAACCACTGAGGTAAATCCCCAGCCCTCTACTGCTCTGTTTTGTGTAAATTCTGCTTGCTATATTCCCAGGGAAACTCCAGTGGAATTAAGGCCCATAGATGTAAATAGAGGTATATAAGGAAGCGCAAACTTCTATTTGGGGCTCTCAAGACTGACAGGAGTCATTCACTGAGCCGCCGGCAACATTAAAAGCCGCTTTTTGCTCCTATCTTCATGTTAAAAGTTATCTGTGCCGGGGGTCCTCACTGTTTCCTGCTTCAGTTGTAATCTTATTAGTTGACTATAGTTTTGTCCCACCTTGAACCTGCCTCTCCTCCTGGCTTTGCTCAATAAAACACCCTTGAGAAGCAGGTTTGGTGGGGTACCTAATTTCTGGTGCCCCTTCTGTCTCTCTTAGACAGAAGCTATCTTTCTCTCAATAAATTCTTCCTACTCTTAACCTCCATTGTTCCTAGAATCCATTCTTTGATTTTAGAGAACACAAGCTCAGTGTGTTGGACATCTAGCAGGTTGAGAGTTATATTTCTCTTATATTATTTGGAGGTCCATATATCATATGCCCTATATCATAAGCAACCCTATGTGATTATATTAGCTTACCTACAGCTGTGTAACAAAATTTAGCAGTTGAAAACAACAGCTGGGTCCGGGGATTTAGCTCAGTGACACCGCACCTGCCTCACAGGCACAAGGTCCTAAATTCGATCCCCGGTAGGGGGTCGGGGGAAGAAAAGAAAAGAAAACAGCCAACATTTATTACCTCACAGGAGTGGGGGGAGTGTCTGTCCTCAGGGTGATTCTAATTTAGGGTCTTAAGGCAGGAGATTAGGGCATAACAAACTGGCTGAGCAAGTGGACATGACCTGTCAATAATGGAGTCCCGGGACACAAGCACAGAACTATTTCCAAAGCCTTGTGTCTGGGCCCAATAAGAACATGGTTTCTTCTATTTCTCTCAGGAGAGCTCAAGCAGAGTTTTGATAGGATGGCCTTGACCTGACCTCAGCCTGAGGAGTGGGGCATAGGAAAGACGCCCCCCTCCTTTGTGGCCACTGTGCTCCCTTTCACAGCAGAGTGCACTTCTTTTTCTACTTTCCATTGGCCCACCCTCACTTTGCAGAGCACTTTTTTTTTGGGGGGGACCAGGGATCATACTCAGGACCTTGTGCTTGCAAGGTAGGCGTGGTGCCACTGAGCTAAATCCTTGGCCTCTTTTTCTACCTTTAATAAATGTAAAATCTCACTACCTTTGGCACTTGTTTTGTTCAATTCTTTGTTCAGGACAAGAAGAACCTAGAAAGAATCTCTAGAAGGGGACCCCAGCACCTCAGGACCTGGTGACAGGCTCTTGGGCTGCAGATCAGGGTGAGCTGAAGGCTGGAGCTGCCTGGCTCCTTCCTATGGCTGCTGGAGTCTCCTCGCAGGGGCAAGGTGGCAGCTGTCCCCAGAATAGTGACCCAGTGGGGAAACAGCGTGGGGAACTTCGATGCCCTCACAGCCAACCTCAGAAGGTGCACGCTCACCTGTGCAGCATTCTACTGATGGCTCCAGCTGCCCTGCTGCGAGAGGGGTGGACACCAGTGAAGAGAAGAAAGCCAGGGCCACTGCAGCCATCTCAGGGCACTTGCCACAGGTGGCTTGTGAAGTGGACAGCAAGGGTGCTGCAGTTTATCCTGGCCTGTGTGAACAATGGCTCTGGCGGCAGGAGGACCACAAGTTCAAATCCCGCCTGGGCAATTTAGTGAGACACTGTCTCGATATAAAAAAGAAAAAAGGGCCAGGCTGGTCATGGTGGTGCACACCTGTAATCCTAGCACTCTGGAGGCTGAGGAAGAAGAATCCCTGCAAGTTTGAGGCCACCTTGGGCTACTTAGTGAGTTCAAGGCCAGCCTGAACTATACAGTGAGACACCGCCTCCAAAATCCAAAACAAACAAACAAAAGGCCTTTCCTAGGAACCCCATTCATCAACTTCCATTTATATGTCCATGGTCATCCCCAGCTTCAAGGGAAGCTGGGAAATATCACTTTCTATATCTGGTCACAGCGCTGGCCCCAGTGATACAGAGGTGCTGTTAGGAAGGGAGAAGGGGAGAAAGGGCTTTCCACGAAACCCTCTGAGGTCTCCCAGATTCCTTTCTTCAGGGCAGGAGGGCTCTTAGCCCAGGACTGTGGGTCACATTACAGCCTGTGACAGTGACATCAGTGAAGGAGAGAAAGCATGGGAGAGATGAAGGAGATCCAGGAAAGCCTTGGAGTTGTGGGAGAAGTAGGATGGGTTCAAGGACACAGGTGCTTGGTCAGCCTTGGAAGACGCACAGCTGCTCAGTCAGCCAGCTTCAGAATGGACCTAGTTCTTGGATGGAGACACAGCTCCCACCCAGTGGCCTGATCCTGGAAGGCCAGGCCAGCTCGCCGGGCCTCAGTAGAGGAGGAGGCCCCAGTGAACTGTTCTCTGTGTGTGTGTGTGTGTGTGTGTGTGTGTGTGTGTGTGCGCGCGCCCATAAATCTTTGGACCTGCTGTTAGGAGGGCAGGGAGCCACTGCCTGGGTGGGGTCCAAGGACTCACAGGCAGAAAGCTGGAGCTCATTAATCAGTAATAAGAGTGGCCATGTATTTGTGGGTCTCACCCAAGCACCCCGGGAGCAGACACCTGTTCCCTCCCAGCCCCCTGCAAGTGGCAGCTTCCCCCGTGAGCCCAACTGTCTCTGCCGGGCAGGGAGGAGCCCAGGTTTCAGGGCTGCTGCTTGTGTCACCCTGGGGCCCTGGGCCAGGTTGCAAGTGTGTGTGGTGGTGACTGGGGGCGAGGTGATGGCACCTCTCTTCTAGGACTGCCAGCCTTTTTGTTTGTGGGGGGCCAGCTTCTCGGGAGCTCCAACCTTCCCACTACCATCCAGCCCCTCAGTGTCCCTGGGGTTTAAGGGACAGCGGATCCTTCCTTTAAGGCAGTAAAAGTCTCCCCTGAGGCAGTTCACCAGAGCTCAAGTACTTTTCACGCTAATCCATCACATGATGGCCTCCTCTGTTTTGTTTTTTTCCATCTCTTTGGTTTTTGGTTTTCTTGGGGGTTTTTTTGGTACCAGGCATCGAACTCTCGGGACCTTGCGCTTGTGAGGCAGGCGGCGGAAGCACTGAGCTAAATCCCCGGCCCTCTAGCTCCTTTTTGAGAAGGATGGAGCAGCATGTTTATTGTCTGTTAACCCTTTTTTCTTTGGGGCTAGAACTGGCACTGTGTGCCCCGTCTCCTTGTAAAGAGGAAACACATTGACTTGGGAATTTCCTCCAAGAAACTCAGGCCCCAGTCTTCTCTTTCCTCACCTCAGGATGGACCATTGGATGTGAAAGGAAGAAGCTATAGTATCAGAAAAGATTTATTAGAAAATCTCCACCCTGATCTGGTGGAGCATGTGATACAGACCTACCACTGATTAAAACTGATTGGAGGAAAAAAAGTGTACGGTTCAGTGCATTAAGTGTATTCACACCGTTGTGTAACGGTCACCACCATCCATCTCAAGAACTTCTCATCTTCCAAAATCAAACTCTGCACCAAGTAAATAATCACTCTCCACCTTCCCCATCTGCTGGCAGCCGCCGTTCTTACTGTGTGTCCCTATGACTTCAAGTATCCTAGGTACCTTATGTGAGTATAATATTTGTCCTTTTGTGTCTAACTTCTTTCACCTAGGAGAATGTCGTAGGGAACAGGGGAAGGGGACATTACCAGAACCTCTGCAGTGAGTCCTAGTCTCCTGCGAGCCATGGCAGCACACAGTGAATTACAGGAAAGGTAGAAAAATGAGACTGAGAAGAAGCTGAGCTTTGGGTCTGATCAGTGCTGCTCTGGGCAGCAAAGACAAGAAGCCCTAGCTTGCAGCACCTTTTATTTAGTACATCAGGAGAACAAATGTAACAAATGAATTTGTAGATTTCAGTACTTCACATTGGGATAAACAAGGTGTAACAAAAGACTGGGGGGGGGGTGGAAATCTAAGAACAATGCAGATGAAGATTTGGTTCCTCCCAGGGTGTCTCCTGCAGGTGTGGTCTTGTCCTGGAGTATTAGAGCATCACGGGATCATTGACATCTCAGTTGTGACTGGGGGCCAAAATGGAATTATGTCTTGGAATGTTATAGCTGGCCTGTAGGCCGGAGAACTAGGCCTACTCAAATGATTTTTCCCTAGAATTATTTAGCATTGCTCCCAACAGAATGTCTTTGAGGTTCATCCATGTTTTAGCATGTTTCAGAATTTTCTTCCTTTTTAATTTTTTTTTTGGAGACAGGGTCTTGCTCTGTTGCTCAGGCTGGCCTTGAACTCGTGCTCCAATGATCCTCTTGCTTCAGCCTCCCAAGTAGCTGAAAATAGAGGTGAGTGCCACTGTGCCCAGCAAGAATTTCTGTTTGCTTATTTGTGGTGTTGGGGATGGAACATAGGGCTGTGTACATGCTAGGCAAGGACCCCACTGTTATCCGGTAGTCTTCTTCTCAAAGTAGCTCACCAACTAAACCTTACCAGGTTCTGGGTTGCTTGCCTCTCTCTCTGGAGTTAGATTCTAGGTTTTTCTAGTGTAGAACAAAGAACTGGACAGAACAGGAAAACAAAACAAAAACAAAAAGCAGTGACAAAGTTTATTTGAGAAAGTAAAAGTGAACAGTGGGAGAGAAACTGGCTCTGCAGAGCAAGCTTAGGCCAAGTAAAGAGAAAAAGAGAGTAAAAGCAAAAATAAAAGTATATGTTGTGTCTGGGAAACACAGTGTGGGCTATTGTGGAAAGTTATGATAGCAAGCTCTTCATGGACTTCCAGGAAAGTGGCAGAGTGGTGAACAGAAGAGAAACAGCCTCTCCAAGATTTGGCGTCCAAATGTTAGAATACAGCAATGTGAGGAAGAGAAGAAGGAGGAAAGTGGGTCCTCAGGACCCAGCAAGGATCTGAAGTGAGAATTCAAGCACACAGGGACAGTGAGGAGAGAGACTTCAATGAAGAAGAAGGAGATGGCAAGAGGCACTTTCTCTCTGAGCCCTGAATCACTGAATGGGAAGGATGGCTTGAACTTGCAGATGCACAGTGATTACTTACTGATGACCCCAGAGGCCTCCATGGAGAAACAAAATGGGTTCAAACCTACAGCCAGAAACCAGCCTGCACTTCAAAACTAAAGGTGCAGGCTTGCTGGGATTATCCACTACCCCAACATAAATCTACAGCTGGCTTGTTGGGATTAATCAACATGGATCTGGACTCTGTCTGCCCACTTTGTCTACCAGTGACAGCAGAGACACACCTTGAAGTGGACATTTTTGTATCCTTATTTTCTTCTCTTTTTTTTCTAGATTGTTTGCTTTTGTTTTTATATAAGTGTGAACATTGTTTCTAGATTTTTGTTGTTGTTGTTCTGTTCTTATTTATATTTCTTCCTTCTCTCTTTCCCTTCTGTCTTCCTCACCAGTTCCCCAAAGTTTGCGTAATCTTCCTTTGTTCACCAGCCTAGCTAATCTTTTCCTCTTCTATTTCTCTATTTTTTTCCTCTAACCTCTTCAAAATTTTCTCTTCTAAGGGTAAAAAATCACCATACTGTGGGAATATTTACTATATACAATTTTCTGGTTTGTTTTAGATTTTGTTATATAACCACAAATGTAGTTCATATAGTTAAAGGTGGCAAATTAATACTTACCACAGTTTGTTATTTTCTAGGCTGTGTTTGATGCTATCATTGTTACCAATTGTACAACTTTAGCCAAGGTGATGTAGTTGTTCTAATCAGTTGTTCTTCCTGGTATGCCAAAAGACTGAGATTGCCTAAGGGTTATAAACAGTACTATAGGACAGTGCCAAAGAACTAGGGGCTAGGCTAAATAGGCAGCAACTTCTCATCCCCAATAAATTGAAGAGGTAGCATCTTTTATTTATTTATTTATTTATTTATTTATTTATTTATTTTTAATTTTTTATTTTAGAGGTAGCATCTTGCAACACACTTAAAACCCAAAAGCCAGCTAAACTTGGAAGACATTTCTAAGAAATAGTCATTTCCTAAGGGTTCTATATACTAACAATAAATCTACTTGCCATAAGCAATTTACAAGCATCAATCTAGAAACTAGAATTTTAAAAAATAGAAAATGAGAAGACACTTTTTTTTTTGAGACAGGGTCTCACTATGTAGTTCAGGCTGGCCTTGAACTCACTATGTAGCCCAGGCTGGTCTCAAACTCACAGCAATCCTCCTCTCTCAGCCTCCCGAGTATTGGGATTACAAGCATGTGCCACCATGCCCAGCTAGAAGAAACTTAAGCAAGAGGCAACCCTAAACTTCCAGCTCACCAAAGGCAAACCCAGGGGCAATGAGGTGGAACAATCTGAAAGCCACCCACCTGGACTCTGAAGTGGTAACAGCAAGGGTAACAAAGCAGATGAATGAGGCTCTAGAAAAAATCAAATTAGAGAGCTAGGGATTTAGCTCAGTGGTTCCGCTGCCTGCCCCGCAAGCACAAGGACCAGAGTTCGATCCCCGGTACAAAAAAAAAAAAAACCCCAGCCCTGTAAAAATCAAATCAGAAATAGTTTCTCTGATAACTACAGAGATGGTGATTATAATGAAAGACACAGTGATTCTAGAGCAGATACAGAAAAAAAAGCACTTAGGAAAATGATGGAAACTATGAATGCCCAACATAGGAAAGAAATGGTATCCATGAAACAGATTCAAACAGACATTCAGAAGATTAAAAATTCCACTGAAAGTACGCACAGTAGAATGAGCCAATGTTAGAACAGAATATCGATATAGAAGATAGGTTTGAAGTAAGTGACCATGAAAAGAAAGATTTCTTAAACATAGCAAGGGACCATGAAAAAATCAATCCAACAGCCGCTAGATAATGCAAAGAAGAATAACGTAAGATTGATTGGAGTCAATGAAAAAGCAGGAGACAGTGCAAACAACAACAAAAAAACCTGTTCACAGAAATAATGGCAGAAAACTTCCCAAGCAGGGGAAAAGAATTTGACATACAGATGAGCATGGCATATAGAACTACAATTAGCCATGATCAAAAAAAAAAATCTACAGGGCCAGGGATTTAGCTCAGTGGTTTTGCCACCTGCTGCACAAGCACAAGGACCAGAGTTCAATCCCCAGTACCAAGAAAAAAAAAAAAGAAGGAAACAACAACAAAAAAATCTACACCAAGACACATAATAGTCAAGATTCCAGAAATTCAACATAAGGACAGAATATTAAAAGCTGTTAGAGAAAAGAAACAAATCATCTATAAAGGAAACTCCATCAGTATCACAGCAGACTTCTCAACACAAACCCTCGAGTCAAGGAAAGCTTGGAGTGAAATATTTCAAGCCCTGAAGGAAAACAACTTCCAGCCCAGATTGATACCTTGCAAAACTATCTTTCAAAATGGATGGGAAAAAAAGATACTTCCACGACAAAGAACACCTGAAGAAATTCATGACCACCAAACTAGCACTCCAAAATGTTCTGAAGGATATTCCAGAAAGTGATAACAAGGACTACAACTCCATGAATACCAATAGAATGAATCCACCAGACAAGTAATTAAACATAGGAGGAAAAAAAGAGAACCAACAACAAGAAAAGGTCATGACAAGGATAAGTCAATACATTATCAGTTATAACCATCAATGTAAATGGTCTTAATTCACCAATCAACAGAAACAGACTGACAGAATGGAGCAAGAAGCAAGCTCTTAAATGACTCTCCTTTTATACTGTCCAAATCTCGAGGAAACCCATGAGAACTTCTATTCATGGGTCCCAAGAGGCGGTGCTGGAATCCATGTCTCAGGCTGACATCAGGTCTAGGTCATCCTATTGAAGACCTGCTCGAGTTCTCATGAGAAATCCACACGCAGAGCTTTGGGAACTGTTCTGCACATGTGTCCAGGGTCTTGTAATTTACAGGTCATGCCCACTTCCCCAACCAATTTTGCCATGCCCTACTCTTCTGTCTCACCACCACTGAGCTATACCCCCAGCCCTTTTTATTCTTTGAGACAGGGTCTTGGTGGTTACCCAGACTAGCTTTAAGCTTGTGATGCTCCTGCCTCAGCCTCCAGAATAGGTGGCATTATAGGCATGCTATTATACCTGGCAATTTTTGTGTGTGTGGTGTTGGGCTTAGAACCCAGGGCCTCACACATGGTAGGCAGGTGCTCTGACACTGATCTACATCTGCAGCCCCATTTCCTTCCTTTTTAGGGCAAATAAGATTCCAGTGTATGGCTCTGTCACTTTTTTTTTTTTTTGTAATGGGGATAGAACTCAGGACCTTGCGCTTTTGAGGCAGGCGCTGGAACCACTGAGCCAAATCCCCGGCCCTCTGTCACATTTTTTTAGTTGTTTCCACAGAATTTTTTTTGTTTGAGGTATGATCTTGTTCTGTAGCCCAGGGTGGCCTCAAACTCACAGCGATCCTCTTGTTGCCTCAGCCTCTGGAATGATGGAATTACAAGCATGCGCCACCATGCCCAGCTCAGAGTGCATTGTACAAAAGAATATACTGGTAGGTGAAAGAATATCAGTTCTGTCGCTTCTCTCCCCCTAGCCTATAGCCCACTTGAGCTTAGCTACTGTTTTATGCATGAGGCCAGCAGGCATGCCCTTTCCCCTTCCATGTCTATAGTCCATAATGACATGGCTTCCTAGGTGAGGTCCCCTGACATTCTGCACCCTGCAGTGTGTCCTGCCTCTGCACCTTTGCACCACTGATTTTGCCTTTCACCTAGCAGTTTCTGTTGCCTGAAACTCTCTCTGCAACCTCTCTACCTTAGCTCTTCCTTCCTGCCCCTGGGCCCAGTCTGATTCTCCCCTCAGCCAGTCACTCCCTGCTGTTTGTATCCACAGCAGGACTTCGAAGATTAGCACAAAACTTCCCACCTTCCCTTGAAGGATACTCTTGTTTCCCGTGTTCTCCCTGCCTCTAACCATGCACAGTGGCTTAGGGAGGGCAGATTTCTTAGATCTGAGAGACTGGCCAAGTAATTTAGACTCCTATGGGGACCTTTTTTTTTTTTTTTTTAAACAAAACAGGGTCTTGGGCCAGGGATGTATCTCAGTGGTGCCACGGCTGCCCGGCAAGCACAAGGTCCTGAGTTTGATTCCCAGTTCCAAACAATAAATAAAATTAAATTAAAAAAAAAAACAACAGGATCTTGAGCTGGGCGTGGTAGTGCACGCCTGTAAACCCAACATTTAAGGGGCTGAGGCTAGAGTATCGCCGTGAGTTTAAGGCCAGCCTGGGCTACATAATGAGGGGTTTTTTTTGTTTTTTGTTTTTTTATATAGTGAGTTTAAGGTAGCCTGAACTATATAGTGAGACTCTGTCTCAAAAACAAAACAAAATAGGGCCGGGGATTTAGCTCAGTGGTTCTGACTCCTGCCTTGCAAGGGGAAGGACCCGAGTTCTATCCCTGGTACCAAAAAATAAAAAAAATAAAAAAAATAAAACAAAACAAAACACCACAAGGTTTTTATTTTTTGTACCAGGAATCGAACTCAGGAACTCTTGCTTGCAAGGCAGACACTGCGCTGCTGCCTGCTGCTGCTGAGCTACATTCTCAGCTTTCTAGGGTGTTGATGTAATAATCCAGACTGGTCTTGAACTGATATATAATCCAGGCTGGCCTCAAATTCCTGGCAATTCTTTTGCCTCACCTTCCAGAGTGCTGTTCTCCTGGAGTGGGGTGTTAAATCTTGAACTAAAAGCCCTTTCCAAGCCCTAAGAACTGTGACCTTCCTTCAGTAGCTGGTAAACACTCCCCGTCTTACCAGTAAATGGACAATGCACATTTACTGCCAGTTCAGGGTTGGCATTTGCAATTTTGACTGTGAAGTTGTCATACAGGGGTTTTTTTTGGTATGAGGGATCGAACTCAGGTTCTTGCGCTTGTGCAGCAGGCATCGAAACCACTGAGCTAAATCCCTGGCCCTGTCATGCAGTTTTTGCAGCACAGGACTGGGCAAGGGTCAGTGTGGTGGAGAGGAGAGTATGCTGAAGAGATTGGAAAATCACATATGATCCCTGTAAACAACTTTTATGCCAGTAAATTTGGAAAATTAGATGAAAGAGATAGTCTTTTTTTTTTCTTTCTGGTACTGGGGATCGAACTCTGGTCCTTGCACTTGCGGGGCAGTCGGCGGGACCACTGAGCTAAATCCCCAGCCCCCGAGATAGTCTTCTTGATATAAAATAACATCAGTAAGAGACAGAATATTGAGCTGGGCATGGTGGCCCACGCCCGTAATCCCAGCATTTAAGAGGCTAAGGCAGGAGGCTCACAAGTTCAAGGCTAGCCGGAGCTACATAGTGAGACCTTGTCTCAAGAAAAAGAAATAAAGAAAGGAAGAACTACAGTACCCAATTCTTTTTGTTCTTGGTGGTCCGGAGGATTGAATCCAGGGCCTTCACACTGAGCTACATCCCCAGCCCTCCCCCTTTTGAGACAGGGTTTCACTAAGTCACTAAATTTCCCAGGTTGCACTCAAATTTTTGATCCTCTTGCCTCAGCCTCCAAGAGTGTGAGATCACAGGCGTGTGTCACCCATGGCTGGCTTACTCAATTCTTTTTGTTTGCTGGTTCTTGTTTTTGTTTTTTTGAGACAGGGTCTTGCTATATACCTCAGGCTGGGCTTGAACTCACTATGTAGCCCAGGCTGGCCTTGAACTCACAGCAATCCTCCTGCCTCACCCTCTTGAGTGCTGGGATAGTATGCCCGGTTTAATACCCAATTCATTTTTTTTTTCTTTTTGGTACCGGGGATGGAACTCCGGTCCTTCCGCTTGCGAGGCAGGCGGCAGAACCACTGAGCTAAATCCTCGGGCCAATACCCAATTCATTTTTATGGAGCTATTAGAATCCGATATCCAAATGAGACAAGTATAATAAAGAGATGAGAAAGAAACTGAAGTCGCTTAGAAACACAAAATTCTGAAATACAGCACAGCTTTAGCAAGTAGAACACAGCAGCGAGAGACGCTAAAGCGCTATGGCCGGGCCGAGCAAGTGCTGGGCTAGGTCTGTTCCGGCTGGGTGATCAGGCTGAGTCTTTCTACACTTCAGAGACCACATCCCTGCTTTTCTTCTCCTTTCCTTCCTGCTCGCCTTGCTCCTTACAGCTTCCCGCTGAAAGTCCTCCCTCTATGTCACTGTGCCAGCAGCCCCATCCAGGGCTCTACTCTGGGGGAGGCTTGTTTCAGGCAGAGGGGCGGTACGCGCATGCGCACAAGCATGTGGTTTGTTCTGTATTATGAAGCGCAGAACATAAGATAGTGATTATGGGTTTTATTTCTCCCCAGGGCAGAGACCCAGTCTCATAAATATTTCATTCCTCCATCCCACCTAGAAGAGTTGAAGCCAGCCTGGCTTCAAGAACCTGCTGGAGAAGATCTGCAAGTGCTGGAGCTACTGGGTACAAGGGAACCCTTTCGGCACCTTGGTCTAAGCTTGTGCAGGAAGAAAGAAAGAACGGGACCTAGTTTCTGTGGATTGCCACACCCAAGCTAAGCCACTAGAATTCAGTTTGGGAACCTCTCCGACTGGTTGGGGCTTGAATGGTAAAGCAATCACAGGCTGTTTTGGAAGAGGGGGCTGCTCCTCTCAGCCAGGTGGGTAGTCCCCTCCAGGTGATGCCCGCTACCAGGGCGTCATCAGGGCTGCGACTGTGGAGGCTCTGCTCCCGGGCAGGAGGGGCGCTGCCTGCAGCTCAGAGGGCAGAGCCCCAACCTTGGAGCCAGGAACGTACTGACCAGGTGTCAGGACAGAAGAGCAGGACAGAGGTGGGGACAGGGGAGCCCAGGGTCAGGGCCAGATTCAGCCAGCCCACCAGAGGTCCTGAGCCAGTTCTCAGAGTATAACTAGAATGCCTCTTGTTTGACTTGGACTTAATGAAGACAGTTAATGTCTTCATTGATTGGGCCAGAGTATCCTGGTATTTTGCCAAACATTATTCTGGATGTTTCTGTGAGGGTGTTTTGGGGTGAGATTAACACTTAATTAAATCGACTGAGTTAAACAGATTGTCTTAATGTGGGTGGGCCTCATCCAATCAGTTGAAGGCTTGACTAGAATAAAAAAGGCTGACATCCCCCAAATAAGAGGAAATTTCTTTTACCTGTCTTGGAGCTGAGGCAGTTTTTTCTCCCTGTTTTCAAACTTGAGCGGAAACACCAGCTCTTCCTGTATCTCTGTCCTGCTATCATTTGGACTGATACTATACCACCCACTCTCCTGGGTCTGGGACCTTTGCTGTTGAACTGGAATTATGCCACTGACTCTCCCGGGTCTCCAGCTTAACAACTCAACCTGCAGATCTTGGAGCTTGTCAGCCTCTGTAATTGCTTGAGCTGATTCACACACACACACACACACACCCTATTGGTTCTGTTTCTCTTGTTTCTCTACAGAACCCTGACCAATACCCTGGATAAATAAACACATTTCTAGACGCTCCATGACTTTACAGCTCAGTGGGTGTGTGTGTGTGTGTGTGTGTAGTGTCAGGGATGGAACTCAGGGCCTCGCACAAGCTAGGCAAGTGCCCTACCTCCTGAGCTACACCCCCAGCATAGGGAGACAATTCTCACACATTTAGGTCACTTCCCAGAAAGTCCCCAGTGCTATTAAGCCTGAGTTACCACCAATAATGATGAGCTTAGACTGGCTTTTCTTGCCTTCCCTGTCTCCCTCTTCCCTGTTACTTGGGACCATGCCACAATCAACTAGCTGCAAGGAAGTGCTTTGCTTGGCTGTATTTTGGGGTCTGGGTGTGGGAATGGGGTGAGGAGACAGGCCCCGATGACTCCTTTGTTAGATTTTGGATTCAAGGTAATATGTTGCCATGTGTATCCCTCCCCATACAGCCTTGCATTTTTAGGGCTTCTGTGGGGTCTCAGACACAGTGACTACTAGCCCTTCACCCCAAATCTCTTCATCTCTTTCCCCTTTCCTACTCTCAGCCTCTTCCTGTCTTCGATCTGGCTGGGACCCCAGGCACCACGGTAAATCTGTATATGGTGACTTGGCACCTGTCTGCAAAATGTCACGTTCACTTTGGCGTGGCATCTCTGCAGAAGGTTGTACTTTGCTATCCTGTAACACACTGATCATTCAAGTCCGAGTTTCTCTTCTGGCAAACATTGACATCTTATTTTTTAGTGTCTATAACACGATTTACAGTTCTGCTATTCTGGTCCCCCTCTCTGGCCCTGTTCTGAGCTGGGTTACTAACATCAGTCTTAAAATATGCCCACTCCCTCCACACTGCGAGTGACACTAATGAGGTACAAATAGCAGCTGGCTACCTCTGCCTAAACACTATCCAGCTGCAAATGCAGCTTAATCTTGTGTTCCTTTCAACAACCACATCATCTGCCTGCTTAGACAGTGGCTCCCTGTCCCTCTTTCCTAATGCCCACTGGCCATTTACACGGGATGTCTTTGGGCTCCGCAGATGAACAAGCTCCCGATGGCTCATAACTTCAGCCCACGGAGGTCTGCCTCATGGGTCTGTGGTCTCGGTGAATGGAGTCATTCAGTCTCCCCACCTGGCCACCTCAGAGACTTAAGGACTCTGGCTCCTCCACTTGCCCACTTGATTCCAGCTCTCCTGAGAGGCCTGGTGTCTTACAGCTCAAACATCTCTCCATCCTCACACCTGGGTCCTCCGGCATGCCAGACAAGTGCTCTGTCACTGAGCTGTACGTTAAGCCTCGATCTCATCACTTTTCAGTTTAGAAATTTTGGTGGCCCTTCCATTTGCCATATGATCAGTTAGTGTTCAGTAAACAAGCAAAAGTCATGAGTCCTCTCAGATGGGTCCTAACACCCTCCCCAAGCCTCAGCCCTGCACACTGAACAGGCCCATGACCTTCCTTGCTGTGGGACTATGGTTTGGAGATCTCCATCTTCATTTTTACCACTGAGTCCCTGAATTCCATCTCTGACAGTTGCCAGGTGACTGGTCTGCCTTTCCCTAGTCATTACGTTCTGCTCTCAGCACATCACCACTCCTGTAGTGAGTCAGGTTTCTCAGTGATGACTGCCTGCTATTAATTTTCAAAATCTCAAGGGTCATGCTGGCTGCCTCCAAAGAGCAGCCATCTGAGTCGGGAGCAGCCAGTGGCTAGGGCTCATTAGGAGCTACACAAGTGGCCAGGATGCTCTGCTCTTGGTACCCTGGCTTTGATAGCAGCATTCTGGAACACTGTGATCTTCCCACCCATACCTCGCAGTTGGAGATGTTGTTTGGGGAGACTGAACTGGGGTGTGGTCAAAGTACCTGCTCAGGTTTATGAATCCACTGAGGATGGGCATCATCTGTTCTCGGAGTGGCCAATGATTGGAGCAGAAGGTTGGGGACCCCAGAGTCACTGGAGAATGCAAAGAGCCAATCAAACCTACGGGAGGGAAGCCACTTGGACTGTGGACTCCTCTCTTTTTTTTTGGTGGCATTAGGGATTAAACCTAGGGCCTTTGCATTGAGCTACATCTGCAAGGCCTTTTTCTTTGGAGACAGAATCTCATTAAGTCACTAAGTTGTCCAGGCTAGGCTCAAACTTGGGATCCTCCTGCCTTAGCCTCTCAGAGTGCTGCTATTACAGGCATTCGCCACTGTGCCCAGAGCATCTGTGGGCTTCTAACTCAAGACCAATGCAGCCTCAGAAACTGGTAAAATTGGATGAAGTGTATTTGCATTGCTGAGGAGAAGATTCACAGTTCTCATCATATTCTCAAATCAGTTTGTGACGCAAATGAGGTTCCAAAAACAAAGGGGCCCACCGAGCAATTATTTGTTAGAATATGTTTCTTCTAATTAGAGAAGCAATCCAAGGTCACCGTAAAGTTGGAAAATAAAAGGAAGAGAAAGAAGATGATGAAATCAGCCCTGATTTTACCATCCACAGATAACACGTCCACACTTGCATATGCATCTCTGTAAACAGAAGCACGGAGGCCCCTTTATGCTCTGCTTCCTTCCACCTAAGACATCATGAGCATTTTCTCAGGTCATTAAATATCCTTCTTTGTCTTTAGGACCTCACAATATTTCATCATTTGAATGTCCTGTTTATTTTTCATTGCTTTCTGGGGTTTTTTGCTATTATAAATAATGTTAGGCTGGGTATGGTGGAGCACACCTGTAATCCCAGCACTCAGGAGGCTGAGGCAGGTGGATCACCATGAATTTGAGGTCAGCCTGGGGGCTACATAGTGAGTTCAAGGTGAGCCTAAACTAGCAGTGAGACCTTGTCTCAAAAGACTAAGAAAAAAAAAGATACAGGGGTTCTAAATCACAGGGATCATCTCATGTTAGTGTGTCTTGAAATGACTAACTGTAAAGAATCCAGTATATATGTGAAAGTATAACCATTGTTTTAAAAGTACTTGAAAATAAAACCATAAAACTATGGAAAAATAAAATGGCTACTGTTTTAAAAATGACAAATATAGGGCCAGGGATTTAGCTCAGTGGTGCCACCACCTGCCTCTCAAGCACAAGGTCCCGAGTTCTATCCCTGGTACAAAAAAAAAAAAAAAAAAAAGAATGACAAATATATTATTGACAGGATATGAATTATTTTCTATAAAAAGTACTTGAAAAATTAGTATTGACATTGAGCATACAGATTTAATGCAATCCCAATAAAAATACAATAGTATTCCTCACAGAACTAGAAAAAGCAACCCTAAACTTCATATGGAAGCAGAAGAGACCTAGAACAGCAAAAGCAATCCTGGGCAACAAGGGCAAGGCAGGAGGCATCACAAGCCCTGACTTGAAGTTACACCACAAATCTATAGTGATAAAAGCAGCATGGTATTGGCAAAAAAAAAAAAAAAAGAAATGTGGATCAATGGAACATAATAGAGGATGTAGAAATAACTCCAAGCACATTTGGCTACCCGATCTTTGACAAAAGGACCAAAAATGTTGGAGGAAAGACAGCCTCTTTAACAAGTGTTGCTGGGAAAACTGACTATCCACAGGCAGAGCACTGAAACTAGACTCATATCTCTCACCATGTACTAAACTAAAATCAAAATAGATCAAGGATCTCAATATTATAAAACAGAAACTTCATATGCTGGAAGATAAAGTAGGTAAAACTCTTGAAGACAGGTATAGGCAAAGACTTTCTGAACAGAACCCTGCTTGTACAAGAAATAATACCAAGAATCACAAATGGGATCACATCAAATTAAAAAGCTTCTGTATAGTAAAGGAAACACCAACAGAATGAAGAGACAACCTATAGAATGGAAAAATTTTTGCTAGCTACTCCTCAGACAAAGGACTAATAGCTAGAATATAGCAAGAACTCAAAAAAATTAGACCCCTACAAATTTAAAGATGCAATCCAAAAACGGGCATCTGAAATGAACAGACACTTCTCAGATGAAAAAGTAGAAATGTCCAATAATATAATATAATAATTGCTGGCCTTTTGAGAAATGCAAATTAAAACAACACTGAGATTCCATCCTACTCCATCAAGAATGGCTATCATCAAGAAATCAACTAGTAACAAATGCTGGTGAGGCTGTGGAGGGAAAAAGGAACCACTTCTTCACTGTTGGTGGGAGTGTAGACTGGTACAGCCACTATGGGAATCGGCATGAAGATACCTCAAAAAATTGAAATTAGAAATTCCATTCAATCCAGTTACTCCCCTTCTAGTTATCTTCCCAAAAGAGTTAAAGTCATCATATTAAAGTGATATATGTATGCCCATGCTTATAGCAGGACAACTTATAGTAGCTAAATCTTAGAAGCAGCCTGTATGTCCATCAAGAGATGAATAGGAAAAGAAAATGTGGTATTTATGTATATATAGTGGAGTACCACTGTGCCTCAAAGAAGGATAAACCTGAGACATTTGTAGGAAAATGGATGCACCTTGACACCATAATGTTAAGTGAAATAAATCAGACACAGAGGATTAAATATTGCATGATTTCTCTCATATGAGAAGCCCAAAGTACAAATAAAGAGCAAAATAAAAGCTGGATAATAGGAAAAAACAAAAGAGGTGGAGGAAGGGAGAAGTAGGGAGATCTTCAAATGGGAAGGGGAACAAGAGATGGGGGGGAGGGAAGGAAGGGAAAAGGGATGTTTACAAACAAAAGAGTTGAAGAAAAAAATGGAAATAGAGATTTTGCCAATGGGAAGGGGAAGAAGAATTGGAGGGAACAGAGAGGGATGGGAGGGGAAGGGGACAAAAAATAAGAAGATGTGTTATGTATATATACCAACTCCCCACGATAAATGTAATCATTATGTACTGCAAACATGTACTAATAAAAATTACATATAATCTCTAAAAATAGATAACCAAAAACCAGATTAAGTCCCAATTTTGCTGTCCTATAAAACACAACATTTCATTTCCAAACAACCATCTAATAAGCCAGGCATGGTGGTGCACGCCTGTAATCCCAGCACTCAGGAGGCAGAGGCAGGAGGATTGCCATGAGTTCAAGGCCAGCCTGGACTACATCAGAGTAAGTTCAAGGCTAGTCTGAACTACCTGGTGAGACCCTGTCTCAAAAAAACAAAACAACAGGGCTGGGGATATAGCTCAGTGGTGCCATGCCTGCCTGATAAGCGCAAGGTCCTGAGTTCGATCTCCCATCTCCGAAAGCAACAACAACAACAACAAAAAAACAAACAAAAGCAAACACTCATCTACTTTCCTGAGGATGTTGCCCCATCTTGACCTGCTTAATATGAGGGAGCATCAGCAATCTCCAAGTACACTCAGCTTTTAGATCTGCATTAATTTTTCCTTAACTCTCACTTCCATGGAAACTTTTCTGGGTTAGAAGTTTAGAGAATATGGAGCTGGGGATGTTGCTCAGCGGAACAGTGCCTGACTGGCCAACATGAGGCCCTGAGTTCGATTCCTGGTACCAAAAAAAAAAGTTTAAAAAATATAATTAAGGAACAGAAATAAGTCATAGCAATCATTAATTATTCTGGTACCAGGGATCAAACAAGGGGTGCTCTACCACTGAGTTACATCTCAGCCAGTCAGCTATCTATTTATCTATCCATCTATCTATCGTAGTACTGGAGATTGAATCCAGGGCCTTTACACTGAGCTACATCCCCAGCCCTTTTCATTATATATTTTTTGGGGCCGGGATGTAGCTCAGTGGTGCTGCTGCCTGCCTTGCAAGTGCAAGGTCCCAAGTTCGATCCCCGGTACCAAAAAAAATCATTATATATATTTTTTGGTACTGGTTCGCTTGCAAGGCAGGCGCGGTGACATTGAGCTAAATCCCTGGCCCTTTTATTTTTGAGACAAGGTCTGCATATGTTGCCCAAGCTGGGTTCAAACTTGTCATCTTCCTGCTTCAGCCTCACAGATTGCTGGGATTCTAGGTTGCACTGCCACACCCGGCAACCATGAACTTTGTTTTTCTTTTTTTGAGACAGGGTCATGAAGTTCAGGCTGTCCTTGAACTCACTATGTAGCCCAGGCTGGCCTGGAATTCACTGTGATCTTTCTGCCTCCTGGGTGCTGGGATTACAGGCATGAGCCACCACACCTGGCAACCTTGAGCTCTTAAATGAAGATCATTTTGTAAAGTAACCAAGATGATTGTTGTTACCTCAGCAGCTCCTTGTAGTGTTCTGGTAGGCAGCCTTTGTGGAATCCTGCAAGAAACTCTCAGCCAAAGTTTCATGAATGCTTTCTGTCTTTACATTTCACTGCTATTTGTTCAAATCTCTTAAACGTTTCTCTATAGTCTCTTTCCAAGAACTGGCTGCTTGTAGAGATACAGAGCAGAGTGGGTGTTTTCTCCGAGGTTGGTTTAAGTACTGGGTGAAGGCGTGGGCATGTTCCCTAAGATGCCCTGTGTTGCGGGAATGGCTGGACCAGAGCAGCGTTTTCTTGGTGAGTTTTCAGGGGGCTGCTGTGGTTTCCTATGACAAGGCAGGTGGACTCACAGCTGAGCAGTGACAAAGGAAGTCAGTTAGGGGAACCCAGTCACCAAGCTGACCAAGACATCCCAGGGTTTCATGAATTCCTGGCTCTCAGAAGAATGAAGCGTGCAATCACGTTAGAGGAACTGATAAGATGCATGTAATTTGTATGGGTTCAGTGCTCCCTACCAGGTTGACAACAGGAGCCATTCTCCTCTGCCTACCTGCAGTGCTAGTGAGGAACACAGGCGGTCCTCAAAATCTGATGAATGAGTCTGTGATTTAGAAGTCCTGAAATGGAGTAGCTTGGAGTCAGGTAACCCACAGGGATCTTTTATAAATAGCAAGACTGAGAACAGCTCCATTCATGATGTAATTGAGCAACACCCTAGCTAACTAGACAGGGTGTCCATCCAGTCTGGAAAGACAGAAAAATATAGAATGCCACCAAAGACATCTTCAGGAAAAGAAAACATAGGATCTGCATTTCCAGACCTTGTGGACACCCTGGATATGAACATCAAACCTTCCTGATCTCGCATCAGTTTTGTCTCAGAAGAGGGAACGCTTCTGTTTTGTGGGGCTTTGGGCAAAACTCTGTATGGCATAAACTCTGAACTCAGAAGGGATGAAGGTGCTTTTAGCCACCCCAGTGTTGGGTCATCTCAATCTGGAGGACCTGGGAGGAATGCTCACCTCTTGTCCTTGTGATGAGGTCAAGAAATAACACAATGAGGTTGTGATAGTTAATTACCAAGTAAGGAGCCTTTCCTGCTATTAAAGGTAGGTTAATGAAAGAGCAGATTGCCCAATAAACCTTTGGGAGACACAGCAAAAGGAAAGTATACCATCTCCAATGCTGACTAGTTTACATTTCTAGACACTATTTTAATCTCCCAAGATCCCCACAAAACACTTCACCCCAACATTTGTTGGAAAATATTCTTTTTGTTTGGTGCTGGGAATTGAGCTCAGGGCTTGAGAAGGTTTTACCAAGGATAAAGGCAATGATGATTTCCATGGCCAGGAAGGAAAAGTCACAAAAGGATTCAAATTTTAAAGGTATTTTGGAAGGTTCTATATAGATTATAATTGTCTCTGAGTTCCCACAAATCCTGATGCAAGATGTTTTTAGAAGACAGGGGCATGCATACAGAAAAAACTCAGTTGCCAGTCAGAAATGCTGACTGGTTTCATTTTTTTCTAAACTTTTAATTTTGAAATAATTATAGATTCACAGGAAGTTGGATTTTTGTGGTACAACATCAAAACCAGAAAGGGCCAGGGTATAGTATAGTTCAGTGGGAGAGTACTTGCATACCGTGTGTGAAGCCCTGGGTTGGATCCCCAGCACCACAAACAAACAAACGAGGAAATAATAACCCATAGGCTTATTTGGATTTCATCCATTTTATATGCACTAATTTGTGTGTATGTGCGTGTTCCTGCAATTCGATCACATGTAGCTTGCACCACATTATGGTATTTTACTCACCAGGCGTGGTGGTGCACATCTATAATCCTAGCACTCTGGGAGGCTGAGGCAGGAGACTGTAAATTCAAGCCTAGCCTGGGCAACTGGGGAATTTAGTGATTTAGCAAAACCCTGTCTCAAAATTTTAAAAGGGGGGTGGGGGTGGGGGTGTAGCTCAGTGTGAAGGCCCTGGGTTCAATCTGCAGTACTGCAAAAGATAGTTTGCCAAAATAAATAGTATGATAATATAAATAGATTTATAACAGTAAAAAAAAAAGATAGTTTACTATCACCAAAAGGGTCCCCCACATTGTTCCTCTGCAGCCTCACTCCCCTCCCCTTCCTCTCCAGCTCTTTGCTCTCTGGCATTATGTAATTCATCAACTTTACATAAACGTAATTGTGTGATATATATCCTTTTGAGATTGTCTCTTTTCCCACTCTGCATAGTTTCCTGGAGATCTGCCCATGTTGTTTCATGTATTCACTTCTTTTCATGTTCATTTCATGAATGAATGAAACAATCATAAATGTTCAACATCCATTCATGTTCATTTCTTGTTATTGCATGATATGCACATACCAGAGTTTGTTTAACCATTCACCCACTGAAGGACATTTAGATTATTTCCAGTCTTTGGCTATTATAGATAAAGCTGCTATGGGCCGGGTGAGGTGGTGCACACCTGTAATTCCAGCACTCTGGGAGGCAGAGGCAGGAAGATTGCAATTTCAAGCCGAGCCTGGGCAATTTAGGGACTTGGTGAAACCTTGTCTCAAGATAAAAAAATAACAAAGGGGCTGGGAATGTAGCTCAGTGCAAAGTCCCTAGGTTCAATCCCTGGTACCACCATACACATGTGCACGTGCACACACATGCACAGACTGCCATAAATGTTCATGCAGAAGTTTCTGTGTAAAAATGTTTTCATGTCTCTGGGATAAATGCCCAAGAATACAAGTGCTGGGTCATATGCTAAGTCCTTTTTTAGTTCTAAAAAGAGCTGCCTAACTGTATTTCCAGAGTGGCTGTATCATTTTACATTTTCATCAGCAATGTGTGAGTGATCCGGTTTCTTCACATCCTCTCCAGCATTTGGTGTTGCCACTATTTTTTTATTTTTGCCATTCTGATGGGTGGGTGGTGATATCCCATTGTGGTTTTAACTTACATTTTTCTAATGACTAATGATGTTGAACATCTTTTCACATGCATATTTGCCATCTGTATATCCTCTTCAGTGAAACATCTATTCTGTTCATTCTGTTCATGTTTTACCTGTTTGGTTTCTCTCTCCCCCCCCTTCTCTTCCTCTCTCTCTCCCCCTCCCCCCCTACCTTCCTCCTCCCTCCCACCCTTCCTTCCTTCCCCTTCCTTCAGTGGTACTGAGGATCAAACTGAGCTACATCTCCAGCTTTATTGTGTTTTAGACAAGGTCTTACTAAATTGCCCAGGCTGGGCTCAAACTTGTGATCCTCCTGCCTCAGGCTCTCAGCATGCTGGGATTACAGGTGTGTGCTACCATGCATGGCTGAGATTTCTAGATATTAGTCTCTTGCCAGATAAGTCATCTGCAAATATTTTCTCCCAGTTTTTGTCTTTTCACTCTTCTAATAGGGTCTTCGGCAGAGCAAAGCTTTAAATTTTGATGTGGTTTCATTGTAAAGTTAAAAATAGGGCCGGGAATTTAGCTTAGTGGCACCGCGCCTCCCTCACACGTACAAGGTCCTGAGTTCAATCCCCAGTACCAGGCATAAAGAAAACAAAACAAACAAATAGTGACCTCCTGGCCTGGCCTGTCATCCATGCAGAGGAAGGGCATGGCCATATTCCATTCACCTCTCCACCACGCCCCCATTTATTCATTTACTCAGTCAATGTTTAGGGACACCTGTTCTGTTCCAGGTTCCGTATCAGGTGTTGGAGATCTGAAATGAGTAAAACACTCAATTGGGGACAGGGACACACGTGCCTTCCACTGGAGCACGGTAAGGGAGGTAAGGCCGTTATGGGAGCCCAGCATGGAGCCCCCTGGCCCAACCCACAGAGGTAAGGAGGCTGCCCCTGGCTTATCAGTCGTGAGCCAGTCACAATCCTATTATTATTTCAGTTAGACACAGGTCATAGTGCATTCTAAGAGTTTTTTTTTTTTTTGGTTTGGTTTTGGGGTATATAAGTGTGTATTCTAGAAAGAAATTTCCATCTGTTCTTTTAATCATAATATCCACTGGTTAATGTTCTAAAAGGTTCTTTCTCCATATCCTAAAATAGCTAATACCAAAACTGAAATCCTGTGAGATTCATTCCCAGAAATGGTGGTTCTTCAAAACTACAGTGACACCTGTTAGTCCAACAGGTGGTCTTCGTGGTGAAGGGCTGGCATCGAGGAAAGGTGTAGAGAGGTCTTGTTGCACAACCATCCGCGGTCCTAATATAGCAGTGTTCATCTGAGAAGCTCAGAGGCCTTGCCTCACAGGCTGGCTGCCTCATTTTCGGACTGACTCTTCAAGGAAAGCAAGAGGGGACCTTATTACGACGTGGCCTATATTCCAAGGACTAGAAAAGGATGTCCAGTGATACCTTTGGGAAGAACCTAGAGAGATCTGTGAAAATTGAGGATTGAACCTTCAGTTTAGGTCACAATTCTCTTCCAAGAATTTTTTAGCCTATAAGGCCTGTTCATGCATATATAAGACCCATTCAGGGCTGGGGGTAGAGGTCTATGGTAGACCACTTGCCTAATGTGCAAAGCCCGGGGTTTCCATGTTCAGCACCACAAAACAAAACAAAACAAAACAAAAAGCTTGATTAAATTATCAGTTTTATAAATACGTGAGCCTCAGAACCTGAGAATGGATGTTTTATTTTTTGGTTTTTTGTTTATTTTTTTGGTACCGGGGATCGAACTTGGGTCCTTGCGCTTGTGTGGCAGGCGGCAGAACCACTGAGCTAAATCCCCGGCCCCTATTTTTTGGTTTTTTTGAGACAGGGTGGCACAGTGCAGTTCAGGCTGCTCTTGAACTCACTATGCAGCCCAGGCTGGCCTTAAACTCATAGCAATCCTCTTGCCTCAGCCTTCCAAGTTCTGGGATCACAGGCATGTGCCACTATCGCTGGCTTAGTTTTGGAGTCTTTGACTTGATAGCTTTCTTAGATGCTGATGTGCAAATCCTTCCCTAGAATACCATCTTAGTCTGTTTTCTGTTGCTGTAACAAACTACCTGAAACCAAATAACTTACAAAGAATAGAAGTGTATTTGGCTCGTGGTTCTGGAGGTTGGGAAGTCCAACAGCATGGCACTGGCATGTGCTCAGAGCACTTGGTGAGGCTTCCTTTCTTTTTCTTTTTTTTTTTTTTTTGGTACCAGGGATGGAACTTAGGACCTTGCGTTTACCAGGTAGGCACGGCGCCTGCTGAGCTACATCCCGGCCCTTTCTTGCTAGATTATAACATGCAGAGGCATCACCTAGTAAGACAGAGCAGCATGCTAGCTCAGGTCTCTCTTGCTCTACTTATAAGTCCACGAATGCAATGATGGGGTTCCCCCTCATGACCTCATCTCATCTTCATTAACTCCCAAAGGCCCTGTCTCCAAATGCCACAAACATATGAATCTGAGAATTCGCTTTCCAGCACATGGACACATTCAGACCACACCACTCACCTACAGACTAGCAAAATCATGAAGAGGGACACATATGTTTGAAGTCAGTTTGGTTTATGCAGAATAATTCATATTTCTTCTTATATTCAAGTTGTGTGAAAGGCAGTGTGATAGATTCAAAACCATTCCAGAGAGGAAAGAGTAGGTGGCAGCTGGTGAGCTGCAGTGTTTTTCCTTTCACAGAACAATTCTTGTGGAAGAAATAGCATTGCTGACTTTTTCTATTTTCAGCCCAAAGTAACACTTAACTAATTTAATTATTATTCAAGTGAAGGTATATGCCCACAAACCATCATTTATTCTACAAGTATTGCAAAACCACAAATTCGTCTGCAAATGGGTGGTCTGCTTGCACAATGGAACTCACATACAGTGTTTAAAGATTTCCAGCTTAATTCTGAATCCATATAAAGGGGTATTTATATTTCTATAAAGTAAGAAAAATATAGGAAGAAGAAACACTCATGTATTCACCAGCTCAGCTTGAAAAACAAAACCGCATCAGTTACCAGGCATGGTGGTGCACACCTTGTAATCCTAGGACTTGGGGGAGGCTGAGGCAGGAAGACTGAGTTTGAGGCCAGCCTGGGCAACTTAGTGAGACCCTGTCTCAAAATAGAAATATATAATGGGCTAAGGAGGTAGTTCAGTGCAAAGGTCCTGGGTTCAATCCCTAGTACCAAAAAACAAAACAACCACAGTTCTGATGTTCCATAGCACAGAGGGGTGAGTATTGCATCATATTTTATGACAATCAAGAAGAAGAGAAAGAAGTAGAAAAACAAGGGGAGGAGGAGGAAGAGGAGGAGGAGGAGATGACAATGATGACCATGACCCAAGGAGGAAGTAGGACTTGCTGATTCGCGGTGTCTTGGGGCCAGTTGCGTGGATGGTGTGTCGTCTCCTGTCTACACAGCCTGGGAAACATTCTTCCCTTCTTGGAGGGCCATGGGCATTAGATAAGCTAATGATCTGTGTGAAGCAGTTGGAACAGCACAGGCACACTGAGAGCCCATGCTTGAAAATGGCACCCTCCCATACAGGGTAAAGAAGGCCTCCCCGTACCTTCCCTCTGGTGCCACAGTCTGGGAGTGGTAACTCACTCTATGTGACACTGTAACAATCACAGATTGCCTGTAAATTGTAAGTTCATGACGCATCTTCCCTGCCTTTTGGTTCATAACATCAGGATCGCCAAGGTAGAGGGAGAATTTGAAGAATGTCCAGGGCTCTACCTAAGCACACAATTTTTTATTTCTTAAGAGAGAACTTTGATTTGGACAAGATCCAAGATGATACAGTGTTTTAATATTTTATTTTATTTTATATGGTACTGGGGATCTCACCCAGGGTCCCTCTACCTCTGAGCTGCATCCCCAGCCCCTTTTATTTCAAGACAGACTCTCACTAAGTTGCCCAGGCTGGTGATCCTCCTGCCTCAGCCTCCAACAGTGCTGGGATTACAAGTGTGCTCCATCACGCCAGGCTCAAAATGCCTTTAAAGAAATCAAAAGTTAAAGTCTGGCATAGTGGTACAAACCTGTAAACCCAGCTACTTAGGAGGCTAAGGCAGGAGGATTGCAAATTTAAGCCCAGCCTGGGCAACTTAGTGAGATTCTGTCTCAAAATTGGTAGAGCATCCCTAGGTTTGATTCCTAGTACCAAAAACAAAACAAAACAAAACAGTTTTACAAACTTTAAAAGTGACATGATGACCAGTTAGGCTTCATCCCAGAGATACAAGGATGGTTCAACATACATAAATCAATAAATGTAATACATCACACAAACAAAAACCATATGATCATCTCAATAGATGCAGAAAAGGCTTTTGACAAAATCCAACACCCTTCATGATAAAAAAGAAGGCTTAGAAGGACCATGCCTGAATTTGATAAAAGCTATTTATGACAAACCAACAGCCAGCATCATATTAAATGGGAAAAGACTAAAAGCATTCCCTCTAAAATGAGGAACAAGACAAGGATGCCCACTATCACCACTTCTATTCAACATAGCACTTGAAATATTAGCCACAGCAATCAGGCAAGAGAAAGAAATAAAAGGGATACATATAGGAAAGGAAGAAGCTGGGGACTGTGATACATGCCTGTAATCCTAGCACTCGAGAGGCTGAGGCAGGAGGATCACTGGGAGTTTAAGGCCAGCCTGGGCTACATAGTGAGTTCAAGGACAGCCTGAACTACAGAGCAAGACCCTGTCTAAAAAACAAACAAACAAACAAAACAAAGAAGGAAATAACTCAAATTATCATTATTTGCAGATGACATGATACTCTACATTGAAGACTCAAGGAACTCAACCAAAAAACTCCTAGAATTATTCTTTGTTTTGTTTTGTTTTGTTTTTTGAGAGAAGATCTTGCTGTATAATTCAGGGTATCCTTGAACTTACTATGTAGACCAGGCTGGCCTTGAATTTGCTGCAATCTTCTTGCCTCAGTCTCCTGAGTGCTGGGATTTCAGGTGTGTGCCATCATGCCCCGCAAAACTCTTAGAATTAATAACCAATTTCAGCAAAGTAGCAGGATACAAGATCAACATGAAAAAAATCATTAGCACTTGTGTACACTAATAATTAACTCGATGAGAAGGAAATTATGAAAATACCATTCTCAGTAGTTTCAAGAAAAGCTGAAATTCATAGGAATTAACCTAAGCAAGGAAGTGAAGGACTTCTACAAAGAACACTACAGTACTCTGAAAAAGGACATCAGAAAATGGAAAGATGTCCCCTGCTCCTGGATAGCCAGAACTAAAATTGTCAAAATGGCCATACTCCCAAAACTGTTATACAGATTCAATGCAATCTCAATCAAAATACCAATAGCATACTTCATAGAACTACAGAAAACAATCCTAAAATTCATATGGAACCAGAAGAGACCCGGAATAGCAAAAGCAATTTTGGGCAACAAGAACAAAGCAGGAGGCCTTACATACCTGACGTCAAGCTATACTACTAAGAAATAGTGATAAAAATGGCATGGTACTGGAACAAAAACAGATACATGGGGCAGTGGAACAGAATAGAGGATACAGAAAAACCCCCATATACATTCAGCTATTTGATCTTTGACAAAGGGGTCAAACGTATACATTGGGGGAAAGACAGACTATTTAACAAGTGGTGCTGGGAAAACTGGTTATCTGTTTGCAGAAGATGAAACTGGACCCTTATCTCTCACCATGTACTACATTAAAATCTAAATGGATCAAAGATCTAAGCATTAAAGCAAAAATATCAAACCCACTGGAAAATAAAATAGATCAAACACTTGAAGACATAGGTGTAGAAAAGGATTTTATAAACAGAACCTCAATTGCACAAGAAATAGCAAAAATCAACAAATGGGATTATATCACAGTAAAAAGCTTTTGTACAGCAAAAGAATCAATAAGTAGAGTCAAGATACAACTTACAGAATGGGAAAAAAATTTTGCCAGCTACTCCCCAGACAGAGGACTAATATCGAGAATACATAAACAACTCAAAAATATTCAAGGGCTGGGATGTAGCTCAGTGGCACTGTGCCTGCCTGGCAAGGGCAAGGTCCTGAGTTTGATCCCCGGTATGGGGCGGTGGTGGTGGTGGTGGTGGGTGGGTGGGTATTTGACAACCTAAAATTAAAGACCTAGTCAAGAAATGAGCAAGTGAAATGAACAGACATTTGACAGAGGAAGAAGTACAAATGGCTAACAAATATATGAAAAAATGTTGAGCATCTCCAGTCACTAGAGAGATGCAAATTAAAACAATCATCTTACTCCAGAAAGAATAGCAATCATCAAGAAATTAAAAAATAACAAATACTGGCATGGTTGTGGTAAAAAAAGGAATCCTCCTCCATTGTTGGTGGGAATGTAAATTAGTATAACCATTGTGGAAATCAGTATGGAGATTTCTTAAAACTAGAAATTAGAAATTCCATATGTCCCAGCTACCCCCTTGCTAGGTATCTTCCTCAAAGAGTTTAAGACATCATACTACAGCGATACATGCATACCAATATTTATAGCAGCACAATTCACAATAGCTTAATCCTGGAAGGAGCCTGTATACCCAAATCAACAGACGACTGAATAAAGAAATTGTGGTACCTATATACAGTGGAATACTACTCAACTATAAAGGACAAATTTGAGACATTTGTAGGAAAACAGATGCACGTAGAAAATGTAATGTTGAGTGAAATAAACCAGACACACAAATTTAAATACCATATAGTACCTGTCATTTGAGTAAGGCAAAATACAAACTAAGAGAAAAATAAAGGTAGGATAGACTCAAGACGAGGGGATGGATGTTTTGTAGGAAGGGGTCCAGGGGACCAAGGGCGAGGGGGAAGGGGGAGAGGATGGGGAAATAGGTAGAGTGAAGATGTGCCAGGTACAAGGTCTTAATAACCTCAATGAATGTGGACATTACATGTCATAAACATGAACTGAAATTAACAATATCAATGAGAATGAAAAAGGGGGAAAGGAGAACTAGAGGAGGAGGAGGGAGAGAGAGGGAGGGAGGGAGGGGGAGGGAAGGGGATTAAAAAAAGGAACAAGCTGTATCATGTACACATACCCACTCCCCAAGATGACTGTAAAATGCATGCACTGCAAACATGTACTAATAAAATAAAATCTTAAAAAAACCTTTCTTTTCTTTTTTTTTTTTTTTTGAGGTAGGGTCTCACTGTGTAGCTTAGGCTGACTTGAACTCACTATGTAGCCCAAGCTGGGCTGGAACTCACAGTGATGCTCCTGCCTCAGCCTCCCAAGTGCTGGTATCAAAGGGGTGCGCCACCACGCCAGGCAAAGACAAAACAAAACAAAAACAACAAAAAAACTTTCAAAGTGATTAAATCTAGTCACTCTTTTTTTTTTGGTACCGGAGATTGAATTCAGGTCCTTATGCTTTCGAGGCAGGCAGTGGAACCACTGAGCTAAATCCCCGGCTCTCAAAGTGATTAAATCTAGTAGCCAGCAAGGTCTCTAGGACAAGGACGGTAATAATTGCCAAGGAGCGAGGTGCAGGGGAGAGTGAGCCCGTTCAATGCAGCACTGATAGTCAGGCTGATCTGCAAGGTTAGCGCCAGGCTTCAAATTCGACCTCACCTGAAACTATCTGCTAAATATGGGTCTGTTACCAAAGAGGCCACAGCGTTCCGGGGGCACACAAACCCCGGGGTTATATTCCCACAACTCTCCCAACCCCTCCGTTTCCCGAAGTTCAGGGACCCTGTTGGAAACTTCTCTATTGTTATTCACCACCGTGCTTCCCAGGTACTGGGCTGTTCTCTTTGAAAATCTTTTTATTGGTTTTAGAGGCAGAGACAATGACCTTCAATGCAGCTTTGTTTTGGTCTTGCCATCCTTGGAGAAGGAAAGCAGATTCCAGATCTTGCTGTTTTAGGAGCTGCCTAAAACACTCCTGGCTTTGCATTTCCCAGCCCTCAGCCCTGGAGAAGGGTGGATAGCAGTACATTGATGTCTACCATCTCTTTTTCCCATTTCGAACTTTTATCAGCCTGCACAGGAACATTCTCCTGATTCTGTATTGTAAATTACCTGGCACTGGTAGCTAACATACTTAATCTGAAGCAACAAATAAACAAACAGAAAAACCAGAAAGGATGTTACATTTTAAAACATAAAAGGACCTCAGTAAGGAACTGCTTTTACCTCCATACCTATAATTATGCTTTTGATTACAGAGTTCTGCCCTCCTTGAACATTATTCCCAATAAAGGGAAGTGTGGCTCTTTGCCTTGGATTTTGAGAAAAATGACTGGCAACTATGAAGTTCATTAAGTGTTATACCACCATGTCTATCTCTTAGAATCCGTTTATTGCTTTTTTTTTCTTTTTTGAGGCAGGGTCTTACTTTGTAGTTCAGAAGGGCCTTGAAATTCACTATATAGCGCAGGCTGGCTTCAAACTCATGGCAACTCTCCCAAGTACTGGTATTACAGGCATGTGCCACCATGTCTGGCCTTTTATTATTACTTCTTATTTTCTAGTTGCAGAATAGTCAAATTAAACTGGGCTGGAGCTGGGTGTGGTGGTGCAGGCCTGTGATCCCAGCACTTGAGAGGCTGAGGCAGTAGGATCACTGGGAGTTTGACACCAGCCTGGGCTACACAGTGAGTTCAGGTCAGTCTGAACCACATAGCGAGACTGTCTCTAAAAAATAAAAAATAAAAAACTAAATAAGACAGGCCCAGTGACACAGGCCTGTAATTCCAGCTCTCTGGAAGGCTTAGGAAAGAGGACTGTGAGTTTGAGCCCAGTCTAGGCAACTCACGGTCTTAGTGAGACCGTTTCAAAATAAAAAAGAAGCCAGTGTGTTGGTGGTGCATGTCTCTGATCCCAGCACTCGTGGACGAGGGATTTAGCTCAGTGGTTCTGCTGCCTGCCTCGCAAGCCCAAGGACTCAAGTTGGATCCCTGGTAGCAAAAAAAAAAAAAAAATCAGGGCCGGGGATTTAGCTCAGTGGCACCGTGCCTGCCTCACAAGCACAAGGTTATGAGTTGGATTCCCAGTACCAAAACAAAAACACCCCAAAATAAAAGATAAAAATAAAAAACAGGCTGGGGATATTGTTCAGTGTGAAGACCTTGGGTTCAATCTCCAGTAGGGTGGGGCAACCAAAAAAGAAGAGTCAAATTATCTTAGTGCTAGGTTTCAGGTTATTTGGGCTGGTTATTTGTGTGCACTGTGATAATGTGCTTTTGGTCTAGCTCAGTCTCAGGGAGTGGTGAGGCCACTGGTGGTTAAGGCCATCTGTGGAAGCCAAATAACGGATATATATCCCTCACCATGCCCTGTATTACCACTTGCTCAGGAAAGGCACTGGTACTATTCACCAATCACCCAACATCTACTGGGCTTCTGTGTGCTCCACAGTGCACAGGGAGGGGTGGAGATCTCTCTTCTCCTGTGCTCACACACAATGGCAGTGTCACACAGTGCTACAGTGGAGGTTTGAGCCATGAGGGCTGTGGCACCCCAGGACCCGGAGCCTCCCATCCTGCTGGGGGAATTGAGACCATGGGGAGCTACACACATGTGCATATAAAAAGAGCAATCCAGACAAGCTCTTACCTTTGCAAAATGGTTTCATGCACGAGCCCTTCAATCCCAACCACCATGGGGGCAGATACTTTTATCACAACTCTATAGATGAGGACTGAGGTGCTGAGATGTCAAGTGAGTGGCCCCCAGTTAGCTGCTGGCAAGAAGTAGAACAGGAGCGCACAGTCCTGGAACAGCAGCTCCCCTGCACATCCCCTGGGCAGCCTCCAGGGTGGGGAGTGGGGATGTACTGCAGATGGTGTATTTGCTTCAACACAGGCACTTAAAATGCTGAAGAAAGCAGGAAAAGGAGTATTAAAAACTCCCTGGTTTCAGTAATTTCTAACCCTTTTTACATCACTTCCAATAAAGTCTGCAAATGATTGCCATGTGGAGAAGATATGTAAGTGATTGCTTAATGGAAAAGTCATTTGGAACACGGTGAAAATTGGCACAATTTTAGGCCTCAAATGTGCACTTCATTCTTTCTCAGAATGAACGTGTTTGAAGACAAAGTTTTGTATGTTTCCCTGCCTCCTCACCGCTTGATAGTCCAATTATAACATGTTGATTAACCAAACACCCTGGTGGTCTGAACTGAGTATGCCTATGAACAAGGGTTAATTGAAAATAGGAGACTGCTGCACATTTTAATGTTTAAAGATATTCTCATGGCAGTCAGTACTCTGGATACTGGCTTTACTCAAAAGTAACACAAAGCTCAGAACCAGGGCAGACTAATATTTACCCTGGTTTCTAGGAAAGGGAAATTGAAGCAAGCCCAAGCACATACTTCATCAACGCTCCTCATCCATGGCAGGAAGGGGACCCTCATGATTCCTTAAGCCTCGGGGTTCTCAAAAGGGCACTTTTGGAATCTGTGTATATTTGGTTAGGGCTACAGGCATTTAGTCGGCAGATGCCAGCCATGGTAAATTTTCTTCGATGCTGGTCAGTCCCATACAACAAAGAACCAATCAATCCACTGGACACTCACGTAGGTGAAAAACTAGCTCATCATCATCTAAGCCTAAAACACTATTACCTATAAATACAATGTATTTTTGGTCCATTTCCATATACATTGTATTGTTCACGAATGTAACTATTGCATCAATTGAAGGAAGATGGCACTGTTTTGTTTCAATGTTACTAACAACTCAGCATTTTGGAAATTGAGGTCATCAGTGGCAAGGCTGTTCAGCATACTTGAGTTGTGAAAAAAACACACCTCTCCAGTTTGCATTTGTGGCTCTACTGTGTGAGTACCATTAGTTAATGTAATTGTGCAGGAGCATTTACAAATTAAAAATTTGCACTGTTTTATGATCACTTTGTATTTACATTAGTTAAATCATGCTTTTTGAAACTAAGTTTAAGTTATATCATCTACGATTTATTGTTTCACTATTGTTAAAGGGGGTGTTAAAAATGACTTGCTGAACAAAGGAGCTTCGTCTTTCACAAGGGAGGGTTATGTAGTCTAGCTGACTCCTTTTATAGATGAGAAAACTGAGACCTACAGCTGTTAACTTGCCAGAGGACACAGTGTTATACAATCCCCCAATCTTGTTAGAATTTCAGTTTCGATTTTAAAAACTGGAAAAAACAAAATAAAAGATTTTAAAAACTGGAAAAGGAGAGAAATGTTGGGTGTAGTAAATTATGTGACGAGAACGAGCTACTGGAATTCTTACAGCAGAAGCCCTTTTGGGGGAGAATGGAAAATCCAAATGCTGCGTATTGTCAGGCTGAGGGTCAGAAAGGCGGGGAGAGTTTACAAGAATCACGCACCCCTACGTGCGACCACTCGCTTAAATCCCGGGAGCCACTAGTCAACTTTGGTTCTATTTAAGGGCCTGGTATTGAAGCTGGGACTTGGGGTGACTAGCCTAGAAAAGGGCTACAAGAAGTCCCTCTGACCACACAATCCCGTTTCTTTCCATTCCGGTCATCCCGAACCCAGGCTAGTAACCCTGTCACAGCTCCTCCAGCAGGCCCAGGCTGCGCCCAGCGACAAACTCCACGACTCCCTCGGGATCTAGGTCCGTGCACAAGCCCCAGGGTCCCTGCAGCGCAGGTGGCCACCGGCCCTGAGCCTCTGGGTACCCCGCGGAAGAAAACTAGGCGCCGAAGAAGATCCGCACGCCAGCGGAGGGATCAAGGGCGGGGGTCCTGGGAGAGCGGCGGGACCGCATCAGCGCGTGATTGCTCATTGTTAGTTCACAGGGGGGGAGGGGGGCGAGCGGTGGCGTCGCAGGGCGGGGCGGGAGGGGCCTGTGAATTTCTAGGCGGCGTCACCGCTACCTAGGCAACCGCGCTGGGAACAGTTCATCTCGACCACCGGCGGCCGCCGCGGGTTCGCTTACCCTCCCCCCGCCCAGTAGTCATCGTCCCGCCCCTCTCCTTCTCCCCGAGTTCTCTTGCTCCCCTCCCCCCTGCACTGCTCCCCGTTCCCTTTCCCACGACCCCATTCCAAGAACTCTATTCTAGCCACCCTTTTCTGCTCCACAAAATGGCCACCTTGCGCGACACCTACGGTCACGTGGCCTGCCGCCCTCGCGGTTTCAGGGTTCTTGCCCAACTCTGGTTTTAGAAAGGCTGCAGTCACAAGAAGGAAGGCTGATTAGACAAAGAAATCCCACCAGATCTGCAAGCCAGGGACTGAGAGGGTAGGAAGGGCGCGTGAAAGGAAGACTGAAAACAAGGTGGATAGAGGGAAGAAGGCGAAAGAAGAGGCCTAGTTGTATTTTAAGGCCTCGTTGCTGGAGGCCACAGGAGAGATGAGTTCTCGCGAGATCTCGAGACCGCAAGACTATGGGTAGGCTACTAGTGAGAAGAGGGAAAGTGAGGCTCAAACAAAATAGGACATCTTTTGACTCTCGGGGTTTCCAGGCAGGACGATCAGGGGTCGATGGGACTGACTAGGAAATCCCGAGAGGTTAGGAGCCGGAGCGCGCAGCAGCCAGGTAGAAGTCTCAGCGGCGAGGGAGTGCGGCTGTGAGAGGGAGGGTGTGCGCCTTACGTGCTGACGTAGCAGTCTTGGGAGTGGGTATATTAGCTCGGCGGTCGCGCTGGGCGCTCCAGAGCCGCAGTTGTCCCGTGAGAGGACCCTTGTGGTGAATCAGGCGCACTCGCTCAGCAGCGGAAGGCTCCGAGTTCTCGGTATTCTTCAGGGATGAGTCATGTGGCAGTGGAAAATGCGCTCGGGCTGGACCAGCAGGTGAGCCGCAAGGAGTGGACCTAGGTAGCCACTGCGTGACTCCCCTGACCTAACCTGGTTTATGGCGTAGAGCTGTCAGGCACTCTTTAGTTTCCATTTCCTGGCTGCTTCGTGTCTGAGAATGTCAGTTCCCGCGGCCACAGAGAGACGGGGAGGTGGCAGGAGACCTAGCTTTGGTTATTGCTCGGGCCCAGCGCGGCCAGCGGTATTGTCCCCGGGCCGAGTACAATGGCGGCTTTTGTATGTGCGTGCCAGGAGGGTGGAGGGGGAGGGGCGCGCTCTCGCGGGGACGCGCACGCGCGAACCCCGACTAATTGACCTGGGGGTGGGGGTTGTGGGGGGGTGAGTGCGCAGCCAGCGAGTAACGAGCTTTTTGGTCTCAAGGGTTTCGGTGCGGCCCGGAGACCGGGCGACAGGGCGTCGTCAGGAGTTCGTCTGTTTGTGAGTCCCGGAGGAGCAAGGCCCTGGAATGTGGGAGGGGGCGACGCGGGGCGGGGGGAGGGCTTCGCCCTGGGTAATGGCGACGGGCTCCTTTGTGTGGTGCTGGGTGGCTGGGCGGCGCTGTGGCCCACTGATAAGGAGAGGCTGGGCCGACGAGGCCCTGGAAGAGGATGGAGTGGATATCTTGTTCTCCGGTATTTCCTTCCGCAAGCTTTTTTGCTTCAGCTCAGTTTCCGCAGGGTCGTTGCTGGCCTCGCGCCGCGGTCTCTGGGGCCGCGTTTCCGGAGTGGAAAGTTTTGTGACGCAGAAAATTCAGGGGGGGGAAGGGAGTAATGGGCCGCTGCGGGCGCTGTGGCGCTGGGCTCTACTGAGGTTGAACGCGGCGGGAAGACATCAGGGGCTAGGGACCCAGCTCGGCTCTTTCCTCTCCTTTAGTCCCTGGCAATTTCGCCGAGGACTGCGCGTTTTTCTTTGGAGGCTATTGTGCGTTGTATGAGTACCTGTGATGTTAGATCTAGATCTAGGGATTCGCCACCGGAAAAATTCCCAGAATGTGACACAGGGGGAAGTAAGCAGTTTTGTTGTTGACTTGTTGCTGCTTGGGAAGTAAAATTTTGTGATGTGTCAGTCCCCAGTCTGTAGTCTGAGCCGGAATTCTTTATAAGGGTTTCAGGAGAGGAGGGTGTGATCTGAGAGGAGGGCGATTTAATGGTCTGTTCTTTTGTGAGCCTCCCCACATAAACCAGTTACGTGAAGTTCTCCATATTTTTTTCCGCTATTATTGACATTTTGACAGTATCTGATATCAACGGCACAGGCTAACGCACAGTTAAATTGTGCCCACGTTAAGATTCTAAGAAATCTGAAGTTTGTAACAGATTTAATTTAAAAAAGATACGTTTAGGATCCTTAGAAGTTTAGATGTGAATATACAGTAACTACATTGTTAATTTATAGAACCGGTTACAGTTTCTTCTTCATGTTGCTACAACGTAAAATTTAAAACAACTTGTATTCCTCTTGTGCTTTAAAGTATCAGTTTAACTGCAGTATGGATGGCAGCATTTTTGCTAATGGAAAATTTGAGAATGAGGCCCCAGTCTTAGCCTCATCTCCATTACTTCAATATACGTACTGTATAGCATCTGCTTCTCATTTTCAGTGACTCCATTGATAGTTGTAGTTTAACAGTATCATGTTGATCTTTAAACACAGGATTTACAAATACAGTGTAACATCTCAAATGAGTGGCAACAGTATCTGGCTTTTCTGGAGAAAAATGTTTCATTTTGCATGTATCTTGCTTTTTGTTTGTTTGTTTTTTTTGGTACCGGGGATCGAACTCAGGACCTTGTGTTGTACTGCTTATAAGTAGCTCATGATTAGTCATGAACAGAGCAGGTAACCTTTTTCTACAATATGAAGTTTTTGAGCTACCAGTGTAAGGGTGTGGGTACAAATGGAGATTAAAGGCAGTAAAATGCCTCTTAAGAGCTTTGAAGGTCATGTATTGACTGGTCATCTTTCAGCTTAAAGCTAAAATGGGAGATAGTAACTACTTCACAGTCGACCCCAACATAGTGCTCACTTGAGTGTTGCAGATATAGCTGTTTTGTTCTGAAAGAGTATTTCCTTAGTTAGAAATACTTGTGCTGTATTTGGGGATAAAGGAATTAAGAGTAGGTAATTCAAAATTTGTCCTAATATTTTTTGGGTATGCTTTTAGGTTTAAAATAATACCGACAATGAAGTTGGTGACATTTAGAAATACATGTCAAATATGAGTGACACTAAAATGAATCCTTTACCTGTTGAACATTTAAAAATTGAGATTCAGCCTAGCGTGGTGGTGGTGGTGGTGGGATGTGCCTTTAATCTCAGCTGAGGCGAGAGGGTCGCCTGGGAGTTCAAGGCTAGCTTGAACTACACAGCGACGCCCTGTCTCCTGATATTCAGCATAACTGAGTTTTAGGTTGGCAAGTGATTGGGGAGCTTTTACTATGGAGAATGTTATAGGAAATATTCATTTTCAGTGAATGAATGAAATTTGGACCCAGTTTCTATTGGATGGCACCAGCATCTTCCTGTGCTGCCACCTGCAGTATCTCCAATGGTACTATTTTGCATTTGCTTGAGAGTTTTACAGTCTTCCAAGCATTCTTAGTCACATTCTGAGTTTTATCAGCCTTATGAGGTACCACAGGGCAACTACTGTATTTGAGTGTGAACGAGGTGCTAGTAAATGCTAGAAGGCAGGACTAATTTTCTTAATACTGTGTAATTCGGCCCTAGGGCTGCTAACCAACTATCTCTCTTTTCCCTAGTTTGCTGGCCTAGACCTGAACTCTTCAGATAATCAGACTGGAGGAAGTACAGCTAGCAGTAAGTAAAACACATAAGGATTTATTGAATATTTCCCTGGTTGTACTTAAAATTGTTAAAATTTGCTAATTTTCACTACCTGAAGAATTATGTAGGTTATATAGAGTTATGGAGTACTTAGTGGTCAGTCTAAGCATTGTGACCTTTCTGGTACTAAAAGAGACTAATTGGTTCTTTTTAAGTAAAAGAAGATAATCATTAAAAAGACCATTACATAATATGCAGATTATAGAAGACTTTGATTATGTCCATTTTGAATCTTGAGCCAGTTTAGAGGTGATATGGATATGTTAATCCCGGATAGAGTGAATTGACTAGGGTCTTGCTATGTAGCTCAGGCTGGCCTGAAACTTGAGGTGATCCTCCCAAGTCTTGGGATTACAGGTGTGCACCACTATGCCAGGCTCTAAATTATCTTTTTTTTTTTTTTTGGTACCGGGAATCAAACCGGGACCTTGCAGTTTCAGGCTGCGCCCGGCAGCCAGAACCACTGAGCTAAATCCCCCGGCACTAAATTATCTTTTTAACTGATACATAAAGCAGAAATTATAGCCAGGTGTGGTGGCCAACGCCTGTAATCCCAGCACTTGGTAATGAGGCAAGAGGATCACCTTGAGTTCCATTCCAGGCCAGCCTGAACTACAAAGTGAGAGCCTGTCTCCAAACATATTGTGCATGTTTATGGGTTGACATGTTTTGATACATGTATATATTGTGTAATTAGGTAAGTTAATTTTTAAAAAATACAATACCGGGGGTAGAACTGAGATCCTTGTGTCTGAGGCAGGCAGCGGAACCACTGAACTAAATCCCTGGCCCTTAAAATACAATTTTTAAACTTTTTTTTTAAGAGGACTACTTTGAAATAATTTAATTCGGTCCAGAAGGGAAAAAGATTTTAACATTTACTAGTAAAGCAAGGGACTGGGGGTGTGTATAGCTTTTGCGTAGCATTCTTGGAGGTTCTGGGTTCCATCCCCAGCACTGCAAAACAGCAAAAAACCAAGTTAACTTTACTTGGATATACATTATTTGCTTTTGCTTTTCATTCATAGTCTAGGCCAGGGGGATGGAAAGCCTTACATAGCTTTCAGTGATACAGCCCGCTGTGGCACATGTGCCATAGGTTCGCCACCACTGATCTAGGCTGTTTTCTTGCCTGCATACAGAAAAACAGTTGGCTTTCCTGAAACTTAGCAAGCTCCAAATTAAAAGTCAAAATTTTTTGAAATCTGTTCTGCTTTGCAGCTTTTTCATGTATATTTTTTATGTTTTGGAACCTGATACATAGACAAATCCTTTAGTGGTTGTGTGATGTTACATAGCCTTTTAGGTTGTTATAGAAGTACTTACAAGGTTCCTGTTAGTTTGTGTGACTGTTCTCTCAAATCATTGCAGTCCTTTAAAAAAAATCAAGTTAAATAGCCACTAGTAGCTAGTTAAGTGTGTTTGATTATGGATTCCAACTCTTAGGTTTCAAGTCAAGTTTTTGTTTACCAAACACTTCAAAGTTATTATGAAACAACAACCCATTTACAATAAAAGTAGATTTATTTTAAAAAAAGATTTATGTTTTTCGCAGTTTCCAGTTAAGTAGTTGGACTGGAATGCTAGAGATGTTTTTTCTTTCTAAAATATTTTCCAAGACTTTTTTTTTGTTACTGGGAATCGAACTTGGGACCTTGTGCTTGTGAGGCAGGTGGCAGAACCACTGAGTTAAATCTCTGGCCCTCCAGGACCATTTTTTAATAGGAATTTGGAAGTTTGCCATGGCGGCACACCTATAATCCCAGCACTCAGATGCTGAGGCAGGAAGATTCCTCCAGATTGAGGCCAGCCTGAACATCAGAGCCAAGATGGGGGGGATGTTTGGCATTTATTTTGTATTCTTTCTTTTAGAAGGACGTTATATTCCTCCTCATTTAAGGAACAGAGAAGCTACTAAAGGTAAGTTCGTTCACCAACTTCATAGATCTTATTCTTGCCTCATTTAGAAATAAGTCAAAGGCTAGGGAAAGTTAAATGAATTAGAAAAGTCTGTAAACAAATTCTCCTGTTCCTATTGGGATGGGCTCAAATATTGGCAAACCTCATCTAATGTCACACAGTAGGAAACTGTTTCTTATGTCAGACTCTTCTGAGGTCAAGGCTATAGTTTTTATACGATTTACTATACTAATCTTATACTTGGTCTGTTTGTAATTTATTCACAGCATGGTTTTAAGTTGAAAAAAGTGAGTACCCTGCTATCTTAAACCAAACTGGATGGTGATAAAACCTAGCTACTTTTGTCTTGCATAAGTGCCAAAATGAAGATGAACTTATTGCAGGGTAGTTACCAGGTTAGATTATTGGCCACACTGCAGGGAGTTGGTTTCATTGCCTTCCCTTAACTGCTTCATTGTGAGGTTTTGTTCAAAGTGTGTAACAGTGCCAAATGTTGCCCATTACATGTGGAGTGTAGTGATAGATTACTGGATGTTCCAAATTAGGGATAACTGTGTAGTCCATAAAATGGATGATCTCAATTAAGAGGAAAAGAGTCATGACAACTGTTAAAGGTCAGGAGGAGGGAAGATGTAGGATATACAGAAGACAAGTAGCTGCAATAGACCCTTGTGTATTTGGGGGGACGGGACGGGACGCGATGGGACGGGACGGGACACGACACGACACGACACAAGGTCTCATTGTGTAGTTCAGCCTGGCCTTGAACTCACTATGTAGCCCAGGCTGGCCTTGGAACTCTCAGTGATCCTCCTGCCTTAGCCTCCCCAGTGCTGGGATTACAGGCATGCACTACCATGGCCAGCCCCTTGTGTATATTAGTAGTGTTTTCTCCCTTGTGTTGGAGTGACAGGAATCAGAGGCATTATCAGAGATTTTAGAACTGGAAGAGATTGGAAATTTATTTATTGATTACTGGCAGAGGTACTTGGCTGGCTAGTGGTGTAGAGGTAGAAGGCAGAAGGAAAGTAACTAGTAAATTGTTTGACTGTTTAATAAGGTCATTGAAGCTAGTTAAACCCTCTACTTGTTTTAAGTTTTCTACCTGTCCGTGAGCTACTTTATGCTTTGTCATACCCTTTTAACTTGGATATTTATAGCTGTACCCAGGAACTTGTCCATATTGTGAATGTGTAGGATAATGTTTTCCTTTTCCAGGTGTTCCTGATTCTCACCAATGAATATATAGATGACAAAGTACTGTTGGCTGTACTTTTTACTATTTAAACTGAAAAATTTTAAACTGAATAATCTGACAGTCTTATGAATTTATTAAATTAAAGCCACCTCTAAGAAACATTGAAATGGGGGCTGGGGATGTAGCGCAATGGTGGATTGATTGCCCAGTATGCAGGAGCCTCTGGGTTCAGTCCCCACTACAAAAAAAAAAAAAAAAATTGAAACAGTGGCAACTATTTCTTTGTAAACCCATTCAAACCTATAAAGTGAATGGAAATGAAAATGAAACTGGTGGTCTTATTTATATACATATATATAAAGCAATATAATTGTTAAAGGCAAGCTGTTGACCTCTTAGGAGTGGTATCTATTCAGAACATTCTTAGACTATTAGAACTAGAGACCTAAAAAGTTGCATATGTTGGCTAAAACCTTGGTTCACTTTTAATGCCATGATAGGGATACTTCCATTTACCCTTGGCCTACAGAAGTAAGATATAAATTCAGAAAAATTGACCATATCTTAGTAATACTTATTCTAAGTAATACAATATAAGGGGCTTGTGCTTTTTTGGGGGCTTTTTTTTTACTTTTTTTTTGGTACCGGGGATTGAACTCAGGACCTTGTAGCACTTTCGAGGCAGGCTGCGGAACCACTGAGCTAAATCCTCAGCCCTCTTGTGCTTTTTTTTTTTTTTTTTTAAGGATACTACGACAAAGACAGTTCAGGGTGGAGTTCTAGTAAAGATAAGGATGCATACAGCAGTTTTGGATCTCGAAATGATTCAAGAGGGAAGTCTAGCTTCTTCAGTGATCGTGGGAGTGGATCAAGGGGAAGGTAAGCGGTTTCTTTTTAGTTGTGTATGCAATAGCAGTTTAATTGATAATCTCATGGATGGTAAGCATTATGTCTGTTTCATCATTGTGTTTTCTTAGCTGTAAGGTCTTTACTAAATAGAACCTGTTAAATCAGATATGACTGCTCTTTGGCGTAATAAAATCAGTTTTTCTGTTTTTATATACTCTTTAAAAGAATTAACTTCATGTAGTGACTAGTCTAATTGGGAGATTTTTGTGAACTTTCTGTATGACAATTTTTAAAGACGTTATATATTTGATTACACAAGTGTGGTGAATTGACCCCATGCACCTAATAGCTGTGGTTAGTCCTGTGTCCTGATTTTTCGCAAACAGGCCTAAAACTAAAAACATCTTAATTCAGGTAAGGATTATTTTTTACCTTTTATCCAAAATCTGTCACGCAGATGAATTGTCCTTTAAATGACATCTTAGTGTATAATTTGGACAATTAATGTTTGGTGTGCTCTTCTTTTTCCTGCTATTGAATAAATTTGGATGGTTACTTTTAAGTGAAGGTGTGAGCTATATGTGAGGTATGATTATGATGGATGACTAGAAATAGAAAAGCTGTTTTAGGCACTAAATTATGTAAATGATAGTGTGGTGATTAGCTATATTTATAAAATAAGAATGAGCCAGAATTGGACTGTTAGATCTTTATAAGTAGCCATAATGAATAATTCTACTAATCCCCAGATAGAGTTCTGGAGTAGTGACAGGGATCTGATAATGGTTAAATGATGTGATTCTGATGACTTACTTGTGCTGTTCAGATTTGATGATCGTGGACGGAGTGACTATGATGGCATTGGTAGCCGTGGAGACAGGAGTGGCTTTGGCAAATTTGAACGTGGTGGAAACAGTCGCTGGTGTGACAAATCAGATGAAGATGACTGGTCAAAACCACTCCCACCAAGTGAACGCTTGGAACAGTAAGTTTTTGAAATGTATGTTAATTGTGATAGCCTTATTATATTAGCTGGTATGTAGCAGATAATCTTAACAATCTTACTACGATTTTAGGGAACTGTTTTCTGGAGGCAACACTGGGATTAACTTTGAGAAATATGATGACATTCCAGTTGAGGCAACAGGCAACAACTGTCCTCCACATATTGAAAGTGTAAGTAATTGTTTGACCTTTTGAGACACAGATGGAAGTGTCTCAAAGTAATATTTTCAGGGCACATTAGAATTAGATGGGTTTCCTAAAGGACATGTAGATCAAACATTTAATCATTTGTGGAGTTGAGTTCAGTGTTATTTTTATAAATAATTCACTACCTGAGATAGGAAATGGGTCAAACATAAGAGGAGCCCAAAGTCTTGATTGTTGAGTGTAGATTAAGCCTGGGAATTGATTTTTCTTGTAACGTTAACCTAATTTTACTCTCTCTTTTTTTTTTTTTTTTGGTACTAGGGATCAAACTTGGGACCTTGCGCTTGTGAGGCAGGTGCTGGAACCACTGAGCTAAATCCCTGGTCCAACATAATTTTATTTAAGGCAACAATAAACTAAGTTAGAAATTGGCTATTAGTTGGTTATTTCTATTGTTGTCAGTATAAAACAGAAGGGCTCTATCTAGGTAGTTTTTCTAGCTATTTAACCCCATTGAATTTCTTGACAGTTCAGTGATGTTGAGATGGGAGAAATTATTATGGGAAACATTGAGCTTACTCGTTATACTCGCCCAACTCCAGTGCAGAAGCATGCTATTCCTATTATCAAAGAGAAAAGAGACTTGATGGCTTGTGCCCAAACAGGTAAGCTCCGTTGGTAAGGGTCTAAAACATTATCACACTTTTATAAAGAACCAGATAATATTTATGGGTTTTGTGGGCCATGTGGTCTCTTTTGCAACTATTCAGTTCTGTTGTTTGTTATATGAAAGAAGCCATCGATGATATATATTATTGGATGTAGTTATAATGTGTTCCTGTTTTTTGGTACCGGGGATTGAACTTGGGACCTTGCACTTGCAAGGCAGGTGTGGTGCCGCTGAGCTAAATCCCTGGCCCTGTAGTTATAATCTGTAAAAACTTTGTTAGTAATAGGATGGACCTGAATTTGCCAACTCCAGTTTTAGGTGGACCAAAGAAGTCACTTAGTGTTGGTAGCTGAGCTTTTGATGTTGGGGGAAGTTTTACTTAGGCATAAAGTAAAATTACTGATTAGTGATAGGACAGTTAAACTGTTATCAATGACTATTAAAAAATAAGTTTAGAAAGTTTTTATTTTTTGTTTTTTGTGTTTTTTTTGGTACCGGGGATCGGACTTGGGTCCTTGACGCTTGCGCAGCAGGTGGCGAAACCACTGAGCTAAATTCCTGGCCCTAGAAATTTTTTAAATGGTTCTGTCAACATGCTTTCTCTTAATAGGGTCTGGAAAAACTGCAGCATTTCTGTTGCCCATCTTGAGTCAGATTTATTCAGATGGTCCAGGTGAAGCTTTGAGGGCCATGAAGGTAAGTATTTCTTTGTGCTACACCCCCAGCCCAATATTTGTTAACTACGGGGAATTGTAGATGACACCAAGACTTTAATGAGGAATAGCGTTTAGGTGTAATACGTAAAGTACAAAAGAAAATTGTGAACTTTTTTAAAAGAATGGTTTAAAAAGTGGTTTACCCTGTAAATAATTTTGGTTAGGAAAATGGAAGGTATGGGCGCCGCAAACAATACCCAATCTCCTTGGTGTTGGCACCAACCAGAGAGTTGGCAGTACAGATCTATGAAGAAGCCAGAAAAGTAAGTATCCATTTCAGCCTTAGCTTTATCAGTGATTCTAATGAAACACTATGACTGTGTAAAATTTTTGAACTATTAATTGATAGAATTCCTTTGCTTATTTATGCTTACAGTTCTCATACCGATCTAGAGTTCGTCCTTGTGTGGTTTATGGTGGTGCTGATATTGGTCAGCAGATTCGAGACTTAGAACGTGGATGCCACTTGTTAGTAGCTACTCCAGGACGTCTCGTGGATATGATGGAAAGAGGAAAGATTGGATTAGACTTCTGCAAGTATGTTAATTTTTTAAGTATGAAATGCAACATTAAGGTTTTAATGTTCAGTAGTTGTATTTTTTTAGCATTGTCTAAATTTAAAGATTGAGAAGTGATTCATTTTAGTCCTTTTTTACAAAAAGTTTGTTCTGTTCATCATTGTTAGCATTTTAGTATAAGCTAAGAATGACCAGATAAAGGAAGAATAGCCAAAAACTAATTTTAATTTGGCTGTGTGATCGGGAGTGACTTACCTAGTGGCAAGAATAATGTGCTGTTTGTGTCAAACCGTAGTATGAGGAATTTAATAAGTAGATAAAGTGAAATTAAAGTTCACAGCTGTATTAAAACTGGCTTTTGATTTTTCCTCATCCTAAAAATCCTAAACTAAAATCTTTTTGTGACAGATACTTGGTGTTAGATGAAGCTGATCGGATGTTGGATATGGGGTTTGAACCTCAGATACGTAGAATTGTTGAACAAGATACTATGCCTCCAAAAGGTGTTCGCCACACTATGATGTTTAGTGCTACTTTTCCTAAGGAAATACAGGTAATATATGATGCAAATTATATTTATTTATAAATTTGTTTTATCTCAATAGATGGTAAAAAATTTTTATTTCCTTTTCAGATGCTGGCTCGTGATTTCTTAGATGAGTATATCTTTCTGGCTGTGGGAAGGGTTGGCTCTACTTCTGAGAACATTACACAGAAAGTCGTTTGGGTGGAAGACATAGACAAACGGTCATTTCTGCTTGACCTTCTAAATGCAACAGGTAAAATTATGAGTAATTTTAGCATCATTCTGGTGGTTTGGGTAATAACCCATTGGAGCTGGGCATAGTGACATGCCTGTTACGAGGCAGGAGGATTGTGAATTCCAGCTCAGCTTGGACAATTTAGCAAGACCCTATCTCAGAAAAGTAAGACAGGACTGGGAATATAGCTTAGTGTAAAGGCCCTGGGTTCAGTCCCCAGTACTACACCCATCCACGTGAATCACTATTTTCCTCCCCATTCAAAACATTGTTGAAACAGTCCATTTAATTGCCTCTGTTTTCATGTTTATTAAATACAAAGAGAACTAAGCTACTCTTAGTAATGAAAACATTGTTAATTTTTCAAATTCAGGCAAGGATTCACTGACCTTAGTGTTTGTGGAGACAAAAAAGGGTGCAGATTCTCTGGAGGATTTCTTATACCGTGAGGGATATGCTTGTACCAGTATCCATGGAGACCGTTCTCAAAGAGATAGGGAAGAAGCCCTCCATCAGTTCCGCTCAGGAAAAAGCCCTATTCTAGTGGCTACTGCAGTATGTATAATACTGTATTTTCATTGGAGTTCATGTTCAGATACTTTAAGTAGACCTTATATAACAAAAGTTATTTTCTAGGTAGCAGCAAGAGGACTGGATATTTCAAATGTGAAACATGTTATCAATTTTGACCTGCCGAGTGATATTGAAGAGTATGTCCATCGCATTGGCCGTACAGGACGTGTAGGAAACCTTGGTGAGTGGTTACGGCATGGACTGATTGTTTCTTTAGCATTGTGATGCTGACAGCAAAGAACTTTGTAGGGTCTTAATTACTAGATTCTTGTTTCCAAGGAATGCAGTGAGGTTTTATTTAAATCACTGTGTTGGTTGTAGCAGATTGTAATTTTTAAAGATTCTATTTGTTATATGTGAGAAGCAAGCATTCTTACTGAAGACCTTTGTTTATATATATTTTTCTGGAACTGTTGTAGGCCTTGCCACCTCATTCTTCAATGACAGGAATGCAAATATTACTAAGGATTTGTTGGATCTTCTTGTTGAAGCAAAACAAGAGGTGCCATCTTGGTTAGAAAACATGGCTTTCGAACACCACTACAAGGGTAACAGTCGCGGACGTTCTAAGAGGTGAGGGATAGATGGTTTATGAGGAGGGGGATAAGTGTTCACTTAGACTTTCCTGCATTTGCTCTCGGCAAGGAATATTTGGAGTTGAATTTTGAAACCACTAAGTATGGCTGGATAGGGAATTGTTTGAATGGAAAAAATGAGAAATCGGTTATTGTGAGTTTTGAACAAGAATTTGTTGAGTGAAATTTCATCTTACAGGAACCAACACTTTGCTTTTTCTTGGCAGCAGTAGATTTAGTGGAGGGTTCGGTGCCAGAGACTATCGACAAAGTAGTGGCGCTGGCAGTTCCAGCTTCAGCAGCAGCCGTGCAAGTAGCAGCCGCAGTGGTGGAGGTGGCCATGGCGGCAGCAGAGGATTTGGTGGAGGTAGTATTCATCTTTAACCTCTTGTCTTTGGGAAGAGCTGTTTTCCTTTCGGCTGTCTTTTTCAAAGCATAATTAAGATTATTAGGGAATTCGACACTGGATTGCTCTTTATAACTTTGTCAGAATGCCTGAAGGGAAGGGTTTTATCTAACAATTGATGATGACTGAATTATTCTTTCTTGTCTCTCTTATTAGGTGGCTATGGAGGCTTGTACAACAGTGATGGATATGGAGGAAATTACAACTCCCAGGGGGTTGACTGGTGGGGTAACTGAGCCTGCTTTGCAGTAGGTCACCCTGCCAAACAAGCTAATATGGAAACCACATGTAACTTAGCCAGACTATACCTTGTGTAGCTTCAAGAACTTGCAGTACATTACCAGCTGTGATTCTCCACTGAAATTTTTTTTTTAAGGGAGCTCAAGGTCACAAGAAGGAATGAAAGGAATAATCAGCAGCCCTGTTCAGAAGGTGGTTTGAAGACTTCATTGCTGTAGTTTGGATTAACTCCCCTCCCGCCTACCCCCATCCCAAACTGCATTTATAATTTTGTGACTGAGGATCATTTGTTTGTTAATGTACTGTGCCTTTAACTTTAGACAACTTTTTATTTTGATGTCCTGTTGGCTCAGTAATGCTCAAGATATCAATTGTTTTGACAAAATTTACTGAACTTGGGCTAAAATCAAACCTTGGCACACAGGTGTGATACAACTTAACAGGAATCATCGATTCATCCATAAATATTATAAGGAAAAAACATACGCAGTAGCCTGCGTTAAGGCTTTTTGATACTTGCAGATTGGGGGAAAACAATAAACGTCTTGAAGCATATTAATGGAATTAGTTTCTAATGTGGCAAACTGTATTAAGTTAAAGTTCTGATTTGCTCACTCTATCCTGGATAGGTATTTAGAACCTGATAGTCTTTAAACAAGCCATTCCAGTCATGATGAGGTGATGTATGAATACATGCATACATTCAAAGCACTGTTTTCAAAGTTAATGCGAGTAAATACAGCAATTCCTCTTTCAATGTTTAGGCAGATCATTAATTACGAGCTAGCCAAATGTGGGCATGTTATTACAGGGAAAGTTTAAAGGTCTGATAACTTGAAATAGGTTTTTTAGGAGAATTCATCTACTTAGACTTTTTAAATGCCTGCCATAAATGAAATTGAAATGGTAGAATGGCTGACCACAGCAATGACCAGCCCTCATTAGGGCCCTGGATGATTTTTGGTCTAATAACGCATGCTAGTGTTGATGTTTTTTGGTCAAGAGGGTATGAACAGGAAGAATTATGCAGCAGGCTTTATTTTAAATGCCGATTCACATTACTCTGTTCAAGCTGCGTTGAGATGTTAAACTGGCTTACTATAGACTTTGTAAAAATGGCTCCAGAAGAGTAACAAACTGAAATCTTTGAGATCACACAGGTTGGAAATATGTACATAACTGCACAAGGTGTCGATTCTGCTCTACAGTGCAGTTTAGTCAGTTTTAGTTGCATAGGTTTCCATTGTATTTATAGTCTGTTTATGCTAAATCTGGCCAAAGATGAGCATTGTCCACCACTAAAATGCCTCTGCCACTTTGAATTCTGGGCTGATTTTGTGGCCAGAATGCGGTGATCCAAACGCTCAATCTTTTTACAGTGGCATAGGAAGATGGTAAAAATTTCCTAAAGTGCAATAGATTTTCAAGTGTATTGTGCCTTGTTCTAAAACTTTTATTAAGTAGGTGCACTTGACAGTATTGAGGTCATTTGTTATGGTGCTATTTCAATTAGTCTAGGTTTAGGCCCTTGTACATTTTGCCCATAACTTTTTACAAAGTACTTCTTTTATTGCACATTCAGAGAATTTTATATATATGTCTTGTGTGCGTGTCCTTAAAACTTCCAATCTTATTTTGTCTCTTGGAGATTGTTGAACGCAGCTTGTCTATGAAGGGGATGGGACTAGATTCTAAAATTTATTTGGGACCATGGGAATGATAGTTGGGAAGAAAACTATTTGCACACGACAGATTTCTAGATACTTTTTGCTGCTAGTTTTATGTAATATTTATTGAACATTTTGACAAATATTTATTTTTGTAAGCCTAAAAGTGATTCTTTGAAAGTTTAAAGAAACTTGACCAAAAGACAGTACAAAAACACTGGCACTTGAATGTTGAATGTCACCGTATGCGTGAAATTATATATTTCGGGGTAGTGTGAGCTTTTAATGTTAAGTCATATTAAACTCTTAAGTCAAATTAAGCAGACCCGGCATTGGCGGTGTAGCCATAACTTTCTGATGTTAGTAAAAACAAAATTGGCGACTTGAAATTAAATTATGCCAAGGTTTTGATACACTTGTCTTAAGATATTAAGATGAAACACTTCAAAACACTGAAGTGTCCAGATTCTCAGATGTTTGTTGTGTGAGTTTTGTTTAGTTGTGTGTTTTTTTTTTTTCAGTGAATGTCTGGCACATTGCAATCCTCAAACATGTGGTTATCTTTGTTGTATTGGCATAATCAGTGACTTGTACATTCAGCAATAGCATTTGAGCAAGTTTTATCAGCAAGCAATATTTTCAGTTAAAGTTTCAAAAATCATTTAAGAATGAAGTTAAACTTGCTGAATGTAGATTGAACCTCAAGTCACTGTAGCTTTAGTAATTGCTTATTGTATTAGTTTAGATGCTAGCACTGCATGTGCTGTGCATATTCTGATTTTATTAAAATAAAAAGTTGAACTGCACAGTCTCCTTTGTTCTTGTTCAATTGTGTTTTTTAGAAATGAAAATAAAGTTGTGCTTTTGCCTGAAGAATTGTAAAATTGTGTTTTTGATTGCTGTCCATTTATTTATTTTTTGTGTGTGATCCCTCTTAGAATTACTCTGGTACTCATACACATCATTATAAGAAAAGATGAAGATGGTGTTCAGAATGTACCAAAACAAGGTTTTTGTAATAGGTGGAAATTAATTTATAGCATGTATTATAAATTGATTTGTGCTTTAACTTTAATATGGGTGAGTTTGTTTTTTGGAGTATTTCATATGAAGGGTAGTTGACAGTTCAAGAATAGGCTGAGAGGGCCCAGAATTTAGCTCAGTGGTGCTGTGTCTGCTTTGCAAGCGCAAGGTCCTGAGTTCGATGTCCAGTACTGCAAAAAGAAGTCAGTTGTGTTAGTAAACAGGTGATGGGAAGCGTCTACATGTATTTGGAGCAGAGGTGAGCCATCTATTGTGCAGTTGCAGACACTTGCAGACCAGCTAACAGCAGATGGACAGGACATGCTAGCTTTAGACATCTTTCTTTTTTTTTTTTGGTCAGAGTGATTAAGTCCTGGTAGTTTGATAAGGTTCAACCTAATAAAATGTGTATTCAGCTTTTTCACTTTTTAGAGAGAGGATCTCACTATGTATCTCACTATGTAGTTCAGAGTGGCCTTGAACTTTCAGGCCAGGCTGGCTTTGAACTCGAAGTAATTCTGCCTCAGCCTCCTGAGTGCTGGGATGACGCGTGAGCCACCATGCCTGACCATTATCAGTCAGTACCTCAAAATACACCTGTCTTTCGGTTGGGATTTGGGAATAGAATATCCCATTTTGACTGAGGAAGGAGGGTAGTTGAATGAGTTTAGTTGAAAAATTTGGGATTGTTATATTGAAAAAGGGCTGGGGTCGCAAGTGCAAGGTCCTGAGTTCAGTGATTATAAAGGAGTGAAGTATAGTTTTGAGGGCTCCTTCATGTGAATTATTTGAGGAGTAAATGCCTTACCTGGTGTGGGGAATTACTTAAATGGTATTTGCAGTGTAGCAGGTAAACTCAGTTTATTATATATGTACCACTAATTCCTGTTTTAGTTATATTTAAATACACAATCGCTATTGTCACCTGCAGTTAAAGTATTTCCTGGGTTCTTCATCTCAGTTAAAGTTAAACTTGTTTTTCTTTTTAAATAGCTTCATAGGGTTTGGGCTCGTGGCTCAGTGGTAGAATGCTTGCTTAAGAGGCCCTGAGTTCAAGGCCCAATTCCACCGCCACACAAAACAACCTGTATTCCCAGCACTTGAGAGGCTGAGGCAGGATCACTGCAAGTTCAAGACCACCCTGAAATAAACAGCAAGACCCTGCCTCCATAGAAAGTAAAATAAAATTCCTGGGAGCAATGTTTTTAGAAATGTGTAATGTGCTTCAAACTTCATGTCTGCCCTGCTCCTGTGCTCTGAGCTGCTTGAATGGCCACAGTCTCCTATGAAGCTCAGAACTGAGTACATTGGTGTGGATGATAGTCTTAACCCACTACACTGGGACGCAGAGCTCTCATTTGCTGCAGGACTTTCAGTTTTCTTTAAGAATACTGCTTGTTTCTTTCCATTCTACTCTTACAGAACATTCTGGGTATGGTTAAAGCTGCTTTCCTTTGTATCTTGCCTTCATTTAGGCTTGTGATCTCAGGATGTTTAGTGTCTGTTATTTCATTATACTGTAGAAAGGTATTTTGTGATCTGGAGATAATGTTTATTACAGGAGCAAACGTGAGGCCAACACAATATAAGAGCAGGAAATAGCTAAAACGAGGTAAATATAGTCTTAAACATTATGACTTAATAATCCCATTCCTAGAATTTCCTCAGGAGAGATGAAAACGGAAGTCTGCAATTTTGGTTTATATGTCAATATTTATAGAATTCACAATAATCAGAAAGAGACAACAAATATCCATAGGTGACTGGATAAACAAAATGTACATACAGTACATAAAATACTGGCTGGGTGTGGTGGCACACGCTTGTAGTCCCAGCACTCAGAAGGCTGAGGCAGGAGGATTGTCGCAAGTTCGAGGCCAGCCTGGACTGTATGGACCTGTCTCTAAATTTTAAAAATTGAAATACTGTTTGGTAATATAGATGAAATATTGATACTGTCTTCCTTGGGGGACCAGACCACACCCTCGTTTCTTTCCCCCTCTTCAGAGTGTCTTTCGGTGGACCTCTCAGTATTGTGACACACATCTATTCTGACTAAAGTTTGTGGTAGGTTTGTGTCCATTTTCAGTCCTGTTTCAAGAGCATAAATGCAGGGGCCAGGGATTTATTTAGCTCAGTGGTGCCGCCGCCTGCCTTGAAAGCTCAAAGTCCTGAGTTTGATCCCTGGTACAAAAAAAAAAAAAAAAGCAAAAGCCTTTTGCTGGAAATCCTCCATTCTTCACTTTCTTTGCCATGCTTACTCTGTTCACAGCAGCCCATCTCCTTTACCTATTGTCACAGATTAGTGGTTGGAAAATGTTTTCTTAGCCTTACTGTTCACCCTCACCCGCCGCGTTATTGAGGATCGAACTCAGGACCTTGCTTGCGAGGCACGCGTGGCACCACTAAGTCCCCGGCCCCTGAACCTCTACTTTTTTTTTGGTATTGGGGATCGAACTCGGGACCTTGCGATTGCGAGGCAGGCGGTAGAACCACTGAGCTAAATCCCTGGCCCTCAATGTCTTTTTGGTACAGTACATGTTATTTGTACAGTACTGTAACTTTTGCCGATTGTACTGTATAGTACAGTACTGTAGTTTTATGTTGTTATACATGACAGTACTGCATATAAGAGTTATACAAAGGCTGGGGATTTATATATTATTATTATTATTTTTTTGGTACCGGGGATTGAACTCCAGACCTTCCACTTGTGAGGCAGGCGGCGGAACCACTGAGCTAAATTCCCGGCCCCGGAGCTAAATATTTTAAAGTAAGTTTTAAGCCTGCTAAAATAGTAATGGTTCTTGCTTTATTGCAGATAGTTAAGTTAATTAGATATCTTGTGTGCAGTTAAGACAGGACCAGCACTCCAGAAGCCAACACAGCAAGGAGTCAACATGGAGAACAATTGAGGCACATTCACTGTTTAGGATTATAAAAAGAAGAGGCATTACTTTCCCTAGAGATAGCAGTGATTGATATTCTAAATGGGAAATTCCTTGTATGTGACTTGTCTTCCCATTTGATCCCCATTTAATCAATGTTACCTGGGTAACTGTACTTGTCATCTTATTGGTTGGTCATGGTTTTGTCCCGCCTCATGCCCACATTGTAAATTTCCATTGGGTCTTTTTTTTGGTACCGGGGATCGAACTTGGGACCTTGCGCTTTCGAGGCAGGTGGCAGAACCACTGAGCTAAATCCCTGGCCCTACATTGGGTCTTATAGTTTTGTCCCACTTTGTACCCGCCTCACCACATAGCTTTGCTGTATAAAAAAAATCTTTGAAAAGTGGGCTAAGCAGGCAACCCACTTTCTGGACCCCCTTCTGTCTCTCTTAGGCAGAAGCTTTCTTTCTCCCTATAAATTTTTCCTCCTCTTAACTGCTGTTGTTCCTAGAATTCATTGTTCAGTTTTAGAGAACATGAACTCGCATTTCGGATATCTAATAGGTTTGGGAGTTACATCTCTTCCCCCTATATCAGCTTCTGGTTGAAATGACAGATTTTCTGCTGCTTTGTTCCTTCCTGTACTGAAAAAAATTTTTTTTTGGAGACAGGGTCTCACTATGCAGTTCAGGCTGTCCTTGAACTCATTATGTAGCCTAGGCTGACCTTGAACTCTTGGCAATTCTGCCTCAGCCTCCTAAGTGCTGGGATTACAGGCATTTGCCATTATGCCAAGCATGAAAAAATGTTATATAATTAGATTTTTTGTTTGGTACTGGGGATCAAACTTGGGACCTTGGGCTTTCGAGGCAGGTGGCGGCACCATTGAGCTAAATCCCTGGCCTCCAAAACAGGGTCTTTCTTTTTTTTTTTTTTTTGGTACCGGGGATTGAACTCGGGACCTTGCACTTTCAAGGCAGGTGCTGGAACCACTGAGCTAAATCCCCGGCCCTAGACAGGGTCTTTCTAAGTCACCAAGTTGTTCAGGCTGGGCTCAGACTTGCAATCCTCCTGCCTCAGCCTCCCAGAATTACTTTCTAGTAACACTTCCTTTTTTTTTTTTTTTTTTCAGTACTGGGGATTGAACTCAGGACCTTGCGCTCTAGTAACACTGCTTAAGCTTTAATTTTTTAATTAAGTTTATTGGTACATTTTAGGTATACAGTACAGTTACATTCATTGTTGGGATCTTGTACCTTCACATGATGTATCTTGGTTCTTAATTTTTCCCCATTCCCCTGCCCTCCTGTCAACCCCTCCACCCCTCCCTATTTACAAAGACTTTGCTTCCATTTTTTCCTTTTCTCATATTTTTCCTTTCCCTTCTTTCCTTTCCCCTCTTCCCACTTCCCCTTCCCCTTTAGACCTTACTTCCTATTCACATTATCTATTATACCTTTTAGTCCTTATTTACACTTTCAGTTTCTCACACTAGAGAAACTATTTGGTATTTACACGTGTGTCCTATTTATTTCACTTAAGAGTATGGCCTCAATGTGCATCTATTTAGCTATCAATGTCTCTAGTTTCTCATTCTTTATGGCTGAGTAGTACTCCATTTTATAAAAAAAAACACATCTTCTTTATCCAGTCTCCAGTTGGAGTTGGAATAGTTTTAGCTATTGCAAACTGTGCCACTATAAACATAGGTGTGCATATGTCGTGTGATATGATTCTTTTTTTTTTGGTACTGCAGATCGAACTCGAGTCCTTTGCTTGCAATGATTCTTTTAATTCTTTTGGGAAGATACCCAGCACAGGAATAGCTGGGTCAAATGGGACTTCTAATCCTACTTTTTTTTTTTTTGGGTACCGGGGAATCGAACTTGGTCCTTGTGCTTGTGAGGCAGGTGGCAGAACCACTGAGCTAAATTCCCGGCCCTTTTGCTGTTTTTTTTTTTTTTTTTTTTTCAGTACTGGGGATTGAACTCAGGACCTTGAGCTTCCTAGACAGGTGCGGTGCCACTGAGCTAAATCCCCGGGCCTAATCCTAGTTTTTTGAGGTATCTCCATACTGATTTCCACAGTGGTTGCATCAATCTACACTCCCACCAACAGTGAAGAAGGGTTCCTTTGTCCCCACAACCTGCTATCATTTGTTATTGGTTGATTTCATGATAGCAGCCATCCTTTGTGGGGTGAGGTGGAATCTCAGCATTGTTTTCATCAGCATCTCTCGAATGACCAGTGATGTTGAACATTTTTTCATATGTTTATTTGCTGCTTTTACTTCTTTTTCTGAGAAATGTCTGTTCATCTCAGATGCCCATTTTTGGATTGGGGCTTTAAATTTGAGGGCTCTGATTTTTAAAAGTTCTTTATATATTGTAGATAGTAGTCCTTTTCTGAGGAACAGCTGGTAAATTTTTTTTCCCCATACTGTGGGTTGTCTCTTAGCTCTGTTGGTGGTTTCTCTTGCAGCGCAGAAGCTTTTTAATAAGATGAGATCCCAGTTGTTGATTCTTTGTGCTAGTTCCCATGCTACTGAAGTTTTGTTCATAAAGTCTTTTCCTATGCCAATGTCTTCAAGAGTTCTACCTAACTTATCTTCCAGCAAGTTTAGTGTTTCTGTTTTAATATTTAGATCTTTAATCCACTTTGATCTTAGTTTAGTGCATGGTGATAGGTATGGGTCTAGTTGTAATCTTTGGCAGGTTGAAATCCAGTTTTTCCAGCACCATTTATTAAAGAGGCTATCTTTCCTCCAGTGAGGGTGTTTGGCTCCTTTGTCAAAGATGAGGTGGCTGAGCATGTCTGGAGTTGTTTTTGCATCTTCTAATCTGTTCCACTGGTCCTCAGGTCTGTTTCTTTGCCAGTTAAGCTTTAATTTTGAAAAGATTCATAGGAAGTTGCAAAGACGGTAGAGACCTAGTGTACCCTTCACCTAGTTTCCTATGATGGCAAGATCTGGCATAACTGTGGCACAAAATCGAAACCAGGGTGTTACCATTGGAACAGTCCACAGACCTTATTCAAGTTCACTAGGTTTAATCGTTTTTGTGTGTATTACATGCACTTGTGTGGACTTCTATGCATTTTGGAGACGTGTAGATCCATATAACCTCCCTCTACAGAAATGTTCCATCATTGCAAAAGCTCCCTTTTTCTAGTTCTTTGTAATCACACCTGCCCCCCTCCCGCCTCCCTATTGCGTTCCTAAACCCTGGCAACCCTTCACATGTTTAACATCTCTAAAACATCATTTCTAACTTGTAACATAATGGAATTGTGCACTAGGTGACTTTTTTGTTTGTTTTGTTTTGCTTTTTTTTTTTTTTTTTTTTTTTACAGGGCCTTGCTCTATAGTTCAGGCTATCCTTGAGCTCACTATCCTTGAACTTTCGGCAATCCTCCTGCCTCACCTTTTTACAGGTGTGTGCCACCATGCCTGACAGTCTGTGACCTTCTGAGATTGGCTTATTTTCTCTCAGCACAGTGTCCCTGATCAATCCAAGCTATTGAAAATAGTTTGTTCCTTTTTATTGCTGAGTAGTATGAATGCTTTATAATTTACTCATCCACCACTGAGGTAGTTGGACTTGTTTCCAGTTTTTTACTATTGTAAGTATAGCTGCTATAAACATTAAGCTGTATAAGAACCATGTACGGTTTTTATGTGGACCCAGGAATGCAACTGCTGAATGTTGAACCATTTTCCAGAGTGGCTGTACCATTTTAAACTCCCATGAGCAATTCAGCAGAGGTTCAGTTTCTCTGGGTCTAATTTGTATTTCCTTTGATGGGTCATCCTTTCGGGATCATATGTGAGAACTCTACCTGGTCCTAGGTCCTACAGATTGTCTGCATTTTTCCTACTAATTTTGTAGTTTTACATTTAAATCTATGATCTGATTTTAGTCCATTTTAATGATAGGAGGTTTAAGTTGAAGGTTTAAAAAATCTATGAATGACCAATTGTTCTACAATTATTTGTTGAAAAGATTATCCTTCTGTTGCATTGCTTTCTCATCTTTGTCAAAAATCAGTTGGCCAGAAAAGGGCTTCCATGCATGGCTCCTGTTGGGCAACTCAACTGGTCTTCACATGGAATTAACATCAAGAGATTTCAAAAGCTTAATTTGGGCAGCTGGTGGTCATTGGTTCCCCTGCTCAAAACAAAAACAAAAATAAAAACAAAACAAAACAAAAACAACCAAAAAATCTAATTGGCCATCTAGATTCTCTGATTCTTTCATTGATCTATATATTTATCCTTCCATCAATACCATGCTGTGTCAATCTTTTTTTTTTTTTTTTTTTGGTACCAGGGATCGAACTCAGGTCCTTTTGCTTGCGAAGCAGGCACTGGAACCACTGAGCTAAATCCCTGGCCCTGTGTCAATCATTTTTAACTATATACTAAGTATTTTGTTTTAGAGGTAGCTTTTTATTTTTTATTTTTCAGTACCAGGGGTTGAACCTAGGGCCTTTGCACTGAGGTACATTCTCAGCCCCCTATTTAAACTTTTTTTTTTCAGTACTGGGGCTTGAACTCAGGACCTTGCACTTGCCAGGCAGGTTCAGCACCACTGAGCTACATCCCTGGACCTATTTAAACACCTTTATTTACATACTTCTAAAATTTTATTAGTACATGTTTGCAGTACATAATGATTACATTCATCATGAGGCATTGGTACACATACATAACACATCGGAATTCTTTTCACCTCCTGTCCCATCCCCCCCTTCCCTCCAGGCTGCATTTTTCCCTGCTCTCCCTCCTCCTTCCCTCCATCTCTTTTGTTTTTTCCTATTATCTAAGTTTTATTTTGCTCTTTATTTATTGTTATGGCTTGTGTTTAGATGTTCCCCAAAGCCTCACTAGGTTTTAGGTGGGGCTTTTTCAAAGGTGGCTGAATCTAGAGTATGTAATTGATTCAAGGTACAGTGCCAGGCCTGAGGGCACCAGCATTAAGGCTCTGAGTGCTACCTGCCCTAAGCAGTTTGAATAAGATGAAAGGGGCAGGAAGAGGCTGTTAATGTCTCTTGTTGCTTTTGCAGTCTTCCGCTATGTGTCACCCTGCCTTGGAGCCAGCCAATTATGGACTGAAACTTCTACAAACTGTGAGCTAAATAAACCCTTTCTCCTTTAACTTTCAGTGTTGGGTATTTTGTTTCAGGGATAAGAAAAGTAACTAAGACAGTTATATTTTGAGTTCCTCATATAAGGGAAACTATGTGATTTTTCTTTTTTAAAGACAGGGTTACACTATGCCTTGAACTCTTGGTGATCCTCCTGCCTCAGCCTCCCAAGTGCTGGGATTATAGGCATGCCCCACCATGCCCAGCAACCATGTGATATTTAAGCTTGTGTGTCTGATTTATTTTACGGTCTCAAGGTGCATCCATTTTCCGAGTAGTATTCCCCAGTGGGTAAACACCACATTTTCTTTATCCATTCATCTGTTGATAGACGTATAGGCTGCTTCCAAGATTTAGCTATCATGTAATGTGCTGCTATAAACATGTGTATGCATGTATCTCTGTAATATGAAGTCTTTAACTCTTTCAGGAATATAACCTAGGAGGGGAATGGCTGGGTTGAATGAAATTTGTTTTAGTTTTATGAGGAATCTTTACACTGATTTCCACAGTGGCTGTACCAGTTTATACTCCCACCAACAATGAAGAAGGGTTCCCCCCAACCACTGCAGCCTCTCCAGCATTTGTTGTTATCTGAATCTGCCCCCCCACCCCCTTATGGGGACCTGAGGCAGACGTGGGCACCACTGAGCTAAATCCCTGGCCTGGAATTTTTTCTTTTGTTTTTTTTGTTGTTGTTTTTGAGGCAGGGTCTCACTATAGGTAGTTCAGGCTGGTCTTGAATTCACTACATTAGCTGAGGGGAAAAAAATTTACCAGCTGTTCCTCAGAAAAGGACTACTATCTACAATATATAAAGAACTTTGTGCTTGCTGGGCAGGCGCAGTGCCACTGAGCTACATCCCCAGCCCCAGTTGCCCATTTCTTGATTGGGCCTTTTATTTTGGGGGTTTTAATTTTTTTTTGAGTTCTTTTTGTATTCTAGATATTAGTCCTCTGTCTGAGGACTAGTTGGCAATTTTTTCCCCATTCTGTAGGTAGTCTCTTCACCCTATTGGTTGTTTCCTTGCTGTGCAGAAGCTTTCTAATTTGATATGATCTCATTTGTTGTTATGGCGTTATCTCTTATGCAACCTCAGTTCTTCAGAAAGTCTTTGTCTATGCCTATGTCTTCAAGAGTTTTACCTCTTTTGTCTTCCAGAACATTAAATGTTTCTTTTTCTATTTAGATTTTTGATCCATTTTGATTTTAGTTTAGTACATGGTGAGACATATAGGTGTAGATTCAATCTTCTGCATGTGGACAGCCAGTTTCCCAGCACCATTTGTTAAAGAGGCTGTCTTTCCTCCCATGTATGTTTTTGGCCCCTTTGCCAAAGATCAGGTAACTGAAGGTGCTTGCAGTTGTTTCTGCATCCTCTATTCTGTTCCATTCATCCACATGTCTGTTTTTCTGCCAGTACCATGTTGTTTTTAATCACTGTAGCTTTGTAGTATAACTTGAGGTCCAGGATTATGACCTTGCTCTTGTTGCCCAGGATTGCTTTTGCTATTCTAGGTCTCTTCTGGTTCCATATGAATTTTAGGATTGCATTCTCTAGTTCTATAAGGAATTATTTTTAGTATTTTGATTGGGATTGCATTAAATCTGTATATCAGTTTTGGAAGTATGGCCATTTTGACTATATTGGTTCTGCATATTCAGGAACAGGGGATATCATTTCATTTTCTTTTTAAAACATTTTTAGTTTACTAGTACATGTTTGCAGTATATGAAGTTTACATTCCTCTTGGGGAGCGGGTAGACGTACATAATACAGCTTGGTTCTTTTTTTCTCCCCCCTCCCTTCCCACCCACCTCCCTCCCTCCACCTCTAAATCCCCTTTCCCCATTTTCATTCTTCCCATTTGCAAGAGACCTCCCTTTATCTTTCTATTTTCTGATGCCCTCTTCAATCTCTCTCTCTTTTTTTTGGCTAGGTTAATTCCTAGATATTTAATTTTTCTTGGTGGTATTGTGAAAAGTATTGTTTCCTGGGCCAGGGATTTAGCTCAGTGGCACTGTGCCTGCCTCACAAGTGCAAGGTCCTGAGTTCAATTCCCAGTACCAAAAAAAGAAAAAGAAAAAGAAAAGTATTGTTTCCTTAAATTTTTTTTGGTACCGGAAATGGAACTCAGGACCTTGCACTTGCGAGGCAGGCACTGCACCACTTAGCTAAATCCCTGGCCCAGAACTAGCTCTTTGATTCATGGATTCTTTGTTTTTTGTTTTTTTTTTTGTAGTCTCAATTTCATTAATTTCTGCTCTGATATTTGTAATTTCCTTCCTTGTATTAGCCACAGATTTGAATTGTTCTTGTTTTTCTAGGAACTTAAGGTACATCATTAGGTTATTTATTTGGGCTTGCTCTATTTTTCCGACGTGGGCATTTACAGCTATAAACTTCTCTCTTTGCCTGCTTTTATTGTGTCCCATAGGTCCCATAGATTGTACTGGCATTATTGTTTGATTCTAGGAAGTGCCTAATGTCTTCTTTGATTTCTTCTGTGATCCATTGATTATTCAAGACTGTACTGTTTAATTTCCATGTGTTTGTATAATTTCTGTGGTTTCTTTTGCCATGGGTTTCTAGTTTCCTTACAGTATGATCTGATAATATGCACTGGATAATTTTGATCCTTTTGTATTTACTTAAGCATGCTTTATGGGCTAGAATATGGTGTATTTTGGAGAAAGTCCTATGTGCTGCTGAGAAGAATGTGTATTATGTTGTTAGACGGAGCACTCTGTAGATATCTATTATGTCCTTTGGTTTGAAGGCTTTGTTCAAATCTGATATTTCTTTTCTTTTTGGTACAAAGGATCAAAATCGGAAATTTGTGCTTGTATGGCAGGCGGCGGCACCACTCAGCTAAATCCCTGGCCCTCAAATCTGATTTTTTTAATTGAATTTTTTGTGTAGTTGATTGATTAGTGATAGTAGGGTATTGAAGTCCACCATTATACGTAATACCTCAGTTCACAAGTGCCTCTGTTTGCAAACAATTCAGTTCAGAAACAAAAGTGTTCAGCAAAATTTTACTTCTGTTTGCAAATTCTACATTGAGTGACAAACAAATCACAGCCATCTTCCCCACACAAACACAAATGCAGCCATCTTCCCCCACACTGTAAAACAAATTAGGTTCATAAACCAAGGTACCACTGTAATGTGTTGCTGTTTATCTGATCATTATGTTCAGTTGTGTTTGTTTTATCAAGTTGGGCATGCTGGTGTTTGGTGTATATATGTTTATAATTGGTATCTCTTGCTGTTGAATTGTTCACTTAACCAATATGTAGTTATCTCCTTTGCTTCTTCTGATCAGTTTTGGCTTGAAATCCACTTTGTCTGAAATTAGAGTAGGCACTCCTGCTTTTGTCAAGGTTCCTGTTGCATGGGATATTGTGGGGTATTTTTTTAGTATGTGTTTTTTTTTTTACACAGGGTCTCACTCTGCAATTCACGCTGGCTTTGAACGTACTGTGTAGTCCAGGCTGGTCTCAAACTCCCAGTGATCCTCCTGCCTCAGCCTCCTGAGTGCCGGGATTACAGATGTGCATCCCCATGCCTGACAGTTTGTGTATTTTTTGGATTAAATGTGTTTCTTATATACTGCATATCATTGGGTTTTGTTTCTTGATCCATTCTGCCAATTTGTGTCCTTTGAATAGTTGAGACTATTAACATTGAAAATTATTACTGAAAGGCATTGACTTATTCTTATCATTGCATTATTTTCCTGTTGCTGATCCCCTGATCACCCTTTCTGTTTAACTGCTCACCCTGCTTATTGTATTCATTCTATTAGATTTTTTGGATTATTTGCTTTGTAGTCTCTTTCTAGGATATCCTTGAGAATATTTTGTAGGGCTGGTTTAGTAGTCATGAATTTCCTGAGGTGCTCTTGGTTATAGAAATACGCAATTTCTCCATCAATTTTGAAAGAAAGTTTTACAGGATATATAAATCTGAGTTGGGATGGAGTGAGCACCTTTCTTCCATCATGCTCTTCTGCCATGCCTTTTCCACCTTGAGGGCAACCAACCATGGACTGAATCCTCTGAAAACTTGGAACCAAAATAAACCTCTCACTTCTGGGAAGATGGCAGAGTGCTGAAGAGTAGGGAAACAGCCTCTGTGAGACTTGTTGTCCAGATGCTGGAATACAGCAATGTGAGGAAGAGAAGAAGGAGGGAAGTGGGTTCGTGGGACCTAGCAAGGATCTGAAGCAAGAATTGAAGCCCATAAGGACAGCAAAGAGAAAGATTTCAATGATGAAGAAGGAGGTGGCAAGTGGCACTTTCTCTCTGAGCCCTGATTCACTGCGTGGGAAGGGTGAGTCGAACCTGCAGATGCACTGGCAACCCCAGAGGCCTCCACAGAGAAACACATCAGTGGAATGGAGCAGTGGATGCAGTGGACTGCAGTGACTGGTGAGTTATTAGGGTTTAGACATCCCGCAGGAGAGGGCGATTGGCCTGTAGCTATCTTGGAGAGGGCCCAACTGAGCTTAGAATGCAGAGTAGCTGCAGGCTGGCTCCATCAGGGTGAGATGGAACTGAGTTCAAGTTGGCAGGAGGTCAAGGAGCCAAGTTCAAGCCACCAGGAGGCACAAGGGGTGTTGCAGGCCAAAGAAAATGGCTTCAAGCCTCACAGCCAGAAACAAGCCTAAACTTTAGTGGCACTAAAGGTGATGCCTTCCTGGGATTATCCACTACCCCACAGCAAATCTATGACTGGCTTATTGGGATTAATCAACTAGGATCTGGACTCTGTCTGCCCATTTTGTCTACCACTGTCAGCAGTGACAAACCTTTGGTTTTTTTGAGACGGCCTCTCTATGCAGTTCAGGCTGACCTTGAACTCACTATGTAGCTGAGGCTGGCCTCCAACTTGCAGTGATCCTTCCACCTCAGCCTCCTGAGTGCTGGAATTACAGGCATGTGCCACCATATCCAGCTGTTTGCTTTGTTTTCTTTTTTTTATTGATTGTTTGCTCTTGTTTTATGTAAGTGTGAACATTGTTTCTACTTTTGTTGTTGTTCTGGTCTTGTTTTGATTTCTTCCTTCTCTCTTTCCTTCCTGTCTTCTTCAACAGTTTCCCAAAGTTTGCATAATCTTCCTTTGTTCTCCAGCCTTGTTTCCAGTCTTTTTCAGTTCTTCTATAATATCTCTGTTTTCTCCCCCAATCTCTTTTAAATTTTCAACCATGAGGGTAAAATTGACATACTGAGGGAATATTTACTGTATACCATTTTCTGGTTTGTTTTAGATTTTGTTATAACCACAAATCTAGTTCATATGGTTAAAGGTGACAAATTAATAGTTACCACACTTTGCCATTTTCTAGGCTGTATTTGATGCTATCATTGTTGCTGATTGTACTACTTTAGCCGAGGTGACACAGTTGTTCTTCCTGGTATGCCAAGACTGAGATTGCCTAAGGGTCATAAAAAATACTATAGGCCAGTGCCAGAGAACCAGGGGGTAGGCCAAATAGGCAGCAACTTCTCATCCCCAATAAATTGAAGAAATAGGATCTTGCAACAGACTTAAAACCTAAAAGCCAGCTATACCTGGAAGACATCTCTGAGAAGTAGTCATTTCCTAAGGGCTCTAAATACTGGATGTGAGGGTAATCTGACTAGGACATCTGTCACCCCATTGATTTGGAGGGTTGATTCAGCTGATCTAGCTGGCTAGGCAGGTGTTCCCTTCCTCCCTCACCACTCTTTCCTTGTGTGTCCCTCCTGAAGCTGCACGCTTGGTCAAAAAGGACAACCACCCCCATAGAGGAAGACTGTTTCCTTGGTCAAGGGTATATGAGTAGCTTCACTCCCCTAATAGAACCTCCAAACAAGCTTTCAGGGTCTAAATACTAGCAATAAATTTACTTGTCATAAGCAATTTACAAGCATCAACACAGGAATTACACTTTAAAAAAAAAAAGAAAAGAAAAGAAAATGAGAAGATACTTACACAAGATGCAACCCCTGACTTCCACCTCACCAAAGGCAAACCCGGGCGCAATGAGGTGGAATAGTTTGAAAGCCACCCACCTGGACTCTGTGAAGTGGTTACAGTGGAATTGACAAAGCAGATGAATGAGGCTCTAGAAAAAATCAAATCAGAAATAGTTTCTCAGATAACTACAGAGAGTGACCATAATGAAAGACATGCTTAGTGACTTTCGAGCAGATGCAGATTTTAAAAAAATAGAGGAGTTCAGGAAAATAATGGAAACTCCGAATGCCCAGCATACAAATGAAATGGAATCCATGAAACAGGTTGAAACAGGTTCAAACATATTCAAACAGATACCAGGAGATTAAGAATTCCATTGAAAGTATACACAGCAGAATGAGCCAGTGTGAGGACAGACTATTGGATGTAGAAGACAGGACTGCAGTTAGCTATCATGAAAAGAAAAGATTTCTTAAAAATAGCAAGGGACTACAAAAAATCAAATCAACAGCTGCTAGATGATGCAAAGAAAAATAACATAAGATTGATTGGAGTCAATGAAAAAAGCAGAAGATAACACAAATGACATTAAAAAAACCCAATGCCACTACTTCTCACATTCTTTAATGAAATTGAAAGGGGAGCAATACTTCCAAATTCATTCCTGGAAACAACCACTGCCCTGATTTCAAAAGCAGAGAAGGATCCAGCCACAAAAGAGAACTACTGGCCAACCTCCCTAATGAAAATAGATGCAAGGGGCTGGGGATTTAGTTCAGTGGTTATGCCGCCTGCCCTGCAAGTGCAAGGACCCGAGTTTGATCCCTGGTACCAAAAAAAAAAAAAAAGAAAAAAAGAAAAAAAGAAAATAGATGCAAAAATCCTCAATAAGATACTGGCAAGCAGAATGCAGCAAATCATAAAGAATACTAAACACTATGACCAAGTAGGATTCATCCCAAGGATGCAGGGATGGTTCATCATACACAAATCAATAGATATAATATAAAACAGAGCCAAAGACAAAAAACATATGATCATCTAAAATGATCCAGAAAACTCATTTGACAAAGTCCAATATCCATTTATGATAAAAATCCTACGGAAAATTGGAATAGATGGTCTTATCTCATCTGATAAAAGCCAGCTATGACAAACCAACAGCCAACATCATACTAAATGGACAAAAACTGAAAGCTTTCACTCTAACATCAGGAACAAGACAAGGATGCTCACTGTCACCAGTCTTGTTCAGTATAGTTCTGGAAACACTAGCCAGAACAATTAGACAAGAGAAAGAAATAAAAGGAATATGGATAGGAAAGGAAGAAGTTAAATTATCATTATTTGTGGATGACATGATATTCTATATAGAAGACCCCAAAAACTCCACCAAAAGATTTCTAGATTTAATAACCAAATTCAGTAGTGTAGCTGGATACAAAGTAAACAATTAAAAATCAATAGCCTTCCTGTACACAAATAACAAACTCATTGAGAGAGCGAGAGATTAGGGAAACCACATTTTTCGCAATAGCATCCAAGAAATGAAATGCCTAGGAATCAATCTAACAAAGGAAGTAAAAGATCTTTACATGGAAAACTATAGTACTCTGAAAAAGGATATAGAAGAGGATATCAAAAAAATGGACAGATATCCCTTGTTCTTGGGTAGGAAGAACCAATATCGTGAAAATGGACATACTTCCAAAATTGTTATACAGATTTAATGCAATTGCAATCAAAATTCCAACAACATACTTCACAGAATTCGAGAAAACAATCCTAAAATTCATTTCGAATCAGAAGAGACCTAGAATAGCAAAAGCAATTTTGAGCAACACAGGCGAGACAGGGGCCATCACAATCCCTGACTTGAAATTACACTACACAATTACTGTGATAAAAATAGCATGGCACTGGAAAAAAAAACAGACCTGAGGATCAGTGGAACAGATTAGAAGGTTCAGAAACAACTCCAGACACACTCAGCCACCTTATCTTTGACAAAGGAGCCAAACACCTTCACTGGAAGAAAGATAGTCTCTTCAGTAAGTGGTGCTGGAAAAACTGGCTTTCCACATGCCAATATATGGGTTAGACCCATATATTTCAGCATGCACTAAACTAGAATCAAAATGAATCAAAGATTTAAATATTAAAACAGAAACACTAAATCTGCTGGAAGATAGAAGAGGTAAAAAAAAAGAAGAGGTAGAACTCTTGAAGACATTGGTATAGGCATTGACTTTATGAACAAAATTCCAATCTCAGAGGAACTATCACAAAGACTCAACAACTGGGGTCTCATCTTATTAAAAAGCTTTTGCACAGCAAGAGAAATTACCAACAGAGTGAAGAAACAATCCACTGTATGGGAAAATTTTTTTACAGCTGTTCCTCAGCAAAACATTAATATCCATAATATATAAAAAACTCAAAAAAATCAGATCCCCCCCACAAATTTAAACACCCAGTCAAAAAGCGGGCATCAGAAATGAGTAGACACTTCTCAGATGAAGAAGTACCAACAGCAAATAAATACATGAAAAAATGTTCAACATCACTGGTCATTTGAGAAATGCAAATTAAACCAACACTGAGATTCCATCTCACTCCAGAAAGAATGGCTGCTATTAAATCAACCAATAGCAAATGGTGGCGGGGCTGTGGGGAAAAAGGAACCCTTCTCCATTGTTGGTGGGAGTGTAGACTGGTGCAACCACTGTGGAAATCAGTATGGAGATACCTCAAAGAACTAGGACTAGAGGTCCCATTTGATCCAGCTATTCCCCTGCTGGGTGTCTTCCCCCAAAGAATAAAAAGAATCATACCACAGCGATATATGTGCACCCATGTTCATAGTGGCACAGTTTGTAATAGCTAAAACTTGGAAACAGCTCAAGTGCCCATCAACTGGAGACTGGATAAAGAAGATGTGGATATGGAGCCACATTCTTCAGCCATAAAGAAAGGATAAGCTTGAGACATTTTTAGCTAAATGGACACACCTTGATTCTATACTCTTAAGTGAAATAAAGTGGACACACATGTTTACATACCATGTTGTTTCTCTGGTGTTAGAAACCGAAAGTGTAAATAATGACCAAAATGTATAATAGATATTGTGAAATGGGAAGAAAATATTCAAATGAGAAGGAAAACAAGGAAGGGGGGAGGGGAAAAGAAAAAAAGGACAAGAAAAAAAAGAACAGAAGGAAAAAATGGAAGCAAAGCTTTTGTAAATCAGAAGGAGAAGAGGAGTTGAAGGAGGGGAGGGGAATGGGAAAAAAAGAAGCAGCAAGATATATCATGTCCAGGTAGAAATTCCCTATGATTAAGGTGATCATTATGTATATCTAAAATGTATCTATAAATGTTTTACTTACAAAAAACACCTCCAACTGAGCTGGACATGATGGTACATGCCTATACTCCCACCTACTTGGGAGGCTGAGGCAGGAAGAGGCAGAGGGGGTATTTTAGCCAGACCCTGTGTCAAAATACAGTAAAAAGGGCCTGGGAATAGCTCAGTGGTAGAGTGTTTGTCTAGCATGTGTGAGGCCCTGGGTTTGATTCCCCAGCACTGCAAAATAAAAATAAAGTTAATTAATTAAATAAATAAAAAGGGTTGGAGATGTAACTCAGTGGTAGAATGAGGCCCCGAGTTCCACCCCCAGTCCTGCAAACAAAAACAAAACAAAACAGAAAAAGTCCATGACTCAGTGATAACCATTACCATTATTTTGGTTTCTGCAGTGTTGGTGATGGAACCCAGGGCCTTGTGCATGCCAGGCAAGTGCTCTACCCCTGAGCCCCAGCCTAGCCCCAGCCACACCCCTGACACCAGCATTCCTAGCTCTAAATCTTCTCTAGGAACCAGGTACCCTGGTGCACTTATTCTTGCAGGCACTCTCTGTGAGAGTCAGCTTTCCATCACTGGGATGAAATACCTGATACACATCAGTTTAAAGGAGGAAAGGTTTACTTTGGCTCACGGTTTCAGAGGTTTCAGTCCATGGTTGGCTGGCTCCCTTGCTTCAGGCCAGTGGTAAGGCAGGAATATGGCAAGAAGGGGGTGGTGGGCGCAAGCTGCTCTCCTCATGGCAGCCAGGAAGCAGAGAAGCTGAGAGAGCCATGGAGGAAGGGGTCTCAGACCCAGTCTACCTTTCCAGGTTTCCCAATGACCTACTTCTTCCACCAGGCCCCATCACCTAATAACCTTTGGAGCTATAAACTCATCACATAATCCACTGATAAAATTAGTTGATCCAATCACTTTCTAAAACCCCCACCTCTGAACACATGAGCCTTTTGAGGGACATTTTTGATCCAAAACTTAACCCAAGACATTAAGTAATTATGGTATTGGTTTTTTGTTTGTTTTCTTGGGATAGGTTCTCATTGTGTAGCCCAGAGTGGTCTCAAACTCACAGAGATCTTCCTGCCTCAGCTTCCCAAGTGCTGGGATTAGGGAGTGTGCCACTACAACCAGAGGTTTTTTTTTGTTTTGTAAGTATGAATGATAGTACAGTTACTTTTTTTTTTTTTTTTTGGTGATACTGGGAATTAACCCAGGGGTACTCTACCACTGAGTTATATTCCCAGCCCTTTTTATTTTTATTTTTATTTTGAGACAATGTTTTGCTAAATTGCCCAGGCTGGCCTGGAAATTGTGATCCTCTTGCTTCTACCTCCCTTATAAGTAGCTGGATTTTCAGGCATGCACCACTGTGCCCAGCTATGCAGTTACTTTTTATGGGGGCTCTTTGCTTTCTAGTGATACTTATTTACCAATGAAATGATGTGTGGGATTACACTTCAAAACAATCAGAAGACGCTGGGCATGGTGGCTCAGGCCTGTAATCTCAGTTGGAAGGCTGAGGCAGGAGGATTGCCATGAGTTTGAGGCCAGCCTGGGCTACATAGTGAGGTCAAGGCCAGCCTGGACTGCATAGTGAGACCCTGTCTCAAATAAACGAACAACAAAAAAAGAAACAAACAATCAGAAGGGAAGTAGGCCAGGATATTCATGAAACAAAATCAATCTGGAGTTGACACCTGTTGAACTGAGCAGATGGGTAAGTGTTTTAGAAACTATTCTCTTAGGATAAATTCCAGGATTTGGGTTACTGGCTGGAGGATAGGAACTGTGACGAGTTTTATGCTGTGCTACAGGCTGATTCCTCTCCATGCCGCTGATGGCCTGTAACTGCCATGTGCATGCAAACCCGTGGCTTGTGGTTCCTGAGGCACATTTGTCTCCTCCCAATGGAAAAGACTTGAGAGAGGTGAAGGGCACTCTGCTTCCGGCTTCCTATGTGGGCTCAATTGCAGGGAACAGGGAAAGGGGACGTTACTAGAACCTCTGCAGTGAGTCCTAGTCTCCTGAGAGCCAGGCAGCACAAGGCGAATTAACTTATTATACAGGAAAGGTAGAAAAATGAGACTTTGAGAAGAAGCTGAGCTTTGGGCCTGATCAGTGCTGCTCTGGGCGGCAAAGACAGAAGCCCCCAGCTTACCGCACCTTCATTTAGTACATCAGGAGAAACAAATGTAGCAGATGACTGGGGAGTGGCAGAATTCCTAGATCCATGAGGAACTGAGTAGATGAAGATTTTGTTCCTCCCAGGATGTCTTCAGCTGGTGTAATCTTGTCCTGGAGCATCACAGCATCACGGGATCCTTGAGGTCTCAGTTGTGACCGGGGGCCAAAATGGAATTATGTCTCGAACTGCCATAGCTGGCCTGTAGGCAGGAGAACTAGGCCTAATCAAATGGTTTTTCCCTAAAATTATGTAGCATTGCTCCTGACACAAAATGGTCACCAGTGGAGAAGGATGACGTTAGTAAAGTAAGGAGTGTGCAGCTCAAAAGAATGCCTGGGCCCAGAGCAGGTCCCCTTAACTCCATGCATGGCTCTCGCCCCTTCATCAGCGCCCCGGAAATGCCAACCACAGTTGAGTTTGTTGAGTTTATTATCCCTCCAGCCCACTCCAGCTGCCCAGCTGCAGCCTCCTCGATGCCCTCTCCAGACTGCTGCTGCAGCCTTGGGACTGGCCCAGTTGCCTTCGTGCCCCCATCCATGCTCCACCCTGGAGTTGGAGCAATCTTGCTCAAGGGCAAACAGGTCAGGTTCTGCTTAGATAAATCCCGCAGCGCCTTTTTTAAAAAGTACAGAAAAGAGAGGCTCGGGCTGGGGATTTAGCTCAGTGGTTTGACCGCCTGCCTCACAAGCGCAAGGACCCGCTTTCGATCCCCAGTACCAAAAAAAAAAAAAAGAGAGAAGCTATGGGTGTCGCTCAGTGGTATAGTGCTTGCCTGGCATGCATTAGGCCCCTGGTGCAATCCTCAATACCACAGTCAGACACATAGACACACACACACACACACACACCAGACAACAGAAAAGTGCTTATCACATGGTCATGTGACCTAATAAAGAATTATAACACAAACACCCAGGCTGAGAACCAGAGCTTTGCCAGCATCTTGGGGCCCAGAAGGTATCTCTCCCTGACCTCAACCTCCTCTTCCTAGAGGCAACCATGTTCCTTCACTCAAATACTCAGCTCAAAATATTAGTTTTGCCTGTTTTGAACTTTCTTTGCTGTCTAATATTCCATTTCACAATGACCACTATGTACCTGGACATTTGCTTCCAGGATTTTGTTATTGAGAACGCTTGCAAAGCAAGTTTTTTGTTTTGTTTTGTTTTGTTTTTTTGATACCGGGGATCGAACTCAGGCCCTTGAGTTTGCAAGGCAGGCAGGGGAACCACTGAGCTAAATCCCCGGCCCTTGCAAAGCAAGTTTTGGGTTACAGAGTTTCCACACACCCAAGTAAGGAAGGAATGGTGTATGGAACCCGCACAGAGTGGCGCACAGCCCAAGCATGATCAGTACTGCAATGCAGGTGGGTTTTTTTTTTTGGTACCAGGGATCAAACTCACGTCTTTGCCCTTGCACAGCAGGCAGCGAAACCACTGAGCTAAATCCCCCCACCCGGGTTTGTTTGTTTTTGTTGTTTGGTTTTGCTCTCTACCACCAAGCCACACCCAGCTCTGGCTGTGAGCGTGAACACACAGACTTGTCCAACTACCATCACAATCAGGATACAGACCATCTTCATCATCCCCTTAGCAGTCATGCCCTCCCCTCACCCGTAACCCCTGGCAACTGCTGCTTGCTCCCCATCACTGCAGTTTTGCCTTTTCCAGTGTGATATACACGGAATCCTGAACTATGTGACCAGTGAGACCGTCTTTTCTCACTCCACATGCCAAGCGCTGTGCAGTCACTGACCTTCCCTTCTCTCTGAGTATGCATTTCATTGAGGGATGTACTGGGTGGCTTACCCACTGACAGGCTGAAGGACATTTGGGTACTTTGCAGTTTGGGTGATTATGAATAATGATCCTATAAACATTCACATGCAAGGTTTTCTGTGGAGATAATAATTTTTATTTCCCTAAGAGTAAATACTTAGAAGGAGGCTTGCAAGATCATATGGTAAGTGTGGGCAGAGCTTTATGAGAAACTGTTCATCTTCTTTCCAGAGGCTGTACCATTTAGTACTCTCATGCAATGTATGAGAGCTAGCTTTCTCCCTTCCTGCCTTTTCCTTTTTCTTTCTTTTTTCCCTTTCCCTTTCCCTTCCTTCCCTTTCTTTTCTTTATCTTTCTTTCCTTTCTTTTTCTCCCTTTTTCTTCTTTCCTTCCTTCTCTCTCCTTCTTGCTTTCCCTCTCCATCTTCTTCTCTCTGATGGAACCTGGGTCCTTATGCATATTAGGCAAGTGCTGTACCACTGAACTACATGCTCATTTTAAGATTATTTTATTTATTTTACATTGTTCTTGTTTTTTGAAACAGGGTTTCACTATGTAGTCCAGGCTGGCCTTAAACACTGTGCATCATAGGCTGACACTGAACTCTCCATCTTCCTGCCTCAGTCTCCCTAGTGCTGGGACTACAGATGTTCACCGACATACCCAAATTTTATTTTATTTTATTTTTGTACTGGGGACTGATCCCATGACCATCACATTGAGCTATATCCCCTGTCCTTTTAATTTCAATTTTTCAATTTTTCAATTTTTATTTTTCTATTTTTTGGTATTGGGAATCAAACTTAAGACCTTGTGCTTGTGAGGCAGGTGGCAGCACCACTGAGCTAAATCCCCGGCCCTAATTTTTATTTTTGACCCAGAATCTCTCTAAGTTGCCCAGGCTGACCTTGGACTCTTGATCCTCCTGCCTCAGCCTCCTGAGTAGCTGGGAATACAGATATGCACCACCACTTCTAGGTGCATTTGTTTTCTTCTTCATGGGAGGGTTTAAGTTCAAGGTACAAATTCAAATTCTTTATTAGCTATAGAACTATTCCACTTATCTGCTTTCTCTTGGTTAATATGTGGCTTTCACAGAATTGGTCCATTTCATCTAAGGTGTCAAATTCACATACACAGTGTCATCTGTAACATATATTTACTGTTCTTGTGATGTCATGATGTCTATGGAGTCTGTTGTGTTTGTTTGTTAATCTGATTAGAGGTTTATCAGTTTTATTGATTTTCTCATAGAACTAGCATTTGGTTTTATTGATTTTCTTTTTTTTTTTTTTTGAGACAGGGTTTCACTGTGTAGTTCAGGCTGGCCTTGAATTCACAATCCTCCTGCCTCGGCTTCCTGAGTACTGAGGTTAAAGGCATGTGCCACCTCACCCAGCTCCACCAATTTTCTCTACCACTTTCCTGTTTTCAATGTCATTGATTTCTGCCTGTATCTTTATTTTTGAATTTTTTTAATGGTGAAAATTTATTTTACATATTTTAAAAAGTACATTTAAAATTATTAGTTACATTACAGGTACAATGATGAACATTGTGACTCTCCATCATATTGTACAACCTGACTTCATCCATATGGGTGTCTTTAGTGCAAAATACTTTACACAGGAATGTGTTCAGAAGGGTCTTCGCAACCAAAATAAGGAAAAGAAATACCTTACACATTACCATGAACATATATTAAAGTGACAGGGAGGGGGGAAATTAAAAAAAGTTACAATCTGTACAGAGGAATCGCCATAGACAACCAGAAAGTTGTCTCTCTCCTGGGAGAAGCAGCAGGCCTCTGACCTTTCCAGGTCTGACATTTGTGCTAAGGTCATTTTTTGTTGTCAATCAAAAAAACAATATATATATATGTGCATATATACATATGTATATATATCAGTAACTTCATACACTATAAATAGAAGTCCAGTTCAGTGAGTCCCATGGTGAGTCAAATGTAGCAAGGGAAGGCGTGCTTTTTTTTTTTTTTTTTTTGGTACCGGGGATTGAACTCGGGTCCTTGAGCTTGCAAGGCAGGCAGCGGAACCACTGAGCTAAATCCCCAGTCCAAGGAAGGCGTGCTTCTTGTCACCTAGGTTTCAGTAGGGCACTTTGTTGATGCTGCCATCACTACTTTCTGCTGCTGATGTGGCTTTGCTGAGGGGCGCCAGGATGCTGCCTGCGACCCAGCCCTTGGCTGCGGGCGAATGGTGGCTGGCAGGCTGGTACACCAGGCACATGTCTGCAGATGGACAGCTAGAACCTGGACCACTTCCCCTTGGCTCACATACATTTCATTCTCCTTTGGCACATAGTAATCTTTGATCATGGCCATAGACGAGGTCCCATTGCAGCCTCCCAGGTCGTTCTGCTTGTAGACTTGAACTTCTTGCCAGGTTGGTGGCAGTCGAACCCTGGACTGCCATTGGAGGTAGATCTCTTCAAGGTTGGGTTGTAGCTGGAGCCCATTGGAGGCTTCTCAGAGCCCACAGGGACAGAGGAGTAGGGCCTGGGGCTAGGTCGGGGAACCCTAGCAGGCCGGGACTGCATCATGGCCGTTGTGCTCCTTTCTTTCTGTTGATACTCAGTGGGTGACTGTAGTGCATTTAAGCAGCCTCGCTTTGTTTCTAGGGCTTGATTGATGTTCTGTACCCAGGTGTGCTGGATGTCCAAGTTGGTGACTTGCAGAATGACCCTCTCAGAAGTTTCCTGGTTGATGGGTGCAAATTTGCAAGGGTCATTGTCCACATTCTCATCCAAGACCAAGAATCCATCTTGATGTTCCTTTTGATCGTGTAGCCTGGGGTGAGGGACCTCTTCCTGAGCAGTTCACTGAAGATGACGATCTGCTCAAAGAGGAACACGTGCCTCTCCTTGGCTCAACTCTGCATGCCGGCATCCAGCTCAGATCATGTCCTGCTGCAGCAGCTTGCCCTGGGCAGTGACGGTGCCCTCAAAGCCCTGCTGCCTGTATCTTTATTATTTCCCTTATTCTACTAGCTCTGGGTTTATTCTACCCTTCTTTTTCTAATTTCTTAATATGGAAGCTGAGGCCAATGACTTGTGACCTACGTTCTTTGCTAACATAAGCATTTAATGCTAAAAATTTCCCTACAAGCACTGTACTTTAGCTGCACCACAAATTTGGGTATGTTGTAAACTTATTTTCATTCAGTTCAAATATTGCCTGGGGCCCAGGATGTAGCTCAGCGGTAGAGTACTTGTCTAGCACGTGTGAAGCCCTTGGTTCAATTCCCAGCACTGCAAAAACAATACAACAGAAAATATTTTCTAACTTCTCTTTAAACTTTTTTCTTTGACATATGAATTATTTAAACATGTGTTGTTTAATTTTATGTATTCCTGGCTGGCCTTGAACTCACTATGTAGCCCAGGCTGGCTTCAAAATCATGGCAATCCTCTTGCCTCAGCCTTCTGAGTGCTGGGATCACAAGTGTAAGCCACCTCAGCCGACTTCTGCTCTTGTTGGAGTGTTCTACAACTGTGGATTACATCCAGTTGGTTCAGGGTGTTGCTCAGTTCTTTCATATCCTTGCTGATTTTCCTACTACCTGCTCTATTGTCATCTCTCAGTGTCCTTGGGGAAATGGCCCCAGGACCTCTGGGATATCAAAGTCCACAGATGATCAAGTCTCTTATATAAAATGGTATATTTTTTTATTCATTAAGTTTATTGGTACATTTTAGGTATATGATGTGATCACATTCATCATTGGGAATTTGTGCCTTTACATAATCTCTCTTGGTTCTTATTTTTTTCCCCATTCCCCTGCCCTCCCATCAACCCCTCTACCCCTCCCTATTTACAACAACTTTATTTCTGCTTTTTCCTTTTCTCATATTTATTCCTTTCCCCTACTCCTCCCACTTCCCCTTCCCCTTTGGACCTTTTCTTCCTATTTCACATTATCTATTATACATTTTGATCCTTATTTACACTTTCAGTTTCTCATACCAGAGAAACTATTCAGTATTTACACGTGTGTGTCCTATTGATTTCACTTAAGAGTATCACCTCAATGTGCATCCATTTAGCTATAAATGTCTCTAGTTTCTCATTCTTTATGGCTGAGTAGCACTCCATTTTACAAAAAAGCCACATCTTCTTTATCCAGTCTCTAGTTGATGGGCAATTGGGCTGTTTCCAAGTTTTAGCTATTACAAATTATGCTGCTATGAACATGGGTGCACATATATCACTGTGGTATGATTCTTTTAATTTGGGGGGAAGATAGCCAGCAGAGGAATAGCTGGGTCAAATGGAACCTCTAATCCTAGTTTTGTTGTTGTTGTTGATTTTTTGTTTGTTTTTTGGTACCGAGGATCGAACTCGGGACCTTTCGCCTGAACTAAATCCCTGGCCCTAATCCTAGTTTTGTTTTGTTTTTTTTGGTACTGGGGATCAAACTCCGGTCCTTGTGCTTGCGCAGCAGGCAGCGAAACCACTGAGCTAAATCCCCAGCCCCCCTAATCCTAGTTTTTTTAGGAATCTCCACACTAATTTCCATAGTGGTTGCACCAGTCTACACTCCCACCAGCAGTGGAGCAGGGTTCTTCTTTCCCCACAGCCCCGCCAGCATTTGTTATTGGTTGATTTCATGATAGCAGCCATTCTTTCCGGGCTGAGGTGGAATCTCAGCGCTGTTTTCATTTGCATCTCTCAAATCACCAGTGATATTGAACATTTTTTCATATGTTTATTTGCTATTTCTACTTCTTTGTCTGAGAAATGTCTGTTCATTTCAGACGCCCATAAAATGGTGTAGTATTTGCTTTAAACATATATCTTCCTGTATACTTTAAATTATCTCCAGATTAATCATAATATGCTATAAATGCTAAGTAAATAGTCGTATCACTCTATTTTGGGGGAATGATAAGAAAAGTCTGTACATGTTCAGTACAGACCCAGCCATTGTAGGTTTTATCGTGTGTGTGTGTGTGTGTGTGTGTGTGTTACTTGGGATTGAACCTAAGGCCTTCGTGCTGAGCTATATTCCAAGCCCCCACTTTTTTTTTGGTGCTGGGGATCGCCTTTTTTATTTTTTATTTTGAGACAGGGTCTTGCTAAATATCTAAGTTGCCCAGGTTGGGCTCGAACTGTCTATACCTCGTTGACTGTACCTCGCTGTATGGTTCTATACATGGCTGCTCTAGGGACTGTAATACAGAGAGACATTTTCATAGTCTAATTATAGCTAATATTTTACCACTTTCAACTGAATGTAGAACTCTCACCACACCAAACCCTTTATCTTCTTTTCCTTTAGATTGTTGTTTCATATGTATTACATGTACAATATCAAAACTCTCCCAGATAGTTGTTATACTTTTTGTACTTGATCTTTAAATGTATTTTAAAGAATCTAAGAGAACTAGCCTGTCCTGCTTACTCAGCAATTTACCACTTCTATTCCTTCCTTCATGCCTAGTGTTCCACCTTTTCTTTTTTGTTTCTTTTTTTTTGTTCCACCTTTTCTTGCAATACGGTGTTTCCTCTCTCTGAAGAACTCAGTCAGCTTTTTTTCCCCTGCAGTGCTGGGGATGGAACCCAGGGCCTCCTGCATGCTAGGCAAGTGCTCTCCCACTGAGCTCCAGCTTCTCTTTTAGAGCTGGACTACTGGTGGCAGAGTCTCTGCTCCATCGTCTGAGAATGTCTTGATTTTGCCTATATTCCCCAAGGGTCTTTTCATGAGATACAGGATTCTGTGTTGACAACTTTGATCTTAAAGCACTTTATTTATTTATTTATTTTCTTGTTGTTTTTTTTTTGTGGGGTTTTTTGGTACCAGGGATCGAACTCGGGTCCTTGTGCTTGTGAGGCAGGAGGCAGAACCACTGAGCTAAATCCCCGGCCCCTATTTATTTATTTTTGAGACAGGGTCTCACTATGTAGCCCAGGCTGTCCTCAAACCCATCGGGATCCTCCTGACTCAGCCTCCTGAGTGCTGGGATCACAGGTGTGTGCCACCTCGCCCAGCTTCTAGAAATTTGATTATGATGTGTTGGGGAGGGGTGGATTTTTTTGAATTTACCTTGTTTTGTTTTCTGCAAGCTTTATAGATTGTTTTGTTTTTTTGTTTTAAAATTTCATAAGCTTTCTAGATTTTTAAACTCATGTCTTTCATTGAATTTAGAAGATTTTAGACACTCTTTCTTCAAATATTTGTTCTGGGGCCGGGGATTTAGCTCAGTGGTTCCTCCGCCTGCCTTTCATGTGCAAGGTCCCAAGTTCGATCCTTGGTACCAAAAAAAAAAAAATTGTTCTGCACCACACTCCTCTTTCTTTTTTATTTTTAAAAATAAATTTTATTTTATTTTATTCCACTCCCCCCAACTCCCTCCTCTCCCTACGTACAAAAGCTTTGTTTCCATTTTTTCCTTCTATTTCACTTTTTTTCTTGTCCCTTCCTTTCCCCCTCTCCCCTCCCTAGTTCCCCTTCCCATTTCCCAACATCCATTATATATTTCTGTCCTTATTTCCACTTTGTTTCTCACACCAGAGAAACAATGTGGTATTTAAACATGTGTGTCTGATATATTTCACTTAAGAGTATGGTCTCAAGGTTCATCCATTTAGCTATAAATGCCTGAAGCTCATTCTTCTTTATGGCAGAGTAGTACTCCATTGTATAAAAAACCACATCACACTCCTCTTTCTAAGACTCCAATAACATGAATGTTAGACCTTTTGATATTGTCCACAAAATCCTGAGGTTTGTTTATTTTTTATTCGGGGAGTGCCTGCAATCAAACCCAGGGCCTCATGCATTCTAAGCACATTCTCTACCACTGAGCTACACCCCCAGCTCCGACATCTGTTTTAAAGTCTTTCTGGGCAGCTGAAGTAGCGCACACCTATAATCCTGGCTATTCAGGAGGCTGAGACTGGAGGATTTTAAGTTCAAGGACAGCCTGGGAAACTTACTGAGACCTTGTTTCAAAATAAAATGCAAAAAGGGCTGGGGATATAGCTCAGTGGCAGACTACTTTTCTAGCATGTGTGAGGCCCTGGGTTCAATCCCTAGTAGCACACACACATACGTTTTGTGATAATTCCAACATCTGGGTCGCCTTGGAGTTGCCATCTGGTGGTTATTTTTACCTTGTGAATTATTGAGACTTTCCTGGTTCATAATATGCCAAGACATTTTGAATTATATCCTGGACATTTCAATAAGGAATTATGAGACTCTGAGGATCCTATGGAGGGTGTTGATTGTGTTTGTCTATTTGACTGTTTTAGTAGGTAACTGATTCAGGTAGGTTCAGCCCACAAGTTTTGATCCCGTTCTTTTCCCATGCTACTTTCATTTTTTCTTTTTTTTTGGTGCCAAGGATCGAACTCAGGACCTTGCGCTTGCCAGGCAGACGTGGTGCCACTGAGCTAAATCCCTGGGCCTACTTTAGTTTTCAAACCCCTACTGGTGCTATTCAGCTCTGTTCCATGTGTACCATGGGGCCATTCTGGAACCCAGACAGTGGTCTGCTCTGTAGTTCAATTGTCAAAATCTTCTGTGTGTTCTTTAGAGTCCAAGCCACACATTTGAAGCTTGGCGTAAGTCTAGAATTTTACCGTCCTGTAACTTTATGTGACTCCTTTCTTGAGGTCCCTTCTCTTTGCAATTGCTCCCCACTGTAGCACCAAAGGCATCCCAATCCTGGCTCATGGCTAGAAACCTTGGGTCTTTGGCTCCCTACTCTGCAACATACATTCCTCTGACTGGGTCTGCTTCCGGATTCAAGCTGCACAAGGATAGAAAAAAAAAAAAGCAACGGGGATTTCCTCCCTGCTCTTTGTACCACAGTTCCTCGGGTGAGAGAGAAGTTAGAGTTGCCTGACAATAGTCACTTCGGTTGCTGCTGCCGCCATGGGGCCGCAGCTGGGGACTGGGGCTTGCTTGGGGGAGACAGGCTATTTCTCCACCTTCTCCGCTGACCTGGGGGCCCCCTTTTCATTCCTCGGAGCAGAAAGAGAGTGCTTATCTTGGAACTCTTTCTGCCTCCACCTGGTGCACAATTCTGGGATTTGTGCTGCCTTTGAAACCAGGCCAGGAGATAAGGGAAGTAAAACAAACTCAGGAATCTCACGGGTCATATTGAGCTCTGGAGTACTCCACTCCCCAGTCTTCCTGCTGCCATTTACTTCCCAGACTCCTCAGATAAGTGACTGCATGCCGTTCTCTCACGACCTCCCCTCCCCTTCCCTCCCCTCCCCCTCCCTTCCTCCTCCCTTCCTCCCTCCCCCTCTTTGTGTCCCCCCCCTTTTGTGGTGCCAGGGATCAAACCCAGAGCCTTGAGCATGCTAGGCACGTGTTGTACCCCTGAGCTACATCCCCAGCCTCTGCCCAGGATTTTTAGTAGAATTTAGTGGGAGAAGCAGGCTAGGATGTTCTTAGTTCATCTTAACCAGAAATAGGACCTACATTTATTTTGAATTCAGATTTACAGAACTAGTATAGAGGCTTCTCGTATAACCTTCACTCAACAACTTCAACTTCCTTTTTTTCCCCCTTGTGGTACTGGGTGTTGAACCTAGGGCCTTCACACTGAACTTCATCTCCAGCCCTTTTAAAAAAATTTGAGGCAAGGTCTCTCTAAGTTACCCAGGCTGGGCTTGAACTTGTGATCCTTCTGCATCAGCTTCCCAGAGTTCTAGGGTTACAGGCATGCACCACCATGTCTGGCTTACTTTAACATCTTACATGACCATACCACAATAATCAGAACCAGGAATTTCACCTTGGTGTGATACTAATAACTAAATGGTGCATCTAGTTCATTTTCTTGATTTCTGCAGTGCTGGGGATGGAACCCAGGGCCCGGGCATGTAGGCACATGCTCAATCACTGCCCTGGACCTATGTCAAATTTCCCCAGTTTTTCCACTAATGTTCTTCTGTTTCAAGCTCCCATCCAGGACTCCTCTTTGGTTTAACTGTCACTTCTCCTAGGTCTTCTCCACTCTGTGATAGGTCATCAGTCTCCCTTTCCTTCCTTGACACTTTGGAAGTGTACTGGTCAGGTATTTTGTGCAGCATCTCTCAGTTTGGTTTAGTCGGGTGTTTCTCATTATTAAAACGAGGTTATACATTTCTGGTAAAGATACCATGGGCGGGGGATTTAGCTCAGTGGTTTCGCTGCCTGCTGCGAAAGCGCAAGGACCCGAGTTCGATCCCTGGTACCAAAAAAAAAAGATACCATGGAAATGATGTGCTCCTACCATCTCATCAGCAGTTCCGGGATGTCAATATAGTCTTATTACTGGTCTTGTTAACACTGATCACTTGGTTAAAGTGGTTACAGATCTTGATCTGCACTGTAAAATGACTGTTTTTCTCTTCTCTTTGTTTTGCTTTGCTTTGTGATACTGAAGATTGAACCCAGGGCCTTGTGTATGCTAGATAAGTGCTCGACCACTGAGCAACATCCCTGGTCATATTTTTCCCCTCTTTAATAGTAAACATCTTTGGGGTGGGAATTTAGCTCAGTGGTTTCTGCGCCTGCTGTGCAAGCATAAGGACCCGAGTTCGATCCCCGGTACCAAAAAAAAAAAAAAAAAAGTAAACATCTTTGAGCCAAGTGTAGTGGCGCACGCCTGTAATCACTGCTTTCAGGAAGCTGAGGCAGGAGGATTGCTGTGAGTTTGAGGCCAACCTGGGCTACATAGTGAGTTCAAGGCCAGGCTGGACTACATAGTGAGACCTTGTCTCAAAAAACAAAACACAGGGCTGGGGATTCATCCCAGCGGCACAGCGCCTGCCTGGCAAGCGTGAGGTCCTGAGTTCAATCCCCGGTACCAAAAAACCCCCCAAAAACTAAAAAACAAAACACAAATCACACATATACATAAGAAAAAAAAAGTAAGTATCTTTGGGAAGACACTTTAAAATTATGTATGTTGTTTCTCCTCAAACTTTGGCCCGGTGATTTTTAGCATCCATGAGTAGATTTTGCCAGTGACAATTATTGGTGTATTGTTTGTATGTCCCTCATTCCTTCTACATTTATTAACTGGAACTCTGAAAGGAAAAGCTATCCATTCTCTTTCACTTATTTACTTATACAATTACATATTTGTTAGTATCAGTGTGGACTTGTGGATATTTGTTTTATTCCATGAGTTATAATCTAATACTGTCATTAATGTTTTGTTGCTCAAAGTTTGACAATTGGTAGCTCCTTCAGCTTGACCTCCTATTCTTTCTTGAGCACTTTTTTCTTTTTTTTTTTTTTCTTTTTTTGGTACCAGGGATCAGACTCAGGACCTTGCCCTTGCAAGGCAGGTACGGTGCCACTGAGCTAAATCCCTGGCCCTTTGAGCACTTTTTTCTTTATGCAGAATTTTTTGGGAAACTTTTCTTGAGGGTACCATTTATATAATATACACACAAATATATATATATATATATATATATATATATATATATATATATATATTCTGATATTCTATGTATGTGTGTGATGCTGGGGATGGAACCCAGGGCCTCGTGAATGCCGAACACTCTACTATTGAGCCACCCCACAACCCAAGGAACCATTTATAAAGGTGCTGGCAGGGGTGTTGAGGCACCCAGGAACCAGCAACAGCAGGAAGCCATTACCTCTCACAGATCTTCAGGGGTAGGTGAAGGAAGTAATGTTTGGGGAACCTGGCCTTGAAAAGGGGCTACTTGATGGGAGCTGTGGCCATGGACGGTTCCACATGCTGCCAGAGTTACAGTGGGCAGAACACAAAAGAACCTGGGTGTGTTGTCGCACACCTGTGATCCCAGCACTTTGGGAGGCTGAGGCAGGAGGACTGTGAGTTTGAGGCCAGCCTGAGCAATTTAGTGAGTCTAAATCTCAATAAATAAATAAATAAACAAATTAAAAAAAAATAAATGGCTGGGGATATAGTTCAGTACAAAGGCCTCAGGTTCAATGCCTAGAACCACAAAACAAACAAATAAATAAAGCAGCAAAAAAAAAAAAAGACTCCAACTTCTTACTCTTCTGGCCCTAGCAGTCTCCTGCCCATCCTTCTGACTGGCTGGACCCACCAGAAGCCAGAGGGGAAAGGGAGCCGAGTCGATGAACTCTGATAAACGTTGGCTCCCAAGGGCCCAGAAAGTCAAACAATGGACTTGGGGGGCAAATAGAAAATAATCCTTACAAGATCCACTTCCTCTCAGAATCCTTTTCTGACCTCCCACTCCAGCCAGGTGCCCACAGCCTTGGGGCAGAGCCTCATCAGGCTGTACCCTTGTTCACTTGCCGGTTCCTCTCCCTAGACAGCTGGCTGCATGAGAAGAGGAGCTGTGTCCCTGTCACCCTGTTACCCTGCTCAGGGGAGGCCCAAGCATGCACTCAATCCATGTGTGCGACAAGATGCGATCAGGAATATCAAGCCAGAGCCGGACTATTCACAGGGACCAAAGCTTTCCTGGGATCTCATTTCAAAATCTGGCCATCCTACAGCCCTTAGGGGGTGGACACATCTTGCAAGGTTCACACCGTGGTGCTTCTTACATGCTGTTCCCTCTCTCTATAAGAAGAGGCATCAGACAGCTTGCTCACTCTCTCCTCTCTCCACGTGAATGACTGAGGAAAGGCCCTGTGCGTGCACAGCACGAAGGCGGCTGTCCTGCAAATCAGGAAGAGACTTCCCGAGAGCCTGGCCAGCTGGCACCCTGATGAATGCTAGACAAGAACTCTGCCACTGAGCCATATTCTAAGCTCCATTTCATTATTTTGGTAATGAGAACTCTGGTGGATTACTCCTTAGATATCAACAATATAAACAAAAAAATAAAAAAAAAATAAAAAGCAAGAAACTAACAAACAAAATCAATATGTATCTATCAAAACTGAACATACGTACTCCTCCTTTGTACATACTCCTATGTATGTATCTAAGAAAAATGCAAATACAGGTGCTCAATTTACATCCTGGTAAGCCAATCATAAACTGAAAATGCATTCAGTCCACATAAACTACCACCCATTCTAGTTTAGCAACACAGCCTGCTATACAGTGTAAGTTGTTTTCCTGTGTGACTGGCAGCTGCTACTGCTGCCTGGAATCTCAAAGGGACTGGAAGGAATATCACCGGCCTGGGAGAAGACCTGAACTCAAAATTTGAAGTGCAGTTTTTACTGAATGTATATGGCTCTCACACCATGGTAAAGTAAAAAAAATCATAAGTAGAACCATCATAGCTAGGCATGTTGGCATACACCTGTAGTTCCAGCACACTGGGAAGCTGAGGCAGGAGGATTGCAAGTTTGAGCCCAGCCTGGGCAACTTAGTGACTGTTGGGGCTTTTGTCTCGATGTCCCCCCAAAGCCTCATGTAGTCTTTTTTTTTTTTGGGACCGGGGATTGAACTCGGGTCCTTACGCTTTCATAGCAGGCAATGAAACCACTGAGCTAAATCCCCAGCCCCTCATGCAGTCTTTTTTGAAGGTAGCTAAATCTGGAATGTGTGTGCTAGGATTAAGGATGTGTGATTACTAAACTACTACATGTGAGTGATTGGCTTGGCACGGCCCTAATCCCAGTAGTCTAAATAGGATGAAAGGGGCAGAAAGACGCTGTTAAGGTTCCCTTGTTGCTTTTGCTGCTTCTGGTGCCATGAACTGTTGCCCCTCTGCCACCCTGCCTTAGAGCCAACCGATTATGGACTGAAACTGCTACAAACTGTAAGCCAAATAAACTTTTCTCCTTTAACTTCGGATGTTAACTATTTTGTCTCAGTAATGAGAGAAAAGGAACTAAGACAGTGACCTAGTAAGAGCTTGTCTCCAAATAAAAAATACAAAGAGTTGGGGAATGTAGCAAAGGTCCTGGGTTTAATTCCCAGTACTGCAAACAAACAAACAACAAAGAAACATTGTAAGTCAGGAAATGTCTGTATATGTTTGACTAAAGACAAAAATGTTCATAGCATCATTCTTCTAAAAGCCCTAAACTGGAAACTATGCATATGTCTGCCATTAACAGGGAATGCAGAAATCAAAGGTGTATTCACATAATGGAATATTATACAGCAATGAGAATGAACAAGCTGTGAATACTGCACGGAAGAACCTTGTATACATAATGTCAAGGGAAAAGGCAAACAAACATAAGGGTCCGTACTACATGATTCCATCTATATGTCGTTCAGAAACAGGCAGAACAAAGCCGTTATATCAGAAGTCAGGATAGTAGTTACAGTTTACTAGAAACTTTTAAAAAGTGCTTAACAACTAGACACAGTGGCACTTGCCTGTAAAATCCTAGCTATTGGAGAGACAGGTAGGAGGATTAAGAGTTCAAGGGCCAGGCTGGGCAATTTAGTGAGACTCTGTCAAAATTTAAAAATAATTGGGGCTGGAGATTTAGCCCAGTGGTTTCACCGCCTGCTGCACAACCACAAGGACCCGATCCCCGGTAACCACCCCCCGCAAAAAAAAGTTTGAAAATTTAAAAATAATGGAATTAATATGAGAAAATGAAAAAATGGAAACAAAGCCTTTGTAAATAGGGAGGGATGGAGGGGTTGAAGGGAGGCCAGGGGAAGGGGGAAAAAATAAGAACCAAGAGAGTATGTAAGGGTGCAAATTTCCAGTGATAAATGTCATTATATTGTATACCTAAAATGTACCAATAAAATAACATTTTAAAAAATTAAAAAAATAAAAAGGTTGGGGATATAGCTTGTGGTAGAGTGCTTGACTAGCATGGGCAAGGCCTTGTGCTCAATTCTTAGTACTGGGGAAAAAAATCCTTTCTTCTTTTTTTTTTTTTGCTTCTTCCTGTCAACAGTACTTTATTGGGATATTATTTATATATAGCAAAGTGTATACATCTTAAAGTGGCTAGCTCAAAGCTCGGTTAATTTTACATGTATACACCTGGGTGATCCACACCTAGATCAAGCTACAGAATAGCCCAGCACCCCTGGGGATTTCCTCTCGTTAGCTCCTCATATCTTCACAGCAACCTCAGGACTGCAGAGCCATTATCTGCTCCTTTCACCTCTGAGGAACATCAGCTTGGCAGGCTGAAACCTGCCACAGTGCCAGTGCCCCTTGGAGCCAGGGTGCTGCTGCCCTCATGGCAGGGGAGCTCGAAGCAGTAGCCCAAGTGCTGACTTCCTGGAACATGAGACTGGGTCTATTTTGCACATAGCTGGGCAGGGAGCTGGGGAGGGGTGAGGGAGGCACTTGGTATTTTTCTTTTTTCTTTTTTTAGCTCCAGTTATTTTCCAGACCCATCTCCTGACCATCAGCATTATGTACGATGTCCTGGAGTCTAAGGGTTTTCCATGGCAGGTGAGGGATGCTAGTGGGGGCTAGAAACTGCTCCTGGGGAGGGAATGGCCACTAACCAGTCCAACTGGGCTGGCAGAGCTCCTGGGAGAAGCAGGAGCTTCGGTCACGGTCACGGTGGCGTGGGCTCAAGGCAAGGTCAGTGTGGATGTGCTTGGGGTCAGTCCTCCAGCCCGCATGGTGGCCTGGGCCCAGGTGAGGTTTGAGGATGGACCTTAAACAAGCCCAGAGCAAAGACAAGCACTTTGAACTCTCCTGTGGAGTTTTCCCTGAAGGTCAAAGTCCTTTCTCAAACAGGCTGTATCTGCATGGCATGGCTCTGGGGACGCTGCCAGAGCTCCAGTGTGGCCTCCTTCCTTCCCGAGTGACCAATGGGCCCACGGGGACAAACATGCCCTTGCTCAGGGTTCTTCAGAACTCTGGGAAGTTTCTGGGTCCTCCCAGGAAGTTCTTGGGTCTCTGCCCCCTGGGAACAAGCCCCCCACCTCATCCCCTGGGACAAGGCTGTTCTCAAATCAAGCCCCAAGAGTAGCCCAGTTTTCCCTAGGGGCGGAGTCTCCTCTAGTTGCAGCCTCCCTGGTGTCTGTCTGAGGAGCTGGGTGACTCATCCCAGTTTTGGAAAGGAAAGGGCAGAGGTTCGGATCGGCTTATTTATTTATGATTGAGATCTGGCTGAGAAGATGTGAGAAACATGTAAGGGCTGAACAAAATGTAGCAAGGATTTGGGCAGCGGCCTATGAGGAAGCCATTAGTTTTTCTACTTAAAAAAACCCCGAACCTTAATTCCACAAGCCAACGAACGCCATCTGTCCTTCTCCCTGAGGGGAGTACAATTCCAGGAAGCAGGAGAGGGGGCTCGGCTGTGGCTGCGGGGCCTAGGCGAACAGCTGTGGATTCTCAGGACTTTCCAGAGACCCATTTTGAGGCTTTGCTGTTCTTTACATGGCAGAAAGGAAACAAAACCCACATTCCTGTGGATGGCAGTCACCCCTCACATCCCCTTTCTGCTTTTTGGCTGACGTCAGGGCAGGCACACACGGTGGTCTTAGCCCAAACCCTCCCCAGGCCTCAGTGACAAGCCCAGTAGGTCTGTACCATGACCTACCTGAAAGGAAGCTGCCAGGCTAGGGTGAAGAAATAAGCTTTGTGTATTTGTACAGATTGAGGACAAAGGGACCTCAAAAGACTGAGGTTTCAGTCTGTTAAAAAATGTTGGTTTTTTTTTTTTTTTGAGACAAGATCTTATGTAGTCCAGACTGGCCTTGAACTCGTGGTGATCCTCCTGCCTCAACCTCCTAGGTGCTGGGATTACAGGCATGTGCCACCACACCTGGCAAAATAATAAAAAAAAAACCCCACCTAAAACAGGGTTCAGGGTGTATAACTCAGTGGTAGAGCATTGCCTAGCATGTGTGAAGCTCTGGGTTCCATCCCCAGCATACACGAACACACGTGCATGTGCACGTGCACATACACACACACACACACACACACACACACAAAATAGAAGAAAGATCCAATGAAACAAAACATAAAGACCCAAATAAGAACCAAGAGAGATTATGTAAAGGTGCAAATTTCCAGTGATGAATGTCATTATATTGTATACCTAAAATGTACCAATAAAATAAAATTTAAAAAAAACAACATAAAGACCAATGAAAGGCCTCTTACTGTTCCCCAGGACCAAGCTTCTGAGGAACAGCTGTCAGCCTCGGCCCACACAAATAGCTTAGCGTCCATTTGCAGCTGAGACCTTTAATTTCAGCACTCGTCCTTTAGATGTCGTAAAAGTGGTGGTGGTGGTGGTGGTGGTGAAATTACTTCTAGACAGGAAGTTATTTAGGCAAAAAACAAAGGCGTGGGTGTGCAGGGAGGAGATGAGAAGCCCAGACAGCAAAAGTCTCAGACAGCAGCCCACTGGGTGAAATGGAAACTTCCTGTTTATTTCAGTTTCTCACAGCCCTGGGGGTGGGGAGGGAGCAGAGATTGAAGCAGTTGGGCCATTGCGCTGGGCAGAATCAAAACTGCTGGGTCAGTCCACCAGATTGTGGCACTGTGGTCCTATTGGCCATACTCTCCTGCTCTGGCCCAGGGACAAGACAGAGCTAATACCATGATAATTCATAGCAGTTGCGCAGCACTGGCATCAGATGCTGTCAACGAGCTCACTTTAACCTCACAGCATCCTCCTGGGGGCAGGACTGGGGACAGATAGGATCCTCAGTCTGTTTTACTCATCAGAGCTGTGCTGTAGAGGCAACATGACATGACGCAATCACAGCTGAGCAGCAACTCAAAAGGCTGAGTCAGGACTGGGCTTGGTGGTGGGTCCTCCTCCTCTCCCAGCTACTTCCTCCTAAACATCTAATCGCTCAATGTTTTGGGCCTTTCCATTTAGCACCAGACTGCGGGTTAATACCTTGGTAGCGCTCACGCCCATAAGCACAGAAGCATTGCCACCATCCCCACCCTGGGGCTCTCAGAGCAAGATGATCCAATCCAGGGCCACCCAGTATCCTGAGCAGGCTAAAGTAATTCTTACAATGACAGATTAAGCAGCGCTTCCAGCTCGGCACTGGAACGCCCAAACTTGGTCACATCCTCGGTACCTGGTAAGAAGGCACCCAGGAGGATGCGGAGAATTGTGACCTCTCCTTCCCCGCTGGAGAGGTTGTTCAGGGTTGCAACTGCTTTGGCAAACAGTGTGACAGCTCCTCACCAGGTTAAGCACAGAGCCATCATATGACCCAAGAGAAATGAGAATGTGTGTCTGCACAAAAATTTGTGTGCTTGTTCACAACAGCATTGTTCCTAATAGAAAGTGGAATGAACCCAAATGGTCACCAACTAACAGCAACAAAATGTGGTGTATTCGTACAGTGGCATATTTTTCAGCCATTAAGATGACAACGGAGATGAAACTTGAAAATATTAAGTAAGTTTTCAGACACAAAAGGCCACATATTATATATTGTATGATTCCATTTATATGAAATGTCCAGAATAAGTACATCCATATAGACAGAAAGTAGATTAGTAGTTGCCAGGCTTTAGAGGACGGAGTGTGGGAAGTGACTGATAATAGGTATGAGAATTTTGGGGGGAGGGAGTGATGAAAATGTTCTAAAATTAAATAGTGGTGATGATTGCAAAAGCCTTTGGACATACTAAAAACCACTGACTTGAGTATTTTTATTTATTTAGTTAGTTAGTTTTATTTTGAGACAGGGTCTTGCTATCTAGTTCGGGTTGACCTTGAACTCACTATGTAGCCCAGGCTGGCCTTGAACTGGACAGGTGATCCTCCTGCCTCAGCCTCCCAAGTGCTGGGATTACAGGCATGTGCTGCTACACTAAGCTTGAATTGAATATTTTATTTTGTAAAATGTTTCAATTTGTTTGGTCCTTTTTTTTTTTTTTTTTGGTACCGGGGATGGAACTTGGGACCTTGTGCTTGCGAGGCAGGCGCCTGAACCACTGAGCTAAATTCCCAGCCCATGTTTGGTCCTTTTGAGACAAGGTCTCACTATGCAGTTTAAGGCTGGCCTTGAACTCACCATGAAGCTCAGGTTGGCCTTGAACTTGCAGTGATCCTCTTGCCACCACGACTGGATAGGCATCTGCATTTTTAAGAAAGCCCCTAAGCACTGGGAGAGGACTGGTTTACCCAGAAGCAGATAACCTCACTGGGGCCCTGAAGAACCCACAGCCACACTGGGTAAACATGGGAGTCTCTTGGAACAATTCAGGGCCAACCCATTCGGTTCTGGAAATGAACACACAAGTTCCCAAGGAGACACAAATGAGTGTGGCCCTGGGTTCCATACTCAGCACCACAAAACGAAAACAAAAAGAGAGGGAAAGCAAGAGAAAACAGCGTGAGTCAAGGTGCCCGGGAAGAGCAGAGGAGATTTATAGATGGGAGGGGCGATTCCAGGGGAGAGATCTGGCGGGGGAGTGATCAGGGGGAGTGATCAGGACGCGTGCTGGGTGTGGTCCTGAGGCTGCTCATGCTCCCCTGCAGGTGAAACTGGGGGAGCCGGATTTGGAGGGGAGAGCTGGGGTCACCTCTAAAAGCTGGCATGATAGGGGATGTGGAGCCAAAGGCTACTGATATGACAAAAAGAAAGCAGTTTCAGCAGCAAGAGTCGAGCACGTATGTAACAATGGATCAGAAGCAAGGACTGGCAAAACCTGGAGTGAGGCAGAAATCAAGAGATGAGATGGTGCAGGCTTGAGGAGGGGATGGCGGAGGAAAGAGTCAGCTTGCATAGAAGACAAGATTCACATGAGATTGGCTAGTGGGGAAAGAAGACAACTGAAGAGTCAGAAAGAAGCCCATGTGATCATGGGGATGGAGAAGAAAATGTGCTCACTTCCAGTGTGAGCCCGGGACCTGGTTTATTTTATTTATTTATTTTGAGTTTTTAATTTTATTTCTTACTATGGAATAACTTTGCTTGTTCTAAATTAATACAATCAATCACTTTCTCTCCATTGTATTATTTTTACTGGCTTACCAGGTATTCATTAATGTTGTGGGACCTGGTTTAGATCCCAGTTCCACCAAGACTGGAGGCTGGGCTCGGAGCACGTCACGTGACCTCTTTGTGCTTTTATCTTGCCAAGTTTAATTTTTTTTTTTTTTTGGTACTGGGGATCGAACTTTGGACCTTGCGCTTGTGAGGCAGGCAGCGGAACCACTGAGCTAAATTCCCGGCCCTGCCAGGTTTAAAATTTGAGTGACAATAGTAACAACCTCCTAGGCTGTCCCAGTGAGTGAGAAAATACATGTGGAACAGAGGGATCACTTGAAGAATACAAATGTGTTTTTCTCTCTTGCATTTTACAGACAAACACACACAGTTTGTTTGTTGTTTTTGTTTATGGTGCTAGGGATGGAATAGAAGGCATCGTGTGCTCTACCACTGAGCTATATCCCCAATCCCACCCCAAGCAACCTGAAACCACCTGCTTGGCAGCAAGAAAGATTTTGCAAATTTGTTTTTTCTCTATCATATATCTATTTTTTGCCCTTACTTTATACTTTGGGTTTTTTTATATAAGAGAAACAATGTGATATTTAACCTTGTGTGTCTGATTTCTTTCAGTTAGCATTATGGTCTCAAGGTACATCCATTTTCCTACAAATGATTCAAGTTTATCCTTCTTTATGACACAGTAGTACTCCATTGTGTATAAATACCACATTTTCTTTATCCATTCACCCATTGATGGGCATATAGGCTGCTTCCAAGATATAGCGATTGTGAATTGTGCTGCTAGAAATATGAATATGTGTATATTACTATAATACGATGTCTTTAACTTTTTCAGGAAGATACCTAGAAGGGGAATAGCTGGGTCAAATAGAATTTCTTGTTTTAGTTTTTTAGGTGTCTTCATATTGATTTCCATAGTGGCTGTGCCAGTTTACACTCCCAACAATGGAGAAGGGTTCCTTTTTTCCTGAAGTCTCACCAGCATTTGTTATTATTTGATTTCTTTTCTTTCTTTTTTTTTGGTGCCAGGGATCGAACTCGGGTCCTTGAGCCTGCGAGGCAGGCGGCGGAACTACTGAGCTAAATCCCCGGCCCTGTTATTATTTGATTTCTTGATGATCATTCTTTCTGGAGTAAGATGGAATCTCAGTGTTGTTTTAATTTGTGTTTCTCTAATGGCCAGAGAAGTTGAACATTTTTCATGTATTTTTTGGCCATTTGAACTTCTTCTGAGAAGTATCTGTTCATTTCAGTTGCCCATTTTTTGATTGGGTCTTTTATTTTGGGGGGGTCTAATTTTTTGAGTTCTTTATATATTCTGGATATTAGTCCTCTGTCTGAGAAATAGCTGGCAAAAATTTTTTTCCTATCCTGTAGGTTGACTCTTCACCCTATTGATTGTTTCCTTTGCTGTGCAGAAGCTTTCTAATTTGATGTGATCCCATTTGTTGATTTTGGTGGAATTTCTTATGCAACTAGGGTTTGTTCAGAAAGTCTGTGGCAGGTCGTGAAGGGAGGGCAGGGGAAGGGGAAAAAATAAGAACATGTAAATACATCATGTAAAGGTACAAGATCCCAATGATGAATGTAACTGTGCTGTATACCTAAAATGTACCAATAAAGTTAATGGAAAAAAGAAGAAGAAGAAGAAGAAGAAGAAGAAGAAAGTATTCTTGCCTACTTAGGAAAAAAAAAAGTCCGTGGCTATGTCTATATCTTCAAGAGTTTTTACCTATTTTATCTTCCAGCAGGTTGTGTTTCTGTTTTAATGTTCGTATCTTTGATCCATTTTGATTTTAGTTTAGTACATGGTGGGAGATATGGGTCTTGATTCAGTCTTCTGCATGTGGACAGCCAGTTTCCCAGCATCGTTTGTTAAAGAGGCTGTCTTCCCACCAAAATATGTTTTTGGCCCTTTTGTCAAAGATCATGTAGCTCAATGTGCTTGGAGTTGTTTCTGCATCCTTTATCATGTTTCACCTCTCTGGTTTTTTTTGCCAGTACCATGCTGTTTTTATCACTCTGGCTTTGTGGTATAACTTGAAGTCCAGGATTGTGATGCCTCCTGCCTTTTTCTTGTTGCCTAGAATTGCTATTCTAGTTCTTTTCTGGTTCTGTATGAATTTTAGGATTGTTTTCTCTAGTTCTGTGAGAAATGTTGTTGGCATTATGAATGGGATTGTGTTAAATCTGTATAACAGTTTTGGAAGTGTGGCTATTTTGACTATATTGGTTCTGCCTATCCAGGAACAGAGGCTATCTGAGACTGAACTACAAAGTGAAACCCTGTCTCAAAAAAAAAAGGAGGGGGGAGAAAAAAGAAATAATATGAGGAATGAAAAAATTAAAAAAAATTAAAAGAAAAGGAAAAAGGAAAAAAAGAAGAAAGAGAGAAAGAATGGAGGAAAGAGTCTATAAATAGAAAAAAAAATTTGTCTCTGCTTTTTTGTTTTGTTTTGTTTTGTTTTTTGAGTCAGGGTCTTGCCTATGTAGTTCAGGCTGGCCTTGAACTAACTGTGTAGCCCAGGCTGGCCTCAAACTTGGTGATCCTCCTGCCTCAGCCTCCTAAGTGCTGGGATTACAGGGGCACATCACCACACCTGGCTTTCTCTGCTTTTGAATGAGTGATTTCCTTGGTCTCAGTTTTCTCTGCTCCATCTTACGGCCTTTGGTTTTGTGAGGTGTGCCTCCCTGTTCAAGGCCCTGTTGTTTACCCCAGGCTGTGGTAATGTCCATGCCGTGATGTGTCCTTGCTCACATTTGTGGGTAGGGAAGTCAATCAGACTTAGTATCTGTGCTGGATGTAGGCAGCAGGGCAAGGGTTCAAGTCCTTAACACCAGCAGACACTTTCAGACCCAGCTGTTTCTGAGAGCAGCTCAAGCCAGCCTTGGCTTCTCATCTCGGGGCATGTGCCCCATGTCCTTCAGGGCCTGAGCTAAACTTCTCAGGGGATCTCTTTCTAGCCTTGTCTCCAGTGGCTGTCTCTCACCTGGTCACCATGGGAAGGGAACTCTGGAAGTCCTGAAGTGAATTTCTTTTTAGTTGCTCTGAGTCCTAGATTTAAATAATCAACTTCTTCCTGAAATGGCTCCTGAGCAAGTACTCTCTGGCAATATGGTGGGTGCCAGAGCTTGAATCCTTGTTGCTGGCTGTGTGGAAAGAGTTCCCCAGGAGCAAAACCCCACACTGTTTTTGCAGATCACGAAGGCTGTGGGCTCAGCTGCAGTTTCTCCCTGGACCTCTTAGCCCTGGGTGCTCACCTTGCTTCTGGGGAGCCTGGCCACCCTCCCTGTGAGCCACAAGAGCCAGGGAGAGAATTCAAATTGTTTCCTTCTTTTCTCTGTGTTTTGGACAGTCTTTCCAACTTCCCTGTAGCTTCTAATTTTTCCGGTCAGTTCCTTCCTGATTCTGGGAGATCTGCTTCTTTTTTTTTTCTTGGACAAGTTGTTGTTTTCCAGTGTCTGGATTTCACATCTCAGAGAGGCTGACTTTTGCTGTCAATCATCATTCTGCCATTTTCTTTCTCTATCCTGAATCTCTAAATTTCTTGAGCTAATTAAAAATCAATCCTGGAGCACTCAGATCACAATATCTCTTCCACGATAGAGGGAAGATATCCCTTCACCAACATTAATCAGGCTACAAGGCTGGTTGCCTTTAGCATAGGAGGATGTGGCAGGCAGGAAGTGAAAGTTCAAAGGTCATCCCTGCTAGTTCCCAGCAACTGTGAGCAGAAACACACTGGCAGGGCCAGGAGAAGAGTGGCAGCAAGTCCCAAGGCCACTTTTCTGGGCTATGGCTAGAGCAAGTGTGGGAAGTTCGTAAGTTGAAAGGGAGACCAGTAGCTGGAAGTCTTTGGGCAGACTCACATTTGGGACTCTGAGAAGGCTGTGCCCCATACTGTGTCCCCTTCTGCCACAAACCTAGGAGTCACATGGAATGTCTTGGAGTTACAGTGTGATGAGTTACAAGGAGAGCAGAACGTCATCATTCAGGGTCGCCCTCTGCTGCTGTGTGTCCTGGACAGAAAGTTCTGTTCTGGGTAGATTTAGGCAAAGAAGAAGAAATTGAGCTACAGGTGAATACTGAGGAATCAACATCTATTGAGCTCCTAGAAAATTCTGCCCTGGGAAACAGAAAGGGAGGAGGGAGAAGAAGAGGGAGAGAGAGAATGGTTCTAAGATGAAGTGCAGTTCCACCTCTCAAAAAAATGATATAATGATACTTGGAGTCAAACTGGGTGAGCTCACTGACAAGCAGGGTGGGGAGGCCCATAATTAGGGAAGACTAGAACAAAAACCTGGGAGCATCCCTAGCCAAGGAGAAGATACAAGATGAGACCCAGCAGAGACAGGAAGTGTAGCAGGAAAACCCGAAAAGCCATGTGTCAAAGAGGGGTGAGGAGGCAAGAGCTTCAAGGACATTCAGTTCCATAGGAGTGAGGCTAATCTCTGTGGAAAGAGCTGTGTTCACGCACGCCTCTGAGCACTGTGCTCTCCTTGCATTCCAGGAAGCATCAGCTGAACCCCCAGGAGTTAAACACACATTTTTCTGCTGGCCACAGAGGAGCCCTGTTGGATCCTAGGCTGATGGAAAAGCAGTATCTATTCTGGGGGGTACCCAAGCCCTTATGGCAAGATCCCTGCTGAAGCCACACCTATGTAAGTAGAACAGATGAGTCAGAGCCTTCAATAGTTCAGGGGAGTTCTCTGTCAGCAGGAAGTGCAGCTCCAGGTTCCAGGCTAGAGAGCATGGGAACAACATAATTCTCTTCTGCTTCCATGGCAATCTGGGCGGAGTGGCCCAATCCAAGGTGCCAGCGTGGCAGAGGCCGTGGGAGTGCCCAGACAGGCACACCTATTGGCCCAAGGGCAGTGGGCAGCTCACCTGCGTGGCCAGGCCTGCCTGGTTCAGATCCATGAACTGGGCCAGGAAGGGGTGTCAAGAAATTAAGGTAGGACACTTGTGGCTGCACACCTAACACCCGATTTCCACATGACTTGCTGCTACTTGTTCTTCCTGTCTAGGGTAATTTTAGTTTTGCCCTGGTTACTTTCAATAGCACTTAGGTTTAAAAAGGAAACTGAAAAGAAATAGCTTCTCTATTTTGAACTTAGAGGGGAGTTTGGGAATGGATTGAGTATAGCCCCTCGTTGAGAAGGGCGTACTGAGGAAGTCCCTTCTGAGACTGCTACTGGCATTATAGAAATGACAAGTGTTTTTTATGTGATACAGTCATCTTTATGACACAATATGGATATGGAACAGTCTTGTTTTCCAACTCATTTTGCGGTTTTTCTGACTTTAAACTCCTGTATTTTCTGCCAATTTTTGTGTGTGAAAGTTGTTCTCTTGAACTATTAAACAACTCATGACGCATTCAAAGCTGCTGTAGTGTGATTCTAGGACCACCAAAATCTCTTTTCCCTCAACTCAGAAACATAAACTTCAAGATTGTTTATTCCTTTTTTTTTTTTGAGTAGGAATTTATTGGGGAATAAGAATGTGGAATAAGAATAGCTCCTGGGAGACAAGAGGGGTCCCGAATGGGTTGGCCTCATTCTTTATTCTTCCATCCATCCATTCATTTAGTAAATATTTTTGTTGTCATTTTTTTTGAGACAGGGTCTCACTATGTAGCTCAGACTGGTATTCTCAATGTCTTTTTGCCTCATCCTCCCAAGTGCTGGGATTACAGGTGTGTACCACTACACTTGGTAAAATTGACTATCTTAATCTTTATTAAAAAACAGTTTTTGAGCTTTAAGTACACTAAATACTTGTATATTGCTTGCAGCTGGCAATACAGAGATGTAAAATAGGAGGAGAAAATAAAACTATAACTTAGTAATGAGTGTTATGATAATACAGGTAAAGGCTATAATTCAAGAGGAAGAGATACCAATAGTAAATATCTATGCACCAAATGCTTGTGCACCTAACTTCATAAAACAACTATTACAGCACTTAAAATCACAGATAGACACCAGTACAATCATAGTGGGGGACTTCAATACCCCTCTCACAATTAGGTCAGCCAAACCAAAAATTAACAAATAAATATCAGAGTTAAACCACATCATTAAACAAATGAACTTAACAGATACTGACAGCATTTCATCCAACAACAGGATACACGTTTTTCTCAACAGCACATGGAACTTTTTCTAAAACAGACCATATCTTAGGCCATAAACATGCTTAAATAAGTACAAAAGAATTGAAATAATCCCTTGTACACCATTGGATCATAGAAGAATAAAATTAGAAATCAACAGCAAAAGAAGTTACAGAAACTATACAAATACATGGAGATTAAATAATACACTATTGAATAATCAATGGATCACAGAAAAAATCAGGGAAGAAAGAAAAATGTTCCTAGAGTCAAATGACAATGGAAGCACAGCATATGAAAACCTATGGGACACAATGAAAGCAGTTCTAAGAGGGAAGGTTACAGCTATAAATGAAATTGAGACCAAAAAATATGAAGGATCAATGAATCAGAGTTTGTTATTTGAAAGGATGGGAAGGAGAACTAGGAATGGGGGGAGACGGGAAGATCAAGATTCAATATGTAAATGTACCACTTCCCCCACAATGAATGTGTTTACTATGTATCCCAAACATATACTAATAAAGAAAATTTTAAAAAGACAGTGTTACGACAGATGTTAAAGATGCTGTTGATGGCCTGCCCTATAACCCCCTGAGCCCACCTGAGTTAACCGGCAGCTGGGGCAACAGATGACCACCTCCTAGACCTTAAGTGCCTGCCTCTCCCAACCTCTCCAAAGTTGTGACAGAAGAAAGGCAACCCTGAGTGGTAGGAATGGAGGGGAGTTAACAATCAGGGATACCCACTGGTGGAAAAATGGCCCAGTCACTCTGTTCTCCATTGGGGCAATGTTATTATTATTGCTATTAGTACTGTGGTAAAAAAATCACCTAACATAAAGCTGACCAACTCCATCTTCATTTTATTTTTTGTGGTGCTGGGGATAGAACCGAGGGCCTTGTATGTGCTAAGACGCACTCTGACATTGAGCTACACTCCCAGCTGTTCTTAGCCATTTTTAAGCACACAGTATAGTGGCTCCAGGGGGACAATTCCAAGGCATGCTGCACACAGTCTGTCTGACTCTTCCCAGCGGGCCTGTGCCCCAGTTATCCACAGCAGCAACCAGCTCATAAACACATCCTTCAATGTCTTTCCTCCCTGCCCCATCTCCTTCTCTTAGTTTTGGTTGGTGGGGTCATGTCCCAAATAAACCACCTGCACTCAAAGTCCTCAAGTCAGCATTTACTTTTGGGGGAATAAAACCAAAGCAATAGATATGTGAGTGAGGGCTCTGGGAGCATAAAGAAGCAACTCCCAACCTAGACTGAATGGATCATTAAAGTTTCAACAAACAAAAGCCATACACCAAGTCAGAGTTGAAGTTTGAGTTGGTCAGACACAGAAGAGGGAGAAAGGATTGGGTTCCCGGTAGAGGGGTCGGCAGGGGAAAGGGACCCAGAGAGCTGCAGATACAGATGCTCCTTGACTTTTGAGGGTCACCTCCCAATAAACCTGCATTAAGTTGAAACTATCATAAGGTGAAAATGCATTTAGTATGCCCAGCCTGCCACACATCCTAGCTTAGCCTCGCCTGCCTTAAATGTGCTCAGAACACTTCCATCAGCCTACAGCTGGGCAAGACCACCTGACACAAAACCTATTTGATAATAACGTGTTGAATATCTCCGGTAATTTGTTGAATACTGTACTGAAAGTGGAAAACAGAATGGTTGTGTGGGTATGCTTTCACACAGTTGAGCAGTTGCAGAAAGATAAACTTCAGTCACTTGTAGGGAAATGGATGCACCTTGAGACCACAATGTTAGGTGAAATAAATCAGATACTCAAGTTTAGCTGGGCATGCTGGCCCATGCCTGTAATCTTAGCACTCGGGAGGCTGAGGCAGGAGGATTGCCAAGAGTTTGAGGCCAGCTTGGGGTACATACTGAGTTCAAGACCAGCCTGAATTACATAGCGAGACCCTGTCTCAAAAAAAAATTAAATATCACATGGTTTCTCTTATATGAGAAAGGCAAACTACAAAATAAAAGACGGATAATAGGAAGTAAGGAGGTAGATCTTTTGCAAAAGGGAATGGGGCCAAGAGCTGGAGGGAGAGGAGGGGAGGGATGAAAAAGGAATTAAGATGTGCTATGTACCTGTACCAACCCCGCACAAGGCATGTCATTACTGTAAACATGTACTAATACAAAATAAAAATTGAAAAAAAGTTCAAACATTGCAAGTCAAATCACTGCAAGTCAGGGACCGTCTGTGGTTCAGAGTGGTCAGAAGGAAGTGTACGTATGTGTGGGAGGAGCAGGGCAGGCAGGGTCAGGTCTTCTGTGCCGCCAGGTCTGGGCTCCACATGGGATTGCATTCATTCCAAGACCTCTCAATTACAAAAGCACCGCATGCACAAACACCAACATTCTTCCCCCATTGGTACCCATGGGAAAAAGACAACACTTGATATTCAAATGCCAACATGTGAGCAAAATTTTATTTATTTACTTACAGACAGGGTCTCACTATGTAGTCCAGCTGGCCTTGAACTCACTATGTAACCCAGGCTGTCCTGGAACTTGTGGTGAGGCTCTGCCCCAGCCTCCTGAGTGCTGGGATCACAGGCGTGCGCCACCGTGCCTGACCCTCATCAAAATTTTCGATATCTTTCAACAAACAAAACATATTTACCCCAAGCTGGGTGTGGTGGCACATGCCTGTGATCCCAGAATTTGGGAGGCTGAGGCAGGAAGATCACCTTAAGTTCTAGACCAGCCTGGGTTACATAGTGAGATCCCCTCTCGATAAACAAAAAACAAACGAAACAAAAAACTCCACAAAAACAAAATCCACCCCAATGTGGCAAGAGAAACAACATGGATAAAGCATCAGTGGGTCTATTGGTTAGTCATGCACTAAATACCCATGGGGCATCTTCAGTGTGCCAGGTGGGCTCAGTCAGCACCAGGAAGTTGTTCTCACAAGGGATGTCTCTGTGCCTGTTTGCAAGAGGACATCTGTCTGAAAATAAGCTGCAGAGTTAATTGGTACTAAGCAGAAGAGAAAGACAGTCATGGGCCATACAGCATTTCAGTCAATAATGGACCCATATGGGACGGTGGTTCCCTGATGTTGAATCACCGAGTGATGTCACTGCGTCTTTGTGTAAATACACTGTGATGTCTGCACAATGACTAACTTAGGTCATGACACAATTCTCAGACCATGTCCCTGCTGTCCCTGCCAGTATTTGGTTGAACAGAGGGGCAGTGGCAGCCAGTCTTAGCCTGCCCTTTTCTACCTCCCTCCCTTTCTCCTTCCCCACTCCTTTCGCTCTCCTCCCTTCCTTTCAAGAAATGTGGCTTTATTCTCTGCAAGTACCACAAGGGCAGAGCTATTCCTGTTCTTTTCCTGTGTGTATTTTTCTGAACAGGTAATACACACACCTCTTTGTTCTTGAAAGAGAACAAAGGTCACCTGGGACCAGTCCCCCTCCTTTGTCAGGTCTCAGGCTCAAAGGCAACCATTGGGACCCATTTCTGGTTTATCTCCCAGACATATACTACACATTTCCTGACATAGCTGATTATAGTTTTCTTTAGTTGGCCAATATAAACAGTAGCACTCTATATAACCTCCTAAACCTTATAGTTTGGGGGCTTGGGTTGTAGATCAGTGGTAGGGCTCTTATCTAGCATGCTGGAGGCCCTGGGTTTAATTCCCAAAACAACAACAACAAAAAAGCCTCACAGTTTTACCTAAAATGAATTCCTGGAGTTCTTTCTATGTCAGCGTATCTGGAGCAGCCTCATTACAGAGGTTCATACCAACATCCATCTGGATAGCCCACATATCGATGCATATTTAGGTCACATCTAGTCTTTTGTTATTACAAACAAAGCTGTAATGTATATCTTTGGTGAGAGATCACCTCGCACATGTGTGACTCTATCTATAGGCTGAATCCCTAAAGGTGGAAGTGTCAGGTCAAAGGGAGGTGTGACATCAGTTTTCATAGTTATGGCCAATTTGCCCTCCATCGAGGTTTTACCTATTTACATATTGACCAATAATACAGGAGTGTGTCATTTTCCCACAGCCCCTTAATAACACAGCATATTAGATTTCAGTTCCCATGTAACACATGACCACAAACTTGGTGGCTGAAAACAACTCCCATCTGTTGGCTCCTAGTTGTACAGGTCAGAGGCCTAGAGCGGCATGGGTGAGTCCTCTGGGCCTGGGCTGAGGTCTCAGCTGGAGGCCCTGAGGAAACACTTCCAAACTCGGCTTCAAGGGCTGGCAGAATGCAGTTCCTCCCCGAAGGGCTGTTGGAGGGCTGAGGGCTGAGGGCTTAGGGCACGCCTCTCTGGCTGCCGGCCAGGCATCTCCTCTGCATGGCTTGCCATGTGGCCCCTTCCACCTGCAAGGGCACAGTAGTGCCGGGTGTCCCTGTGCCCTAGATCACTGATTTCTCTGTCTCTCTAGGCCCAGATTCCATGGGGCCATGTGATTAGGTCAGGCCCACCTGGGCAATCCCCTGGTCACCGGATATGGGGAAGGGTAGGCACACATGCAAACTCCCTTCACAGCACCATGGAGATTCACCCGGGAAGAAGATGTGTGTACACTAGGGGTGGAAATCTGAACACTCATCTCAGAAACAAAATGGATTCTCTTTCTCTCTCTCTCTCTCTCTGGCGCTCTCTCTCTCTCTCTCTCTGGCGCTCTCTCTCTCTCTCTCTCTCTCTCTCTCTCTCTCTCTCTCTCCCCCTCTCCCTCTCCCTCTCCCCCTCCCTCTCTGTTGGGGATGGAACTTCAGGCCTCAAGCATGCTAGGAAAGTGCACTGCCATGGAGCTCTAAGGATTTCTCTTATTATACTGTAACTTTCATATATTAAGACTCATTGGTATTTGTATTCTTTCAGTTCATGCTTTCTGCTGTGTATGGTCTTTGCTCCTTTTCCCACTGAGTTGGTCTCTTTGTCATGTGCTGACTTGTGAGGAAAAAAGAGCTTTCTGTCTGTAAAGGATCTTTCCCACATTAATGACTGTTTTATTTATTCTACCTGGAACCCTGCCCTTCTTGCTGCCTCCTGAAATGCCATTCATTTTTCCCTGCACTTGCTTGTTCATACCCTGCTGTCACTAACCCTGGGTGGCTCCTTTCTTGTGCTGGTCTAGGTTTATGTTGCTCTTGGCTCCCCAGAGAGCTGCTGAGCTTCTTTACTTCATGGATCCAAGGACAGTCAAGGATAAGAGTGAGCATGTGGCATGCACAAAGCCAGTATCCAGAAGTTGAAAAGTAGGTGGCTTTGAACGGGAAGCCAAAGTTTCAGGCTCTGTTGCTACATTTTCTATGTTCTCCCCAAATACACATCCCTGCACAACTCTGACAGCTTTGTCTTTGTAACTTCCACCTGTTTTTATATTTATGAAATGATATTAGAACATGTTAATGAGTAATTGACTATGTAAAAACTCATTTTCTGGGCCGGGGATTTAGCTCAGTGGTTCCGGCGCCTGCTTTGCAAGCGCAAGGACCCGAGTTCGATCCCCTATACCAAAAACAAAACAAAACTCTTTTTCTTCTGAGTTTCTTTTTGGTATTATTTTATAAGTGAAATTTATCTCCAACATCTGTAACACAGCTTGATTTGATTTGAAAGTAATTTAAGATTCTATCAGAGAATAGGTGTTCATTTTTTTGAGTCAAGCAGAACTAAAAAGGTCATAGGGAAGCTGGGCAGATACTACACCTTGGCTTTTGCCAGCTCTACCCTCTTCTCTTCCAAGGCAGATACTTTCAGCCTTTTCCTTCCTTTCTCTTGCTAAAATATACAGTATTGCCGTATTTCTACCGAATATACTTAAGCCACTATGTTCTATGTTTTAAACTTGGACCTGACCTCTGACTTCCAGTCATGGCAATGAGGACTTGGACTTTTCATGTAACGTGATCCCATTTTCCTCCAGATGTATTATCACCACCATGCAAATAGTCTCTGCTCCGATGGATTGTGCTCTACATCCACACCTCCTTTTTTGGGGGAAGGAGGGAGTGGAATAAAGTTTCCCTATGTAGTTCAAGCTGGACTTGAACTCACTAAATTGGCCAGCCTGGGCTCAAATTTGAGATCCACCTGCCTCAGGCTCCCAAGTGCTGGGATTACAGGCATGTGCCACCATGCCTGGCTCATGCTTCCTTTCTTACCCAACAATTCTGTAAGTGTGGATATATCAGTAAGTGTGCTAGCTCCAAGCGGCAAGTGACCAGAAATGCATCACCAGCAGGCGCCTAAACCAGAAGGCCATTTCTTGCTTACTTAACAAGAAGTATGAAGTAGATGGAAAAGGACTGGCAATGTCACCAGAACCCAGCCCCTTCCCTCTCTCCACAATGCCATCCTCAGTGGCCTGCTTTTCAGATTCTATTTTGCAGTTTGTCCTTCTTCCTCTTCTTTGCAGTACTGTGATTGAACCCAGGAGGCTTCTACCACTCAGGCACATCTGCAGCCCTTTTTATTTTTTATTTTGAGACAAGGTCTCAGTAAGATGCCCAGTCTGGCCTCTAACTTGCAATCCTCCTGCTTCGGCTTCCCATCAGTTTTGCTTCTGATGGTCACAAGATGGTTGGCATAATTCTAAGAATCATATTTTCACACCACATCCTTCAAAGCAGAAGGGAAAAAACAGTTTCTCCTCCCATGCCTCTCTGGTTTTGCTGTGGGCAGAGGTCCTCTCCCAAAGTTCCAAGTGGACTTCCCCTTACACCTTTTCTATCCCAGGAGCCCCGAGCTGCATGAGAAGCTGGGAAGCGAGAATCTGGCATTTGCAGCCTCTATCATGGAGAAGGGGCTGGGAATGGGTGGCCAAGCAACAGCATGGTGTTTCTGCTGCATCTGACAGAAGAATCAACTCAAAAGGACTTAAACAACAATGAAGTTTGTCATTTCCTAAGGAGAAGTCCAGAGCTACGGAAGTTTCAGAGTCAGTTAATTCAGTGACTCAGTGAAATGAGCAAAGACCCGAGTCTTTTGTTTTTCTGCTGTGTCATCCTCAGTTGTTAGCGTTGATCGTCTTGCCTGTCTCCTTCTGGTCATAAGGTGGGTAAGGCAGATGCAAGGATCATAGCATCCATTAGCTCGAAGAGAGAATGTCCTGTCACTCTGTCATTCCCCCTACACACACATTTTTTTTTCTTCCTTCGAGACAGAGTCTTGCTATGTAGTTCAGGCTGGTCTTGAACTCATGGTGATCTTCCTGCCTCAGCCCTTGAGTGCTGGGATCACAGATATGTGCTACCATGCCCTGCTCTCATTTTCCTTTCTTTCTTTTTCTTTTTTCCTTCGGTACTGAGGATTCATTTTTTTTTTTTTTTTTTGGTACCGGGGATCGAACTCAAGACCTTGTGCTTTCGAGGCAGGCGCTGGAACCACTGAGCTAAATCCCCGGCCCCAAGCTGTCATTTTCTTCATGAATGAGAACTTCCCCCAGAAACTTCACAGCGCACTTCTCAGGTCTAACTGGAGAGAACCACACCATCTGCTTATTTGAAATCTGTCACCATTAAAAGAAATAAATTACCATGGCTGGCTTTGATTAACAGGATTGTTGCTCTGAGGAACAGAGAAGAGCCCCAAAAGTGGATGAAGCTCACTTAGATCTAAGTGAAATCGGGGTTCCATCAGCAAAGAACAGAGAGGCATGGCAGTTGGGGTGGCAGTAAATAATGCCTGTCGTACCTTAATTTTTCTTGGAGTTTATAATTGCCTTGATATTTTATTTACCCGTTTTTAAAGATTTTTATTTATCTATTTATTAAGTACTTTCTGTTAAATTTCAGGCATTATTCTAGGTACTGGGTCTTCACTTTTAATGGGGAAAACCATGTCCTTGCCTTCGCAGACATGACAGTAAGAGCGCTGGGGGTGGGCACATCGCTCCATCTGAAAAGACTGCCCGGGGCACCAGCTGCCCAGGCCCGAGAGGCGCATGGGGGTCAGCCCAGCTCAAAAGGCCTGCAGTGGACAGACACTGCCCTTCCTACGCTCGTGTTCCACTGTGGCTATCAAGGCACAGTGCTCTCTGTAGGTGCCAACACCCCAGCCCTACTTTTGTCCTGGACATACCATCCACCCTCTTCCTCCCTTCCAACTCTGCTTTCTAGGTCAGCTGGCCAGCTGACACTCTGTGACTTCTCCTGGCCATCATCTCAGAAGGCCACACCTCTGCTTTCCCTGGCCGCTGGAGTCTGCAATCCCCTCTTTCTCATACTCTCTTGCTCTGTGGGAGCTCATCCTCCAGGGAGTTCCTAAAAATGCACCCCCAGGAAGTGTACTCTGGAGAGTGTGCCCATCTGCAAATGTCTTCGTTCTACCTAGAATCCTAGATTGGAAATAATCTTCCAAAAATAATCTTCCAAAACAAGATTAAAGGCAATGCCTTACTGCCTACTGGCATTCCTGTTCCTTTGTATGATCATCTTTGTGATTTTTTTAAAAAAAAATAGGACTGGCGATTGAACCTAGAGTCTTCACACTAAGCTACATTCCCAGCCCCTTTGAAAATTTTAAAATTTTGAGACAGGGTCTTGCTAAGTTGATAAGTTGCCCAGACTAGGCTCAAACTCATGATCTTCCTGCCTCAGCCTCCCAGAGTGCTGGGATCATGGATATGTGACACCATGCCTGGCTCATCTGCTGCCCTTTCAGAGGGAAAAGCATAAGGATGGATGCTGGAACTCCGAGCCTGATACTCTCAGTCTCCCATTCTCAGCACTCCAGGAAGGAATGGTCCCCTGGCTGTGCGGGGTGGTTGAAGGAATCTTGGTGTCCTGCCAAACTGCTCTGTACCTTGATTTTCCTTCTTTCTTTCTTTCTTTCTTTCTTTCTTTCTTTCTTTCTTTCTTTCTCTTTCTTCTCTCTCTCTCTCTTTTTGAGATGGGATCTTACTGTGCAGTTCAGGCTGGTTTTGAACTGACTATGTAGCCCAGGCTGGCCTCAAACTTGCAGTGATCCTCCTGCCTCAGCCTCCCTAGTGTTGGGGTTATAGGTGTGCAGCACCATGCCTGGCTGTACCTAGATTGTCAATGCAGGCTCAGAGGCTCGTGTTTTGGCTTTAAATAGTGCTCGGAACCCTAGCAATCTCAGTGCTGTGCTATTTGAGCTGACTGATCCATCCATTTGCCTTCCCTCTTTGCAGATGCCTAGGCAGGTCCATTTCCCCCTATCTACTTCCCACTCTTTCATATTGCAAACACCTCTCCTCTGCTGCTCCAGCATCCTTTGGATTAATTCTCTCTTCACTCTCTTTCCTTCTTTCTTTTTGGTGCCAGGATGGAGCCCAGGGCCTTACACATCCTTAAGCCACTAATTCTTTTTAAGGCTCTGAAAAACACTGTAGTAGGATGTGGGTCAGAGGACACAGATGTGAGTGGCTGTCACTTGAAGCCAGAATGCCGCACTACCAACTCTGTACCGTCCATAACCCGAGCCCAAAGAAGACATCTGTCTACACTGCTGGTTTACCCTAAGTCTGCTCATCTGATCCCTTCCTCGTGGGCAGCCTCTGTGTTGCCGCATGATCTGTTTCCTGCATGGATCCAGTATGTTTATAATAACAGCAGTTCTACTTCCTAAATTGGAAATTTGGTCACAAAACCTGACAAGCATTTTTAGATTTGATCTGTGACTTGAGCGAGTTGGCTTGGTGTTTAAAAGCTGGCATTCAAGGCGGAACAAACTTGGTTTTAAATAAACAGCTATCCTTCAGACCAGCCGTGCACAGAAGTCACTTCCCGGTCCGAACCTTGAGTCTCTGTCTGTCAAATGAATCAGAATGTAATGCTGGGCTTTGGGGCTCATTTGAGTAGAGCAAGGCACTGAACTCATTATTGGCCTTCAACACGTGCTAGCCTCCTCGGCTCCATGTTTATAAGAAAAGTCTTAGGCATAAAATAAATCAAATTTAGTTATATATTTATTTCATGTACAACCTGCACTGAAATGAAAAATTGTAATTAAAATGCACATAAAATTCTGCAACAAAACTTATATTCATTAGTACATTATTTGCTCTGCATTTTCACCATTTGCTATTGTGTTATTGTTTTGTTTTGTTTTTTTTGGTGCCAGGGATCAAACTCGGGACCTTGTGTTTTTGAGGCAGGTGGCAGCACCACTGAGCTAAATCCCTGGCCCACTCTTTGCTATTATGGAATGAAGGAAAAAAACTACATGTACTTGTCCGAAGAACTCATTTTGTTCAACAATTTTTTTGTTTCTTTTGGTCCCTGGGATTGAACTCCGGTCCTTGCATTTGTGCAGCAGGCGGCAAAACCACTGAACTAAATCCCTGGCCCTTTTTTCTGTTTCTTCTTTGTTTTTTGGTACTGGGGATTGAACTCTGATCCTTCCACTTGCAAGGCAGGCGGCGTTTTGTGTTTCTTTTGAGACAGGATCTCACTAGGCAGTCCAAGCTGGCCTTGAACTCACTATGTAGCCCAGGCTGACCTTTGAACTCACAGAGATTCTCCTGCCTCGCCTCCTGTACACCACCATGCCTGGCTAACAATTTTTTACTCTTCTGCATAATTTCAAAATTTCTTGACCTGTCTCTGAGAAATTAATTTTACTTTTTTTTTCTTTTGTTACTGGGGACTGAACTCAGGACCTTGTGCTTGCGAGGCAGGAGCAGTGCCACTGAGCTATATCCCCTGCCCTAATTTTACTTCTTAGAGGAGAGGTCTTATGGTTCCAATGGTCAATTACATTTCTGATTCCTCAAACTGGATAATCAACAAAACAATCTTCCTTAGAAGTGAGAAGACCAATATCTTCAGGTTCTTTGGATGACTGTTTTTACATACATCCAGCCAGTAGTGTGTGTGTGTGTGTGTGTGTGTGTGTGTGGTACTGAGGAATGAACCCAGGGCCTTTGAACTGACCTATATCTTTAGCCCTTTTTCATTTTGAGATAGGAACTCTCTAAGTTGCTAATTGTCCAGGCTGGACTACAACTTGTCATCCTCTTGCCTCAGCCTCCCAGAGTGCTGGGATTAAGGTGTGCACCAACATGCTTGGTTTAGCCATCCTTTCTTTCTCTCTCTCTCTTTCTTTCTTTCTTTCTTTCTTTCTTTCTTTCTTTCTTTCAGACAGAGTTTCACTATGTAGTTCAAGTTTAGCCATTCTTGATTTGAGAAAATACTGTGTGTTCCTTTGACTAGAAATAAAAATAAGAATGATGCTATATTATAATAAAGAAGGAAGAGAGATTTTTAATTTTTAAAATTTTTATTAGTATATGTTCCCTGTACATAAGGATTACATTCACAGTGGGGAGTTGGTACATGGACATAATACATCTTAATTCTTTTTACTTCCCCTTCTCTCCCCTCTCCCTCTATCTCTACACCCCTTCCCATTTGTAAAAAATCTGTCTATTTCCTATTATCTTTTATTTTGCTCTTTAAATTATTTATATTTTGGGTTTCTCATATAAGAGAAACTATGTGATATTTAAGCTTGTGTGTGTTTTATCTCACTTAATATTATGGTCTCAAAAGGCATCCATTTTCCTATAAATGACTTAAATCTATCCTTCTTTACGGCACAGTAGTACTCCATTGTGTATAAACACTCTATTTCCTTTATCCACTCATCTGTTGATGGACATATAGGCAAGAGTTTTAAAAATAAAATTATAGGGCTGCATATATAGGTCAGCAGTGGAGCACCTGTATAGCATGTGTGAGGTTCTGGGTTTGATCCCCAGCATTGCAAGGAATAAATAAAAACAGAAAATTGTAAGCTTTCTTCAGATCATCCCATTCAGGGTTCTTTTCTCCCTACTGAAATTAGAATAATCAACGGGTATGCTCAAATTTGTCTATACGGTCATTGGCAATTGTCTCCTGCAGTTGTCTTTCTAGAACCTACAAAATTCTACTAGTATTTCTTTCTTCTAAACTCTGCCACACCTGCTTTAAGTGGTCTCTCCAAAGTCAGTGCATATATATATATATATATATATATATATATATATATATATACTGGGGATTGAACTTTGGACCTTGTGCTTGCAAGGCAGGCAGCGGGACCACTGAGCTAAATTCCTGGCCTCAGTAGTAATATTTTGAGCAGACAGGCCAGCAGTTTGCATGTCCTTTATGGTGCACAACAATGAAAACACTTATTTAATCAGTCGGTTAACTTCCACAGGAGAATGTGAAGTTCAAGAGCTTTCACAGTAACTATAGTGTTGCCATAAAATATTTTAGTAATGATAGGAATGATGTTTCATGTTTGAATTTACATAAATCTGAGAGAAAGTTTCACCCGATGTCATTGGCTAATTCTTTTGTGGTTTTGGAACAAGACTTTTTCCATAATTATTCTACTTTTCATTGGTGCTGATGAAAATGTGATTCTTTCCCATAGTTATGTGAAAATTGATGTATAATATGATCGGAAACCAAGGCTGTGTTTGTAAAATAACTGTTGGGCTCACAGGTTGTGGCTTGGTGGTAGAATGCCTGCCCAGCATTGCAAACAAAAACAGAAACAAGAAAACTGTTTTTCCCATTACAGAAGGACTCTTTCATTTTAACAGAAGAATGTCATGAAAATTTCCTTCATGAACACAATAGAAGCTGCAGAATTGGTAGGGAACTGATGGCTCTTTGGTTGTTTTAGTGAAGTCTGTTTTCCCACTGTAAAAAAATACAGTGGACCCTTGACTTATGACTCCATCAGTTCCCCAGAGGGAGTTGTAACTCAAGTTGGCTGCAAGTCAATACAGCTGAGATCTGGATGTTTACCTGGATACACACTATAGATAACAAGAGGCAGATGGATTTTCCATTAACCTAATTAACCCAAGTTGTTTGTATGTCAGGCCGGTCGTACCTTGAGGGTCCACTGTACCTATCCCACTTTTTCAATAACTACAAAATAGTGTAGTTAACTTTGTAAAGCTCCATGTTCTTCTCATACCTTTGGTACCCATTTTGACAGGAAAATAAAAACTGCATGTAAATGTTTCTCCAGACTCTTCAAGCCACCTGCAACTGGGGACAAAGTCAGCCGGACTGATCGGTGCACATCACAAGGCTCGGCTGGTGTCTTGCACTCCCTCACCTCCTACTGAAGCTGGCCCCTCTGCCTTCCATCCTGACACTAGCTTTTGATTTTGCTTTTGTCCTGGGAAGGAACCCAGAACCTCTTGCGTTCTAGGCAAGTGCCCGACCCCTGAGCTGCTCCCCAGGCCTGGGTCTCTGGTGCCCAGCCCTGGCCTTCTTCCTCAGTGTCCTCTGATCTCAGCGACCTGTCCCTGCATTTGCTGCACTCACCAGCTGGGCCTTGTCCCTGGCTCCTTGACTCCAGCTCTGGTTCACAGATGCTCTGGTCCTAGGATGGAACCCCTGGCACTGGACTGCCTGGCCACTTGTCATCGGAACAAGGTGCCAGCGACACGCTCTGTGTTACAGGGATCAGGGTGAGGTGGCTGTCAGGCCCCGGGGTGGTCCGTGTTGGGGTGAGCACTAGCACCCCCTTCATGCACGACACCGGCCCATCTTAGGGCCCGGCATCTGTCCGAATGGGACGGGTCCCATCCAGTGTGACAGAGCCACTTAACTCACCTCGCTACGTGCATTCAACAGGCCTCTACACACTCACCCTGTTTATCCACTTCTGTGGGCCACCCCCTACCGGATTTCCACCTAAGCTGCCGTTTTATATAATTGCAGCCTTCACCAAGGCTTTGTGTTGCCAGGTGCTGCACTAAGCATTCTGCAGGATTATCTCCTTCGGCCTAATTACACGCCTGTGAGGTAAGTGTTATATCCAACCCATTTCACGGAGGAGGGAACATGAGGTCGTAGGCTTCTGTCGCTGGGCAACAGTCCCCACCGCTGTCTAAATCATGCCTGCCACAGACCGAAAGATGCCCCCGAGCCTACGGTAGTTCATCAACCAGCCTGCTGGTCACCTGGGAACTCGCCCTCATCTCCCCAGAACATTCCATTCCTTGGTCACTAGTGCTTCCGTCCCTATTGCCCCTGGGCACTGGCAGCATAAAGCCAGTGGCCTGTTAATAACCAGCAAGAGTTCTTGTTCCAGTAGGACAGCCCATGTCACATTTAAGGGAGCCTCTGGACACCCTTCCACAGGGGCCAGCAGACAACGGATGACCATTTTGGGGCCATGCCAAGTCACAGGCTGAATGAGCTTCATGGACTTCCACTGCTGGTGACTGTCCAGGAGGCCAGCAGCATCTTCATCCCGCCCTGGCTGCCCTTTGCAGTCCACCTCATTTCCTCCTCTAGGGGTTTCCTGTCGCTGCTCTCACGAATTCTTTGATGCCCCTCTCTTCATCTTCAAAGCCAGAGCCTAGCAGCTTCGAATCTCTGCCCATTTCTCTCTTCCTGGCCTCTGCTTCTACTGTCACATCACCTTCTGCGACTCTGACCCTCTAGTCTCCCCCTTGGGAGGACCCTATGATTACAGTAGAGTCAGTGGATAATCCAGGATGATCCTGCCACTGTAAAACCCTTAATTTAATCACATCTGCAAAGTCCCCTTTGTCACATTAGGTAATAGAGTCACAGGTTCCAGGGATTACCATATCTGTCTGGCACCAGCCCAAACACTAGGCATTGGGAAGCGAAAGAGGACATGGGGGAGGAGACACTCTGTTGGCTCGGAGACCCCATTAGCTCTACCCAGTATGCACTGCGAACAGGAAGCAGGTGACAAGAATCTTGAGGAAGACTTCTTCTTTCTAAAGAAGAGGCAAAGGGCTGGGGATGCAGCTCAGTGGTGCCACACCTGCCTCTCAAGCGCTAGGTCCTGAGTTCGATCCCTAGTACCAAGAAAAAACAAAAACAAAACAAAAAAGAGGCAAAGATCTTTTGTCAGAGAAATTTGAAGCAGTCTTGATTCTACCTTGCCCTGCCCAGCTGCCTAGAGGGAAAATGAACAGAGGGGACTGACCTGTCCTTGGATCGGGTCCCCAGTCCCTCCTCCCTGACGTGGGTGGCCAAGGAGGAAAGCCACCACTTGCACACGCAGTCCCCTTCTTGTCCTGCCCATCTCCTGTGTCTTGGCCTTGCCCCTGTGTCTGGCTCTAACCCGGAGACCTGCCTGCTGGCCAGAGTTTTTCATCCTCAGTGGCACTGGTCACTGAATCAGGCCCACTTCCTAGCTCTTCTTACTTCCATAGAAATCTATGCACCTGCCACCGTTAGCTCCTGCACGCCAAGCACAACATCTCAAGAAGGCGGCCAGTGCTCAGATACATCTATCTAAAAATACTCCACACTGTTCTCTTTCCCCCCGGCCTGCTTGCCCACAGTCACTCTGACCAGGATAAGCTGTACGCACAGGCTTTTCTCAGCAGCATGTTGGTCACCATGAGCTCAACTTTACTAATAATTGAGATTATTTTTTCCTTTCAGCCTTAGAAACTCAAAAAGTGCTCAATGATTTGGTTCATGAAGGTCTTGGATTTTCTGGGAAAATAATGATATTTTAGTAAAAGGCAGATAGACTTTAAAATCAGGGCCGCCCTAGAAGAACCACAGCAGACGACTGACATCTGTGAAACATTTGCACGAATGGTGCTGCCACAGCAGATACCTGAGATTTGGAAACTTTAAGACCTGTACCAAGGGTTGCTGGGTCCTAAGAACATCAAAATCAAGTCCTTGTGGATTGTGGACCAAACTGATATTCCAGGGGAAAGATTTAAAAACCCCAAATATTTTTTCTTTTTGTTTTTTGGTACCAGTGATCGAACTCAGGGCCTTGCGCTTGAGAGGCAGGCGGTGGAACACTGAGCTAAATCCCCGGCCTCACAAAAATGTTTTTATTAGAAAATAAAAGGTACAGCAAAACAAGTGTATGACTTAATGGATTATTATAACCGCCACCAGGTCAAGATATAGTTCTTTGGCAGCTCCTTGAAAAACAAACCTTCATATTTTCTATGCAAATCACAGCCTCCTCCTTCTCCCATAAGTAACCATGATCTCAACCTTTACAGGAATCACTACATGTTGTCACCCTTACCTATTATAGTTTACCTTGCCTTTTCTTTGTACCAGGAATTGAACTCAGGGCCTCACGATTGCCAGGCAGGTTCTGTGCCGCTGAGCTACAGTACCGGCCTTTCTTGACTTTTATAAACTATTTTTTTCAGTACTGGGGATTGAATTCAGAGGTACTCTACCACTCAGCCACACCCCCTGCCCCTTTTATTTTTATTTTGAAATAGAGTCTCACTAAATTGCCCTGGTTGGGCTTGAACTTGTGATCTTCTGAGGAACTGGTATTATAGGCATGCACCACTGGGCCCAGCAAAAACTTCTATTTAGTTTTTTTGTTTTTTTCTGTACCAGGGATTGAATTCAGGACCTTGTGCTTGTCAGGCAGGTGTGGTGCCACTGAGCTAAATCCCTGACTTTTTATTTAGTTTTTTACTTGCTATGTAGTCCAGGCTGGCCTTGAACTCGAGGAGATCCTCCTGCTTCAGCTTCTCAAGTTCTGGGATTACAGGCATACACCACAGCGCCCAATTTATTTAGATATCTTTCAGTCACTGTAACCTATTTCTGCCTTCTGCTCTTCTATCCCCTCATTTTACTTACTGTTTAGTTGCTGAAGTGCCTGAGCCATTTTGTCTTATAGAGTTTCCTGTAGTCTGGCTATTGCTGCTTCATAATCATGAGCATGGTTCTGCCAATAGTCTTCTGCCCTCTGGCAGAAGAGATTAGGGCTATGAAAAGGAAGAATGGCAAAGCTGACCACTTAGCTAGCTCATCCATGGCCTTTTCCTAGAAACCTTGTGGATGGGATGGTGCATAGTTAAGGTCTCCATCCTTGCGGTGGCACTGCCTCTTCATCCTGGCCACTGGGCTTCCAGCCTGTCCCGCCTTTCTGCTCCAACTTCCTCCCAGTGCCCCTTCCGGTACCTGACATGCACAATTAGATTCTGGGGACCAGAGGCCCCTAACACAGCAAGGAGTGTCTCCAGGCTTCATTCCCAGTTCTGGCTGGCTTCCCTGAGGTAGTGGAAACAGCTAGACCCTCACCATGAAAGCTACAGTAGAGCCTGCCTGGGGTTGGGCCTGTCTTTCCACAGAAAAGCTCTCTGCTGGCAGTAGTGCTGCCTCTGGTGAATTGCTCCAAAAGTGAGCCTGGAGCTGGGCATGGTGGGGTTTACTGTAATCTCAGCTGTTTCGGGAGGCAGGAGGATCACAAGTTCGAGGCCAGCCTGGAAAATGTAGTGAAATTCTAAGAATTAAAAGGGCTGCAGATGTAACTCAGTGCTCTCTTGGTTCAATCCTCAGTGGTGGTGGTTTGGGTGTGTGTGTTGGGGGGCGGCCTGAGCCTAACCAAGGCACAGTAGTGCGGACCTGTAATTCCAGCTACTCAGGAGGCTGAGGCAGGAGGATGGCTGAACTTGAGGCCAGCCTTGGCAACCCAGTAAAACCCTATCTAAAAATAACAAACAAACAAAAACAACCAATCCCTTGGAGTACAGATGACTTATGGCCCAGAAGATTCTTTGTGGAAGTCTTTTTCCTGCCCTGTTCTGAGTAGGTCCACAGCACAGGCTGGGTTGCCCCAGGCAGTACTGCCTTGGTCTCTGGCAAGAGGGCCCTGTCCTGAGCTGCCACATGCCACAAGGCCACCCTGAATGAGCGCATCAGATTCCACATGCTCCTCTGAGCCCTTCTTGAGATCCACTCTTGTGACCAACACTGTTCGGACCCCAGGGAACACTTCCATTTGGCCCCCGCCTTGTTCGTTGAAAGCGCAGGTGGCTATTTCTTGATGCTGTGAAGTTCTGTGAGCTGTGCTCCAAGGGGCTTGGGGAGGATCACTGTTCTGGAGCGCTGGGAGGACTGAAGCTGGGGAGACCAACTTGTCAAACCCTTCCTTTCAGATATGCAGTGTGGGTGCCCAAGATTCACTCTCGGCCAAATACCATTTGCCACCCATACTTCGGGTCCACATTCTTGCTTCTTTTTGTGTTCCAAAGCCTGGCGTGGTGGTGCAGGCCTGTGGTCCCAGCACTGGGCAGGCTCCGGCAAGAGGTTCTGCTAGTTCAAGGCCAGCCTGTGCTACATAGTGAGTTCAAGGCCAGCCTGAACTACATAGTGAGACCTTGTCTCAGCAAACAAACAAACAAGCCGGGCATGGTGGCACATACCTGTAATCCCAGCACTCGGGAGGCTGAGGCAGGAGGAGTACCGTGAGTTTGAGGCCAGCCTGGTCTACAAAGTGAGACCTTGTCTCAAAAAACAAAACATAATAAAACAACCTTCCCTAAAACTCACAAAAAGCAAATAACATATTCCTATATATATATATATGCATTTAATCTATCTATGTATGTATACACACACTTCTAACATATAAGAAATATGATATCAGTTATTCACAATGGAACCTACATGGATATTGAATGCTGGTAATGTAAAAAGTTATATATTTATAAAATCATTTAATAAGACTTAAATTTTGAAATAATGAACTACAATAAAATTTCAGATTAAGTCATCTTGACCTTAAATTTTGATGTTGTTTGGTTTTTGTGGTGCTATGGATTGAACCCAGGGCCTTTCATTGAGCTTCATTCTTAGCCTTTTTTATTTTTATGGTGCTGGAGGTCAAACCCAAGGGTGCTCTCCCACTGAGCTATATCCTCAGACCTTTTTTATTTTTCATTTTGAGACAGGATGTCGCTCAGTTTCCTAAGTGGGACTCACATTTGTGATCTTCCTTCCTCAGCCTCCCAAGTAGCTGGGATTATGAATGTGTACCACCACACTGGGAAACCTCAAGGAATTTTAAGAGAATTGGTTCAGTCATTCAGTGGCTATTTACTGAGTACTTGCTAGGTCCCTGATATAGTTCTAGGAGCTAGGAATACAGCAGCAAAACTTTTGTTCTGTGAGGCTGGGTGTGGTGGCTCACACCTATAATCCTAGCACTTGGGTGGCTGAGACAGGAGGATCATCGCAAGTTTGAGGTCAGCCTGGGCTACATATTCAGTTGAAGACCAACCTGAACTACATAGTGAGCCCCTGTCTCAAAAATTTAAAAAAAAGGGGCCAGGGATTTAGCTCAGTGGTTCCACCGCCTGCCTTGCAAGCGCAAGGTCCCAAGTTCAATCCCTGATACCAAAAAAAAAAAAAAAAAGAAAAGAAAAGAAAAAAAGGTTTTTATTCTTTGAAGCAGAACACTTAGTTTCCTCCTTGAAAAAAAACCCATAGATTGATCCCTGGTACCAAAAAAAAAAAAAAGAAAGAAAAAAAAACATAGAGAGGGGCTGGAGGTATAGCTAGAGTGCTTTGCTTAGCATGCATGTACAAGGCTGCAAGGTTCAATCAGCTGCGGGGGTGGGGGGCGTGGGGGGACAAGGACAGACAGAGACAGACAAAGAACTATAGAATGAAGTCGAACAGGTGATGCTTGAGAATGAGGAGAGGTAAGAACAGGAGATTTAGCTCTGAATTGAGTTGGGATTAGTTTATTTTGTCCTACACCTAAGTCTTGCTACCTATGAAATGATTTCAGTATTTTGTACATAGGCTTGTGCAGTAAAGCATATTTATTTATATGGGAAATTAGTAATTATCACAATAAAATGAATTTTTTCCATTAAGTTTATTGGTACATTTTTAGGTATACAATACAGTTACATTCATCATTGGGATCTTGTACCATTACATGAGTATCCTGGTTCTTATTTTCTTCCCCTTCCCCTGCCCTCCCTTCACCCCTCCACCCTTCACTATTTGCAAAGACTTTGTTTCCATTTTTTCCTTTTCTCATATTTTTTCTTTTCCCTTCTTTCCTTTCCACTACCCCTCCCACTTCCCCTGCTCCTTTAGTCCTTTTCTTCCCATTACACAATATCAATTATACTTTTTTAAAATTACAATATCAAGATCTAGAAGACATTACCACAGATTTTACAGAATTTAAAAGGCTATAGAAAGTATATTACAAAAATCTTTTTTGAAATAAATTGGACAACTTCTAAGAGGTACCTTGGAAGACAAACTAATGAAACTGACTCTGGAGGAAATATAAAATTTGAGTAGCACCTATTAAAGAAAGTATATTCCTAGCTTGAAAACCTACCTATATGACAACAGCAGGCTCATATACATTTTAACTGATAAATTATATCAAACATTTAAAGCAGAAAGAAAAAGCCATATGGTTCTGTCAGTAGTTGGAGAAAAAATATTGGACTAAATTCTACAGCTGTTCATGGTAAAAGCTATCATGAGACTAGAAGTAGAATAGAAACTTCTCAACAGATAAAAGACATGTACTCCATACTTCCAGCAAAAACACTTTATATGAATGGAGAAGATACAATGCCTTCTCCCTAAGGTGGGGAACAAGGGCAGATATGCCTACTCTTCATCTGTCCATTAAAAATTGAAACATAGGCCCAAACCCAAATAGTCTGGCAATAAAATGACAATTAGGATAGGATTGGCAAGGTAGAAGTAAAGTCTTTATCTTTGTTTTCGCTTTTTTTTTGGTACCGGGGATCGAACTCGGGTCCTTGCGCTTGCACAGCCGGTGGTGAAACCACTGAGCTAATTCCCCGGGCCAGTAAAGTCTTTATATGTAAATGAAATGATCATCTACAGAGAAAATACTAAGAAATCTCGAGGAGCCCCTAGAACTTGTATTTGAATTTAGCAGGATTAGAAAACACAAGGTATATATAAAAATTCAGGTCTATGTATACTTGCTATAAATGAAGAATTGGATATTGAAATTTAAAAGTTATGTAGGAGTACAAAGGACCTAGAAAAGTAAGAAGAAAAAGAAAACAGTGTTAGAAGACATTTAGTACCTAATTTTAAGACTTCCTCTAAAGCTACAGTAATCAAGGCAATGTTGGTGTAAGGAAAGACATACAGATCATTGGAGTAAAACAGAGAATCTAGAAATAGAACCACACATATATGGCCCACTGAGTTTTGAAAGATTATTTAACATTAACATTTTACAGAACATAAACTCAATTCAAGAGCAAAGGAAAAGATAGTGTTTTCAGCAAATGGCACTAGAACACCTGGTATCCGTATATAAAAAGTTAACTTCAACCCCTTATTTCCATACATAAAAATAACTTGAAAGGATCTATGAACCTATATATGAAAGCCTAAAAGTATAAAACTTTAAGAAGAAATTATAAGGGAAAATGTTTATGAATTTATGGTAGGCAAGAATTTCCTAGGACATAAAAAACATGATGTATAAAAGAAAAAAATTGATAAATGAGATTCCATCAAAATTTAGAACTTTAAATGACATCATTAAGAAAATGAAAAGTAGTCCTTAAAGAGACCATATTTACAATGCATGTAACCTATGACCAGAATATATAAAGAACTCTTACAGCTCATTAATAGACAACCCATTTAAAAAGTAGACACAAGAAGATGATAAATAGCCAGTACAGCACAAGGAAAGGTGTGCAACACTAGAATCAGAAAAATGCTAATCAGTACAATAACAAGATTGAATTATACACTCATTAGGGAGATGAAGTTCATGACTTTTTCTTTTTGTTGGATTCTCCCCCTTTACATTTAATTTCTTGTCCTGCCTGATGGATTCATTCTGCTGGGCTTCCTGGGGTTGTGATCCTCATTGTCTCTTCCTAGGATATTATCTAAAAATTTTTGTAGTGCTGGTTTGGTATTCATGAAGTTCCTAAGGTGCTCTTTGTCATAAAAGTATCTTATTTCTCCATCAATTTTGAAAGGTAGTTTTGCAGGGTACATCAATCTGGGTTGGAGGCTGTTTTCCTTTAGGACTTGGAATACATCACCCCAAGCTCTTCTTGCCTTGAGGGTTTGTGTTGAGAAGTCTGCTGTGATTCTGATGGGCTTTCCTTTGTAAGTGATTTGTTTCTTTTCTCTAACTGCTTGTAGAACTTTGTTCTTCTGTTGGGTTTCTGGAATCTTAACAATTATATGCCCATGTGTAGATTTTTTTTTCATCAAGACTGTTTGGAGTCCTATATGCCTCACTTATCTATATGTCAGGCTCTTTTCCTCTGCTTGGGAAGTTTTCTGCCATCACTTCTGTGAAGTTTTTTGATGTCATCTGCATTCTCTCCTGTTTCTTTGTTGACTCTAATCAGTCTTATGGTATTCTTCTTTGCATCATCTAGCAGCCGCTGGATTGATTTCTCGTGGTCCCTTACAACTTTGAAGCAATTTTTCTTTTCCTGGTCACTAATTGCAATCTTATCTTCTATATCTGAAATCTTGTCCTCACATTGGCTCGTTCTGCTGTGTAGACTTTCAATGGAGTTTTTAATCTCCTGGAAACCTGTTTGTATCTGTTTTATGGATTCCATTTGTTTTCTATGTTGGAATTCCATCGTGTTCTTCAGCTCCTCTATTTTCTTATCTGTGTCCTCTCTAGATTTATTAATCATGTCTTGTACTATGGGCACAATCTCTGCTGTTAATAGAGAAATTATTTCTCATTTCATTTTTTCCAGATCCTCTTTTGTTGCCAGTTCAGGGAGTCCAGGTGGTTGAGTATCAGAGTGTTGCATCTCATTTCCCTTTGGGGTTGCTGTAGGTGATCTGGAAGTCTGGTTTTGAGACTTATTTAAGTGTCTTCTCATTTCGACGGGGTTGGGGGAGAAGGGGTGTGCAGTTGGCGCCCATGTGGCTCACCTCCTGTGGGCTGGGAGCGGTGGAACGGCGGCCCGGAAGCCCCTACCTCTAGAAAAGGCATTTTTCTCCCCTACACACATAAATGATTAAGACCATGCCTCCGACCAGTAATCTCAGTGGAAGACCTCCAAAATGATATAGGGAGAAAAGATGTAATTCCTGAACCTGCTAGATATTTGAAACGCAAGTTCGTGTTCTCTAAAATCAAAGAATGAATTCTAGGAACAACGGAAGTTAAGAGTAGGAAATATTTACTGGGAGAAAGAAAGCTTCTGCCTAAGAGACACAGAAGGGGGACCAGAAAGTGGGTTGCCCCGAATTTTTTTTTTTTTTACAGTCTTAGGGCTTGAACTAGGACCTCTCAGGTACTAAGCAAATGTTTTAACACTGAACTAAATCCCAAAATGCATTCTTTTTTTTCATTACTAGGGATTGAACCTAGGGCCTCCTCACTGAGCTACATGACCAGGCCCTTTTCTTTTTAATTTTTTTTTGGGGGGGTGGGTACTGGGGATCAAACTCGGGTCTTGCGCTTGCACAGCAGGTGGTGAAACCACTGAGCTAAATCCGCGGCCTTTTCTTTTCAAGTTTGAAACAGAGTATCACTTAGTCTGTAACTGTAGCAAATGCTTGAGATAATCATATTATAAAGAGGAAAGGTTCCTTTTGGCTCATAGTTTTTGAGGTTCCGGCTGTGGTCAGGTGGACCATGGCTGTTAGGGCTCTGGTGGGGCACCGGCTGAGCCAGTGAGGAATGCATGGTGGAGCAGAACTGTTCTCCTCGGGCATAGAGAGCAAGAGAAACAGAGGAAAAGGCTGGGGTCCCACAGCCCCTTCAGGAGCACCCCCTCCAGGGAACCTAAGATGATCTCCTGGTAGCTGCAACTCTCAGGCTCTGCAGGCGCCCAGCAACAGAACCCTGAAGATGCAGATGATAGCAAGATGTTTTATTTAACTGCCGGTTTGTTGTATGACTTTGTCTTTACACATATGATACAGGGACCTCCTTTTATATTCCTGTCTTAGACAGTCTATGGTTGCCAGCTTTAGCAAATAAAAACACAAATGTCCAGTTGAATTTTAATTTCAAAGAAACAATGAATAACAGTTTCAGTATAAGTGTGTTCCATGCAATATCTGAAATGTACTTAAACATTATTCATTGTTTATCTGAAATTCGAATCTATTGGGTATCCTAGACTTTAGCAAGCAACCCTACCTGGATTCCTAAAATAAAAGGGGGCAGACTGGCCTGCAGACAATTCTTGTCTGCTGAGAATTCTTTTTATTTATTTTTTTCCTCAGACAGGGCCTCACTATGTAGCCCAGCTGGCCTTGAACTTGCCATCCTCCCATCTCAGCCAGCCAAGTAGCTGAGATTACAGGCATGTGCCACCACATGAGGCTGTGTAGCTGCTTTTGCATGTGCATCCTAGTGTACATACGCAAGGGTCTTGGTGGGAGGACTAAATTTAATTTATTTATTCTTGCAGTACTGAGGATCGAACCTAGGGGTACTCTACCATGGAGCTACATCCCCAGCCCTTTTTATTTTGAAACAGGGTCTCACTAAGTTGCCCAGGTTTGGACTCCAACTTGAGATCTTCCTGCCTCAGCCTACCAAGTAGCTGTGACTACATGCAGCAACTCTAGAGTTTAAATTAAACTCTAAATTGGATAAGGGACCAGGGATTTAGCTCAGTAGTGCTGCACCTGCCTTGCAAGTGCAAGGTCCTGAGTTTGATTGCCAGTACCAAAAAAAAAAATTACCTGGATATAGAGATTAAATAAGCACCCAAGTAGGATGCATTGAACAGACTGGAGTCCGCACTTCCAAGTTACATGAATAAGGGCTGGAGGTGTGGCTCAGTGATAGAACACATGCTTTGCATGTATGAGGCCCTGGGTTCCAGGCCCAGCAATGTGAAAATGAAGACAAAAATAAAGAACCCAGATTTCACATTAGTGACTCTTGTTGAAGTTGAAACCAGAAAACTATTTTCCTGTGAGAACCTACAGTTTTGTTCTTTTTTGTTTCTTTTTACTTCAATTTAGATGTCATAGGCTTTTAGCTTGTGGATTTCCAAAGTTCCCAGTTTTAGGAAAAGACAAACACAAAGCAGCCGTCTTCGGTGATCTCAATCTTTCTTTTATACAACCAGTTCCATGGTGTCCGCTGGTGGCTACGTCAGCTCAGCTGAATGCACCTATAATTACGGCCTCTGTGCGCGGGAAGCAAGGCTTGCACAGGAGGCAGGAACAGCCCCTGTGACCCAGATAATTTGTTTCCAAGTGAAACAACTGTAATTAGGCCATTCATGGTGTTTTCCTGGAGAAAGAACTGAGTGAATATATGAAAAGATTTTTAAAAGACCAACATGTATGTATCCGGGGGAGCAGTGCAGATGCAAAATAATCTAAAGTTTTGCTTCACTGTTTCTCCACCCCTGTTCTTGTTCTGTACGAAACTTATATTTAGTAACATAACACTAAGCTCCCCTTTAGACAGAGAGCTGCTCTAAGAGTAAAGGATAGAAAAGTTTTAGAAAAAAACCCAGGGAATAAACAAAATTTATTTTGGTTGGGAAAAGCCTTTTAAAATAAATTCTAGCCAGAAGTTATGGTGCCCACTTATAATGCCAGCACTTTGGGAGGCTAAGGCAGGAGGGAAGCAAGTTGAGGCCCAGCCTGGGCAATTTAGTGATTTAGTGAGACCTTCTCTCAAAAAAAAAAAAAAAGAAGAAAGAAAAAAAAGAAAAAGGCTGGGGAGTCACGTGAGCCGTTAAGATGGCGGTGCTTGGGCGACGACCTGGAGCAGACTTGAAGTATGCAAGTCAGCTGCTGATGGGAGGCGAAGAAGCTCACAAGGTCATGAAGACAGCAATATATACAAATGCTCACTCCAGTTCTTCTCTAGGAGATGCAAAATTCAGAAGATCAATGGTTATTGAAATCATAGAAAAAAAATTTGAGGATCTTAGGAAAGACAAGACCTTAGATCTTCATGGAATTGCAACACTTGCAACATCATCTAGTTTCTCTGGAATATTGTCAAACTTTGTTTTGAGATACTCCTTGAATGTTAAACATGATGCTTTGAAGACATATGCATCATTAACTGCACTTCCATTTTTGTCTACCATAGTTACTTACAAGTTCCTTGTAATTGATACTTTGTATTCAGGTAATATAAGCAAGGACAATTGTGTTCTGAGAAGTTCACTGGTTAGCATAATATGTGGTGTTATATATCCCAGTGGTTTGGCTTTTTCTAAAAATGGACGCCTGGTAGTCAAGTATCATACTGTTCCACTGCCACAGAAAGGAAGGGTTTTACTTCATTGGTTCTTACTTTGTCACAAGAACATAAAAGGAATGGTAATTCCCCTAGTGTTTATGACAGCATTTGGACTATTTGGTGGTCTACAGCACTATGGAATATTTTAAAAAACACGTGAGAAAACTGTACATGAAGATTGAAGAATGTGTGGATACTAACTCAGCAGTATACATTTTATATGATGAAGACTCAGGCATTGCTGAAAGAATAAAACTATTTGTCCTTTTCCCTGTTATATAGCAAATAATAAATATTTAGTAATTCAATAAATACAACCGCTAAACAAATAAAAAAAAAAAGAAAAGAAAAAGGCTGGGGATATAGCTCATTGTGAAGGCCCTATGTTCGGTCCTCAGTAATATATTCAGTTACACACACACAGATGCACACACACACAAAAGGTAGGTTGAGAAGTTGAGTGAGGACCAGCCTCTGTACTAGTTCTGTAAATCTGAATTCAAAATAAATGTAGGTTCTATTTCTGATTAAGATGAACTAAGAACATCCTAGCCTGCTTCTTCCACTAAATGCGACTAAAAATCCTGGGCAGAGGCTGGGGATGTAGCTCAGTGGTACAACACGTGCCTAGCATGCTCTAGGCTCTGGGTTTGATCCCTGGCACCACGAGAGTCAGGTTGGCTAATGAGCATCTCATGAGATTTTAGACACAGCCAGGTGCAGTGACGCACGTCTGTAAACCCACCTACTCAGGAGGCTGAAGCAGGAGGATCACAAGCCTTAGGCCAGCCTGGGCAATTTAAAGAGACCCTAAAGGTGCAAATTTCCAATGATGAATGTCATTATATTGTATACCTAAAATGTACCAATGATTAGAATGAATAATCGATAATGTAAAATAGGAAGAAAAGGTCCAAAGGGGTAGGGGTAGTGGGAGGGGCAGGGGAAAGGAAAGAAGGGAAAGGAAAAATGATGAGAAATGGAAAAAATGGAAATAAAGTCTTTGTAAATAGGGAAGGGTGGAGGGTGTGAAGGGAGGGCTAGGAATGGGGAAAAAATAAGAACCAAGATGCATTATGTAAAGGTACAATTCGCAATGAGAAATGTAATTGTGTTGTATACCTACAAGGTACCAATAAAAGAATTTAATTAAAAAAAAAAAAGAGACCCTGTCTTAAAAATGTTTTAAAAGAAAGGGACAGAAATGTAGTTCAGCACTAGAGGCTTGCCAAACATGTGCGAGGCTCTTGGCTCCATCCTCAGTACTGGGGAACAAATGCTACCCATAAATCTTAATTAAAGAAATGCAAATCAAAACAACTACTTTAGTTTTTCTAATTGCCAAAGAATTAAAAATTTGTTATAACTAGGACATGGTGGGAATAGAAAGTCTCTCTTTCGGTATGCATGCAAATTAGCAACTCTTTTGGGAGATAATTTAACAATGCCTAACAATTCAGCAGTATTTAGCATAATTTAAAAATGTACAAACTCTTTGATCCAGCAATTCTACTTTGAGGAATTTATCCCACAGATATTCTGAAACAATGGGTAAACATGAAAGTAAAGGAGCAGGCATGGTGGCACATGCCTATAATCCCAGCTTTTGGGAGGCTGAGGCAGGAGGATCAAAGTCACAAGTTTGAGGCCAGCCTAGGCTGTATAGTGAGTTCAAGGTAAGCCTGAATTATACAGCAAGAACTGTCTCAAAAAACAAATAAAAAAGAAAAGGGTTTCCTTGTACTATTGCTTGTTTTGTCCAAGTGTTAACAGGGTTCTGGGCTGGGCTGGGCTCTTTCTAGAGAATCTTTCTAGGTACTTGCTGTCCTGAACAAAGAATTGGACAACATACAAGCAAAAGGTAGCGAGGTTTTACATTTATCAAAGGTAAAAGAAAAAGAAATATGCTCTGCAGAGTGAACATGGACCAATTAAAGGTGGGAAATGAAGTATCTATAAGGTGGGAGTGGGCCACTGAGAAGGAGAGAACACAGTGGTGGAGGCTGTCTTTTGTATCCCCACTCTGACGTCGGATCTGGGCCATCCCATCAAAAACTTGCTTGATCTCAAGGCAGAGGAACTGAAAATAGCGTTTTCTGATTGTTCCACGTACAGGGTTTGGAAACTGTGTTCTGCTCTCTGTGACTGACAGATCACATCCATTGGCCCAGATGGCCTGCCACACCCTAATCTCCTGCCTCATAATGATAGGAATTGGCTAGGTAGGGTTATCTAACTTACAGCCCAGCTTTACCATGGCAGAATGAGGTAGAGCTATGGATACTGGTGTGGAACGATCTCTCTGTGACAGTCATTGTTAAAGATGCTCCCCAAGGTCTGCCTTTCTTCTCCCTTTCCATACAGGATAGGGTTGCACTTTCCCACCCCTTTTGAAGACAGGTGTGGTCACGCTGCTTGTGGCCAGTGAGAGCTCAGCAGAAATGACGTATGTCCTCTGTGGGGGGGACGGCTCATTAAGTGCTGGTGTGTAACATTCCCTTCTCCTGGCCCATGTCATGCACAAGAGGTTGAAATGGCACCCAGATCTCCTAGCACCCTCTTGTGTGCCTCGGTTGGAGATGTAGTCTGACTGGGAAATAAACATTTGTAATTGGTTTTTGTTTGTTTGTTTGTTTGTTTTGGTACCAGAGATCGAACTCCAGTCCTTGTGCTTGCAAGGCAGGCGCTGGAACCACTGAGCTAAGTTTCCAGCTAAACATTTGTAATTGTAAACCACTGTGCATGTTTCCTATTCCCTTAGCATATTCCGGCCTGTCCTCCGTAATAAAATCTCTGCAATAATTGTGAAGTGAAAAAAAGAAAAAACCTGAGTGTAAATAGAGTGATCTCATTTGTGTGGACATGTTTGTGAGTTTATATGCTTAGAAATTTCTGAGCTGGGTGTGGGGGTGCACACCTGTGATCCCAACACTCTGGGAGGCTGAGCCAGGAGAATCAGAAATTTGAGCCCAGACTGGGCTACTTAATGACTTAGCAACACCCTGTCTCAAAAATTTAAAAAAGGGAGTAGGGGCTGGGGATGTAGCTCCGTGCAAAGGCCCAGGGTTCCACTCTCGGTACCAGAAAAAAACAATTCTGGAAGGAATCATGAAAACCTTAATAGAGCTTATAATAAAAGAGTTAAAAGAAGGAAAGCAATTTCTACTTTTCGCATTATAACCTTCTGTACTTTTTGGGGGGGGGTACCAGGGATCAAACTTGTGACCTTGCGCTTGCAATGCAGGCGCCAGAACCACTGAGCTAAATCCCTGGCCCAGTACTGTTTTTTTTAATGATTATGATAAGTTTATATTTAAAACTATCTCTTGGGCATGGTGGCTCAAGTTTGTAATCCAGTCACTTTAGGAGGCTGAGGCAGGAGGATTGGTAGTTCAGCCTAGCCTGGGCAATTCAATGACTTAGCAAAACCTTTTCCTAAAATAATAAATTTTAATAAAAGGGTTGGGAATGTAGTTCAGTGCAAAGGTCCTGGGTTTGATCTCCAGTAAAAGGAAGGAAAAAAGGAAGAAAAATACTGTAGGGCTAGGGTGTAGCTCAGAGATAGAGCACTTGCTTAGCATGCTGAAGATGACCTTGGGTTCCATCCCTAACACTGGAAAACAAAAGTAGCTAATGTTTCCCCAAAATTTCTACAACAATGTTCATAGCAGCTTTATTTATAATAGCCCCAAACTGAGCATAGCTCAGGTGTCCGTCTGTAGTAGAATAGATAAACAGATTGGCCTATAGGCACACAACAGAATCATATACTGGAATGCTATATCATATAAATATGAGTATCATATCATAAGAATATGGAATCCAATGGAATTCACACAATGGAACGTTCACTACCCTGCAGTGAGAATGAACAAACTACACGTTAGCATGTAGTTTGAGGAAGAGAAGCCATATGCCAAATGTGTGTTAGTTTACCCAGGCGTGGCAGTGCACACCTGTAATCCCAGCTCTTTGGGAGGTTGATGCAGGAGGATAGAAAGTTTGAAGCCAACTTGGACTGGCTATTGAGATCCTACCTCAAAAAATAAAAAGTTAGTAAATAGAAGAGAACCGAGGGGGTATGTGGTCAGGATGTAACTCAGTGGTAGATTGTGCTGGGGTTCAATCTCTACTACCCCACCTCCTAAGATATAAAATTTATTTCATTTACGTGAGTAACAGTAATTATGATGTTAGACCCCAGCCTGTAGTGATCTGGGGCGAGGGATGAGGGGCGCGCTGGACTGGGAATGGGCTCCATTGGGGGGTTCCGGGGTAAAGGCCGGCCGGATGTGCTTACTTTGTGGAAATTTAGCTCATGCTCTGTGCATTTTCCCTTTACACAGGTTACACTTTAATAGTTCAAAGGCCAATCTAGTTAATATAAAGAATAAACAAATAGAAGCTGGCGCTTGGCGGGCGGTGCAGGCTGGCAGGAGCCTGCGCTGTCCCGGCCCCCGGTGATCCCTGTTGGCAGCGCTCCCCACCGGGCAGGCACGGGCACATTTGTGCAGTGAGGCCCCGAGGGCTCAAAGCTCTCATCTGACCCCCTGAAATCACACCCAAACGGGCTCTACTCCCCTCTCACCCATGACCTCAACGACAGTCGCTTGACGTTGCATCTAAAATCCCTACATTGACATCCGCAGGAATTCTAGGTGGCGACCAGAACGTTCCATTGGGGACAAGGTGTCCTTGGCAACCAAGACAGCAGCCTCTTTCTACTGCAGGCAAGATGGAGCAAATAGTCTCCAGCAAGAGCTGCTGGCCTCTTGGCAGATGCTAAATTAGCTTCCTGTGAAGACTCTGTTTTTAACCACTAAAAAAAGATCCAATTTAAGCAATTGTATAGAACAAAGAATCTAATGCAATACAATATTGTTTCATCCATTTTTATCCAGCAGTGGTTCTGAAGTGTGGTTTGTGGACTTTTGGGGACCCCTGAGACCTCTTCCGGGGTTCTCTTAGAAGAGGACAGGGATTTTTTGGGAAGACATGATGTTTGCTGTCAAAAGGCACTGAAGGGGGAGGCAAAGACTCGAGAGATTTGCAAAGATATGAAACAATGCTGTTCTTCTAATTTTCTTTATTTCGAAAAATATAGTTATTTTCATAAAAATATATTATTTTTGCTAATATACAATGCATTTATTCTTTTTATCTTACATTGGTATTTATTTTTTAAAATTCTCTGTCTTAAATTCCTTCTTTTTTTTGGTACCGGGGATCAAACTCAGGTCCTTGCCCTTGTGAGGCAGGCGGCGGAACCACTGAGCTAAATCCCCGACCCCTTCTTCTTTTTTAGGAGGAAAGAGGATTGAGTCTTGCTGGTCTGGAACGTCTGGGCTCAAGGGATTCTTTTGTCTCTCAGTTTTAATCATTCACTCAATTAATTATGGAATTTAATAGTGCTGAGGATGGAACCCAGGGCCTTGCACATGCTAGGCAAGAGCCAACCACTGAGCTACATCCTCCGCTCTTGTTAAAAACATTTTATTTTATTTTATTCATTTATTTATTTTTTTGGCTACTGGGGATTGAACTCAAGACCTTGTGCTTGCCAGGCAGGTGCAGCACCACTGAGCTAAATCCCCGGCCCATGGCTTAATTTCCAATATAGTAAATATTGATAGATAAAACCCACATAACTATATAACTAGCAATCATTCACAAATGTTTTGGTCTTAGGATCCCTTTGGAGATACTTCATAATTTTTAAAGCTCCTTGGGGTCCTGCATAATTTTTAAGGGTGTAAAGAGGTATATAGTTTAAAAACTTTGATCTCCAGTACAAGAAAAAAAACTTAAAAAAATTTTGGAATACCTTTAGATTTATAAAAAGTTGTAAAGATAGTGCGGAGTTCCTGTGTGTCCCACATTGAGCTAGCATCATGCACAATATATATGGTGCTACTCAAAATGAAGGAACCAACAATTGGCAAATTACTATTAACTAAACTGTACAGTGTTCTCAATTGGCCTGTTTTTCCATTAATGTCATATTTGGTGAGAGAGCTGTCTAGCATCCAATCTGAGATAGTATTTTGCATTTAATGCATATTTTTTCCCAGAAATTGCCTACTCTCAATCATTATCTTGTTATACTTTCTTTGGTCCAGTGCCAGAGATCAGGAGATCAAACCCAGGGCCTCACACATATCAGGCAATTGCTCTATCACTGAACTATACCCTCAACACTTTCTTACACTTTTTTTTTTTTTGGTATCAGGGATCGAACTTGGGTCCTTGCGCTTTCGCAGCAGGCGGCGAAAACTCTGAACTAAATCCTCGGCCCTCTTACACTTTTTATTGAAGTATAACATATGTACAGAAAAGGACACATGGCAGAGAGACATACCTTGGTCAATATTCACAAACAGCAGCAAGAGAAAGAAAGAGACTGAGGGGCTCAGGTGTGGCTCAGGGGTCGAGAGTGTGCTAGCGGGAGCGAGGGGTGGGTTCCATGCCCAGCAGACAAAACAAAAGCAAAAAAAACAAAAACAAGAGCATTACCACTGTTTCAGAATCTCCGGTCAAGCCCTGTTTCAGACACTACCTCCCTGAAGATAACTGCCCCCTGGACTCCTAACAGCATAGAATAGTTGCGCACAGTTCAGTACTTGATGTCTATGGAGACACATGCCGTGTACTCTTTGCAACTGGCTTTTTTTTCCACTTAAGTCTGTGAGATTCATCCATTTGCTCCATATAGTTGTTGTTCATCGCTTCTCATTGCTGTAGAGCCCAGCTTAGCAAACTTTTTCTGTACAGTGTCAAATAGTAAGTACTTCTGGCGTGTGAGCTGTCTGGTTTCTGCTGCAAAGGCAATTGCAACGTGAAAGAGGTCTATACATAAAAACCTGAGCACATCTCTGTGCCAATAAAACATTATTTGCCAAAAAACGGACAGCAGGGCCGGGGATTTAGCTCAGTGGTGCCGCCGCCTGCCTCGTAGACACAAGGTCCAAAGTTTGATCCCCGGTATCAAAACAAAACAAAACAAAACAAAAACAAAAAAAACAGACAGCAGGGTGGACTCCTCCACAGGCCATGAATTGCCACCCAGTACATATTCCACTGTGGAAACACCATAGTCACAATTTATCCATCCATTCTACAGCTAGTGTCCATTCGAGTAGTTTTCAGTTTGGGGCTAGAAGCCATAGCGCTGATGGGAATGTATGAATGTGCAAACCTCTCCTGGGTGTGTGCCCTGAAACGCAATAGATACTGCCAAACAGTTTCCCAACACAGTTGTACCAATTTGACCAGCAGTAGCAGTGTGGGCGAATTCCAGTTATTTTATATCACGGCCAACACTTGGTATTGTCTTTTTTATTAGAGAAATCTGGTGGATGTGAAGTCATAGAGTATTATGGTTTTAATTCACAATTCCCTAATGACTAATGGTGTTGAGCAACTTTCCATGGGCTTGGTGGCCATTTGAATACCCTCTTTGTGACATATGCCTTTCGGTTGTCCATCCTTAGTTAGTTATAATTAGTGTGTACCTGCTGTTTCTCTTGCTTTTTAAAAACTTCATATTACTTTATATGTTTTTGTATTTTACATGGTTAAATTTTTTTATTCTTTCCCCTCATATTATGGTATTTTCATATTTTCATGTTGTTTTCATAATTCATTATCATTCATAGCCTGCTATGAATGCTTTTGTTCAATATAATTTTTGTGTGCAGGAGATGGAGGATTCTTTGAGTTATATTCCCTAGAATAAAATTACTGTGTCAACATGTATGAATAGTTATATAGTTCTTATTATATACAATAATTGTATATGTTGTTGATTGCAAGTACAAAAATCTAACTCAAAACAGCTTAAGGGGAAATTTTGGGGGAGAGAAGAAGGAATGGGGAGCTACTATTTAGTGGGTACAGAGTTTCAGTTTGAGATGATACAAAAGTTCTAGTGAAAGATAGTGGTGATGATTGCAGAACAGTGTAAGTGCATCTAATGCCTCTGAATAATATTCTTAAAAAAAGATGAAAGACTTTCGACCAGGAGACCAAGCTAGAGACTGAGCCTGAGACCGAGCTGGTGAGGACCCCTGGGCATGCCCACCAGCCTCCAGCTTGGCTGTGTGGGTGTCTGCAACAACAGCCCCCGTTCCCCCTGGGCCTCTTGGCTGTACAGCTACTTGGATCCACACTACAGAGGCACAGGGGAGCATAAAGGCCATTGTCCTGAGCTGTAGAAGTGAACAAGAGACAGAGGGCCTCTCTCAGGCTCCCTGATGAAAATTGAAGCCCACTGGAAAAGTGAAGAGAATCTCTGCAGTAAAGGCACACCAGACCACTGTGCTTGGTAAGTTGGAGGGATCATCACCTCCCATCAGAACCTGGACTATCTTCAGGGGAAAGGCAGCTGGAACCTGCAGTAGAACCTTGCAGAGTTCAACCCTGCAGGAGGACAGGGAGCTCAACTTGGGACTTGCAGCCAGAAATCTGCCTGAATCTCACAGGTCTGTGACTGGCTTACTGAGACTCATTGACCTATAACTGCACACTGCTGCCCACATTGTCTATTGTGACAACAGAGACATACCTTGAAGGAGGCCCTTCATTTTTTTCTTTCACTTGTTATTTTCAAAATTAACACTATTCTTTTTGCTATTTTTAAAATTTTTTTTCCTCTTTGCTACTCTTTTAAAATGTTGTCAATTTTTTTTTTTTTTGGTACCAGGGATCAAACTTGGGTCCTTGTGCTTGCAAGGCAAGCAACAGAACCACTGAGCTAAATCCCTGGCCCTTAAAATGCTTATTTTTCTTTCTTTTCTCTTTTCTTTCTCTCTCTCTCTCTCTCTGCCTTGCGCCCTTGCTGTCCCACATGGTTCTTCATCTCCCTTTGTGTTCCTGTTCTGCCCCTAATTTGTACTTCTTCTTTATCTTTCTTTTCTTCTCTTTCCTTCTCTTGCCTGTGCCCTCTGGCCTCACTGCTAACCTTCCCCTATCCTTCTACTTACCTATTCCTCCCTCCCCAACTCATTCTAACTCCCCATCCTGAAGGATAAAGTTGCTATATTGAAGAGTTTATTCACTATAAACATATGTTGGGTTGGTCCTTGATTTTGATTTAATTCACACAGTTAAAGGTGATAGATTAATAACTACCACAAATTGTCATTTTCTAAGAGGTACTTGGTGCTACTGTGTTGCTGATTGTATCACTTGGGCTAAGGTGTTGTGATTGATCTAATCAGTTGTCCTTCCTGGTATAATGAAAATGAGACAGCCTGAGAGCCATTAGAGACTCAAAACCTAAAGACCAGGTATATCTGGAAGACACCTCTGAGAAACAACCATTCCATAAGTGTTCTAAATACATCAATAAAGATACTTACAATAAACAACTTCAAAGTATCAACCCAGGAACTAAACCAAGGACAGTACCAAAAACAAAAATGAGAAGGCATTTAAGTAAGGCACAAACTCAGACTTCCACCCCACAAAAGGCAAATTCTGGGGGAAATGAGGTGGAAAAGTCTGATAATCAACCACATGGACACCCTGAACTGATAGCACAGGAAGTAACAAAACAGATGAATGAGGCTCTAGAAAAATTCAAAACAAATAATCTCCCAGATAACTACAGAGATGGTGAGCAAAGTGAAAGACATGATTAGAGGCTCTAGAACAGAAAAAGATAAAAAAAAAATAGATGAGCTTGGAAACATGCTGGAAGCCATCAATGCCCAGCATAAGAAAGAAATGGAAACCATGATCACCCAACATAAGAAAGAAATGGAATCCATGAAACAGATTCAAACAGATATTCAGGAGATTCAAAACTCCATTGAAAGCATGCAGAGCAGATTAAGGGAATCTGAAGATAGAATATCAGATATAGAAGACAGGATCATGGTTAGAGACCATGAAAATAGAGATTTCTTAAAAATAGTAGGGGACCACGAGACATCAGCACAACAACTGCTAGATGATGCAAAGAAGAATAACATAAGACTGATAGGAGTCCATGAAAAAACAGGAGAAAGCACAATTGACATAAAAAATCTGTTCCCAGAAGTAATAGTGGAAAACTTCCCAGACAGAGGTAGAGAATTGGATACACAGATAAGTGAGGCATATAGGACTTCAACTAGCCACGATCAAAAAAATCTACACCAAGACATAAATAGTCAAGATCCCAGAAACCCAACTGAAGAACAAAATCCTACAGGCAGTTAGAAAAAAGAAACAAATCACCTACAAAAGAAAGCCCATCAGAATCATAGCAGACTTCTCAAGATAAACCCTCAAATTAAGGAGAGCCTGGAGTGAAGTATTTCAAGCCCTAAAAGAAAATAACTTCCAACCTAGACTGTTGTATCCGGTAAAATTATCTTTCAAAATTGATGGGGAAATTAGATACTTCCACGACAAAGAACACCTGAGAAATTTCATGAACATGAAACCAGCACTCCAAACAATTCTAAGCAATATCCTAGAAAAAGACAATGAAGGTCACAACTCCATGAGGCCCAACAGAGGGAAGCCACCAGGCAAGGTAAGAAACTAAAGGGAAAGGGGGAAAAAATAAGAAATAAAAGAGCCAACAACAGCAAAACATCATGACAAGGATGAGTCAATATCTATCAATTATAACTCTTATTGTTAATGGCTTCAATTCACCAATCAAAAGAAATAGACTGGCAGAATGGATTAAGAAGCAAAATCCACCAATATACTATATACAAGAAACACACCTAACTCAAAAAGAAATTCATAGACTGAAAGTAAAAGGATGGAAAACAGTTCTCCATGTGACAGGAACCCAGAAAAAAGCAGGGGTAGTAATCTTATTTGAAGACAAAGTAGATTTCAAACCAAAACTAATTAAGAGAGACAAAGATGGTCACTACATCCTTGTGAAGGGAACAATCCAAGAGGAAGAGATGACAATCATAAATATCTATGCACCAAATATGAATGTCCCCAACTATACAAAACAAATATTAATGGACATGAAAAATCAAATAAGCACTAATACAAATAGACAGATCATCTAGACAAAAAATTAACAATGAAATTTTAGAACTGAACCAAGCTACTGAACAAATGGCCTTAATAGATGTTTAGAGAGTATTCCAACCCACAAAATCAGAATACACATTCTTTTTGGCTGCACATAGGTCATTCTCCAAAGTAGACCACATGCTAGCTCATAGGACATGTCTAAATAAATGTAAAAGAATTGAAGTTACCCTCTGTATATTATCAGACCATGGTGCAATAAAATTGGAGGTCAATAACATAAGAAACCACAAAACTCCCACAAACACATGGAAATTGAATAACACCCTCCTGAACAACCAATGGGTCACAGAGGAAATTAAAGAAGAAATTAGACAGTTTCTACAAGTAAATGATAATGCCAGTACAACATACAGGAATCTATAGGACACAATGAAAGCAGTTCTATGCTGGAAATTCATAGCAGTGAATGTCCATATTAGGAAAACAGAGAGAACTCAGATAAATAACCTAATGCAGAACCTCAAGCTCCTAGAAAAAGAAGAGCATAACAAACCCAAAGCTCCTACAAGAAAGGAAATTATAAAGATCAGAGCAGATCGATTCCCGGTACCAAAAAAAAAACACCAAAAACCAAAAAACAACAAAAGATCAGAGCAGAAATCAATGCAATGGAGACCAAGAGAATGATACAAAAAATTAATGAAATCAAAGAGTTGGTTTTTCAAAAGAATAAATAAAATCAATAAACCTTTAGCCAACCTTATCAAGAAAAGGAAAGAAAAGGCTCAAATCCATGCAATTAAGAACGAAAAAGGTGAAGTCACAACAGAACCAGCAGAAATCCAGAGGATCATCAATACCTACTTCGAGAATCTGTACTCTAATAAAATGGAAAACACAGAAGAAATGGACAGATTCCTAGATACATATGAATTGCCAAAGTTAAATGAAGAAGATATAGAAATTCTAAACACCCCAATAACAATGAGTGAAATTGAAAATGTAATAAAAAATTTACCAACAAAGGAAAGCCCAGGTCCTGATGGCTTCACTGCTGAATTCTACAAGACATTTAAAGAAGAGCTATCACTATTACTCTTTAAACTCATCAAGGAAATTGAAAGGGAAGCAAAGCTTCCAAATTCTTTCCTGGAAGCAAGTGTTACTTTGATTCCAAAACCAGGGAAAGACCCAACCCAAAAAGAGAACTACAGACCAATCTCCCTAATGAACATAGATGCAAAAATCCTCAACAAGATACTGGCAAAGAGAATACAGAGGGTCATCAAGAAGATCATATACCCTAAATCGGATTTATCCCAGGGATGCAAGGATGGTTCAACATTCGTAAATCAATAAATATAATACACTATATTAACAGAGTCAAACACAAAAATCATATGATCATCTCAATAGATGCAGAAAAGGCATTTGACAAAATCCAACACTCATTCATGATAAAAATGCTACAGAAAATTGGAATAGAAGGTCTTTATCTTAACCTGATTAAGGCTATCTATGAAAAACTAACAGCCAACATCATACTAAATGGTCAAAAACTGAAAACTTTCACTCTAAAATCAGGAACAAGACAAGGATGCCCACTATCACCACTCCTATTCAATAGTTCTGGAAACATTAGGCACAGCAATTAGAAAAGAGAAAGAAATAAAAGGAATAAAGATAGGAAAAGAAGAAGTTAAACTGTCATTATTTGCTGATGATATGATACTTTACATAGAAGACCCAAAACACTCGGCCAAAAGACTTCTAGACCTAATTGAAAGATTCAGTAGTGTAGCTGGATATAAGGTCAACACTCAAAAAACAATAGCCTTCTTACGCACAAATAGCAGACTCACTGACAGAGAAATTGGGGAAACAATTCCTTTTACAATAGCATCCAAAAAAATGAAATATCTAGGAATCAATCTAACAAAGGAAGCAAAAGACCTCTACACTGAAAACTATAGCACTCTGAAAAAGGAGATCAAGGAGGATATAAGAAAATGGAAAGACATCCCTTGTTCCTGGGTAGGAAGAACCAATATAGTGAAAATGGCCATACATCCAAAGCTGCTATACAGATTCAATGCAATCCCAATTGAAATCCCAACAGTATATTTCACAGAACTAGAGAAAACAATCCAAAAATTCATTTGGAACCAGAAGATACCTAGAATAGCAAAAGCAATTCTAGGCAACAGAGACATGACAGGGTGTATCACAATCCCCAGCTTGAAACTATACTACAAAGCCACTGTGATAAAAACAGCATGGTACTGACAAAGAAACAGACCTGAGGCTCAGTGGAATAGATTAGAAGACACACAAACAACTTCAGACACACTCAGCCACCTCATCTTTGACATAGGAGTCAACCACCCTCATTGGAGAAAAGATAGCCTATTTAATAAATGGTGATGGAAAAACTGGATTTCAACCTGCCAAAGATTAAAACTAGACCCCTATCTTTCACCATGCACTAAACTAAAATTGAAGTGCATTAAAGATCTAAATATTAAAACAGAAACACTAAACTTACTGGAAGGTAAGTTAGGTAGAACTCTCGAAGACATTGGCATAGGAAAAGATTTTATGAACAAATTCTCAGTAGCACGGGAACTTGCACAAAGAATCAACAACTGGGATCTCATCTTATTAAAAAGCTTCTGCACTGCAAGAGAAACCACAAACAGAGCTAAGAGACAACCTACAATGTGGGAAAAATTTTTTACCAGCTGTTCCTCAGACAAAGGTCTACTATCTAGAATATATAAAGAACTCAAAAAAATCAGACCCCCAAATATAAAAACCTGATTCAAAAATGGGCATCTGTGGGGCTACCTGTTGCTCAAGCGCAAGGACCTGCATTCAATCACTGGTACCAAAAAAAAAAAAAATGGGCATCTGAAATGAACAGACATTTCTCAGACAAACAAGTAAAAGTAGCAAATAGATATATAAAAAAATGTTCAACATCACCGGTCAATCGAGAGATGCAGATGAAAACAACACTGAGATTCCACCTCACCCCAGAAAGAATGGCTGCTTTCAAGAAATCAACCAATAACAAATGCTGGTGGGGATGTGGGGAGAAAGAAACCCTTCTCCATTGTTGGTAGGAGTGCAGACTGGTGCAACACTGTGGAAATCAGTATGGAGATACCTCAAAGAACTAGAACTGGAAGTTCCCTTTGATGATTCCCCTGCTGTTCATCTTCCCCAAAGAAATAAAAGAATCATGCCACAGTGATATATGTGCACCCATGTTTATAGTGGCACAGTTTGTAATAGCTAAAGCTTGGAGACAGCCCAAGTGCCCATCAACTGGAAACTGGATAAAGAAGATGTGGTTTTTTTTTTATAAAATGGAGTACTACTTAGCCATAAAGAACGAGAAATTAGAGACATTTATAGCTAAGTGGATGCACATTGAGGCGATACTCTTAAGTGAAATAAATAGGACACATGTGTAAACACTGAATAGTTTCTGTAGTGCAAGAAACTGAAAGTGTAAATAAGGACTAAAATGATTAAAATGAATAATTGATAATTTGAAATAGGGAGGGACACACATGGAGTGATGGAGGACGGGACCACCGCCCAGCCAGCCATATTGGCTGCATCAACCCTGGGGACCGATGGGCAACAGATGTCACAGCCAGATCATCCTCACATCCTTGTTTCCTTCTGGTTAGGTCAGAAGAGAACTTTAATCTGTTATTCTAAAATTTTTAATCGATTAGGCTTTTACAAGCTGGTTTATGGTGAGTTGTTATTTGCTTCTACTATTAACCTATTACATTTTCTATTAAACTCCTTTCTTTCTTTCTTTCTTTCTTTCTTTCTTTCTTTCTTTCTTTCTTTCTTTCTTTCTTTCTTTCTTTCTTTCTCTCTCTTTCTTTCCTTCTTTCTGTGGTTCTGGGGAATGAACCCAGGAACACTCTACCCCTGAGCTACATCCCCACCCCCTTCCCCCCCTTAGGGTTTTTTTGATACAAGGTCTGGCTATGTAATTCAGGCTGGCCTTGAATTCAAGTAGCCCAGGATGGCCTGCTTCAGTCTCCCCAGTGCTGGGATTACAGGCATGCGCAACAACCTGGCTCCTAGTTTTTTCAAAAAATCTTTTATTTTGACACAGGATCTCACTGCAGTACCCAGGCTTGTTAGTGGCTTTTGGGTCCTAGGGAAATTCTGTTCAGGTTCTTTTTTTTTTTCCTTAAATTCTTTTATTGGTACATTTTAGGTATACAATACATTTACATTTATCATTGGGAACTTGTACCTGTACATGATGTATCTTAGTTCTTATTTTTTCCCCCTTCCCCTGCCTTCACTTCACCCCCTCCACCCCTCCCTATTTACAAAGACTTTGTTTCTATTTTTTCCTTTTCTCATATCTTTTCCATTCCCTTCTTTCCTTTCCCCTATCCCTCTCACTTCCCCTACCCCTTTGGACCTTTTCTTCCTATTTCACATTATCAATTATTCATTTTAATCCTTATTTACACTTTCAGTTTCTCACACTAGAGAAACTATTCAGTATTTACACATGTGTGTCCTATTTATTCCACTTAAGTGTATCGCCTCAATGTGCATCCATTTAGCTATAAATGACTCTAGTTTGTCAGTCTTTATGGCTGAGTAGTACTCCATTTTATAAAAAAGCCACATCTTCTCTGTCCAGTCTCCAGTTGATGGGCACTTGGGCTGTCTCCAAGCTTTAGCTATTACAAACTGTGCCGCTATGAACATGGGTGCACATATATCACTGTGGTATTATTCTTTTAATTCTTTTGGGAAGATAACCGGCAGAGGAATAGCTGGATCAAATTGAACCTCTAATCCTAGTTTTTTGAGGTATCTCCATATTGATTTCCACAGTGGTTGCACCAGTCTGCACTCCCACCAACAATGGAGAAGGGTTCCTTTCTCCCCCACAACCCTACCAACATTTGTTATTGGTTGATTTCTTGAAAGCAGCCATTCTTTCTGGGGTGAGGTGGAATCTCAGTGTTGTTTTCATCTGCATCTCTTGAATGACCAGTGATGTTGAACATCTTTTCATATGTTTATTTGCTACTTTTACTTCTTTGTCTGAGAAATGTCTGTTCATTTCAGATGCCCAGTTTTGATTTGGGTATTAAAATTTGGGGAGGGTCTGATTTTTTTAAAGTTCTCTCTATATATTCTAAATTGTAGTCCTTTGTCTGAGGTACAGCTGCTTAAAATTTTTCCCATATCGTAGGTTGTCTCTTAGCTCTGTTGGTAGTTTCTCTTGCAGTGCAGAAGCTTTTTAATAAGATGAGATCCCAGTTATTGATTCTTTGTGCTAGTTCCTGTGCTACTGAGGTTTTATTCATAAAGTCTTTTCCTATGCCAATGTCTTTGAGAGTTCTCTCTAACTTATCTTGCAGTAAGTTTAGTGTTTCTGTTTTAATATTTAGATCTTTAATCCATTTTGATTTTAGTTTGGTGCATGGTGAAAGATAGGGGTCTAGTTTTAATCTTTGGCAGGTTGAAATCCAGTTTTTCCATCACCATTTATTAAATAGGCTATCTTTCCTCCAATGAGGGTGGTTGACTCCTTTGTCAAAGATGAGGTGGCTGAGTGTGTCTGAAGTTGTTTGTGTGTCTTCTAATCTATTCCACTGAGCCTCAGGTCTGTTTCTTTGCCAGTACCATGCTTTTTTATTATAGTAGCTTTGCAGTATAGTTTCAAGTTCGGGATTGTGATACACCCTCCTGGTTCCAAATGAATTTTTGGATTGTTTTCTCTGTGAAATACATTGTTGGAATTTCAATCAGCATTGCATTAAATCTATATAACAGCTTTGGCAGTATGGTCATTTTCACTGTATTGGTTCTTTCTACCCAGGAACAAAGGATGTCTTTCCATTTTCTTATATCCTTTTCAATCTCTTTTTTTCAGAGTGCTGTAGTTTTCAGTGTAGAGGTCTTTTCCTTCCTTCATTAGATTGATTCCTAGATATTTCATTTTTTTGCATGCTTTTGTGAAAGGTATTGTTTCCCTAATTTCCCTCTCAGTGAGTCTGTTATTTGTGTACAAGAAGGTTATTGATATTTGAGTATTGACCTTGTATCCAGGGTCCAGAACAAAGACTGGGACAAGGCACAGAAAAGCTAGTGCGGATGAAGCAGGAGCAGGGTGTTGTGACTAGTTGGGGAAGTGGGCGTGATCTGTTAATTTCAAAGTCCCAGGACTCAAGTGCAGAACAGTTCCCAAAGCCCTGCTTGTGGAGCCAATCAGCGTGCTGGCTTCCATTCTCGCAAGAACTCGAGTGAATTTTCTATAGGATGATCTAGCCGGACCTCAAAGGAGTAGGAGGTGCAAAAGGTTCTACGCCATTGAGCCCTGTGGCAGTGTGTTCTCTCTTCCTCAGTATTCTGCTCTCACACTGCAGAGTCTTTTTTCCTATTTTTACTTTCCATACGTGCTCTGCAGAGTTTGTTTTCCTTTCCTACGTTAATAAACGTAAAACCTTGCTATCTTTTGGGCTTGTTTTGTCCATTCTTTGCTCAAGTCAAGAAGAACCTGGAAACCATCTCTGGAAGGAGACCCCAGGACCCCAGAACCAGCTAACAGGGATGAACATTTATTGAAGGCAGAAAAGAAGTATGCTCCGCAGAGTACAGCGGGTCCTTGAACAGATTCGCAGTGGCCTTGAATACAGTCTTTTGTGTCTGGAATTCCTAGATTGGCTTCTCCCTTATGCAAATAAAGCATTGGGGCTGTTGTCCCATGAGAAGCTCCTGGCGACAGATTTCAACTGTCCTATCAAAGATGTGCTTGGTTTCACAACAGATGTAAATGAAGAATTAAAAATAGCATGTTTTGTGCTTTCTTCAGCAGCTCATATACTAAAATAGGGACGATACACAGAAGATAAGCATGGCTCCTGTGTAAGGATGACACGCAAATGCGTGAAGCATTCCGTATTTTTTATACTCATTACCAGATGACCGGATAAAGAAAAATGTGGTATCTGTATATAATAGACTACTACTCGGCTATAAAGAATGACAGATTTGAGACATTTGTAGGAAAATGGATGTACCTAGAAAATACAATGTTGAGTGAAATGAACCAGCACACAAGCTTAAATACTGTATGGTATCTCATTTGAGTGAGGCAAAGTACAAAGAGAATAATAAGGGATGGATAGAAGGGGATAAGGAGATGGAGCTCTTGTAATAGGGAAGCGGTCCAAGGGGGAAAAGGCAAGGGGTGAGGAGGGGAAATAAGTAGAATAAAGATCTGCTGTGCACAGGAACCTCAAAACCTCAATTACTGTAAACATTATATGCCATAATGCGAGGTAAGAGTAATAATATCAATAAGAATGAAAAATGGGATAGAGGAATTGGAGGAGGGGAGAACGGGGAAGGAAGGGAAAGGAGATTAAAAAAGAAGCTGTGGGGGCGGGGATTTAGCTCAGTTGGTTCCACTGCCTGCCTCAGAAGGTCCCGAGTTTGATCCCTGACACCAAAAAAAAAAAACAAAAAAAACACATTTAGGGCCGGGGTTTAGCTCAGTGGTTTCGCCGCCTGCTGCGCAAGTGCAAGGACCCGAGTTCGATCTCTGGTACCAAAAAAAAAAAAAAGAAGCTGTGGTATGTACATGTAAACATTCCTCAAGATGACTGTAAAATGCATGAACTGCAAACACATACTAATAAATGTAAAAATTAAAAAGTAGCATTTTTCTGACTGGTTCCATGTACAGTGTTCAATAAACTACAGAGTCATTTTGGATTCTGTGTTCTGCGCATGTGCCCTGGGTTTTATGACTCTGATTACACTTTGATGGGTTTTATTTCAGCCCTAATCTCCTACCTGAGGCTGACCTCAGACTTTTGATCCTCCTGTCTCAGTCTCCTGAGTAGCTGGGATTACAGACATGTACCACTGTGCCTGGCTGGATACTTTAAATTCTTATGTGGAGATTTTTTTTCTTTTCAGGGCTGGAAATTAAACTGCCAGCCTCAGGTATGTTAGGCAAGTGCTCTACCACTGAGGTATATATACCCTCAGCCCTTGTGTATAGATATCAAAAGTCTAGTTTTTAACACTTTATTCTTTGTTCTCTGCTCCTCTCCATCATCTATGGTTGCTAGATATTGACATTCACCCTGTACCAATTATTTCTCAAAATATTTATTTTTCTTGTCAAACTCTTGCCCTTTGTTCATGTTACAATGTCCTGAGTTCTCCTTTGTGTCTTGCTGTTTACAAATCTGTATTGTCTGGAAATTTTACGTTGGGATGAAGGCAGGTCCTGGAAGAGCTGTGTTACCTGTGCCACATCAGAGTGGGCATTTTTAGTGTGACATTTACGGATATTTGTTTGACATTGGGACATTTGCCTTTTTGAGCCTTCTTCTCTCACAAGCCTTAGAGTTTTCCCGTGCCTATAGGGTGTTTAGCTCTTGAACAGATGGGAGAAGCAGGTAGACCAGAGAGATATTTGCAAAAATGTAAAACAATGTCATTCTTGTCATTTTTTGTTTTGGAAACAAATAAAAACATATTTATATTAGCATAAAATGAGCATATGATTCTTTGGTTTTGCGGTGCTGGGGAGGGAACCCAGGGCCTTGCAGTGCTAGGCAAGTGCTCTGCCTGCCACTCAGCCGCATCCCCAGCCCTGAATAATATTTTAAAATATATTAATAAATATGCGTTTAAAAAATTCTCAGTTTCAAAATAAGAACCAAGATACTCATGTAATGGTACAAGATCCCAATGATGTATGTAAATGTATTTTATACCTAAAATGTACCAATAAACTTGGGGGAAAAATAAAATTACAGCTCAAAAAAAAAATTCTGTTTGAATTTCTTTTATTTTTTTAATTTTTATTTTTTTATGTTTTTTGTTTGTTTTTTTTGTTTGTTTGATTGATGTTTTTGTTTGTTTGAATTTCTACTACAGGAAATATTGATAGATACAACCATCACGAACAAAAACTCGTTGGGATCCTCAATTAATTTTTACTAGAGTAAATAATTCCTAAGCATCAAAAAGCCCGGGGCTGCAGATTTAAACCACCATTTGGGATAAGTGGGTTTTTCTGAGAATTGCTGCTCAAAGCATCTGAGCACGAACCTTCTTGGGGGAGAACTGTCTTTGTCAGAAAAGCAAACTGAGGAGCCCTTGTGGTTAGAGCAAGATTAGAGGGGCTGCGGAGCTCTGGATGAGACAAAGAGAAAGCTGGACTGCTCAGCATAAGAAAAGAATGGCAATTGGAGGAATTGGTGGTGTGGGAGCAAGGGACAGGAACAAAGGAGGCTGAGGAGAGGGAGGGACTGGAGCGACGGAGGGAGAAGAAAGGCCTCTGCCCCTCTACTGTTCTGTTTTAAATTCTCCTCAGGGCTCTTCTGCGAGGTGGCACCCTGGGGCTGCCTCCAAATCCTCAGTAAACTTCTGCTATCATTCCCTGCAGCCTTGGTGAGGGCTGTTTTGGGGAAATTGAGGAAGGGGATTTTTTTTTTTTTTACATGCCAGCGGCTATATAAGTGTTGTGGAGAGAAAACCAGAGGTGAAATATGGGAGAGCCAGAATTCTGAGCTAGCCAGAAATCAGAATCCAAAGTCACTAGGTAAAATGTAAGGGTCTCTTGCCCCATCCCACTATTTCAGGGAAATCTCTGTAGATCCTAGAAAAAGATTGGGGGTTTCCATCACAAGAGGATTTGAGCCTCTTAGAATTTCAAAGAGCTGCAAGGCTGTAGCTGAAGTCTGGATTGTCAATGCCCTGGGCAGTATTTCTAGAGGGCTTGGCATTTAAGGACTGAAGAGTTGTTCCTCACCCCTCTACAGATGCCAGGAGCCAAGAAACTTGCAGCTCCTTGCTTCACAGTGAGGACATGAAAGGCAGGGATAGGGCTCTGGGAGTCCTTGTAGTAGACTGTTCTTTGTAGAGGCGGTCTTGTTGATTTTCCAAACATGCAATTTCAGCACTTTATTTTAGTACCTCGTCCCTGTTTTTTTGGCAGACTGTACCTATGGGATGGCCACATTTTGTTTAGAGACAGGGTCTTGCTATGTAGCTCAGGCTGGCCTTGAATTCTCTCATCCGCCTGCCTCAGCCTCCCCCAAGTGTTGGGATTGCAGGTGTGTGCTACTATGCCAGGATGACCACTTTTAATATCCATTTACTACTTTGACAAAAAAGGTTTCTCTGTCCACACGTTCAGTCATATATGGGAAATGTGTACTTATTTAGTATGTTTTTAAAACTTTAGTATGTTTTAAAAGTCATCAGGAGTTTAATAAGTATTTGGAAACTTTACAGCTTTCAAGACAAAAGCAGAAATCTATGATTATGACATCATCACTGTGAATTACCCCTTTGCAAAAGGCTGCTTGAATGGAGAAGAGGTGGATGTGTCTATGTGGGGCTTTAACGTGCTGATTAAAATACATTAATGATAGTTTTTACTTTTCTATCATCATACATCTTCGGATCGTCTTTAAAAGTGCTTCCACAGCTTTAATTAGGAAGAAGTAAAACAGCCCCATTTTATAAAAGTAGAAAATGAAATAGTGAGAAAAGGACCCTACTGCAGGGAAGTGGGGGGATTTAGCAGAATAAAGCTGCCTTCCAGGTGAGTGATGGGCTAAAACATTCTCCTTCCCTTCAACCAAGAATGGTCCAAAAATTGCATTAATTGATGTCTCTTAAAAGTCTTGCTTAGGGTTGGGGATTTAGCTCAGTGGTTCCAGCGCCTGCCTTGCAAGCGCAAGGTCCTGAGTTCAATCCCTGGTCCCCCCCCCCCCAAAAGTCTTGCTTATTGCAGAAATCTCCTTCCTGCTCTCCCTCATTCCATTAATTTGTTGGAAAAATTGGATCATTTGCCCTGCAGAACTTTCCAGTCTATATTTAGCCGATAGTATCTTTGGTGTCTTTCAACATGTTTCTCCATCCTTCACATTTCTTTAAATGGTAGTCAGATCTGGAGGTTTGATTAGCCTTGGGTTCTTTCTGTTTTGTTTTTGTCATCAACACTTCAGCAGGAAGCAGTGTGTGCTGGTCCTGCCATGGGTGGGGAGGGTGGCGCAGGTGGGGGTGTTGGGGTGTGAGGTGTATGTGTGTGTGTGCTAAGATTCCTAGGATCTGAGGTGTGATAGCAACGTAGTGATTTTCTCATTCTCTTATTTCCGTATTTATTAGTTGTGGTGTGTGTGTATGCATGTGTTCGTGTGTGTATGTTTTGCAGGGCCCAGGGCCTCTCCAATGCCAGCAATGCTAGGGAAGCACTCTACTAGCCAGCCACACCTCAGAACCATTGTGACTCTTTTATAAAGGAAGACTTTCTCTCAACTACTGCATTTTGTTGCCATGAAATAGGAAAGGAAAGATAAATGCGTGATTCTTTTCCTTTAGTTAGAGTTTTGTGGGGTTTTTTTGTACCGGGGATTGAACTCGGGTCCTTGCGCTTGCGCAGCAGGCGGTGAAACCACTGAGCTAAATCCTCAACCCCCTTTAGTTAGAGTTTTGCAGACTGATGCCCTAGTAGCCTTCAAAGTCTATTGATGAGGGGTTTCCTTTTAAAACTGTCATTATAAATTCATGGACTTAAATATATGTGTATATGTCTCCCACCTCTATAGAAATAATTTAATGTGTTTCAATTCATTACAGTCACTCTTCTTTCGAGGCTTGTCCCTCTTTGGCCAGTGCACTAAGTCAAACATTTTTGACGGCTTATCTTCTTCTTCTTTTTTTTTTTTTTTTGGTACCAGGGATCTAACTCGGGACCTTGTGCTTGCGAGGCAGGCGCTGGAACCACTGAGCTAAATCCACGGCCCGACGGGTTATCTTCTGAACTAGTAAGAAGCTCCAGGATCTTGCAGTACTTTGCCCGTCCCACACTTGTGGTAACAGAAGACTTCTGAGATGTCCTAAATTGAGTTACAGGCCAGAGAATGGAGGAAGGAAAGATAAATTTATTTTAACTGATAGCTTCGAGCTAAAATCAACAAAGAAAAAGAAAAAAACCTTCTACATTCCTTTCCTGTGTGCTGAAGATTAGTCACCAAGGCAACATCGCATTCTGAGTGTAAAACCGAGCAAGAAGTTTAGGGACCGACCTCCCGTCCTAGAACTTTGCCCACTCCGTGGTGTCCTGCCCCTTCCATCCATTGGCTTGATGTAAACAATTCATGTTTCTTCTCTCCAACACTTCATTATGAATCGCCCTGGCTCCTTAGGTCGGTGGGCTGTTTCCCAACTGCTATCTGGCCATGCTTCTGGTGGCTTACGGAACTCGTTCCAGGACCAGTTCTTTCACCTTTCAGAATCTGAATCTGCGCGATAACCCTTTATTTTTATTTATTTATTTATTTATTTAGGTACCAGGGATCGAACTCGGGTCCTTGAGCTTTCGCAGCAGGCAGCGAAACCACTGAGCTAAATCCCCGGCCCTGATAACCCTTTATTTTTGAGACCCCGGAGTCTCACAAGTTGATTTAACACCTGGAAGAAGCCTTTCCTTCTAGCTCTGGTTTCTTTCTCTGGGAAACAAAGAGAGCCCTAGTTTGGATGAAAGGCAGAGCGTTGATTTCGGAAGAGGCTCCCAGGAGGTGTCTTTCCGGGCAGTGGGGCAGCGCATTTGTTCAGAAGGGTGGCAGGAAGGGCCGCTGAACCAAAGCCTTCATTTACGAGCGACAGACAGGGTTAATCATCCCCTGTTAGCGTGGGGGGAGTGGGTGTCAGGAGGGCAGGGCACTGGGAGGCTCTCCCCACGGTGTGTCCTTTGGCAAGTCAGGGTCTCCACCCTGGACACCCCCTGCCACAGCCCGACCTTCGGAGCTCCGGGTGCGTGACTAAATTTCCGGCACGGGCGGGCACGCCCTGGGATTTTCCTCGGCCCAGGTCCCCGCCCTTGCCCCCCGCCCCCCTCCGTCGAGCTGGTGCGGGTGGGCCGGGCCGCCCCATCCTGCTCCAGAGCTTCGGCGCCCTCTGGCGGCCGCCTGGGGTGGGCAAGGCTTTCTCTGGGGCGGGGCTTAGGTCTGGCCGCCCCGCCTCTCGGGCCTGGACTGGGGCTGGGGCTGGGGCTGGGGCGGTGGTTACCAGAGGACATTACTTTAAGAAGGGGAAAGAAGGGCCAGGGACGTAGCTCAGCGGCACCGCGCCTGCCTCACAGACGCAAGGTCCAAAGTTCGATCCTCGGTACCCCCCCAAAAAAAACAAAAAAGAGAAGGGGAAAGAAGAGGACACACACACACACACACACACACAAATCCCCTAGTGTCACGAGTGGTTGCTGACCGCGATTGGCCAGCTGAACTAGTTCTCCGAAGCCTGGGGGGGGAGGGCACGAGGGAGGGACAGGGCCCAAAAGTCCAGACCCGGCGGCGCGCCCTGCGCCCCGGGGCGCGGAAAGGGGGGCCGGGTCTGTGCCCCGCCTGCGTCCGCGCCCGGGCCGCAGTAGCGGTGATGTCAGGCCACCCAGAGTCAGCGGAATGGAGGCCGCTGTCTCCCCCTCCCCCACTCCGATTCCAGAAACGAGGTCCCTGAGCCCAAGCTGATCTAACCAGTCCCCCTGAGCTGGGGTTGGAAGGTTGGAAGGGAACCGATGGGGGCAGTCGGAAGGTTGCGAATAAAGAATGGAGGAGTTCTGTGCTTTAGCCACAGGGTGAGTTCAGCTAAGACAGTCTAGGTCTGCCTGGCAAGACTTGGAGTGGCTACCCTGCCCCATCCTGTTCTCACGCAGGTTGTGGGGGTGGCTGCTTGTGTTCTTGTCTTGCTAGACTCCTAGAAAAACCAGAGAGGCAGGGGGACCGGGTCCTAGCTCCACCTTCACCTGTCATCCTTAACCTTTCTGGGCCTCGGTTTCCTTCCTTGAAAACCGAGGTATCTGGACTAGATTATGGGATATGTTTCCAGTACTATATAAGGCACAGGAACTGAGGGTGTCTGCCGAGACCATCTGACAAGTCAGAGAAAAAGGCAGGGCCAGGGCCTAAGCAATCCCTCAGTCCTAACCTCGTGACAGCTGCCTCACAAACTCCAGGGCTTCTGCTGGCTTCAGCAGACATTTGAGCACCTCCTCCTAGATGCCAGATGCAGGCTTGCCCTTCATGTTTATGGGATCTGGGGTAGGAGTTCGTGTGGAAGTCCACATACCTCTAATATTTAAAAGTCTAAATATTTAAAAGTCATAAATCAAGCTAACACACCATTAAATAAAATATGTTCTAGTCTCCTACTTGACAAATGTACTTGTAACAATCTCGAAGGCCAAGTTCAAGTCTGGAAGTCTTGTATTTCTCAGCATTCTGCCCTGGAAAGTTGCTCACTGAGAGTGGCCCAGCTTGAGGCCATCGAGTGGTGTCCCTCTCTTCCCAGACCAGATCTACAAGCGCGCTTTCCCCCATGTCCAAGATCTGTCTACATCTCTGCAAACAGCTGCCACTTAATGGGTCACCTTTTAAGCATGCACACTGGTAATACAATCTCCCTTCAGGAGACTGGACCAAGGGAAGTGGGTTCAGAGCCTGTTGGGCCGGGAATTCCGAGTTCTTGGAAGCCATGGGCACTTCCTTTGGCCCCAGGGACTCCTTGCCTGTGTCTCCCTACTTCTGACACAAGCTAGTGTGGGCCCTTTAGTGGTACTCAGGGAAATTAAGACAAAAGCGACAGTAGACAGTATGGATTTACAGGCAAAGTTTTTTGTTTTTGTTTTTTTTTTTTTTTTTTGGTACCGGGGATCGAACTCAGGTCCTTTCACTTGCGAGGCAGGTGGTGGAACCACTGAGCTAAATCCCCAGCCCAGGCAAACTTTTAATTGGAAAGAGATAAGATCAACCAGACCCCATCCCACCAAGACACCCCATGAAACCCCAAGCCAGTCTGAGCCTCTTCATCAGTGTGTTGCTGCAACTACTCAAGCTGGAGTCCGCTTCTTCTTTTTTTTTGGTACCGTGGATTGAATTTGGGAGGCAGGCCGTGGAACCACTGAGCTAAATCCCTGGCCCTACTAGTTACACTTGTAATGAGTAACAGGTTAAGGGCCCAGGAGTTTTTCTTTGGTCCTTGTGGTGGTGTCTATGTCATGTCATGACTATGTCACTTCTTTCCCAGGCTGAGGGTGGTACTGACCGGGCATGTGGGGATGGCAGATTTCACGGAGGCCATCGGGATACTATGAACTGCAGAGTCCCTGCCTGGGAGTGAGGAGGAGGGAGGACTCACTCCTGAGAGCACTTGTGCTAAGCCCAGCCTGAAAGTTGAGATTACAGCAGGTGAAGAAGTGGGGGAAAGAAAGGAGCCAAGGCCTAGGGACTGGCATCTAGGGTCTGGGTGTCTGCGAATTGTGCCTACAGTGCAGAAAGGCAAAAGGGCGAATCTGTGTCCTCCACAAAGCAAGCAAAGCTGCCAGTGGTTGCAAGCTGAGGAGCCCCTGAAGCCAGCCTCACCCATCAGAGCAGGATGAGACCCTGCAGCCCATCCCTGGGCAGCTCTGCAGTGGCCAGATGTCCAGACACTGCTCAGTGGCACCTTGTCACCTTGGTAGCTGGGGCTGCTTTGCCAATTCCAAGGTGAGGAAACTTGGCTACTCAGAGCTTCCATAAGGAATTCAGCGGGCACTCCCGCCTTGTTTTCATTAAGAGAAGGCCCTGGAAAAGCGTTTCTTTAGGAATCAGTGCATCTGCATAAGTTTGCCTCGCAGCTGGAGATCGCTGGGAAAGAACAGCCCCTCCTGGTCCCTGGGAGCAGCGCTGAACCCACAGGGATTGGTGGACAGATCCCCAGGCGCCCTGCTCCGGGTCTGAGAGCTCCCAGGAGGGTTCAGCAGCAGAACAAAAGCTGTGGTCGTCCCCACAGTGGTGACTTGACTCTTTATTTCTACCTTCCCTTCCTGGTGGTGCTTCTCTCAATCACGTCCCAAATGAAACAGCTCCTGCCAGTTCTCTGCCTGGAGTCTGCCTCTCATCAAATGAGGCCACCTTGCTCTGTCTCCTGGCCATTAGGCTAAGCAGTGCCGCAGCAGTATTGTTTCCAAGTGATGTGTGTATTTGTGTGAAGGAGGGGTTGGGTAAAGAAAAAAATCTGGTTTAGTATGGGAGCTCCCTCTGAGAGTGCCCACAGGAGGCCTCTGAATGTCTGAACCTACAAACCCAAAGGAAAAATTTTGTCTTTTCTTTTAACTAGAGGCCCCTTGCTGGGTCCCTGCTGGCTGTCCCCAAACCAGTGTAGCAGAAATAACAAACACTAGGTTTTTTTCCCCCTTCTGCTGATGAAGCTTTTCTAGAAGGTGACCTACAGGAAAGATATGTAACCTGGGCCACCTCTATTGCACATGCTGACTTAGCATAGGCTCCTTCTCCTCTTGCCCCTTCTACTGCTACCAAATGGATCATGACCCAGGGCTGGCATGGCTGCCAACCTGCCCAGGAGCCCCTCTTGTGGCTGGGGCAGGCTCCCAAAAGAAAGCCCCTTCTCCTAGGGTAATTTTTGATTAACAGTGTCTTGTCTGAAGTTTCTCTTTGGGAACTTGTCTATCAGTCATACTTCTATATGTAACAAGAAGCCAGGCATGGTGGCACACACCTGTAGGCCTAGCACTCTGGGAGGCCAAGGCAGGAGGATCAAAAGTTTGAGCCCAGCCTGGACAACTTAGCAACTTAGCAAGAACCTGTCTCAAAGTTAAAAATTTTAAAAAAGGCTTGAGATATAGCTTGGTGTGAAGGCCCTGGGTTCGATCCCCAATACTGGAAAAAAGAAAGTAAGAACCCCCACCTCCTTGCTCCTTGGAACAAGAATTTGATTATAAGGGCTATTTGTCCCTGCTAGCTCTGTGGATGGACTCCCTCTTCTCTCCTCAGAGTTTCTGATTACTCCTTACTTTCCACTTGGGAGAAATAGTTCGTTTTGCATGTGGGCAAGGCCTTTCTCAGTGAGATCCCTGGGTCAGAGCACAGGGCCAGCAGCCCTGGAGAAGGCTTCGGTGAGGGAGACCCAGAAACCTGTGGACAAGGTGGGTGCAGACAGGCTGGTTCCAACAGCCACGTGTCATCCTTGGCCTGCTGCTGGTGACAGGGGAGCTTCGTAGTGCCAAGGTTTGGAAGGAATGTAGGAAGCCACCTCTGACACTGGTGATCACAAAGAAAGTGCTGCCCGCCATGCCTTTAAGCAGGGGGACCCCTCCCCCCCGAAGGACTTCATTTGGGGCCTTCCTCTACCCACATCGTACCCTATCTCCATTATTTTCTCCTTTACAGTTCAGCCACTTTTTGTTTTTCAAGGCCCAGTCAACAAGAGAAATAACTTCTCCAGGGCACAATAGCCCCAACTTGGCAGGTCTCCAGGATACCTAGGAGTGCTGTCCTAGCAGGGAGCAGAGGGCCCGGCCTGCTGCAGGCCTGTGGATCTGCTGGGACCAAGAGAATGTGGGGCAGCTGGACTGCTGGCCACCCCGGCCAGAGAAACAGATTTCCCTGCCACCTCTGCCCAGCTCAGACGGCCTCCTGCGCTCCCTAACACAGGGCTTTCCAAATCTCACAGGCACTGGAATCTCCCCTCCCCCACCGGGTTAAAATCCAGACCTCGGGCCCAGAGGTCTGGGTTGGGGCCCCGGGTGCCAGGATTCTGCATTCCTAACCAGCTCCCTCAGGCTGCGGCTGCAGCTGGCCCAAGGGCCACACCTGGGCCTAAACCCGCTGCGGGTGGATGTGATGAACCGCAGACGGATTCTGAACACGGTCTTGGACCTGCTGCCCGAGGCTGTGACTGTGAGCCTCAACCCCAAAGCTGGCCTCTAGAGCTACACTGGCTTGGAAGAGCTCCCGTCCTTGTCTTTTCGTCTTTTGGGATCATCCACCAGTCCAAAGAAAGGAAATCAGCAGCCTGAATTTCGGGAAAACATCATTATTCTAAACTGTCCTGTCCCTTCTCCAGGCCTCCGAGTTACATAACACATAACGTGCCCTTGGTGAAAATGCTGACAATGCTATTTGGGTGGCTGGAAGCCAATTTCCGGCTGAGTATTGCTGGAGGGGAGGGGGGCGGGGTCAGGGAAGGGGGCAGGGTCTGGGGAGGGATTTAAGGAGAGACGGGCCAGGCAGATGGAGAGGGCAAGAGGGCCAGGGTGGCCAAGGCCTGGGGATAAAGCCGATTGGTGTGTCAGCAAAATCTGTCGCTGGGTTTGGTGATTCGAAAGGCAGACACATTCTTTCATCTCTGTTAATCCTTATCTGATACAGAGGATTTTCCTGCCATTAAATCTGGAGAAAGAAAAATAAGCACTGAAACCTGCACAAGCAGCTATTCCTCTTCCGCCGCTCTCCCCCTACTCCCAGCCTTCACTTCTCAGTGGCACCATTGTTAGCTCCTTGACTGCAGGGTTTGGGAGATGGAGGGGGTGGGGGAGCCGAGGGGCCCCTCAGTGCAGCGGGATCAGGCAGACCCCAGGGCGGTAAGCAGCCTCAGGGTTCCTCTGCAGCAGTCTCCCCTCTGTCCATTTTCTGGCTGGGTCATCAGTGGTAGCATCTGAGTCTGTCAGAGTCTTAGCCTGATGAAGGCTTTCCAGATGGACCCAGGCTGTCAGTTTGGGGCGAACTCTGGCTGTTGTCACTGGTTTCTCCTAACCCAGCCCCAGGGTCCCTGGGGAGGAATGAATGTGAGGAAAGGGACAAGGCCGGGCATTTGGGAAAAAGTGTGGAGGTGTAGGGATGGTTCTCAGAGGAGCCCTTCTGGGCACCTGGTGACCTGGGCTTTCTTCCCTCAGGCAGGGATCCCATAGCTCGGTGTTTCTAAGCCACCAGGTGTGTGGACGTGGAGGGATGCTGGTCCTGCTTCTGAATGGTGAGTTTGGCTGCCCGTGGGCACAGGGTTGGGAGGGTGCGTGGAAGCCACAGGGCCCCCATCCAAAGAGCTGTGTCTTCAGGTGGCTTCCACAGTGGTCTCTGGACACTTCTGATTAGGTTTCACTGCAAGTGTGATTGTGGGGGAGCTGATGGAGAATGAAGCAGCAGGGGTGTGTGTGTAGTGCTTTTCATTTGTTTGTTTAAAAACAAAACTCCTGAGCCAAATACATGAAATAGTATTCTTGGTGATTTTCTTCCCTAATTTAGATATGGATTTGTTAATGTTATAACCTCAAATGTGGTTTTTAATCATATCATTTTAAGCTCATTTATTCAAAAATAAAAATCTCTTGAAGAAACCATTCTCCTAAAGGAAAGAGAAAAAAATGAAAGATGTTGGAATTGCAGAATTATAGATGTTCAACATTTTTTCAAAATCTTTTGTCTTGCTGTTATATGAATTGTAATATGCCAGGAAGGGGTCAGGGGAGTAGCTCAGTGAGAGAGTTTGTGCTTAGTATGTGTGAGGTCTTGGATTTGACCCTCAGCACCACACAAATGCACATGCACATGTGTGCACGCGCACTTGCACACCCCCAAGAAGAACTCCCCACAAAATATTTTCCCCAGCTACAACTGCTCAAATCTGAAGTAACCCAAAGAAAAAAAAATCTCTTGTTAAATTCTTCAATAAATGGTTCTATTCACAGAATCTACTTTTCTGACCCTTGGGGTGAATTTAATTATTTGAGGTTATGATAATGTCTATAACAGACCTCATTGTGCAGTACTGGTAAAGAACACTTTGCCAGATCATTCTAAAACAATAGCAATAGAATTTTCTTACTCTTTATTCCACCATTTCAAAAAGTAGAACTTTCTCTATTCAATCAAACAATAGATATATGGTATGCCTTCAATATACTCAAAGGAGACTATGAGGACTATAACCACATGGTCTTTGTCCTTGAAAAACTTTCATTCCTTTATGGGAGATTTAATAAATAAATGAGAAAAATATTGGAACAAGGCATAGAGAACATTATGATAAATAGGACATGACTCCCTACCCCAAAGAGCCTCCAAAGGACAGAGGTTGACATTTATATAATTACCCACAGCCAGCTTCTTGCCATTTCTCCTACTGGGAAGGACACGGAGATTGATTGACTCATTGGGAGAGAATGTTTGCTTCTCAGAGCCAGTATTATTTTAGACTTGCACCCAAAACTCTGCTGTTCCTTACAGAATGCAGACAACATTCAGAGTCTGCATGCTGCAAAGCAGAGCTGTCCCTGCTACAGAATACCGAAATCCATCCAGACTTCTTGTGATAAGTTGGAGAGCTCAGCGGTGACATCATTTGCTAACAATAGATGCACTTAAAATTAATGACCGTCTCCACATCCCCTTGTGCTTTCATTTAAAATACATTCAAGCAGCACAGAGAATGCTGCTCACCAGCAATGGGGACAACATGTTCCTGAGAAGCAGGCAGGAACAGCACACTGCCTCCTTGGTTAGGAAGAAAATGACTGAACGAGCCTCACAAAACAAGACCTTGGGAGAATCAGAAGTGGCTCATAGCAGGGGACATTTGGAGCAAGACCAAAACAGAAATTCTCCTCCTCGGGACAAGCAGGTCTTCCACAAGTGCCTCTTTTCTCAGATGGATAAGTGCAAAGGTCCCCACCTCTGCCCCCTGTGTTAACCCTGCAAGGGTCTTTCTGTTGTTCATAGCATAATATCCAAGTTCCAACAGGGGTCTTCATATCTGGCTTGCACTACACTGGGTTTTGTCCACCATGCTGTCCTAGCTTCTAAGACACACAGTAGGTGCTTAAAAAGAGTTTGTTGGTTAAATGGGTGAAGCTGCCCAGATTAGAACTGTAACTCAATCTGGCATGCTGTGAACCTCCAGAACTGTGTCATATTAGGTTTCTTAAGAGAATAAGAATTGCATTCAGAAGAAGTCTATGGGAGCCAGGCATGGTGGCACACGCCTGTAATCCAAGCACTCAGGAGGCTGAGACAAGAGGATCACCGTGAGTTTGAGACCAGTCTGAATGACATAGGGAGACCCTGTCTCGCAAATCCAAAACCAACCAACCAACCAACCAAAAATCCCCCAAAAACATTTCTATGGGAAAGTAAAATCACAATTCAGTGTTGCTCACATACCCACTAGAATGGCTAAAAGGCAAAAGATTGATGAACATCAAATGTTGATGAAGCTGTAGAGCAACTGGAACTCTCATACCTGGCTGGCAGGACTGTAAAATGGGGTGATCATTTTGGAGGACTGTTTGGTTCTTTCTTAGAAAGTTAAACATACATTTATCCTATGACCCAGCAATTCCATTCCTAGATAAATGAGAAGTGAAAACACATGTCCATAAGGAGTCTAGCACACAAGTTTTCTATCAGTTTTAGTCACAGTAAGCTAAAACTGGAAACAATCCAAATATCAATCAATAGGTGACTGAATAAGCAAATTGAGATACCTTCATATAACAGAGAACTGCACAGCAATAAAAAGGAGCAATCACTGATATTTGTTACAAAGTGGCTGAATCTCACAAACAGAACGTTGAGTGAAAGAACCATTGGATTCCATTTATATAAGTTGAGAAAGGCAAAACTAAAGTTCAGAAACCAGAACTGGAGCCAGGGATTGCCTGGAGCCAGGGGTGGGGAGAGGACTGATAGCAAAGGGACTTTAGGAAACTTTCTGGAAATTAGATTGGAAGTGTTCTAAATCTTGATTGGGATGGCAGGTGTATGTATTTGCTATATTTATTGAACTGTACACTAAAATAGATAAATTTTATTGTGAGTCAACTTGATTTAAAAGAAGAAAGGAGGCCTGTGGAGAGAGATGCCTGTATTCTAAGTGGAATAATTCTTCCCTGTTGAGTCAGGTACTGTGGAGTGTGAAGCAATATGAGATTCCCCACTGTCACTGATTACTCCTTTATATGGACATAGTTGTTTATCTGTTCTGCTATTGCTGGACATTTAAGTGGCTTCCAGTTAGGGGCATGTCTTAATCTTTTTTCTGCTACTGTAGCAAAATACCTGAGGCTGAACACTTTATAAAGAAAAGTTTATTTATCTCACAGTTTTGGAGGTTCAGATCATGGCACCAACATCTGCTCAGCTTGGCTAAGGGTCTCATGGTAGGAAAGTGTAGAAGAGGAAGAAATTACATGGCAAGATAGGAAGCAAGAGAGATTCAGGGCAGGTGCCAGGCTCACTTATAATAACCTGCTCCTGTGGGACTTCCTGAGAGCCCAAGAATTGTATTAATCTCTTCCAAGGATGGTCTCATTACCTTCCACTAGGCTGCAGCTGGTAAAGGTCCTACCACCCCTCAACACCACTGCGGTGAGAACCAAGCCTTTGGAATGTGAACCTTTGGTGGACACACTCAAATATCCAAACCATAGCAGGGCAATTATCAGTATGTAGGCCGGGAGGCCTTTCTAGGGCTCTGCATTCTTTTCAGCTGGGTGGATCTTCTCCCTTGAGTTCTAGAAGGCCTTTGAGGCCATTGGCAGACCACCTCTCCTGGGGTGGGTTTCTCTGTCCCTCATGACCCACCTTAGTCAGCAATGCTGCAGCTGAAACCCAGGATCCTTTCTTCCTGTCACCAAGGTACCTGCATGGCATGGGAAGCATGTACTGGGGTCACACAAGGCCAGAGACCATGGCGTGGTCTCCTCTACCAAATTTCTGTTCCCCTAGCCAGTTTGGGTTTGCAAATCCAGCACTGGGTCTTGGCCTGAGGAGCAATTGGGTTAGCATTTGCTAGGAGTGGGAAAGGAATGATTTCTAGAGCCAAAGTGGCTGAAGAGATTTTGCTGAAACCAGAAAATTGGCCATATTTCCCCATGCTATTTTGATTTCATGAGGCACAGGCTCTTTTAAAATAATGAGAATAAAGAAACATTCCAAACTCAGTCTGTGGTTGGAAAGTACATGAGTAACGTTCTCCTCGTTCTCCTAGCAAACCCTGAGGGGGGAATACACACTTGGAAGCCAAGGGCCTCCTGGGAGGAATGCCTCAGCTGGGCAGCATTGAGACTCATTCTGTGCAGTATCTGGGCCTGGTCAGCGTAACCTCCCTGCAGCTCAGGGCCTGGCCTATGCTCCCAACTAGGACACAAAAGCAGGGACCCATTTCTGGTGTTTGGCCCCATTTAGAGACATCTTGTCATATGGTTTTTTTTCCCTCCAAAATATTTTTTACTGCATTGCAATGTAATTTTTTTTTTTTTTTTTTGGTACCAGGGATTGAACTTGGGTCCTTGTGCTTCCAGAGCAGGCGGTGAAACCACTGAGCTAAACCCCCGGCCCGCAATGTAATTTTTTATTAGTGCATGTTAGTAGTACAGAATGGTAAGATTGGTTTTGGGAAATTGGTGTGTGCATTTAACATATTTCGATTATTTTTACTCTCCTCTCCTTTTTCTCCTCCCCTGTTCCCTTCTTCATCTCCAGAAATCTACCTTTTAGTTTCCTGTCATCTCTCCTTTACTCCATTCATTCATTCACTCTCTTTTGGCTTTCTCATAAAAGAGAAAACATGCAATATTTAAGTTTCTGAGTCAGACTTAGTTGAGGTAAAATTCACATAAAATTTAACTTTAAAAAAAAAATTTTTAGGGGCCGGGGATTTAGCTCAGTGGTTCTGTCTCCTGCCTCACAAGCGCAAGGACTGGAGCTTGATCCCTGGTACCAAAAAAATTTTTTTTTTAAATTTTGAGACAGGGTCTTGCTAAGTCGCTAAGTTGCCCAGGGTGGGCTCATACTTATGACCCTCCTGCCTCAGCTTCCCTGAGTGGTAAGTTTACAGGCATGCACATTATGCCTGACTTATATTTAACTATTTTAAAGAACACAATTCGCACTTTCACAGTGTTGTGTAACCACCACGTCTATCTAGTTTGAAGACGTTTTTCATCTTCTCAAAAGGAAACTGTGCCTATTTATGAAGCAGTCTGTGTTCTTCCCTATCTCAGTCCCTGGCTATCACTCATCTGTTTTCTGTCTTTATGGATTTGCCAACTTAGAACATTTCCTATAAATAGAATCATATAACATGTAGCTTTGTGCATTTGGCTTATTTGACTCAGCATGTTTTTGAGGTTCATCCTTCACATTGCAATGTATCAGTCATTTGTTCCTTTTTAAGGCTGAATAATATTCCATTGTATGGATGTGCCACATTTGGTTATCCATTCATTCATCGGTTGGTGGACAGTTGTTGCTTCTACCTCTTGGCTATTGTGAATAGTGCTGTTCAAGCTTTTTAAAATAGCTGCTTCCAATCCCTCTGGGTGTACACCTAGAGTGGAATCACTAGTCACAGAGCCACTCTCTGTCACACCTTGCAACATTTTATGCTACGTAGATGAAACCCATGTTTATAAGGTTGGCCCACCTAGATCCTTGATTTTTGACTTTGGCTGTGTATTGAGAGGCTGTGAAGCTTTAACAGTACCAATGGTTGGTCCCACTTCTGAAGATCTTGATGCAATTGGCTTGGGTATTTTGAGTTTTTCTTCCTGATACTAGGGATCAAATCTAGGGGTGCTCTACCACTGGCCTCACATCCCTGGCCTCTTTTAATTTTTATTTTGGGACAGGGTCTCTTTAAGTTGGTTAGCTGGGCTGGAACTTGTAATTTTCCTGCCTCAGCCTCTGAGTGCTAGGATTACAGACGTGCACCACCATACCCAGCTACTTTTCCTCTTTATAAATTGTATATATCAGGTATTTTATAACAGGGACAGACAACTAACATACCAGATGTCAGATATTGAAGTTATTCCTTCACTACTGAACACAAAGAAGGGTCTAGGATGGTTCACTTCCAGAGCTGCACATTAGCATCACATGGAGAGCTTTTAAAACTTTGTAACACAAGCCAGGTGTGACTTAGAGCCTGCCTCAAAAAAAAAAAAAAAAACAAATAAAAGGATGGGGGATGTAGCTCTGTGTAAAGGTCCTGAGTTCAATCCTCAGTAGTAGGGGGCAAAAAAGGAGGAAAAGTGGATTTTGGCTCATGGTTTCAGAGGCATTCATCCGTGATTGGCTGGCTCTGTTGTCCTGCTATCCTCAGCAAAGACAGCTCCCGATGACCTAACTTCCTCCCATTAGGCCCCCTCCTCCCTCACCTCCCTGTAGTGCCACAGGCTGGTGACCAAGCCTTTAACACATGCTCCTTTGGGAAGACATTTAAGATGTAAACCATAACATCTGGTCTCTTGCTTCCTACCCTGGGACACATTTCCACTTGGTCCTTGAAGGCTGTGTCCCTTGGTGAGAAGTGGCTCATGGAGACCACTTTGAGCTTGGCCTAGTGCAGCAGTGCAGTGCATCTGTTTCTCATAGCTGCCCACACAGATGAGGAAACAGAGGTTGTCTGTGGTTTAAAAAGAAAGAGCAGTCATGAGAATCAGTGTCCTCAGAGTTTATGAGAGAACTAGGGCAAGAGGGCATGCCCTCAGGGTGAGTGTTTGAATGTTCTGGGAAGCCCCATGTATGAATCCTAGAGCTGTGACTGAGTTGGGTGAGCAGGGGCCAGGCCCTAGACCAGGCCCTTCCTGTAGCATTTCTTGTCTTCCTCTTCCTGTTCCTCACACTGGGACTGAAAAGCACTGAAGCTTTTTCTGATTTCCAGATGGATCTTCCCCCAAAATACTAGTATGAGAAGAAAAATTGCTAAGCCACTGCCAAATGAGTTGACCTTTTCCTTCTCACAAACCATAGTTGTTATTTTAATTTGGTGAATGTTTTTCTGGCAAAGGTATTCCCATGCAACTCAGCTCTGGATGGCCAAGATTTGTTATTGGAATGATCACTGCTAATTTTGGGAGAGACCACTTTTCATTTGGATGTGAAAAAAATTCAGGGTTGTCCTAAATACTTTTTCTTTCTTTTTTTTTTTTTTTTTTTGGTACTGGGGATCAAACTCTGGATCTTGCACTTGCGAGGCAGGAGGCGGCACCACTGAGTTAAATCCCCGGCCCTCTAAATACATTTTGATTTCCTGGCATATATACATATACATATATATATATATATTTCCTGTCAATAAATGGTGAGGAGTTTCCTTTTGGTTTAAGGGTGCTCCTTGGTCCTGAGTTGAGTCATTTTCTCTGGCAAGGTGAAAAGTTCACATAGTTTCTCAAGGAAAAGAAGGAGCGGCCACATTGCGGTAACGAGATACAGGCACGTGGCACACACTTGTAATCCCAGCTACTTGGGAGGCTGAGGCAGGAGGATCACAAGTTTGAGGTCAGCCTGTGCAACTTAAAAATAAATAAATAAAAACAACAAAGGCCTAGGAATATAGCTCAGTGCTAGAGCACTTGCCTAGCATGTGCAAGGCCCTGGGTTCAATTCTCAGTCCCACAAAAAGCAAACAAAAAATCCAAAATCAAACAAAAGCTCTGCTGCTTTCCAACAGCACCACAGGCTTTGGACCAAGCTGTTATTCATGGGCCTTGAGGGGGACACTTCAGATCCAAACCCAAATACCTGTTTCAGGTTGTTGTTCAGGAATCCTACAGCAAACACCATAGAACTCACTCTAGGTCATCGAAGCTGAGCAGGAATTTATTCGGGGACATTAGGTGCTCCCAGGTTTCCCGATTGGAGGTGACACTGCCTGTATCAGGAAGCAGGCAGCTCCAGCAAAGACCTCACGGCTACTGCCACTGGTGGAGACACCTGAGAGCTCACGGGAGCCATGTTTTGTGCTGGGTGCCAGGAATTCCACCACTTGAGCCTGAGCCAGCAAATGCTTTCTGTATGGCACCTACTTCTGAATCTCACCGGGTATCTGCTTGACAAAGTGAGGTCATATGCATGGGCTCTAACTGCTAGGGAAGTTGGGAAAGGGTTTGTGGCTTCTGTGTTGGAGAGGCAGGACTTGGAACAGAAGAAATTCCCTAAATGTAGAAAGAGTGCTTGAAAGGTGGCACCATTTCTGGTGTCAGATGTCCATCATAAACAGAGATGGTTTGGTTGTGAGGAACAGAAACCCACTCGTTGATACAAAAATGGGAACAGGGAAATGCCACAGAAACAACTCTGCAGGGCCTCGTGGGAACTAGAGAGATGGTCAGCAGCTCTGCTTTCTCCCTGGCTTCCTGAGTTCCATTTATCTCTGTGAATCTCATGTCAGAAATACTGTGCTCTCTGCATGTGCTATGGACTGAAAGTTTGTGTCCCCATCCCCAATTCATATGTTGAAACCAAGTTCCCAGGGTGATGCTTCCAAGAGGTGGGGTCCTTGGGGCATGATAGGGCATGACTGAGATCAGTGCTATTATAAAAGGGATCCTAGAAACCTGGGCATGGTGGCACATGCTTATAGTTGCAGCACTTGGGAGGCTGAGGCAGGAGGAACATGAGTACAAGGCCAGCCTGGGCTACATAGCAAGACCCTGTCTCAACAATAACAACAACAATGACAACAAGACAGAAGAGAGTTCCTCTACCCCTTCTACCACGTGAGGACAGCAAGAAGATGGCCATCTATGAACCTGGATGTGAGTCCTCACCGGGTAGTAAGTCTGCCTTGATCTTGGACTTCCCAGCCTGCAGAACTGTGAGAAGTTTGCTACTTCTAAGCACGTATTGTATGGTGTTTTGTTATGGCAGCCTGAACAGACTGACAGTGAGCCTGCTTCCTCACCTTGCTCTTGGCTTCTGCTACTCCATAATTCTGAGCTGCATGTGGCTTTGGTACCAACTGCGGCCACAATGCTAGGAAGGTTTGTGCACATATGAGCTCATTTTCATGTAGAAGGAATGCATCTAATTAGCTCTGCTTAGATCAAAGTTTTCACCCAGGGTGCAAGCAGCTGTGGCTGGGAGGAGGCAGCACAGACACTTGGGACTCTGAGTGGGGTATTTTTTCTTAAAAGCAGTGGTTGACAACAGCTGTTGTAGAGCCATGGAAAATGAGAGCCCAAAGGGCCCTCAATGGTCAGGAAATGCTGTTCCTTCAGTTCACAGTTAAAGAAACAGAAACTCAGCCAGATGTGGCGGCGAAGGCCTGTATGTAATCCTAGCACCCTGGGAGGCTGAGGCTGGAGGATCAAAAGTTCTAGCCCAGCCTGGACAATTTAGAGACTTAGCAAGACCCTGTCTTCAAATAAAAAATAAAAAGGGCTGGAGATGTAGCTCAGTGCAAAGGCCCTGGGTTCAATCCCTAATATCATAAATAAACAAACAAAAACAAAAATCCCCATAAGCTCAGAAATTTAAGTTGTGGAGTGGAGAGATAGTATAGTGGAAAGACAAACAAAGGTTGCTGTCATTTAATAGGCATGAACCTCAGCTTTCTCTTTTGTGAGAAAAAGAATAATACTTACTTGAAGGGCTGTCATAGTCAATGAAATAATGTATGTAGCAATCTTAACCCTCACCAAACACATTAAAAGTTGGTTGTTATGAGAGCAAAAATAAATCCATTAAAATTAATTTCAGTGGTATTATATGTGTTCGTATCACCCAGATCACATTGCTACTACAGTTTCTAAACTATGTCCTGTATATAACTGCTATCATTGTATATAAACACCATATTTTCTTTATCCATTAATCTTTTAAAAATTTATTTCACTGGTACATTTTAGGTACACAATATAATGCCATTCATCATTGGAAATTTGCACCTTTACATAATCTCTCTTGGTTCTTATTCTTCCTCCTTCCCCTGCCCTCCCTTCAACCCCTCCACCCCTCCCTATTTACAAAGAATTTGTTTCCATTTTTTCATTTTCTTATATTAATTCCATTCCCTTCTTTCATTTCCCCTACCCCTCTCACTTCTCCTTCCTCTTTGCCCCTTTTCTTCCTGTTTCACATTATCTATTATGCCTTTTAGTCCTTATTTACACTTTCAGTTTCTCACACCAGAGAAACTATTCGGTATTTACACATGTGTGTCCTATTTATTTCACTTAAGAGTATGGCCTCAATGTGCATCCATGTAGCTATAAATGCCTCTAATTTTTTATTTTTTATGGCTGAGTAGTACTCCATTTTATTTAAAAAACCACATTTTCTTTATCCAGTCTCCAGTTGATGGGCATTTGGGCTGTTTCCAAGTTTTAGCTATCATGAATTGTGCTGCTATGAACTTGGGTGCACATATATCACTGTAGTATGATTCTTTTTTCTTGTGGTTCTATTTCTGGATTCTCTGTTTTTAAAAAAATTCTTTTATTGGTATATTTGAGGTATACAATACATTTACATTTATCATTGGGTGCTTGTACCTGTACGTGATGTATCTTGGTTCTTATTTTTTCCCCATTACCTGTGTGCCCTTCACCCCCTCCACCCTCCCCTATTTACATAGATTTCGTTTCTATTTTTTTTCTTTTCTCATAATTTTTCCTTTCCCTTCTTTCCTTTCCCCTTCCCCTCCCACTACCCCTACACCTTTGGACCTTTTCCTATTTCAAATTATCAATTATTCATTTTAATCATTTTAGTCCTTGTTTACACTTTCAGTTTCTCACACTAGAGAAACTATTTGGTATTTACACATGTGTGTCCTATTTATTTCACTTAAGAGTATGGCCTCAATATGCATCCATTTAGCTATAAATGTCTCTAGTTTCTCGTTCTTTATGGCTGAGTAGTACTCCACTTTATAAAAAAACCACATCTTCTTTATCCAGTCTCCAGTTGATGGGCATTTGGGTGGTTTCCAAGCTTTAGCTATTACAAACTGCCGCTATAAACATGGGTGCACATATATCACTGTGGTATGATTCTTTTAATTCTTTGGGGAAGATCCCCAGCAGTGGAATAGCTGGGTCAAATGGGATTTCCAGTCCTAGTTCTTTGAGGTATCTCCATACTGATTTCCACAGTGCTTGCACCAGTCTACACTCCCACCAGCAGTGGAGCAGGGTTCCTCTTTCCCCACAGCCCCGCCAGCATTGGTTATTGGTTGATTTCATGATAGCAGCCATTCTTTGTGGAGTGAGGTGGAATCTCAGCGTTGTTTTCATTTGCATCTCTCAAGTGACCAGTGATGTTGAACATTTTTTCATATGTTTACTTGCTATTTCTACTTCTTTGTCTGATAAATGTCTGTTCATTTCAGAGGCCCATTTTTAGATTGGGTCTTTAAATTTGGGAGGTCTGATTTTTTAAAGTTCTTTATAGATTCTAGATAGTAGACCTTTGTCTGAGGGACAGCGGGTGAATTTTTTCCCCCCACATTGTGGGTTGTCTCTTCACTCTGTTGGTGGTTTCTCTTGCTGTACAGAAGCTTTTTAGTAAGAAGAGATCTCACTTATTGATTGTTTGTGCTAGTTCACGGGCAACTGAGGTTTTGTTCATAAAATATTTTTCTACACCAATATATTCAATAGTTCTTCCTAGCCTCTGTTCTAGCTGGTTCAGCATTTCTGTTTTAATATTTAGATCTTTAACCCTTTTCAATTTTAGTTTAGTGCATGGTGAGAGATATGAGTCTAGTTTTAATCTTTGACAAGTTGAAACCCAATTTTTCAAGCATCATTTATTAAAGAGGCTATCTTTCCTCCAGTGAGGATGTTTGGCTCCTTTGTCAAAGATGAGGTGGCTGAGTGTGTCTGGAGTTGTTTCTGCATCTTCTAATCTTTCCACTGGTCCTCAGGGCTGTTTCTTTGCTAGTACCATGCTGTTTTTTTTAATCACAGTAGCTTTGTAGTATAGTTTCAAGTTGGGGGTTGTAATACCCCCTGCCATGTCTCTGTTACCTAGAATTGCTTTTGCTATTCTGGGTCTCTTTTTGTTCCAAATGAATTTTTGGATTGTTTTCTCCAAGTCTGTGAAGTATGCTGCTGGGATTTCAATTGGGATTGCATTGAATCTATATAGCAGTTTTGGAAGTATGGCCAATTTCACTATGTTGATCCTTCCTATCCAGGAGCAGGGGATGTCTTTCCATTTTCTTTTTTCGGTACCAGGGATCAAACTTGGGTCCTTGTGCTTGCGAGGCAGGCTGCGGAACCACTGAGTTAAAACCCGGGCCCTTTCCATTTTCTGATAACATCTTCAGTGTCTCTTTTCAGAGTGCTATAGTTTTCAGAGAAGAGGTCTTTGATTTCTTTCGTTAGGTTGATTCCTATGTATTTCAATTTTTTGGATGCTATTGTGAAAGGAATTGTTTGCCTTATTTCTCTCTCAGTGAGTCTGTTGTTCGTGTACAGAAACGCTATTGATTTCTGTGTGTTGACCTTGTAACCAGCTACTTGACTGAATTTGGTTATTAAGTCTACAAGACTTTTGGCGGAGTTCTTGGGGTCTTCTATATAGAGTATCATGGCATCTGCAAATAATGGCAATTTGACTTCTTCATTTCCTATCTTTACTCATTTTATTTCTTTCTCTTGTCTAATTGCCATGGCTAATGTTTCCAGAACTATATTGAACAGGAGTGGTGACAGTGGACATCCTTGTCTTGTTCCTGATTTTAGTGTGAAGGATTTCAGTTTTTGACCATTTAGTATATTGGTTGTTTTTTTTTTTTTGGTATCAGGGATCGAACCTTATCCTTTCAAGGCAGGCAATGGAACTGAGCTAAATCCCCGGCCCGACTGTTGTTTTTTTCATAGATGGCTTTTATCACAATGAGTTAGAGACCGTCTATTCCAATTTTTTGTAGAGTGTTTATCATAAATGCGTGTTGGATTTTATAAATGCATTTTCTGCATCTATTGAGATGATCATATGGTTTTTGTCCTTGGTTCTATTGATATAGTGTATTACATTGATTGATTTGCATATATTGAATCATCCCTGCATCCCTGAGATGAATCCCACTTGGTCAGGGTATATGATCTTCTTGATGATCTTCTGCATTCTATTTGCGAGTATCTTATTAAGGATTTTTGCATCTATGTTCATTAGTGAGATTGGCCTATAGTTCTCTTTTTCAGTTGGGTCTTTCTCTGCTTTGGGGATCAAGGTGATGCTTGCTTCCAGGAATGAATTTGGAAGTATTGCTTCCCTTTCAATTTTATTGAGGAGTTTAAACAGTAGTGGCAGTAGTTCCTCTCTAAATATCTTTTAGAATTCAGCAGTGAAGCCATCAGGACTGGGGCTTTTCTTAATTGGTAAGTTTTTAATTACGTTTTCAATTTCATTGATTGACATTGGGTTGTTCAGAATTTTTAGGTCTTCTTCGTTCAACTTTGGTAATTCATACATATCTAGGAATCTGTCCATTTCTTCTTTGCTTTCCATCTTATTAGTGTATCGGTTCTTGAAGTAGGTATTGATGATCCTCTGGATTTCTGCTGGGTCCATTGTAATTTCATCCTTTTCATTCCTAATTGCATGGATTTGGGTCTTTTCTTTCCTTTTTCTGATAAGGTTGTCTAAGGGTTTGTCAATTTTGTTGATTCTTTCGAAGAACCAACTCTTGGCTTCATTGATTTTTTTTTTTATTTTTCTCTTAGTCTCCATTGCATTGATTTCTACTCTGATCTTTCTGATTTCCTCCCTTCTATGGGCTTTGGGTTTGTCCTGCTCTTCTTTTTCTAGAAGCTTGAGGTTGAGCATCAGGTTGTTTAATTGGACTTGCTCTGTTTTCCTAATATGAGTATTCACTGCTATGAATTTCCCTCATAAGACTGCTTTCATCGTGTCCCATAGATTCTGATATGTTGTATTGTCATTGTCATTTAATTGTAGGAACTGTCTGATTTCTTCTTTAATTTCCTCTGTGACCCATTGGTTATTCAGAAGTGTGTTGTTCAATTTCCATATGTTTATGAAATTCTTGCAGTTTCTTTTGCTATTGATCTCCAATTTCATTGCACTATGGTCTGATAATATACAGGGGATAACTTCAATTCCTTTGCACTTACTTAAATATGTTCTATGGGTGAGTATGTGGTCTATTTTAGAGAACAATCCCTGTGCAGCTGAAAAGAATGCGTATTCTGATTTTGTGGGGTTGAACACTCTTTAAACATCTGTTAAGTTCATTTGTTTAAGATTCTGATTGAGTTCTGGTATTTTGTTGCTTGTTTTTTGTCTAGTTTATGTATCTATTTGTGGCAGTGGGGTATTGAGGTCCTCCACTACTATTGTATTAGTGCTTATATGGCTTTTCATGTCCCTTAGTATTTGTTTTATATAGTTGCACACACTGGTATTTGTTTGTTTTTTTGTTTTTGGTACCGGGGATTGAACTCGGGACCTTGCGCGTGTGTGGCAGGTGCCAGAACCACTGAGCTAAATCCCCAGCCCATGGGCACACTAGTATTTGGTGCATAGTTATTTATGATTGTAATCTCTTCCTCTTGGATTGTTCCACTTACAAGGATGTAGTGTCTTTCTTTGTCTCTCTTAATCAGTTGTTGGTTTGAAATCCACTTGATCTGCAAAGAGGATAGCTACTCCTGCTTTTATTTTTGGTTCCTATTTCACGGAGTATTGTTTTCCACCCTTTAACTTGCAGTCTGAGTTTCTTTTTGAATTAAGTGTGTTTCTTGTATGCAGCATATTGTTGGATCTTGCTTCTTGACCCATTCTGCTAGTCTGTTTCTTTTGATTGGTGAGTTGAGACCATTAATATTGATGGTTGTAACTGATATGTATTGCCTTATCATTGTCATGACCTTTTCTTTTTGTTGGAATCTCCCCCTTTGTGTTTAATTTTTGTCAAGCCTAATGGATTCATTCTGCAGGGCTTCCTGGGGTTGTGATCTTTGTTGTCTTTTCCTAGGATATTGTCTAACATTTTTTGGAGTGCTGGTTTGGTATTCATGAAGTTCCTTAGGTGCTCTTTGTCATGAAAGTATCTTATTTGTCCATCAATTTTGAAAGATAGTTTTGTAGGGTACATCCATCTGGGTTGGAGACTTTTTTCCTTTAGGGCTTGGAATACATCACTCCAAGCTCTTCTTGCCTTGAGGGTTTGCATTGAGAAGTCTGCTGTGATTCTGATGGGCTTTCCTTTGTATGTGATTTGTTTCTTTTCTCTAACTGCTTGTAGAACTTTGTTCTTCTGTTGGGTTTCTGGAATCTTAACAATTATATGCCTATGTGTAGATTTTTTTTGATCAAGGCTAGTTGGAGTCCTATATGCTTCACTTATATGTATGTCAAGTTCTTTTCCCCTGCTTGGGAAATTTTCTGCCATCACTTCTGTGAACAGCTTTTTTATGTCACCTGCACCCTCTCCTGTTTCTTCATTGACTCTGATCAGTCTTATGTTATTCTTCTTTGCATTGTCTACAGCTGCTGGATTGATTTCTAGTGGTCCCTTACTATTTTTAAGAAAATTTTCTTTTCCTGGTCACTAATTGCAATTTTATCTTCTATATTGGAATTTCTGTCCTCACATTGGCTCATCCTTTTTTTTTTTTCGGTACTGGGGATTGAACTCGGGTCCTTGCACTTGTGCAGCAGGTGACGAAACCACTGAGCTAAATCCCAGGCCCAACATTGGCTCATTCTTGTGTCTATACTTTCAGTGGAGTTTTTGATGTCCTGGAAATCTGTTTGCATCTGTTTTATGGATTCTATTTCTTTTCTATGTTGGGATTCCATCATGTTCCTCATCTCCTTTCTAATCTCATCAATCATGTCTTGCACTATGGGCACAATCTCTGCTGTTATCAGAGAAGTTATTTCTGATTTCATTTTTTCCAGATCCTCTTTTCTTTCCAGTTCAGGGAGTCCAGGTGCTTGCGTATCAGAATGTTCCATCTTGTTTCCCTTTGAGGTTGATGTAGATTAACTGGAAGTCTGGTTTTGAGGCTTGTTTATGTGTCTTCTCATTTCAATCGGGTTGGGGGTTGCTGCTGGTGCCTGCAAGTCTCACCTCCTCTGTTCTGGAAGCGGTGGCATGTTGATCCAGAAGCCTCCTCCTCTGTGGTGGGAGTGGAGGTACGTCAGCCCCGAAGCCTCCTTCTCTGTGGTGAGGATCCATTAATCTTTTGATAGGCATATGACTGTTTCTAAGATTTAGCTATTATAAATTGTGCTGCTAGAAACATGGCTATGTATATATCACCATGGTATGATGCCTTTAACTCTTTTAGGAATATACCTAGAAGGGGAACAGCTGGGTTAAATGGAACTGCTAGTTTCATTTTTTTGAGGAATCTCCCTGTTGATTTTTGATTTTCATAGTGGCTGTACCAGTTTACACTCCCACCAGCAATGAAAAGGATTCTTTTTTTCTCGACAGCTTTGCCAACATTTGTTATTGATTGATTTCTTGATGACAGCCATTCGTTCTGGAGTGGGAGGAAATCTCAGTGTTGCTTTAATTTGCATTTCTCTAACAAAGATGTTGAACATTTTAAAATGTATTTATAGGCCATTTGTATTTTTTCTTATGAGACATGTCTATTCATTTCATTTGCCCATTTTCTGATTGGGTCTTTTATTTTGGGGGATCTAATTTCTTTGAGTTCTTTATATATTCTAGATATTAGCTCTCTCTGAAGAATAGCTGGCAAAAATTTATTTCCCATTCTGTGAGTTGGCTCTTCACTCCGTTGGTTATTTCCTTTACTGTGCAGATGCTTTCTAATTTGGTATGATCCCATTTGTTGATTTTGGTGGTATTGCTTTTGCAATTGGAATTCTGCTCAGAAAGTCCTTACATATACCTATGATTTCCAGTTTTGACCATTATATCTTGCAGCAGATTGTTTCTGTTTTAATATTTAGATCTTTGATATATTTTGATTTTAGTTTAAGTTATGGTGAAAGGTATGTGTATAGATTCAATCTTCTGTATGTGGATAGCCAGTTTTCTGAGTACCATTTGTTAAAGAGGGTATCTTTCCTCCAGAGTACGTTTTTGGCTCTTTTGTAAAAGATTAAGAAGCTGAATGTGCTTGGAGTTATTTCTACGTCCTCTATTTTGTTCTACTGATCCATGGTTTTGTTTTGTTTTTTGCCAGTACCATGCTGCTTTGATCACTGTAGCTTTGTAGTATAACTTGAAGTTAAGGATTATGATTCCTCCTGCCTTGTTCTTGTTGGCCAGTATTGTTTTTGGTATTCTGAGTCTCTTCTTGTTCTGTATGAATTTTAGGGTAGCTTCTCTAGTTCTGTGAAGAATGCTGTTGGTATTTTGATTGGGACTACATTCAATCTGTATGTCAGTTTTGAAATTATGGATATTTTGACTATAATGGTTCACCCTATCCAGGAACAGGGGCTATCTTTCTATTTTCTGATGTCCTCTTTGATCTCCTTTTTCTCTTTTCTGCTTAAATGTTCACCCTGCTTGGTGCATTCATTCTATTAGGTATTTTGGCATTGTTGGCTCCATTGTCTCTCTGTAGGATATCCTTGAGAATTTTTTGTAGTGCTGGTTTGGTGGTGAGAAATGTTTCAAGGTGCTCTTTGTCATGGAAATATCTTATTTCTCCATCAATTTTGAAAGAAAATTTTGCCAGATATATAAGCTGGGGTTGGAAGTTATCTTTTTTTTTTTTTTTTTTTTTTTTGGTACTGAGGATCAAACTCAGGACCTTGTGCTTGTGAGGCAGGCAGTGGAACCACTGAGCTAAATCCCCAGCCCTGGAAGCTATCTTTCAGGGCTTGAAACACTTAAGCAACCTCTCCTGTTCTTTAAGGTGTACGCTGAGAAATCTGCTATGATTCCAATAGGTTTACTTTCATAAGAGACCCATTGCTTTTCTCTAATAGCTTTTAAGATTCTGTCCCTGTGTTGAACTTCTCAGATTTTGACTATGATATGACATACAGTGGTTCTCTTTTGATAATGGCTGTTTGAGGTTCTTTTTTCTTTTTTTAGGAGGAGAGCTTTATTTTAGTTCACATTTCAAAGGATTCAGTCCATGGATGGTTGCTCCAAGGCAGAAACAGCATGACTGAGGGGCACAGTGGAGAAAAGTTGCTCTACTCCCTGGTAGCCAGGAAGCAAAGAGAGAGAAGGAGCCAAGGCCAAGAATATACTCTTCAATGTCATGCTACCAGTGATTTGTTCCTTTTACTCTTTCTCTGAGCATATGAGCTTTTTGAGGAACATTATAGGTCTAAATCATAATATTCTATACCATGGCCCCCAAAAGGCTCATGTACATCTTATTACGCAAAATGAATTTATTCCATCTCTAAGATTCTCCAGAGTCTTAACAGTCCCAGCATTTCTAAATAGTCCAAATGTAAAGTCCTTTCTGAAATTCAGGGCAAACTCTTAGCTGTGAACCCAGTTTGTAGAGGTTTCAGTCCATAATCAGCTGGCTCCAAGGCAGGGTAGATGGCAAACAGGCATTGCAGAGGAGAAACACATGTTGCACAGAAGGTAGCAAAAGCAACAAGGTTGTTTGAGGTTCTATGTGTCTTACTTATCTGTATGTTTAATTCTTTCTTTATATTTGGAAAGTTTTCTGCTATTATTTCTGTAAAAAAGTTTTTTATGCCCCTTGTGCTATCTTCTGATTTTAGTCTTCTTTTTGTTATCTTGCAGCTCTTATATCCATTTTTCATGTTCTTTTGTTGTTTTTAAGGTACCTCTGAAATCTGTCTTGAAAACTTCTCTATATTCTAATTCTGATGTTTTGTCTTCACATTGGCCACTTCTGCTACCCATACTTTCAGTATAATTTTTAATCTCCTGGATTTCTGTTTGAAACTTTTTTATAGACTCTAATTCTTTGCTAAAATGGTCACTCATGTTTTGTACCATTTGGTTTAGCTCAACTATCTTTTTATTTGTCTTTTGTAAATTCCCTGATTGTTTTGTTACATCCATTATCTGTTTAGTTGTATCTTCTATTAGCCCATGGAGCATCTTATCGATTTGCTTTTTCTTTTTTTTTTGGTACCAGGGATTGATCCCAGGTCCTTGCACTTGCAAGGCAGGTGGTGGAACCACTGAGTAAATCCCCGGCTCAATTTGCTTTTAATCTTCTCTGTTACTCTTTCTAATAATTTGGCTGTGTGGCTTTTGCTTTCCTTCCCCTAGATGCTCTCTGGATCAGCTTTGGAGGAGTTGGGAGTTTTGGGAGGCATTTTGTTGCCTTGTCTTCGCATGTTTCTATTGTTGTTATTTTATTTGTTTGTTTTGTTTTGTGCTTAGGTATGTAGTTGAATACAGTGGAAAGCCTTTGTTGCTGGTATGGAGATCTCTTAAGTTAGTCTACTTTTCAGTGATGCACTCATGGCATGGCTACTATAGTCTTTTGCCCCTATTCCAAGATCTGGCCATCTCTGTTTTTATGGGAGGGGAGATGCAGTATAATTGGCCCAGCACCTAGGTCTCCAGGAACAGACCACAGTATTGTTAATGTCACAAAGGTAATTTAGGTATTGCTGTATAGAGAAAAACCTATTAATAGCAGAACTCTGGCAATGTGACTCTGGCAATATCAAGCAAAACAGTAATGTCATCCAGGAGAAAGTGGATATTGATATACCATAAGAGCCATTAATGTTCCACCTTTAACCTTAGAACAGAAATCTATAATTATAGTATAAATGGTAAGACAAACCAGATGACATACAGCAGGTATCTACTAAATGTGATGACTCTACCTCCACTAATGAGTGAAAAGAATTCAACAGTAGTAATGTAGAGTTAACTATCTAAACATTAATAAAGATTAATGGTTATACTATTAAAGATATAGGAGTTGGGAATGGTGGAATGCGAGAAGAGAAATTTGAAAAATTAAAGAATTGGAGATGTGAAGGAGAACAGAAAAGTGAGACAAAGTAGCCCATGAAAGAGTAGAAGGGTATTTATAGAATTAGATAAAAGTAACATAAAAAAGAGAAACAAAATAAATAAAAAAGGCAAAAAGAAATAATATAGAGAATAAAATAAAATAATTAAAAGTAAAAAAGTAAAAAGTAAAAAGGTGTTGAGGACCCCTGCAGAGGATCGCAAGCTCCTGCTCAGTGCTATGACACAAGGCAAGAAGAAAGACTCAGAGACAGAATTAAAGAGAGAGAGGTGGGGAACTGGGATGGCCAGTGCTGAGCAAACAGCAAAGGCCCCGAACAGCCAGAACTGTCTATATTTATTGCTGAGAAAATCATTGTTAAGTTGGGGTAAGGGGGCTAAGTGTGGTTGCTAGGGATACATTGCTAACACAGGCAAGACTTGTAAAAGAAGAGACAAAGCATTTTTGTGTCAGGAACAGAGCAGACAAGATATAAATTGTGGTTAACAAATAACCTTGTCTTTTTAGTCAAGAAGGTTTTAATTCTGGGAATGGAATTTGGGTGTGAGTCACTCTGACCTTGGCTTTGGTCGGACTCACTTCTTAAAACAAGCCAATTGTAGGGTTAACTCTTTACAGCCTGCACTGCTTGAAGACTACTTTGGGCATAATCAAAAAGGAATAAAAAGGAGTAAGAAAAGGAAAAAAGAAAAAAACCCCAGAAAATTAGTCCAAAATCAAATGAAAAAATTTCTCTGTATTTTTGCATGTGTGCTTTCCTTCCAGGATTTGCAGTTTTGAAGTCCAACAAGTCACTGTTTTCCCTACCTAGCTCTGTGGCCTGTGGGTTTGTAAGATGTACCCCCTATTCTAGAGGCCTCTCTGTTTACCAAGGCTGTGACAATGTTCACACTGAGATGTGCCCTTGCTCATGGTAGATATGGAAAGCAATCAGAACTCTGAACTACGCAGGAAATAGGTAGCAAGAGTGCAAGTATTTAGTGCAGGCAGGCAATTTCAGTCCCAGCTATTTCTGAGCACAGCTCAGGCCAGGCCTGGATTCTCTGCATGAGGTGCAAGGCCCTTGTTCTTCTTGGCCTGAGTTGAAACTTCTCAGGGAAATTCTTTCTAGCCCGCTCCCTGTCCAGGGCTGTCTCCTGTGGCTGTCTCTCGCCCACTCACTGTGGGAAGGCAGCTCTGGGAGTCCTGAAGTGGTTTTTCAGTTGTTCTGAGTCCCAGATTTAGATAATGAGCCCCTTCCCAAAATAGTACCTGATCAAGCACTCTCTGGAAATATGGTAGGTGCCTGTGCTTGACTTCCTCTCTGGCTCTTACTTGCCATGTGGAAGAGGTCCCTTTGGAGCAAAATCCCACACTTGTTTTACAGTTCACAATGGCCACGGGTTTCATCGCCATTTCTCCCTGAATGTCCCTGGGAGTGTAAATTAATACAACCACTATGGAAATAAAAAAACTAAAACTTAAAATTTGATTTGACTCAGCTATTCCCCTTCTAGGTATCTTCTTGAATGAGTTAAAAACATCATATTACAGTGATGTATGTATATGTATGTTTATAGCAGCACAGTTCATGATAGCTAAATCTTGGAAGTAGCCTATACATCCACCAACAGATGAATGGATAAAGAAAATGTGGTATTTATATACAAGTGAGTACTCTGCCACGAAGAAGGATAAACCTGAGTCATTTGTAGGAAAATGGATGCACCTTGAGATCATAATGTTAATTGAAATAAATCAGACACACAAGCTTAAATATCTCATGGTTTCTAACCCAAACTATAAATAAAGACTAAAATAAAAGATAATTGGAAGTAGGGAGATAGATCATTCTCAAATGGGAAAGGAATCAAGAGATGGAGGGTGAGGAGGGAAACGGGATGAAAAAATGCATTAAAATGTGTTATGTATATGCAGCAACTCCATACAAGGAATGTACACATTATGTAATGCAAACATGTACTAATAAAAAATAAAAGCTCCCCATATGACTCTAATGTGCAGCCATGGTAGAGAACCATCCTAGACCCTTCTCTGAGGTCTCCTAGTAGTGCTAACTATGGGTCTACCGCAGCTATCAGCTGGAACATTAGTCTGATATTAGCTTCTCTGCCATTATTCCAAGCAGAACTTATCTAAATATGTTATATTTCAATTTCTTTTCTTTTTGGTGTCCTGCTTTTCTTGCTTACTAAACATATACTTAGTCTTCATACTGGGTAAACCAATACCAGAGTTTTGCTGTCTGTTCTGAGAACTTATCTCACTTAATTTAAATTTCACTTAATAATCCAATAAATTAGTTATTATTCCGAGTTCCTGTCAAAGTTTCCAAGTCTGAAAATAGGTTTGTAATAGTGATAATATCTTGAATACTTAATAAAAGTTTAAAGTCAACTTCAATCTATTTTCTGAAACAGATTATAGTGCACATACATATGTTTCAATTATTTTCCATTTGAGGATGGAACCTGGTGCCCTCCATACACTAGGCAAGGGCTCTAACACTGAACTGCAACCCCAGTCCTTGTTGTAAAATTTAAAAAGTAAAGAGGATATATTGTGAGAAGCTTCACTCTCACCACTCTTGCATGGGTTTTTAAAATACTAGCAGCCACCTTTTTGGTCTCTTGCATTTTATAAATTGTAACGTTTCTCTTCTAATGCTGTGAGCTCTTGACAGAGTTTTTAAAATTACATCCTTCAGTAGGAAGCCATAGATTCCAGTTAATTCTACATTTATTGAGCCATACTGTGTGCCTGCAACAATGCTAGGTATTGTGGGTATCAAAATAAGTTATATGTTCGAGAATGTACTTTTTTTAATCAGAAAGGAGAAGAGTAAAATGAAGAACTATTTGTAAGAAAATCTGATGCCTTCGACTTGACCCAGTTGGAAGAGTTGATAGAAGGTTCTGCCTATGTCCTGCTGAGGCCTGGAGCTAAGATCATAATCTTGGCCCTGTTTCCCTACCGGAGAGTCTCCCAGCCCAGTGGAGGTCCTGTTCACACCCACGTTCAGCACAGGGTCCAAGAAGCTTGCTAGAAGCTTTGTGTGTCTATCTGTTTTCAGGGAGAAGGAAAAGCTGAGCTGAGCTTCAACATCAGATCATTTTTTTGGTACTGGGGATTGGACCCACCCAGGGCCTTTGTGCTGAGCTACACCCCCAGCCCTTTTTTTTTTTATTTTTCAGGGCCTCACTAAGACACTAAATTTCTCAGGTGAGGCTTGAATTTGTGATCCTCCTGCCTCAGAGTGCTGGGATTATAGGTATGCATGGACTGGGCCCAGCAACACTAGAATGTTGAAGTTGCTACAGTTTTCAAGTGAACATATAAAACCAAGTCTGAAAGGGCTGAATCTCTTTCCGAGCAGCTGAGAAAACAAGTGAACATTCAAACCCAAGTCTGAAAGGGCTGAATCTCTTTCCCAGCAGCTGAGAAAACATGGAGTGTCCACAACAGACAGACTGAAGAGATCTCGGAAGCTGAGCAAACCTACACACCCCTTGTATTGGCCACATCTTCAGGTTCCTGCAGGGGACTGGATAGGCAAAATAGGGAACCCTGTACACAGGGGTAGGGACTGAATGGCAGGCCAGCAGTATTTGCCAGGAATTTGGGAGTACTGGTGAGGAAGGGTAGAAATTATAAATCAGTGATCGTATTTATCTCTGCGTACATTTTTCCCTCTATAGGAACTGTGGATTGAGCACATTTCGCGTGAGAGCTGTGCCTGGCCAGAAAATAAAAATTGTGCATTTGTCAATGCTGCCTTTTCCATTGGCCCTCAAGGCTGGCTTGGGACCAGTGTTTTCCACAGGAAAGCAGACCATGCTCTTCTTTTTGCTGCCAGGGGCAAGCCTACTGGGTGGTGGCTTTTGAAGTCTATCTGATCTGCCACTCAAATGATCAGAACAAAATTTATAAGCACTTTTCTTTCACAAGATGATGTAAAAACGTTCCCAGGGACCAAGGGCTGGTAAATGGACCTTGACTGCATAGTATCCATAATTGATTCTCTTGAAATGTGTGAGAAAGCTATTTAGTATGCTGTCTTTATGGTTTAATTTTAGTGACTTCACAGAAGGAAAAAAGAAAGATTGGTAGGCTTTTCTTTCATTTCCAACCACCCTTAAGCCCTACTTCTTCCTTCTCCAGAGGCTTAACATACTCAGTGGGGGTTTGCAGGAATTGAATTCTTAGGATGAGAGGGGCCAATAGCATCAATAGAAATATAAGCCACATATGTGTAAATTTTCCAAGTAGCCACATTAAAAAAGATAGAAACAGGGCCGGGGATTTAGCTCAGTGGTGCTGCGCCTGCCTGGCAAGGGCAAAGTCCTAAGTTCGATCCCCGGTACAAAAAAAAAAAAAGAAAAGAAAAAAGAAAAGAAAGAAACAGTTGACATTAATGATTAATGTGAATATTTTATGTAACCCAATATATCTAAAATAGCATTTGAAGGCTGGGGATATAGCTCAGTGGTAGGGTGCTTGCCTAACATGCACAAGGCCCTGGGTTCCATCCCCAGTCCCCCTCCACTCCCCATAAAAACATTTAAACATGCAATCAACACAAAAATTTTTTTTTTTTGAGACCGGGTCTCGCTCTGTAATTCAGGCTGGACTTGAACTCACTATGTAGCCCAGGCTGGCCTCGAACTCATGACAATCCTCCTGCCTCAGCCTTCTGAGTACTGGGATTACAGGCATGCACCACCACACCCGGCAATGCAAAAATTATTGATGCGATATGTTAATCTTTGGTATTAAGACTTTCAGATCTGGTGCATCATCTGCACTGATGGGCTGGCCACATTTCTAATGCCCAGTAGCCTATGTGGCTGGTGGCCACTGTATTGGGCAGCACAGGCCTACACGTAGGCCACAGGGCTGGCCTCAGCAACCCCCTATGCTTGAATACTGGAAATCCTCGAGGCCACATTCTAGGAGCCTACAGCGATGATGCTGCGAGGGCAGGAGGGAGTTTGGAAGGGGCCCCATGGCAGGGATTATGCAGGGGATGTGCTAAGGTAAGTGGAAACCAAAGCGAAGGGGAGCGCGTTGTAGGTGGGGACACCTGTGTGCCTTGGCCGAGGAGGGACACGGCCACTGCAGGACTAAAGAGAACTTAGTGCAGGGCCTGCGTCCTGCTCCCTGGGTTGACCTTTGGCTGACTGCTGCTCCCTTTTTGTCTCTTCTTCTCCCTCCTGTCCCCCCTCCCTCCAGCGGTGGTCCTCGGCCTGCCCAGCACCCGGGCCACCGAGTCCTGCTTGCACGCCTGCCCGGTCCCCTGCAGCTGCAGCAAAGCGGAGCGCGGCTGCACGGTGCGCTGTGACCGCGCGGGCCTCCTGCGGGTGCCCGCTGATTTCCCGTGCGAGACGGACTCCATCGACCTGGACCACAACGGCCTGCGCATCCTGGGTGAGCGCGTCTTTGGCGCGTTGCCGTCGCTGCGTCGCCTGTCGCTGCGCCACAACAACCTTTCCTTCATCACGCCCGGCGCCTTCAAGGGCCTGCCGCGGCTGGCCGAGCTGTGCCTGGCGCACAATGGCAACCTGCGCTACCTGCACGCGCGCACCTTCGCCGCGCTCGGCCGCCTCCGTCACCTCGACCTGGCCGCCTGTCGCCTGTTTAGCGTGCCCGAGCGCCTGCTGGCCGAGCTGCCGGCCCTGCACGAGCTCATCGCCTTCGATAACCTGTTCCGCCTCGTGCCGGGCGCGCTGCGCGGCCTGGCCAACCTGACACATGCCCACCTGGAGCGCGGCCGCATCGAGGCGGTGGCCTCGAGCTCGCTGCAGGGCCTGCAGCGGCTGCGCTCGCTCAGCCTGCAGGCCAACCGCATCCGCGCTGTGCACGCCAGGGCCTTTAGGGACTGCGGTGCCCTGGAGCACCTGTTGCTCAACGACAACCTGCTGGCTGTGCTGCCGGCCGACGCCTTCCTCGGCCTGCGCAGACTCCGCACACTCAACCTGGGTGGCAACAGGCTGGGCGGTGTGGTGCGCTCCTGGTTCACCGACATGGCTGAGCTGGAGCTGCTCTACCTGGACCGCAACAGCATCGCCTTCGTGGAAGAGGGCGCCTTCCAGAACCTCTCGGGTCTCCTGGCACTGCACCTCAATGGCAACGGCCTCACCGTGCTCTCCTGGGCCGCCTTCCAGCCCAGCTTCTTCCTGGGGCGCCTCTTCCTCTTCCGCAACCCGTGGCGCTGCGACTGCCACCTGGAGTGGCTGCGGGACTGGATAGAGGTCTCTGGTCTTGTCGCCGAAGTGCCATGCGCCTCTCCAGGCTCCGTGGCCGGCCTGGACCTCAGCCAGGTAGTCTTCGTGCGCTCCTCCGATGGCCTGTGCGTGGACCCCGTGGAGTTGAACCTCTCGGCGTCTAGTCCAGGCCCATCCCTGGAGCCAGTGGCCACCACCGTGAGCAGATTCGGTAGCCTCCTCTCCAAGCTGCTGGCCCCGAGGGTACTGGTGGAGGAGGTGACCAACTCTACAGCCAGGCTGGCCAACGCCTCACTGTCCTATACCCTTCCCTCCCGTGGGGTTGGAAACTTGGGCCACAAGGACACGTTTCTCTTTGCCTCTTGTGTTCTGCTAGGTGTGTCCCAGTATGTGACATTTTGCTTATGGAGAGACTGACCCTGCCATGCTGGAGCTGCCCAAAGTGCTTTGGCCAAAGGGGGAAAGTTGGGCTTAGGGAGCAGGATGAGGGCCAGTAGGGAAAATTCTAGTGGAGGACAGAAGGAAGAGTTTGCCTCTACAGATGGCCCTAGGCAAAGAAGAACACTGGGACTTGGCACCAGGCTAGGGGTGGTCATGGATTTCTGCTCTTCTCACATGGACATCCTTTGGAAAAGAGAAACAAAAAGGACCGTGGGCCTTTGGGTTCAAGGCTAGGAATTGTAAGTCCCTGGGGCTCCACCGACCCCTTTCCCCCATCTTCCAGGCAGCAGTGCCTGCGATGCCTGAGTTAGAGGCAGTCCACAGCTAAGAATGATCAACTGTGCCAGTTCTTCTGGTGGGGTAACCCATTAAGTCCCATCCTTGGTTTCTTACCAAATCCTCCTCCTCCTCCCTAGATATCTGCCTGGGGACACTAGGGTTCAGGAAGGTGGGTAGGACATGACAGAAAGGAAATGGGACAGAGCCTTAAACCCAAGGGGGTATGAGGCGGTTCCTGGGATCTGAAATATGTTAAGAGGCATTTAAAACAAAGATCCATTTCACTTGCACCATATTTATTTCCAAGGAAGCCAGTAGCCACAAAGGAACTTTAAGGCAGCAGGATGTGTTTGTAGACAAATAAATCTGCAAAATCCTACAAAAAACAAAAAAGTTCCCAGTCTTTTGGGAGATTGAGGCAGGAAGGTTGCAAGTTCAAGGCCAGCACGGGCAACTTAGCAAGACCCTGTCTCAAATTTTGAAAAAGGGCTGGGGATGTAGCTGAGGGGAAGGCCCCAAGTTCAATCCCCAGTGTGTGTGTATGTGGAGGGGGGGGGGATTAAATGTTAAACCAGTTTCTCTACTCTAAGACTTAGTCTTTCATGTGCCAATATGTATTGTGAATCCGAGGAGGCCACACAATCCTCTTTGCTAAATGTTTTGTGGGAAGAGTGTTCAGAAGACAGAGACACTATTAGGTGTGGAAATTATTATGAGCTGTGTGCTTTAGGGCTAATGGCCAAGCAGGAAGGAAGTAGGGTGGGAAGAGAGACAGGGATATTTCAGGGTGGCAGCTGGTCAGCTATAAGCCTCCTGCTTGCCAAAACAAAGGGTGACCAGCACCTATGGTGAGCATGTAGGGCCTCTGAGTGTGCAGTATCCCAGGGCAGGGCTGCCAAATCTCACTCCAGGGGTCCCAGTAGCCCAGCTTTTCTCAGGGTTGCAGTGAACATGAGCAGAGGTTGACTGGTCAGCCTCGGGATCAGCAGCCCTTTGGGCCTGGATGCAAGTGTAGGCTTTGTAGGCTGCTTTCTACACGCTGGCTCTGGGTTCAGGGTGTAGGTCAGTGGTGGAGCACTTGCCCAGCATGTGCAAGGCCCTGGGTTCCATCCCCAGCATGGCTCCCCCCTCCCCATGCTGGCTCTTCCATCTTCCCACACCCATCTCTGTAGGTGGCAGCAGAGCCTTCCTGAGCTGGTCACAACAAGCACGAGGGAGTCAAGCCAACAACAGTGCCATATGTTTGCTAAATACTTGCTTAAGCTATTCCATATACCATGTGTAGTGATAACTGCGTTTGTTAACATTTTGGAAATCCGCAATCTGAAATGTCCTGACTTCCTTCCTCACTTTGTATTTGGAGAGGTGAATTTGCAAAACCCACACAGATCGGGCTGGGGATTTAGCTCAGTGGTTTTGCCACCTGCTGTGCAAGCACAAGGACCCGAGTTCGATCCCCGGTACAAAATAAAGCACAAAACCCACACAGATTCAGGGTGCACCACGAGGTCAGTTTTTCATGGTAACAGTTCCTCCTCTTCCCCCTCGCCTTCCTCCTCCTATTCCTCTCTCTCTTTTAAATGGTACTGAGGCTCAGAGAGGGCCTCATGTGTGCTAAGCAAACACTACCACTGAGCTACATCCCTGGAACTTGTTAAAAAATTTTGAGACAGCCAGGTTGCACAGGCTGGGCTTGACCTTTTATCCTGTGTCAGCCTCCCCAGTAGCTGGGATTACAGGTGTGAGCCACTGTGCCCAGCAAACAGTATTTCTTAATAATACCAAGTGTAAGAACTGTTGCAGGAGTATTTGAATGGGTTTTGACCATTAGTGGTCATCAACTCAGTTGAACAGATCATGGTCAGCATTTTGAAAAACAAACAAACAAACCCATGAGGGCTGGGGGTGCAGCTCAATGGGAGAACATGTACTTAGTATGTTCGATGCCGGGGGTTCCATCCCTAGCACCACAAATGGCGATAGTAAAAATGTGATAGAATAGAAAAGTCACAGAGCATCACATGTAATATTATAAGTAAGCATTGTTTTGCGAAACTTTTTACTTAATTTGCATTTGTTCAAATTGTATGTGTATGTGTATGTACTGGGTTACTGTACAATTTATATTTTATTTGGAATTATGGTTAAAAGATGTGAAAGCCACTGATGTGCAGCATGCATGATTTAACAAAAGTTATTATTATTTTTTTTTTTGTACCGGGGATTGAACTCAGGACCTTGCGCTTTCGAGGCAGGTGGTGGAACCACTGAGCTAAATCCCTGGCCCAACCAAAAGTTATTATTTTGAAAAATTTCATGCCTACAGAAAAGTTGCAAGAATTGTAGAATGATCACTTTGGCCATTCATCTATGCTTCCTGATTGTTAGCTTTTTACATATTTGAAGTCTTTTTTTCATTCTTTTTCTTTCCATATTATTATTATTTATTTATTTTTGGTACCAGGGATCGAACTCGGGACCTTGCGCTTGCAAGGCAGGTGGTGGCACCACTGAGCTAAATCCCCAGCCCTCAGATGCCCATTTTTGGATTGGGTCTTTAAATTTGGAAGGTCTGATTTTTTAAAGTTCTTTTTTCTTTGTATTAAATTCTTTTATTGGTACATTGTAGGTATACAACACAATTACATTTCTCATTGGGAATTGTACCTTTACATAATGCATCTTGGTTCTTATTTTTTCCCCATTCCTAGCCCTCCCTTCACACCCTCCACCCTTCCCTATTTACAAAGACTTTATTTCAATTTTTTCCATTTCTCATCATTTTTCCTTTCCCTTCTTTCCTTTCCCCTGCCCCTCCCACTACACCTACCCCTTTGGATCTTTTCTTCCTATTTTGCATTATCGATTATTCATTCTAATAATTGGTACATTTTAGGCATACAATATAATGACATTCATCGTTGGAAATTTGCACCTTTACATAGTCTCTCTTGGTTCTTATTTTTCACCCTTGCCCAGCCCTCCCTTCAACCCCTCTATTCCTCCCTATTTACAAAGATTTTGTTCCTATTTTTCCATTTTCTCATATTAATCCCATTCCCTTCTATCCTTTCCCCTAGCCCTCCCACTTCCTTCCCCTTTGCCCCTTTTCTTCGTATTTCACATTACCTATTATACATTTAGTCCTTACTTACACTTTCAGTTTCTCACACCAGAGAAACTATTCAGTATTTACACATGTGTGTCCTGTTTATTTCACTTAAGAGTATCACCTCAATGTGCATCCACTTAGCTATAAATGTCTCTAATTTCTCATTTTTTTATGGCTGAGTAGTACTCCATTTTATAAAAAAACCACATTTTCTTTATCCAGTCTCCAGCTGATGGGCATTTGGGCTGTTTCCAAGTTTTAGCTATTACAAACTGTGCTGCTATGAACATGGGTGCACATATATCACTGTGGTATGATTCTTTTAATTCTTTTGGGAAGATAACCGGCAGAGGAATAGCTGGATCAAATTGAACCTCTAATCCTAGTTTGGCGTATTCCGCGAGACTGGGGACCTCGGTAGGGCGTGGGCAGACCTGCCTGACTGCAGTGGGCTGATTCGGCATGTTCTGTGCGACTCAGGACCTTGGCAGGGCATAGGCAGACCCGCCTGTCTGCAGCGGGGTTAAAGTTCTTTATAGGTTGTAGATAGTAGACCTTTGTCTGAGGAACAGCAGGTGAAAATTTTTTCCCACATTGTAGGTTGTCTCTTCACTGTGTTGGTGGTTTCTCTTGCTGTGCAGAAGCTTTTTAGTAAGAAGGGGTCCCACTTGATTGTGCTAGTTAACGGGCAACTGAGGTTTTGTTCATAAACTCTTTTCCTACACCAGTGTCTTCAAGAGTTCCACCTAATTTCTGTTCCAGCTGGTTCAGCGTTTCTGTTTTAATATTTAGATCTTTCTCTTTTTTTCAGGGTAGAGCTGTAATAAAGAAAATTTTAACTGAAAAGCCACAGTAGATGGCAAAGAAGAAAGGATATTACTTGGTAAAATCCAGTGACATCTACAATAGTTTTACAGCACATTTAAGCATTCTAGGGTTTTATATCTTCACCTGCCTTCCATTTTTTAGTTGCTCCTTATAAAATTGCCAATTGTGAATATAGCTATTCACAATTTAACCTCAAGTCTAGTCCTGAATTTGAGTTCCAGAAAAAGCAAAACACTCCAAATTTCTTTCAATATTATAGCCTTAATTTTTAAAAAAGGTTTATTTAGAAGACAATGCCCAACTAAATGGGAGAAGAAGCAGCAATATGTAATTATATATAGTATTCACTGTATGGAAGTGTTTTTTGTATGATATCTAGAATGCACTTGCTCTGTCCATCTCCTCGATATAAAATGACTTGTACCAACACTACCAAAAGTAAGAGCACTACATAAGGGGCACACAATTACAATTCTGCTAGCCTTAAAGGCAGTAAAGAGAAGGGAAATATATCAAATAGTACATGCACATCTTAAATAATTTCCATGGAATTTCCAATGGCTTCTATGCAATGTGCCTCTTTTCCATAACCGTATTATCAATTACCAAGAAAGGAAGGATGAATTTAAAAGTAATGGTACTGAACTGAATTGTTTGAAGCCCATGCCCCACAAGTGGGGAACAGTGCATTTAGTTCAGCAGCAGTACCACACAGCATGAAGATAGTGTGCTTAGGCACAGATATACCAGACTGAAAGATGTGCAAGCCAAGTCAAGATATAAAACCATAGTATGTGGCTAAGTAACCTCAAAACGTACATATATTGCAGTTTTCAAAGAAAGACATTCATTTCATTATACAAGGATAGGGAGGAAAAATCCTTAAAGTTATCTATTGTAGTTTATGATATAATAAATACATATCTATATAGCATTGTATATACATATATAGAATGTGTTTATAATTTGTCAAATTTGTTACTTTTTGTGGATTTGCAACTTTCAGAAATGAAAAAAAAATCCTTTTTACTACAAATTTCTATTCCCCCAAACTTAAGAAAACATATTTATACTAGGAAAGGTTTCAATACCCTATCCCTATCCAAAGACTTACCTCAGATTTTGCTCCACAACTCAGAGATGTAAAATTAAAGAAATGTTAGAGTTTTCACCATATATTGAATTTTGCCAGTTGTTTCAATAAGCAAATATCATATATTTAAATCAGCGGATGCAAATTCTTTTTTTTTTTTTTTGGTACCCAGGATCGAACTCGGGTCCTTGAGCTTGCTCAGCAGGCGGTGAAACCACTGAGCTAAATCCATGGCCCCGGATGCAAATTCTTTAATAGAGGATATATACTCTAGTTGTGATTAATTAAAACAGAGCAAATCAAAACAAACAAAAAAATCCAGTGATTTACTCTGACTATAAACAATATATAATATTTAAATCTCAAATTTCAAAATAAGTTAAACATTCTGCCTTCAGGGTCTATCATATATAAAGATCTGTCAATTGATAAGGGGAAAATGTTTATGAAAAGTCGCAACAAATTCATTTGCCATTATTTTTTCCAAGAGAAATGTATATCTAGCTATACTACCTCTGTCCTGTAAATGGAATAAATTCATAATTTGTTGGCAATTTTTTAAGCAAACTGGCATATCAGATTACACAACAGAAAAACATCCATCAAATTCAGCAAAGAAAACTTATGTAAGCCTTTTTTACAGAATTAAAAAAAATCTAAATGGCTATGATTTCTCTATTAGCAGAAACACATAATGCAGTCTTTATAAATATGCCATATATATCAATATCTGCATAAATAGACACAGATACAGATGTGAAACGTGAACAGCAGTCTGATTTTGAACAGTGTGTAGGACACGCAGATCTGTATTAGACAATGGCGCGATATGGACCCTGCATCTTTTTTTTTTTTTTTTTGGTACCAGGGATTGAACTTGGGTCCTTGCGCTTGTGAGGCAGGTGGTGGAACCACTGAGCTAAATCCCTGGCCCCTGGACCCTGCATCTTTAAGAACTGAATGATGAAAGAAGGTTCCCCCAGCAACAATCTGAGCGGGGAGGTGACTGAGTGGACAGTCATCAGTACTCATGATTGAAAGCTTGCTGCAGAGAGCTAGCTCAAAGGGAAGGCAGTGCAGGTTGGGGCTGTCATTCAAATACAGTTCTAGATTCTCCAGCGTACCAATTTCCTCAGGAAGATGAGTCAGCAGTTTTTCTCCGGGGCCCAGGTGTGTGAGATTGGTGAGGTGACCGATGCCTCTGGGAAGCATGGTTAACTGGTTATTTGTCAAGACTAATTTCTGTAAATCCTTAAGATAAGCAATTTCATTTGGCAAGGATTCCAGTTTGTTCTCCTCTAGATCCAACTCTCTTAATTTCCTAAGGTTCCCAAGACCATGGGGAAGTTTCTTTAGAAGATTGTTTGGTAATATTAGAACCTCAAGGGAAACTAGACCAGATACATCCTCAGGGATCTTTGTGAGCTGATTAGTAGCTAAATTCAATTCCACCATACTGGTCCAAGTTCCAAAATCCAAAGGAAGTGATGTTAACTGATTGTCCTTCATATTCAGCTTACTAAATACTTTTGCTCTGGAGAAAATTCCAAATGGGATTTTATTGATTCAGTTGTGTTCCACGTTGAGGGATAGATGGTAGATAACTGAGATGACCCACCGACTGGATATAACTGGAAGCAATTTCTAGCTAAGGTCAAACTATTCAGTTTTACAAGACTGGATAAAAGAATCTCTGGTAAAGTAGAAATGTTATTGTTCTCTAAATTTAATTCTTCGAGTGCAAATGATCTGGGTATTGCTGACAGTCTATTATATCTCAATCCAAGACGACTTAAAACTGGACAAGTTTACTATGGTATCAGGGAGATCTAGCAGTTCACTGTGCTGCAGGTCTAGGTTGGTAATCTGTGTGCAGTTGCCAACCTCCTTTGGGAGGTGTTCAAGTTGATTGTGAGCTACATCCAGCTTAATGAGGTTACATAAGTCACCAATTTCAGCCGGTAGTTGTTTGATTTTGTTCTCTCAAATGCTAAGCATGCTGAGTTTTGACAGGTTTTTGATGTCTTTTTTTCCACAGTAGTTATACGATTAAAGCGAGGGGAGAGGGTGGTGAGAGAATCTAGCCCATATACCGCTGAAGGAATTTCTCTCAGTTTATTATGCTGTAAATCAAGCATCTGAAGCTTCTTCAAGTTATCAAGAGAGTCAGGCAAACTGGTAAGTGAATTTTCACTTAGAGCCAGTGTCATGAGATTTACTAAACAGCCCACCTCTGCTGGGAGGGACTGTAATTTGTTACTGTATAAATAAATTTCTGTTAATTGAGTCAGCTCTTTGACTGATGATGGCAATATGTGTATAGATCTCTTGGATAAGTCCAAACACATTGAATTTTCTTCCCGGCATTTGGTGAGCTCCTTAGTTACTTCTGTATTACTGTATTTTTTCCTATTTCCAGGTGCTGGATTTGGCGGTTTGATTGCGTTGTCAATTGAAAAAGCAACCCCTGGTTGGGCAGCACTGGAATCCTTTTTTCTATCTTTGACATCTTTCCCTTTGGTTTTAGGTTCTTTTTCTTTGCTTTCTTTTCCCAAACCTTCAGAGGCTTTTGCCTCCTTTTCTCTTTCCTTGGCTGATGGTACTTTGGGATCTTTCTCTTTAGGGTCTTTTTCTTTTCCTAAACTAGTACTCATGGTGATTCAAAAGTGGATTAAAAAACTACATGAAGTCCTTTTATTTTGTTTGTCAGCAATCCAAATTCAAAGATGAAGAGACAAAGATCCTGCACAATCAAAAACCTGTTGACTTGAAGAAGTAATCAGCGTAGAGTAACATCTATCTGTTACGTGTTGGATCTAAAAGCACTATGTCCATTTCTGATAACTCATTCCAAGTGGTAAAAGGGTGCTGGTCAATTAATGATTCATTAGAATTCTGTCAGGAGCCTGGACTCCGCCATCCTGCTCAATATTTAGATCTTTAATCCATTTTGATTTTAGTTTAGTGCATGGTGAGAGATATAGGTCTAGTTTTAATCTTTGGCAAGTTGAAATCCAATTTTTCTAGCACCATTTATTAAAGAGGCTATCTTTCCTCCAGTGAGGGTGTTTGGCTCCTTTGTCGAAGATGAGGTGGCTGAGTATGTCTGGAGTTGTTTCTGCATTTTCTAATCTATTCCACTGGTCCTCAGGTCTGTTTCTTTGCCAGTACCATGCTGTTTTTATCACAGTAGTTTTGTAGTATAGTTTCAAGTTGGGGATTGTGATACCCCCTGCCATGTCTCTGTTACCTAGAATTGCTTTTGCTATTCTGGGTCTCTTCTTGTTCCAAATGAATTTTTGGATTGTTTTCTCAAGGTCTGTGAAGTATGCTGCTGGGATTTCAATCGGGATTGCATTGAATCTATAGAGCAGTTTTGGAAGTATGGCTATTTTCACTATGTTGATCCTTCCTACCCAGGAGCAGGGGATGTCTGTCCATTTTCTGATAACATCTTCAATCTCTCTTTTCAGAGTGCTATAGTTTTCAGAGAGGAGGTCTTTGATTTCTTTCGTTAGGTTGATTCCTAGGTATTTCAGTTTTTTGGATGCTATTGTGAAAGAAATTGTTTGCCTTATTTCTCTCTCAGCGAGTCTGTTGTTCGTGTACAGAAACGGTATTTATTTATGTGGGTTGACCTTGTATCCAGCTACTTTACTGAATTTGGTTATTAAGTCTAGAAGACTTTTGGCGGAGTTCTTGGGGTCTTCTATATAGAGTATCATGTCATCTGCAAATAATGACAATTTGACTTCTTCATTACCTATCTTTATTCCTTTTATTTCTTTCTCTTGTCTAATTGCCATGGCTAATGTTTCCAGAACTATATTGAACAAGAGTGGTGATAGTGGACATCCTTGACTTGTTCCTGATTTTAGTGTGAAGGATTTCAGTTTTTGACCATTTAGTATGATATTGGCTGTTGGTTTTTCATAGATGGCTTCTATCAGTTTGAGGTTGAGACCATCTATTCCAATTTTTTGTAGGGTTTTTATCATAAATGCATGTTGGATTTTGTCAAATGCTTTTTCTGTGTCTATGGAGATAATCATATGGTTTTTGTCCTTGGCTCTATTGATATAGTGTATTACATTGGTTGATTTTCATATATTGAACCATCCCTGCATCCCTGGGATGAATCCCACTTGATCAGGGTGTATGATCTTCTTGATGATCTTCTGCATTCTATTTGCCATTATCTTATTAAGGATTTTTGCATCTATGTTCATTAGTGAGATTGGCCTATAGTTCTCTTTTTTTGCTTGGGTCTTTCTCTGCTTTGGGGATCAAGGTGATGCTTTGCTTCCAGGAATGAATTTGGGAGTATTGCTTCCCTTTCAATTTCATTGAATAGTTTAAAGAGTAGTGGCAGCAGTTCCTCTCCAAATGTCTTGTAGAATTCAGCAATGAAGCCATCAGGGCCCAGGCTTTTCTTAGTTGATAAGTTTTTAATTACATTTTCAATTTCATTGGTTGATATTGGGTTGTTCAGAATTTTTAGGTCTTCTTCGTTCAACTTTGGTAATTCATATGTATCTAGGAATCTGTCCATTTCTTCTGTGTTGTCCATCTTATTGGCATATAGGTTCTGGAAGTAGGTATTGATGATTCTCTGGATTTCTGCTGGGTCTGTTGTTATTTCATCATTTTCATTCCTAATTGCATGGATTTGGGCCTATTCTTTCCTTTTTCTGACAAGGTTGGCTAAAGGTTTGTCAATTTTGTTGATTCTTTTGAAGAACCAACTCTTGGTTTCATTGATTTTTTGTATTGTTCTCTTAGTCTCCATTGCATTGATTTCTCCTCTGATCTTTATAATTTCCTCCCTTGGTATGAGCTTTGGGGTTGTCCTGCTCTTCTTTTTCTAGAAGCTTGAGGTTCAGAATCAGGTTGTTTAATTGGGCTCGTTCTGTTTTCCTAATATGTGTATTCACTGCTATGAATTTCCCTCGCAAGACTGCTTTCATTGTGTCCCATAGATTCCGATATGTTGTATTGTCATTGTCATTTAATTGAAGGAACTGTCTGATTTCTTCTTTAATTTCCTCTGTGACCCATTGGTTATTCAAAAGTGTGTTGTTCAATTTCCACGTGTTTATGAAATTTTTTGAGTTTCTTTTGCTATGGATCTCCAATTTCATTGCACTATGGTCTGATAATATACAGAGGATAACTTCAATTCCTTTGCACTTACTTAAACATGTTCTATGTGTGAGTATGTGGTCTATTTTGGAGAATGACCCATGTGCAGCTGAGAAGAATGTGTATTCTGATTTTGTGGGGTGGAAGACTCTGGAAACATCTGTTAAGTTCATTTGTTCAAGAGTTCGATTGAGCTCTAGTATTTCATTACTTATTTTTAGTCTAGTTGATCTATATATTTGTGACAGTGGTATATTGAGGTCCCCCACTACAATTGTATTAGTGCTTATATGACTTTTCATGTCCGTTAGTATTTCTTTTATATAGTTGGGTGCACTAGTGTTTGGTGCATAGATATTTATGATTGTCATCTCTTCCTCTTGGATTCTTCCCTTTACAAGGATGTAGTGTCCTTCTTTGTCTCTCTTAATCAGTGTTGGTTTGAAATCTACTTGATCTGCCAAGAGGATAGCTACTCCTGCTTTTTTTTGGGTTCCAGTCACATGGAGTATTGTTTTCCACCCTTTAACTTTCAGTCTATGAGTTTCCTTTTGAATTAAGTGTGTTTCTTGTATGCAGCATATTGTTGGATTTTGCTTCTTGACCCATTCTGCCAGTCTATTTCTTTTGATTGGTGAATTGAGACCATTAACATTGATGGTTATAACTGAAACGTATTGACTTGTCATTGCCATGACTTTTTCTTTTTGTTGTGTTCTCCCCCTTTCCATTTAATTTCTTGTCATGCCAGATGGGTTCATTCTGCTTTGCTTCCTGGGGTTGTGATCCTCAATGTCTGTTCCTAGGATATTGTGTAAAATTCTTTGGAGTGCTTGTTTGGTATTCACAAAGTTCCTAAGATGCTCTTTGTCATGAAAGTATCTTATTTCTCCATCCATTTTGTAAGATAGTTTTGCAGGGTACATCAATCTGGGTTGGAGGCTGTTTTCTTTTAGAGCTTGCAATATGTCACTCCAAGCTCTTCTTGCCTTGATGGTTTGTGTTGAGAAGTCTGCTGTGATTCTGATGGGCTTTTCTTTGTATGTGATTTGTTTCTTTTCTCTGACTGCTTGGAGAACTTTGTTCTTCTGTTGTGTTTTTGGAATCTTAACAATTATATGCCTATGTGTGGATTTTTTTTGATCAAGGCTATTTGGAGTCCTATATGCCTCACTTATCTGTATGTCAAGCTCTTTCCCCCTGCTTGGGAAGTTTTCTGCCATTATTTCTGTGAAGAGATTTTTTATGTCATCTGCACTCTCTCCTGTTTCTTCATTGAGCCCAATCAGTCTTATGTTATTCTTCTTTGCATCATCTAGCAGCTGCTGGATTGATTTCTCATGTTTCCTTATAATTTTGAAGCAATTTTTCTTTTCCTGGTTACTAATTGCAATCTTATCTTCTATATCTGAAATTCTGTCCTCACATTGGCTCATTCTGCTGTGTAGGCTTTCAATGGAGTTTTTCATCTCCTGGAAATCTATTTGCATCTGTTTTATGGATTCCATTTGTTTCTTTTGTTGGGATTCCATCATGTTCCTGAGTTCCTCTCTAGATTTATTAATCATGTCTTGCACTAGGGGCACAATTTCTCCTGTTATCTGAGAAATTATTTCTGATTTCATTTTTTCCAGATCCCCTTTTCTTGCCAGTTCAGTGGGTCCAGGTGGTTGAGTATCAGAGTATTCCATCTGATTTCCCTTTGGGGTTGCTGTAGGTGATCTGGAAGTCTGGTTTTGAGACTTATTTACATGTTTTCTCATTTTGACTGGGGTGGGGGGCTGTTAGCGCCTGGACCGATTACCTCCTCTCAGCTGGGTGAGGTGGGACAGGGGATGGGAGCAGGGGTAGGGATGGTGACCCAAAAGCCCTTTCCTGTGGGCTGGGAGCAGTGGGAGGGATGATGGCCGGGAAACTCCTTCCTCTGGACCAGGAGCAGTGGGATGGTGGCTCAGAAGCCCCTCCCTCTGGGCCGTGAGCGGTGGGAGGGATGGTGGCCCGGAAGCCCCTTCCTCTGGTCCAGGAGCAGCGGGACAGAAGGTGGCCCAAAAGCCCTTTCCTCTGGGCTGGGAGCAGCGGGAGGGATGGTGACTGGGAAGCCCCTTCCTCTGGACCAGGAGCAGTGGGACTCAGTACCTTGGTCTGGTGGTCTGGTGTCTTCTGCCTCTTTGTAGTGTGGAATCAGGTGGCTGCCTGTCTGCAGCGGGGTGACTTGGCATGTTCTGTGTGACTCAGGACCTAGGTAGGGCATGGGCAGACCTGCCTGTCTGCAGCGGGGTGATTAGGCATCTTCTGTGCGACTCAGGACCTTGGTATGGTGTGCACAGAACTGCCTGTCTGCAGCAGGCTGACTCGGCGTGTGTTCCGCGCGACGGGGGACCTCGGTTGGGTGTGGCTTCTTTGTCTCTCTTAATCAGTGTTGGTTTGAAATCCACTTGATCTGCAAAGAGGATCGCTACTTCTGCTTTTTTGGGGGGTTCCTATTGCATGGAGTATTGTTTTCTACCCTTTAACTTGCAGTCTGTGAGTTTCTTTTTGAATTAAGTGTGCTTCTTGTATGCAGCATATTGTTGGATCTTGCTTCTTGACCCATTCTGCCAGTCTATTTCTTTTAATTGCTGGGTTGAGAGCATTAATATTGATGGTTATAACTGATATGTATTGACTTATCCTTGTCATGACTTTTTCTTTTTGCTGGCATCTCCCCCTTTGCATTTAATTTCTTGTCACGCCTGATGAATTCATTCTGCAGGGCTTCCTGGGGTTGTGATCCTTGTTGTCTTTTCCTAGGATATTGTATAAAATTTTTTGAAGTGCTGGTTTGGTATTCATGAAGTTCCCAAGGTGCTCTTCTTCACGAAAGTATCTTATTTCTCCATCCATTTTGAAAGACGGTTTTGTAGGGTACATCAGTCTGTGTTGGAGGTTGTTTTCCTTTAGGGTTTGAAATACGTCACTACACGTTACTCTTGCCTTGTGGATTTGTGTTGAGAAGTCTGCTGTGATTCTGATGGGCTTTCCTTTGTATGTGATTTGTTTCTTTTCTCTAACTGCTTGTAGAATTTTGTTCTGTTGGGTTTCTGGAATCTTAACAATTATATGCCTATATGTAGCTTTTTTTTGACCACAGCCAGTTGGAGTCCTATATGCCTCACTTATTTGTATGTCAAGTTCTTTTCCCCTATTTGGGAAGTTTTCTACCGTCACTTCTGTGAACAAGTTTTTTTATGTCATCTGCACTCTCTCCTGTTTCTTCCTTGACTCCAATCAGCCTTATGTTATTCTTCTTTGCATTGTCTAGCAGCTGCTGGATTGATTTCTCGTGGACCCTTACTATTTTTAAGAAATTTTTCTTTTCCTGATCACTAATTGCAATCTTATCTTCTATATCTGAAATTCTGTCCTCACATTGGCTCATTCTGCTGCATAAAGTTTCAATGGAATTTTTAATCTCCTGGAAATCTGTTTGCATCTGTTTTATGGATTCTATTAGTTTCCTATGTTGGGATTGCATCATGTTCCTCAGCTCCTCTGTTGTTTTATCTGTGTCCACTCTAGATTTATTAATCATGTCTTGCACTATGGGCACAATCTCTCATGTTATCTGAGAAATTATTTCTGATTTCATTTTTTCCAGGTCCCCTTTCATTGCCAGTTGAGGGAGTCCAGGTGGTTGTGTATCAGAATGTTCCACCTTGTTGCCCTTTGGGGTTCCCTTAGGTGGTCTGGAAGTCTGGTTTTGAGACTTGTTTACATGTCTTCTCATTTCAACAGATGCAGCCTGCTGTGTCTTTGTTGAGGTGACTTTTTGCTCACCCATTGGTCTTGAATTCTTAGCAAGCCACTGAGCAGCTTTTTCTCTGCTGCTTACCAGTATATCAATTCTTGGGTTCAGAAAGGTGGTCTTCTGGATCCCTGAGCTGACCTGCTGTCTGGGCGGGCTTCTGGCTGAGGCCTGTGCACACTTGGGATGGTATCTAGGCATGCCTCTTGCTGGGGCCCCTATGTAGCTATTGTCTGGGAGGGCCTTTGGTTGGGGGCTGTGCACCCCAGTTCCTGTTGTCTGTGCAGGTTTTGCCTAGGGTCTCCTTGCACTTATCAATCATATCAGGGGAACCTCTGGCTGTTGCTTGTGTGCCTGTGTAGCTGTTTTCCAGGCGGGTCGTTGGCTGTGGCTGATGGAATGGCGGGGCTGTGGCTGTATCTTTTGTTTTCTGGTTGAATCTTGTGTGCCTGTGCAGTTCTTTTCTGGGCAGGACTTCGGCTCGGGCAGATGTGCAGGAGCCTCTAGGGTCAGGGCGGAGCCCTGACTGGGATCCACCTGCAGCCCCACAGGTGTGGGCCTCACAGCTTCTCCCTGGGATCTGCATGCACTTACTGATGGAATGGCCGACCTCTCCATATTACTTTTTGCTACTAGTTTTAGTTGCTAATATCATGTGCCTTCATCCCTTAATACCTCGTTTTGTATTTCCTAAGAACAAGGATATTCTTTTACCATACCATTATCAAAATCAGGATTTTTATCATTGATCGAATACTATTATTTAAAATAGGGGTCAGGGATTTAGCTCAGTGGTTCCAGCCCCTGCCTTAGAAGCTCAAGGTCCCAAGTTCGATCTCTGGTACAAAAAAAAAAAATATATATATATATATATATATATATATACACACATACTTACTCTTGGGGTTGGGAGTGTTGCTCAGTGGTACAGCAGTTGCCTAGCATGTGCAAGGCCCTAGATTTCATCTCCAGCACTGCAAAAAAAAAATCTATATCCTATATTTAAATGTCAAATGATTTTTTAAAAGTAGTCATTCTTTTTCCTATGGGTGGAAAATGAGGTTCTTTAGTTGTGGCTTGTATTCGTTTGGTCACAATACTCAAAGCTCTAAATCTGTTGATTCATTTTAATGTTTTAAAGTGAACTGGTTCTCCAAATGTCTCACTTTTCAAATGAGAGAATCCAGTGAGGTCAGAAATGTTTACTCAAACCATGTGTTGTGGCCATAGAAACCGAGTGAAGGCCCTGAGAATCCAGGAGCAGATCTCTGCACTGGGGTGATCATGGAAGCCTACAGCAGACCTGCAGCCTGGGTTACTGAGGAGCAAGATGCTACCTCTGAGAAGAAGGTCTTTCATTTGGAGCGAGTTCATGTGAGTCAGCCTCAAGATGCTGTCCTAGTTCTGCCTGGGTAGTTAGATGGCCAGCTTTTTAATGAACATTGGCTTGGCTGGATGTTTCTGAACAAATATCAACACTAAAATAGCCTCCTGACAGATGAATTTTTATAGAGTTCCCCGGCCCAGTAGAATTATGGGAACATGGGAGCTACTTACTGCCAAACAGGTCCAGTGGTGCCAGGAATGAGTTTCCAGTGAATTTGAGGCCATTATGAGCTCTCATGAGAGATCATGGAAGGAAAAGTTCTCATTTTGAGTTCATGAAATCTCTCCCACATTATTCACTAGTTAGTACCTTAGGAAATGTTAGGTGCCATGGATTCTGCTAAGCAAAACTATGTGTACCAGTCAAGATGGGCCATGTTCTGCTGTGGTAATAAATAACCCTCAAACTTCACTGACTTACGGAAGTTTATTTCTTGTTCATGCTCAGTGGCTAATGTAGGCTCCTTTGGGGAGCTCTGTTTCTTCTAGCTATCCAAGGACCCAGGCTGAGGAAGGATTTACCATCTTAAGACAATGTTATCGCAAGGCTCTGGGGTATGTGGCAACAGAGATGGACAGAAGTGACACATGTTGCCACTTATATTTATTGGCCAAAAAAGTCCTATGGTTACACTTCGGTTTACTGAGTCAGGAAAGTGTGCCCCCTTCCCCTGCCACCATGTACCCAGAAGAAAAGAAGAACTGGAAATGTTTTTGAACATTAGTAATGTTTCAAAGCAAGAGTGGCTCTAAATGAGTGACTCACCTGGTAGATTCAAAGCTGTACTTCTCAGATCTGCTCAAAGAAACCGAGACTTGAGGGGAAATCCAGTGAATCAGATAGGGCCATCGGCTCCCAAAGAGGTGTCTGGACACAGTATTTGCTCCAGATAGGAATGCTATGGCCTCCTGTATTTGTCTTTTCAAGAAAGGGGAGAGAAAATGTAGAGAAAAAGATTCATGTTTTTCTTGTTTGAAAAGTTTTCCACACAAATGCTCACCTTACAATATTTAACACTCCAAAGTTTGATCTTTGGGAAACACTCTGTCTCAGAAGGCTCACTGACTATTTTGGAGAGCTTCCTCTGTGGTGGTTTCACAAGGTTGGTCACTACAGAAGGATGTGCACATGCATGAACACACACACACACAGAGGCACGCAGTCTCACAGGGACTGGGCTAATTTGGAAAGAAGTTTTCCATCTAATTCTCCTGTCAACATATAATGCACAGACAGCACTGGTCTCAAAAAGTATGTTGGCATCTGCCTCGTTGTGGCCTGGGGTACAGGCTGGAGCAAAGCCTGGCCACTCTTGGCCAACTTTGGTTTCTGAATGAATTATTTCTATTTCTATTTCTTGTATTTGTGTTACAAGCAGAGGAAATGTAGAGGCACTTACACAAACGTGTGATTTTCAAGGGAGTTCCCTTGAAATTTTGCTTTTACAACGGTGATCCTGAGCAGAGAAAAAAGAGTTACTTTTTTTTCATAGCCAAACTGAGTCACACCAACACGAACCCACAGGGAAGCCTGTAGAAGTCTCTTCTTTGTGCTCCCTAGTGACCTAGCAGAGGTCCCTAGAGCCCATATTCCCTCATACTCATGGGCCATTTGTGGCTCACTCAAGATCCATAGTGCATCATGACATCAGTAGTTGCCACTAGCATTAAAGAATAATAGTAACAGGGCTATGGTGTAGCTCAGTGGTAAAGCATGTGCTTAGCATTTGGGAGGACTTGGGTTCCATCCTCAGCACCAACAAAACAAAAACGAAAAACAACAAAAGAGGGAAATGTCAGCATGTATCAGAGGTAGTATGAAAAGTATTATTTCATTGAACTTTTGCTGAAGTTTTATATATATATATATATATATATATATATATATATATATATATGTACCAGATCACAATACAAAAAGAAAAAAAAAACTTATCTTTTCTTGTGGGTTACAATTGTGAATATTAAGCCATTGTCATAGATCAATTTGACTCCTTTTTTGTTGTTGTTTTCAAAGAATGTGTGGTTGAAAGTAAAGTGCAGGACTCCATTTCTTTTTTTGCTTATTCTTTCTCCAGCCAATTTCTTCACCACCGCAAGGAAGTGGAACTTGCCTTATTTATACTCTATTTAAAAACACAAATCCAAAGCAGTAAGGCTGGGATTTTGGAAGATCACCTGGGCAATTAGGAATTATAATTAAGGTGCTCTTTGGCCTGAAAAGACAGGGTGATTGGTATGTGCAGCCCACACCACTAATGAGTGCTGGGCTCTTGTGGTGAGACTGTTTAATTTAGTAAGTTATTAACTGTTAATGAGAATGTCCTTGAATGACCCTCTTGGTGCCTTGAAGTGATACTTATTATTAAATCTCTCAATAACATAAAAAAACAGAAATCCCATAGCCCACAGATAAATGATTACAGAGATTGTGATCATTAGAATAAACTCCATTATGTCACTTCTGTGCCCTGTTCCTAATATTATACATAACTGCCTTTCCAAAATTTTCCTTATTCTACTCCAAAGTGCTTGTTGTTCTGGAAATCAAATGGTTACCATTATTGACAGCCAATTATGTGTCAGGTAAATAGTCAATGCCTAATTATCAAATTCTTTCATTTACTTCTTATAACAATCCTTTAACACAGGCATAGTTACCCTCATTTTACAGATGTGGAAACTGAGGTTTAAAGAACTAAGTGACTTGCAAAGGGTCCAGAGTTAGTAAATAGCAAAGTTGGATTTGAATGCATGTCTCTAAGCTCCAGACTCTGGGTAAACCTCTCTGTCTTTTGATAGTAAGGTAACATTTCTCTTCTGGAGCTTATAGATGGAATTCAGAAGAAAAGACATTAAAAGATTTCAAAAGATTTATTCATCATCATCAAGTGGAATGTATTCTGGGTATACAAGGCTTATTCAAAATTTGAAAATCAATTCTATCTACTATATGAACAAGCTAATGAAGAAATATCTTATGGTCATGTGAACTTAGTTCTGAAAAAACATTTAACAAAATCTTCTACCTATTCATGATAAGAATGCTCAGCAAAGTTAGAAGGCAGGAAGTGATGGTGTCAACTTGGTAAACAGAATTTACAACAAGCCTACAGCTAATATCATACTTCTGGGTGGCAGACTTTCCCCTAAGATCAGGAAGGAGGCAAGATGTCCAGTTTTACTTTTCTTTGACATAGTATTGGAAGCTCTAGCCAGAGCAGTAAGGCAAGAAAAAGAAATAAAAGACATGCAGATTTGAAAGGAAGAAATAAAATTGTCCTTATTTGTAAACAACACAATTTTCTGTGTAGAAAATTCCAAATAATCCACTAAAATTTTTTGGTTAGATGATGCAAGATTAATACACAAAATCAATGCCATTTCTATAAACAATGAACACATGGAAACCAAAATTAAAAACACAATACTGCTAACAATCATTCCAAGGAATATAAAATATTTAGCTATATGGTTTTTTTTTTTTTAGTTTTTTTTATTGGTACATTTTAGGTATACAATTCATTTACATTTATCATTGGGTGTTTGTACCTGTACATGATATATCTTGTTTCTTATTTTTTCCCCATTACCTGTGCGCCCTTCACCCCCTCCGCCCTTCCCTATTTACATAGATTTCATTTCCATTTTTTTTTATTTTCTCATAGTTTTTCCTTTCCCTCTTTTCCTTTCCCCCTCCCCTCCCTTCACTCCTTCGTCTTTGGACCTTTTTTCCTATTTCAAATGATCAATTATTCATTTTAATCATTTTAACCCTTGTTTACACTATCAGTTTCTCACACTAGAGAAACTATTCAGTATTTACACATGTGTGTCCTATTTATTTCACTTAAGAGTATGGCCTCGATGTGCATCCATTTAGCTATAAATGACTCTAGTTTTTTGTTCTTTATGGCTGAGTAGTACTCCATTTTATAAAAAAACCACATTTTCTTTATCCAGTTTCCAGTTGATGGGCACTTGGACTGCTTCCAAGCTTTAGCTATTACAAACTGTGCCACTGTGAACATGGGTGCACATATATCACTGTGGTATGATTCTTTTCATTCTTTTGGGAAGATATCCAGCAGAGGAATAGCTGGGTCAAATGGGACCTCTAGTCCTAGTTCTTTGAGGTATCTCCATGCTGACTTCCACAGTGGTTGCACCAGTCTGCACTCCCACCAACAGTGGAGAAGGGTTCATTTTCCCCCACACCCCCACCAGCATTTGTTATTTGTCGATTTCTTGATAGCAGCCATTCTTTGTGGGGTGAGGTGGTTTTCATTTGCATCTCTTGAATGACGAGTGATGTTGAACATTTTTTCATATATTTGTTTGCTGCTTTTACTTCTTTGTCTGAGAAATGTCTGTTCATTTCAGATGCCCATTTTTGAATTGGGTCTTTGAATTTGGGGGGTCTGATTTTTTTCAATTCTTTATATATTCTAGATAGTAGTCCTTTGTCTGAGGTATAGCTGCTAAAATTTTCCCCCATATTGTAGGTTGTCTGTTAGCTCTGTTGGTGGTTTCTTTTGCAGTGCAGAAGCTTTGTAATAAGATGAGATCCCAGTTGTTGATTCTTTCTGCTAGTTTCCGTGCTGCTGAGATTTTGTTCACGAAGTCTTTTCCTATGCCAATGTCTTCAAGAGTTCTACCTAACTTATCTTCCAGCAAGTTTAGTGTTTCTGTTTTAATATTTATATCTTTAATCCACTTTGATCTTAGTTTAGTGCATGGTGATAGGTATGGATCTAGATTTAATCTTTGGCAGGTTGAAATCCAGTTTTTCCAACACCATTTATTAAATAGGCTACCTTTCCTCCAATGATGGTGGTTGGCTCCTTTGTCAAAGATGAGGTGGCTGAGCATGTCTGGAGTTGTTTCCGCATCTTCTAATCTATTCCACTGATCCTCAGGTCTGTTCCTTTGCCAGTACCATGCTGATTTTATCACATTAGCTTTGTAGTATAGTTTCAAGTTGGGGATTGTGATACCCCCAGCCATGTCTCTGTTGCTTAGAATTACTTTAGCTATTCTAGGTCTCTTATGGTTCCAAATGAATTTTTGGATTGTTTTCTCTAGTTCTGTGAAGTATATTGTTGGAATTTCAATTGCCATTGCATTGAATCTATATAGTAGTTTTGGAAGTATGGCTGTTTTCACTATATTGGTTTTTCCTACCCAGGAGCAAGGGATGTCTTTCCATTTTCTTGTATCCTCTTCGATCTCTTTTTTCAGAGTGCTGTAGTTTTCAGTGTAGAGGTCTTTTGCTTCCTTTGTTAGATTGATTCCTAGGTTTTTCATTTTTTGGGATGCTATTGTAAAAGGAATTGTTTCCCTCATTTCTCTCTCAGTGAGTCTGTTATTTGTGTACAAGAAGGCTATTGTTTTTGAGTGTTGACCTTGTATCCAGCTACTGTACTGAATCTGTCAATTAAGTCTAGAAGTCTTCTGGCAGAGTTTTTTGGGTCTTCTATGTAAGGTATCATATCATCAGCAAATAATGACAGTTTAACTTCTTCTTTTCCTATCTTTATTCCTTTTATTTCTTTCTCTTGTCTAATTGCTGTGGCTAATGTTTCCAGAACTATATTGAACAGGAGTGGTGATAGGGGGCATCCTTGTCTTGTTCCTGATTTTAGAGTGAAAGTTTTCAGTTTTTGACCATTTAGTATGATGTTGCTTGTTCGTTTTTCATAGATAGCCTTAATCAGGTTAAGATAAAGACCTTCTATTCCAATTTTCTGTAGGGTTTTTATCATGAATGGGTGCTGGATTTTGTCGAATGCTTTTTCTGCATCTATTGAGATGATCATATGGTTTTTGTCCTTGACTCTGTTAATATGGTGTATTACATTTATTGATTTAGGTATGTTGAACCATCCTTGCATCCCTGGGATAAATCTGACTTGGTCAGGGTGTAAGATCTTCTTGATGACACTCTGTATTCTGTTTGCCAGTATCTTGTTGAGGATTTTTGCATCTATGTTCATTAGGGAGATTGGCCTGTAGCTCTCTTTTTTGGTTAGGTCTTTCCCTGGTTTTGGAATCAAAGTAACACTTGCTTCCAGGAATGAATTTGGAAGTATTGCTTCCCTTTCAATTTCCTTGATGAGTTTAAAGAGTAATAGTGATAGCTCTTCTTTAAATGTCTTGTAGAATTCAGCAGTGAAGCCATCTGGACCTGGGCTTTTTTTATTGGCAAATATTTTATTACATTTTCAATTTCACTCATTGCAATTGGAGTGTTTAGAATTTCTATATCTTCTTCATTTAACTTTGGCAATTCATATGTATCTAGGAATCTGCCCATTTCTTCTGTGTTTTCCATTTTATTGGAGTAGAGGTTCTCGAAGTAGGTATTGATGATCTTCTGGATTTCTGTTGGATCTGCTGTGACTTCACCTTTTTCATTCTTAATTGCATGTATTTGTGCCTTTTCTTTCCTTTTTTTGATAAGGTTGGCTAAAGGTTTATCGATTTTATTTATTCTTGCAAGAAACCAACTCTTTGATTCATTGATTTTTTTTTGTATTGTTCTCTTAGTCTCCATTGCATTGATTTCTGCCTTGATCTTTATAATTTCCTCTCTTGTACAAGCTTTGGATTCTTTATGCTCTTCTTTTTCTAGGAGCTTGAGGTTCTGCATTAGGTTATTTATCTGAGTTTTCTCTGTTTTCCTAATATGGGCATTCACTGCTATGAATTTCCCATGTAGAACTGCTTTCATTGTGTCCCATAGATTCCTGTATGTTGTACTGGCATTTTCATTTACTTGTAGAAAATGTTTAATTTCTGGGCCGGGGAATTAACTCAGTGGTTTCAATGCCTGCTGTGCAAGCTCAAGGACCTGAGTTCGATCCCTGGTACCAAAAACAAACAAACAAAAAGAAAATGTTTAATTTCTTCTTTAATTACTTCCGTGACCTATTGGTTGTTCAAGAGGGTGTTATTCAGTTTCCATGTGTTTGTTGGGGTTTTGTGGTTTCTTATGTTATTGATCTCCAATTTTATTGCACTATGGTCTGATAATATACAGGGGGTAACTTCAATTCTTTTACATTTACTTAGACATGTCCTATGAGCTAGCATGTGGCCTATTCTGGAGAATGACCAGTGTGCAGCTGAAAAGAATGTGTATTTTGATTTTGTGGGGTGGAACACTCTGTAAACATCTGTTAAGTCCATTTGTTCAATAGCTTGGTTCAGTTCTAGAATTTCCTTATTAACTTTTTGTCTAGATGATCTGTCTATTTGTGATAGTGGGGTATTGAGGTCCCCCACTGCAATAGTGTTAGTGTTTATTTGGTTTTTCATGTCTATTAATATTTGTTTTGTATAGTTGGGGACATTCATATTTGGTGCATATATATTTAGGACTGTCATATCTTTCTCTTGGATTGTTCACAAGGATGTAGTGACCATCTTTGTCTCTCTTAATTAGTTTTGGTTTGAAATCTACTTTGTCTGCAAATAAGATTGCTATCCTGCTTTCTTCTGGGTTCCTGTGGCATGGAGAACTGTTTTCCATCCTTTTACTTTCAGTCTATGAGTTTCTTTTGAGTTAGGTGTGTTTCTTGTATACAGCATATTGTTGAATTTTCCTTTTTAATCCATTCTGCCAGTCTATTTCTTTTAATTTGTGAATTGAGGCCATTAACATTGAGGGTTATAATTGATAGATATTGACTCATCCTTGTCATGATGTTTTGCTGTTGTTGGCTCTTTTATTTCTTACTTTTTCCCCCTTTCCCTTTAGTGTCTTACCTTGCCTGGTGGCTTCTCTCTGTTGGGCCTCATGGAGTTGTGGCCTTCATTGCTTTTTTCTAGGATATTGTTTAGAATTGCTGGTAGTGCTGGTTTGGTGTTCATGAAATTTGCCAGGTGTTTTTTGTCTTGGAAGTATCTAATTTCCCCATCGATTGTAAAAGATAATTTTGCAGGATACAACAGTCTCGATTGGAAGTTATTTTCTTTTAGGGCTTGAAATACTTCACTCCAGGCTCTCCTTGATTTGAGGGTTTGTGTTGAAAAGTCTGCTGTGATTCTGATGGGCTTTCCTTTGTAGGTGATTTGTTTCTTTTCTCTAACTGCCTGTAGGATTTTGTTCTCCTGTTGGGTTTCTGGGATCTTGACTATTATATGTCTAGATGTAGATTTATTTTGATCATGGCTAGTTGGAGTTCTTTATGCCTCACTTATCTGTATGTCCAATTCTCTACCTCTGTCTGGGAAGTTTTCCACTATTACTTCTGAGAACAGTTTTTTTTATGTCAATTGTGCTTTCTCCTGTTTTTTCATGGACTCCTATCAGTCTTATGTTATTCTTCTTTGCATCATCTAGCAGTTGTTGGATTGATTTCTCATGGTCCCTTACTATTTTTAAGAAACCTCTATTTTCATGGTCTCTAACTGTGATCCTGTCTTCTATATCTGATATTCTATCTTCAGATTCCCTTAATCTGCTGTGGATACTTTCAGTGGAGTTTTTGATCTCCTGAATATCTGTTTGAATCTGTTTCATGGATTCCATTTCTTTCTTATGCTGGGTATTCATGGCTTCCAGCATGTTTCTGAGCTCATCGATTTTTTTAAAATCTCTTTCTGTTCTTGATCCTCTAATCATGTCTTTCACTGTGTTCACCATCTCTGTAGATATCTGGGAGATTATTTCTGCTTTGAATTTTTCTAGAGCTTCATTCATCTGTTTTGTTACTTCCTGTGCTATCAGTTCAGGGTATCCAGGTGGTTGGTTATGGGACTTTTCCATCTCATTTCCCCCAGGATTTACCCTTGGTGGGGTGGAAGTCTGAGTTTGTGCCTTGCTTAAATGTCTTCTCATTTTTGTTTTTGGTACTGTCCTTGGTTTAACTCCTGGGTTGATAGTTTGAAATTGCTTATTGTAGGTGTCTTTGTTGCTTGTAATTAGAACCCTTATGGAATGATTGCTTCTCAGAGGTGTCTTCCAGATATTGCTGGTCTTTAAGTTTTGAGTCTCTAATGACTCTAAGGTTATCTCATTTTCCTTATACTAGGAGGGTTCATTGACTAGATCAATAACAACACCTTAGCCCAAGCGATACAATCAGCAACACCATTGCATCAAGTACATCTTCAAAAATGACATTTTGTGGTAGTTATTAATCTATCTCCTTTAGCTGTGTGAATTAAATCAAGATGGAGGACCAACCCAACATATAACGAATAAACTCTTCAATATAACAACTTTCCCCTTTGGGATGAGGAGTTAGAAGGGGTTGGGGAGGGAGGGACAGATGGGAAGAAAGATAGGGGAAGGTTAGCAGTGTGGCCAGAGGACACAGGTGAGAAGGAAAAAGAGAATAATAGTAAAATAAAGAAGAACTCCGAATGAGGACCAAAACAGGGACAAAAGGGGAAGATGAACAATGTGGAAGAGCAAGAGAATGAGTGTAAGAGAGAGAGAAAGGAAAGAGAAAAGAAAGAAGAAAAGAAAAGAAAAAAGGAGAGAAAAACAAATATTTGCAAAGAGTAGGAAAAAAAATTAAAGATAAGAGGAGCAAAAGAAAAGAAAAGAGAAAAAGAAACAAACTAATAATACTAATTTTGGGAATAAAAAATAACAATGAAGATGAAGGGCCTCTTTCAGGGTGTCTCTGCTGTCACAATAGACAATGTGGATAGCAGTGTGCAGATATAAGTCAATGAGTCTCAGCAAGCTAGTCGCAGACCCGTGAGATTCAGGCAGATTTCTGCCTGCAAGGCCCAAGCTGAGCTCCCTGTCCTCCTGTAGGGTTGAACTCTGCAGAGTTGTATTGCAGGTTCCAGCTGCCCTTCCCCTGAAGATAGTCCTGGTCCTGATGGGAGGTGAAGATGACTCCAACTTACCCAGTACAGTGGTCTGGTGGTCCGGTGTCCTCTGCGTCTTTGTAGTGTGGAACCAGGTGGCTGTACAGAGAAGAGGCCAGAGGAGCGGGGGGTGGGGGGGTGTTTGTGGGTGTCCAGTGGATTGCTGTTGGGGCGTAGGCTGATTCGACATGTTCCGTGCGTATCGCGACCTTGGTACGGCGTCCACAGACCTGCCCGTCTGCAGCGGGCTGATTCGGCGTGTTCCGCGCGACACACGACCTTGGTAAGGCGTCCGCAGACCTGCCTCTTAGCTATATGTTTAACAAAACATACAGGATCTGTACAAAATTGTATTAACTTTTTTTTTTTTTGTACCGGGGATCTAACTCAGGATCTTGTGCTTGCGATGCAGGTGCCGGAACCACTGAGCTAAATCCCCAGCCCTGTATTAACTTTTTATCCCTGTGACCAAATACCTGAGAAACAACTTAGAGGAGGAAATATTTATTTTGATTTATGATTTCAGATGTTTCACTCCATGGTTGGCTGGCTCCAAGGCAGAAACATCATGGTGGAAGGGCTTGGTGGAAGATTAATGGACTAATCCATTGATGAGATTAGCATCCTCAACAATCCAATCATCTCTTTAAGTGTCTCTTAATTGGATCAAGTTGACAATCAAGATTAAACACCACAAAAATACTGATGAAGGAAATCAAAGAGGACTTACATAAGTGGAGAGACACACCATATTTATGAATTGGAAGATTCAGCATAGTAAAGAGGTCAATTCTCCCCAAATCATTCAGAAGAATAATGCAATTTTATCACACTCTCAGCAAGGTTATTTATAGACATAAACAAGTTTATTCTAAAATGTATATGGAAATCCCTAGAATAGCTGAAACAATCTCGACCAAGAAAAATAAATTGGGAAGAGTCACTGTATGTGATACTAAGTCTTACTATATATGGCTATATTAACCAAACAGCAAGGTATGGTCAGGGGGATAGGAACAAAGAAACATAACTCAACAAACATAACAGATAACCGAGAAATAGACAAATACAAACATGCTCAGCCATTTTCTGATAAAAATGCAAAAGCAATTCAGTGGAGGAAGGATAATCTTTTCAACAAATGGTGCTGGAGCAATTGTATGTTCATTGGCAGAAAAATGAAACTCAGCCGAAATCTCACACCTTATACAAAAATTAACTCAAAATGAATCATGAAATTAAATGTAAAATATAAAATTATAAAAGATTTTTAAAAAGTAGGAGAAAATTTTAGGCTCTAGGGTCAGGCAAAGAGTTCTTAGACTTGATTCCCAAATAATAATCCATAAATTGACAAATTGAAAAACTGACAAATTCTATCTCACCAAAATTAAAAATGTTTTGGGGCTGGGGATATGGGTCATTGGTAGCACACTTACCTAGCATTCACAAGGCCTCAGGTTCCATCCCAGCATGGTGCAGGGGGATAATTAACAGTCAATGTGAAAAAGATGAAAAGATAAGCTACACCCTGAGAGAAAGTATTTGGCAGCTACATATCCCATGAAGGAATCTCAAAGCATGGCAGTGGTAGAGCACTTGTCTAGGATGAGCCAAGGCCCTATATTCCACCCCCCATGTTAAGCCACACAAGGACAGGTTCATTAAATGCTAACAAATGGAAAACAACAACAACAATACAAAAATAAGACAAAACAAAAACCCACAATGGTAAAAAATGCCCCTTCAATGCAATTATTAAATGGGCAAAGTGCATGAACAGATTTCACTGAAGAGAATATACAGATGAAAAATAAGCACATGGAAAGATGTTCAATATTCTTAGCCATCAGAGAAATGCAAATTAGAATCACAGTGATTTAACACTACGCACTTATCAGAATGGCAAAAATAAAAGATGGTGAGGAGGAGGAGAAATTGGATCACTCGTAGCTGCCTGGTGGGAATGTACAAGGGTACAGTTGGCCTGGAAGAAGCTTGACAATTTCTTACAAAATTAAGCATGCAGCTACCATGTGACCTAGCAAGTGCACTCCTGGTCATTCATCCCAGATAAGTGAAAACTTATATTCACCCCAAAACCTGTATATGAATGTTCATAACAGTTTGATTCATAATAGTTAAAAAGAAGAACAAGATCTACGTCCTTCAATGCTGACTGATTAAACAAATTCTGGTATCTTTGAGCTTTCCCCTGTTCTCCACTAGTAATTTTCATTGCTGAAAATGTTTTTTCCCTTCTGTGTGTGTGTGTGTGGGGAGTAAGAATGAACCTGGGGGCCTCATGCTGAGCACTATTCTCTGCCACTCAGCTATACTCCCAGCAAAGTTTTTTTTTTCTTGAAACATTTTTTCTAGGTGTTTTTGCCTTCTCTACTTAAGATATTAATTCTTCAGCAACACAGAACACTGTCCATTATTAATAACATTGTCAAACACTTTGCTTGGGGGTTTGAAATATTTTTCTTCCAAGCTAAGAGGGAGCATTGCTTGGGTCTCTGGCCCCTTTTTTTGTTTTGTTTTGTTTTGTAGAGCTAGGAGTGGCAGCCAGGGCCTTGCTCACTATAGGCAAGTGTTCTGCTGGTGAGCCACATCCCCAGGCCCCCTGGGACGCTTTTTGGATCCTGTGAAATAGCATCCTCTGGTTCAGAGCCGGTCTCTGGATAAACAAAGCCAGTGCAGCCCTTCGGTCATTTCGGCTTACAGCTGAGCAGGAACGACTGGTACTTTCTGGTTTCCCTGGCACATGGCTTACTTGTGTGATTAAGACAGCAGCTGCAGGAATGGCCTCCTGGAAAGATAATGCTAACATCATTAGTGTCACTTCCCCACGGGAGTGCCGAAGCTTCCATTCCCTCATTAGGAAAATTCCTTCTGCCTCAAAGAGCTATTGTGAGGGCTGCAGAGTAGAAATAGCTGAGAGACCCTTGGCCAGAGCCAAGGCAATATGAGTCATCACTTGAGGCTCAAGTGAGACTGGGCTCAACATAAACTAAATACCACTGGCTTTGATGAGGGAGAGGTTTATTTCTCTTTTATGCTGAAGTCCAAGGCGGCTGCGGCAGGAAGAACCTGGAGGACATTGTGCTGAGTGAAATTTGGTAGGCCCGTAAAGACGAACACCACATGATCTCACTCCTATGTGGGAGCTAAGAGAGATGGACTCATAGAAGCTGAGTAGAATGGTGGTTAACGGGGTGGGGGCAGGTTGGGGACATGGGTTGGTCAAGGTCACAAAGTTTCAGTTACCTATGAAGAATACAATGAATCGCCACACACAGGCTGCATAAGCCCTGAAGTACTATATAGCAAGGTACTGATAGCTGATAATTAACAATGTTATGGCCCTGACATTTACTAAGCGTTTTTTCCCCCCTAGCACTCAGGATTGAATCCAGAGAGCATTGAACTACATCCCTAGCCCTTTTCCATTTTTTTTTTTTTTTTTTTGGTACCGGGGATTGAACTCGGGTCCTTGTGCTTGCGAGGCAAGCGGCAGAACCACTGAGCTAAATCCCCGGCCCCCCTTTTCCATTTTTTATTTTGAGAAAAGGGCTTGCTAAGCTAAATTACCTAGGCTGGGCTTGAACTTGTGATCCTCCTGCCTTAGCCTCCTAGAGTGATGGTATGACAGGCATGCGGCACCATACTCAGCTAAGATTTTTAAGTGTTCTTACCACAAAAGAACAATAACTAGGAGAGGCAATGGATATATCAGTTAGCTGAGGTCCTTGCTTTGATCTCCAACACTGGAAAACAAAAACAAAAATGAACAAGAAAAGAAAATAGTACTAAATAAAGTCCAGGGGTATGTCTGGAACCTGTGTGGCAGCTTTGTTCCACAAAACTCTAAAGGATCCAGATTCTTTTGTTTTGTTTTGTTTTGTTTTTTTTGGGTACCAGAGATCTAACTCTGGACCTTGCACTTATGAGGCAGGTGCGGCACCACAGAGCTAAATCCCCAGCCCCAGGATCCAGATTCTTTCTATGTTTTTACTCTGTTTTGTTTGTTTTCTAGTCTCACAGCCATGTCATAATCCAAGGGGGCTGCTAGAGCATCAGCCAACACATTTAGGCTCTAGCCAGAAGGTGGGAGGGAGAGAGCAAACAAAATTACATCTTCTTTCATCAAAAATATTTTCTGGGGAAGGGGAAGGGTAGGGAGGGGAATAAAGGGATTGAAAATGATCAAGATATTATATATACACGTACCAATTCCCCCAAATGTATTGCAAACACATACTAATTAAAAATATTTTCTGTAAGTTTCATATACCCCTCTGCTTAGATCCTATTGGCCAAACCTTTGTCATGTGACCAAGCCAAAAGGCAAGAGAGGCTGGGAAATGTAATTTTTTAAAACTCCCATTTGGCTGTGTATCCAGCTAAAGAGAAAAGATTTTTTTTTTTTTACTTATTAGTATTTTTTTTGTATTAAATTCTTTTATTGGTACATTGTAGGTATACAACACAATTACATTTCTCACTGGGAATTGTACCTTTACATAATACATCTTGGTTCTTATTTTTTCCCCATTCCTAGCCCTCCCTTCACTCCCTCCACCCTTCCCTATTTACAAAGACTTTATTTCCATTTTTTCCATTTCTCATCATTTTTCCTTTCCCTTCTTTCCTTTCCCCTGCCCCTCCCACTACCCCTACCCCTTTGGACCTTTTATTCCTATTTTACATTATCGATTATTCATTCTAATCATTGGTACATTTTAGGTATACAATATAATGGCATTCATCATTGGAAATTTGCACCTTTACATAGTCTCTCTTGGTTCTTATTTTTCACCCTTGCCCAGCCCTCTCTTCAACCCCTCCAGTCCTCCCTATTTACAAAGATTTTGTTCCTATTTTTTCATTTTCTCATATTAATCCCATTCCCTTCTATCTTTTCCCCTAGCCCTCCCACTTCCTTCCCCTTTGCCCCTTTTCTTCCTATTTCACATTACCTATTATACATTTAGTCCTAATTTACACTTTCAGTTTCTCACACCAGAGAAACTATTTGGTATTTACACATGTGTGTCCTATTTATTTCACTTAAGAGTATCACCTCAATGTGCATCCACTTAGCTATAAATGTCTCTAATTTCTCATTTCTTATGGCTGAGTAGTACTCCATTTTATTAAAAACCCACATTTTCTTTATCCAGTCTCCAGTTGATGGGCATTTGGGCTGTTTCCAAGTTTTAGCTATTACAAACTGTGCTGCTATTAACATGGGTGCACATATATCATTGTGGTATGATTCTTTTCATTCTTTGGGGAAGATATCCAGCAGGGGAATAGCAGGGTCAAATGGGACTTCCAGTCCTACTTCTTTGAGGTATCTCCATACTGATTTCCACAGTGCTTGCACCAGTCTACACTCCCACCAGCAGTGGAGCAGGGTTCCTCTTTCCCCACAGCCCCGCCAGCATTTGTTATTGGTTGATTTCATGATAGCAGCCATTCTTTCTGGAGTGAAGTGGAATCTCAGCGTTGTTCTCATTTGCATCTCTCGAATGACCAGTGATGGTGAACATTTTTTCATGTATTTATTTGCTATTTCTACTTCTTTGTCTGAGAAATGTCTGTTCATTTCAGATGCCCATTTTTAGATTGGGTCTTTAAATTTGGGAGGTCTCATCTTTTTAAGTTCTTTATAGATTCGAGGTAGTAGACCTTTGTCTGAGGAAGAGCAGGTGAAGATTTTTTCCCACATTGTGGGTTGTCTCTTCACACTGCTGGTGGTTTCTCTTGCTGTGCAGAAGCTTTTTAATAAGAAGAGATCCCATTTGTTGATTGTTTGTGCTAGTTCACGGGCAACTGAGGTTTTCTTCATAAAATCTTTTCCTACACCGATGTCTTCAAGGGTTCTACCTAACCTCTGTTCCAACTGGTTCAGAGTTTCTATTTTAATATTTAGATCTTTAATCCATTTTGATTTTAATTTAGTGCATGGTGAGAGATACAGGTCTAGTTTTAATCTTTGGCAAGTTGAAGCCCAATTTTTCCAGCACCATTTATTAAAGAGGCTATCTTTCCTCCAGTGAGGGTGTTTGGCTCAAAAGGGGAAAGATTTATATGATCCAAAGAGAAACCAGAGTATGTGCTCAACTAAAACCTGGGATTCTATCACTATGGGAATAAGGAAGTTACAGGAAAAGTAAGACTGCCCCAATTTATCTGGCACACTAGAAAAACGGAGGCCTGTCTTGTAACTTCCGCCAATAACCCATGGGAAGATTGCACCATCTGCCAATGGATTTTGGTCAAGGCAGCAAAAACAGGCACAGTGTACTTCCATGCCCAGCCTCCCTTCTCTGGCAAACTCTGACTGGGCCCTGGGCTGGGCTGATTGGATATGGCCATACCCTGGGCCCTAGGGAAGCTTGCCTGGTCTTGGTGTGGGCGTGGGCAAAGGCATCAGACTTCCCCCCATTCCTGTAGCCACATCCCCTACTCTGTTGGGGACACCAAAGTGTTTCTGAAAACACAGGGGCTGAGAGTTGGGATTTCTCTCAAGTGACCTTGATGAAAATGACTTTTCCTCATCAGGACTCTATTTCTGCACCTGTAAAGTGAGCATAGCAATACCTCCCTCCCAGGGTGCACCTGTGCCCAACACACAGTAGGGGTTGCTTACCCAATATGGTTTCCCTTCCCCCTGCTCCCACAGCCACCCACATAGCCTGGACAAATGTTCTCAAGGCAGGCCTGGCAAATTCCTATCATGACAAGAGGACCTTTCATGGGGTCACTGGGTCATAGCTGATTCTCTCTCTGCCCATGGGAAAGTTTAGGAAAGACAGAGTGAGCACAATAAGCCTGATACTTAGCAGTCAGCTGTGAGAGGCAGTGGAAGGCTGAGGGGCAGCCCGCACTAAAGAGGCATGACAGCTAAGTGCTGCGTGTGGCTGAGTTGGAAAGAGCCTTGCTAGAAAGGACTGTCTCAGAGCAGTCGGTGAAAGTGGAAAATGGACTGTGGATTAGACAAGAGTATTGTGTTAATGTTGTTTTTCCAGAATTTGATCATTGCATTGTGGTTATGCCAGAGAATGTCCCTGTTCTTAGAACACATTCGCTGAGGTATTTAGGAGCAAATTGTCACAGTGTGGGCCACTTATTGTCAACTAGTTCAGCAAAAATGAATCTGGATGGGGATAGTGATGCATGTATTACAGGAACACATACACACATAGACTATGGGAAACTGCTAACACCAGGTGAATCTAAAAGGATTCATCTAGTGCTCATTGTAATAGCTGCAAAACTTTTCTCAATATAAATTTTTTTTCAAAATAAGTTTAAATGAAACTAATAAAGTAAAAACAATTTTTTTGGTGCTGATGATCAAACCAAGGGTGTCATGCATGTAACCACATACGCTACCTCTGAGCTATACGCTCTAAGCCCCTTCCTCTAAGTTTTTGAAAAAGTCTGGCCATCCTCCAGGATAGTTCATGCCTGTGTGAGTACTTTCTAGTGGGGAGAGCCAGGGATTTAGCTCAGTGGCACCATGCCTGCCTCCCAAGTGCAAGGTCCTGAGTTCGATCCCCAGTACCAAAAAACAAAATAAAACAAAACAAAACCCCCAACTTCCTAGTAGGGGTTTGGGAGAATGTTGGCCTTTTATGTCAGTGCAAGGAATCAGAGAAAGAATTTAGGGGAGCAGGAACCCACGGAAGTTTGTCTCTGGGCCTGGGGTTGGTCCTGTTCCCAATAGCCACTCTTCAACTTTTCCAAGTTCCAGTTCATCAATTAGCTGCTCATTTTATGATTCCTTGCAGGGTGAAGTTCAAGCTCAAAGCCACAGGCACGTCCAGGGCAATGGTGGGAAGGAAATCCCTCCTGTCAGCATCATTTATTCTTCACCTGGTAAGCATTTATACAAAGCCTACCCTGTGCTGGGCATTGAGCTCTTTTGCTGGGGGTTTGGAAATAAGACACAGGGTCTTGATGGAGGGATGTAGCACATGACAGTGAAGGCAGGAGGGACCTGTCCCTAGGGCTGCCATGGAAGGCTTCACAGAGGAAATGGTGCTTGAGCTGGGCTCCGACAAGAGCAGGGTCCCAGCTGGGCAGGGAGGAAGGACATTCGTTTGAGAGAACAGCATGAGTGTGTTAGTAATGTGTCCATTACTGTAATAAGTGCCTGAGATAAATCAATTTCAAAGGAGGAAAGGTTTAGTTTGGCTCATATTTTCAGAGGTTTCAGTCCATGGTTGTTTGGTCCTCTTGCACTTGGATCTGTGGCAAAGTAAAATATCATGGAAGGAGCATGTGGTGGAGGAGGCCTGCTCACCTCATGGAGTCTAAGAGGAAAGGGAGGGACAGGAAGGAGCCAGGGACCCAATGTCCCCTTCAGGGGCAGCCTCCAGTGGTCCGATTTCCTTCCACTAGACCCCGCTCCTTAAAAGTTCCACCACTTCCCAACAGTGCCACAGGCTGGGGACCAAGTCTTTGGCACATGTGCCTCTGGGGGACATTTATCCAAACCATAGCAATGATCAAAAGTCACAGAAGCTTGGAAGAACATGGCCACTAACATTCTTGGAAGTGGGACAGATTGACAACTTATGCCTTCCAATATTTGCATGGAGGATGCATCATCACGTCTGTCTTTTTTTGTGCAGAAGTGTATAACTGGAATTTAATCATGAGGAAACAACAGAGACACTCAAATTGAAAAATGTTCAACAAATAACTGAGTAGTGCTCTTCGAAAGTGTCAAGGTCTATATGGGGGGGAATGGGAAAAAAAGAAGAGGCAGGATATGTCATGTACAGGTGCATTTCCCTATGATGAGTGTTACCATTTGTATATCTAAAGTGTACCAATAAATGTTTTGCTTTAAAAAAAAGTGTCAAGGTCACGAAAGAGAAAGAAAGATTGAGAAACTGGCCCAGACTGAAGGGGACATGATTACTAAAGACAGCCAGTGATTCTGTGCCAGAAAAAGGACATAAGTGGAGCAAATGATAAAATTTGAATAAGGTCTTGAAATTAGATAATAGTAATGTATCATTGTGAATTTCTTGATTTTGGTCATTGCACTGTGATTACTTTATAAGGTGGTGTCATTCAGGATTCTCTACTATTCAGTTACTATTTTCCTTTTTGTAATGAATAAGTACCTTGTACCAATCTAATATCATTTTTAAAAGATACTTTACAATTTTAATTAACACATAATCATTGTACATATTTATGGGATACAGTGTGAGGTTTCTATGTATGTACATAATGTGTAATGATCAGATAGGGTAATTGGCATATCTATAACCTCAGATATACATAGTCCTTTGTGTTGGGAACACTCAAAATACTCCCTACTATTTTGCAATATTTGACTAATTGTTTTGAAGCATCATCACTATGCTATAGAATACTAGAAGTTATTCTTCTTTTTTCACTTTTTAATTTTTTTAAAATTTTATTTTCTTGGTACATTTTAGGTATACAATATAATGACATTCATCATTGGAAATTTGCACCTTTACATAATCTCTCTTGGTTCTTATTTTTTCCCCTTCCCCTGCCCTCCCTTCAACCCTTTCACCCCTCTCTATCTACAAAGACTTTGTTTCCATTTTTTCATTTTCTCATATTAATTCCATTCCCTAAGTTCCTCTTCTTGCCCAACTGTACCCTTGTATCTAGTAGCTTTCAGTACATTCCTTCTATACTCAAACTAGCTTGAATTGAGTCTTGATTCTAAAACACTGATTTTCTACTTTTTTTTGCAAAATATTTATTGACACATTTTAGATATACATAATGATAACATTCATCATAGAGAATTTGTACCAGTACATGATGTACCTTGCTCTTCACTGATTTTGTATTTCTAGTTTGCCAAGAATATTTATCAGGAATGTGTTTCAAACATTATCAAATAATTTCTTTCACCCTTATTAAAATAATTCTGTGGATTTTCTCCTACTAAGGAAATGCATTCTGGGAGAAACCCTAACAGTCCTTGGAGTTCCTGAAAACATCTGGATAATCAGTACTAGAGAAAGATCAGTAAAAGTGAATCCTCTTAAACTGGAGAGCAAGATCATGGTGGGCAGTGATGACAAAGATCTCATTAGAGCTCTATCTTGGGGATAAAACTTAACAATTATGAAAATGAATACATTTGATCCCATGCCCATAAAAACATCCCATTGTTGCAGTCACACTGTAATATTTAGAAAAAGTAATTAATTAAATGTTTTTATGGCCTTTCAGCTGAAACCACCATCTTCTAGTAATTTGCCAAAATGACGAACACAAAAGGAAAGAGGAGGGGAACCCAGTATATGTTCTCTAGGCCTTTTAGAAAACATGGGGTTGGTACTTTGGCCACATACACGCGAATCTACGATAAAGGATGATATTGTAAGCATCAAGGGAATGGGTACTGTTCAAAAAGGAAAGCCACACAAATGTTACCATGGCAAAACTGGAAGAGTCTACAGTGTTACCCAGTATGCTATTGGCATTGTTGTAAACAAGCAAGTTAAGGGCAAGATACGTGCCAAGAGGATTACTGTGTGTATTGAGCATATTAAACACTCAAAGAGTCGAGACAGCTTCCTAAAACGTGACAAGGACAATGATCAGAAAAAGAAGGAAGCCAGAGAGAAAGGTACCTGGGTTCAACTGAAATGCCAGCCTGCCCCACCCAGGGCAACACACTTTGTGAGAACCAATGGGAAGGAGCCTGAGTTGTAGGAACCTATTCCCTATAAATTCATGGTATAAGCTGGGGATGTAGCTGTGCCATTCATCAGTATTCTAGGCCCTACTTAAAAATAAAAAATCATCCTGAGTTGTAAGGATGGTTTTCTTTTTTTTTTTTTCTCTTTATTAAATTCTTTCTTCTACCATTCCCTTCTAAGGGATGGTTTTCTTAATTGAACAGGTGTGTGGTGCCTTCATCTCAGAGAAACAAGTATTTGGAGCAGATTCTCATTGTACCTAGTTAATTGTGTCAGGTCTTCACTCTTAAGTGTTTTTCATGCTGAAAGGTGTGAAGTATTATTCAGGTATATACCCAAATGGCCAAGTATTTATGAAATATTTATATTGGCTTGAAGATTCTCTAAATCACCATGGGAAAAAGATGTATCAAAATAAATGGAAGTCAATGTATGGCATTTCAATTAAATAAATTGTTTAAAGCATCCTAAAAATGTTTTTATGTATTTTTTTCCAATGGGCATGATGGCACATGCTTGTAATCCCAGCACTTGGGAGGCTGAGGCAGGAGAATCGCTGTGAGTTCCAGGATAGCTTGGGCTACATAGTGAACTGCATAGCGAGACCCTGTTTCCAAAAAATCCAAAACCAAAACAAAAATGTTTTTATGTATTTTTGTACAAAATTGTATGATGATATGACATTATTCCATTTACCTGATGATTGACTTTTTCAGTAGAAAGAGACACTTCAGAAAAAAGCCTTGGGGGTATCATCAGTTTTCCCAAGAGTTCCTTTTCTCACTGTTTGGTAATCGGATTCACTTTTTTTTTTTTTGTACTTGGAATTGAACCCAGGGCCTTTGCAGTGAGCTACATCCCCAGCCAATTAATTAATTAATTAATTTTCCTTTTGAGATAAGGTCTCACTAAGTCACTAAGTTGGCCATGCTGGGCTGGAACTTGGGATCCTCTTGCATCAGGCTTCCTGAGTGTTGGGATTACACCACCATGCTTGGTAATAAGATCCTGTATTTAATAGTGTACTTTATCAGTTTCTTTCCTAATGATTTGTATTTTAATGTCCTGTCTAATTGAACTCGAAAATTACACACTGTCTCTCTCTCCCTCTCTCTTTTTTTTTGTGGTGCTGGGAATCGAACCCAGGGCCTTGTGCATGCAAGGCAAGAGCTCTACTACTGAGCCACATCCTCAGCCCCATGCTGTAAGTTCTTTTTAGTGGTTACTATAAACTTTGACCCCTGATTTACAAAAATCTTTTATATTAGATTCTTAATGCTAATCCCCCCTCCCTTGGCCATGTAAAGACCTTCAGACATTAACTCTGTTAATCTCCTTCCCAATTTCTGCGTCAGAATTACGTTTTACTTCTATGTATTTAAGATCCAAGATATCATTGCTGTCTGTTTATACAGATGTATCCCTCTCTTTACTCATTTTCTTATGTACCTAATTAATTTTTGTTGCATACTAGACATTGTAATTGCTAAACTACTTTTAGATATTATCTGAGGCCTAGGACGATGGCATCTTCCTTCAGAGGCAAATGACATTTTTGTCTGTGTGGCTCCTAGGGCACGAGTACTCTGGGGTCCCCTCAGTCAAGACTCAAGGCTTGAGAAGACCTGAAGCCGTCAGTTATGGTGAGGATCTATTTACGTGCTCCCTCCTTATTCCTAGGACGCAAACTTGTAGGGCCCCCACTGAATGGCAGGGGAGTTCACAAGCAGCTCTGTTTAGGATGTGTTAAGTGTTTATGTTCTTTGTTCATTTGCTGAAATGTTTGTATTTTTAACTAGTTCATTATATAATAAACACATTAAACCTCTGTATAGCATAGTTGTTGCCAAATGTCTTTCCTTTCCCAGTTTGTGGGAACTTTTTCATAACAACTTTTTCATAAAAATGTGTAGTTTTAGGGGTCAAATCTTCCAGGTGGGGATCTGGGGGTGTAGCTCAGTAGTAGGCCACGTGCTCAGCAGATTCAAGGCCCTGGGTTCCCTTCCCAGCACTGAAGAATAAAATAAAAATAGGGCCAGGGATTTAGCTCAGTGCTTCCAGCGCCTGCTGCGAAAGTGCAAGGTCCTGAGTTCAATTCCTGGTACCAAAAAAACCACAAACCAAAATCCAAAAAGCCCCCAATCTTTCATTTGCTTTGTGATTTCTTTTTCCTGTATAAATTTAAAAAGTTTTCCTTTTCCAGAGTGTTACTGACAACCTAATTATATTTTCTTTTCATTTGTCTAAATTTTTATATTTAAATCTTTAGTTAGCATGAAGTTAGCTTTGGTGTATGACGTCTTAAGTGTTTTAGCTTGAGAACAGATTACCATCTGGAAGGGCTACTCGCCCTCATCTACTCTTTTTACCAAGAATTTCCTTTCATTTTCTCTTCATTTGTCCAGATGAACAGCTATTTTGTGAAGATTCAAAAACATTAATACTTGGATTTTGATTTGGTTTTGTATTAAACCCACACATTAATTTGGAAAGAACTGATGCCATTAAAACATTTAGTTCTTCCATCCAAGGACATTTCTTTTTATTTGAGTCTTTTATATTCTCAGTGCAGCTTTGTCTCTTTTCATATAGAACCCATGGATTTTGCCAGTTTTTAAAGAACTTGTTGCAGTTGGGAACAGCACTCTTTTACCATTACATTTACTAACTTTATTGCTAATAGATAAGAACACTTGGTTTTTGTGTGTTTTGTAACTGCTTTTTTGGACTCAAATGGCTGTCTCTTTGTTCTCGTTGGAATTTCAAGGTACACAATGATATTATTAGCAAATGTGGCAATTTGGCCTCATTTTTTCCAGTGCTTATACTTCTTCATTCTGTTTTCGGACAGTTTTAAGAGCAACAGTAAATAATCATAGGGAAGGAGGAGATGTCAAGTAAGTAATAGAACAGAGTGTTCAGGAGGCCCCCGACTGCATTGAAATATACATTTATGTATAAACTTATACTAGCTTGACAGATATAAGTAGTTAGCATTTGTCTGTGGCAGGATTTAGTTGAATCTTCTTTTTCTTTTTTGTTTACCTATTTTTCCTAATTGTTCTGTAAAGATTATGTGTTATTTAGGTAATTTTAAAATAATGGCATTTTTTAATGCATTTATTATATCACTTTTAGGTGAAGTATATTGGCTGTAGCTTGAAGTAGCTCTTCTTTGCCTGCTCAGGATACTTCCTATCTTATTTTAAGGATTTTTGGGGGGTTTGTTTCTTTTAAAATTGGAACTGGGTGTTGAATTCTGTCATTTCTTTTTTGGCAGCTGTGAAAATGATCATAGTTGATTTTCCTGTAACCAAGATACATTTTATATCAAATAAAATGCGCATATCCTAGACATTCACTTGAATGTGTTCTGATTATTGTCCTCACCCCTATAATTGCCACTCTACATGAGAAAGGAGGACATTCCCTCCACCCCAGAAAGTGCTAGGGCCATTCTGTGGGCAGCTGTTGATTTGTGGCAGACTTCCTTGTGTGGCTTCCATTTCCCCATCTCCATCCTCGGTGTGGCATCCTGTAGGCCTGGAGCCACATGCGAGGTCCCAGCAGGCTGCCCCCTGTGCACGCCCCTCCAGCCACTCATCAGAGCATTCTGGTAACAGGGTAGCTGGTGCTCTGCGGGGCATGTGGTCAGGGAAGAGGGATATAAAGCTGCCTTTCAAGGAGCAAAAAGGGTACGAGCAGTAGCTTGGGTTTTTAGTGATCTTGCCTAAGAATGTGTCTATGGCAAAAAGTGCTTTCTAGGTCTCACTTTCTGCGGCGCAGAGAGGGGAATAGGTGTGACAACATCATCCCCCACGTGGCCAGAACCATGAGATTTTGTCCTCAGTCCCCATGTCTGGTGTACTTACTCACTGCAAAAGTCAAATGTCACCTTCTAGAACCTTCTCTCCCAGAGCACCCATTCCCTTTGGGCGGGGTTGCTAGCTTGTACTACTGCATTGTTCTTTCAGGGAGCTTGCTACCCTCAGTGACCATGAGCTCAAGGACTCAAGGTCACTGTTGGCTACCCTGAACCAGTGTCATCGCCTGTGTCTTGAAGATCACTAGCCTTTGCTGAAGAGTTCATGGGATGATATCCAGTGTTATTTATTCAGCTTATCATATTATAGTCGACAGGGTAAAAGCATGGAAATATAAGTTTATATTTATTTCTACTGGCTTAGTATTGACATGTATGTGCCTTAGAGGAAATATGCTTATATTTATTTCTACTAGCTTAATATTGGCATATTCATGTGTCTTAAATACCATGGAGCTAAGGAAAAGCTTGATGGGAGCATTATACTTTTTGTCTTCTGTCCATCTAGGGTGAGAAATCTGTAGAAAGACAATTTGCAATTCCCTGAATCAAAAGGCCAGGGACTCAATTTGCTGTGTCTGAGTGGGATCTCAACTCTTCTATATATTTTTCATAGTGTGAAGTTTGAGTAGAGCAAATAATCACTCCTAGTTCATGTTTCCTTAGTGTGGGTCCTTCTTAAAGTGAACCAGGCAAGTATTCTCAGACTTAGCCTTTGCTGGAGCTATGTGCAACACAGGAAGCTGCCCTGCTTCTTTGCCTGGGCAGAGCTTAGGGCAAAAGCAGGAGTGAGTACAGCAGACCCCAGCCAGGGACCCAGTCAAATTGCAGAACAGCAAAGGTGTCATCAGGCGAGCCACAACACTGGAACAGGCTTCCTCTTATGGCTTTGGATACAAATGTCAGATGAGGGTTATGTTTTCTGTGCTGTGGCACTTACGTCACTAAAATCAATGTAGATTTCTATTTCTAGCAGATGTCACAACTTGGCTTTTTTTTTATAGAAATCTGAAGCTATTTTAAATCTGCATTCATATGCAAGCAACTAGGCTTGTGCTGCTCTCCATGGCAGCCATGGCTGAGGACAGAGACTTCCAGGATGGGTACCAGGAGCCTAGGACGCGATCCTCTGGGAGGGCAGGAGTTATCCCTCTTCCACTGGTGCTTTGGGAGGAGGTCTGCAAGGCCTGCACGGACAGGAACTCTACAGGGTCTTCAGAAGCTGGGCCATCCCTCTCCTCCTAACCCTTGGGTTGTTTGTCCCCAAGCTGTTTGCCCTGCAATCTGAGGAGACGACTGAATTTTCATGTTTTATACATTTTATTCATACATTTCTCCAACTTTGAAATGACGAGCCCAAATTCTATGGTTTCCCATTACACAGGATCCTACAGGTATGTATATTCTACAAAGAATACTGTGGAGTTTCTCTTCTTCCCTGTCACACGAGATAACTGATTAGGGTTTCCACTTGTACTGTGCTGGCTGCACACCAACGCCGTGGTTAAGGGATCAGGACAGGAGGGCGTGTGCTAAGGCATGTAAATAGATACACACAGAGAGAAAGAAAAGCAGGACATTTACAAAGAATCCGAACCTTTCCAATCCCTTCAGCTCTTCTTGCAAGCTAAGGCTTTGCTGTATACCCTGCAAATACTTACAATTGGATACGGTGAAATATACAACAACCATTAACATCTCTCTCTTTTTATCACTGAGACAATACTTCAAAACCTTTTATAAAAAGGTAATAATACATACAGAAAAAAGAACACGTTGGCAAAACTTTATGCAAAACCACCTCAGAACTGAGTTTGAATGGCGATGCGCCCACATTGCAATGAAACACGATGCTCTGGTCTCAGCACATGAAGGCTGTGCAGCCTTTGCACCTGGGAGCTGCCACCCAACTGCATGGCAGACATTTTGGGGACAGCTAAGACTGGCAATCCATGCCAATTCTTGGTCCCTTCCAAATGAAAAAAATAGGTGGGGCCACTAGCTGTGGACACCTATTTCTACTCCCAAGCACAACTCCTTGGATAGATTGCATTTCCCCTGGGCCCAGAGACAGTCACCCCAGGCCTCCATTGCTGAGAACATTGGTATGTCTTGGAGGTTATGCTCCAGAGAGAATGGAGCTAACTCTAAGTGGTAACCAAGTTCCAAGTTTCTGCACACATGTGGAGATGGAGTCATGCTTGGGGCCAGAAAGCAGGTCTCTTTTGTGGTTGCAACATCTCTTTCCATTTTCTTTTGCTCAGTCCATTTGCACAGGTTCAGGGGAGTTGATGGAGGATCAGGTGAGAGGTGAAAGGAACTAAGGATTCTCTCTCCCCAGGAAGAGCTAAGACTTGGGAGTGTCTGCTCTAGAGATGATGGTGCCCTCTATGCACTGCCATTTCTGTGTGCCCACCTGATGCAGACCAAGGGCGCCAGGGAAAAGACCAGAGGGGAAAATAGCAGAGAACAGACTCCTCTCACCTTTCCTCGCTTCCTGGTTGGATGTGACAGCTGAAGTTTACTCCCTAGGCTGGGCAGTCTGAGACTTGCCAAATCCCCAGGTTTAAGGCAGATGGACATGAGTGCTCGGGCACAGCCAACCATGTAGTAAGTCTCAGTATGGTTCTGAAACTGGATATACCGAACAGAGGGAACCCTGTCTTCCAAGGGATCAGAAAAGAGAAAGCTGTACCAAATGAAATGAGAGATCACAGCACGTAGCCCTTCCATAAGCTGCAAGGAGAAGAAGCAAGATCTCTTAAGAGAAGAATTGATCGGAGGTGCAGAACAAGAGAGCCACGCTCAGGGGCCTTTCCCCCTGATGGGCCACAGGGAGCCTCAGGATTGTAAGCCCTTGTAAGGAGGATGGCCTTAGGAGGCTGTGTTCAGTTCTGAAAAAGTGAAAAACACAAAATACACAACAGTTTGATGATAGGGATGAGGACCGCAAGGGGCTTGCTTTTGCAATGCTGACTGCGATGCGCTTTCTCCTCTTTCCAAAGAGACATTTTTATTAAAGAGTTTACTAATGCATCTGTTTTCTTGGTAGCTTAGCAGCAAGCTAAGCTTAACTTTGCCCCAAGTTAAGAAAATGATCTGAAGTGTGCTGTGGACTGCCTTGTCCTTCGGGGGCAGTTTGGACCCTGGGCCTCTCCCTTGTCCTGTTTCCTGGAGGGTGGCTTGATTGACTCAACTTTTGCAAGGAATGAACTGGAAGCCTTAATAAAGATACAACTACAAGCAATTTCAAAACAAACAAAGGAACACTGAGATCAAAGGCTTGGAAAGATAATAGTAGCTTCAAAAGAAGGCTTGGCCTGCTTGGCCAGGCTCCGCAGCAGGAGATGGACACTGGGACGGGAACACTTCCTGCATTTCTCCATGCAGCAGGGAACTCTGCACATCTTTAGATATTCTGCCACCAATAGGATGGGATGGGAGGATGGCATCTGAATACAAATAGCAAAAAGTAGGTCAACCATTTCTTTTCCTCTCTGAGCAGATATTTTAAACCATCTCACCTGACAGAAGAGTTATGCATTTAATTGCATCTAAAAAAGCTACAATGTTATCTTGACACTGGGAAACTTCCAGATAAATTAAATTGAGCAGTATTTTCCTTTTCAGTGTTAAAATGGAATATGCTACCTGTGCAGTCATTACTGTCTCATAATTAGAAAATCAGGACATTTCATCTTTTAAACAAAAGACTCAACACATCAAAGTGCTCCCTGTCCTGCTGTGGGGAGTAGGGTGAGGGTGGGGATCACCTTCAGACTATGGTTCTCTAGTGCTTTAATTGATCACCGATAAGATTTAGTAATCTAATCATTTGCTCTGGACTTTAAAAGAAAAAAAAATGTTTCTGCTGATGGAATGGAGGCAGCACAGAAGCTTTTAGTAATTTTCTGATTGCTTACTGGACAACTGTAATATAGCAGCAATGCACTGAAATGACTCTGAATTCAGAAATGTAAGCATTCTCTGGTAGGTCACAAAGACACTGCTTTAGAGAAGATGTACATTAGTGGGATGGAAGGGATCACTTGTTTGAGAAGTCAGTGTGTTTGTTCTAGTGCAGGGATTTCGTCATCTGCACACTGGCAAGCACAAGGCCTGCCCGTGTGCTTCTCCGAGCCTGTAGAAAGCAAGCAGGGGTGTGAGGGTTTCTACCAGAGGGAGGGGGCCTCTGCTTCACGCGTGTCACTTGTTTTCTTCTTTGTGCTTCGCTGAAAAAGAGGTAGCGTGGGCACTGTGACACTGAGAAGAGCTGGGATTGTGGTCAGTACTGCTGCGGAAGGACTGGCTGACCTTGGTGTCAGTTAGATTTAAGTCAGTCCTGACATAGCCCTGAACAACTCTTTGAATGTGTCTCTCTCCATCTAGGGCGAGACCACTGTTAGGCTTGTCTCTGGTTTGGTTGGTCACCCCACTGTGAGGCCCGGACACAAGAAGTTCACTCACTGCCTTGTCAGTATACTGCAGACCCATCTGGCCACTGACAGGAACATATCAGAAAACAGAACATCAGCAGTGTTTAGTAGCGGTGGATCAGGGCTAGGGTGCTGACAGTGTCAGAGGAGTATACAAAAATGCTTTCTTTGTTCAGTCCCTTAAGAGGAGGTGTTAGCTCCGAACACACCCTGTGCATCCTGCCAAGGCACATAGTGACAGAGGCCGTCTAACCTACAAGAAGCAAAAATGATGGTGTGTTTTCAAGGATCACAGGTTACTGGCAGTAACACACTAAGGAGAAACATTCTACTGACCTCTCGGCAAAGAGGCTGGGGACCCCCGGCCCGAATCTCCTGCACTGGAAGAATGTGACCTCATGGCAGGGTGATGAGATGGTGAATGTCTCTCAAGCAACAAGGACAGATGATCCCCTGTGCCAAGGGCTACAGCAAGAGGAAGGAGAGACCACAGGTGGCCCTGCGAGTCAGCTGCGCCCAGGCAGGCTGCTCTGTTGTCCTGTCTGCTGATGCTCACTCCTGGGCCTTCCATGGGTCAGTGAGCATCTAACGAATTATAAAATTGAAAAGATTATTGACTTGGAAACCTAAACAAATCTATAATGAAATGAAGGACCCAAAGGCATTTGATTATTGAGCACATAAAAGGAAGTATATTTAAAAAAATTGGTCAGACTGTCCTGTTAGTTCATCATTTTAAAGGAATTTACAGGGCTGTTATAGATTATTCTTTTGGAATAATTCAGTTTATAGCAAATGCCTAAACTGTTTTTTTTCATTGCACAGTATTTTCTCTTAAAATGGGTGCTTTAAAACAATTACATACAGATTAAAAATCCTCATTTCTTTGCTTAATTAAAACATTAATACTCTTAAGACAACACAGATCTGAAATGGTGAAACCAGCAATTCCCCCTCCCACCTTACAACAAATTAAATTGAGACAAAATTACAAACACATTTCACTACATGATTATTATTAATAAAAATCACTTTTTCTTGTTATTTTTTATAAAGTTGCCCGAAATGCAAGGGATGTGCATAGGTTCACAACTTAGTCATAATAGCATTTTATTCTTATTCCCCTGGGTGTGCCCCTGAACGGAATGTACTTTGCTGCAGATTACAGATTGTTTTGTCCAACACAGACACACCGACAGCATAAACGCTCGCGACTGTCCACATGCATTAAGAGTCAAGACCCAACTTCAAATCTCTAAAAGGTTTACAGGGTGCTTCAAAGAGACAGTATCACATTATCTGGATGTTACACAAAGGACTTAAAAAAATGCTATTCTAAAAAAAAAGAGAGGAAAAAAAGCCTTTTAAAAATTTGACTGTTTTGTAATCACCAGACTAATTATTTCAAATAAATAGAGAAGGAAAGATATTCCAATCCATAAAATCAGACTCTAAAAAGAATGTAGTGTTCCACCCCAAGTCAAGGTAACAGAATCACTGTTTATTATTATTAAAATAGATTATAGAAAGCAGCATCTATTTTGTGTAGTTTTTAGGGGCCTTGGAAATAAAAAGCTATGATTTCCAAAAATATAACATTCCAAAGGATTGAATAATACATACATTTAAAGATATATTTTATTAAAGTTTAGGAGAACTGATTAAAAAAGATACTGTCTCTTTAAATTAGTGTGTAATTGTTTTTCTCCTCCTATCTATTCGGACATGACAATAATTATAAATGTAGGTCACACTACAACTAGGTAAGTCTCTAGGGACCATGACCTGCTGACACAAGGCCGGTAACAAAGAGGCGTTTCCATGGATGAGGCGGCTCCCAGTTCTGCTCAGGGATGTGGAGAGAGGTTTAATAGACCCAGGAAACCGGGACCCACTGAGGGGCTGTGCACACGAGCTCCACGGCTTCCTCCAGATGTCTGATTGTCTCGTCGATTTCGTTGTTGATAATTGTGAGATCGAAGTAGTGGGCATACGTTCTCTGTAAGATATCAGACTCCTTCTGCAGGCGCTGGAGAGATTCGTCCTACAAGGGGAGGGTGAGGGTGGGCGGGGCGGGAGAGGGAAAGCACAAGGGACAGGAGTCAGATGTACTCTTTCCTTCTCTTCCTGCACTTTGTCCCAGTGTCAGAAACAGTCAGGGCCACACCTGGGCACGAGGCCAAGACGGCTCCATGACAGAGGGATGACGGGCCCTGTGGTGGCAGGGTTACACAACTCCTGCTGGCACCTGTGACTTCTCAACACACAACAGGGGCCAGGTGACAAACCAGACAACACAGACACCTCAGCAAACACATCGCCCTAGCGGGCCTCGCTGTGTTTGGCCTGGGTCGGTGGGGTGAAGCCATGTGAGGTGTATGACCTGCAGGGGTCGCCCTTCTGCCTGCTGGGAGGGCTGTGGTGGTGAGGACCAAGATCTTGGACGACCACTCCTTGGTCACCAAAGTTCTTTCAGGGTTCAGCTGCATTTGTGCCAATTCAATAAGGCCCTGCCTTTGGACAACACATTAAGCTGTATTTTTGCCTTTTCTACTTAAAGGTTCAGCATGCTTCAGGATTTTAATTATGTATAATGGGCCTCACTCAGTAGCAGTGGATGGTAGAGTCAAAAGCTTTTTGAATGTTACAGATAATATGGCTGGAACAGGTTGTTTTCCAAATAAAATAGCAACAGGCATCTAATGAATCCTCCAAAATTGGTCTACATAGGACATGGCAAGATAAGAATCATTGTTCCCACTTACTTGTTATCTCTTATGAAATAACTCTGAAGGAAGAGAAGCTACTGAACTCGAAAGAGGCCTGCTGTGGCAAAGGACGTTCCCTACACCATAGCTTGCTACACATTTTGAGAACTCTCACCCAGAGGAGCCAGCAGTGGAAGGGAATTTGGGGTCCTAAATTTGTCATGTAAATACTGCTTTTCACTAGCAGGTCTTGAGCCAGGCATGGTGGCTCATGCCTCTAATCCCAGCACACAGGAGGCTGAGGCAGGAGGATTGCTGTGAGTTCGAGGCCAGCCTGGGCTACAGAGTGAGGCGCTGTCTCAAAAACATAAAAACGGAAAACCAACCACCTCCCCCAAACAAAACAAAACAAAACAAAACAAAACAAAACGGAACAGAACAAAACCAGTTCTTTCAAGAGTGGAATTTCTTAGGGGCCACTAGAAAGACATCTGCCTTTGCCTCTTCATGGGTTAAATTTGTTATGCTGAATTCCCAAAGGCTAAGTTCTAATTTCAAACTAGGGAACTTTGTGGGTCAAATTAACCACCCGAACCCCTTTGCATCTGCCAAACACCAGGTAGGTGAACTATTGGCGTAAATCTTAAATCTATAGGGATGCAATTAAGTATCTGTATATCTGATTAACAATCAAATTAGGGTGTAAACTTGTCTTGTGTGGCCTGTCATTACTGTGTACCAGATCTAAGTACAGTTCCTGGCACATAGCAAGTGTGTAATAAATGCTGTGGAAAGAACAAGCACTTGACTGGCCAGTACCTGCCACTGCAGGACTTAAAATTATTAAATCTATAATTGAGGGACCAAGTGATTCTCCTAGGGAATGAGGGCTTGCACTTAAAAAGCACAGTATTTTCACTGTGGCTCTACTTTATAATGAACACAATGTAATAACCCCTTTTTAGGAACATGTACTCACCCAAAGAAGGAACAAAGTCATTCTCTGGGCTGGGGGAGCCTATTGAAAATACAGTCCCGGCATAAACCCACTAGCAGAGTTTATGATTTGCTTAGCAAGCTGGGCTGATGAAAGTATTCAATAAAATTTATGGCTGAGGGCATCAAATTTTTGATATTGCTCTCTTTATAGAAAAATAAAGCTCCCTCTTACGGATCTTTTAAGCTGAAGCTCTATTTGTCAGTTTCTTCCTTGACAATTTCTTGTCTGTGTGTTTGACTTACATGTGAGCAGAGTTAAACTCAGTCAAAACAAAATGCCATTATTCTAAGAGCAAAAGCAAGGGTTTGTGGGAACAAGATGTCTACATTCTACATCTATGAAAAGAAACAAGGCTATGTTTCACCACCTCCTAGCTGGTACTTACAGGAACTTTTCTGCACCATTTTGGCAGCTATGGAAAATTAGTAAAAGGGCAGGAAAACAGGCAAAACAAAAACAAAAACAAAGCAAAGATGATAATTCAAGAAAAATACATGGTAACCAAAGGATAAAAGCTAACCACAGTGTGAAGTTTCAAATATGCTTGTATATTAAGTAAAATGGGAAAGTTGAATTTTACAAAGGAATATGACTTTTACAAACCAAATGACAAAAAATGATGACTGAAAATATGAGTAATGTAGGTAAATCTAAACATTTGACCTTCCTTAAAGGCATACAAAGTAAGAATTTCTAACTCTTAACTGTACAGTAAGCTTGGATAGGTTTAGGCCTGTGTTTATTGAACAGCACTAAGAGTCCTCTGATGGTTTCTAGAACTTTCTAAACTAAAGTTCTTCAGGGTAACTCTGTACAGGAGTCTCCCTTAACCAAGGAAGTAACAGCAGGTAGGCACCATTACACTTAGCAGGCATGTGACACTAACCTTTATCTGCCCAGCACCCGAAAGCTTTCTGAGTGGGCATAAGAGATGGCTCAGCCAACATTCGCAGGCGTTCTCTCTCTAGCAGCTGACTTGAGTTGGCTTGGGAATGGGCATAGCTCATTTTTTATGTTTTTGGTGATGGGGATGGAACCCAGGACCTTGTGCATGGTAGGCAAGTGCTCTATCACTGAGCTACACTGCTTGCCAGATAGAGCTCATTTCTAAGTTTGGTAGTCTACAGGGCCTAAAATAGAAGTGGGCATCTGAGCACCCTGGCCAAGGTCATGGATTCCCTATGGCTCTCTTTAGGCTAAGCAGTCCTTGATCCTGAACTGGTCCAAGGCTGGTATGCTCTTAGAATGATCAAATCAGGAGAGGCAGTGGGTGGGCAGCTCTGGAGGGTGAAAACTACCTGGAAAACCTCTGTACCGGGAAGGGGAGGCTGACGGTATTTACCTTTGGATTTTAGAAGCAGACTTATTGGTAAGGCTACAGGCAGACCCACTGACCTCCCTACTCCACATCCTGTCTCGCCAGAGCAGACTTTTGCTGTGAATGTAGACTGACATGCTTCAGACTGTGCTGGGGACCCAGGCTGTGATTTGTCTAGTGGTTCTGATCTCAGAAGAGCCTCCTTGTTTATGTTGCTTAATTCCGAATATTGAAAGAGGACCTCAAGCTCTGGAGATATGACTGCTCAGTATCAAAGACAAAGATGAGCTTTGCTTAGTTGTCTTGATGAAATGGGGCCTGGGTGTTGAGTGCACAACACACGTGCATCCTTACAATGGCTTGTGCTTAGTTGGGGGAAGAAGAATTCATCCTTACCTCATTTAAGCCTGGAGTGATGGTTGGTGCAGCAATAAAAACAACAAAAGGAGCAAACTCTGCAGTTCTCAGGACCTTCAGTGCCTGTAAAACAGAGAGAAAGAGAGAAAAGAGAGACTTAAAAGGAGAAATAAGTAATATGACTTTCAAATTAGTCCATAAAAATTCAGACAACTGAAAAATTCAAGCCAAGGTTCAAATTTTTGGCAAGATATTATGAAATGCACCAATTTTATAAAGAACATATATCACTTCTTTTCTTCTAAAGGATGGGCAATAGTTTTCAGAAAATAAATGTTGACAAGCTGGACATTTTTCTTATGAATCTCATGAATCAATCAGATTCATTTTTCTTCATAAAAGTCAGCACTGACTAGATGAGTTAATGTCCATTTGAACCTGTTACTAGTTGGAGCATGAATTTTAATGGATGGGAAAAGCATTTTGGAGGGAGATTTGGACCTACAGGCTGGCTTCACACTGATCCGGAGCCTACTTTGTCACATTTCACACGGAAAATTGCCAACCAAGGGTAGCAAACCCTGGCTCCTCTAAGTGCGCAGGCTGCATTCACACTTATATAGGCCTTTTGAGTTGCCATGATGAAGGGACCCTATGGGGTGCATGAGGAAGGGGACTTTGCCCAGGGCTGGAGTCAAGGCCCAGGGCCTTTTAGCTTCGCCTTGCCACTAAAAGAGACTGTATGGCTGTGGGCAGTGCACTGCCCATGACAAAACGTGGCACTCAAGAGAGGACTTCTGGGTCCCCTTTCAGTACCCTCCCAAGGCATGGCAAACCTCTACCTGTGCAAGTTCCTATCTGCATAGAGACTCTGCAGAGCTGTAAGCCCATGTGGCTGGAGTGGATTCTGCTAGGGCATCACTGCTTCAGCTCCTCCCCGGGAAGGAAATGACACTGTGGAGGTTATACATGCTCCTTCGAGGACACAACCTAACACATCTAGGTACCCAATCCACAAGTGACTGACATGTAATTAATCCATGTGTGGGGTAAACATCTTGCTGTTTTTAAACAAGAACTTCATACATCTATTTTGTTATCTATGTATTTTGCTTTTTAAATAGTCTTTAAATTTGCTTGCTTTCCCCTATTCCTGTTGTTCTGACTTTTGATTGACTTACTGTAATAACAGCTGGACTGGTTCCCTGCCTCCAACTTTGCTGTTTTCCAGCTTACACTCTACCCTGCTACTAGAATGATCTTTCAGAAATGCAAATCCCATAGTTGCCTTGGTCAAAACCCTTCAACAGCTGCTTCTTGGTCTTGAGATAAAGGTAGGCTCCTTGGCACGAAAGTCAGGTCTCTCCCTCATAAGCTGGGGGCATGCTCACCTTCTTCAGCGTCCCCCCCTTTGTCCCCTCCATGGACTGGCCTCACTGAACTATTTCCAGTTCCAGAAAGGGTCAGATTCTCCCTGGCTTCCTGTCCTTTTTTACTCACCTCTCTCTCTTCCTGGGCCTCCCAGTCTCTCTCCCCTTCCCTGCTCTCCTTTTTACTTGGCTGAGTAATCCTTCAGAACTCAGTCCTAATGTTCTTCTCTCTGGGAAGTTCTTTGTAAGCCCTGAGACCTTTCTGTGTACTCCTGAAGTCCCCATTCCAGTTCAAACACAAGTCCTTGGGGACCTTGAGGGCAGCCACCGCATGTTGTTCAGTTGTCTCTATCATGCCTAATATAGTATTGGGCATAAACTGCCTTTATGATTCAATTAAATTAGAAAAGGGTGAATCTGACTTGTACAAAATTTGTCTTTTGAGATAGGTTCAATTAGAGAGCATGCTGCTCACTTGGCCAAAGGGAATGCCTTGGCCTCTGAGTACCCAGGCATGTAAGAGACAAACTTGATGTTAAAGGTTCTGACTTTTCTATTGAGTGTAAGCTGCACTTTCCCTAGGATTCTACTTCTGAGTTTTGTTTCCATGGTGTCTTCTAGCTGATGAAGAGAACCTGGTCCACTGTCTTATCTGTCCATCAAAGTTCTTCTTTTTTGAGGTGCTGGGGAGCCTTGGCACTGAGCTACATCACCTGCCCTTTAAAATTTTTTTAAAAAAAATTTGAGACAGTGTCTTGTTAAGTTGCTAAATGGCCCAGGCTGGGTTTGAGCTTGTAATCCTCCCACCTCAGCCTCCCCAAATACTGAGTTTATAGGGTGGTGTGGTGGCTCCATCAAAGTTCTTTAATTCTTAAAATCACAGGCTCAGAGTCCCCTGTAAGAAAGCTCTTCAAGGTTGTACATGTTCACTTTTGAATGAGGTAACTGGCAATTTCTTTGCCAATCCTTTTGTGACTAACAACTTTAGAAAGGGACAGGCATCATGAAAAAGCCCATATATAACTCAGTGGAGCTGAATGGAAGTCCTTTTTGTCAATATTTTCTTGGGTCTCCTTTCCTTCCTTTCTGTGCTCAAGCATCAGGTGACTACAGGGTCATTAGGGAAGTAAAATTTTCTCATCCTTCCTCCCCTGTCTGTCTGTCTGTCTGTCTCTCTCTCTCTCTCTCTCTCTCTCTCACACACACACACACACACACACACACACACACACACACTCACTCACCCACAGCCAGCTTTCAGGCAACTGAAAAGGAGGAAAATCCTACTTGATTCTGTCCCTGAAGCATCTGAGTGACAGATGGATGTCTCCACAGCCTCCATGCTGAACAGAACCCAGAGATGATGAAGTGGAGAATGACGCCCCAGGTGTGAAATGTTTTCTCCGTTCAGTGACCAGCTTGACAGCTACACAATCCTTTGAATGCTTTGTGTTCCAGCCTGCTACCATGTTATAATGCCAGAGCTGGCACGTGTATCCCATCAGTCTGCCCTCATAGCCACGTGAGGGTCACCTGCATTAAATGTAGGAAACCACCAACCAAGGCCATGTTCATCACATCGCCAAATGCCTCGTGTCTAAGAATCACTCATAGGCCTTTATCCAACCCCCTTGCCCTGGTTGCCAGGAAGTTCAGAGACAAATTTAACTTTATCACAGTAACTACAGTAGCTCCCATGGTCAGCATATTGGCTTCCTTCTCCTTCTCATGGCTTTGATTTTTTATTTCTATCCTGCAATATTGTATTGACCAAAATTCTAAGATGCCTCAAATCCTGACAGATTTTCATGTCCAGTAGGCCTCATGTCTTCAGCAGCCACCACACATTTTCTCACTTGTTCCCAAAGGCCTCTGTCCCCATACCCTGCTCTCCTTATGGCTTTCATATGGGTGCCATTTTGGGTGCAGTTTCTGCTTGGCTGAGGTTCAGAGTCACTTCAGGGCCAGAAATGGAACTGCTCACAAGGATTCCCCTCCTTTGGGCAGTTAACAGCTGACTTAAAGATGAATTCTGAGTCCTCTTTCTCAAGATGAGACACAAATGTGTTAATAGTCATAAGCAAATCTCCCTTTCTGAATCTCAGAGAAGTTCAGAGAAAGAGAGACAGAGAGATAAAGAGACAGAGACAGAGTATGCAAGAGAGAGCACAAGAGAGCACATATATGCACACTCACACTCATCAGATCACTGAAAACATGCAAGATTGAAATAGTCAAAGTAACATTAACTTAGCAGTTAATTTTTTAGTTTTACTTTGTAGAGATAAATTGATTTTCTGGCTTATCCATGTATGGCCAAGAATTAATCTCAGTTAGTTTCTTCAAGGAACAATATCTCATTTGACCCAAGTATGATGTAGGTGAGACTAATCTAATTTGCATAAACAATACACAAGGGTAAGCAGCTGAGTCATTTTGTACAAAAATCTAGGGGTTTAAGGATGAGCAGAGTAACACTAGAAAGGCAACTAATTTAACAAAATGGCCTCTGGCTCACAATCACAACTTGGCTTTTTTTTTTTTTTCCAGTGCCGGAGATGGAATCCAGAGCCTCCTGCTTGCTAGGCAAGCACTCTACCACTGAGCTCCACCTCCAGCTCCTGGCTCTTGTTTTGAAGTACTGTTGAGATTCCTAACAAGGTCAGAAACTACTTCTTGATGATGACCTTTCCCTCTGTGGGCAAAAGCAAAACTACTCATGTTCTGCTACTGTTAATTTTTTAACACTACCAATGGACCAATCGCTCTAAAACTGTTACTTTAAGCTCTGATTATATACTGGAGCTATTACAGTTTCAGCATTAGTGGTATAGTTTAGTTTCTAAACCATGAGAAATAGGTCCTACTGTAATGATGGCCAACCTTTAAGAGACTGAGTGCCCAAACTGCAGCCCCAAATCCACTTGTTTATCACAAAGTGACAACACTGCAATTAAACTAAATACTGAGATTTTAGCTTAGAAAAAACAATTGTTATCCGATGCTTGGCTGTGGGGTGATTTGGCTTGCACGCTGACAGGGGTCTGTGTGCCCATTGTGGCACACATGCCATAAGTTTGCCACTACTGTTCTATGGTTTTTCTTAGTGTCACTGCCTTATAGATTTTTTCTAAACGTTTTAAGAAATTGAGATTTAAATTGTACAACTACATACAGGGTGGACCATCTTGAGGATCCCTAGCAGGTGGCCACTGTAGAATGGTACAGTGAAAGGGGGTTGGGCCTTATTATTTTAACAGTTCAAGTACAAACCCCACTTATAATTGGCTGTAAAACCCTGGCCAAGTCACAATCACATTAAACGTTGGTTTCTTCATCTATGGAAGTAAATACTGATTTCTACCACATAGGGTTACAAGGATTAGGTAGCAATAGTGCTTGGCAAAATATAAAGCACTACATTCTGTTATTATTTTAAAAGAAGCCAGGTTACTAACCTTACTAATTTTCCTATTTTAATGTCTTTACCAGGGCCTTCTAGGTTTAAAGTTGAACTACAACATCTTTTTTCTTTTTCAGTACCAGGGATCAAACACAGGATCTTGCGCTTGCCAGGCAGGTGTGGTGCCACTGAGCTATATCCCCGGCCCTACAACACCTTATTACATAGTATTATTGGGCATGTGCTCAATTTGGATTTAAGTGTCTACAATAAATTAAGATGACCCCAAATGTTAGACCTGCACCAGGTGAGCTCAACACCAGCATCAGGTGGTCTTTCTATGGTCCACATGTGTGCACATGGCCCCAGCTGTGGTACATATGAGAGGAGTTAAAAAAATGCCACAGATGCTTTCCTTGTTACGGGCTGTTTCTGATATACAAGGGAGGAAGGGATTTCACCTCACAGCTTATGTTCTTAATTGTATTTTCAGCTCTTGGCATAATGCTTGGCATATAAATGCTTACTACGAGATTGCTGAATCAGTCTGTGAGGCATGGTAGTAGGGGAGCTAACCTATTGAGCTGGGGCAGGAAAGAGCATGGAGAAAAGTGTCCTAAAGGAGGGAGCCTCCCTGGAGCAACAAGGCTCTGCCTGACAGTAAGTGGTGGCCCCGGGCATCCTGATAGCAGGACTTTTGCCAACCCTAAACAGAGTGGGCTGAGGGTAGAGGCCCAAGGGCAAGGCCCCTTGGTGCAGACTCTGCGGGCATCCCAACTGTACTGTTGTACACAATGGGCAGTGTGTGACCAGGGCTGGGTGTGAGTCTGGACTGGGCAGGAGAGCCTGGGACCAGCCCAGCAAAGGGAGCAGGTCCTGGGCCATCCTGGTCCCCAGGGCTGCTGGCCCAAAGAGGCTCAGGCAGAGACCAGGATGCCTGTGGCCTGCCCTCAGGGGTCAATGGACTTGAGATATCACAGTTCTGAGAGATGGGGACACAGGAATCAGGGAAGAAGAGTGCAGGTGAGCTCATCCAGCTGTCATGGGAGCAGGGACAGTGTGGCCAGCCAGGGCAAGGAGGTGCTCTGGGGCCAAGTGCGATGGTAAAAGGAACTGCTGTGGCTGTCCTGATGAGGCTGAGAGAAGGGTCTCCCCCTCAGCAGTGCAGAGCAATGCATGGCTATACAAGGGTAAAGGGACAGGGAGAGCTGGACTCTATGAGTGGAGCAGCAGCGGCAGCAGCAGTGGTGGTGGCAGTGGCAGCAGCGGCAGTGGCGGCAGCAGCGGCAGCAGCAGCAGCAGCAGCAGCAGCAGCAGCAGCAGCAGGTAAGGCAGAAAGTCCTTGACAGTGGACTTAGGTAATGCAGAGGGGTCTTTAGAGCCCTGCAGCCAGCATACTGCTAGAGACATTACTACCAGCAGAAAACGACGTTCAGGTGAAGACCAGTGTGGAACCCAAGGAGAGGATGTCGAAGACCAGGACCAGGATTGAGACCTTGCCTCTAGCCACCCCTGGCCAGAAGATTTTTCCAATCCCTAGTAAGGAGGGATTAGTAGTTAAACAAAAATCAATCTGCGTTACACATTATCATATTTAGTTCTATATAGGTCTAAGTTAATTGTTAAGTAACTTTTAGTTTTTACCATATTGTTGTTTTCCTCCCTAGCTCCTGAACCAGATCCTTGTGTGATTTCCAAAGTTCCAAGTTCAAGACTCCATCAGGTGTTATAAAATGGAAAGAGATGAACCCACTGGCCATGAGTTAGGATCTTGGAGCTCAGAAACTGAGGTGTCAAGTGCCAGCTCACACAGACCTGGCTATGCAGGTTCTGTCTTCCCTGTGGGGATAACTAGGGGACCAAGTCTCATGTGGTGGCCCTTGAACAAGGAATTGCCCTGCTTGAGATGGCCATGTAAGCCTCCGATAAACAGAGCTTGCTTGAGGGGAGCTGGTCTACTGGTTCAACAGGTGGTGTATTGATTCTATTTTAAGGGATAAGGGATTTGGGGTGGAGGTCAGTCTTAGAAATGTCCAACCTGGGAGTCACAAGGGTGCCCACAGCCTCTCCTATAACCTTTCCCAAGACTTTTCTTCTGTGCTTTAAGTGCTCAGACATGAAAAAATAGCTTGTCAGCATTTTTTTCTCTTTTTTGCAGTGTTGGAGATGGAACCCAGGGTCTCGAACATGCTAAGCCCACGACCTACCACTGAGCTACACCCTCAGTTCCTTTGATGTCAAATCCTCAGCTTTCTAATTTTCAAGTTTTATTAACTTCTATTGCTTCTTGCATGACACTTACTTACACATCACTTAATCATTTCTGCATCCAGCTCCCCTTTGAGTTCTCTCCAAGTTCTCCATCTCTCTCCTAGTTTTAGCTCCAGCTCAGGCATCGTCCTCAGGTATGGAAATGGCACAGGCTGAGTGTCACCCTACCTCTCCATTCCTGTTTCATCTGACATCTGGGCTCACTTACACCTGCCTTCTAAAAAGCTAGTGAGGCGTTTCAGTTTCTTGCTAGTGATTAATATAAGATGCTGGCAGATGCTCTGATGGTCTAGCATGAGCTGTACCAAGAGAGAAAAGTGGCTGTTGTGATGAAAAGTGCCAGAGTCTCATTCTGAGGTCAGATGACTGTAGGATTTCTGGCAGGCATAGACCCAATCAGACACTGTAGTGAGCTTCTGAGTATAATAAGTCTCTTAAGAAAATAATATGTTTCTTAAATACATGCTGTGTGCACTAAGTCCAGCCATTAGTCGGTGTGCATTCTAGACTGTTTGTTACCCAACAAAGTCTTGACTATTGATACTTTCCCATAGTGTATGGAATTATTATGCAACCCATGACTTTCTGATGGCATTTTGGATTTCACAGTCTGAGCTTATCATCATACAGGCAGCATGGAGGGGGTTCAGGATTGCTGGGCAGTACCTGAGGCTCTACATCCAGGATTGCAATCAGCCCCTGCTCGTGGATCTTCCGAATGGTCTCCAGTTTTGTCCCATACATTGCGTCTTCGTGGCTGCCATATTCCAAGTACTCATTATTTGAGATGTCTTGCATCATTTGGTCATGAGATACAAAGTAATAATTCTTTCCATTTTCTTCATCTTTCTTTGGAGGTCTTGTTGTATCTGCAAAGTGACATGTCAGAAGCGGTTTAAAAGGCTGAGCTGATAAGCTTATGTTCTCAATGGACCTACTCAAACTCAATCTCTTCTTAAAAGCTGTGGATTCTTGAGTGTGTGTTTCACACACCCATTCCCAGCCCCAGTAGCTTTGTACAACCAAATCCTAGAAACTATATTTGTCTGTGTATATCAGGCCACACAGCAGCCAAATTAGTTGTTTGGTTTGATAAATATTTCAGTGTTTTGAGATATATTGCATTCTTCATGGGTCACTATGAGAGAAAGACATGGAATGACCCAAGATAAACACAACTTAATGTAGTTTCATCTCGAGGAGAAGGAAGAAAGAAGAATAAAAAAATGGAAACCTACATATGGTTATTTAAATTTAAGTTAATTATAATGAAATAAAATTAAAATTCAGCTCCTTAGTCTCACTAGCCACATTTCAGTGGTTGAATGGTCACATCTGCCTAATGGCTATTGTACTGGACAGTACAGATATCAAATGCTACCATCAAAGAAAATTCTACTGGATGGTGCTAATCTGTAGTGCCTCACATAAGGAGAATGTTAGAATACAGACCTTAGCAAGGCATGGCCATACTTACTGTAGAAGTCCTAAACCAGGAGGTGGAAAACTAGCTCATGGGCTAAATATGGCCTGCTATCTTTAAATTTTATTAGAATAATGCATGCATATTTGTTTATATTTTGTCTATGGTTGCTTTTATGCTACAGTGGCAAAGCTGAGTAGTTGTGACAGAGACTGTTGGTTTTCAAAGTTTCAAATGTTTACTGCTTGGTTCTTTTCAGAAAAGGTTTGCCAGCCTCTGACCTAAATGAGTATATACTAAAGCAGTGGTGGCAAACTTATGGCATGCATACCACAGTGGGCTGTTTGTATCATTGAAAGCTCTAAAAGGTTTGCCATCTCTGTACTAAACTATATGCCAGTATGCAAAACACACTTTTGCAAATGGTTTTCTAGACGAGTCATGAACATTGGTTTTAAATTTCTCTCCCTTTCTCTTTTCTCCCTCCCTTTCTTTTTTCTCTTTCTCTGTTTTGTTCTTTCCCTCTCTTTCAAATTCTTCCCTTCCTCCTTGCTTCCTTCCTCAAGTAAGAACAAATTTATGCTTCTCCTTGCTGCATATGAGGCTCCAATCCAATGAGGAATTCCTCCTTTCCCAGTAGGCCATTAGAACTGCCAGCTGTCATGGACATGAAAATGTGGACAAGGGCCGGGGATTTAGCTCAGTGGCACTGCGCCTGCCTCGCAAGTGCAAGGTCCTGAGTTTAATCCCTGGCACACACCCACAAAAAAGTGGATAATTTAACACGTCCTTGCTGGCTTGAACTACCAGTGGTATATGCATGACTGTCACGTGAGTGGCTTGTACCACTGATGGTACAAACAGATATAATCCCTTTTATTGGTCTTTTTACTAAGGAAATTAAATCAGAGCTGCCTGGAAGTGAGACATATGAATTACAGCCCTTTCATGAATGTGTTAAAGAGGAGCCCTTTCTCCAGGAACATCAAAAGTTGAAGAAATGTCATAATATATTGATGTTGGACTGTTTTCAGTCATCACAGTAGTTAAATGTATGTTTTATATACATTTGGGGGGTTAAATATTTCAGAGATTAGACATCACTGATGCTAACAAAGGTAAGGTTTAAAATCAGTCTAGTTAATTGGCTACTTAATAATGCAGAGAGAGAAACTCGACTATGTTAGCCAAGGTCACAGTACTCATGATCTAGTCCTAAGGAGAACTAAAAGAACATTTGAAAGTGTCTTACTAGAAAACTCCAGTAACATCAATTGCAATGACACTTGATAAACTTTTCTTATGTAAGTAAGAGTGATCTTATGAAGCCTCATGGGTCTCTGAGGTGTACAGATAACAGAAAGTGGTGTTGACCTTGTTTCAGGAAGGGGCCAATCCTGATGTTTTCTCCTGCTGCTCTTAAAAAAACCATTTTCCTTTAGCTCTTCCCATCCTGAACAAAGCTATAACTGCCAGAGAGCTTTTGGAATTGAAGTGTTAAACTTTAGAATAATTAAAATAGTAAAATGATAGTGTTAAGATGGCTACTACTTATCCAACATCTGCTAAGTGTTTCATACATATTGCTCTTGAATCCTCTTTACAATCCTGAGATTACTTCATTTCACAGCTGAGGAAATGAAGAGGACACAAGTTAAGAAGAAGACATAGAAAGGTAAAGGGAATTAAAAATCTTACAGATTTGAAATTCTTTTTAGTAAACAACTGATAGCACACTGATTGGGTTTTAAAAGTGCTAAGAAGTCAACATTGAGATAATGATTAAGGGTGCTTGCTTCGGCAGTACATATACTAAAATTAGGTAATGATTAAGGGAAATACTGTTGCATCAGGGAAAATGATACAACTATTAAAACTTATTTTTATGAAGAACAATTCATCTAAGTAATGTTTATGGCATACTGTTAGAAAAACTGGGTCACAAACATAATGGACAAGTCCATTGTTACTAAAAAAGCCCACAAATAAAACACAAATATGCTATACATAGATTTATATTAAGAGAAAACTAGAAGGGTACCTATTATTGGAAGATGGAGGTTGGGATTATTATTATTAACTCATTTTCTTTGTTGTGCTTTTTGGGATATTGTAATTTTTTAAAATGAACACTTATTACTTATGTAATCAGAAATAAGATCAAATTGTCATGTTAAAAAGTAACAGAAAAAATAGAATTAAGAGACTGAACCATTGCTTACGTGGAATAGGGTATGCAAACCGGTCTGGGTGCTTTGTGATGAGGGTGTTTTTTATGTGTCTTCTCCCAACACCATGCGCACCTATGTCATTTTTGGAAAAGAATGTTAAAATTGACAACTGTTAATAATGTTTGCAACATGTTTTGAAGGTAAGAATAAACAAACCATTTATACATTCAAACTTACCTAGTAAGACTAGTGTTTTCCTTTTGAATGCTGGAAGTTTTACTACTTCTTCGTATGTGACAAGATCTAATTGATCAAACACTAAAATGCAAAGATTTAGAAGAACAGTAAATTTATGGAATGGAGATTTCATGTAGGTAAATTATAATTTTACTGAAACTAGATTATATTAAAACCATGTCTTTAAAGATATGAGTTGAATTTATGATACATGGCTTACATGTAATTTAAGCCATATAGTCCTTAGGGGAGAAAATTTCATTTTTAAGTCCATGAAAATGTACTTTACAACCAGGGGCATCCAAAGATATGTTGAGTACATGCATAAAGTCCAGTTCTAAAGGATACTGCATAACTTTTCATGCAGTATCCAACAAATCATTATGTATTCATTCAAAATCACATGCTCTTCATATTTTTACAATTCTAAGAAATCAGCAATACTAAAAAAAGTCTATAGACACTGACCAACATGAATAGATCATGAATGCAACTAAAGCCAACTAAGAGAGGGGCTGGCTAGATCATCTTTAGAGATGGATGAGAAATATATGGCCAGCTGGCTTTAAATGTCATGGTTCCTTCTTTCAATAGAGTTGATGAAGACAGCATGCTACGTTCTTTCAAAGTCAAGTTCTGTAACTGCTTCACAGGCTTTTAAAGGAGCATCTCACAAGTTTTATCATAACCCAGGTATCTGTTCCATGGGAAATCTAGGGTGCATAAGTAGGGGAACGTACTTCCCTGGCCCTGAAGCCAAGCCAGCCATTACGTGGGAAGCTGTGTGTGATAAATCAGGATGGACAGAATGGAAAGAACATGAAGGAGAGTCTGAGGTCGGAAACCTTTGCAAAAGGGGAGTTCTCTAATTATTACAGACTGGGAAGAAATACTTTAAAAATACATATATTTTTTGGGCCGGGGGTTTAGCTCAGTGGCACCGCACCTGCCTCACAAGCACAAGGTCCTGAGTTCAATCCTTGGTACCAAAAAAAAAAAAAAGTATTTTTTTTCTGAAACCTCCCTTTTAACAACAGAAGAACAATTACAGAAACAATTTCAAGCAATGTGTGAAAGTTTTCTGAGTGAATGACTTTCTGTTGAAGTTCCATATGGTCTGATTCTCACACACACTTGAAAATTCTCACAAGAAGGTTAAAATCATGTGTCCATGTTTATTGCATTTTTCTTTTTTTTTGGTACCAGGGATCGAACTCAGGACCTTGCGCTTGTGAGGCAGGCGGCAGCACCACTGAGCTAAATCCTTGGCCCGTTTATTGCACGTTTAAAACATGGTCATATGCAAATGTTGCCAGGCACACACTGAAGTTTCCATTTAAAAGAATAAAGAATTAGCCCTAGATTTTAGACGGATTGAAATAAGTTCAATAAAACTGATTCTATGGTGGCATAAGGAAATTTGGGATGCTTTGGTTAATTGTTAAGAGGGCTTCTGCTCTCAGAGAAAATATGGTCAAATAATTGTATCAGCTCAGTCCTTAACACTTGTGATCTGCCCAGTAGCAAAGAACCTTATAATGCAAAATAAGATACTCTGGAATGCAATACATCAGAAATGAACAAAAAGTATCAAATATTCTCAAAAAACATATTTTTCTTGGCTTTTTTAAAATTTTATTTTTTATTTTTTTGGCTTTTTAAGACAGGGTCTTGCTATGTAGTCCAGGCTGGCCTTGAGCTCACTATATAGCCCAGGCTTGTCTGGAACTCACGGTGATCCTCCTGCCTCAGCCTCCTGAGTGCTAGGATTACAGATGAAAGAAATATATAAAAAGAAATATGATATGTTAAAATAAGGGTTAGTGCATATTAATGGGTAACTTGATTCCATAAATGTTGACCGAAAGTCTTTAGAGCATATTCTCTCAAAACAGCTAAAACCAGACAAATGTTTTCTGTGTTCAGAATGGCTCGCTTATAAAATTAAAGTGAATATAAGGCACTCTGCAGTAGAATTAGCAGGTCATGTTGCAGTGGCAATGGAGTGATGAGAGTTGCAAAAATAAAAGCAGGAGTGCTTATGACATTGCTTTTTGTACCTGCTGCTCTCTGAGTGATATTTCCATTAAGAAAAACATGCTCACGAGAGAAGAATATCAATAAGCTGATATGTGTTAATATATGAAAATAATCAAGCATCTTACAAAAGAGCAAGATGATGATGGCCCAAGCATTCTGAATGGTACACACATCCTCTCCATCTACAGTGCCTGAACTCTAGTACTCTCGTCCTACTGAACTGACTTGTCCTTTTATTTTTCTTGAGTTAGTGGGGATTGAATCCTGAGCCTTGAGAATGCTAGGCAAGTGCTCTACCACTGAGCTACATCCCTAGTCCAAGACTCATAATTTTTGAAAAACACATAAAAATGAGTTAGATATCAACAATCAACATCATAAACGAATGAACAGGTATGTTAAACACCGGTGAATAAATGAATGAATAGCATGAAGAGGTTACTTGGTCTAAATGAAATTGCCACGTGGTCATAGGGTTATGAAACAATGAAAAAGGATGTTGTAAAATAAGAGATACAGGAAAATTAGGAGTACTTAAAGACTGAATTTTTAAAGGTCTTAAGTTGCTTGCTGATAAAAAAAAAGGACTTAATAAAATGAAACCATCAAAACACAGGTTACTTACATGCACGGAGGCCATTGAGAGTGAGACAGCATGAAAAATGCACAGGGTCATTGAAATATGGCTTTTCATTTATTAGTAAAATAAAATATAATATGCACAAAATAAACTTTATCATGCAATATTCTAAACACAAGGCAAATAAATAACATTAAGAAACAAACTCACTTTAATAAAAATTCAATCATATCCCTATATAAAAGCCAATGGATTGTATACACTAGCACATACATGTGTGTAAAAATTTCATGTGGAGATTTAGAAAAAACCCTCTCCAGAGAGCACAGGTATAGAAACATTTCGCTTTTTACTCTGTACTTCCCTCTATTGTTTGCAACGTCTAGTCATTTGTGATTATTATTATTATTATTTTTTTTGTGGTACTAGGGATTGAACTTGGGTCCTTGCACTTGCGCAGCAGGCGGTGAAACTACTGAGCGAAATCCCCGGCCCCTGTGCTTATAACTTTCATTATTATCATTTTTTGTAGTGATGAGGATAGAACCCAGGGTACTGAGCTCCACCTTTAGCCACACTTTTATTTTTATTTTTTTAAAAAATAAAATTCTGGGGCCGGGGATTTAGCTCAGTTGTTCCGCAAGCGGAAGGACCCGAGTTTGATCCCCGGTAAAAAAAAATTCCAACAGGACAGTGAAGTTATGGGCCATTTTTTAGATTAAAAATTTTTTTCTGTGGTACTGGGGATTGAACCTAGGGCCTTTACACTGAGTTACATCCCCAACCCCTTTGGTATTTTTAATTTTGAGACAAGGTCTTGCGAAGTTGGCCAGACTGAGCTCAAACTTGTGACCTTCCTGTCTGAGCCTTCCAGAATGCTGGGATTTCAGGCATGTGCCACCAGGCCTGGCTTGGGGCACTTTGTCTTTAGAGTTCTTTGTTCCCAAGAGAAAAAAAGGGATAGGTTTTAAAAGTCAAAAGTACTAATATATTTTTTTGGTACCAGGGATCTGACTCAGTACCTTGCACTTGCGAGGCAGGTGTGGTGCCACTGAGCTACATCCCCGGTGCAAAATTACTAATTTTTAGTATTAAGTGTAATTTAAGCACATCTATGAATGGCTGTAGATAAGCTCTTATGTATGTCTATAAATACAGTATTTTGGGATATTTAAATATCACTGTGCAGGGCTCTAACATTAAAAACATGAAGACTTTCTAATTAAAAAATTTACAATATTAAGTTAACTTAAAACTGACTTTTGGAATTCCTGGGGCTGAGGAATCTCAGTGCTTTAAGAATACAGTTCTTCTCACAGCATGACAATGTTTTTTGCACCAAATGCATGTGGCTTTTATGTATTGTAGAAAGTGTATTTGTTGTGAACACTGTATACACTGTAATCAAATATATTCCCAAGGATTCAGAAATATTGTCTGGCATAGTTTGATTGTATTTCTCTTATTTTCTGGCAAGCTACTCAACATTCTAGACACTTCTTTTAAGTATTTACATACATGCTTCCTGGTTGAATATTTTTCATAAAAAAGTTAACACTGAATCCTTGTCTCAGTTTGAAAGGCTAAGATCTTAAATACTGTAAAAACCTCCAAATAAAACAAGGATTGTAAACTGGCAGTTCTGGGTCACAGAGTGTAAGCTCAGTGCCTGTGTTGACCAGGCAGCTAATATGGTTAAATGAAGTGGGCCACGCTCACAAACAGGGGTGGATGGGATGGTGGGTACTGGACAATGAAGGTCTGTCTAAATGGGATATGAACAGCCCAGCGACTCTATGAAAGGAAGTGGCTCAGTGTTGCCGCATTCTCTGTTCTTCCAAAGAAGTGTGAAATTCAGAGTTTTATGTTAAACTATCTGACTTTCACATATGGTAATGTATAAAATTATTATTACTATTTTGTGGTACTGGGGATTGGACCCAGGGCCTTGTACAAGCTAGGTAAGCACTCTACCACTGAGCTACATCCCCAGCCCTTTTTTACTTCTTATTTTGAGATACAGCCTTGTTAAGTTGCCCAGGCTGGCCTCAAACTTATGATCCTCCTGCCTCAACCTCCCAAGTAGCTGGGATTACAGGTATATGCCACTGTACCTGGCTATAAAGTTATTTTAGACACTGTATGTGTATATGTGTATATGTGCGTAATTTGCTTAGGGGTCAAATTTGGCTAATAGGCTGTCACAGAATTCTGCTTTAACTAGATATGTGGAATTCTCTAGTGATAGGAATGGAAATACTTAGTTCTGGTATTATCGTTTCCATGAATTCTAAGTTGTAAGTATTGACAAAATTCCCATCCTTTATTTTTACCACAAATACAAACCAGTACAAAATTTGATTATAAGGTTTGGATCTTGTCATTAATATATGATGAATTCTTCGAGACTTGGTACAGGAAACAAAACATATGGCTTTATTTTAATTTACTATGCACCACAGGAAGAACAAAGAGTATACTGTATTTTATAACCAACTTTTGAAATAGCCAGAAAAATAGTTTAGAAATACAGTTGAGCCCATCTGGCTAGTTCTTGGCATGAAATACTATGATATTTTCAAGCTTTCAAAGTACCTGTTTTACTGATAGAGGACAATAGTATAGGTTTCTCACTTTTAGAGCAATTCTTTGTATGGGAAATTCTGTTAGAAGGTTGTTTTATCCTAGCTAAAAGCAGAACAGCTAAAAGCTGTTAAAATACCTGAATTACCTTCCTGACAATTTGATCCCTTGTAAAATAATGGTAGCCACTAAGCAAATGGTTCTCCTGGACTTCCTAATAAACAGGATGGAAAGTTGAGTGATGAAATAGGAGAAACCTTAAGAGATGGTGACAGAAAGGGATGTGAGGCTTTGTCAGGCAAGAGCATTTTAGAAAGTCCAGGAAGAAGGCTGGCCACCTTCTCCTGACCACAGAAACGAAAAGGAGAGCTCATGAGTGATTATTCTGTGGGTGAGGGAATACTAACAATGATATTCTGAGGAGAGAATCACAGATAAGCCTAAACATGAAGTTCTACAAAGAAACTTAAGCAGCTCTGCAAAGACCTTCTAAGGAGCTCAGACTTTCTCTCAAAAGAGGGCTCGTATCCAAAGACAAACGCTGAGAGGTAGCGCAATCCCTTAAGCATGAAAAACAAGGCTCTAATCCCCGAAGAGAGCATTGGTTAGGAAAATGCTGAAGACAACAAAAAAGTGGAAGGAGGAGGCCCCTCTACCCCCTGACCCTGCCTTTACCAGAGCTTACATAGATCAATGGTTTGGAACAGGAAGTGTTATGTCAAATGACAGGGAAAAAAGCAATTCTATGATGCCCCTGTTAAGACTCCTGCCTTCTATATCAAGGGCTACACCTTTCAACCTTGATGCGCAGTGTTTCCCAAAGATCTAAAGCCTGCAAGATGGGACAGTACAATAGTACTCAGGTTCCTTAAATGGCATCCTTTTGTCAGGCCCAGTGATGAAAGAACCTTAGATCCACTGCATTTTATTTATTTATTTTTATTTTTTATTTTTGGTACTGGGGATCGAACTCTGGTCCTTGCGCTTGCGCAGCAGGCGGCGAAACCGCTGAGCTAAATCCCCGGCCCCGATCCACTGCATTTTAAATTTTGACGAGATCTCCTTGATTGTCTATATCATTCCCTTATTTTAAAATTTATCTTTTTCCGGTACTGGGGATCGAACTCAGGACCTTGTGCTTGTGAGGCAGAAAAGGCGCCAATGAGCTAAAAATTGTAGGCCCGGCTCATATCCTTATTTTGAAGCCCACAGGAGCTAAGAGATTTGACGAAGTCACAGTACTGAGGTGTGCTAATTCCTGGTCCTGTCCCAGATAGCCTATTAAGCTGGCAGGTGCATTTGCAGGACCACTGTGAACCACCCACTGGGAATTAGAGAATGGGGACCAAAGAAGAGAATCAGTAATGCCCAAGAATAGAAAAAATGAACTGTGAAAAACACTGGCCACCAGAACGGCTGCTGATTTTTCTGTCTTTGTCAACCTTTAGAGAGGCCTAATTTTCCAATCAATTGCTTATTTTTTTCCTCAGAGCTGAATTAAAGAATACTGGCAAACTACATACTAATGTCTACATGTCCTCTGTTAGCAGAGTATAAAACTAATGATGTATTGAAAGCTTTAACCAAAGATTTCTTTGCTTTTCTAGGTTTCTTTTCCATGCCATCTATAGCTACACATCATTTACAAATATATCAATTACAAGTTGAGAGAGATACTTTTTTATATTTAGATAATATCTACACATCTTATGGGCCTGTTATTTTTTATTTTTTTATTTATCTTTTTGTGAATTATATTGGTACATTTAAGGTATACAATATAATGACATTCATCATTGGAAATTTGTACCTTTACATAATCCATCTTGGGTCTTATTTTTCCCCATTTCCCTGCCCTCCAACCCCTCCACCCCTCTCTATCTACAAAGATTTTGTTTCCATTTTTTCATTTTCTCATATTGATCCCATTCCCTTCTTTCTTTTTCCCTACCCCTCCCACTTCCCCTTCCCCTTTGAGCCTTTTCTTCCTATTTCATATTATCAATTATACCTTCTAGTCCTTATTTACATTTTCAGTTTCTCACACTAGAGAAACTATTCGGTATTTACACGTGTGTCCTATTTATTTCACTTAAGAGTATCAACTCAATGTGCATCTATTTAGCTATAAATGTCTCTATTTTCTCGTTCTTTATGGCTGAGTAATACCCCATTTTATAAAAAACCCACATTTTCTTTATCCAGTCTCCAGTTGATGGGCAATTGGGTTGTTTCCAAGCTTTAGCTATCACAAATTGTGCTGCTATGAACATGGGTGCACATATGTCACTGTGGTATGATTCTTTTAATTCTTTGGGGAAGATATCCAGCAGGGGAAGAGCTGACTGAAATGGGACTTCCAGTCCTAGTTCCCTGAGGTATCTCCATACTGATTTCCACAGTGCTTGCACCAGTCTACACTCCCACCAGCAGTGGAGCAGGGTTCCTCTTTCCCCACAGCCCCGCCAGCATTTGTTATTGGTTGATTTCATGACAGCAGCCATTCTTTGTGGAGTGAGGTGGAATCTCAGCGTTGTTTTCATTTGCATCTCTCGAATGACCAGTGATGTTGAACATTTTTTCATGTATTTATTTGCTATTTCTACTTCTTTGTCTGAGAAATGTCTGTTCATTTCAGATGCCCATTTTTGGATTGGGTCTTTAAATTTGGGAGGTCTGATTTTTTAAAGGTCTTTACAGATTCTAGATAGTAGACCTTTGTCTGAGGAAGAGCAGGTGAAGATATTTTCCCACATTGTGGGTTGTCTCTTCACTCTGTTGGTGGTTTCTCTTGCTGTGCAGAAGCGTTTTAGTAAGAAGAGATCCCACTTATTGATTGATTGTGCTAGTTCACGGGCAACTGAGGTTTTGTTCATAAAAATCTTTTCCTACACCAATGTCTTCAAGAGTTCTTCCTAACCTCTGTTTTAGCGGGTTCAGTGTTTCTGTTTTAATATTTAGATCTTTAATCCATTTCGATTTTAGTTTAGTGCATGGTGAGAGATATAGGTCTAGATTTAATCTTTGGCAAGTTGAAACCCAATTTTTCCAGCACCATTTATTAAGCAGGCTATCTTTCCTCCAGTGAGGGTGGTTGGCTCCTTTGTTGAAGATGAGGTGGCTGAGTATGTCTGGAGTTGTTTCTGCATCTTCTAATCTGTTCCAGTGGTCCTAAGGTTTGTTTCTTTGCCAGTACCATGCTGTTTTTATCACAGTAGCTTTGTAGTATAGCTTCAAGTTGGGGATTGTCATACCCCCTACCTTGTCTTTATTGCCTAGTGTTGCTTTTGCTATTCTCGGTTTCTTCTTGTTCCAAATGAATTTTTGGAGTGTTTTCTCCAGGTCTGTGAAGTATGCTGCTGGGATTTCAATTGGGATTGCATTCAATCTATAGAGCAGTTTAGGAAGTATGGCCATTTTCACTATGTTGATTCTTCCTACCCAGGAGCAAGGGATGTCTTTCCATTTTCTGATATCCTCTTCAATCTCTCTTTTCAGAGTGTTACAGTTTTCAGAGAAGAAGTCTTTGATTTCTCTTGTTAGGTTGATTCCTAGGTATTTCAATTTTTTGGATGCTATTGTGAAAGGTAGTATTTCAATTTTTTGGATGCTATTGTGAGAGGAATTTTTTGCCCTATTTCTCTCGCAGTGAGTGTTTTTTGTGTACAGAAAAGCTACTGATTTTTGTGTGTTGACCTTGTATCCAGCTACTTTATTGAATTTGGCTATTATGTCTAGAAGACTTCTGTGGCATTCTTAGGGTCTTCTATATAGAGAATCATGTCATCTGCAAATAATGACAATTTGATTTCTTCATTTCCTACCTTCATTCTTTTATTTCTTTCTCTTGTCTAAATGCTGTGGCTAATGTTTCCAAAACTATATTGAACAGGAGTGGTGACAGTGGATATCTTTGTCATGGTCCCGATTTTAGTGTGAAGGATTTCAGTTTTTGACCATTTAGTATGACATTGGCTGTTGGTTTTTCATAGATGGCTTTCATCAGATTGAGGTAGAGTCCATCTATTCCATTTTTTTGTAGGGTTTTTATCATGAGTGCATGTTGGATTTTGTCAAACGCTTTTTCTGCATCTATTGAAATGATCACGTGGTTTTTGTCCTTGGTTCTATTAATACAGTGTATCACATTTATTGATTTGCGTATGTTGAACCATCCCTGCATCCCTGAGATGAATCCCACTTGGTCATGGTGTATGATCTTTTTGATGATCTGCATTCTATTTGCCAGTATCTTAGTAAGGATCTTTGCATCTATGTTCATTAGTGAGATTGGCCTATAGTTCTCTTCTTCAGTTGGGTCTTTCTTTGCTTTGGGGATCAAGGTGATGGTTGCTTCCAGGAATGAATTTGGGAGTATTGCTTCCCTTTCAATTTCAATGAAGAGTTTAAACAGTAGTGGCAGTAGTTCCTCTCTAAATGTCTTGTAGAATTCAGCAGTGAAGCCATTACGACCCGGGCTTTTCTTAGTTGGTAAGTTTTTTTATTACATTTTCAATTTCATTGATTGATATTGGGTCATTTAGAATTTTTAGGTCTTCTTCATTCAACTTTGGTAATTCACACGTATCTAGGAATCTTTCCATTTCTTCTGTGTTTTCCATCTTATTGGCGTATAGGTTCTCGAAGTAGGTATTGATGATCCTCTGGATTTCTGCTGGGTCCATTGTAATTTCACCCTTTTCATTCCTAATTATATGGATTTGGGCCTTTTCTTTCCTTTTTTTTGATGAGGTTGGCTAAGGGTTTGTCATTTTTGTTTATTCTTTCAAAGAACCAACTTTTGGCTTCATTGATTTTTAAAAATTTTTCTCTTAGTCTCCACTGCATTGATTTCTCTTCTGATCTTTATAATTTCCTCCCTTGTATAAGCTTTGGGTTTGTCCTGCTCTTCTTTTTCCAGAAGCTTGAAGTTCAACATCAGTTTGTGTAATTGAGCTCGTTCTGTTTTCCTAATATGAGTATTCAATGCTATGAATTTCCCTCGTAAGACTGCTTTCATTGTGTCCCATAAATTCTGATATGTTGTATTGGCATTGTCATTTAGTTGTAGGAACTGTCTGATTTCTTTAATTTCCTCTGTGACCCACTGGTTATTCAGAAATGTGTTGTGCAGTTTCCATGCGTTTATGAAATTCTTGCGGTTTCTTGTGCTATTGATCTCACATTTCATCACACTATGGTCTGACAATATACAGGGGATAACTTCAATTCCTTTGCACATACTTAAACATGTCCTATGAGCAAGTATGTGGTCTATTTTAGAGAACGACCCGTGTGCAGTAGAAAATAATGTGTATTCTGATTTTGTGGGGTGGAACACTCTGTAAACATCTGTTAAGTTCACTTGTTCAAGAGTTTGATTGAGTTCTAGTATTTCACTGTTTATTTTTGCCTAGTTGATCTATTTATTTGCAACAGTGGGGTACTGAGGTCCCCCACTACTACTGTATTTGTGCTTATATGATTTTTCATGTCCATTAGTATTTGTTTTATATAGTTGGGCACACTAGTGTTTGGTGCATATATATTAATGATTGTCATCTCTTCACCTTGGATTGTTCCCTTTACAAGGATGTAGTGTCTTTGTCTCTCTTAATCAGTGTTGGTTTGAAATCCACTTGATCTGCAAAGAGGATCGCTACTCCTGTTTTTTTTTTTTTTTGGTTCCTATTGCATGGAGTATTGTTTTCCACCCTTTAGCTTGCAGTCTATAAATTTCTTTTTGAATTAAGTGCATTTCTTTTATGCAGCATATTGTTTGATTTTGCTTCTTGACCCATTCTGCCAGTCTATTTCTTTTTATTGGTGAATTGAGACCTTTAACATTGATGGTTATAACTGGTATGTATTGACTTGTCCTTTTCATGACTTTTTCTTTTTGTTGGAATCTCCCCCTTTGCGTTTAATTTGTCATGCCTGATGGATTCATTCTGCAGGGCTTCCTGAGGTTGTGATCCTTGCTGTCTTTTCCTAGGATACTGTTTAAAATTTTTAGAGTGCTGGTTTGGTATTTGTGAAGTTCCCAAGGTGCTCTTCTTCATGAAAGTATCTTATTTCTCCATTCATTTTGAAAGATAGTTTTGGAGGGTATATCAATCTGTTTTAGAGGCTGTTTTCCATTGGGGCTTGAAATTTGTCACTCCATGCTCTTCTTGACTTGTGGATTTGTGTTGAGAAGTCTGCTGTGATTCTGATGGGCTCTGATGGGTATGTGATTTGTTTCTTTTCTCTAACTGCTTGTAGAATTTTGTTCTTCCGTTGGGTTTCTGGAATCTTAATTGTATGTAGATTTTTTTTTGATCGCAGCTAGTTGGAGTCCTATATGCCTCACTTATCTGTAAGTTCTCTTCCCCTATTTGGGAAGTTTTCTGCCATCCCTTCTGTGAACAGTTTTTTGATGTCATCTGCACTCTCTCCTGTTTCTCCCTTGACTCCAATCACTCTGATGTTATTTTTCTTTGCATTGTCTAGCAGCTGCTGGATTGATTTCTTGTGGTCCCTTACAATTTTGAAGCAATTTTTCTTTTCCTGGTCACTAATTGCAATCTTATCTTCTATATCTGAAATTCTGTGCTCATACTGGCTCATTCTGATGCATAAAGTTTCAACTGAGTTTTTAATCTCCTGGAAATCTGTTTGCATCTGTTTTATGGATTCCATTTGTTTCTTATGTTGGGATTCCATCATGTTCCTCAGCTCCTCTATTGTTTTATCTGTGTCCACTCTAGATTAATTAATCATGTCTTGCACTATGGGCACAATCTCTCGTGTTATCTGAGAAATTATTTCTGATTTCATTTTTTCCAGGTCCCCTTTCATTGCCAGTTGAGGGAATCCACGTGGTTGTATATCAGAATGTTCCACCTTGTTGCCCTTTGGGGTTCCCTTAGGTGATCTGGAAGTCTGGTTTTGGGACTCATTTACGTGTCTTCTCATTTCAACAGATGCAGCCTGCTGTGTCTTTGTTGAGGTGACTTTTTGCTCACCCAGTGGTCTTGAATTCTCAGCAAGCCACCGAGCAGCCTTTTCTCTGCTGCTCACCAGTACACCAATTCCTGGTTTCAGAGTGGTGGCCTTCTAGTTCCCTGAGCTGACTTGTTGTCTGGGTGGGCTTCTGGCTGGGGCCTGAGCACACTTGGCATAGTATCTAGGTGTGCTCTAGCTTGGGCCCCTGTGTAGTTATTGTATGGGAGGGCCTTTGGTTGGGGGCTGTGCACCCCAGTTTCTGATGTCTGCACGGGCTTTGGCTAGGGTCTCCTCACACTTATCAATTGTATCGGGGAGAGCCTCTGGGTATTGCTTGTGTGCCCGTGGAGCTCCTCTCTGGGCAGACTCCTGGCCTGGGGCGGGGTGGTGTTTCGTGGGTCTGTTAGATTGTGTTAGACTCTTAGAAGCTGCTGTGTTCTCTCTCTCTTTTTTTCCTTGTACTAGGAATCGAACCCAGGACTTTGCGCTTGCCAGGTAGGCAAGGTGCCACTGAGGTACATCCCTGGCCCCATCTTAGAAGCTGTTAGAAATAGAGGCATCTAGGGAGACCTGGTAATAAACACCGATAGCTTGAGTTGAGGAACATTCTGGGGACACTGCAGGGCATTTTTTCAAATAGTACTGGTTGAATGTTTAGAATTAATGCTTGCTAGATTAGATTTAACTAGTCTGTTTTAAGTTATTTCTCCCCTTTATGAAACAAATAAAAAGGCATTAGGAGATTAGTGTTCTGTAGTGATACATAATCAGAAACAAATGTACCTTTTATCAGAAGTAAAAGTGTGGAACAATGAAATTATGCAAAAGGAAAGATTCCTCACTGACCTAAACCATTCAAACTTTGCTCACATGGCCACTCACATTCCTTCTGCATAATACAGCATTTTCAAATGTTTACTTTAATATTTATGATTGAGAAATAAGTTACAGTTCCTAAGTAATTTTTCCTCATGAACATCAATTCTACACAGAAAGAGGCATTCCATATTTGTCAGAAGAATTACACTGTTGAATTGGTATGTATGATTGGATTCACTTGAATTTTTTGGCCACATGTTTGATTTTTGGAATTATTTCTGAAGCCTTGGGAACTAATCTAATGCTAATGTCAAGGTCTTTAATTCTTCAGAAAAAGTCCCTTATAAAATAAGTTATATTAAGAAGTTATTGAAATAAGTGCTTCACCATAAATTCTCCTTAGCATAGCTACATCTTGTGAGTCTTTTCGGAATGCTGTTGAAATAACAGATCACACTTTATTTATTTATTTATTTATTTATTTATTTATTTATTTTGGTACCAGAGATTGAACTTGGGTCCTTGCACTTGCGAGGCAGGCGGTGGAACCACTGAGCTAAATCCCCAGCCCTTGTTTCATTTTTAACAAGTGAACATTCTGACTTCACTGTATACAAGTTTCCATATAGACAAAGCATACTATGAAAGGAAGGCCAAAATAATAGGTCTTTCAAGAGTTTGGAAATGCCATGAAGGAAGAAGATAAGTCACAGAAAGTGATTAAACAAATTGGTATCCATGTCATCTGTCCTCTCTCAAACCAACTGCTGAACCATGAACCATTTGCAGCAGTTTTTATGTTCATTTTTGCCTTTATATATCTGTCATGGGGCCATTTCCAAGGGCAGGGAGGAGCCAGAAGAGAGGATTATCCGCTCAAGGGCGGTCTCACCAAGGAAAGTATGAATCCCAGGTACTCAGCAAACTCTCAAGCTCTCATTTCTCAGGGGAGAACTTAATGTATTGGGTTCATTTAGTTCCAGAAGATACTATTTTCAAATGGCATTTAGAAAGCATACTATAGCTTTTAAATAACTCCTGGCATCCAGTATTCTATAAAGTTCAGCTTTGCAAAATATCTGGTAAATAATCAATATATTAATTGGAGTAGGGGTTTCTTAAAGGTTTTACAAGCTGATGAAGATCTCATGGGGTAGAATTTTGGGGATAGAGAACCCTGACAACCAAATAGGAATGTTGTATCTACTGAGGTCTTGGAGATGTTAATCCCAGTCTCTGTAATAGAAGTGCTTTCCCTTACCTGCATTGTGCTTTGCCAAGTATTTATCTTTGTACTGCTTCTTTTTCTTGCCAAACCAAGTGCAGCTGGCCTGCTGCTCTTGTTTGGTCTTCTCCATGGCAATGCAAGCTACTCGCCTAGAATAGAAGGGAGGGGAAACCCCCAACAAAATTAATGTATAGTTTTGTGATGATAAGAGAAAAATAATTAATTTGAAAAGTTTACATTAAAACAACATGAACATAATCACAACCTTTCAAGTCACTCAGATAAAGGCTATTCTTTGGTTTTTATGACAATTTTCTAGAGATGTCTGAAAAACATACACAGTACTTATGTATGACATTTTATTTCTTGAACATATACTAACTGATGACACAGATTAGAAGCCAAACATGATAGTAGAATGATCTTGGGATTTTGAGTCAAGACAGGTCTGGTTTGTATCCTAGTTTTGTCACTCATTAGATGGCATGGAACACTTACTGTTAGGTATTTTTTAAGGAGCTTTACATGTATTAACTCATTTGTTCTTTCTAATGACACATGGAATTGTGACATCATTTCAAAGATGAAGGCATTGAATGATTCAGAGGTTAAGCAATTTGCCTGAAATACATAGCTAGTAAATAGGAGTGGGGAAGGACTGACACCAGAGCCCATGACAGTAGCCAGAACTCATTCTATCAGCAAGGTCTTTAACCTCTTGGAGCCTTTCAGATGACTAGTGCCAAGGATTAGAACAAAAAAGGTAAATGTCCCTAGGATAATGACAGGCATAAGTTCAATAAAAGGTACTACTACTACATGATGATTCTAGTCTAAGATAGAAAAAGTATGCTACAACTAAATTCCAATATAATCACAATATAATTATAATTTTGCTCAACTTGATTATAGTACCCAGCATTGGTAACATAAGCAAAAGTGTTAAAAATTGCTGTCTTAGGTTTAGAATAAGCAAAATAACTTGCCTTTTAGGATAGAGCCACATAAGGTTTTACTCTTTGAATTATTTTGTTTTTGGATCAACCAGGGTCTCCGAATGAATCAATTATAAGAATCTCAAAACATTATCAGAATGCTGTACGGTGGTGCTATTATAAATGTCAAGTTATTTTTCCAGTGACGTCCTGATTTAAACTCCCACCAACAGTGTGAGTCCCTAGTATTCTACTTCCTTGTCAATACTTAGTATTATCACTTTAATTTTATAGTGGACATTATAACACCATCGTGTTTTTAGTTTACATTTTACTGATTACTAACGAGATTGAGTACCACAGGATTTCCTATTTGTAAAGTGTTTAAAACTGCAAATCTTTTGATCATTTTCCTATTCAGCTGTCCTTTTCTCATAGATGTGTAGGAATTCTTTATATAGTCTGGATATACCTTTGTTAGTTATATGTGTTGCAGGTATCTTCTACTCTGTGGCTTAACTTAATACTCTTTATAGTATCTTGTGACAGACATAACTTATTAGTTTTTTTTTTCATTAACTTTATTGGTACATTTTAGGTATACATTACAGTTACATTCATCATTGGGATCTTGTACCTTAACATGATGTATTTGGGTTCTTATTAGTTTTTAATGGTAGTTAGATTTATCAATTTTTTCATTCTGGGAAGTATTTTTGTTATCTTAAGAAATCTTAGTCTTTGAAGATATTCAATATTACCGTCTCAAAGTTTATGGTTTTGCCTTTCACATTTTGGTTTTTAATGTACTGGAACCAACTTTGCTTATGATTTTCTTTCTTTTTTCCTCTGTTACGGATGCCCACTTGCCCCAGCATGACACTGAAAAGCCTGTCTGTTCTTCACTGCTGTGCAGTGCTATTTCTGCTACATAGCAAGTATCCTTTTCAGTATTGAAGTGGTTTAGGGTTCTCTATTCTCTTCAGTTGATTTGTTTAAGCATCTCTAAACCCATGCCTAGAATAATAAATCTTGGTATTTTGTAGAGCAAGACTTCCTTTCTTGTTCTTCAAGAGTATCTTGGCTGCTTCTGAATTTGTGCATTTTCATGTGAACTTTAATGTGAGATGGACAGTTTCAAAACTGTTGGGATTACATTGATACAATCAAGATGGGAGAAACAGATGTCTCTACAATATTGAGTCTGCCAGTCCATGAACATAACATGTATCTTTCTTTGTCTTCTTTAGTGTCTCAGTAAATTTAATAATTTATCCTGTAAATGTCTTAAATATCCTTGTTAGATTTGTTCCCAGGTTGTTGACCTAAAAAGGTTTTATAAATGGCATTTTAAAAAGATACTTTTTAATAATGAAAATTTCAAACATATATAACAATATAAAGAAATGAACCTGATATTTATAGTAAAGCTTTAATAATTATTACTTAGAGCTTATTTCATGTACTTATACCCCACTCACCCCTACATTATTTTTGAACAAATACATGAGCAGATCATTTCTTCTTTAGTCTTAAATCTTGTTTAAATCTAAGGTTCCCTCTCTTTTCCCTTCTCTTTTTTGTCCCTTGCAATTTGCTGTAGAAACTTGTTGTTTATCCTGTAGTTTCTGGAAGAGTGAATTTTTTTGTCTTTGTTTTTTTTTTTTTCTTTTCTGGTACCGGGGATCGAACTTGGGTCCTTGCGCTTGCGCAGGAGGTGGCGAAACCACTGAGCTAAATCCCCGGCCCAAGAGTGAATTTTTTGACTGTGTCTTCAGTATGTTTCTCAGCCCTTGTACTTCCTTCAAATAGGTAATTAATCTAGAAGCTTAATCAGATATAGGTTCTATTATTTTTGCAAGAATATAGTATTATGGTGTTGTAGGCATTGTTATGTATGGGATCTTTAAAAAGTTTTATTTTCTGTTGTGGTTGGTAAACAGAAATATAATTGATTTTATATACTGATTTTATATCAGCAACCTTGTTAAACTCTATTGACTTCAGTTGTTAATCTATAGATTCCTTTGAATTTTTATGAATCATATCACCTGCAAATTTTTCCCCTTTCTAATAATATTAGATGGTAGATGGTCTTTATCAGGTTAAGGAGGTTCCCTTCAATTCATAGTTTGTGGGAGTTTTAATGATTGGAAGTTGAATTTTATCAAATGCTTTGTCTGTATCTATTGATATGAGTATGTGGGTTTTCTTTAGTCTGTTAATATGATACTGATTTGTTTCCAAATGCTGACAACCATGAATTCCTAATACAAACTCCACTGGGCCATGATGTTTTATCCTTTTTATATATTGCTAGATTCAGTTTGTTAATATTTTACTGTAGACTTTTACATCCATGTTTATGATGGATACTGGTATGTAGCTTTCTTTTCTTGAATTGCCTTAATTTAATTTTAGTACAAGGATAATGCAGGCAACATAACATGAGTTGGTGTTCTTTTATTAAAGAGACTGTCCTCCATGTCCCTACCTTCTCTCTTCTTTTGGTATGAGGAATCGAACTCAGGGCCTTGTGCTTGCCAGGCAGGTGCTGTGCTGCTGAGCTAAATCCCCGACCCCCTATCCTCTCTTGTTCATTGAGGTTTTTGTTTATTTTTGGTTGGGAAGAAGACATGTACTGAGAAATACTGTAAACTCCCAGTGACAGCATCAAAGTCTGCATGTTACCTATGTGGCATACAGAGGAGGCTGATGAAGGTTTCGCTCTGGAGCGAAGCTTTTAGTTGTAATTACAGCATCTCTGACACATAGGAGCTTTGGAAACATGGATAGGACTGAGGAATTTTTTGACAGGTTAAAAGAAGCAAAATCCTGACCTTGTGAAGCTTATGTTATAAAGTACAGAGGATCTTATAATAAGTGTTTTTAAGCTTAAAACATAGAAACAACAAGTTCTCAGTAAAAATTTGTGGTGTGGTCATATGTGGTATGATGGCAGACAAGCGAAATTTACTTTTACCAGCCACTCAGGAAATAAGTGTTATTTCTTTCAGTTCAGTCAGTGCACAGAAACTGTGTTAGGGTTAAGGTCAACTAGGAGGGAAAGTTCAAACATGTTTATTTTTATTTTATTTTTTGGTAACGGGGATCGAACTCAGGACCTTGCACTTGCGAGGCAGGCCTGGTGCCACTGAGCTACATCCCCGGCGCAAAACACGTTTATTTTTGTGATGACTTGGATGAGGATCTTGTAGGCAACAGTAGTGGTGACAGAGTCAGGGACCCCGAACACATCAAAGGACTAGAGCAATATGCCTACAGTAAAGCACTGGGTCCAAACAATTGGATTTTTCATCTAGAGGATGTGAAAAATGTGACTTGGTAGCAATGCATTTGAGCAAAGCTGACAATATTATTTCAAATCTTACTTTTCAGTATCACATGCCCACTGACACTCTATTCAGTTTCCACAGAGGGAAATGGCTCTTTCCTTTCAGCCAGGAATGGCACTAAAGTCATACTCAAGTCTTAACGGACACTCCACCTAGTTGGCCTCTTTTTCACTATCCTTGTCAGAGTTCCTTTCTCCCTCTTCTATTTTCTTTTTTGACACAGGATCTTGTTAAATTGCCCAGGGTGGGCTTGAACTTGTAATCCTTCTGCTTCAACTTCCCAGGGTGCTGGGATTATATGAGTGCACCACCATTCTGGGCTGTTGCACTGTGTTTTTTTACAACTTTATTGAGTTTAGTTTTTCTTCAAACTGAACATATTTAAAGTATACAGTTTCATAAGTTTTGATGCATGTAAATATGCTATGAAATCATTATTGCAAGCAAGAGAAACATTTTCATTACCCCTGGAATTGTCTCAGGCCCCTCTGTAATCCCTCCTTCACTCCATCCTCATCCCTAGGCAATTACCATCACCATAGACTAGTTTACATTTCTCAAAAGTTTATATAAATGGAATCACATAGCATCTCTTCTTTTTTTACCTGAGTTCTTTCATTCAGCAGAATGCTTTTGGGTTTCTTCCACACTGTTGTATATATCAATAGTTCATTCTTTTCTACTGCTGAGTAGCATTCCATTGTATGAATGTACCATAATTTGTTCAGCTATTCATCTACTGATGAAACTTTTTAGTCAGTCTAACAGGTGTTTGTCTCCTGAGATTTTAATTTTGTTACCGTATTTTTACCACTGGAAGTTCCTTTCGTTCTTTTTAAAATCTGTTATATCATTTAAATTTTCTGGCTCCCTTAAAGGGATTTTTCAAGCTTATTATTGATTTTTTAAAAACCAATAAAAACTTGTTTTTACAATCTTTGTCTCCTAATTCCAATGAAGTGTGCTTGGGTCTGTCTTTGCCACTGTCATTTCTGTTGGGTCTTGCCTGTTTCCTTGTGTGCCTGATGACTCTGACTTGCTGGTCATTGACCTGGAAAAAGTTTATGATCGAATAGGGGGCACCATTCTTCAGCGACTTTCTCTTGGTTTATACTGTATATCTGTAACTATTAATATGGAAAGGAGAAACTTCAAATCGAGTGCATTGCTTGGGTTTCCCTGGCTACCCTGGGGTTAGGTGGACCTGGGTACCGATCCATTCAGGTGGGCCAGTGCCCACAATTTTTTTCAGGGGTAGTTTAGTCTCCTTTTACTTGTATCTTTTGCTCTTTTCAGTGACAAAGCAGCCTCCTCTCCAGTCCTCTGATTGAAGGGGAGTAAAGGTCTGCTTATCTGCTTGCTCTACTTTGGGGGTATTATGTTTCATAGTTCAAATAGTGTAGGAAAGGGGCTCTTGAGACACTGTTCATTTTGTTCAGGCTTTATGTCTTAACCTTGGTCCTCTGGCATAGGACTATTTAGTAAATGGAAATGCCCTGTTAGAAAAATGGGCAATTTGGTACTATAGTATTCTGCTTATCACTCTGATTAGAGGCTTTCACAGAAAAATTGGTCACTGAGTTTCCAGTGTCTTTTCAGCTATTCAGTGACTTCAAGGACATCTTAAAAAGCATACTTTCCACAGCACTTCTCAGTTTTTTTTTCCTTCAGCAAGAAGATTGGGCCAAATAATCTACTATACTATTATGGGAAAGAAGAAACAAATCTGCTTTTTCCTCATGATCCCTCCAGTGGACTCAGATTTTGGTGGAACATGATTTATATAGATGATCTGACTAGGGAGAAGAGGACTAGAATCTACATAATTTTTTTTTTTTTTGGTACTGGGGATCGAATTCAGGACCTTGCGCTTGCAAGGCAGGCACTGGAACCACTGAGCTAAATCCCTGGCTACATAATTATTTTTAATAAATGCTTATAATATATAGCAACACTCAAGAAGTCGTTTTGTAAAATGTAAATATCAGTAAGAGCATTAGAATATCATCGAAATGACTCAGAAATTGTCTTCCTCCTGCTTATGCTGTTTTTTGAAGATTAGATTGAAAGTCAATGCCAGGTGGAAAACTGTTGCTTCTCTGTTTGGGCCCATGTTTCCCCACGTGTAAAATGATGGCACCTGAAGTCCTCAAGGGCCTCGCCATTCTACATTTAAGAATATTTTTAGAAAACATAGGATAGCTGAAAGAGGAGATCAAGCAAAAGACATTTAGTGAGAAAAATGAGTGAAAAAAGCCATTAGAAATGTCTATGGTCAATGTCTTTGGTCTCTTTTAACTAGGTTCAAGGTTTTTTTTTTTTGAGGGAGGACTGGTAGTTGTTATTTTTTGTTATATAAAACAAAATTCAGACATTAAGTTGTCTCTTCTGCACTAAATTTCTAATAGATATTGCCCAGTACTGAAAAAGTTAATACCATAAACATTAAAAAAGTTCAAATAAATAAATTATAACAGTAATGGCAGAAACATATTTTACCAAAATACATACTGATCAATGTTTCCTCTTCTCTCAGTTAAAAACAGGGTCTGAAGGGCCGGGGATTTAGCTCAGTGGTTCCACTGCCTGCCTCGCAAGTGCAAGGTCCCGAGTTCAATCCCCGGTACCAAAAAAATCAAACCAAAACAAACAGGGTCTGAAACCCTATCTCATTTTAGCCTGCTGTTAGAGCTTAAACTTTCTAACAAAACAGGTATTTGTTTCCTTTCTTTTTCTCTCGCCTGCCTGCCTTCTCTCCTTTACTTTTCTTTTCTCTTTCCTTCCTTCCTTTCTTTTTGGCAGTGCTGGAGGTAGAACCTAAGGTCTTGCTCATGCCAGGCAAGTGCTCTATGACTGAATTCATTTCCAGCCCAGAAAAGGCAGTTAAAAAATCTGGCAAGGTAAAGAACAAAGCTTCTGGTTGTCTTTTCTCCCAGCAGTGGAATATGTTTTATCTTTAAGTACCCTGACTGGCAGTGAATCAAGGCTTTGAGTGTTTTTTTGCTGGTGATGGGGTAGAATGGGCATGAAAGCATACAGAGGGACAAGGGGAAGGTACAACCATTAGAAAATACCGTTTTAAAAGGATTGCAACAGCCTGTAGGAGTGGAGGGCTCTGCTGATGAGACTTGAGGTTAGTCATTCAACCTCTTTGAAGACCTTCCTTCCCTTATTCATAAATTGCAAATTTGACTCTAACTAGTACCCCACTAGATGTTGAGAACTGAGAATTCCTGTGACTCACTTGGATTTTGTTTGGCTAACAAAGAAAGGAATATACCAAACACGTGCTGCAATATGAAATGATATCAAGTTGAAAACTGATGGGAAGGACTTCATCTTTAGGGTTAGACAACAAAGACATACCATTCCTGAAGTTCAGGAGAAGGAATGAGACCTGCAGTTCCATTTTTGGAGTTTTCCAGTTTACCCTGCCACCAGTTGTGATCATCCTTACTAATAATCTGGATGATGTCACCAACTCTGAATCGAATGCCAGCTTCTTTGCAGGGGATGAGGTCATCCTTGGCTGGATCATATTCAAATTGTGCTCTTACATAGATCTATAAGACAGGAGTTTGTAAGAAAGGAGGCCATTGTGATGTGAAGAAAAACAGTGAGCGCTAATCTAAAAACCATACACTAACACGGTACAAACAGGACATCAGATGGTGAAAGCAAAACAATGCATGGAGATACGACACAAGAAACTTCTACAGGGCCAGGGATTTAGCTCAGTGGTTTCGCAGCCTGCTGCGCAAGCGCAAGGACCCGAGTTCAATCCCCGGTACCAAAAAAAAAAAAAAAAAAAAAAGGAACTTCTACCACTTGAAATAATGTGCTAATTTTGATGTGTAGTTTCAAAACTTTGCTGTTTGCATTTGGAAAGAACCATTAAAATACTTGTTTAATAAAAATAAAGACTTAATTTATGCTTTTAACAAAACAGAATAGGTCTATAATTACAGAGACATATGCTTACCATTTTGAAATTTGCATTGGTTATATGGATATTATGGATAAGTTGTCATGACCACATGGCAGCCTTGAAGCCGTAAAGACTAGAGGTCAGGGTAGGTTTTAGCTCTAAAGCAGTATGTGATATAAAACTAGCAAGAACTCTGGGCTGCTATCTTGCTATAAAGTGCCTACATGACAACTGGCAGGGTGTGTACACACTGCTGATAGACTTAATGTAACACAAGATTTTAAAAAGTTAAAAAAAATTATTTTTTTAAAAGGATTTAGGTTTTATGTTGTGGTTTACTCTTCTTAAAGGATAAGAATGAATTTGAACCCTACCTTAGCCAGTGTAGCACTTAAAATCAGCACAGAGGCACAAAATATGCATAGTTCAAGGCTCTGAGTTTTATAGCATGTGAATTTATTTAGAAAACAGATTACTTAGAAACAGAATACTTAGAAAACTCAAGGGGTTATGATATGGCAGTATTCTATGAATTATTAGATTTCTAAATGCTTTAAAGTATGGGACTGTATATTCAGTGTTACATCATTTATGCAGTCTTAAGATTAAATTATGGATGAATTCTATCCAGTGCTAATTTATGCAGCTCTTAAATTCAAAATATGCATCACATTTTAAGAAAAAAATCTCATAAAATTCTATCTCTTGAAATTAAATTTGAATATTAATGTTTAAGTCACTGTAAAACCAACCTGAAGGCTTTGGAAACATTGTGTGATTTTTTTCTGTTTATTTTTCACAATCCAGCCTATAAAATTAACAAGTTCTTCCATTTGTACCTAGAATCCATACTTTAAAGTGCTGGCAATTTCAAAGTTACTTGCTAGTATTAAGCAGCACTTAACTTTCCTATTGAACTAACATAGGCATATTAGAATATGAAGTCAAGATATTTATGTTCTTTTTTATTTTTTATTGTAAATGACTTTTTTCTTATTTTTCATTGTAAATGGCTTTTAGAAATACAGATGCAAATACAAATTTAAGAAAAAGCTTTCACTTCAGAAAACTGCTTAAAAATGTTTACCAGCAGTTACTTTTTAGTTATTTTTAGGGTTCTATGAATTTTGTAATCTTTAAAATTCTTTTCTACCCCAAGGGCAGGCCCATAAGATCCTTAAAGGCTGAATTCTTAGCCATCAACACAAAATTATCAGGTTGAAATTACAATAACTATCACAGCTACGAAGATGTGAAGAAAAAAATCTTTATAGAGAATTAGTCATGTGTAATGTGTTAAAATGAAATGGTACAAGCTCTCAATGCTCAAATGTTATGGTCTAAAATGCAGACATTATGAGATGGAAAGGGTTAATAAAGGATTGGCTATTAGGAGCTCAGTTTAGAGAAGTTTCTATAGAGGATATCTATTCACCTGTCGTCCTTTTGGTTGGGTAGTTGATGGCAAGTCCTGTAGAATAAAGCCAACCCAGGAGAAAAATTTTCATTTACTTATCAAGAGTACAAGGTAATTTGTGTGTTCTGCTACAATATGGTTAAAAATGAGCTAGATTTAAGTTGTAAAGAGATCATATACATTATTCCATTTCTCAGAAATGTTGAGTTATCAAAAAAAAATCAAACCCAGGGCATTTAGCAGCAAGCTGAAGAAAGCAGGTAAGTTGAAGCAGAGAGAAAATGTGTTCTTAAGAAACAACTCAGCATCTTCAACACAAAAGCCACTGCAAGTGAAATAGCCTATTAAAAAAACCCCCAAAACTAAAAAGAGCTGTTGCCCTTTTCAACTTAATCACTACAACCATTTTGATTTTGAAAAATTCAATGTCCTATGGATATCTATCATCTTAAAAGTATTACATGTTAACTGTTACAAATGAATTTCTTTGGTAACCTAAAGTTGGAACTAAAGTTATGGACAATTTTCTCCCAGAATTTCTCTTACTGGTAGACTTACAATATCATTCCATTTGATATGATCTCTAAAAAGTAAAATTACTTATAATTTTTTAAAAAATAAAATTGATATATTGTTACAGGGCAAATTAAAGTCAGGAACAAAGTAATACTGCTGCATTCTTAGAGCTCTCCGTAATTGCATCTGAGTGATAGACAGCAGTATCAGCAACTTACAGAAGATTTAGTTACCTCCGAAGACTGCAAACCTCCACCTGTAAGTGCTTCCATTTGTTTAAATAAATTAAAAGACCAATTCTTTCTATGTTCCAAAATGGATAGTTGTGAAAAAATGGAAAAATTTCAAGTCTGAAACAAAGGTAAAGTACTTTGTGTTAAAGATGTGATAACAGCATGGCTTAAGTGCAGTGGGAAGCCAGTTCCTTTTGCTTTTCACATCCAGGCAAGGCTTAATATTCACGAAAATATGTGCACGTACCACAATAACAGAGGGCACACCAATTCGTAAACTTAGATAGCGGAAACTAAAACATGTTGCTGATATCCCTTAGGATGGAAAACTACAAAGCCCGAGAACACCCAAACGCCTACTCTGCAAAATCATTCCACTTCTTTATCTGTCACCAAATTTTTAAAAATTTAGAGAGTTAAAATTTTTAAAAATTTTAAAAATTTAGAGAGTTAAAAACAAATTTCCATTTATCACCTTTGCATAGGTCTGAGCAAAGTTATCCATACTGGTGGGGTGGCATGGAGATATTTTTAGAATGACCAGAGCAGTCTCAAACTACATTTGTTCACATGTAACTAATGAAAGGGATTTTAAAGGAGGACATGTTGGAAAAGATTTTCCAGGAGTAAACTACATTGTAGCTGTAGTAGCCTTGTATATCTGCAGAAGACAATTATTTCCACTGAACACATGTAACTAGAACACTCATGGCAGGTGAGCACCAACAGAATTGTCACACTTTGTTGTGTGGAGCTAGAGTTCTTACCGAAACAGAATTGTTAGTGCTGCTATGACCATTAGCAGGGGACTGTCTGGAAGTGGAGGGGGAATCTCTCTGAAATAAGACACAAGGTTCATTAACACAGAACACCAGAACAGAAACACAGAGATATTTACATCAACAGTTACAACCACAATCTGACAACCATTTCCTTTGAGGTTTGAACTCTGAAGGTGCCATACTGACTTACTTGCATGATTTCACAGAAGTATGAAAAAAAGTTTGCAGTTTGAAGACTCACATACTGTAAGCGATGACTGCACTGTCATTAATCATTTCTTTCCTGTCTCCCATATTCTATAACTTTTGCTTTCTTTTGAGGGAACCCAGAAGAGTGACATTATATTAAAACCCTATCAAATATCATAAGATGACAAATATTACTATGAAATTACTGTGCTGAAGAACCCAACTGCCCAATTTTTTTATTAAGAATTAGGGATGAAAAGTAGTTAATAATTTTAGGTACCTCAGTGCAAGAATTACTGAATAACTCAATTTGAAAAGAAACAAATCTAAGAGAAAGTCTTGACATATTGTAATCACCTTAGATCTTTCTGTAATAAATATTACTAGTAAGAATGAAAGATACATATACATATGAGAAGAACCCTTTTTTCTTTATATCACTTTAGCAGATTGATTAAATCAATACTCTTGAGCCAATAACAAAGTCATACTTCTGGCCAAGGGCCCAGGAGCCACAGTCACTCTCCCTATCGCCACACTGCTTGACTGCCTGCTCTCTGCTATCCGATACACTCAAACTTCTTTCCAGGCTCCGCTGCCTTAGTGTCCAAATCAACTTTAATGATAAGAACAAGGAGAGGAAGAAAATGAGTATTTATTAATTTTTGGTTTAGTAGAATTCTTTTAAGTCTTTGAAGTGTGTGCATTTCGGCTCTAAAGACATTCTTTTCCCCCTGGAAGATTCAAAGAAAACCTCTGGAACTTGCTAGCCGTAAAGGGAGTGGGATCCTGTCAAGGAGCATTCTTAAATGTTAGTGAGCAGGAGGATGAGGTGCCACTTCAGAGACTCAAGTTAGTAGGGCCAGGGTAGGGAGCAGTTCCACTCTTTCACCAAGGATCTGGGGGTTGCAGAGGCAGGTGGTGAGAGAGCCTTTCTGTGGGAAATGTGGCGCTGGCTGGGAAGAGTCCAGCCGACTCCAACAGCTTGAATACTGCTCAAGTGTAGGAGAGTCAAAAAGGTTGCAGGTGGGGTGGAAGGGGAGCATCATTCTTTTATCTCCAATAAAAAGCAAAGAAGATAAGAAGGAGTTTCTTACCAAGAGTATAGAATACACATGTATAATCCTGGTCCTACCCCCAACTAGTTCAACCACTTAAAGAAACAAAATAGAAATTTATATTAATAGCTAACAATATTTTCTGGTTAGCCACAAAAACAAAACTCAGCTGTATTTAGTAAATGTCTTCAACAGATAAGAAATGGTATGAGGAATACTTGTGAGTTTAGAATATTAAAACTATTTATATAAAATGTACATATGATATTCTTTCTTTTCTGGCAAGGTCTGTGCTCTAGTTAACATATTTTAATATTCCGAATATTGGAGCAGAAACAATTTTGTATTTTCCTTTCAAATATACTATTAATTGAAGTTCCATAAGAAGCCACCAAGAGGAGCTCCAGACCTGACACAATGGATAACTCGACTGTCAGGGTTCACTACAAATGTGCTTGACAAAACTACAAATTCTGATTGTATAGGTTTAGAAAAAAATATGAAGCCTCTGAATTTTTTCTTGTGAAATTTATAATATCACTAATTTGTCCTTCAAATTCTAAGCACAAATCTCATAAGTTACCTGCTAATCTTGAAAATTAACTTTAGAAAATGTGTACTTCACATTGATGTACATGTCCTTGGAAGAACGCGCTTCAATAAACAACACTTAAGCTAAATGTGCTGTGACTAAAGAATGATACTGTTTATGCCAGTTTATATATCCAAATATAAGATAGGTTTCTGAATTTCATTTAATAATCACATAAAAATGAATAATATAGGTTGGAAGAGCTACAATTTCTATAGGAAAAACCTATTTTAAGAAAGAAACTTTGGGGCTGTGTTACTCTAGAAAACTTACGTGTTTACTAATCACTTAACATTTCAAATAGTAATTTTACAAAATGTTGCAAGAGCCTATATCCTGTAGTAAAGTCAGTTATCAATGCATCAAGGACTTAGCATCCATTCTTTAGACCTGTCGCGATTATTTGAACAACTCTATATCAAAAGAAATAGATCACTTCTGATTCTTGGAAAGAAGAACTATCTATATGATTTCTTAACAAGGGAAGCAAATGTACTTCCTGGAAATATTATTACAATGACAATCTTTATTTTTTTCCTCGGGGACTCTAGTTTTCCTTTATCAAGTCTTATGTCATCCTTTGTAGCTGCTCTATATTTGGCTTAGACTTTAGCCTGCGAGAAGTTCAGGAGCTGAGGAGATCTGCATGGAAGCAGGGCTGAGTAGGTGGAAGGGACCTCCTCTGTTCCGTTATCTTTGTTGTAAAATTGGTGTGCAGTGATCTAACAGCACAGGCAGAAACAATTTTCCAGAAAGCAAAAACATTCAGCCATCAGCAGACAGTTAGTTAACAACTCAGAGGAGGTAGGGGTGGTTTGTTAGAGTCATTACCTCACAGGATGAAGATTGAGTGCGGTAGCTTGGCACGATTTTGAAGGTAATACTTCCTCGCATTTCTCTCTGGAGGGGAAAAAAGGGTCCTGTTTACAAACAAATGTTGCACACAAAAACATAAGAAACCACTCAAAACATGTGGGGGCAATTAGCATAAGCCACTTGACGGCACACAGTGCTCAAAAGAGACCTGATTATGAGCCAGGGGCTGCTCACAAGAACAGAAGTCTCTGGGAAAAGGCCAGCAAGGCCAAGGCCAACTGCTCTGTTTCTAGCAACGGGTGCACAGATCTCTGTCGGTTACCTTTTTGTAGACATGAAGACAAGACACTTTAAATGACATGCCTTTCAAAAGTGACTATAAATTGAACTAGACAATAGCCTAAGTAATCACATAAAAATCCTCTTTAATATGTTACTCTGTGATGGTGTACTCCATAAAATTTGCTTTTGGTTTATTAATTTGGGTTTTATTTTTTATTGGAGTAACTCTATGGTGCTTATTTCATACTTATAGACATTCATTACATGGGAATCTGCTCCACTGCAGTGAGAATAGGGACCAGAGGCTCAAAACATCTCTCTCTTCTCACTATGATAATGAACACAGGCAAGGACCTGCCATTCTGCTTCTTAAAAATGTTCAAAGCCTAAAATGACACTGATTTTAGACTTATACAGTCAGATCACACGGTGACTTTCTTCCCATCTGTGCTGAAGAGAAATCCACTACAGCTGGCTATGACTCAGCTAAACATTGCTGATGTGAAGACAGTTGAGGTCAGTGAGAAAATAGCTCACACACATACACAGACTGGGAAGGTTTTCTTAAACATCTTGTTAAGAGCCAGTTAAAGGGTGAAAGGAGAGTGTTAAGAGTCTACATTGCTAAAGGTGGGTAAAATGTTTCCAAACTCTACTGCATTTAAACATTTTCCTATAGATGCACCTTGAGTCCATAATGCTAAGTGAAATCAGATACAGAAGGTTAAATATCACATGGTTTCTCATATATGAGAACCTCAAAATATAAATAATTTAAAGAGCAAAATAAAAGATAACAGGAAACAGGCAGACAGACTTTGTGGAGATGGGATGGGATCTGGGGATGGTGGGAGACAGGAGGGAGGGGAGGGGGAGGGGACGTAAAAAGGATCAAGATGTAATACATACATACACCTGAACCCCACAATGAATATATTCATTATGTATCACACACATACAGTAATAAAAAATCTAAAAACCATAAAATTGAGTTCAAAGGCATAGAAAAACCAAAAAACTTCTTTCTAGTTGTCAACTTTGATACGTGTTGGGTGAGTTCAAGTTCACATAAATGATGGTACCAGAAATGCTTTGATTATAAACAAATACTTGTTATTTGTAAATTAAAAAAAAGCAAATGAACTGAAAGTTAATTTCAGGAAAAAGGGAGACTTCTTACAAGCATTTTTTGCAGCTGTTCCACTGTCTGGTTAGCCACACTGATGCCATTGATTTCTCGAATTTCATCACCAACATGAAGCGTGCCTAAGAAATCACACACAAATTTATAAACATGAAGTGATACATGCTTTATAGTAATAAAGTCCAAAGCAGCAATGTACGTTTTAAAAATTAAGTTGAAGGACAATATTTTGGAAACAGGTCCAAGTTTGGCTGCAGCAGGATTATTTAACTCACATAAACTCACCAAAACAGATACATCTACTTGTGGAAGGCAGTTTTTTGTTTATTTTTCTGAGACAGGAAGTATGTATAGGTTTGAAAATATGACTTCTGGGTCCAGACTATATGGGTTTAAATCCCAGCTTCCTCATTTACTAGCTTCAAGATGTTCTTGGCACAGCACTGTGTAAGTGTGTGCTGCTATGACTATCTACCAAATATGAGACAAACATTTCAAACCTACAAGAATTGTGATACGATAATATCTATAGAATACTGAACTTATATTAAACATAATTTAATATTTTATAATAATTTGATAGTCATTTTAGCATTCTGTAATATTTCAACTGGAAAAAGTGACTGAGAATTAACGTTCAGAGTGTTATTTAACATTCTGCTTCCTTATCTTTAAGTTGTGCTTATATGTGGCTTCTCTATGAGAAGCCCACAGTATCTTCCAGCAGTACATACTCAGATGGGTATAATTAAATAATAGGCCTGAGATTGCTTAAGAATAATCTAGCATGGTGAGCAGTATGGCAAATATAGAACACAGTGTGGTCATGAGCTAATGATACTTATGGGTGAGCGACGGGTACATGGGTGATGACTGCACTATGTTGTCATAATGCGTAACTTCCAGCATAGTTGACTGGGCACTCAATGACTTCCTCACAATTATATTCCACCTAGGGTATACTTCAACAGTTGTTGGTCACATAAAAGGAGTCTCGAAGAGGTCTCTAAGAACACTTCCCATTTTTATCCCCACACTCCTCTCCACACAAAAGAACCCTAAGAGCTAGATACAGAGTGGTGGCAAACTAAGGGTGGAGCACCCTAGTGACAATGTGAATGGCATAGCAGCAGTGCCTGCTAGTTGGATTCTGAGCCTTGGGCCAACAGAAGTTAAAGCAGCTACACCTAGGATTCCGTAGGAAACCAAACTCAGATCAGTAGCATTACATGGCTACTGGCAAAACAAGGAACAAATGATCTTTGAAGGAAAGCATTCTCAGTGAATGTCTACAGGACTTCCACTGATTAGAACAATCAAGGAGTTCACAATTAAAGATCACGAGAAATATAATCAGGCAAGCTGCTAGGTGTGAGAGTTATCAGAAACAGCACAGATTTAGACCCTTAAGGACAAGTAATGCTGGAATGGTCAGATATAGAATATAAAATAGCTTTATGTTAAATATTAGAAAAAATGAAGGACTCAATTGCAAGGATAAGTACTCATTAAGAGACTACCAGACGTGAGCATACAAAAATAAAAATAAAAATGTCCAGTATTTTAAAACAAAAATATGTGTTGATATAAGATAATAAATGATGAGTTAGACAGGAGTTCAGATGTGCCTGGAGAGGATTTAAGTAAACTGGAAGATATAACCAAAAAATTACCTAGAATGCAGGTCAGAGAAATAGACATAAGGAAAAACAGGAAACAAGAAATAAAGAATATATGAAAAAGATGTTAAGAGATATGGGAGGAATGTCTAATATTCATCTTACTGGAGTTCAAAAAGTGAGATCAATGCATGAAGGAATAATAGTTGTAAAATTTCTTGAACTGATGAAAACATGATCACACAGACCCAGGGAGAATAGTATCCAAAACAGGATAAATGAAAAGAAATCCCTAGTGAGAAGCAGTGAAAGTGCAGGACATCAAAGGATTTTAAAACATCCACAGAGAAAGATTGGATTACCTCCAGAGCAAGGACAATTAAGGAACATCTGACTTTTCAGTATCAGTGCTCCCCAAAGGATATTCTGAGACACAAGAAGGAATGGTGAGCAAGTAAAATCACAAACATTTATAAAAACCCAAGTGAAAACAGCCATATGTTTTTAATATTAATTTAAAAGTTATAGTTTTTTTTCTGTACTGGGTATTGAACTGAGAGCTTGCTGCTGCTAGGCAAGCACTCTATCACTGAACTACATACACTAGCTCTTTCTTTGTTTTTAAATTGAGGCAGGGTCTTGCTAAATTGCCCAGGCTAACTTGGAACTCGCGATCCTTCTGCCTTAGCCTCCTGCAAAGCTGGGATTACAGAACTGGCTTACATTTGTAGATTTAAAATAGGTCAGAGCTAGAACACTGGGGAATAAAAATACACAAGACAGAAAGAGTGTGATTAAATTTAGTGTTCCAATGTCTTTGTATTGTTTAGGAATGGGACTGATTCACTGTTTAACTTTAGTGTATAGAAAGTTAAATATGCATGATAAAATTTCAAGGTAACTACTAAAAGAATAGAAATAAGGTGCTGAAATTCTAAACAACCAGTGGATGTACTCTAAAATGAAACAAAAGTATAGAACAAGGCACATGCCTGTAATCCCAGCACTCTGTGAGGCTGAGGCAGGAAGACTGCAAATTCAAGCCAGACTGGGTAACTAACTTAGTGAGACCATGCCTCACATACACTCATAAAAGGTTGAGGACATTGCTCAGTGTGAAGGCCCTATGTTCACTCTCTAGTACTCTCCCCACCCCCCACACAAAGGACGAAGTATAAATAAAAAAAACAAGATGGTAGAAATCACCACAATAAATACTAATGGACTAGCTCATTAAAAGATAGAGATCATCAGAGTGTATTAAAGAACAAAAAATAGCTTTGGAAATGTTCGAAAGAGACACACTAAAGCACACAGAAATAAAAAGATGGAAAAAGACATGTTAGCAAATACTGAAATGAGGCTGGAATAACAACATTCATGCTACCTAAAGTATTTTACATAGAAAATATTCAGGATAGAAGTGGTCACTAGATACACTTATGGTATGCCTAATAGCACAGCTTCAAATACATCAGCCAATATTGAGATATCTATAAGAAGAAATTGCAAAAAAAAATTCTACCATGATATTGGGATATTTCAACAATTATTGATGGGTCAAGCAGACAGAAAAAATTAATCAAGATATAGAATATTTGAACACAACCAATAACAATGCCATGCCACCCATATTGGGAACTCTGCATGCAACAACTAAAAAATAGACTTTCTTTTTAATTGCACACATGGACCATTTATGAAAATGATTAAAGTGCTATGGCATATAGCAAGTCTCAACAAACCTCAAAGAAATGGTGTGATACAGGCCATATTTTCTGACCACAATGCAATTAAGTTAGAAGTAAATCACAAAAAAGATACAGAGGGCTGGGGATTTAGCTCAGTGGTGCTGACGCCTGCCTCCCAAGCACAAGGTTCCAAGTTTGATCCCCGGTACCAAAAAACCAAAAAAGATACAGAGAAAGATCTCCATAAAAACACTTCTAAGTAACTTCTGGGTCAATGGAAAATATTATAATAGAAATGTAAAAATACTGAGAACTAAATTACCATAAAAATGCTGCATATCAAAAGTGGTGGGTTATTCTACTGGCAAACATTATGATTCACAGACTCCTCATACAAAGTTTTTAGTGCACAGAAATCTTATGATTGGTTAAAGTTAAGTGACTCCAAGTTAAATCCTCAAGTCTGAGTCTATATTTCTAGCTCTTCTTTTGTCTGTATGTTCTTAGTACTGGGCTTCTGATGCCCTTCATTCTTTTGGGGGTTTGAGAGCACTGTATTTGAGAGAAAGTTAAGAAATATATTAGGAAAGAATGAAGCAGTTAAAAGTTTTATTTTCAGAGATATTGTAGGTGCTAATACTGGATTTAATTTTTCAGATTTAATTTTTTTTCTGGATCTGGTAGTTATTCAGTAAATCTCATAGGTCTGTGTAATATTTTAATTGTATAAAACTTTTATTACTTTATAGTCTATAATAGCATGTCTGTCTGCCTTTTAAACCTGTTACAATAACTTTGCTGAAATATTAACACATTAGTAAAACTTTTCTTAAATAACAACAACAAAAAACAGAACTGGTGGGTTATAGATAAAAAAGTACTTAGAGATTTTAGTTTAAATGCCTATATTAGAAAAAAAGTAAGACTGGAAATAAATGAAATACATATCTAATTTTAAAAGTTAGCCAAAACCAATAGAGTAGAAAGGAGGTAACAAAAATTAGGTCATAAAACAATGAAATAGAAAATAAAACCGAAAGTAGAACCTCCCACCTCCTAAAGATTGATCCTAGGGCCTTTGCACTGAGCTATATCCCCAGGCAATCTCTGTGCCCCCCGCCCCCCAACTTGAGATAGGGTCTCGCTAAATTACTGAGTTGCCCGGACTGGGCTTGAATTTGGGACCCCTTCTGTCTCAGTCTTGCAGACTGCTGAGATTTCAGGTGTGTACCACCATGCCCGGCATCAAAGCACATTTTTAAACAAACCTCTGGCAAGGCCGATCAAGAAAAACAAAAAAAACAAAAAAAAACAAAAAGAAAAGGCACAAATAAACAATATTAAGAACGAACCAGGGAGCACAGTGACAGAAGCGGCAGAAAATAAAAAGGAAGAGAATACTATGAAGAAGCTTTCTAAAATAGTATTTTAAAAACTAGGAGTACAAAGCTTGTTTGGATATAGATGTCTCTCCTGTGTCCTGGGGCCCTATGTGATACTCTGCTTTGCCTCCCATGGCCTCTAATATGTCGTCGTCTGTGATCTAGACTTGCGTCAAGCCTCTCTTCTCATCTGCAGACTGTTGCACGTGCAGACAAATAAGAACAAATAAGGTCAACAGTGGCTAAAACCCAAGTGCAACTTAAACAGATCTTTTATATGGATCATAAAAAATACTTTCTTTGCTGGACCACAGGAAAAAGTTAAGGAAGGCAAAGGAAGAATTGTGGATGAAACTTACCTTGCCTGTGAATCATGCCTCCATGCATAATTCTTGCGACAATACAATGATTTAGCTCATTCATTTTTAATGTGATTCCCTGTAGAAAAAAAATTCAGATTATCTATAGATAATGTGAAATGGGAAGAAAAGGTACAAAGGGGAAGGGGAAGTGGGAGGGGTAGGGGAAAAGAAAGAAGGGAATGGAATTAATATGAGAAAAAGAAAAAATGGAAAGAGTCTTTGTAGATAGGGAGGGGTGGAGGGGTTGAAGGGAGGGCAGGGGAATGGGGAAAAAATAAGAACCAAGAGAGATTATGTAAAGGTGCAAATTTCCAATGATGAATGTCATTATATTGTATACCTTAAATGTACCAATAAAATTAATTTTTAAAAAATTCAGTAAAATAAATTACAATGGGAGATCACTTGGTATATTTGTGATTGTGCTGTGGGTAATTTTAATTACAAGTTAGGAAAACATTAAAGAAAACAGAAAATGAGGACCCTCTATTACTCTACATACAAAAAATTGTTCCATGACAAAAATACTATTTTTAGCATTTTGATTGCTATAATAGTGCGTACACATTTTATATAGTACTTTTTCATCTTTTAATTATGATATGATTATTTTCCATGTTGCTTTTTTTCATGTTGTCAACTACTTTTAAACTTTTTTATTGTTGTATAACTGACACACACATATTTAAAGTGTACAATTTGGTAAGGTCAACATGTGTATAAATGTATAATTTTTTTTCCTCCCTGGTACCGGAAATCAAACTCAGGACCTTCTGCTTGCCAGGCAGGCGTGGTACCACTGAGCTAAATCCCCAGCCCCTGCATGTGTCTACACGTGTGAAACTTGCTGCATCAGGATAGTGACTGCATCTTTCACCCTCAAGCATTTCCTTATGTCTGTCGGTGAGTTACTCTCAACTCTCTGTGCTTTCCTTTCCTTCTCCCCAAGCAACCACTTGGCTTTGGCTGACTCCAGACGAGGCTGCACTGTCTGTTAATGGAATCATATAGTGTGTGCTCTTTGTTGTTGCTTTATTTCACTTAGCGTTATTATTCTGAGGTTCCGCCATATTGTTGCACGTATCAATAGCTCATTCTTTGTTCTTGCTGAGTAGTAATATTCCATGCATTGCTTCCAATTTTTGGCTGTTATAAGGAAAGCTGTATTCTTGCATTAATCCCCATTTAGCTGGAAAATATTCATGCTTTGTGTCTGATCCTATGCAGAGCCTATGATATTTTCTGTACTGTTTATATTTTAGTGTATGTGCTGCTGAAGTGAGCAACTTTATAATATTTATAACATTATAATATTTTGTTATATTTATGTATTTTATATTTTATAATATAACTATATTTTATATTTTAATAAACTTTATATTTTAACTTTATAATATAATATTTATAAGATAATATTTTGTAATATTTTGTTAATTTATATAACTTTATAATATATAATACTTTATAATATTTTGTTAACTTTATAATATTTTGTTAATTTGCTTTGCTAAAATTTTGTTTGGAATTTTTGCATCTATACCCATGAAGGATACTGGCCTGCAGTCTTCTTTCCTTGTAATATTGTTGTCTGGTTTTGATACCAGGATAATGCTGGCTTTATACAATGAATGGGGAAAAATTGCTTCTCTTTCAATGTTTTTGGAAGAGTTTGTATAGAATTGGCATTATTTCTTTACTATATGTTTGGTGGAATTTACCAGTGAAGCTACCTTGGCTTAGAGTTTTCTTTAAGGTATTTTTGCGTTCCATGCTGGGGACTGAATGCAGGACTCTGTCCATGCTAGGCAAATTCTTTACCACTGAGCTATATTTCAGCTCCTGACAATTTTTATTTTGAGTCAGGGTCTTGCTATGTAGTTCAGGCTGGCCTTGAACTATGCAGCCTAGGCTGGTCCAAAATACATGGCAATCCTCCTGCCTCAGCCTCCTGAGTGCTGGAATTACATGTGTGTGCCACCATGCCTGGCTTGAGAAATGGTTTTTAAATAGAAATTCAAGTTTTAAATAGTATGAGGCAATTACTGTTTTTTTTTTAAATTTCTATTTTTCTTTGGTGATTACTAGGGATTGAACCCAGGGCCTGGAGCATTTCGCCAAGTACTCCAACATCGAGCTGTATCCTCATCCTTTATTATTATTATTAGTATTATTATTTTGAGATAAAGTCTTCCTAAGTTACCCACACTGGCCATGAACTTGCAATTCTCTTGCTTCACCCACCTGAGCAGCTGGGATTACAGGTGTGTGCCACTGTGCATAGCCAGTTTATTCCTTCTTAAGTGAGCTTTGATAGTTTCTGTCTTCCATGGAATTTTCCCACTTCATCTATGTTGTTAAATTTATTGGCATAAATGTGTTTTTTCTTAGTATCCTTTTCTTATAACTATTGGATGCCAAATCTCTCATGCTTGATATTGGTAATTTGTATCTTCTTTTTCTTGTCCTGATTGTGCAATCATTTTTCCTGATTGGTCTGATCTGCTCAAAGAAAAAGTGGTTTTTGAGACAGGGTCTGTCTATGTAGCCCAGGCTGGCCTCGAACTCCTGGCAGTCCTCCTGCCTCAGCCTCCCGAGTGCTGGTATTACAGGCATGTGCCACCACACCCAGCAGAAAAGGTGTTTTTGTTTTATTGTTTTATTGCATTTGTATTTCACTGATTTTGACTTTGAGCTTTATTATTTCTTTTACTCATTTTGGGTTTAGTTTATTCATTTTGCTCTAGTTTTTAAGGTAGAAGCTGAGAGTATTTATTTGAGAAGTTTCTTCTTTTTAAGATATTTAGTGTTATATACTTATCTCTAAGTAGTGTTTAATAGTGGCATGTCGCAAATTCTGGTATGTTGTGGCTCATTTTCATTCACTTCAAAATACTATTTAATCTCTCTCTTGATTTCACCTTTATCCGTGGTTTTTTTAAAAAAAGAATTGTGTTTTATTTTTCAAATAATGGGGCTTTTTTCTTTCTTTTACTGTGATCTTATGTGGTTTGATTCTTTTTTTTTTCCTTTGGTACTGGGGATTGAACTTGGGACCTTGCGCTTGCAAGGCAGATGGTGGAGCCACTGAGCTAAATCCCCAGCCCCTGTGGTTTGAGAATATACTTTGATATTGATATAGCCACTTCAATTTCCTTTTGAGTAATGTTATCATGGTATATCATATCTCTTCTACCTTTTTACTTTGAAACTATTTTTATTTATGTGTAAAGTGCATTTCTTACTGGTACCACATAATCAGGTCTTGCTTTTTTTTAATCATATCTGAAAAACTCTGCCTTTTAATTGAAGAATTTAGACTATTCACATTTAACACGATTACTGATACAACTGGTTAAAATTTATCTTCTTGCTACTTGACTTCTACTTGTTCTACTGATTATATGTTTCCTTTTACCTCTTTTTCTACCTTTTTTGGGGAATTGATTTATTTTTAATACTGTTTTCTTTCCATGTTGTCTTATCGGCTACAACTCTTCATTTTATTGTTTTAGTGGTCGAGTTACGCTTTACAGCATACATCTTTAACCTATCAGTGTGGTACCTCCAAGCAATACCATACCACTTCACATATAGTATAAGAACTTTATAATACCTACTTGCATTTCTTTCCTCCTGATCTTTGTGCTATTGTCATAATTTTACCTTGTATAAGTTATAAATCCCAAAGCACATTGTTACTTTTCTTTAAACTGCTAAAAATCTTTGAAAGAGATTTAGGTAGTAAGAAAAAATCTTACACATTTACCCATGTAGTTTCTACTACCCTTTACTCCTTTCTTTGGATCCATATTTCCATCTGTTATTCTCCTTCTGCCTGAAGGGTCCTTTAATATTTTTTATAGTGTGGGTCTGCTGAATTTTCAGCTTTGGTATGTCTGAAAATGTTTTTATTTTGCCTTTGTTTTTGAAAGATACCTTTGCTGATATCTCCAGACTCTTAGCTTTGTTCTCTCAATTCAGAGAGTCTGCCTCTTCTGCCTCAGTTTTCTCTCCTGTGCTGTGGCCTGGAAACTCTTTCAAGGTAGTAAGGTGGGGGAAATTTAGGGGTCACTCTGTTTGCTTCCTGTGTCTTGGGGATCATTGACCTTTGCTGCTTGATGTACAAATTACATTGTTTTGTTTTTTTTAGACAGGGTCTTTGGTCTGTCGTTGGGCTGTCCTTGAACTCACTATGTAGCCCAGGATGGCCTCAAACTTGCAATCCTCCTCCCTCAGCCTCCTGAGTGCTGGGATTACAGGCATGTGCCACGGTGCCCAGCTCCAAATTTCTTGAACTGTTTTTTCATGTAATTTAATTTTGTTGTTATTGTTGCTTTGATTGTCACAGATTAGAGGGTAAATCTGGTCCCTGTTATTCCATCTTGGCCAGAAGTATGTTTCACAGTCACATTTAATGTCAGAATAGCATTCTATGGAGGTTACTTTTTGTTTTCTAATTATTTAGTATTAAAAGACAAACTTTCATAAACATTTCTTTTTTCGGTACCAGGGATCAAACTCAGGACCTTGTGCTTGCGAGGCAGTCGGCGGCACCACTGAGCTAAATCCCTGGCCCTCATAAACATATTTTGGCATTAGATCTGGTTGATCCTAAAAATAACAGGGAACTTTTACATAATGCAAACTCTTTTTTAAAATTTTTATAATGCAAACTCTTAAACGCACTCTTTAGATTTTAGATTCAGGAAGCCGGAAATGGAGCCCCCAAAATCTGTTTTTTAAAATTTTTAAACAAGGTCCTTTGGTAGAAAGTAGTCTTGAATTTGAGATGGTTAAGAGTAGGAAATCTATCTTGTATCTTCCTCGGAGAATAACACTCTGTTAGAAAGCTTCATGGTAATACCTGATAATTTATACTCTAACTTAATTTGTACTATTATATAAAATATAACTTTGCATGGTTCCTATTTTGCAGTTCTTAGAAGTGGTAGGTGAGGAGTGTCAAAAATTAGTTTATCATAATGTTTCTGGTCGCAACATTTAATTACTGTATAAGGTTCAAGTTTCATTTCCAATTTGTATATTCAATCAGCATATATGGTTACCATAAATGTTCTTGGAAAACTACTGTAAATTAATGTGTAAGTCAAATCTAATTTAATAAAGAAAATGATAGTACAATAGAGACTCCACCCTTAAAACTAACAGACTTATCTATTCATTCAACCAACATGAAGGGAACTTACCATGGGGCAGGCATTCTGCTAGGCACAGTAGTGAATGAGATAGACGGGGTTTCATGGCCAGGGGAACTCAGTTTAACATTTAACAGTTTTTGTTCTGTCTGCCCTAAACATTTCTCTGTAGAGAGGAATCAATTCACTCTGTTCTCAAGTTCACAAATTCCAGGGAAGGAATTGGCCCAGCTTGGATTAGGTGCCTACTCCTGAACCTACCACAGCTTGAGGGAACTGGGGGGTGGTATACATGTCTGGCCTTTCATTGCTTGCATAAGGCTTTCCCTGACTTTACAAACTAGTTCAAGTTTGGCCTTTGTCACTTGCAACTCTTGGAGTCCTAATAAATAGAGAAATAATTATGAGTATGATGTTACAACTCAGGAAAACACAGGGTGTCCTAGGAGTACATCACTCTTGGGGAATGGACATACTGTATGGGATCCAAAACCCAAAACAGGTCACATAAATATAATCTGTGCAATAATATAGTGCTTTGAAGACAACTAAACAAGCAAAAAAGCCATATTAAGTGATACTTACACTCTATCATTGAAAATATATTTTCTATTTTACATAAAATAATTCCTATTTTCAAAGCAACCAGCCAAAATAAAAAATAAGTCACTAGGATTACATAAGACAGAAAAGAGGCCTTTTAAAAGGCGATTTTATTTAAGGAGAGAGGCCATTTTATGCTTTCTGGAAAAGTAACTCAGGGATATAGTTTCATGCTTTTACTCAATCAATGTTTCTGTGGAGTAAACCTTCATACAAGCAGCTGTCATTGGGCTGCTTCTGAACATGTGCTCGCAAGACACCTTTGGCCCCCTTCTTGTGGTCCCTGCCACCTTCCTGTCTGCTTTGCTTGGCTGTTACCCCTTTTTTCTATCTCTTAAACACAGCCTTCTCTCCTCTCTATCTTTGACATTACTGTGCTTGTTCAACTGTGCTAAGCTGTAAATTTACTCACTTAAGGTAACCAGCCCTGCATCACTGTCATCTAATGTGATTTGCAAATAACAGGGACTTAAACATTTGCTGAATGGGTTAATGAATATGAAAAGCAATTAAACAGACTATTTGACTTTCAGAGCCAGGAGGGACCTTGGTGATCATTTAGTCAAGCGTGCTTTTAGACAGGAGCAAACTGAGGCTCACTAACACAGAATTTTCTGTCCCCCACCCCAAGGCCTCAAGAGCTCCTGCCACCTATACTCTTAAGCCAAAGAGTTGCTGATAGTACCAGAAGGGGTGAGGTGACCTGCATACCGTTACCTGATAAGGATTATATCACACAACTGACAAAGGGCAATTAATAAGAATTATAATCAGAAATGTCTAGAGTTGAGGGTTTTCTGGAAATTATGGTCAGAATCACTGCTTTGTAACTCATCTTTTAATCTAGAAGGCAACTGGTTGTCTTTCTGAAGTAGGTAATTTATTTTTCCATATTCCAATATCCTGTTTCTATGCCAGGGAATGATATAAATGCATCAAATTGAATTTTTTTCCCTAAAGATGTGATCCCTCCTGGGAGCTTGAATCTTATCCATTGTTCCCCGTCTCCATATCCCTATCTCATTGTCCATTCAGTTGTACAAACCTAAGGCTTATGGGCCATCCTCGATCCTTGCTTCTCCTTCATTCTCATTAACAATCCATATTAAGGTTGGCTGATTTTACTTTCTCATTATTTCTCAAATTTTTTCATGTCTTTAAATTCTGACATCCATCCTTCTAGTTCAGAGCCCTATCACCTCTCCTTGTATTACTGCAGTAATAGTCTCTTAACTGGTTTTCCTAGATCCACTCTCATCCCCTCTAATAAATTTTCCAGAGTGATATTTCTAAAATGAAAATTGAATCCATCTTTTTGCTTAAAACCCTTCAGTAGCTACCCATGGTTGCTAAGAAAAATAACAGAATCCTTAGGATGTCTTTCAACATTTGTGTGGTTATATTCTGACCACTCAACTTGCTGTTTGCACTACAGCCATGGAGCCTTCTTTCTTTCCATTTGGAAAGTATGCTAGGAGTCTTTCCACTGCCAGGCTACTCAGTTTACCAGAACGGTGTCACCTCTCTCCGCCCATGCCCCTGCTCTGCCTGCTTGGTTACCGCCAAGGAGCCCTTCCTTCCTTGATCTTCTCCATCTATGAGAATGAGGGGGAGGTTCACCTTCAGTTGTATTCTAACTTTATTCCTCACACTGAGAAAATTAATTCATATTAAGTAAGTAGATGAAAATGGAAAGAATCTTATTTTAGCATTGCTATTCAATTCTTTGGATGCCTTCTGAATTAGTTTTTCTTCCTCCAATTTTGGTAAAGGTGAAAATTTGGAAAGTATCAGATTTGTAAAAAGGGTATTTTGTTGTTGTTTTTTGTTTTTTTGGTACCGGGGATTGAACTCTGCACCTTGTGCTTGCACGGCAGGCGCCTGAACCACTGAGCTAAATCCCCGGCCCTGTAAAAGGGTATTTTAAACAATGAATTAGACTTTCACTTTCTCAAAATAACACTAACATTTCAAATTGTCCTTTTCTTTGCTATGCCAAAAGCTTTTACATTTTGGAATATTGTACCAGTATTAATGATTTTTCCTTTGGTAAAGTTGAAAGGCAATTGTGAAAGGAGAGGTGAGGAGGACACCAGCCTGTCTAAGAGATGGTGTCAGGCAGAACAAGTCTAGGAAAGAAGGGTGGGGGGTGGTGGAGCTGAAGATCTGGAAACTAATTTCTTTAAAACTACCCATGGCCTTCCTCCCTCCCACCTCCAACCTCCTAATCATAGTGCAGGTTGAAGTTAGTTGATCTACTCAAGCTGGAATTTGTAAGATAAGAGTGTAGAAAACTTTCTTTTCCTACTTACCATTGGTTCATCTGTGTTCTTCTGGAACTGTACCAGCCGAACTCTGGTCACATTCTCCATATCCATGTCTCCGTTAGCGCTTTCTGGAGAATCACCATTTAAGTAGGGAGAGGTGGGAGGAGGAGTGACCCTCAAGGCTTCATCACTGTAAACTTCATGCGCCACTACGTCGTGAGTCTGAAGTAAGGCCTAGGATTTTTTTATGAAAGAAGGAAAATAATAACATTGATATTCCAGAAGAAATCTATTATTATTCTTTAGTCCTCAAGGCTATTTCTCATTGAAAGAATCCTGAAATTGCATTATATCTACACATAAACAGATCCTAAATTCTTTGCAACAAACAATCAAAATAGATGGATTAGAAAAAGAGTGAATGCAGGAATGAGGGAGGAAATCAATAATGGATATGTTAGACAAACCCAAAGCTAATACAAGGGAGGAAATTAGAAAGATCAGAGGAGAAATCAATGCAATGGAGACTAAGAGAATAATACAAAAAATCAACGAAGCCAAGAGTTGGTTCTTCAAAAGAATAAACAAAACTGACAAACCCTTAGCCAACCTTATCAGGAAAAGGAAAGAAAAGGCCCAAATCCATGTAATCAGGAATGAAAAGGATGAAATTACAATGGACCCAGCAGAAATCCAGAGGATCATCAATACCTACTTCCAGAACCTATATGAGAGTAAGATGGAAAACACAGAAGAACGGAAAGATTCCTAGATATGTAAGAATTACCAAAGTCGAATGAAGAAGACCTAAAAATTCTAAACAACCCAATATCAATCAATGAAACTGAAAACGTAATTAAAAACTTACCAAGAAAAGCCCAGGTCCTGATGGCTTCACCGCTGAATTCTACAAGACATTTAGAGAGGAACTACTGCCACTACTGTTTAAACTCTTCAATGAAATTGAAAGGGAAGCAATACTCCCAAATTCATTCCTGGAAGCAAAGCATCACCTTGATCCCCAAAGCAGAGAAAGACCCAACTGAAAAAGAGAACTATAGGCCAATCTCACTAGTGAACACAGATGCAACAATCCGTAACAAGATACTGGCAAATAGAATGCAGAAGATCATCAAGAAGATCATACACCCTGACCAAGTGGGATTCATCCCAGGGATGCAGGGATGGTTCAACATATGGAAATCAATAAATGTAATACACTATATCAATAGAGCCAAGGACAAAAACCATATGATTATTTCCATAGATGCAGAAAAAGCATTTGACAAAATCGAACATGCATTTATGATAAAAACCCTACAAAAAATTGGAATAGACAGTCTCTACCTCAATCTGAAAAAAGCCATCTATGAAAAACCAACAGCCAATATCATACTAAATGGTCAGAGCCGGGGATTGAGCTAAGTGGTACCACCACCTGCCTTGCAAGTGCAAGGTCCCAAGTTCAAACTCCAGTACCAAAAACAAAACAACACAAAACAAAACAAAAAACCCCGCCAACATACTAAATGGTCAAAAACTAAAATCCGTCACACTAAAATCAGAAACAAGACAAGGATGTCCACTATCACCACTCTTGTTAAACACAGTTTTGGAAACATTAGCCACAGCAACTAGACAAGAGAAAGAAATAAAAGGTATCAAGATAGGAAATGAAGAAGTCAAATTGTCATTATTTGCAGATGCCATGATACTCTATATAGAAGACCCCAAGAACTCCACCAAAAGTCTTCTAGACTTAATAACCAAATTCAGTAAAGTAGCTGGATACAAGGTCAGCATACAAAAATCAATACCTTTTCTGTACACGAACAGAAGAAGTAAGAGAGAAATAGGGCAAACAATTCCTTTTACAATAGCATCCAAAAAACTGAAATACCTAGGAATCAACCTAACAAAAGAAATCAAGGACTTCTTCTCTGAAAACTATAACACTCTGAAAAGAGAGATTGAAGAGGATATCAGAAAATGGAAAGACATCCCTTGCTCCTAGGTAGGAAGAATCAACATAGTGAAAATGGCCATACTTCCAAAACTGCTCTATAGATTCAATGCAATCCCAATTGAAATCCCAGCAGCATACTTCACAGACTTGGAGGAAACAATCCAAAAATTCATTTGGAACAAGAGACCTAGAATAGCAAAAGCAATATTAGGCAATAAAGACAAGGTAGGGGGTATGACAATCCCCAACTTGAAACTATACTACAAAGCTACTGTGATAAAAACAGCATGGTACTGGCAAAGAAACAAACCTTAGGACCACTGGAACAGATTAGAAGATGCAGAAACAACTCCAGACACACTCAGCCACCTCATCTTCGACAAAGGAGCCAACCACCCTCACTGGAGGAAAGATAGCCTGTTTAATAAAGGGTGCTGGAAAAATTGGGTTTCAATTTGCCAAAGATTAAAATTAGACCTGTATCTCTCACCATGCACTAAACTAAAATCGAAATGGATTAAAGATCTAAATATTAAAACAGAAACATTGAACCAGCTAAAACAGAGGTTAGGAAGAACTCTTGAAGACACTGGTGTAGGAAAAGATTTTATGTACAAAACCTCAGTTGCCCGTGAACTAGCACAAACAATAAGTGGGATCTCTTCTTACTAAAAAGCTTCTGCACAGCAAGAGAAACCACCAGCAGTGTGAAGAGACAACCCACAATGTGGGAAAAAATTTTCACCAGCTGTCCCTCAAACAAAGGTCTACTATCTAGAATCTATAAAGAACTTTAAAAAATCAGACCTCCCAAATTTCAAAACCCAATCCGAAAATGGGCATCTGAAATGAACAGACAATTCTCACACAAAGAAGAAGAAATAGCAAATAAACATATGAAAAAATGTTCAACATCACTGGTCATTTGAGAGATGCAAATGAAAACAACACTGAGATTCCACCTCACCCAGAAACAATGGCTGCTATCATGAAATCAACCAATAACAAATGCTGGCAGGGCTGTGGGGAAAGAGGAACCCTGCTCCACTGCTGGTGGGAGTGTAGACTGGTGCAACCACTGTGGAAATCAGTATGGAGATACCTCAAAGAACTAGGACTCGAAGTCTCATTTGACCCAGCTATTCCCCTGCTGGGTATCTTCCCCAAAGAATGAAAAGAATCATACCACAGTGATATATGTGCACCCATGTTCATAGCAGCACAGCTTTTAATAGCTAAAACTTGGAAACAGCCCAAATGCCCATCAACTGGAGACTGGATAAAGAAAATGTGGTTTTTATTATAAAATGGAGTACTACTCAGCCATAAAAAATGAGAAATTAGAGATATTTATAGCTAAATGGATTCACATTGAGGCCATACTCTTAAGTGAAATAAATAGGACACACATGTGTAAATAGCAAATAGTTTCTCTAGTGTGAGAAACTGAAAGTGTCAATAAGGACTAAAAGGTATAATAGATAATGTGAATTAGGAAGCAAAGGGGCAAAAGGCAAGGGGAAGTGGGAGGGGTAGGCGAAAGGAAAGAAGGGAATGGAATTAATATGAGAAAATGAAAAAAAGGAAACAATGTCTTTGTAAACAGGGAGGGATGGAGGGGTTGAAGGGAGGGCAGGGGAAGGGGGAAAAATAAGAACCAAGAGAGTATGTAAAAGTGCAAATTTCTAATGATGAATGTCATTATATTGTATACCTAAAATGTACCAATAAAATAAAATTTACAAAAGTAAATCTTGGAAATAGCCCAAATGCCCATCAACGTGACTGGATAAAGACAGTATGTGTGTGTGTGTGTGTGTGTGTGTGTGTGTGTGTGTGTTTAATAAAATGGAGTATTACTCAGCCATAAGGAGTGAGAAACTAGAGACAAGCTAAATGGATGCACATCAAGGCCATACTCTTAAGTGAAATAACTAGGAAATACATGTGTAAATACTGAATAGTTTCTTTGGTGTGAGAAACTGAAAGTGTAAATGAGGATCAAAATGTATAATAGATAATGTGAAATAGGGAAAAAAGGTCCAAAGGGGAAGGGGTAGGGAAAGTGGGAGGGGTTGGGGAAAGGAAAGAAGGGAAAGGAATAAATATGAGAAAAGGAAAAAATGGAAACAAAGTCTTTGTAAATAGGGAGGGGTGGAGGGGTTGGAGGGCAGGGGAATGGGGGAAAAATAAGAACCAAGGTATGTCATGTAAAGGTACAAATTCCCAATAATGAATGTCAGCATATTATATACCTAAAATGTACCAATAAAATTAATGAAAAAAAGAAAAAATTATACAAGCCAATATTTACATTTAATGTATTATGTATAAGGAAGAATAAGCTCACAATCATCAAATAATATCCAAATTGAATTTTAAAAGAAAAACATTTAAATTATGTCACCAAATAAGGTCATAGTTGATATTGACCAAAATTTGCCATGGTAAAAGATTGCTGCCACAAAATAAAACTTAGCCTCAAGTTCTAATTCTTATGCAAACAGCAAAAAAATGGGGCTACTTACAGATTGTTTTAGAAAAAGTTTAAAAAGAAAATGTAAAATAAAAAATGGGAAAATCAAAATATGAATATTTTTCTTCAAATGTGTTATGAGGTATGATTGAGCAATTGTTATTAAGCTGAAATAGCTGTTAGTTTACAACAGAAAAGTAATGTAAAAGGAAAGAAAACACTTTTTGTACTATAATAAGGCCATGTGCACGACAACTAACAACTTCAGATCAGAGTAACCAGAAGTCTGGCTAGAAGATGAGTTTTAGGTTTGAGAAGTGGTTCTTCTGGTGATTTAATTACAAACCATAACATCTACTACTTCGTAATGAAAGTTTCATGACAACCCAAAGTGTTTTAACCATCTTGTTTCTGGAAACAAGGGTGCATATTTCGTTTTAAAAAAATCTTTTGTTTTAGAGCTTATTTCGTAAAAAAATTAAGGTACTGACTTTGTTTAGGTAATACATAAGGAATTTCTGCATCTTTAAATGTTTCATATTTTACAACTGCAATAAATAAAGAACTGTGCTTTTAAAAAATCAGTCTTTCAGGCCATGGATTTAGCTCAGTGGTTTTGCCACCTACTGCGCAGGCGCAAGGACCCGAGTTCAATTCCCAGTACCCCCCAAAAAATCAGTCTTTCAAATGGAATAACTGAAAAAGGAATTAGTGAGCTAATTTTTTATAATGACCTCTAAAGGTACAGATTAAAAATAGTTTTCAATCTGCCCTTATTATTCTTAAGTTTCTGCAAAACATTTACAAATATTTATATGTATATACATATCTTAAGTGTCAAGTGATTCAATGTTAAACCCTCATGTTACAATGATCAGAAAGCAAAGAAAAATCTAAGTAATCAAGAAACTAAGTGTGAAGTTATAAAAATACCAAGAATAACTCTCAAAATTTCATGTAATAAATATTATAAGCGTTCAAATATTTCCCTTTGTCTACCATATTTTTTTAAAATATAAGATTTTAAAACCTTCAGTAAAAAATGTCTAAGATACCTCCAGCATTTAAAAGTGTCTGTGCATGTATCTATCTATTTATGTATCTATCTATCTATCTATCTATCTATCTATCTATCTATCTCAGAATTATGGTTCCCATATAGGACATTATCCACCTATATGCTTACTTGGGAATGGTCAATGAGCTCAACTTTATAGGAAAACTCATCAGCATTACAAAAGCCTACTTTTGTTTTTCCCATTAAGTTTATTGGTACATTTTAGGTATAAAATACAGTTACATTCATCATTGGGATCTTGTACCTTTACATGAGTATCTTATTTTTTTCCCCTTCCCCTGCCCTCCCTTCACCTCTCCACTCTTCCCTATTTGCAAAGACTTTGTTTCCATGTTTCTCCTTTTCTCATATTTTTTCTTTTCCCTTCTTTCCTTTCCCCTACTCCTCCCATTTCCGCTGCTCCTTTAGACCTTTTCTTCCTATTACACAATATCAATTATACATTTTAAAAATTACAATATCAAGATCTAGAAAACATTGCCACAGATTTTACAGAATTTAAAAGGATATAGAGGGCCGGGGATTTAGCTCAGTGGTTTCGCTGCCTGCTGCGCAAGTGCAAGAACCCGAGTTCAATCCCCGGTCCCCCCCCCCCCCACAATGATATGGAAAGCATATTACAAAAATACAAAAGCTTACTTTTAAGGGCATGGGCTTTGGAACAAGCAAGACCTAGTTTGAATCTCAGTGAGGCCACTCACCAGGTAGGTGACCGTAAGCAACTTTCTTTACCTTGATAAGGCAGTATTCTCTTATGTGGTTAATCATATTACCTCACATCCAATCATGAGGAAGTCCTGTTATAGCCAAAGCATCTCTGACACCAAGCCCCAATCTGCCCATTTTCTATGATATTCATCTGCCTCTAAACCTCTATCACCTCTCATAACAGACTTCTAATTGGTCTCCCTCCTTTATCTTTTCCCCCTATAGTCCATTCTCTATATGTCAGCCCCAGCAATCATGAGAGCACAGATTGGATATTCTCCTGTTTGCAATCATCTAGTACAGTGGTGGCAAACCTATGGCACGTGTACTGCAGTGGGCTGTTCGTTATCACTGAAAGCTCTAAAAGGTTTGTCATCCTTTATTATCATCCTACTGCAATGAAGAGAAAAATCCAGACTCTACCATGACCTATAAGGCCCTCCTTGGTCTGGCCTCTGGAAACTTCTCTTACTTCTTCTGTACCACTTTCCCCCTTGTTTACTGTTATTCCAGCCACAAAATGGCCTTACTTCTACTCCTTGAACCCTACAAAGCTCCTTCCTGCCTCTGGGCCTTTGCATTTCTCCAGACATTAGGAAGGCTGGTACTTTCCTATAACAAGTCTCAGTTCATGTATTAACTCTTCAAAGGGGTTTCCCCCTGGTGAGCTAAAATAGTTCCCATTTTATTATCATCTTTGCCCCATAATCTTTTTTCTTTATAGTTATTACTATATGAAATTATCTTGTTAGTTCACTTGTTCACTGTCTTTACTTCACCTACTCCCCCCACTCACCTTCACTAGAATGAAAGTGCTTGGTATAATGTATCTGGCATACAGTAGGCATTTACATATTTCATAAATGAATGAAAATGTTCTTTAAGCACATGGATAGGTATTCAAAAAATTGGAGGAATTATATTTATCATTTCTAAAAATGTTTACTAATAGCAATACACATATCAACTTCTGACTTCAGGAATGCAAAATAAATCATGGCTGAGAAGGTAAGTAAACAGACATATAGCTATATGAGCTTAAATGATTTGGGGGAAAAAAACCCTTAACCTTACAAAAAAGGTTTTTCCTTGGGTAGTGTTAATGTCTTTATTAAGCTTACTTCAAATCTGAAAGATGTACTGGACTCAAATGGTGCTATATTGTTCTCTGAATTGAGCTAGGGTTACTCAGCACTTTATAGACAGACAAATCTATCCAAGAATGTGTGCAAGGCTCTCTCTATGGAAAATGCAAGGTATCAAATAGTCAGTGGAGAAGCTAACTTACTGCAAGTGAGCAAGTTCCTATTCTAATGAGTGTTTTACTGAGAACTTACAATGTGTAAGTTCTGTACTCCAATAGATGACAGACAGTATAGGGTAACTAACAATATTTATTAGTTAACATTTACTAAGTATTAAGCATATGTCAGGTACTACTAAGCACATTAGATAAGGGGAGTGAATTATAATTGGGGAAAATACAGCCCACACATGTGAAACAGTCAGTGAACAAGATAATATTAAGGATAATTAACTCTTTTTTTTGCTTTGTTTTTGTTTTTTTGGTATGGGGGATCGAACTCGGGACCTTGAGCTTAGCAAAGCAGGCAGCAGAACCACTGAGCTAAATCCCCAGCCAGGATAATTAACTCTTAATATTTGTGATTGCTCAGATCTGAAGACACTAAAAAGGCACACACTTTCTTCATTTTTCTTCTCTGTGAAACAGAATAACAATGACTAAATGAAACCATAAGTTCAATGAAAACAATGCTAAGTGGAGACAGATGGACACAGAAGCACTGCCCAGGTGCCATTCTCCAGGAAAGGGACTTACTTTGGCAGGCCAGCATGCATTAGAATGTTACACGGGTGAATGAAAACAAGGGGAAAAGAGAAGAGAAGGGTCGATGTGGATTTTAGAGGAGTTAGATGAGATTTGTGACAGCAGAGGTGGGATTTGAAATGAGTTCTATTTGTATACCTAAATTGTAAAAATGCGCTCATTTACAGACATGGAACTGTATTTCTAATTCACTGGTAGTCCTGCTATCACATAGAATACGGTAAAAAGAACTCTCAAGGATTATACTTGAGTTCTATATTATGCTTGGGTAGGAAAGTTAGGGAGGATGAATATGGTGATTGCTTCTTTCAAGATTGTTACTTTGAGGAAAAAAATATTTCAATGACTGGGTTAAAGTTTTAAAAACATTGTGTTTTCCATGCATGTCAAAACTCAAGAGGTAATTGAAACGATACACATACTGTACTACATGGTTACTATTATTTCTTAAAATATTACCTGCAATTGTAATAATAAGAAGATGGCTTTTAAGTCACATTTGCTTCCAAAGAGCAGTCACCTGGATTTTCAACACTGTGTACTCCACATATACAGATGTGGCTGTTTTAAACATGTTATATTCAACATGTATTTCCATCTGTAATTGTGCTTTTGGACCTTTTTCCACAGAAAAGTATCTTATCTATTTTGGGGTTTGTTTAACCATTTAGCTTTACAAAAACTGGCTAAATATGGGTATGATTCCTGTTTTCCATAAGTAGAAATGAATGAAGAAAGTGAAAGAATTTTGCATTGTCAGAAGAGAGATGTCTTTTAATTTACCACCTAGGTTCAGAGAAGTGTTTATCACTAAAAATTGTCTCTAATTTTAGCTCTTTGTGGTTCTGGCAACGTAAATAGTTCCAGTGACTTAAAGACTGTCCTACAAGGAAGAAAATCCCTTGCCTGAAGACAGCACAGTCCCTGAGGGGCCACTTCATAAGCAACATGTTTACAACTGTGACATAAAGTGAACAAAAAGAACCTTAAAGTATCTGGTATTACTAGTATTGTAAACTTAACAGCTGGATATTTCAGTCAGGCACCCCATAATGACATTTTGGTCAACAATGGGCCACATACACGATGGTGGTTCCATCTGGTTATAATGGGGTTGAACATTCCTATGCCCTAGTAACTTCATGATGCACGCATTACTTATATATCTGTGACGATGCTGGGGTTAACAAATCTACTGTGCTGGCAGTCAGATAAAAGCATAGTAATACAGTTATAAACAGCGTGTAACACTTGGTAATACATAACTACAGTATGTTGTTTATGCATTCACCATACTATACTTTGTATCATTATTTTAGAGTGTACTTTATCTTTTTCTAAAATATAGTAAAACATGTATACCATGTTACTTGGCAGCATCTTCATACACACCATGTTAACGGTGCCTCTTGATTGTGTAATTTTCACCTGTGCTTGATTTAATCTCAGGTTGTTTTGCTAGGAGCCTAGAAGTATACCATATAGTATATACCACATTGTGTACCCACCTATGTTTGGGTAAGGATATTCTATGGGGTTCTCACAATGATGAAATTGGCTAATGACACACATTTCTCAGAATGTATCCCCAGCATGAAGTGACATATAGCTGTATATGGCCAAAAATGCATTTGATGAACTGGTGATATTATATGAGGGTTATTAAAAACTTCTTTTGAAAGTGAGATTTTGGCTCTACAGAAATTTGTTACTTACCATGAAATGAGGTTGTGTTAAAATACGTTTTAGTTCCTTTGCATCATTATTCTCAGGGTAACATGAAATTTCTTCCAATACCTAAAAAATAAGCAAAATATTTTTAATAGTGTAAACATAATGCAGAATTTATAAAGAATGGAATTCTTTTAGATTGAAAATTATGAGTGAATTTTTATGGCAAGCAAAACAAATTATTTAACAGATTCCTCATTTTTTCAAAGTTTACTCATACATAAAGAGAATATTGATGGTAATAAAAATGAAACAAATTTCTGTAATACTTTGCCCACATTACCCAACTGTAACTCAAAAGGTAATTGAAAATTACAAAACAAAATGACAAGCCTGTAACACACATTTATTACAAGTTTAAGTAACTTAGTTAATGAGAGAATATCTTTTAAATTCACCACCAAAATCAGTTTGCACTAAAAGTCAGTAATAGCTTTCTTTTATATTAACATCATTGCCAATTCCTTCTAGAAAGATGACACAGGCTCAAATAAACACAATTTAAAGAGGATTACTAATTAGAATAGTCAATTAATTAAGAATACACTTAAGTAATTTTCCTTGCAGCATGGCAGGATTAATGTTATTCTTCATGTTCATCTCCCCGCATACAGAAAACCACACTTCCACCAATGCCTCCTAGAATTAAATGCCAAGGAGCCCAAGAACAAGGTTAAAAAGCATCTTTTCTCCTTCCACTCAAATTTTATTTGCTAATTAATTGTTAACATTTTCTCTGCACTGGTAAAAATGGTGTTTTTAAATAAAATTTTTCTTCAAAGGCTCTCCCTTCCCCGCAGGATGTAATTTACCTGTTTAACTGGATTTGGGGACATGAACCCATGGCACAACCTCTGTTTTTCATTTCTAAGCAAACACCTGCGGCAGTTCTAACCATAAATGGCTGTAGTCACAGTGAGGTCTTATATATTGTACTCAGCTGAAGTCCAACCATGGTACCAATCAAAGGCTGCTTCCACACTACTGCACGCCAGGAACACTCAGGTCTCCACCTAGCAGGACTCTCTTACCTCAACCTGCAAGAACCTTAGGAAGGGATGTTGTGGGGTCACCTAGCCTGAGTCTTAGGTTTCAGCCTCATACTTTTAATGTTCTACTCAACCACTGCCTCAGGGAAGAAGACACACACACACACACACACACACACACACACACACACACTACTACAGAGTTTCTTTCTTGTCCAAATGCCTGTTATTGAGTGCTGGCTATGCCGTGAATTCATACTGTTTAATGATGACGAACTGACTCTCGCTGGTGTATTTCAGGCATCTAATTTTGTATTGGGGAAATGAAAGGATGAAAACACAGACTCTGTGGCTCTTGCTACTCTCACAGAGGTGTGGTCTCCTAAGAATGGCTAGGTGGAGACGGTTAGCAAGTTCTCACTGTCCAGTGAAGCTAAAGATTTTGTCCCAGAGTGTTTCTGCTTCTATCTATTTGGGTATCATGAAGATCAGGTCATGATTCGTGATTTCTGCCTATGACACCAAATTCCTTTCGATGAGTGCTTGGTGGGCAAGTAAAACACATCCTCTAACTAGTCCTGATCAAGTGCATAGCCTGGGAGCCACACAGTAGCATCAGTCTAGTTCCTCAGCGAATATACAGTATTGTTTGGTACAAGTCTTGGACTTAAAATCTGCTAGAGAAGAGATTATGTCTTTTATACTCTTTCACTTAGTAATCTCACTTTATAAGAGCTAAGTTTTCAAAAGGGAAATTCTTATTTGTATAAAGACTTATAAAATCAAAAAGTGACAAAAAGTAGGTGTCTATTAACGGGAGAATTTCTAATTCATTCTAATATTATAATTGCAAAGAAAAATCATACAGTTTTTTAGAAATTATATTTATGGGGACCAAGTAGAAACATGAATAATGCTTATTATATAACATTAGGCTACAAAAAGATACATTTTGGTTGCAACTATGTAAAATTTATATGTAAATGAATAGTGACCAGAAAAAGATATGCAAAAATGAAAGCTACTGTGTTGGGGTGATAGAATTATGGATAATTTTTATTTTCTAAATATTCTGTGATGTCACATTTCTATAATATGTTTTCAGAAAAAAGTTTGTGACAGATACAGCCATTTGTACTGCCAATATATAAAAATGACTTCTCTGAACTCATTATTCTTAATTGCTACAGAAATCTAACTAACTTTCAAACAATACCACTTTGAAAAAACAATTCAAATTTTCATAGCATATCTATTTCTACCAAATGCAGCAAAATAACTTACCTCAAAAAAAAATAAAGAAATAAAATTGGTATATTAATGTTTACATAGCAGAGCCAAAACCAGAAATCTAGGCATACTTATGCTGAGATTGTTTTCTTTCTTATATGTATATTCAGTGATAAACTCCAAAATACTAAATTTGAGTATAACGAGTCAAATTGTGACTTCAGGGAAATTGCCTCTTAATGTGCAGCAGAAATGTTTTCAATAAAGATAATAAATATGATATTACCAAACTCTAAGATAAATGTCACTTACCTCTTTGGCTCTCTGAACTGCATCACTTGGAGGATTCCTGATTTGTGGTGAAGACTTTGTGTTAATTTTGTCATACAGCTAAAAAGCAAACAAGAAAATCCTATCAATAGTCATAATTCCTGGCTGCAATTCACAGCTTCATATGTATTATTTCATTCAACAATATTTTCCCTCTTCAAAAGGCAGGCTGATGATTTTGGTGGAATTCTCTTGTTAATAATCTCTTAATCATTCAATGAAACTTGTCAGAACATGAACATCTTTAAATAGATGGACCAAAATTCTGTCAGTGTTGCAATTTCCTTGGCATTTTAAATTTGTCAATGTTTCAGCAATCTCAATGTTTTTTCCCTCTGACAGAAGCAACATTCAATAATATGAATACAGAGTAAAATGAAAGAATGCTTTCTGGCCAAGACATGTCTAAAAGAATTTTTACAGAAACCTAAATCTTGGGAAAGGGCAAACCGAACTCCTTCTAGAAAGGAATGTTCTCACAAAAGGTTTATGCTTGTTTTACTAGTACTGTTCATTAATAGAATCAGTGCTGGGCTCCTTCAGTAGGAAGTCAAGCGCATAAATTTTTTCCTCTTGATTGTGCAACTTCAAGAGGGTGAGAAGACACTGAAAAGAAATTAAATATATTTAAAAAATCTTACAAACCTAAAATGATCCAAAGTTTAACTTTCAGAACTTTAACTTGATTCATTAGAGACAAACCTCTGTAGTTTAGAAATATAATTAAATTACTGGTTTGTATTTCAAATAAAATGCCTCACAGTGAACAGTTTGCTTTGAAAAGTAAAAAGTTAAAATTAACCTTGGCTAGTCTGAAAGCTTCTATTTCCTAACTTCTCCAAAATAGGTGGAGATTTTTTTTGTTGTTGATTTTGTTCTTTTCTTTCCTCGCTCTATACACCAATGCTAGTTGAGAGGTCAAATACTAACTGTAAACATTCTTCAGATTATAGTTAGATTTGTTTATACTGATGTAAGATAAATCCTTATGACCTGTAAATATTTGATCCACTCCACATATAAAATGCCTAACAAGGTACCAAAAAAAAAAAAGACAAAATTAAAATGCCTAACAAGAGCAATGTGAAGATAGAGTTGGGATAATTTTTAAATGATGCCATTAATTAAGAAAGCATTACCAAACTGGAGTTTAAATAAACATTATAAGTAGACTAGTAAAATGAGGCTCTACCTAAAATACAATATTAACTAGTAATAAGTGGCTAGCTCACAAAAGTTTGCCCAGATCCCTACAGATCTGGACAGTCTCCATCTTCTCATAGGCTTCTATCTCTAAAAGAGTGTCAATTTTTTTTTTTTTTGGTACCAGGGATCGAACTCGGGACCTTGCGCTTGCGAGGCAGGTGGCAGAAACACTGAGCTAAATCTCTGGCCCAAGGAGTGTCAATTTTGAAATTGGGAACTAGGGAATATATTTTCTCATAGGAATGAAATTGATTAGTTTCTCATCTGGGAAACTAGGCTAGTCTTAGCCTACAAAAGTAAATGAAGGCCGGGGATTTAGCTGAGTAGTTCTGCTGCCTGCCTCGCAAGTACAAGGTCCCGAGTTCGATCCCCGGTACCAAAAAAAAAAAAAAAAAAAAAAAAAAAAAGTAAATGAAATGCTGTTATATAATAAAAAAATAGTAAAAACCAAAATAAAACAAAAAACCCCCCAAACCAAATCAAATGACAAAATGTCCCTAAAAACCAAAACCAAACCAAACCAAACCAACTCAACAAAAAACTAAGAAAAGCCAGGTGTGGTAGTGCGCTCCTGTAATCCCAACAGTTGGGAGGCTGAAGCAGGATCACTGTGAGTTTGAGGCTAGTCTGGGCTATATAGTGAGTTCAAGGCCAGCCTGAATTACATAGTGGGATCTTATCTCAAAAAATAAAACAAAAGCTAAGGAAGTATAAGTTTAAAAAAGAACACATTTAAAATACACTGAAAATTTTGTAAGATGGGGCCTGGGGCTGTAGTTCAGTGGTAGAGCACTTAACCTACCATGCCCAAGGCCCTGGGTTCCATCCCCAGCACTGCAAAAATATAACAATTTGTTAAGACAGTAGATCTTATATTGTGTTCTAATACAATAAAAAATATATATATATCACTTAAAAATCACTTAGCTAGCTCTTCTATGTCATAATATGAATGGTCAAAGTTTAAAAATCTAAATGAATAATAAAAAGGTTTTAAAAAATTTCCGATCTGTTTTAAACCTGTTTACAGGCTTTATTAGCTGATGGCACTGTCACTTTAAAACGTCTAATTCTACCACAAATTATGAATTTTACCTTTTTCTTGACCAAGGACTATTAGTAATACTACTTCTAACATTTTCAACTATGATTAGGATTAGTTTCCATTTATATATTTAATAAATACACATTAGGTTTTACTAAAAAAGCAACAAACATTTTACAAATGCCCAAATTAGAGACTTCTGATTTTTTTCTTTTTTTCTTTTTGGTACCAGGGATCGAACTTGGGTCCTTGCACTTGTGCAGCAGGCAGCGAAACCACTGAGATAAATCCCTGGCCTGAGACTTCTGATTTTTGACCTGATCTTACTATGCCCCTAGGTCTTATGCTAGTGTTCTCTTCTCTCCCTCTTTCTCTCCCTTGCTTGGTCCTTCCTTCCTTCCTTCCTGGAAGATCAAATCCATATAGTTTTGTCAAGGTGTGTGTGTGTGTGTGTGTGTGTGTGTGTGTGTGTGTGTGTGTGTGTGTGGAGAGAGGTGGTCGGGTTTGGAGAACAAAGTTAGGTTGCAGCTTATCTTTATTATCCTTTACCCCTCTTCCCCATCCCACCTGTATAAAGAGTATGTCTACATAATGATGTAACTTTCAGATCTTACCTGTTGTCTTAGACTTTTAGCTCAAAGCTAAGGCCTACAGGAATTAAGTAGCACCAAGTCTGCTGGGAAGCTCCCAGGGTACCCCTCCAGGGCTTACTGAAATGTGGTCAAACTGGGCCTTCTACACTCACCCCAAGGCCTCATTCTGCTTATAGAGGCAGAAGCCTGGAATTTGTAGGAATGCCAAAATTGAAGAGAGCAAGTATTTGATTTTCCTTTCTCCTCCTTCTGGAGAGAGAATTGTACCTTCCCTTGTGTAAGATGAAGGATGATGGATGCTCTATGCATAATAACTGGACATGTCAGCAAGAAAAGCTTGCTGCCCCATTTTCTGGAGGGGCTTGGTGAGTTGCAGCAATCTACAGTCCCACCTTGGTGTGCTAGGAAGGGTCTTTGTGTGTGAGAGAGTCCATAGGGTGGCCTGACATGTGGTGTTTGAGTCCTAAGTGAAGAGACCCGTCCCTGTCATTTTTGTAGCTGGAGGTCACCTGGGGCAGGCCACACTTTTAGTGTATGTTGGGCCAAGAAGGTGTGTGTTTCCCATGAGTTAAGGAGATGCCTCAGAAGGTAACCTGGCCGGAGCCATCCTGATGGGGCCCTGCCAGGGAGGGGTTTCTATACGGAGTAAGAGGACCCAGTACAGGAGCTGTAGGGCAACACGTGGGGACAGGAGCCAGGAGGGTGCTACTGAGGCCAGCTGTAGAATACACCAACATGTCAAAGCCACACATTTGCAAACCAAGACAGCACCAACATGGAGATGCCTGCCACACTAAGAGTTACCTGGAGTAGGCTACAACCAAGAAGGTACTGGCTGCCTGAAGTTTATGATTATAGAACACATGGTAGAAGTGCTTTTTGCTCTTTTCCATGACTAGACTTTTGAGGTCTGACATTAAGTAACGGCACCTCACATGGGCCTGAGGACCTAGTAGATGTTTCATAAATGTTTCCTCAAAAAATAAATGAATGTTTGAACTAGCACATATAAATATGAATAGATATTTGTAAAAAATTCAGGGTAACAAAAATAAACACAGTGGGAATACTTATTTTAGCTTGTTTCTTTAGGAACGACATATCATTTTCTTTGGTCCTGCAGTAAAAAATTTTTCTGAGTTAAGAAATATATTTTGACAATATTTAATACATTTTTGTATTTTTAAAGTCTGACTTATTTCATGAAGTTTTTTAAGGTAGAAGAGACCTTAGTTATCAACACAATTTAACTCTTTCATTTTTTTATTGCTGTTTTTTTGAGATAAGGTCTCACTATGTAGCCCAGGCTGGCCTCTAACTCGTGGGCCTCCTGCCTCAGCCCCCTTAGTGTTAAGATTACAGGCATGTACCACCATGCCTGGCCACCTCCTCTATTATTTTTCTTTTTTTTTCCATTAAGTTTATTGGTACACTTTAGGTATACAATACAGTTACATTCAACACTGGGATCTTGTATCTTTACATGATGTATCTTGGTTCTTATTTTTTCCCCTTCCCCTGCCCTCCCCCTTCACCCCCTCCTTCCTTCCCTATTTACAAAGACTTTGTTTCTATTTTTTCCTTTTCTCATAGTTTTTCTTTTCCCTTCTTTCCTTTTCCCTACCACCTCCTCCATTTTAAAAAGGATGCTATGGTTTGTGTAAGTCCTCCAGGAACCTGTGTGTTAAAGGCTTGATCCCTAGGTGTGGTGTTATTGGGAAGGGGAACCTTTAGTAGCTAAGGCCAGGCAGAAGGAAGATAGGTCTCTAGGGACACGCCTTTGATGGGATGTTGGAATCTCAGCCCCTTCCTCTCTTTCTTTGATTCCTGGCTGTCAGGATGTGAGCAGCTTCTTCTACCAAGTGCTCCTGTCATGATGTACTGTCTTGCCAAAGGCCCCAAAGCAATGAGGTCAATTGACCATGGGCTGAAACATCCAAAACTATAAGCCAAAATAAACCTTTCCTCTTAATAATTTGATTATCTCAGGTATTTTGTCATAGTGACAGAAAGCTCATTAATAGAGGAGAAAGCTGAGGTCCAGGGAGGCAAAGTACTGTGCCGAGGGCCAAACAGGCAGAGCAGCCAGCACAAGTCCTTGGGCTGCTGACGTCCTGTCTTTTCTCTCATATCAGATGTTATGGTCTGTGTCTAGATGTCCCCCCAAGCCTCATGGGGTCACAGACTAGTTTTGAGGTGGCTGAATCTAGAGTGTGTGATTGATTCATGGTGCAACGCTAGGCCCAAGGGCACTAGGATAAAGGGTGTGAGTGCTACCTGCCCCAAGTGGTCTGAATAAGATAAAAGGGGCAAGGAGATGCTGTTAAGGTCCCTTGTTGCTTTTGTTACCTTCTGGCTGCCATGAACTATTTCTCCTCTGCAAGGCCTGTTTGTCATGCCACCCTGCCTTGGAGCCAGCCAATTATGGACTGAAACCTCTACGAACTGTAAGCTAAATAAAATTTTCCCCCTTTAACTTTGGGTGTTGGGTATTTTGTCTCAGCAACGAGAGAAAAGTAACTAAGACATCAGGTCTCCTGAGCTTGTATTAGAATACAGTAAAACAATGTCTGTGATAGGGAGATACAGTCAACAATATTTCAGGGAAAAAATTGTAGAAAATATTATTTACAGGCTGCAGAAAAATATGATTTGGTATAATAGATATTGGGAAATGGGAAGAAAGTGTTCAAATGGGAAGGGGAGCAAGGGAGGAGAGAGGGAGAAAAGAAGGAAGGGACAAGAAAAAGAAGTGAAAATAGAAGGAAAAATGGAAACAAAGCTTTTGTACATGGGGGGGGGGATGGGATAAAATTAAATTAAAGAAAGAAAAAATATGACTTGAAAGCTATTAGTCAAACAATTGCAAATTTTGCCATGTTAAGGAATGTTATGATCTTAATCTTACCCTGGCCTGATAGTAACTATTCTAGGCTTTCAGTCCATATGGTCTGTCACAACCACTCAATCCTACTGCGTTGTATAAAAGCAAGCATTAACAATCCATAAATGAATGGACATGGCTGTGTTTCAATAAAACTTTATTTACAGAAACATATGGTAGGTTAGATTTGGCCTGAAAGTGGTAGATTTCAACCTCTGTTCTAGAAGCTTAAATTCAAGGTGAATTAGAATGTCAAAGTATTTTCCCTCTTGCTATTTACTTTCCTTAAATCTGAAGCTAATCAAGCATATTTATAAGCTGTGGTGTGGAGGGGGAGGGAGGGAAGAACATTAATAAATTAACCTAAGGGAAAACAAAGGATGTAGAAATCTATGGCTGTTTGTTTTCTTGTTCTAAAAAATTAGTTACCCAAGTTCAGCACTTTTTATTAAAAAACCCCGCACACAGCACCAAGACAAAAACAAGGAAATGTGAACAGCTGTATGGGGAACAGACTGTCTCACACTGCCTCACTCGCAGACAGGCCCGCTCCCTGTCAGTCTTTGGCCAAGGGTCAGATGACTATATACAGATACATGGACACGCTGCATCTTTCTGCCTCAAAAAGTGATGGCACAGTGCCGATAGGAGGCCACGTTCAACATTCCAGATGGGTTATTTCAACAGCAGCGTAAAATTGGTAGTAACATTAATTCAAGTTTCCTGGGATTGTACTTTCAAAAATGAAGATGTTATCAATTAATATGTCATTATTTACATTCAATGCACTAAATCAACTTTCTCTCTTTTCGAGTGTAGTTCAGGCTGGTCTTGAACTCATTATGTACCTCAGGCTGGTCTTCAACTCACGTCAATCCTCTTGCCTCAGCCTCCCAAGTGCTGGGATTACAGGCATGTTCCACCATGCCTGGATTCAAGTTTCATTTTTAATCATACTGCATTATGTCTCATCTCTTCTGATTTCTTAGTCCTCAAATAGGAGCTTTTGTTTTGCTTGTAGTTTATGTGCACTACTTATCAAAATCAATATTTAAAATAGAATGGATGGCTACACATGGTGGTGGGTGCCTATAATCCCAGCACTCTGGGAACCTGAGGCAGGAGGATCACAAGTTCGAGCCCAACTTGGGGAAGTCAGTGGCTTAGACCTTGTCTCACGTTAAAAAATAAAAAAGGGGGTCATCCCTCGCTTGCTTTGCTACCTTCTACCTGTCATGGACTATTTCACCTCTGTGATATTTGCCTGCCATGCCAGCCTGCCGACTATGGACTGAAACCATACAAACTAGGAACAAAATAAACCTTTTCTTCCTTAAAAAAAACGCTGGAGATGTAGCTCGGTGTAAATGTCCTGGGGGGGAGGGGGAGGAGAAGGAGGAGGAAGAGGAAGAAGAGAAGTGATAAAAAGCTATAAAATAGCTAACTGTCCTGGGGCTGTGTCTCACTATCGTTTTTACACAGAGAAAACTGAACTCTAAGAACAGGAATGTATGTCAGTTGAGACAAGAGTGTAACTTTCACAACTAGACTGTAAACTGAACTGACTTGGAGAGCTGCAGAAAACACTGAAGCTTACTAGTGACCACTTTACAGATACTTAAGCAGCTTCCTGTTGGCAAAGAATTAAAGTTTGCAAGAAGTATTTAACTGTAAAATATGTAATGAAATGCGTTGTGATTCTAATAAAACAGGTAACAGTACACATAGGATTACACTGTGCAATAATGATAAGACTTGAAAGGACTTTCCCTGGAAACAGTCTTATCTTATTAGGAACTTTTGTCCAGTCTCTAAAAAGAAGGTGGGTAAACAAGAACAAAGTTTCAAGGTCACATCTTTTCAGTGAACTACAAGTCAGTCTTGAATATGCAGCCGCGTTTTTTCATATACACATAAATCCGGCAAAATGTTAGGGAAGGTGATTTAATACTAAAACACCGGGAACTGATAACTACTGCTCTGGAGCTGATTTATTTAAAGTTGGAGATCAGAGAACCCTTTCTGAGATCTGAAAATTTATTTTTCCTATTCAAGTTTACAAATAAAATTCTATTTTAGTAAGGAAGATGAAAATGAGAAGCCAGAAATGATGACACATGCCTCTCAGCTCCTTGGGAGGCTGACACAAGAGGATCACTTGGGCTCAGGAGTTTGGGACCAGCCTGGGCAATATAGTGACACTACATCTTTTAAAAATGAAAACAGAGGGGCCGGGGATTTAGCTCAGTGGTTCCGCCGCCTGCCTCACAAGTGCAAGGACTCAAGTTCGATCCTTGGTACCAAAAAAAAAAAAAAAAAAGAAAGAAAGAAAAAAAGAAGATGCTCTTTCAAAGATCTCTGGCATCATCCAACATGATAGAGTCCAAAGATAGCATGATGGCAACACACTAGAAAATCTACACTGGAATTTCTAAAAATTGAGGGAAATTCAATTAAATTCTGGGGAGAAATTATATAACCTGTATGTTTTACAAATCTAAGAATGACTGCATATCATCATGATGTTATGAATTACAAAGAGAAACCAAACTCACCCAGGTTACTTTTCTTTTGTGGAGCAAAAGAATGCCTATCAGCATGAAAAATTGTTTTTGCCAAAAATTTATATTCTATGAAACTTCTAAATTAATTTTCTTCCCATTAAGTTCACTGGTACATTTTAGGTATAAAATATAGCTACATTCATCATTTTGATCTTGTACCTTTACATGAGTATCTTGGTTCTTATTTTTTTCCCCTTCCCCTGCCCTCCCTTCACCCCCTCCACCCTTCCCTATTTGCAAAGACTTTGTTTCCATTTTTTTCCTTTTCTCATATTTTTTCTTTCCCCTTCTTTCCTTTCCCCTACCCCTCCCACTTCCCCTGCTCCTTTAGACCTTTTATTCCTATTACACAATATCAATTATACATTTTTAAAATTATAATATCAAGATCTAGAAAACATTGCCACAGATTTTACAGAATTTAAAAGGTTATAGAAAGCATATTACAAATATCTGTTTTGAAATAAATTTGACAACTTCTAAGAAGTACCTTGGAAGACAAATTAATGAAACTAACTCTGGAGGAAATATAAAATTTGAATAGCACCTAGTAAAGAAAGTATATTCCTAGCTTGAAAACCTACCTATATGACAACAACAGGCTTGTATACATTTTAACTGATAAATTATATCAAACATTTAAAGCAGAAAAAAGAAGGAACGCTTCTCCTCTCATTTTAGGAAATCAACATTGTGCTAATACTAAAACTGGATAAAGATAATAGAAGAAAAAGTATGAATGCAGACAGAAATTTGTTTAACAAAATTAACTATTAGAAGTCAGATCTGGAAGTATGTAGAAAGTGGTTTTATTATAGGGATGGCAGCGTTGGTTCAGCACTGGAAGATCCACCCCCAGAAGTCATCATTTAAACAGAGGAAAGGAAAAAGCCATATGATCCTGTCACTAGTTGGAGAAAAAGTATTGGACTAAATTCTACAGCGGTTCATGGTAAAAGCTATCAGGAGACTAGAAGCAGAACAGAACCTTCTCAACAGATTAAAGACATGTACTCCATACTTCCAGCAAAAATGCCTTATATGAATGGAGAAGATACAATGCTTTCTCCCTAAGGTGGGGAACAAAGGCAGATATACCCACTCTTCATCTGTCCATTAAACTTTGAAACATAGGCCCAAACCAAAACAGTCTGGGAATAGAATGACACAATTAGGATAGAATTGGCAAGGTAGATGTAAAATCTTTATATGTAGATGAAATGATCATCTACAGAGAAAATACTAAGAAATCTCTAGGAGCCCCTAGAACTTGTATTTGAATTTAGCAGGATTAGAAAACACAAGCTATATATAAAAATTCAGGTCTGTGTATACTTGCTATAAGTGAAGAATTGGATATTGAAATTTAAAAGTTACGTAGGAGTACGAAGGACCTAGAAAAGTAAAAAGCCAAAAAAAAAAAAAAACAGTGTAGGAAGACATTTAGTACCTAATTTTAAGACTTCTTCTAAAGCTACAGTAATCAAGGCAGTGTTGATGTAAGGAAAGACATATAGATAATTGGAATAAAACAGGGAATCTACAAATAGAACCACACATATATGGCCCACTGAGTTTTGAAAGATCATTTAACATTAACATTTTATAGAACATAAACTCAATTCAAGAACAGAGGAAAAGACAGTGTTTTCAGCAAATGGCACTAGAACACCTGGTATCCGTATATAAAGTTAACCTCAACCCTTTATTTCCATACATACAAATAACTTGAAAGGATCTATGAACCTAAATATGAAAGACTAAAATTATAAAACTTTAAGAAGAAATTATAAGGGAAAATGCTTATGAATTTAGGGTAGGCAAGAATTTCCTAGGATATAAAAAACATGATGCATAAAAGAAAAAAATTGATAAATGAGATTCCATCAAAATTTAGAATTTTAAATGATATCATTAAGAAAATGAAAAGTAGTCCTTAAACAGACCATATTTATAATGCATATAACCTATGACCAGAATATATAAAGAACTCTTATAGCTCACTAATAGACAATCCAATTAAAAAGTAGACACAAGAAGATGATAAACAGTACAGCACAAGGAAAGGTGTGCAACACTAGAATCAGAAAAATAATCAGTACAATAACAAGATTGAATTATACACTCATTAGGGAGATGAAGTTAAAAGTTTTAAAAGAACAAATGTCAGCTTAGGTGTGAACCAGTTAGAACTTTCTAATACTGCTAATGTGAATGTAAAATGATAAAACCATTTTGGAAAACAATATAGAAATTTCTTGTATTACTGTTAAGAAACAATAGTCCTGTTCTTAAGTTTTTACTTGAGAGGAATGGAAACACATGTTCACAATAGATTTGTGCATACAAGTTGAGTATCCCTTATCTGAAATTCTTGGGACCAGAGTGTTTCAGATTTTCCTTTGAAATCCATTTGATCTGCAAAGAAGATAGCTACTCCTGCTTTTTTTTTTCAGGTTCCTGTTACATGGGGTATTGTTTTCCACCCTTTAACTTTCAGACTATGAGTTTCTTTTTGAATTAAATGTGTTTCTTGTATGCAGCATATTGTTGGATCTTACTTCTTGACCCATTCTGTCAATTTCTTTTGATAGGTGAATTGAGACCATTAACATTGATGATTATAACTCATACATATTGACTTATCATTGTCATGCCTTTTTCTGTTTGTTGGATTCTCCCCCTTTGTGTTTAATTTCTTGTCGGGCCTGATGGACTCATTCTCCTGGGCTTCCTGGGGTTGTGATTGTTGTCTTTTCCTAGGATATTGTCTAACATTTTTTGGAGTGCTGGTTTGGTATTCATGAAGTTCCTAAAGTGTTCTTTGTCATGAAAGTATCTTATTTCTCCATCAATTTTGAAAGATAATTTTGCAGGGTACATCAATCTGGGTTGGAGGCTGTTTTCTTTTAGGGCTTGAAATACATCACTCCAAGCTCTTCTTGCCTTGAGGGTGTTTGCATTGAGAAGTCTGCTGTGATTCCGATGGGCTTTCTTTTGTATGTGATTTGTTTCTTTAACTGCTTGTAGAACTTTGTTCTTCTGTTGGGTTTCTGGAATCCTAACAATTTTATGCCTATGTGCAGATTTTTTTTGATCAAGGCTATTTGGAGTCCTATATGCCTCACTTATCTGTATGTCAAGTTCTTTTCCCCTGCTTGGGAAGTTTTCTGCCATCACTTCTGTGAAGAGTTTATGTCACCTGCACTCTCTCCTGTTTCTTTGTTGACTCCAATCAGTCTTATGTTATTCTTCTTTGCATTGTCTAGCAGCTGCTGGATTGATTTCTTGTGGTCCCTTACAATTTTGAAGCAATTTTTCTTTTCCTGGTCACTAATTGCAATCTTATCTTCTATATCTGAAATTCTGTCCTCACATTGGCTCATTCTGCTGCATAAAGTTTCAATGGAGTTTTTAATCTCCTGGAAATCTGTTTGCATCTGTTTTATGGATTCCATTTGTTTCCTATGTTGGGATTCCATCATGTTCCTGAGCTCCTCTCTGGATTTGTTAATAACGTCTTGCATTATAAGCACAATCTCTGCTGTTATCTGAGAAATTATTTCTGATTTCATTTTTTCCAGATCCTCTTTTGTTGCCAGTTCAGGGAGTCCAGGAGGTTGAGTATCAGAGTGTTCCATTTCGTTTCCCTTTGGGGTTGCTGTAGGTGATCTGGAAGTCTGGTTTTGAGACTTGTTTACGTGTCTTCTCATTTTGATGGGGTGGGGTACGGTGTGGTGTGCTGGTGGTGCTCGCGTGGCTCACCTCTTCTGTGCTTGTGGTGGGGGTATGGTGGCCTGAAAGACTCCTCTTGTGCACTGGGAGCGGCTCACCTCCTCTGTGCTTGCGGGGGTCCTAAATTAATTTTTTAAATAGCTGAGGAAAGCACTCAAACATTAGTCGTGCAGATCACAAGTGCATGGAGATAGTGCATTTTGTCCATGTGGAGGGTGTACTTTCATAGAAGAATATTATCAAAACAAAACAGCTAACTTGCCCTTCAAATGTTCAGAAAACATGCAAACAGTCACATTTTATAAATCTTAAACTAAGCTTGCTTTTCCTCTAAAGAAGTGTGTCAAATCTACAAATCTAGTGACTGAAATAAAGCAACAGGTGCCCCAGCTTATACTGGATAATACTTGTAGAAAACAGACATGAAACGGACTGTATACTGTCCTCAGTGGTGGGAAACTTGTGACTCAGCTGTCCCAGGAAAGCTTTAGCATAGCAGCACAGCAGTGAAATGCTAGTTTAAGTCATGTTTTAGTAAAATCATGATGGCAAACACTGTATATCCATCCTTCCTTGAAGCTGTAAAGAGGCCCAGCTGGCCTAGTAATATGCTGCTTTAGGTCCATTATTAAAGTTTTTTTTTTCTGGCAGCAAATCAGATAAATGAAAGTTCAGTACATCTGGCCAGTTCAAGATTTTCTGAAAGAGTTGCAAAATATTTTGGATTCTGACAGCAAGAGTAGGTGTAAGAAAGCCTCTGTTTGGTTTAAGTTTTATTTGTCTCTATATAGCATTTTGTTTTAAGATTATTACAACATTGCACTCACAGAGATTTATTTTTAAATTCAAGAAATTAAGACTTGGTTGACCTCCTAGTTAAATCTAAAAAGACTGTCCCTTTGTTGGCTTAACAATATAGTTCAGTGTGGTGGATTTCCTGTCAGTTGGCAGTCTTTCTGAGAAACTAAAAAACTGGCCTCAGAAAACCTAACCTGACGTTCTTTACATCTTTTTAAGTTAGCAAATAACTCTAAAATTAAGTCTCGTAAGAGACAAATCACATTGCTTATTTTGGAGCAAGCAAAAGAAAGCAGGAGGGAAAACAACCAATTAGATGATCTGATATAGACAGATACGATTTTGTTTCCTTCTGAGATATGGCACTTTTTAATACCACATAAAAAAGTTTGCCCAACTGTAGAAAATTTCCCTATGATATGCCTGCCTGCCTGCCTGCTTTCTCCCCCCACCCCTCTCCCCCTTCCTTCCTTCCTTTCCTTTCTTTCTTCCTTTCTTTCCTTTTTTATTTCATACTGGGGATCAAACTCAGGACCTTGTGGTTTTGAGGCAGGCGCAGTGCCGCTGAGCTAAATCCTGGCCCTGCATTTCTTTTTTAATTTTAAAAAAAGTTTTAAAAACTCATTTTCTAGCCCTGTTCTTCTTAAGCGTCTATAACTGTAGGTAAATGATATTTATACTAAATGGATATCTCTATTAATTTGCTGCTTTAAAAGACAGCATTTATGTGACATTACATGTGTTATATGTTATTTTATCTAATCACTTATGGTTTTTGACATGACTGATTTTGCACAGGTAAACACCAAGTACCTGTATGAACAGTTGTAGCAAACATGAATTTCTGGATTAAAAAGAAGAATACAAAGTCTGGAAGAAGTGGTTTTATGAGATAATGTGTGATGGGCCACAGAGAGAAGAAAGCAGCTATGTTCTTGGATTGCAATGGTTTGTGAGCATATCACATTTCTTTCTATGGGGAGGCTCCTCCTTGAGAATGACATAAAGAAGAATCAGCATTTGTTGTACTTTAAGGTTTTTTGAAAATTCCCTTGCCTTCTGGTAAAGTTGACTATGGTGTCCTAAAAAGAGAATGGGCACTCTGGGTAACACTGGTACCAGCTGATTCATGACTCTTGGTATTCTAGAATAAATTCCAAACCTTGGTTTAAGAAGTAATTCATCTGACCAAAGATAGGAACCAGAGGGACTCCACAGTCAGTAATCCATTCAGAGAAAAATCACATTCTTTAAGACTAGGACATGGGAGCTAACTTTGGACTTAGAAAGAGCAGTTGTGTGGAAAGGTAACCAATGCAGAGTTCCCATTCTCTACTATGAGGCAGCCTTATACTGAGAATTTTGCTTTCCTTATTATATAATTGTTAATCACAAAACATGGATAGTGAATGACTAGACAACAAAATGTGGCAGCTACACAATGAAATATTACTCAGCTTTAAAAAGGAAGGAATTCTGACACAGTCACAATATGGATGAATCTTGTGGATGTTATGTTAAGTGAAATAAACTAGTCATGAAAAGACAAATATTGTGTAATTCCACTTATATGAGGTCCCTAGAACAGTATCATTGACAGAGTCAGCAAGTACAATGGTAGTTGCCAGGGGCTAAGGAGAGGGTAGGGCATGGGGAGTTATTATTATTAATGGAGATTCAGTTGGGGAAGATGAAAGAATTCTGGAGCTAGATGGTGGTGATGGTTGGGCAATAATGTGAATGTATTTAACACCATTAAAGTGCACATTTAAAAATTTCTGAAATGGCAAATTTTATGTTGGGTATATATTATCACCACAGAAAGACCAAAACACTGATATCATGCCAAATAAAATTTACCAAAAAGCTGTGAACTTTGGGAAATGGCAAACATGTACTTGAATGTAGAGGGAATGAACTAAAACATACTGCTCTGAGAAGCTCTCCTCCTTAATTGAAAAATACATAAAATTAGGTAATTCATCATGTTTTCAAACAAAAAAGACAATCTGGGCTTCTTCTATGAGGCACACATACATACTGATTAATAAAACAGTTTTGAAAGAAAAAAATCCTTAATTTAGTTTTTTATTTTTATTTTTTTAGAACTGAGGATTCAACTGAGGGAGTGAACTGAGCTATGTTTCTAGCCCATTTTAAAATTTCATTTTGAGACACAGTCTTGCTAAATTGCTTAGGCTGGCTTAAAACTTGCAGTCCTCCTGACTTAGCTTTGCCAGAAGCTGGGATTATAGGTATCTGCCACCATACCCAGAAAATTTGTTAAAGTTAGTAGAGTTGATGATACATTCTTAGTCACAAAACTCAATTTTAATTTAGTATAATGGCCCTATGAAATCTGCCACGCTGATCTCCTCAATGGGCTCTTTGCACTGCAGACAGGAGACAGTGTGGCTTTCCTGTACTGGTGTTAGGATGGATGGACAATGCCATGAAGCACTGCAACTGCTGTCACCATGTGAGCAATGAATTACAAATGATGTTATATGTTGTGTGATCCACAGTACACAAGGATCCACAGCACACCAAAGGATCTTCCAATACTGCTTTATCTCTGTTGTGGTTTAGATCTAAAATGTCCCCCAAATTCTCATGTGTGAAGGGTGAGTGGATCATGGGGGCGCTATACTCATCGGTGGATTCATCCATTGATGAGTTTAGTAGCTGAATGTGCTGTTAGGTGGTGTGACCTGGAAGGGTCCCCACCTCTTCTCTTCTCTCTCTGCTTTAAGGAAGCCACGGAGTAAGTGACAATTCTGCATCATGCCATTCTACCATGTCATTCTGCTTGGAGCCAGCAGACCATGGCCTGAGTCCCCTGAAAAACGTGAGCTAAAATAAATCTCTCCTCCTTTAAGTTGTGGGTGTCAGGTATTTAGTCCCAGTGACAGGAAAGCTGATTGATAAAATCTTAAAATAATGCAAAAAGGTTAAAATAGTTTTAAAAAATACATTTCTTTTTTCTCATTTTTTACTTTTAAAGGCTTTGTTGAAGTATCATTTAAAAATCACCTAATTTGCAGTATTATGAGTGTACAGTTTGATGACTCTTGTTAAATTTATACTGTTGTACAACTACTATCTCAATCCAGTTTCAGAACATTTAAATTTCCTCATATTGCTTTGTGTATTGTCTCAGAACTCTTTACCTAAACCAAGGTACTAAAGATTTATTTTTACATTTTCTTTTAAAATTTTTATAGTTTTAGGCCACCACCCACCCGCCGCCCGCAGCCCAAGAGCCCGGGTTTCGACAGACTTCACCAAAATGCCATCCCAAATGGAACATGCCATGGAAACCATGATGTTTACATTTCATAAATTTGCCAGGGACAAAGGCTACTTAACGAAGGAGGACCTGCGAGTACTCATGGAAAAGGAGTTCCCTGGGGTTTTGGAAAATCAAAAAGATCCTCTGGCTGTGGACAAAATCATGAAGGTCCTGGACCAGTGCCGAGACGGCAAAGTGGGCTTCCAGAGCTTCTTTTCACTAATCGCAGGCCTCACCATTGCGTGCAATGATTATTTTGTAGTGCACATGAAACAGAGGGGAAAGAAGTAGGCAGAATTGAACATTTACTCCTGCCCAGATGAGAGTTCTCCCAAAGGGCCACTTACGGAATCTGCCCCTCAGTTTCCCTGTGTATAAAGATTTCATGAGCAGATCAGGACCCTTAGAAAATGTACAAATAAGATCCAGCTCTCATTGGACAAGCAGAGAAAGGAAAGTTAGTTAAATGCTAGATAAGCTTTTGATTTTTATATTGTTTGCATCCTCTTGCCCTCAATAAATAAAGTCTTTTTTTTAGTTCCGGAAAAATATTTATAGTTTTAAGCTCTTACGATGGAAGTCTGAAGCATTTTGAGGCAATTTTTGTATATGGTGTGAGAAAAGGGACTAAGTTCACTTCTTTGCAAATGGATGTCCAATTGCTCCAACTCCCTTTTTAAAAAAGACTATTAATTTCCCATTTAATTGCCTTGGCATCTTTGTTGAGAAATAACCATAAATGTAAGAATTTATTTCTCAACTGTCTTCCATTCCACTGATCTATATGTCTACCTTTACACCAATATCATGCCACATTAGTGCAGCTTTATACGAAGTTTTAAAATCAGTCCTCCAACTTTATTCTTCTTTCTAAACTGTTTCGATAGTTCTACATAAAGTTTTAGGATTACCTTGTAAATTTCTACAAGGAAATCCTGATGGAATATTGATAAGGTTATATTGAATCTATAGATCAGTATGGAAAAAATTCCCATGTTAACAATATTGAGTCTACCAATCTATAAATATCTATTTAGACCTTATTTTCTTTCAGTAACATTTTATAATTTCCAGTGTACAAGTCTTACACTACTTTAGTTCAACTTACTTCTAAGTATTTACTTTTGGTCATATTATGAATATTTCTTAAATTTTATTTTTAAATTTTTGCTACTTGTATGTAGATATATAGATAATCTGTATACACTGATCTTATATCTTGTGACCTTGTTAAACTTGTTATTAGTTCTAATTTTTTTTTGTAAAATCCTTAAGGTTTTTCTCCATGCAAGATCACATCTCTGCAAGAGGACACTTTTATATCTTCCTTTCTAACATTTACGCCTTGCATTTCTTTTTCTTATTGCATTGGCCAGAACCTCCACTACAACATTAAGTAGTAAATGCTAAGAGGGGACAATCCTTGCTTTTGTTCCTGATTATGCTGGCTTTTTTTGTTAGTTGCCTAACAAATGATAACATGCTTAGTTTTTTTTAAAAAATGGTATCTACATTAAAAAAGAAAAGGTAGAAGAAATATTCAGAATATATGGCATTTCTAGCTCTCAGGCATCTTGTTTGATGTAGTACTTTCCATTGACAATAACACTTTCATACACTGATGCAGAAGTTTTTGCCTAGCCAGTTAGAAATGGCAGAATTAGAGGCCCTCAAATGCCACATAAGTAGCAGTACACTTGGAAGCAAGTAGTACAAAGACCACCACCAATGGGAAGGGACCCCCTACCCAGCCAGTTTCATTCTAGGATCCTGACAACTTGCCAGTAGCTCATCCTCCCTAAGTCCTCAGATAGGCTTGTTATTTGAGACATTTAAGTGCAAAACTCTCTGGACTACAAATTCATGAGAAATTTAGCTATGGCATTTCCTGACTGGCAATCTCTTTAGACATCCAAACTATATTAACTTATTTCTCAGACCCCAAATTCCTCAAAAACATTATCATCAGATTACTGTAAAACTTCAATTTTTTTCCCTTTAGGAAACTTATGAGTTCTAAAAATATGCTATTCCAAATATGACCATAAAGTTAATGTCATCTCAAAAAAGCAAAACAGTAAATCAAGAGTTGTAGTTTTCCAGTGCTAACTCCAGCCAGATGGAAAAACTCTAACTCTCCATAAACAGTAAAACATAATGATATCAGTCAAACAAAATATGTTGGATTCCACACACCAGTTTATTTGTAATGCAATATTTAAAAATATTAATGTATTATAGAAGTCTACTTATAAATTAATATTACAAAGACTTCTAAATTAAGTTGCTATTGCAGCTAGATCTTTTGCTTTCTTGATCTAATCATTGATTACAGTTTTAGAAAACAATTTTAAGATTTGCTACAAAAATAATCTTAATTAGGTAGGGGCATCACATTTGCTATGGAAATACAGTGTGAAACAAATGCTAACAGCTGTTCAGAAGTATGACAGATGGTCGCAGAAAACTTGATTGTCAAAATTTGGCAGAGAGAGATAAATGTGTCATTTAACAATGTTTCGTAACATTATTGATTACAGAGTAAACATTTATTCTGTAAAAGGAAAATTTCTACAAAAAATTGAGAAGATGGAATTATCACTAAATAACTTTGGCAAAATGCTTTTTATCTGAAAAATAAAACCATCAAAAACTTATCCATCAGTTGACCACCAAAGGTATCACATAAAAATTCCAACTCATTGATTCAAAATATCCTAAAAAAACCTCACACCACACTTAAACACCAATTCCCAAAAAAGTCTAATGATTGGTCAGCAGAGTAACATTTCATTATTTTATATTAGATTTGTATAATTTGCACTTATACCTAAAGAATTAATTAACCCAGGGTAAAATCAGTTTTCCAAACTCTACTGGGCTGAATTTTATCTCCTCAAAATTCACATCTACCCAGAACCTAAAAATATGACCTTATTTGGAAATGGTGGTTTTCAATGTAATTAATTAAAATGAGGTCATGGATTAGGGCAGGTTCTAAATCCAACGGCTGGTGCCCTTCAAAGGCCATGTGAAGACACAGACAAAAAAACACAGAGGAGAATGACATTTGGTGCCCGGAGGCAGAGATTAGAGCAATGTGTCTATAAACCAAGGAACACCAAGAACAGCTGGCGACCACCAGGAGCTGGAAGAGGCAAGGAAGGTTTCTTCCCTGGAGCCTTTGGAGGCTGCTGACACCCTGATGTAGGACTTCCTAGCTTGCTGGACTGTTGGAAAACACATTTCTGGGTTTTTGTTGTTTTCTCCAGTATTGGGCCTTTGGACTGAGCTGTATTCCCTAGCCCTTTAAAAACACTGTTTAGGGCTGGAGATTTAGCTCAGTGGTGCCGACACCTGCCTTGGCTGATCCCCGGTACCAAAACAAAACAAAGCAAAACAAAACAAAACAAGTTTAATTTTGAGACAGGGTCATGATAAGTCACTAAATTGGCCAGGCTGGGCTTGAATTTGTGATCTTCCTGTCTCAGCCTCCCACTTGTGCTAGGATTACAGGTGTGTGCCACCACACCTGGCTAAATTCCTGTTGTTTTAAACTACTCAGTTTGTGGCACTTTGGTTTGGCAGCCCAGGCAAACTAAACACCTGTTAAAATCAATCAATCTATCAATCAATCTATCTATCTTTTTGTTATTTAAAAATTTTTCTTAAATTGATTTTATTTTATTAGTACATTCACTTTAGGGAGTAGGTACATGTACTTATCACATCTTAACTCTTATTGAACCCAGAGCTTTTGTACTGCACTACATCCCCAATCCTTTCTTATTTTTTATTTTGAGACAGGGTCTTGCTAAGTATGCAGACCATCTCAACATAGGCTTAAATTAGACTGAGACAAGCTAGACCAAATAGGTCCTCCTCACTCCTCTATATTTCTTGCCACAAAATAACGAGCAGTGTATGTGTGTCAGGGTGGAAGCAGTTAGGCAGTAAACGTTAGATATCTCTGGATCTGTTTCTAACTATAGATTAAACTAGATGTATTTACTAAATTTAAAATCAGAAAAAGTTTCTTCCTCTGTGGAACCAGTGTATTACTTCTTTGAAAAAACTCAACACAATAATTTTAAATGTTTATGGAGTATGATGTGGTGTACTGATATGTGTGTACATTGTGTAATAATCAAATCAAGGCATTTAGCCTATCCATCACCTCATACAGCTATCATTTCATTGTGGTGAGAACACTCAAAATCCTTTCTTCTAGCTATTAAAATATTTAAAATAATATTGTTAACCATAGTCACCCTATTGTGCAATAGATTAGCAGAATTTATTTCTCCTAACAGTGATTCTGTACCTGTTGACCAACCTCTCCTTATTCCTCTAGTCCCCCTAAACTTCCCAGCCTGTCATCATGACTATTCCACTCTATTTTTATGAGATCACTTTCTTTAGATCCCTCACATGAGTGAGGTCATATACTGTTTGCCCCTCTGTGCCTGGCTTATTTCACTGAACACAGTATTGTGCAGGTTCATCCCTGTTGTTGTCATAGTACTTTCAACACTGCAGTAATTTTGTTCTCTCTAGATTCTAATAATGTCTTTTAAAATTATGAGCTTGTTATTATTGTAAAGGCTTGACTAGAAAAAACAGCCATGGATGATCTTTAGTCATCCCTAGGAACTTAATCCTGTTTCTCCTTGTCAGCTTAAATATTATGGCCTCAAATTTAGCTATTTAGAGTGTTAATGAACTAACAGGAATGACAAACATAATAAAGACATTTCACAAAGTGGCTCAGTGGGATTAGATAACTTTAATCAAGGCATGGTCCATAAAACAATACCACTGAGTGCCACTATTTGGAATCCTTAAAAGAGGAATCAATTTTCATTCTGTAAGACAAAATGATCTGAAACCAAGCATGGGATATGGAACAATGGAAGAAAGAAAAATGGATGGTCAAAGTTTGAAACACTTCTTCCAAAAGGTTGGTCATGCCCAGGTTTCCTTTTTAATGTGTACTATAAGCATTTAAGTATGCCAGTCGCTTGACTACTTCATTGATTATGTCACTGAAATGTAGCCTTTTAGCAATGAAACAAGAGTTTAATAAATCTGGCATAAGGCTATATTCCAATGATGGCTTACATTACTCATAATGATTAAGGATGTCTTCATTTAAGGATGTCTTAGTTTGGATATTCAGAACCACATGCATCCAAACACTGCCCAGGGCCAGCTCATACTCAGTAATTTCAGGACAGCTCTAGAGTTCATGAGTGACTCCAAAATCAGGAAAATTCTCTGAAAATCAGGAAATACCATGGCTTAGTTTTCTCTTTTAGGTATACAATATGACGCCATTCATTACTGCAAATTTGTACCCTTACATAATATATCTTGGTTCTTATTTTTTCCCCATTCCCCTGCCCTCCTGTCAACCCCTCTACTCCTCCCTATTTACCAAAACTTTGTTTCTGTTTTTTCCTTTTCTCATATTTATTCCTTTCCCTTCTTTCCTTTCCTGTATGCCTCCCACTTCCCCTTCCCCTTTGGACCTTTACTTCCTATTTCACATTATCTATTGTAAGAATGTTTTGCTCATCTCACTGTTCTAATCAATTTAAGCTCCTCATCGACCTAAGATACTCATCAGTATAAGATCCCCATCATCATATGATTACCGACACCCTCTGAGACCTCTGATACTTCCTCCGATTATGTGATTCTCATGAATTTAGGATTATTGCCATCCTCTGAGTCATCTGATACTCCCTATGAATCCAATAAATAGTGGCAAGCTCAGAGTGTGTCTTTGCCCGCTCTGAGGCACTGACCTCCCGTTCCCCCATACTTGAGATTATGCAAGTCTCTACTGTCTTTTTTTCTTTAGCCCTCACTGTCCCCCTTTCTAGGCAGTCAGAGGATTGATTGACCTCTGATACAGGGCCTTGTGCATTCTAGGGAAGTGTTCTACCTTGAGCTACTCCTTGTCTTTTTTAATGGGCATGGTTCTTTTTTTTTTTTTTATGTGGTACCGGGGATCGAACTCGGGACCTTGTGCTTGTAAGGCCGGTGGCAGAACCAGTGAGCTAAATCCCCGGCCTGGCATGGTTCATTTGTAGTCCAATAGCTTCTTTTCAAATTAAGCTATACTTACAGGGCAGATGCTGATAATGCAGATACTTCTCTAGGTTTGTAATTCAAAAGAATCCAAAGGAAATTTTTTTTTTTGTACCAGAGAACAAACTCGGGACCTTGCACTTGACAAAGGAAATTTAAGTATTTTTTTCTATTCAAATCTATGAATATCTTCTGAAATTAGGATAGTTTCTACCAAACAGAATAATTACTAAAGATTAATATTTTTAATGAGGTCTGAAAAGTTCCATATCAGGGAATAAGTAGCAGCTAGAAAAGTTCAGTTTGTATGTGATTATCTTTCCCTCTGTACAAACCAGCAATGTTCTTAAATCTCCCCTGAAGTCTCAAGCTTGGTGTGCCTGTCATGGCTTATATCCAGATGTTCCCCCAAAGCCTCATGTGCTCATAGGTGGGGCCTTTGGGAGGTGACTGGACCATGGTTGTGTGATACTAGATTAGTCCATTGATGGGTTTATAGCTGGGTGTGATGTTGGAAGGTGAAGCCTAGTGGGAAGATGTGGATCACTGGGTGTGGCCTGGAAGGATGGAGATAGATATATATATATATATATATATATATATATATCTATCTCCATCCTTCTTCTTCCTTGATGCTGCTCTGCTTCCTGCCTACCCCGTTATGGACTGTTTCACCTCTGTCATGTCCCTCTGCCATGCTACCTTGCCTTGGAACCAGCCGACTCTGGACTGAAACGTTTACAAACTGTGAGCCAAAATAAACTTTTCCTTCTTTAACTTGTGGGTTATGGGCATTCTGTACCAGCCACAAGAAAGTAACTAGGACATGCACCTTGTTGCCTTGGTAAGAAAAATACAACTTTTACAACAATTTAGGCTTCTTGAAGCCTTTAAATTAGAAGTCCTTAATCTAAAACAAAACAAAACAGCAAATCTACTCAGCAATGACCTAATCACTGACTATAATGAAATAAAAAGAATTTCTAGATACTGTTACAGCATCTTCTAAATATACCACTAACTAGTTTTCCTAACCTAATTAGTTCTCCTGGGCTTCTGCAGTAAAGTCACAATCACAAAAACTTTCAGCATCATACAAAGCAATTATACTGAGCACTAGGTATTTAAATAGCCAATGAACAGAATTCAAATTCTAATTCAAATAACACATAACAATAACAATGTTGCTGCTGCTTTTGATAAAGATTGTGATAATGGAATGCTACTGAGCTATCTACAAAACAGAATGAATTTCAAGGGCTTTTTAGGGTTCAAGGAAAGTAGTACTTATTTAAAATAAATGTTTCTCAAACTACTTCAGATAAATTACACTAAAGAGGAGATCCAATTTCTTATCTTCTTGAGTATATTTCTAAACTATATTTTCCAGCTCCTTTGCATCTAGGTTAGGCATGTAACTAATACTTGCCACTAAAATGTGGGTAAAAGTGATGTAGTCCATTTCCAGCATTGATCCTGAAAGATTGTCCATGCTTTCTCTTGTCTCTTATGCTGGCTGGGTGCAAGGGATACAGCAGAAGATTCTAAGACACTGGAAGACAGCAGAGGTACACAATGGAAGAGGCCTGGGTCCCTGAATGACTCTGTGGAACTTCCCTTACCTACTGTCATTGGATTGTGAGGTGACGAAGAAATAAGCTTTTATTCTGATAAGAGCTCAAATTTTAGAATTGCATGTTACAGCAATTAGTCAACCCTAATCAACCCATGCACTACATAAAAAATCCAAACTAACTATGGAAATCTGATGACTACTTTGAAGTGACCAAATTGATGGAAAGAAGCTACTGTTAGAAACCCACAACTACACAGTGTGAAGCTGAAACATAACATTCTTAGCTTAGCTTTCTCCAAATTGGTCCTCATCCAAACAGGGCTCATCAAGACTGTGAATAAAATATCTGTGCCCAAGTTAGTTTGAGAAAAGCCATTAACAAAGGACTTCTCAGAGCTGTGGATATAATAATGCCCATTGTGAATCTGTATAAAGGGACTAAAGAATGTAGCATTTCCCAAACTTATTTAGTCAATAAACAGTTTAGCCAATAAATTAAGATCTATTTCCCCTTGCTACCAGGGCAACACCCATTGCTACCTCAGAGCACATTCAGGAAAATTTTGCTTTGGTGTAATTTGCATCATATGGTGGATGAATCCACACAAAACAGTTCTAGGTACCCCAAAGCAAATATTGCTCTTGCATTTGGGAGAGTTTTTCTCGTAAAATGACTAACATGTACACTCAAGAAAGTTTTCACTGCTGAAGTGAACCGGTTGTCTAAGGTATTTTACTTAAACTGTGACTAAACTGAAGGCAGACATAATTGGTCAGCTTTTGTTTTTTCTCTGGATTGTAATCTGCTGTCAATGGAACCTATCATATCATGGAATATACTCTTTTAAGGAAAGCACACTGAATCTATGAAACCTAGTGATGTGAAATATGAAATCTGTGAATATGGTCAGACACACTATCTTATTTTCTCTCTTCTATACTTTTACTTAAGGCATGATGTTTTAAAATGATATTTAAAGTCAATAAAAAGCAATCACAGCTAAAATCAGTGGATTCTTCTAATAGAATAAAAATACAGTAGACCTTCAAGTTGCGACTGGCCTGATATACAAACAACTTGGGTTAATTAGGTTAATGGAAGATTCATCTGCCTCTTGTTATCTATAGTGTGTACCCAGGTAAACAGCCAGATCTCAGCTGAATTGACTTACAACCAACTTTAGTTACCACCAGCTCTTGGGAACCAACTGAGTTCATAAGTCAAGGATCCACTGTATTTTGATAAATTATGGTTGTGCTACACTCTTTAAAAACTCATATATAAGGGGCCGGGGATTTAGCTCAGTGGTTCCACCGCCTGCCTCACAAGCACAAGGACCCGAGTCCGATCCCCGCTACCAAAAAAACCCCCCAAAAACAACTCATATATCACCTGCATACATATATAATTTATGAACATAAATATATACATTTTTTCCACTGTTCCTTCGATGGATGATTTTTCTACATTTCTCATAGATATAAGGCAAGTGAAAAAGGATTTTATAGTGGACATCTGAGAATTAGTAGAAAGTAAAAAGTTGTGCTAGGAAAAAATGGAAACAGTCTCTGTAAATAGGGAGGAGTGGAGGGGTTGAAGGGAGGGCAGGGGAATGGGGAAAAAATAAGAACCAAGATACATCATGTAAAGGTACAAGTTCCCAATGATGAAAGTAACTGTATTGTATACCTAAAATATACCAATAAACTTAATGAAAAACAAAGTTATGCCAAATACTCACCTCACCAAAAACAAAACAAAACAAAAACCAAAAAATCAAAACTTACATCTAGCAGTGTGTGAAGGTGCTGATCCTGGAAAACACTGTGTAGAAAATCTAGGTCCTTTTCACTGCAATCTGTGAGTGCGTGAATCTCTTCCAGGCTGTCCAGCACCTGTGAGACTGCTCCTAAGGAAACAAACAGAAAAAAAACAGCTAGTACAGAAAGTCAACATTAAACTAACCTTTATAATAGGTTAATCTTACTCTTATGAACAATGAACACATCAGAACTTTAAAGGCTAGTGTCTTTATTGAAGGCTACGCTTAAATGAGTTTCATGTCATTTAAGGGAGAGTGTTTTCAGTGAGTTTATGTTCTCAATAATGTATTTGTGTGCTCTTCATTTTTAAAACTAAACTGAAGAATGTGTTCTTTGAATTTCAGAAATTTTAACTCTAACTGAGCAACTAGAAGATCTGGGTGCAGTAGGTTGTATTATCAGAAAGACAGTTTGGATGTCAGGACCCCAAGGTGTTTTGAAATACAGAAACTCAGGTGAATCTTTTACACTAGGGCATTCCTTTATGAATTGAGAGCACAGCCAGCTGTAGATTTGGGGACACATCTTCAACTTGGAGTTCCTGCCACTTAAAATAAGCTTTGGAGGACTTTTAAGGACCCAATTTTAGTTAACAAAAATTCTAGTCCATTCCTTTCCTTTCCATCTTTATGTAGAAAATCAAAAGAACAAAACTCATTTTCATTCTGTCAGGCCTTTCTTATTCAGAAGACAAAGATCAAAGCTGGGTATATGAATGGGCACGTACAATTACCATCTTAAATTTCAAGGCAATTCATTTTTATAGGGCAAAGCAAGTGGAAGTATTGTTGCTTCTTTATATTTCCTCTTACAACCGGGATACCTGGCAGGTATTAACAAGGAAAGATTCACACTGAGGAGTATCCAAGTCATTTACATAACCTTACAGAAATGACTGGACTATTTTACTCTGTAAACACTATATACTTTTATACTCCATAAAAACCCTCCCAAGAGGCTAGCTTCAGAACAACTGTACACACCAGAGAAAGTCTAAGACTAAGTGCTTCATTGTACATTTAAATCTTTGGATTAGTGGTTCTCAACCAGGAGCAATTTTGCTCCTCAAAGGGACATTTATCTTAAAAGTCTGGTGGGGCTGGGGATTTAGCTCGGTGGTTCCACTGCCTGCCTCGAAAGCGAAAGCGCAAGGACCCGAGTTCCATCCCGGTACAAAAAAAAAAGTCTGGAGAGCCAGGTGTGGTAGCACATACCTATAATCCCAACACTCTGGGAGGTTGAGGCAGGAGGATCCTAAACTCAAACCCACCATGGCCAAGTTAGCAATCAGTGAAACCTTGTCTCAAACTTTAAAAAAAGGGTTGAGGATGTAGCTCAGTGCTAAACCCCTGGGTTCGGTCCCCAGTAACACACACACACACACACAAACGCACTCACACGCACACACAGACACGAAGTTTGGAGATATTGATAGTTTTTATTTTCACAACATCAGGCAGAGGCTAGGGATGCTGCTAAATATCCTATGATGCCCAGGCAGCACCCCACAGCACAGAATTACCTGGCTCAAAATGTCAGTAGTGCTCAGGCTGAAAACCCGTTTTAGATAAAGATAAAATTATCTTCTAGAACTCTATGCTGTTTCCAATTCTTCTTGTCATACACCTTATCTATTCTCACATGCTTATTGGTGAGAATGTCAATCAGTGCCATTTTTCCAGAAAACAAGCTGGTAAATAAACCAAACAGCCTTAAAAAGGCTCATGTGCTTTGATTCAGTAATTCTACTTACAAAAGGCTACCTTCAGGAAAAAATAGATTTATATATAAGGATATTTATCATATGAAATAGAAGATAAATCTAAGACAATGACACATTATAGATATCCATATGATGGCATATGCAGTTGAATGAAAATTGTTTTTGAAGAATTTTAAAGATCCAGGGAAATCCTTGTAATAGAAAATCCAACAAAGCATAATGCAGAACCACACACACTGTATATTCCCAATTATGGTAAGAACCAAATAAAATATACACACGAACTCAGGAAAAAAAACCAGAATGAAATACACTAAGAGTAGTAGCTACCTTTATTTTCTCATTAATACTTCATTCTATTCTCATTCATATGTTGCAAGATTTGTAAAATAGCATTTAAAAAAAAGCATTTTATAAACTACCGATTCTTGCAGCACTATTTTGTTATGTTAAAGATTTAGTGCTTAAGCCACAAATCATGTGGGTATCCACATGAAATTTACTGTGGTTATTTTAAAAATTTTTACTTTTTATTGTGAAATGACTATAGATACACATGCATTTGTAAAAAAAACAAACAAACCACAAATATCTAATACACTCTTTACCTAGTTTCCTCTAATAGTAACGTATTGCAAAACTGTAGTATAATATCAAAACCAGGATATTGTCACTGATTCAGTCAAGCTATAGAATGTCCTCTCATCATAAGGATACTTTACTTTGCTCTTTTACAGCCATACTAATTTCCCTCCCAAAATTCCCTCTCCTAACCCTGGCAACTACTAATCTGTTCTTCATTTCTATGATTCTGTCATTTGAAGGATTTTATATAAATGAAATCATATTGTAGGATGTAACATTTTAGGCTTTTTTTCCCGCTTTTTGAGACAGTCTCACTATGTATTCCTGACTGACCTTGAACTTGTGGCAATCCTCCTGCGGTCAGCCTTCTAAGTGCTGGGATTATAGGTGTGCATCACCATGCCCAGCTAGGCCTGGCTTTTTTTTTTTACCCAGCTTAATTCTCTGGAGATATATCCAGGTTGTTTCATGTATTAACAGTGCATTCCTTTTTATTACCGGCTAGTCCATGGCATGGATGTGCCAGTTTATTTGACCCACAGATGAAAATTTGTTGAAGTAACTATGGGTAATTTTAAATTTTGAATAATTATTCCTGGAAGGCTATTGCTATTCTTTCACCAGAAATATTAAATGGATATTAAATGGGATAAAAAAGATACAAGGCAGAAATTAGTCCTCATCTCTCCTGCTGTTCCTGAAGAGGTATTAATGTTGTCTACTTCCTTCTACCTGCTCTTCTCCCGACTTTTACTTTGTTTAAAGTGGCAAAAAACCCCCCAACAAACACCATGAAAATTAGTTCAAAGCCAACTCTGTGTTCACCCTCTGTGTCCATCCCTTATTGGAAGCCTTGGAAAGCAAGAAGTATGAAGAAATTAGTCCCAAATGTGTCCCTCTGAATGCAGCACATCACCAACAGTAGGATTAAATGATACCAGGTTCACCACATTATTAAACCCAATTCTTAAGAAACTCCTGGATTATGAGGCTATAATAATAGAAATACTAATGACACAGGTTGTGGTTATATTTTTAAAAAGTCAACAGGTAATGCAGAAATCTAATTATTATTTTCACTCAGTTGTCTTAGTAAAACCTTACCTAGTTTTTATTGTCTCTACTCAGCATCACTTGTGCTGATATGTAATCCATGCAGCAGTTAATTAATAACACAGAATTACAATAAAAACAGTCTTATATTAAGTAAATACTAAGACAGCCAGACGGATGACTGGAAAGCAATTCTGGCTGTACCTGACCACAGATGGATCATCTGCCAGTTTGTGAGCTCCCCATGTGCTCTGTGCCATTCCTGTCCCACTGGCACACGCCACAGCTCACTTGCATGTGCACTTGTTTACTCTTTTTTTCTTAGCTGTAAAGTCTTTAAAGCAGGTCTATGTTTTATTCATTTTATGACACCCATAATGTATGCAATGAATGAAGTTCTTTTTTTTTTTTTTTTTTTTTGCGGTACCGGTGATTGAACTCAGGACCTTGCACTTGTGCACTTGCAAGGCAGGCACCGTGCCACTGAGCTAAATCCTTGGCCCCTGAATGAAGTTCTTAAGGAAATAAACTAACAGCAGCTTCCAATTCTTGAGTGTCTATTATGAGGTGGGCACATCATCAGGCCCACACAGTAAGGCAGAGGTTCAAGGGGTCTAGGAAGATCACAGCTAGGGGGTGGTGGAGCCACTTATTGCACTAATTGGTTGTGCTAAGAAACACAGAAGAAGGGGTTTTAATAAGAACTATGGTTAATATGTGGATATGGAAGCTGGAAAAGAACTTGAACAAAGCCCCATTGGGTCAACCATAAGCAGAACCTTTACTGGATGTTCCTACTTTTTGCCAGGTACTAGGCAGGGGCTTTGGTAAAAACACAGACATGATCCCTGAAGGAAGGGGCTCTTATGCAGGCGCGTTCAGTAGTCATACTATACCCTGAAGTAAATGGTACAGCAGAAGTGAAAACCAAGTGGTGGCCTAGAGAGGAGCTGGGGAGCCTCTAAGAGGGGGTAGATGAGAAGGAATTCACCACTTTCAACCAGGGGTTCTCCGTGCTCTGCCGGAAGGAACCAGGGCATGAGAGTGCCTTCATTTCCAGGAGGCTCTACCAAGCTTCCATGATCTGTCATCTCTTCTAAACTGATTTATACTCTTTTTTAA